>NC_092343.1:158875000-161275000 GCF_046630445.1 Rutidosis leptorrhynchoides | reverse complement strand
TCAGCAAATCAATTTCGACTTTTCATTCAAAACAACCTTATTATAATCTTGACATATATGCGTGCTCATTTATTGTTACCAGAGAACCTTTTATATTCCACCATATTACCATCAGCGTTTAATCATCTAAAAACACAATTCTCTTGAAACCACCTCGGATTGATAACCAACGATTCAGATATGGCTGCATTAAATGTAGAGGAAACAGTAAAATTGTAGATGGCCTAAATGGTCAAGAGTTTGATGATAAAGAATGGAGTGTTGGGAACGCTCGATAGAAAATTTGGTACTGAAAAACGGATTGAGCTAACCATGAAGGAAACAAAGAACAAATACAAGGATCAAACCCTATATTCAAAGAATCCAGGTAATTCTAGATCCGATAAAATCTTTAGAGAATATCCTGCTCCGAAGTCATGTTAAAACCTTGCGGAACATTTTTCTTCATCAATCTTCGAACTTAGAAATTCCAAAATATCATCATAAATATCTTCGATATTTCTGAGGATATTCTCATAAATATTCTTGTCTGAAATTATCTATCTCTTCGTGTTTTCTGTATTCCACTATATTGAAAACTTCTGTAAAATCTAGGTATAAATTATGAATGAATTGTGGAGAAGTGCTGGGAACTGAAACATGAGTTAGTATAATATAATGTGAAATGTCCCATTCTTATTGATTAAAAATGTTCCATATTAATTGATTTCGTTGCGAGGTTTTGACCTCTATATGAGATGTTTTTCAAAGACTACATTCATTTTAAAACAAACCATAACCTTTATTTCATCAATAAAGGTTTAAAAAGCTTTACGTAGATTATCAAATAATGATAATCTATAATATCCTGTTTACACACGACCATTACATAATGGTTTACAATACAAATATGTTACAACGAAATAAGTTTCTTGAATGCAGTTTTTACACAATATCATACAAGCATGGACTCCAAATCTCGTCCTTATTTAAGTATACGATAGCGGAAGCTCTTAATAATCACTTGAGAATAAACATGCTTAAAACGTCAACAAAAATGTTGGCGAGTTATAGGTTTAACCTATATATTATCAAATCATAATAATAGACCACAAGATTTCATATTTCAATACATATCCCATACATAGAGATAAAAATCATTCATATGGTGAACACCTGGTAACCGACATTAACAAGATGCATATAAGAATATCCCAATCATTCCGGGATCCTCCTTCGGACATGATATAAATTTCGAAGTACTAACGCATCCGGTACTTTGGATGGGGCTTGTTGGGCCCAATAGATCTATCTTTAGGATTCGCATCAATTAGGGTGTCTGTTCCCTAATTCTTAGATTACCAGACTTAATAAAAAGGGGCATATTCGATTTCGATAATTCAACCATAGAACGTAGTTTCACGTACTTGTGTCTATTTTGTAAATCATTTATAAAACCTGCATGTATTCTCATCCCAAAAGTATTAGATTTTAAAAGTGGGACTATAACTCACTTTCATAGATTTTTTTTACTTCGTCGGGAAGTAAGACTTGGCCACTGGTCGATTCACGAACCTATAACAAATATGTACATATATATCAAAGTATGTTCAAAATATATTTATAACACTTTTAATACATTTTGATGTTTTAAGTTTATTAAGTCAGCTGTCCTCGTTAGTAACCTACAACTAGTTGTCCACAGTTAGATGTACAGAAATAAATTGATACATATTATCTTGAATCAATCCACGACCCAGTGTATACATATCTCAGTATTGATCACAACTCAAACTATATATATTTTGGAATCAACCTCAACCCTGTATAGCTAACTCCAAGATTCACATATAGAGTGTCTATGGTTGTTCCGAAATATATATAGATGTGTCGACATGATAGGTCGAAACATTGTATACGTGTCTATGGTATCTCAAGATTACATAATATACAATACAAGTTGATTAAGTTATGGTTGGAATAGATTTGTTACCAATTTTCACGTAGCTAAAATGAGAAAAATTATCCAATCTTGTTTTACCCATAACTTCTTCATTTTAAATCCGTTTTGAGTGAATCAAATTGCTATGGTTTCATATTGAACTCTAATTTAAGAATCTAAACAGAAAGTATAGGTTTATAGTCGGAAAATTAAGTTACATGTCAATTACTAAAGAGGTAGTCATTTCCGTCGAAAAACGACATCTTGATGACCATTTTGGAAAACATACTTTCACTTTGAGTTTAACCATGATTTTTGGATATAGTTTCATGTTCATAAGAAAAATCATTTTCCCAGAAGAACAACTTTTAAATCAAAGTTTATCATAGTTTTTAATTAACTAACCCAAAACAGCCCGCGGTGTTACTACGACGGCGTATGTCCGGTTTTACGGTGTTCTTCGTGTTTCCAGATTTTAAATCATTAAGTTAGCATATCATATAGATATAGAACATGTGTTTAGTTAATTTTAAAAGTCAAGTTAGAAGGATTAACTTTTGTTTGCGAACAAGTTTAGAATTAACTAAACTATGTTCTAGTGATTACAAGTTTTAAACCTTCGAATAAGATAGCGTTATATGTATGGATCGAATGATGTTATGAACATCATTACTACCTCAAATTCCTTGGATAAACCTACTAGAAATGAGAAAAATGGATCTAGCTTCAAAGGATCCTTGGATGGCTTGAAAGTTCTTGAAGAAGAATCATGACACGAAAACTATTTCAAGTAAGATTTCCACTCGAAATAAGATTGTTATAGTTATAGAAATTGAATTAAAGTTTGAATATGATTATTACCTTGTATTAGAAAGATAACCTACTGTAAATAACAAAAGTTTCTTAATCTTGGATGATTACTTGGAATGGATTTAGAAAACTTGGAAGTAAACTTGCAATCTTGGAAGTATTCTTGATTTTATGAAACTAGAACTTTTGGAATTTATGAAGAACACTTAGAACTTGAAGATAGAACTTGAGAGAGATCAATTAGATGAAGAAAATTGAAGAATGAAAGTGTTTGTAGGTATTTTTGGTCGTTGGTGTATGGATTAGATATAAAGGATATGTAATTTTGTTTTCATGTAAATAAGTCATGAATGATTACTCATATTTTTGTAATTTTATGAGATATTTCATGCTAGTTGCCAAATGGTGATTCCCACATGTGTTAGGTGACTCACATAGGCTGCTAAGAGCTGATCATTGGAGTGTATATACCAATAGTACATACATCTAAAAGCTGTGTATTGTACGAGTATGAATACGGGTGCATACGAGTAGAATTGTTGATGAAACTAAACGAGGATGTAATTGTAAGCATTTTTGTTAAGTAGAAGTATTTTGATAAGTGTCTTGAAGTCTTTCAAAAGTGTATTAATACATATTAAAACACTACATGTATACACATTTTAACTGAGTCGTTAAGTCATTGTTAGTCGTTACATGTAAATGTTGATTTGAAACATTTAAGTTAACGATCTTGTTAAATGTTGTTAACCCAATGTTTATAATATCAAATGAGATTTTAAATTATTATATTATCATGATATTATGATGTATGAATATCTCTTAATATGATATATATATACATTAAATGTCGTTACAACGATATTCGTTACATATATGTCTCGTTTCAAAATCATTAAGTTAGTAGTCTTGTTTTTACATATGTAGTTCATTGTTAATATACTTAATGATATGTTTACTTATCATAATATCATTTTAAATATGTGTTGAAGACTTTTGTGGTCGGTATATATAATACTTTTGACCCCATATAAGTAGTGCTTCCAAGTCTTTAATGCAAAAACAACCGCGCCTAATTCCAAATCATGCGTCGTATAATTTTGCTCGTGAATCTTCAATTATCTAAACGCATAAGCAATCACCTTCGTCCGTTGCATTAATACACAACCGAGACCTTGCTTTGATGCGTCACAATAAATCACAAAATCATCATTCCCTTCAGGCAATGACAATATAGGTGCCGTAGTTAGCTTTTTCTTCAATAATTGAAACGCCTTCTCTTGTTCATCCTTCCATTCAAATTTCTTCCCTTTATGCGTTAATGCAGTCAAGGGTTTTGCTATTTTGGAGAAATCTTGGATGAATCTTCTGTAGTAACCAGCCAAACCTAAAAATTGGCGTATATGCTTCGGAGTTTTTGGGGTTTCCCACTTTTCAACGGTTTCGATCTTTGCCGGGTCCACCTGGATACCTTCTTTGTTCACTATGTGACCGAGGAATTGAACTTCTTCCAACCAAAATGCACACTTTGAAAACTTAGCGTACAGTTTTTCTTTCCTCAATACTTCTAGCACTTTTCTCAAATGTTCTTCGTGCTCTTGATCATTCTTTGAGTAAATAAGTATGTCATCGATAAAAAAAAATGACAAACTTGTCAAGATATGGCCCACACACTCGGTTCATGAGGTCCATGAACACAGCTGGTGCGTTAGTCAACCCAAATGGCATAACCAAAACTCGTAATGACCATAACGCGTCCTAAAAGCAGTTTTCGGAATATCATCCTCCTTTACTCGCATTTGATGATATCCAGAATGTAAATCAATCTTTGAATAAACTGACGAGCCTTGTAGTTGATCAAACAAGTCGTCAATTCTCGGCAGTGGATAACGGTTTTTAATGGTAAGTTTGTTCAACTCTCTGTAGTCAATACACAACCTAAATGTACCATCCTTCTTCTTGACAAACAAAACAGGAGCTCCCCATGGTGACGTGCTTGATCGAATGAAACCACGTTCTAATAGTTCTTGCATTTGGCTTTGCAGTTCTTTCATCTCGCTGGGTGCGAGTCTATAAGGAGCACGAGCTATTGGTGCAGCTTCTGGTACAAGATCTATTTGAAATTCAACAATCGATGTGGAGGTAGTCCCGGTAATTCTTTCGAAAATACATCGGGAAATTCTTTTGCGACAAAAACATCATTGATGCTCTTTTCTTTAGTTTGTACTTTCTCGACATGTGCTAGAACAGCATAGCAACCTTTTCTTATTAGTTTTTGTGCCTTCAAATTACTAATAAGATGTAGCTTCGTGTTGGCCTTTTCTCCGTACACCATTAAGGGTTCTCCTTCTTCTCGTACAATGCGAATTGCATTTTCGTAACATACAATCTCTGCTTTCATCTTCATCAGCCAGTCCAAGCCAACTATTACATCAAAACTCCCTAACTCTATTGGTATCAAATCAATCTTAAATATTTCGCTACCCAGTTTAATTTCTCGATTCCGGCATATATTATCTGCTGAAATTAATTTACCGTTTGCTAATTCGAGTAAAAATTTACTATCCAACGGCGTCAATGGACAACTTAATTTAGCACAAAAATCTCTACTCAAATAGCTTCTATCCGCACCCGAAATCAAATAAAACTTAAGCAGATTTATGGTCAATAAGAAACGTACCCGTAACAAGCTCCGGGTCTTCCTGTGCCTCTGCCGCATTAATATTGAAAACTCTTCCGCGGCCTTGTCCATTCGTGTTCTCCTGGTTTGGGCAATTTCTAATAATGTGGCCCAGTTTTCCACATTTATAACAAACTACATTGGCATAACTTACTCCGACACTACTTGCTCCGCCATTACTCGTTCCGACACCATTTGTTCCTTTCTTCCTGTTAACCCCTGGTCCGTAGACCTCACACTTCGCCGCGCTATGACCATTTCTTTTACACTTGTTGCAAAATTTGGTGCAGAACCTCGAGTGATAATTTTCACACCTTTGGCATAGCTGCTTCTGATTGTTGTTGGGATGATTGTTGTAGTTGCTATTGTTATTGTTGTTGTTGTTGGGCCGTTTGTTGTAGTTGCGATTGATGTTGCGATTGTTGGGATAGTTGTTGCGATTATTGTTGTATTTGCTGTTGTTGTTGTATTGGTGATTCTTATCACCGTTTTCCTCCTACTTTCTTTTGACTTGCTTCACATTGGCCTCTTCAGCCGTCTGTTCTTTAATTCTTTCCTCAATCTGGTTCACTAGTTTGTGAGCCATTCTACATGCCTGTTGTATGGAGGCGGGCTCGTGTGAACTTATATCTTCTTGGATTCTTTCCGGTAATCCTTTCACAAACGCGTCGATCTTCTCTTCCTCATCTTCAAACGCTCCCGGACATAATAGACACAATTCTGTGAATCATCTTTCGTACGTGGTAATATCAAATCCTTGGGTTCGTAACCCTCTAAGTTCTGTCTTGAGCTTATTGACCTCGGTTCTGGGACGGTACTTCTCGTTCATCAATTGCTTGAATGCTGACCACGGTAGTGCGTAAGCATCATCTTGTCCCACTTGCTCTAGATAGGTATTCCACCATGTTAATGCAGAACCTGTGAAGGTATGCGTAGCGTACTTCACTTTGTCCTCTTCAGTACACTTACTTATGGAAAACACCGATTCGACCTTCTCGGTCCACCGTTCAATCCGATCGGTCCTTCGGTTCCATCAAATTCCAAAGGTTTACAGGTAGTAAATTCTTTGTAGGTGCATCCTACATGATTTCCTGTACTGCTAGATCCAAGGTTATTGTTGGTATGTAGTGCAGCCTGTACTGCGGCTATGTTTGAAGCTAGAAAAGTACGGAATTCCTCTTCATTCATATTCATGGTGTGCCGAGTAGTCGGTGCCATTTCCTTCAAAATAGTCAAATGGAACAAGTTAATCATATAGAATATTAAGAGTAGTTAATAGTATTTCGTAGCATAATATGAACTCATTTATAAAAGCTTTTTCTTCATATTAGCGTTTTATAAGTTTAAATTCGGGTAGTACCTACCCGTTAAGTTCATACTTAGTAGCTAATATACAATTCAACTACTACAATTCTATATGAAAAACTGATTATAATAATATTTTGCGTTCAAACTTTTATACAATATTTTACAAACTTACAATACCTCTTATTTTACATATAGCATGAAATTATAGCACACAATAACTTTGATACAAGATAGTTGTGAAGATAATTCTAGCTAGTACACAAGTCATTCAGCAAAGGCAATAAAGACACGCAATTCATACGTCCAGAAACAAGTCATGCATTCTGGTTTTACTAGGACTACTTCCCATCCTTGGTCTTGTGGAACATAATCGTTATGGCCGTTGATAAGACAGCGTGTTGTAACGTCGTCAAAGGGACGAGGGTTACATAATGTCCAACAGTCCCGTAACAATCTAAAAACCTTGTTTCTCACCCCAACTACTGAGTTCGTTACTTGTGGAAATGTTTTGTTTAATAGTTGTAGCCCGATGTTCTTGTTCTCACTTTGGTGAGAAGCGAACATTACTAACCCGTAAGCATAACATGCTTCTTTATGTTGCATGTTAGCCACTTTTTCTAAATCACGAAGGCCTATATTCGGATACATTGAGTCAAAATAATTTCTTAACCCGTTGCGTAAAATAGCATTTGGGTTCCCCGCAATATATGCGTCAAAGTAAACACATCGTAACTTATGGATTTCCCAATGTGATATCCCCCATCTTTCAAACGAAAGTCTCTTATAAACCAAGGCATTCTTGGAACGTTCTTCGAATGTCTTACAAACTGATTTCGCCGTAAATAGTTGTGCCGAAGAATTCTGACCGACTCTAGACAAGATTTCATCAATCATGTCTCCGGGTAAGTCTCTTAAAATATTGGGTTGTCTATCCATTTTGTGTTTTTATACTGTAAAATAGACAAGAGTTAGATTCATAAAAAAATACTTATTAATACAAGTAATTTTTACATATATCATAAAGCATAAGCACACTATATTACATATATTACACCACACAAATACAACTATATTATTCCGACTCGCTCGTTTCTTCTTCTTCGATTTTGGTTCGTTTTGCCAAGTTTCTAGGGATATATGATGTTCCCCTAATACGAGCTGTCGTTTTCCACAACGGTTTAGAAAAACCTGGTGGTTTAGAGGTTCCCGAGTCATTGTTACAACTTAAGGACTTCAGGGGTTGACGATACATATAAAGTTCATCGGGGTTGGAATTGGATTTCTCTATTTTTATGCCCTTTCCCTTATTATTTTCTTTTGCCTTTTTAAATTCAGTTGGGGTAATTTCTATAACATCATCGGAATTCTCGTCGAAATCTGATTCATCGGAGAATTGGTAATCTTCCCAATATTTTGCTTCCTTGGCGGAAACACCATTGACCATAATTAACCTTGGTCGGTTGGTTGAGGATTTTCTTTTACTTAACCGTTTTATTATTTCCCCCACCGGTTCTATTTCTTCTTCCGGTTCCTCCTCCTTCGGTTCCTCCTCTTCCAGTTCTGATTCTTCTTCCGGTTCTGATTCTTCTTCCGGTTCTGATTCTTCTTCCGGTTCCTCTTCGGGAACTTGTGAATCAGTCCAATATATATTCGACTCTTCGTTATTATTAAGTGAGTCAATGGGACTTGTTCTAGAGGTAGACATCTATCACATAATATCAAACACGTTAAGAGATTAATATATCACATAATATTCACATGTTAAAAATATATAGTTTCCAACAAAAATGTTAAGCAATCATTTTTAAAGAAAACACTGTCGAAGTCCAGACTCACTAATGCATCCTAACAAACTCGATAAGACACACTAATGCAAATTTTCTGGTTCTCTAAGACCAACGCTCGGATACCAACTGAAATGTCCCATTCTTATTGATTAAAAACGTTCCATATTAATTGATTTCGTTGCGAGGTTTTGACCTCTATATGAGACGTTTTTCAAAGACTGCATTCATTTTAAAACAAACCATAACCTTTATTTCATCAATAAAGGTTTAAAAAGCTTTACGTAGATTATCAAATAATGATAATCTATAATATCCTGTTTACACACGACCATTACATAATGGTTTACAATACAAATATGTTACAACGAAATAAGTTTCTTGAATGCAGTTTTTACACAATATCATACAAGCATGGACTCCAAATCTCGTCCTTATTTAAGTATACGACAGCGGAAGCTCTTTATAATCACCTGAGAATAAACATGCTTAAAACGTCAACAAAAATGTTGGTGAGTTATAGGTTTAACCTATATATTATCAAATCATAATAATAGACCACAAGATTTCATATTTCAATACATATCCCATACATAGAGATAAAAATCATTCATATGGTGAACACCTGGTAACCGACATTAACAAGATGCATATAAGAATATTCCCATCATTCCGGGATCCTCCTTCAGACATGATATAAATTTCGAAGTACTAAAGCATACAGTACTTTGGATGGGGCTTGTTGGGCCCAATAGATCTATCTTTAGGATTCGCGTCAATTAGGGTGTCTGTTCCCTAATTCTTAGATTACCAGACTTAATAAAAAGGGGCATATTCGATTTCGATAATTTAACCATAGAATGTAGTTTCACGTACTTGTGTGCATTTTGTAAATTATTTATAAAACCTGCATGTATTCTCATCCCAAAAATATTAGATTTTAAAAGTGGGACTATAACTCACTCTCTCAGATTTTTTTTACTTCGTCGGGAAGTAAGACTTGGCCACTGGTCGATTCACGAACCTATAACAAATATATACATATATATCAAAGTATGTTCAAAATATATTTATAACACTTTTAATACATTTTGATGTTTTAAGTTTATTAAGTCAGCTGTCCTCGTTAGTAACCTACAACTAGTTGTCCACAGTTAGATGTATAGAAATAAATCGATATATATTATCTTGAATCAATCCACGACCCAGTGTATACATATCTCAGTATTGATCACAACTCAAACTATATATATTTTGGAATCAACCTCAACCCTGTATAGCTAACTCCAACATTCACATATAGAGTGTCTATGGTTGTTCCGAAATATATATAGATGTGTCGACATGATAGGTCGAAACATTGTATACGTGTCTATGGTATCTCAAGATTACATAATATACAATACAAGTTGATTAAGTTATGGTTGGAATAGATTTGTTACCAATTTTCACGTAGCTAAAATGAGAAAAATTATCCAATCTTGTTTTACCCATAACTTCTTCATTTTAAATCCATTTTGAGTGAATCAAATTGCTATGGTTTCATATTGAACTCTAATTTAGGAATCTAAACAGAAAAGTATAGGTTTATTGTCAGAAAATTAAGTTACATGTCAATTACTAAAGAGGTAGTCATTTCGTTCGAAAAACGACATCTTGATGACCATTTTGGAAAACATACTTTCACTTTGAGTTTAACCATGATTTTTGGATATAGTTTCATGTTCATAAGAAAAATCATTTTCCTAGAAGAAAAACTTTTAAATTAAAGTTTATCATAGTTTTTAATTAACTAACCCAAAACAGCCCGCGGTGTTACTACGACGGCGTATGTCCGGTTTTACGGTGTTCTTCGTGTTTCCAGATTTTAAATCATTAAGTTAGCATATCATATATATATAGAACATGTGTTTAGTTGATTTTGAAAGTCAAGTTAGAAGGATTAACTTTTGTTTGCGAACAAGTTTGGAATTAACTAAACTATGTTCTAGTGATTACAAGTTTAAACCTTCGAATAAGATAGCTTTATATGTATGAATCGAATGATGTTATGAACATCATTACTACCTCAAGTTCCTTGGATAAACCTACTGGAAATGAGAAAAATGGATCTCACTTCAAAGGATCCTTGGATGGCTTGAAAGTTCTTGAAGCAGAATCATGACACGAAAACAATTTCAAGTAAGATTTCCACTCGAAATAAGATTGTTATAGTTATAGAAATTGAATTAAAGTTTGAATATGATTATTACCTTATATTAGAAAGATAACCTACTGTAAATAACAAAGTTTTCTTAATCTTGGATGATTTCTTGGAATGGATTTAGAAAACTTGGAAGTAAACTTGCTATCTTGGAAGTATTCTTGATTTTATGAAACTAGAACTTTTGGAATTTATGAAGAACACTTAGAACTTGAAGATGGAACTTGAGAGAGATCAATTAGATGAATAAAATTGAAGAATGAAAGTGTTTGTAGGTATTTTTGGTCGTTGGTGTATGGATTAAATATAAAGGATATGTAATTTTGTTTTCATGTAAATAAGTCATGAATGATTACTCATATTTTTGTAATTTTATGAGATATTTCATGCTAGTTGCCAAATGATGGTGCCCAAATGTGTTAGGTAACTCACATGGTCTGCTAAGAGCTAATCATTGGAGTGTATATACCAATAGTACATTCATCTAAAAGCTGTGTATTGTACGAGTACGAATACGGGTGCATACGAGTAGAATTGTTGATGAAACTAAACGAGGATGTAATTGTAAGCATTTTTGTTAAGTAGAAGTATTTTGATAAGTGTCTTGAAGTCTTTAAAAAGTGTATGAATACATATTAAAACACTACATGTATGCACATTTTAACTGAGTCGTTAAGTCATCGTTAGTCGTTACATGTAAATGTTGATTTGAAACCTTTAAGTTAACGATCTTGTTAAATGTTGTTAACCCAATGTTTATAATATCAAATGAGATTTTAAATTATTATATTATCATGATATTATGATGTATGAATATCTCTTAATATGATATATATATATATATATATATACATTAAATGTCGTTACAACGATATTCGTTACATATATGTCTCGTTTCAAAATCATTAAGTTAGTAGTCTTGTTTTTACATATGTAGTTCATTGTTAATATACTTAATGATATGTTTACTTATCATAATATCATGTTAACTATATATATATCCATATATATGTCATCATATAGTTTTTACAAGTTTTAACGTTCGTGAATCACCGGTCAACTTGGGTGATCAATTGTCTATATGAAACTTATTTCATTTAATCAAGTCTTAACAAGTTTGATTGCTTAACACATTGGAAACATTTAGTCATGTAAATATCAATCTCAATTAATATATATAAACATGGAAAAGTTCGAGTCACTACATAATGACGCTTGGCCAACGTGATTATATTACAGTAAGTCATGCTGAGTTTCTAATGAAACGGGATGATGGATCACAGTAGATCATACCATCATTATGTGTCATGTTACATAACTCTTTCATTCTAATTAACCTCTACACATATCAAGAAAATATATTCTTGATAGTTCTATTCTCAATGATTCTGGTAATTTGACAAATCAAATCGTGTTATTACGTTCTTTCTTGATTATAACATTAAATTCATTCGAAACTCCATACTTACAAATTCTGAACCATTACTCGTTTTACTAGAGATCGAGAAGAGATTAAAAAGACAAAGAGCTCCGAAACATAAGGGAATATATAAAACTCGACAACAACACTAAAATTACAATAATTAAAACTTAAAACATCACGACTATTAAAAATTAAAAGATTACGACAATTAAACTAAAAATACTAGAAATTAAAACTACTCGTCTTCGTCGTCGTCATCTGCGATGTAGCGTCACCAATCATTTCACCATCTGTGAGGTACTCTGAGACATCGGCATTTCTCTTGCTGCTTCAGCTGCTGCTTCAGCTGATTCATCGAGGTAACGATTGAAATGTCCCGTTCTTATTGATTAAAAACGTTCCATATTAATTGATTTCGTTGCGAGGTTTTGACCTCTATATGAGACATTTTTCAATGACTGCATTCATTTTTAAAACAAACCATAACCTTTATTTCATAAATAAAGGTTTAAAAAGCTTTACGTAGATTATCAAATAATGATAATCTAAAATATCCTGTTTACACACGACCATTACATAATGGTTTACAATACAAATATGTTACATCGAAATCAGTTTCTTGAATGCAGTTTTTACACAATATCATACAAACATGGACTCCAAATCTTATCCTTATTTTAGTATGCAACAGCGGAAGCTCTTAATATTCACCTGAGAATAAACATGCTTTAAACGTCAACAAAAAATGTTGGTGAGTTATAGGTTTAACCTATATATATCAAATCGTAACAATAGACCACAAGATTTCATATTTCAATACACATCCCATACATAGAGATAAAAATCATTCATATGGTGAACACCTGGTAACCGACATTAACAAGATGCATATATAAGAATATCCCCATCATTCCAGGACACCCTTCGGATATGATATAAATTTCGAAGTACTAAAGCATCCGGTACTTTGGATGGGGTTTGTTAGGCCCAATAGATCTATCTTTAGGATTCGCGTCAATTAGGGTGTCTGTTCCCTAATTCTTAGATTACCAGACTTAATAAAAAGGGGCATATTCAGTTTCGATCATTCAACCATAGAATGTAGTTTCACGTACTTGTGTCTATTTTGTAAATCATTTATAAAACCTGCATGTATTCTCATCCCAAAAATATTAGATTTTAAAAGTGGGACTATAACTCACTTTCACAGATTTTTACTTCGTCGGGAAGTAACACTTGGCCACTGGTTGATTCACGAACCTATAACAATATATACATATATATCAAAGTATGTTCAAAATATATTTACAACACTTTTAATATATTTTGATGTTTTAAGTTTATTAAGTCAGCTGTCCTCGTTAGTAACCTACAACTAGTTGTCCACAGTTAGATGTACAGAAATAAATCGATAAATATTATCTTGAATCAATCCATGACCCAGTGTATACGTATCTCAGTATTGATCACAACTCAAACTATATATATTTTGGAATCAACCTCAACCCTGTATAGCTAACTCCAACATTCACATATAGAGTGTCTATGGTTGTTCCGAAATATATATAGATGTGTCGACATGATAGGTCAAAACATTGTATACGCGTCTATGGTATCTCAAGATTACATAATATACAATACAAGTTGATTAAGTTATGGTTGGAATAGATTTGTTACCAATTTTCACGTAGCTAAAATGAGAAAAATTATCCAATCTTGTTTTACCCATAACTTCTTCATTTTAAATCCATTTTGAGTGAATAAAATTGCTATGGTTTCATATTGAACTCTATTTTATGAATCTAAACAGAAAAAGTATAGGTTTATAGTCGTAAAAATAAGTTACAAGTCGTTTTTGTAAAGGTAGTCATTTCAGTCGAAAGAACGACGTCTAGATGACCATTTTAGAAAACATACTTCCACTTTGAGTTTAACCATAATTTTTGGATATAGTTTCATGTTCAAAATAAAAATCATTTTCTCAGAATAACAACTTTTAAATCAAAGTTTATCATAGTTTTTAATTAACTAACCCAAAACAGCCCGCGGTGTTACTACGACGGCGTAAATCCGGTTTTACGGTGTTTTTCGTGTTTCCAGGTTTTAAATCATTAAGTTAGCATATCATATAAATATAGAACATGTGTTTAGTTGATTTTAAAAGTCAAGTTAGAAGGATTAACTTTTGT
Source organism: Rutidosis leptorrhynchoides (assembly GCF_046630445.1). NCBI lineage: Eukaryota > Viridiplantae > Streptophyta > Magnoliopsida > Asterales > Asteraceae > Rutidosis > Rutidosis leptorrhynchoides. Next base: position 161,260,682 of record NC_092343.1, on the reverse strand, counting down.
TTGCGAACAAGTTTAGAATTAACTAAACTATGTTCTAGTGATTACAAGTTTAAACCTTCGAATAAGATAGCTTTATATGTATGAATCGAATGATGTTATGAACATCATTACTACCTTAAGTTCCTTGGATAAACCTACTGGAAAAGTTAAAAATGGATCTAGCTTCAACGGATCCTTGGATGGCTCGAAGTTCTTGAAGCAGAATCATGACACGAAAACAAGTTCAAGTAAGATCATCACTTGAAATAAGATTGTTATAGTTATAGAAATTGAACCAAAGTTTGAATATGATTATTACCTTGTATTAGAATGATAGCCTACTGTAAGAAACAAAGATTTCTTGAGGTTGGATGATCACCTTACAAGATTGGAAGTGAGCTAGCAAACTTGAAAGTATTCTTAATTTTATGTAACTAGAACTTGTAGAATATATGAAGAACACTTAGAACTTGAAGATAGAACCTGTGAGGACCCGTCCTAATCCACCTGGACGAAGTCATCAACATTTGGTCCTATTGCGATGATCGGCTCCAAGTAATGTCCTTATATTGAGCAAATGCACAGCGGAAGACTTAATTCGTACCTGAGAATAAACATGCTTTAAAGTGTCAACCAAAAGGTTGGTGAGTTCATAGGTTTATCATAACAATCATTTCAATATGTTAATAGACCACAAGATTTCTTAATCATAAACATAATACACTCGCAAGTGTATGTAAAGCATTCTAAGTGGTTGAGCACTTGGTAACCATACTTAACATTTAATCAACGTCGCATATTCCCTTTATTATGAAATCTCACTACACCGTACCAAGTGTAGCCTATAAAACGAAGTACTGTGCAACCGTTGAATACTGGTCGTCCAGTCCGGTTGGGGTTGTCAGGCCCGATAGATCTATCAACAGGATTCGCGTTTACAATACCCATGTAAATAGTAGTTACCAAGATACAGGGAAGTATGCCAGTGGTACAACTCAACGTAGAATATATTTTTAAGTACTTGTGTCTATTTCGTAAACATTTATAAAAGCAGCGCATGTATTCTCAGCCTAAAAAATATATATTGCAAAAGCAATTAAAAAGGGAGTAAATGAAACTCACCTACTGTATTTTGTAGTAAAAATACATATGACGTCATTTAACAAGTGTAGGGTTTGTCTCGGATTCACGAACCTATATCATTTATATATATATATATATATATATATATATTAACACATATAATGGTAATCGAACAAATTTATATATTAGTGTTTTAATTATTATCTTAATTACGTGTTTCATTAATAACCTAATTAATTATATTTATTAATATAAAATATTAATAAAGTTATGGTAGATGTAGTAAATAAAATTTTATATAACTAGCAGTTAATTTAATAAAATAATATTGATAATCATAATTGAAAAGCTGTTTTATTTTTTTTAATAATAATAGTATTAATAACAAAAATGCTAGTTTCTACAAAATGATACTTTTAATAAAAATGTTAATTTTATGAATACTAATAATAATCACTATAAAAATAATGATTTTACTAATAATAATAATGATACTAATATTTATGTTAGTAACTATAATGATAATAAAAATACTAATATTTATGTTAATAATAATGATAATAATAATAATAATAATAATAATAATAATAATAATAATAATAATAATAATAATAATAATAATAATAATAATAATAATAATAATAATAAGTAGGAATAAGAAAATACTACCTTAAAGTGTCAAGCCTTAGAAAAAAAATCAACGTCCATGCCTAGGAATGAATTCATGACCTCTCATTACCCAGACACTCGTCTAACCGTTCCTCCACCCATTCTTTTCTAATTGAACCCAATTTGATATTTATATAACCCATAATTTGTGTTTGTTTTTCTTCTTCAACTACTATCATCATTATAATCATTTTAATCATCTTCATCAATCATAATTACAATCTTAGTCTTAATCATTTTCTAATTATTATCATAATCATATGATCATTATCATTACCATATCATAATCACAGAATCATCATCATCTATATAACATATCATCATCAACATCAATATCCCCATCTATATTATAATCATTCACGGTTACCCTTGTCATCTTCATCCGTTGTTTAAATCATCATTTATCATTATAAAATTTTCAACCATGTTATTCATCTTATGAACACAAAATGACTTATTACAAGCCCACTTATCATAAATTAAAAGCCTCGTCCAATTACACTAATAAGAACATGGCCCAAGTAATTTTTAAACATGTATAAATAAATCTCATTGATGGGTGTGTTGGTCTCGGCCCACCTCAAGAACCGATACACCAACAAGAAATGGCATTAACACGTGATTTTCATTATCATGTATCCCACTATCCCTAGCTTTATTAAAATATTATCATGATCAACTGTGGGGTTTAATAAAGGTTTAGTGGTTTTTCTTGGCTAGAGTTTAATTGAGCATAATTTATATATATCCGAACAATAGTATTGGTTGAATGGTCATCGGGCAAAACAGTGATCGACTATATGGGTTTGTGGTGATGGTTCACGTAGGGTTTCAGCAGGATGGTGGTGTTTCACGGTTGTAGTATAGCATAGATTTGATAGTGCAGGGACAATAAAGAAAGTGGAGATAGAGATGGAGAGAGAGAGGGGGAGAAAACGAGAGATAAAGGTGGGTTTTTTTGTTGGGTGGTTCTCGAACTGAAGCAGAAACAGATGCAACCATAATGTTTGGGTTTCGATCATGATTATTAGTTGACAAAAACAAGTTGGAGTGATTGACATGATGAAGATGATGGTGGCTTTGGACTCTAGTATAAAGAACGAGCAATAGCAGTCACAATGAGACGACTGCAGCAACAAATTATCAAGATTACAGGTGATCGAAGTTTAATAGCACAGACCGTGGTTAGCAGTAATATAAGTTGAAGGTTCTTGGGCGGTTTAGTTGGAAACAGAAAACAGTAAACGAGTGGGTGTTGTAGTGATGCTCGACTGAATCAAAACAGATGTAGCAACGGTTTATGAAGATGAGTTAATGGTGGTTTGTAGAGTAGTGATTTGGATCATAACACAAAAGGAAATTGTAGGAGTGATGGTGTGGTAATTCAATGGTGGGTGTTTGGGTTATATTGGCCAAAGGTGGTGGTGATTGTTTGTTGTTGTTCGATGATTACCTAGGAAACCAAGATGGTTTGCAAAATGGTTGTAAGTTGGTACTTTATATATGTATATAAGGTTGATTGTGGAGTGTGGTGATTCTCCCATGTAAATTTGAAAATGAAACAGAAATATATAAGTGGATTGATAAATGGTGTGTTAGGTATGTGTTATGATACATAACTATTAAGCAGAATAACTATAATAATAATTAAATGGATCACGGGTTCAATAAGCCAAAACAAACAGTACGCAAATAGTAATTGAGATAATGACTTGAGAATAATAAACGTGTTCACAAATAATTATGTTTTCTACAGTTTTCACGGACTGTGTATCGTGTCCATTGCTAAACAGTTACGGATAAAAATTCCCCGAAAATCCCCAAATTTTTAGAGTAAATATATTTAATTATTTCACTCATTAACTGTTTGAAACCTGATCAAAAAGGTTCGAAAATTATTTATTTTCTGTTCCGATTTATATGTACGGAGTACTAATATTTAAACTTTAAAAGGCAAAAATACTTTTAACAAATCTAAAATCTTCGTAATCGATTTACAGTACAACTTTTATTTTAAATCTTCATAAACTCGTTTTAGATCTATATGAACACTATCGAAATGTCAACCGAGTTTTACTGACGTTTCCTAAATAAAATCGAAATCACAAAATATATATTTAATATACTTTATTTATTTATATATATATATATATATATATATATATATATATATATATATATATATATATATATATATATATATATATATAATAATATTCATAATATCATATTTTTATTTTATTTTACATAATTAATTAAAGCATGTACTATTTTAAATTATATTTCAAATATATACATCTTCATACATATAAAATATATATGTATCTATTTACAAATAGTTGTTCGTGAATCGTCGGGATAGTCGAAGGTCAATTGAGTATATGAAACAGTTCAAAATTTTTGAGATTCAACCTAACAGACATTTCTTATCGTGTCAAAAATATTACATCGTATCGAGAGTTTGGTTTAAAATTAGTCAAAATTTTCCGGGTCATTACAGTACCTACCCGTTAAAGAAATTTCGTCCCCGAAATTTGATTGAGGTCGCCAAGGCTAACAATAAAAATGTTTTCATGACGAATATGAGTTGATAATTAGAGTTTTATCATTATTGATTAATATAGATAAAACGATTCGATCATGTGAAGCGTATGGGTAAAGCTATCACAAAAGAGTGATATGTGGAGGATAAAGATTCATCTTACATTTGACGTTGTTTTGGTTGAATTTCCGGAATTCAAGGGATTAAAGAAATCGTCGAAATCTAAATAAGATCTGAGTCTTCGGAATTTGAGGAAATTAGGATCTTTTCAATTAAATGTGGTCATCTGTCTTGATTGCTACGTCTGATATTTTCACTATAAATTAAACCCTTCCGTTCCATTATTTTCACCCTTCCAATTCTTTATTTCTCGATCCATACTTTCAAACGATTGTGAAAATGCTTAATCCAGTTCTGATCCTTGTCCTCATCCTTACTATCGCAACATTCATTCTCCTTTTTCAACTTCCACCAGAGGAATCCACTTTCTTCTACTTCGCCTTTGGGGTTTTAGTGTTTTTAATTCTCCCGTGTCTTTATGTTGTGATAAACATTGACATACACGGTTTGTAATTTATGCGTTGTTATCGGGATTTATATTATCCCTTATATTTCGAAGCTCTATGCTTTTGTTTTCTCTTCCCGACTTCAAGTCAAGCGAATAATGGTCTAGAATTCGTAGATATAGAATTTCGAATGATTATAATGTTCTAAGCAGGAAGGAACGTGATAGCACGATTTGATTTTTAAATTTATCAAAATTACTGAAGATAGAACTATCAAGAATACATTTTCTTGATATGTTCAGAAGTTAAGTAGAATGAAAGAGTTATGTAACATGACACATGATGAGGATAAGGTCTGTGAATCATCATCACGTTACATTAGAAATTTAGCATGACTTACTGTAATATAATCACGTTGGCCAAGCACATTATATTATACTAGCTCATACTTCAGTTCCCAACACTTCTCCAGAATTCATTCCTAATTTATACTTAAGTTTTACAGAAGTTTCCAATATAATGGAATACAGAAAACACGAAGAGATAGATAATTTCGGACAAGAATATTTATGAAAATATCCTCAGAAATATCGAAGATATTTATGATGATATTTTGGAATTTCTAAGTTCGAAAGTTGATAAGGAAAAATTTTCCGCAAAGATTTTAACGTGACTTCGGAGCATGATATTCTCTAAAGATTTCATCGGATCCAGAATTACCTGGATTCTTTGAATATAGGGTTTGGTCCTTGTATTTGTTCTTTGTTTCCTTCACGGTGTGCTCAATCCGATTTTCAGTACCAAATTTTCTATCGAGCGTTCCTAACACTTCCTTCTTTATCATAAACTTTTGGCCATTAAGACCATCTACAACATACTACTTCGTCAGCATTTTCAAAGTTAACGGATCTGGGTCATCGGTTATCAAACTGAGGTGGTTTCAGGAGAATTGTATTTTTAGATGATTAAACGCTGATGGTAATATGGTGGAATATAAAAGATTCTCCAGTAACAATAAAGAGTACGCATATATATCAAGGTTATAATAAGGTTATTTCGAATGAAAAGTCGGAGTTCACTTGCTGGAGCTGTGACAAAATTTGCTACTTTGAAAGGGATTACCAAATCATTTTAGGTAATAATAACACTAAAGGAATTAGTACAGCTATGTGTTAAAAATTTACTCAGTTTCCGAGGGTTTTTCAGGTGTATAACTATATGCATCAATCTTTTCTTCCGTAGATGAAGTGCGGCTGGTTCATCCTCTCGATCGAGGTGTTTTCAAGAATCATGAAAAGTTTGAACGCATAATGTAATTGTCAAGATACAATTGAGATTTAAGATGGAATCAAGTGGCAAACTTGAAGAATTATTTAGTTTCATATGTTATAATCAGTATTTTAATTCATTTTTAATTGTCCAATATTATTCGTCCACAGTCGATAGTTCACATTTAACAGTCTAATAGTTCATATATAGTTTAATATATAACATTCGAATTAATTAATACGTATCGTGACCCGTGTACCGGTCTCAGTATTGATCACAACTCAAACTATATATATATTTTGGAATCAACCTCAACCCTGTATAGCTAACTCCGTCATTTGCATATAGAGTGTCTATGGTTGTTCCAAGATAAATATATAGATGGGTCAATATGATATGTCGAAACCTTGTATACGTGTCCCGTTATTTAAAGTGCGTAAAATAAATACAGAAATTAAATGACGATAAATAAAATTGCGAGAATGTAAATTGCGATAATTAAATTGTGATAAATAAAATATAACCAGTTAGCTAGGAACAGTTAGCTAGGATTAGTTAGCGTAGATTCTTAACAAAATTCTTTATAATTAATTTGTTTGTTTCTAACAAATTTTATTTTGTCCGATGTTTTCTTCATTATGCCACTTGTTGAATTTTGATAGGTCAAAATCCAAATATGAAATTGAATGAAAATAGTTATTCTGTGGTGAACAGATTTGTATATAAGTAGGATAGTAAATGAATGTTGAATCAGATTCGCAGAATGTACCGTGTAACTGATTAATGTGAAATCTAAATATTCTTCGGGTATTACCTACCCGTTAAAATATTTTCGCCATTAACAGTTTGTACAACAGAATTTTTAATTACAATCTTTATGAAAATATACTTGCATATATATTTTCTTCAGATGTAATCATGGATTGAATGAGTCAATAAGATATTAAACTCATTTGATTTATCGTTAATACTAGATTACATAATCTCTAAAACTTTAGAAATTACATAATCGCCATTTCGAGCGAAGATAATCGATGTAGAACGATATGTAGAATGAAGATAAAGTAGATAGAACAATGCGTAGAACGATGATTATGCTCGAGGTACAGAATGAGATATTGAGGCGTGTGATGTTGCAACTTGGGTTGTTGGTGGTACTGTTGGTGCCGGTGATGCTGCTGAAGCTGGTAAGTTTTGCACCATATCCTCCAAAGCCACTACTTGAGCGCGAAATTCGTTGACTTCTCCTATTATTCCGGGATAATTGGCAGTTTGAACAAGAGGATGAATAAGGTTTAGAATTTTAGATATTATATAATCCTTGCGAGATATTCTGGAAATGAAAGTGAAGATGGTGTTTCGAACTGGTTCGTCGGTAAGTGCTTTAGGTTTTTCGCCAAAAGGTGAATTCGGTTGGTGGAAGGAATGTATCGCCTTCTTCTCTTCTCCATTGATTAAGTCAACTACGAACACATCAGATGAATTGGGGATGGATGACTGGGTGATTCATTCTGGTGACGCTGCTTTCGAAGCTTAGGTGAAACTCCATATCGGAATCCGAGGGACTTGAACTAGTGGTGAGTTCCATTTCGTATGATTAGATAAAGGGTTTTCGATATGAAATGATTTTCGGATATCGGATGATATACTAATTACATAGAATACCTATACATAGTACAGGAGATCTCGTAGATTACGGAGGGAATTAAGGAAACGTGTCAGACAAGACTTAATGTAATGGGATGTAGATTAGTACCCTGCAATACATAATTTACATATGCATGTATAATATACTAAAATCCCATAAGTTACGGAGGAATCTATGGAATATGTTAGGCAAAGTTTATAGTAACAGATATGCTAAGATATGAATTAGCAGATACGCTAAGATATGAATTATTTCTATACACTATTCATGCAATCCAGGCAGTAAAATATGTCTAGATTAAGTATGATAAGCAAGTGATTCCCTAAAAATGATAAGCAGGAAATTTTCGACACGGAATGATAAGCAAAACTTTTGACATGCAGACATGGTCGAAGTTCAGACTCACTAATGCATCTAATCAACTATCAGTTAGACACACTAATGCAAGACCTGGCTCGCTAAGACCACCGCTCTGATTCCACCTGTGAGGACCCGTCCTAATCCACCTGGACGAAGTCATCAACATTTGGTCCCATTGCGATGATCGGCTCCAAGTAATGTACTTATATTGAGCAAATGCACAGCGGAAGACTTAATTCGTACCTGAGAATAAACATGCTTTAAAGTGTCAACCAAAAGGTTGGTAAGTTCATAGGTTTATCATAACAATCATTTCAATATGTTAATAGACCACAAGATTTCTTAATCATAAACATAATACACTCGCAAGTGTATGTAAAGCATTCTAAGTGGTTGAGCACTTGGTAACCATACTTAACATTTAATCAACGTCGCATATTCCCTTTATTATGAAATCTCACTACACCGTACCAAGTGTAGCCTACAAAACGAAGTACTGTGCAACCGTTGAATACTGGTCGTACAGTCCGGTTGGGGTTGTCAGGCCCGATAGATCTATCAACAGGATTCGCGTTTACAATACCCATGTAAATAGTAGTTACCAAGCTACAGGGAAGTATGCCAGTGGTACAACTCAACGTAGAATATATTTTTAAGTACTTGTGTCTATTTCGTAAACATTTATAAAAGCAGCGCATGTATTCTCAGGCCAAAAAAATATATATTGCAAAAGCAATTAAAAAGGGAGTAAATGAAACTCACCTACTGTATTTTGTAGTAAAAATACATATGACGTCATTTAACAAGTGTAGGGTTTGTCTCGGATTCACGAACCTATATCATTTATATATATATATTAACACATATAATGGTAATCGAACAAATTTATATATTAGTGTTTTAATTATTATCTTAATTACGTGTTTCATTAATAACCTAATTAATTATATTTATTAATATAAAATATTAATAAAGTTATGGTAGATGTAGTAAATAAAATTTTATATAACTAGCAGTTAATTTAATAAAATAATATTGATAATCATAATTGAAAAGCTGTTTTATTATTTTTTAATAATAATAGTATTAATAACAAAAATGCTAGTTTCTACAAAATGATACTTTTAATAAAAATGTTAATTTTATGAATACTAATAATAATCACTATAAAAATAATGATTTTACTAATAATAATAATGATACTAATATTTATGTTAGTAACTATAATGATAATAAAAATACTAATATTTATGTTAATAATAATAATAATAATAAACTCGTTTTAGATCTATATGAACACTATCGAAATGTCAACTGAGTTTTACTGACATTTCCTAAATAAAATCGAAATCACAAAATATATATTTAATATACTTTATTTATATATATATATATATATATATATATATAGATATAATAATATTCATAATATCATATTTTTATTTTATTTTACATAATTAATTAAAGCATGTACTATTTTAAATTATATTTCAAATATATACATCTTCATACATATAAAATATATATGTATCTATTTACAAATAGTTGTTCGTGAATCGTCGGGATAGTCGAAGGTCAATTGAGTATATGAAACAGTTCAAAATTTTTGAGATTCAACCTGACAGACATTTCTTATCGTGTCAAAAATATTACATCGTATCGAGAGTTTGGTTTAAAATTAGTCAAAATTTTCCGGGTCATTACAGAACTTGAGAGAGATCAATTAGATGAAGAAAATTGAAGAATGAAAGTGTTTGTAGGTGTTTTTGGTCGTTGGTGTATGGATTAGATATAAAGGATATGTAATTTTGTTTTCATGTAAATAAGTCATGAATGATTACTCATATTTTTGTAATTTTATGAGATATTTCATGCTAGTTGCCAAATGATGGTTCCCACATGTGTTAGGTGACTCACATGGGCTGCTAAGAGCTGATCATTGGAGTGTATATACCAATAGTACATACATCTAAAAGCTGTGTATTGTACGAGTACGAATACGGGTGCATACAAGTAGAATTGTTGATGAAACTGAACGAGGATGTAATTGTAAGCATTTTTGTTAAGTAGAAGTATTTTGATAAGTGTATTGAAGTCTTTAAAAAGTGTATAAATACATATTAAAACACTACATGTGTATACATTTTAACTGAGTCGTTAAGTCATCGTTAGTCGTTACATGTAAGTGTTGTTTTGAAACCTTTAGGTTAACGATCTTGTTAAATGTTGTTAACCCAATGTTTATAATATCAAATGAGATTTTAAATTATTATATTATCATGATATTTTCATGTTTGAATATCTCTTAATATGATATATATACATTAAATGTCTTTACAATGATAATCGTTACATATATGTCTCGTTTAAAAATCATTAAGTTAGTAGTCTTGTTTTTACATATGTAGTTCATTGTTAATATACTTAATGATATGTTTACTTATCATAGTATCATATTAACTATATATATATCCATATATATGTCATCATATAGTTTTTACAAGTTTTAACGTTCGTGAATCACCGGTCAACTTGGGTGGTCAATTGTCTATATGAAACATATTTCAATTAATCAAGTCTTAACAAGTTTGATTGCTTAACATGTTGGAAACATTTAATCATGTAAATATCAATCTCAATTAATATATATAAACATGGAAAATTTTGGGTCACTACAGTACCTACCCGTTAAATAAATTTCGTCCCGAAATTTTAAGCTGTTGAAGGTGTTGACGAATCTTCTGGAAATAGATGCGGGTATTTCTTCTTCATCTGATCTTCACGCTCCCAGGTGAACTCGGGTCATCTATGAGCATTCCATCAAACCTTAACAATTGGTATCTTGTTTTGCTTAAGTCTTTTAACCTCACTATCCATTATTTCGACGGGTTCTTCGATGAATTGGAGTTTTTTGTTGATTTGGATTTCATCTAACAGAATAGTGAGATCTTCTTTAGCAAAACATTTCTTCAAATTCGAGACGTGGAAAGTGTTATGTACAGCCGCGAGTTGTTGAGGTAACTCAAGTCAGTAAGCTACTGGTCCGACACGATCAATAATCTTGAATGGTCCAATATACCTTGGATTTAATTTCCCTCGTTTACCAAATCGAACAACGCCTTTCCAAGGTGCAACTTTAAGCATGACCATCTCTCCAATTTCAAATTCTATATCTTTTCTTTTAATGTCAGCGTAGCTCTTTTGTCGACTTTGGGCGGTTTTCAACCGTTGTTGAATTTGGATGATCTTCTCGGTAGTTTCTTGTATAATCTCCGGACCCGTAATCTGTCTATCCCCCACTTCACTCCAAAAAATCGGAGACCTGCACTTTCTACCATAAAGTGCTTCAAACGGCGCCATCTCAATGCTTGAATGGTAGCTGTTGTTGTAGGAAAATTCTGCTAACGGTAGATGTCGATCCCAACTGTTTCCGAAATCAATAACACATGCTCGTAGCATGTCTTCAAGCGTTTGTATCGTCCTTTCGCTCTGCCCATCAGTTTGTGGATGATAGGCAGTACTCATGTCTAGACGAGTTCCTAATGCTTGTTGTAATGTCTGCCAGAATCTTGAAATAAATCTGCCATCCCTATCAGAGATAATAGAGATAGGTATTCCATGTCTGGAGATGACTTCCTTCAAATACAGTCGTGCTAACTTCTCCATCTTGTCATCTTCTCTTATTGGCAGGAAGTGTGCTGATTTGGTGAGACGATCAACTATTACCCAAATAGTATCAAAACCACTTGCAGTCCTTGGCAATTTAGTGATGAAATCCATGGTAATGTTTTCCCATTTCCATTCCGGGATTTCGGGTTGTTGAAGTAGACCTGATGGTTTCTGATGCTCAGCTTTGACCTTAGAACACGTCAAACATTCTCCTACGTATTTAGCAACATCGGCTTTCATACCCGGCCACCAAAAATGTTTCTTGAGATCCTTGTACATCTTCCCCGTTCCAGGATGTATTGAGTATCTGGTTTTATGAGCTTCTCTAAGTACCATTTCTCTCATATCTCCAAATTTTGGTACCCAAATCCTTTCAGCCCTATACCGGGTTCCGTCTTCCCGAATATTAAGATGCTTCTCCGATCCTTTGGGTATTTCATCCTTTAAATTTCCCTCTTTTAAAACTCCTTGTTGCGCCTCCTTTATTTGAGTAGTAAGGTTATTATGAATCATTATATTCATAGATTTTACTCGAATGGGTTCTCTGTCCTTCCTGCTCAAGGCATCGGCTACCACATTTGCCTTCCCCGGGTGGTAACGAATCTCAAAGTCGTAATCATTCAACAATTCAATCCACCTACGCTGCCTCATATTCAGTTGTTTCTGATTAAATATGTGTTGAAGACTTTTGTGGTCGGTATATATAATACTTTTGACCCCAAATAAGTAGTGCCTCCAAGTCTTTAATGCAAAAACAACCGCGCCTAATTCCAAATCATGCGTCGTATAATTTTGTTCGTGAATCTTCAATTGTCTAGACGCATAAGCAATCACCTTCGTTCGTTGCATTAATACACAACCGAGACCTTGCTTTGATGCGTCACAATAAATCACAAAATCATCATTCCCTTCAGGCAATGACAATATAGGTGCCGTAGTTAGCTTTTTCTTCAATAACTGAAATGCTTTCTCTTGTTCATCATTCCATTCAAATTTCTTCCCTTTATGCGTTAATGCAGTCAAGGGTTTTGCTATTCTGGAAAAGTCTTGGATGAACCATCTGTAGTAACCAGCTAGTCCTAAAAACTGGCGTATGTGTTTCGGAGTTTTTGGGATTTCCCACTTTTCAACAGTTTCTATCTTTGCCAGATCCACCTTAATACCTTCTTTGTTCACTATGTGACCGAGGAATTGAACTTCTTCCAACCAAAATGCACACTTTGAAAACTTAGCGTACAATTCTTCCTTCCTCAATACTTCTAACACCTTTCTCAAATGTTCACCGTGTTCTTGGTCATTCTTTGAGTAAATAAGTATGTCATCAATGAAAACAATGACAAACTTGTCAAGGTATGGTCCACACACTCGGTTCATAAGGTCCATGAACACAGCTGGTGCATTAGTTAAACCAAACGGCATGACCATAAACTCGTAATGACCGTAACGTGTTCTGAAAGCAGTCTTTGGAATATCATCTTCTTTCACCCGCATTTGATGATACCCGGAACGTAAGTCAATCTTTGAATAAACAGACGAGCCTTGTAGTTGATCAAATAAGTCATCGATTCTCGGTAGTGGGTAGCGGTTCTTGATGGTAAGTTTGTTCAAATCTCGGTAGTCGATACACAACCTGAATGTACCATCTTTCTTCTTGGCAAACAAAACAGGAGCTCCCCACGGTGATGTGCTTGGTCGAATGAAACCACGCTCTAAAAGTTCTTGTAATTGGCTTTGCAGTTCTTTCATCTCACTGGGTGTGAGTCTGTAAGGAGCACGAGCTATTGGTGCAGCTCCTGGTACAAGATCTATTTGAAATTCAACGGATCGATGTGAGGGTAATCCCGGTAATTCTTTCGGAAATACATCAGGAAATTCTTTTGCAATGGGAACATCATTGATGCTCTTTTCTTCAGTTTGTACTTTCTCGACGTGTGCTAGAACAGCATAGCAACCTTTTCTTATTAGTTTTTGTGCCTTCAAATTACTAATAAGATATAGCTTCGTGTTGCCCTTTTCTCCATACACCATTAAGGGTTTTCCTTTTTCTCGTATAATGTGAATTGCATTTTTGTAACAAACGATCTCTGCTTTCACTTCTTTCAACCAGTCCATACCGATTATCACATCAAAACTCCCTAACTCTACTGGTATCAAATCAATCTTAAATGTTTCGCTAACCAGTTTAATTTCTCGATTCCGACATATATTATCTGCTGAAATTAATTTACCATTTGCTAATTCGAGTAAAAATTTACTATCCAAAGGCGTCAATGGACAACTTAATTTAGCACAAAAATCTCTACTCATATAGCTTCTATCCGCACCCGAATCAAATAAAACGTAAGTAGATTTATTGTCAATAAGAAACGTACCCGTAACAAGCTCCGGGTCTTCCTGTGCCTCTGCCGCATTAATATTGAAAACTCTTCCGCGGCCTTGTCCATTCGTGTTCTCCTGGTTCGGGCAATTTCTAATAATGTGGCCCGGTTTTCCACATTTATAACAAACTACATTGGCATAACTTGCTCCGACACTACTTTCTCCGCCATTACTCGTTCCGACACCATTTGTTCCTTTCGTTCTATTAACCCCTGGTCCGTAGACCTCACACTTCGCCGCGCTATGACCATTTCTTTTACACTTGTTGCAAAATTTGGTGCAGAACCCCGAGTGATTCTTTTCACACCTTTGGCATAGCTGCTTCTGATTGTTGTTGTTGTTGCGGTTATTATTGTTGTTGGGATGATTGTTGTAGTAGTAGTAGTTGTTGTTGTTGTTGTTGTTGTTGTTGTTGGGCCGTTTGTTGTAGTTGCGATTGATGTTGCGATTGTTGGGATAATTGTTGCGATTATTGTTGTAATTGCTGTTGTTGTTGTATTGGTGATTCTTATCACCGTTTTCCTCCCACTTTCTTTTGACTTGCTTCACATTGGCCTCTTCAGCAGTCTGTTCTTTAATTCTTTCTTCAATCAGGTTCACTAGTTTGTGAGCCATTCTACATGCCTGTTGTATGGAGGCGGGCTCGTGTGAACTTATATCTTCTTGGATTCTTTCCGGTAATCCTTTCACAAACACGTCGATCTTCTCTTCCTCATCTTCGAATGCTCCCGGACACAATAGGCACAATTCTGTGAATCGTCTTTCTTACGTGGTAATATCAAATCCTTGGGTTCGTAACCCTCTAAGTTCTGTCTTGAGCTTATTGACCTCGGTTCTGGGACGGTACTTCTCGTTCATCAAGTGCTTGAATGCTGACCACGGTAGTGCGTACGCATCGTCTTGTCCCACTTGCTCTAGATAGGTATTCCACCATGTTAACGCAGAACCTGTGAAGGTATGCGTAGCGTACTTCACTTTGTCCTCTTCAGTACACTTACTTAAGGCAAACACCGATTCGACCTTCTCGGTCCACCGTTTCAATCCGATCGGTCCTTCGGTTCCATCAAATTCCAAAGGTTTGCAGGCAGTGAATTCTTTGTAGGTGCATCCTACATGATTTCCTGTACTGGTAGATCCAAGGTTATTGTTGGTATGTAGCGCAGCCTGTACTGCGGCTATGTTTGAAGCTAGAAAGGTACGGAATTCCTCTTCATTCATATTCACGGTGTGTCGAGTAGTCGGTGCCATTTCCTTCAAAATAGTCAAATGGAACAAGTTAATCATACAGAATATTAAGAGTAGTTAATAGTATTTCGTAGCATAATATGAACTCATTTATAAAAGCTTTTTCTTCATATTAGCATTTTATAAGTTTAAATTCGGGTAGTACCTACCCGTTAAGTTCATACTTAGTAGCTAATATACAATTCAACTACTACAATTCTATATGAAAAACTGATTATAATAATATTTCGCGTTCAAACTTTTACACAATATTTTACAAACTTACAATACCGTTTATTTTACATATAGCATGAAATATAGCACACAATAAATTTGCTACAAGATGGTTGTGAAGATAATTCTAGCTAGTACACAAGTCGTTCAGCAAAGGCAATAAAGACGCGTAATTCGTACGTCCAGAAACAAGTCATGCATTCTGGTTTTACTAGGATTACTTCCCATCCTTGGTCTTGTGGAACATAACCGTTATGGCCGTTGATAAGACAGCGTGTTGTAACGTCGTCAAAGGGACGAGGGTTACGTAATGTCCAACAGTCCCGTAACAATCTAAAAACCTCATTTCTTACCCCAATTACCGACTCCGTCACTTGTGGGAACGTTTTGTTTAATAGTTGTAGCCCGATGTT
The DNA here is from genome assembly GCF_046630445.1 of Rutidosis leptorrhynchoides. NCBI lineage: Eukaryota > Viridiplantae > Streptophyta > Magnoliopsida > Asterales > Asteraceae > Rutidosis > Rutidosis leptorrhynchoides. The sequence continues at coordinate 161,244,707 of NC_092343.1, read as the reverse complement.
CTTGTTCTCACTTTGGTGAGAAGCGAACATTACTAATCCGTAAGCATAACATGCTTCTTTATGTTGCATGTTAGCCGCTTTTTCTAAATCACGAAGTCCAATATTCGGATATATTGAGTCAAAATAATTTCTTAACCCATTACGTAAAATAGCATTTGGGTTCCCTGCAATATATGCGTCAAAGTAAACACATCGTAACTTATGGATTTCCCAATGTGATATCCCCCATCTTTCAAACGAAAGCCTTTTATAAACCAAGGCATTCTTGGAACGTTCTTCGAATGTCTTACAAACTGATCTCGCCTTAAATAGTTGTGCCGAAGAATTCTGACCGACTCTAGACAAGAGTTCATCAATCATGTCTCCGGGTAGGTCTCTTAAAATATTGGGTTGTCTATCCATTTTGTGTTTTTATACTGTAAAATAGACAAGAGTTAGATTAAAAAAAATACTTATTAATACAAGCAATTTTTACATATATCATAAAGCATAAGCACACTATATTACATATATTACACCACACGAATACAACTATCTTATTCCGACTCGCTTGTTTCTTCTTCTTCGGTTTTGGTTCGTTTTGCCAAGTTTCTAGGGATATATGATGTTCCCCAAATACGAGCCGTCGTTTTCCACATTGGTTTAGAAAAACCTGGTGGTTTAGAGGTTCCCGGGTCATTGTTACAACTTAAGGACTTCGGGGGTTGATGATACATATAAAGTTCATCGGGGTTGGAATTAGATTTCTCTATTTTTATGCCCTTTCCCTTATTATTTTCTTTTGCCTTTTTAAATTCAGTTGGGGTAATTTCTATAACATCATCGGAATTCTCGTCGGAATCCGATTCATCGGAGAATTGGTAATCCTCCCAATATTTTGCTTCCTTGGTGGAAACACCATTGACCATAATTAACCTTGGTCGGTTGGTTGAGGATTTTCTTTTACTTAACCGTTTTATTATTTCCCCCACCGGTTCTATTTCTTCATCCGGTTCCGATTCTTCTTCCGGTTCCGACTCTTCTTCCGGTTCCTCTTCGGGAACTTGTGAATCAGTCCACGAATCATTCCAATTTACATTTGACTCTTTATTATTATTAGGTGAGTCAATGGGACTTGTTCTAGAGGTAGACATCTATCACTTAATATCAAACGCGTTAAGAGATTAATATATCACATAATATTCACATGTTAAAAAATATATAGTTTCCAACAAAATTTGTTAAGCAATCATTTTTCAAGTAAACACGGTCGAAGTCCAGACTCACTAATGCATCCTAACAAACTCGATAAGACACACTAATGCAAAATTCTGGTTCTCTAAGACCAACACTCTGATACCAACTAAATGTCCCGTTCTTATTGATTAAAAACGTTCCATATTAATTGATTTCGTTGCGAGGTTTTGACCTCTATATGAGACGTTTTTCAAAGACTGCATTCATTTTTAAAACAAACCATAACCTTTATTTCATAAATAAAGGTTTAAAAAGCTTTACGTAGATTATCAAATAAAGATAATCTAAAATATCCTGTTTACACACGACCATTACATAATGGTTTACAATACAAATATGTTACATCGAAATCAGTTTCTTGAATGCAGTTTTTACACAATATCATACAAACATGGACTCCAAATCTTGTCCTTATTTTAGTATGCAACAGCGGAAGCTCTTAATATTCACCTGAGAATAAACATGCTTTAAACGTCAACAAAAAATGTTGGTGAGTTATAGGTTTAACCTATATATATCAAATCGTAACAATAGACCACAAGATTTCATATTTCAATACACATCCTATACATAGAGATAAAAATCATTCATATGGTGAACACCTGGTAACCGACATTAACAAGATGCATATATAAGAATATCCCCATCATTCCGGGACACCCTTCGGATATGATATAAATTTCGAAGTACTAAAGCATCCGGTACTTTGGATGGGGTTTGTTAGGCCCAATAGATCTATCTTTAGGATTCGCGTCAATTAGGGTGTCTGTTCCCTAATTCTTAGATTACCAGACTTACTAAAAAGGAGCATATTCGATTTCGATAATTCAACCATAGAATGTAGTTTCACGTACTTGTGTCTATTTTGTAAATCATTTATAAAACCTGCATGTATTCTCATCCCAAAAATATTAGATTTTAAAAGTGGGACTATAACTCACTTTCACAGATTTTTTTACTTCGTCGGGAAGTAAGACTTGGCCACTGGTCGATTCACGAACCTATAACAAATATGTACATATATATCAAAGTATGTTCAAAATATATTTACAACACTTTTAATACATTTTGATGTTTTAAGTTTATTAAGTCAGCTGTCCTCGTTAGTAACCTACAACTAGTTGTCCACAGTTAGATGTACAGAAATAAATCGATATATATTATCTTGAATCAATCCACGACCCAGTGTATACATATCTCAGTATTAATCACAACTCAAACTATATATATTTTGGAATCAACCTCAAACCTGTATAGCTAACTCCAACATTCACATATAGAGTGTCTATGATTGTTCCAAAATATATATAGATGTGTCGACATGATAGGTCGAAACATTGTATACGTGTCTATGGTATCTCAAGATTACATAATATACAATACAAGTTGATTAAGTTATGGTTGGAATAGATTTGTTACCAATTTTCACGTAGCTAAAATGAGAAAAATTATCCAATCTTGTTTTACCCTTAACTTCTTCATTTTAAATCCGTTTTGAGTGAATCAAATTGCTATGGTTTCATATTTAACTCTATTTTATGAATCTAAACAGAAAAAGTATAGGTTTATAGTCATAAAAATAAGTTACAAGTCGTTTTTGTAAAGGTAGTCATTTCAGTCGAAAGAACGACGTCTAGATGACCATTTTAGAAAACATACTTCGACTTTGAGTTTAACCATAATTTTTGGATATAGTTTCATGTTCATAATAAAAATCATTTTCTCAGAATAACAACTTTTAAATCAAAGTTTATCATAGTTTTTAATTAACTAACCCAAAACAGCCCGCGGTGTTACTACGACGGCGTAAATCCGGTTTTACGGTGTTTTTCGTGTTTCCAGGTTTTAAATCATTAAGTTAGCATATCATATAGATATAGAACATGTGTTTAGTTGATTTTAAAAGTCAAGTTAGAAGGATTAACTTTTTTTTGCTAACAAGTTTAGAATTAACTAAACTATGTTCTAGTGATTACAAGTTTAAACCTTCGAATAAGATAGCTTTATATGTATGAATCGAATGATGTTATGAACATCATTACTACCTTAAGTTCCTTGGATAAACCTACTGGAAAAGAAAAAAATGTATCTAGCTTCAACGGATCCTTGGATGGCTCGAAGTTCTTGAAGCAGAATCATGACACGAAAACAAGTTCAAGTAAGATCATCACTTGAAATAAGATTGTTATAGTTATAGAAATTGAACCAAAGTTTGAATATGATTATTACCTTGTATTAGAATGATAGCCTACTGTAAGAAACAAAGATTTCTTGAGGTTGGATGATCACCTTACAAGATTGGAAGTGAGCTAGCAAACTTGAAAGTATTCTTAATTTTATGTAACTAGAACTTGTAGAATATATGAAGAACACTTAGAACTTGAAGATAGAACTTGAGAGAGATCAATTAGATGAAGAAAATTGAAGAGTGAAAGTGTTTGTAGGTGTTTTTGGTCGTTGGTGTATGGATTAGATATAAAGGATATGTAATTTTGTTTTCATGTAAATAAGTCATGAATGATTACTCATATTTTTGTAATTTTATGATATATTTCATGCTAGTTGCCAAATGATGGTTCCCACATGTGTTAGGTGACTCACATGGGCTGCTAAGAGCTAATAATTGGAGTGTATATACCAATAGTACATACATCTAAAAGCTGTGTATTGTACGAGTACGAATACGGGTGCATACGAGTAGAATTGTTGATGAAACTGAACGAGGATGTAATTGTAAGCATTTTTGTTAAGTAGAAGTATTTTGATAAGTGTATTGAAGTCTTTAAAAAGTGTATAAATACATATTAAAACACTACATGTATATACATTTTAACTGAGTCGTTAAGTCATCGTTAGTCGTTACATGTAAGTGTTGTTTTGAAACCTTTAGGTTAACGATCTTGTTAAATGTTGTTAACCCAATGTTTATAATATCAAATGAGATTTTAAATTATTATATTATCATGATATTATCATGTATGAATATCTCTTAATATGATATATATACATTAAATGTCTTTACAACGATAATCGTTACATATATGTCTCGTTTAAAAATCATTAAGTTAGTAGTCTTGTTTTTACATATGTAGTTCATTGTTAATATACTTAATGATATGTTTACTTATCATAGTATCATGTTAACTATATATATATCCATATATATGTCATCATATAGTTTTTACAAGTTTTAACGTTCGTGAATCATCGGTCAACTTGGGTGGTCAATTGTCTATATGAAACATATTTCAATTAATCAAGTCTTAACAAGTTTGATTGCTTAACATGTTGGAAACATTTAATCATGTAAATATCAATCTCAATTAATATATATAAACATGGAAAAGTTCGGGTCACTACAACGATAACCCAACGTCTCTTCATCTACAAGAACCACATACAGAGAAATGCGTTTACCACGATCTTCAATGGTATCTTTTATAAAGTACCATTGATCATCGGTATACAGAAAACTTGCCCTACAATCCACATCATAATCATCTTTATAAAAGAATACAGACATGAATTCACACGAAACTTTTTCCTTCAGAAAGGATAGCAAGTCTTATAAACCAACATCACGAATGTCGATATCTTCAAACGAAATACTGTCGCCCCACTTGTATTCCTTCAGTTGATTACAAAAATCACCTCCGTAATGAACATCGAATGAAACAATCATTGGGGGAAGTGTTAGCATTTTGCAGTTTGGGAGTGTTTGATTTTGATTTTGAGAGAGGCGGAAATATAAAAGAAATATATGTTTGATTGTATAAAATGAAGTATATGGATGGTGTTTATATAATGTAAAAGTGACCGTTGGGAAAGCCGTTGGGACCTCTCTTATGATAGCTTCATTCGTACTCTTCGAATAATCGAATTGTTTTATCCATATTACTCAATAATGATAAAATTCTATTTTATCGACTCATATTTGTCATAAAAGCATTTTTATTGTTAACCATGACGATCACGCTCAAATTTCGGGAAGAACTTTCTTTAACGGGTAGGTACTGTAACGACCCGGAAATTTCTGACCAAATTTAAACTTAGTCTTTATATAAGTTCAACACGATAAGCGAAGTCTGTAATATTAATGTCTCAAAAATTTTGAATTTGTTTTCATGTATACATTTACCCTTCGACTGTTTCCGACGATTCACGAACAATAGTTGTAAATAAATATGTATATATATATATATATATATATATATATATATATATATATATATATATATATATATAAGTAAATATATAATAACATTTTGAATCAATAAAAATAAAAATAAAATACCTTAATCAATTTGAAATTTAAAATATATACGAATGAACAAAGTAATTAGATTATTAATAAAATGAATATATAAATATATGTACATATATAGATATATATGATACTATTATGAATCTATATAAGATAAATGATTCTATTGTTATGTTGAAACATATATCTAGAAATGTTAAGTATACAATAGATGTATTTGTAAAATATATGATATAATTATGGGGTATTATAAAATTAATAAAATGTAATATCAAATGTAATTAACAGTTAAACCTAATTGTTATATTATTATTAACACATTTGATTTATTATATCATTATTATTATTAACATTATAATTATCAATGTTGATGTCATTATTATTAAAGTTATCAACATTAATAAAATAAGAATAATACAATTTAATATGGTTATCATTAACAGCATTATTATTATTATTATTATCATTTTTACAACTACTTGTATTCTTATTAATATTAGTATAATATCGATAAAGATGTTATTCTTATTATTAATTCTAATATTAATACTACTAGTATTTTTATTAAAAATAAATACTAATAACAGTTTTATTTAATAAACTTATATAATTAATTAATATTACAGAATCTAATGTAATATATATATATATATATATATATATATATATATATATATATATATATATATATAATTGATATTTATAAGTAAACATAATTATGAACATATAAAGTTATATATATTTTACAGCTGCAATCACAAACTAATACCCTTTGCTGTTCCATGAAGTAATCTATTGTAATGGCTCTTGTCTTCTGCCTCAGCTATCGCTAAACATCAAATTTCATCTACAATTCAAAACAAAATTAGATACAGATACCTATCACCTTTTTTTTTTATTATATTTCCTGTCCTTGGTAAATAATTTCTGTCGATCGATTAGTTGGCTAATTGATACAAATCAGGGAAGTGATAGAAGTAAATCGACATTATTCACTAACAACTGCAAATATGATTTACACAGTCAAAAATTATCAACACAAATCAAACACTGAAGAACCATTAGTCGTTTACCTCTGTTTCTTCTTCATTCTGTCAAGTGCTCGAATTTGTAATGATTTTAAAATCTAAAAAATGCAGAAGTGATTTAAAACATGTCTTGATATTATCTGTAAACTCACAAGACTCAATTCTTTGAATTGAGATAGAATTTGTCGAGTCAAACTTTACTCTAAAAAGTCAATCGATAGGTTCATTGAAAAATTCGAACTGTAATTGATGTTTTAGGATCAATTGAAGATCCATCAAGTTTCCAGAAACGTTTTCCTACGTATTTTATGTTGTAATTTTATTCTGAAACGATCTACAATTCGAGATTGGAGTTGGAGTTCATAGTCGAAGTCAGCGGGCTGTTTTACAGCATTTCTTTATTTTTATTTTTTACTATCTGTTTAGTTAACTCAATCATTCATCGAGTGATTATCGGTTCTGTTCCAATTTTAATTATAAACCAAACTTATGAACTGGTTATTATGGTAATCTGGAATCACTATGGTCGAGTTATTAAATGAGGAGGAAGAAGAAAAGAAAACAGATATTACACAGAGTTATAAATATATAGGAAGGAATTAAAACAGAAAAGAATGGGACGGAGGAGTGGTCTAGGGAGTGTGTCGGGTTAGCAAGGGGTCACGGGTTCAAACCCCGGCAGCGGCTTATCTTTTTGGACTTAGTTTTCTTCAAAGGTTGTTTTTAAATTATTATTATTATTATTCTTATTTTTTTTGTTATTATTAATAACTATGTTATATTATTATGTAAATTATTAATATCACAAATATTAATATTATGAGCATTATTATTATCATTAACAAAACTAATATTATTATTATCATCATTGTTAATAACATAATTATTATTATTATTATTAAAACTAAAATTAGATTAGAATTATCATTTCTATTAAACATATCTTTTTACTAAAATGGAAAGTATCATCATTTTTATTATCAGTATTGACATTAATTTTATTGTTACTTTTAACATTATTATTATTAATTTTATTGTTACTTTTAACATTATTATTATTATTATTATTATTATTATTATTATTATTATTATTATTATTACCACAAATTATTTTAACATTATTATAATTAATATTTTTACAAAAAAAAGTATTTATATATATAATGAATATAACTAATTAACTAACACATTATTAATACAAGAAGTATATTAACAATATTAATATATAAACTAGTTAATTGCTATTATATGCCTTAATATATATAATTGATATAGGTTCGTGAATCCGAGGCCAACCTTACTTTTGTTCAATGCCGTTATATGTATTTTTACTACAAAATACAGTATGGTGAGTTTCATTTGCTTCCTTTTTAATTGCTTTTGCAATATATATTTTTGGGCTGAGAATACATGCGCTGCTTTTATAAATATTTACGAAATAGACACAACTACTTAAAAATATATTCTACGTTGAGTTGTACCACTGGCATACTTCCCTGTAGCTTGGTAACTACTATTTACATGGGTATTGTAAACGCGAATCATGTTGATAGATCTATCGGGCCTGACAACCCCAACCGAACTGGACGACTAGTATTCAACGGTTGCACAGTACTTCGTTTCGTTACTACACTTGGTACAGTGTAGGGAGATTTCATAATATGCATAATAGAATAATTATATTAATTATTTAAATGTCATCTGTTAATATAATTATTAGTATTTATATATTATATTATATATTTATATATAGTTATTATATAGAGTGTCTTATGTTCATATATTATTAATATTTAAATTATAGGTGGTATCAGAGCGGTGGTCGTAGCGAACCAGGTCTTGCATTAGTGTGTCTAACTAGGGGTTGTTAGGATGCATTAATGAGTCTGGACTTCGACCTAGTAGTTGTTAGGTTATATTAGTAAGTCTGGACTTGAAACTGGTTTGCATGTTAAAAGTGTTTGCTTACCACCATTTGTCGAAAAATATCTACTTATCATTTTCAGTCTCGACACGTCTTATTGCAATTATTGTATAGATAGTGTACAGACGAATTCATATCCCATCACATTAAACTTTGTCTGACATGTTTCCTTAATTTTCTCCGTAATCTACGGGATCTTCTGTATTATACATAAGTATTCCATATGAATAGAATGTCATCTGATATCCGAAAATCATTTCATACCGAAAACCCTTTATCTAACCGAATAAAATGGAACTCACAACTAGTTCAAGTCCCTCGGATTCCGATATGGATGTTCACCTAAGCTCCGGAAACATCGTCACTAGAATGAATTAACCAATCAGTCATCCCCAATTCATCTGATGAGTTCGTAGTCGACTTAGTCAATGGAGACGCGAAGAAGGCGATCCTTCCTACCAATTGAATTCATCTCTTGACAATGAACCTGAAGCACTTACCGGTGAACCATTCTAAATACCTTTTACTCTCTCATTTCCAGAGTATCTCAACACGATTATATACTCTCTCAAATTCAAAACCTTATTCACTCTCTCGTTCCTACCGACAATCATTCCGGTGTAATAGAAGAGGTCAACGAACTCCGCGTTCGAGTAATCAATTTGGAAAACATGGTGCAAAATGTATCAGCTTCAGCAACATCAACAGCACCAATAGTACCACCAACATCAACATCATACACACCATATATACCAAGGAGTACCAACAACAACGAACGATAAAGTATTGATCCATAACTTCACTAATATTCTGCTAAGAATATGTGGTTCCTAATAGCTCTAGAGATTACTATTTCTAGCTCAAACCGAAAATCATATGAGTTTAATATCATATTGACTCATTAAATTCATGATTTCATCTGAAGAAAATATATATACAAGTATATTTTCATAAAGATTGAAATTAAAAGTTCTTTTGTACAAACTGTTAATCGTGAAAGTATTTTAACGGGTAGGTAATACCCAAGGAATATTTAGATTCCACATTAATAAGTTACACTGTACATTCTTCGAATCTGATTCAACGGTCATATACTATATTAGTTACATTCATCGATATACGAATCCGTTCACCACAGAATAACCATTTTTATTCAATTTCATAATTGGATGTTGACTTCTCAGAACCCAACAAGTGGCATAATGAAGAAAACATTGAATAAAATAAAATTTGTTAGAAACAAATGAATTAACTAATTGAAATATTGTTAAGAATCCATGCTAACTGTTCCTAGCTAATTGTTCCTAGCTAATTGGTTACATTTTATTTACCGCAAATTAATTATCGCAATTTACATTCTCGCAATTTTATTTATCGTCATTTAATTTCTGTTATTTATTTCACGCACTTTAAATATCGGGACACGTATACAAGGTTTTGACATATCATATCGACGCATGTATATATATTATTTGGAATAACCATAGACACTCTATATGCGGTAATGCTGGAGTTAGCTATACAGGGTTGAGGTTGATTCTATAATAATATATATACTTTGAGTTGTGATCGAGTCTGAGACCTGTACTGTAGTGACCTGAAATTTTCCATGTTTATATATATTAAATGAAATTGATATTTACACGATTAAGTGTTTCCAACATGTTAAGCAATCAAACTTGTTAAGACTTGATTAAATGAAATAAGTTTCATATAGACAATTGATCACCCAAGTTGACCGGCGATTTACGAACGCTACAAATTTGTAAAAACTACATGTTGTGGTATATATAGACATATATATATATGGTTGACATGAGATTATGATGATTAAGTATCTCATTATGTATATTAACAATGTGTGATATACATAAGAAATGAGATTACTAAGTTAAGAAACTCGAAATGATATATATATATAACGATTATCGTTATGATAACGTCTACTAAATACATATGTATCATATTAAGATATTGATACACTATATTTAACATGATAAAATGATATTTAAATATATCATTAAGTGTGTTAACAATGAACTACATATGTAAAAACAAGACTACTAATTCAAGAATTACGAAATGAGACTTATATGTAACGATTATCGTTGTAACGATATTTTAATGTATATATCATATTAAGAGATATTCATACATCATAATATCATGATAATATAATAATTTAACATCTCATTTGATTTAATAAACAATGGGTTAACAACATTTAACAGGACCGTTAACCTAAAGGTTTCAAAATAACACTTACATGTAACGACTAACGATGACTTAACGACTCAGTTAAAATGTATATACATGTAGTGTTTTAATATGTATTCATACATTTTTTAAAGACTTCAAGACACTTATCAAAATACTTCTACTTAACAAAAATGCTTACAATTACATCTTCGTTCAGTTTCATCAACAATTCTACTCGTATGCACCCGTATTCGTACTCGTACAATACACAGCTTTTAGATGAATGTACTATTGGTATATATATTCCAATGATCAGCTCTTAGCAGACCATGTGAGTCACCTAACACATGTGGGAACCATCATTTGGCAACTAGCATGAAATATCTCATAAAATTACAAAAATATGAGTAATCATTCATGACTTATTTACATGAAAACAAAATTACATATCCTTTATATCTAATCCATACACCAACAACCAAAAACACCTACAAACACTTTAATTCTTCAATTTTCTTCATCTAATTGATCTCTCTCAAGTTCTATATTCAAGTTCTAAGTGTTCTTCATAAATTCTACAAGTTCTAGTTTCATAAAATCAAGAATACTTCCAAGTTTGCTAGCTTACTTCCAATCTTGTAGATTGATCATCCAACCTCAAGAAATCTTTCTTATTTATAGTAAGATATCTTTCTAATACAAGGTAATACTCATATTCAAACTTTGATTCAATTTCTATAACTATAACAATCTTATTTCGAGTGGAAATCTTACTTGAACTTGTTTTCGTGTCATGATTCTACTTCAAGAACTTTCAAGCCATCCAAGATCCTTTGAAGCTAGATCCATTTGTCTCTTTTCCAGTAGGTTTATCCACAAAACTTGAGGTAGTAATGATGTTCATAACATCATTCGATTCATACATATAAAGCTATCTTATTCGAAGGTTTAAACTTGTAATCACTAGAACATAGTTTAGTTAATTCTAAACTTGTTCACAAACAAAAGTTAATCCTTCTAACATGACTTTTAAAATCAACTAAACACATGTTCTATATCTATATGATATTCTAACTTAATGATTTAAAATCTGGGAACACGAAGAACACCGTAAAACCGGACATACGCCGTCGTAGTAACACCGCGGGCTGTTTTGGGTTAGTTAATTAAAAACTATGATAAACTTTGATTTAAAAGTTGTTCTTCTGGGAAAATGATTTTTCTTATGAACATGTAACTATATCCAAAAATCATGGTTAAACTCAAAGTGAAAGTATGTTTTCCAAAATGGTCATCAAGATGTCATTTTTTCGACGGAAATGACTACCTCTTTAGTAATTGACATGTAACTTAATTTTTCGACTATAAACCTATACTTTTCTGTTTAGATTCTTAAATTAGAGTTCAATATAAAACCATAGCAATTTGATTCACTCAAAACGGATTTAAAATGAAGAAGTTAAGGGTAAAACAAGATTGGATAATTTTTCTCATTTTAGCTACGTGAAAATTGGTAACAAATCTATTCCAACCATAACTTAATCAACTTGTATTGTATATTATGTAATCTTGAGATACCATAGACACGTATACAATGTTTCGACCTATCATGTCGACACATCTATATATTTTTTGGAACAATCATAGACACTCTATATGTGAATGTTGGAGTTAGCTATACAGGGTTGAGGTTGATTCCAAAATATATATAGTTTGAGTTGTGATCAATACTGAGATATGTATACACTGGGTCGTGGATTGATTCAAGATAATATATATCGATTTATTTCTGTACATCTAACTGTGGACAACTAGTTGTAGGTTACTAACGAGGACAGCTGACTTAATAAACTTAAAACATCAAAATGTATTAAAAGTGTTGTAAATATATTTTGAACATACTTTGATATATATGTACATATTTGTTATAGGTTCGTGAATCGACCAGTGGCCAAGTCTTACTTCCCGACGAAGTAAAAAAATCTGTGAAAGTGAGTTATAGTCCCACTTTTAAAATCTAATATTTTTGGGATGAGAATACATGCAGGTTTTATAAATGATTTACAAAATAGACACAAGTACGTGAAACTACATTCTATGGTTGAATTATCGAAATCGAATATGCTCCTTTTTAGTAAGTCTGGTAATCTAAGAATTAGGGAACAGACACCCTAATTGACGCGAATCCTAAAGATAGATCTATTGGGCCTAACAAACCCCATCCAAAGTACCGGATGCTTTAGTACTTCGAAATTTATATCATATCCGAAGGGTGTCCCGGAATGATGGGGATATTCTTATATATGCATCTTGTTAATGTCGGTTACCAGGTGTTCACCATATGAATGATTTTTATCTCTATGTATAGGATGTGTATTGAAATATGAAATCTTGTGGTCTATTGTTACGATTTGATATATATAGGTTAAACCTATAACTCACCAACATTTTTGTTGACGTTTAAAGCATGTTTATTCTCAGGTGAATACTAAGAGCTTCCGCTGTTGCATACTAATATAAGGACAAGATTTGGAGTCCATGCTTGTATGATATTCTATAAAAACTGCATTCAAGAAACATATTTCGATGTAACATATTTGTATTGTAAACCATTATGTAATGGTCGTGTGTAAACAGAATATTTTAGATTATCATTATTTGATAATCTACGTAAAGTTTTTTTAAACCTTTATTGACGAAATAAAGGTTATGGTTTGTTTTAAAAATGAATGCAATCTTTGGAAAAACGTCTCATATAGAGGTCAAAACCTCGCAACTAAATCAATTAATATGGAACGTTTTTAATCAATAAGAACGGGACATTTCATGTACACGGGTCATGATATGTATTAATTAATTCGAATATTACATATTAAACTATACATGAATTATTGAACTGCTAACTGTGGACTATCAACCGAGGACTACAAACATTGGACAATTAAAATGAATTAAAATATTGATTATAACATATGAAACTAAACATCTCTTCAAGTTTGCCACTTGATTTCATCTTAAACCTCATTTGTATCTTGACAATTACAATCTGCGTTCAAACTTTTCATAATTCTTGAAAACACTTCAATCTAGAGGATGAACTAACCGCACTTCATCTACGGAAGGAAAGATTTATGCATATAGTTATGCACCTGAAAAATCCTCGGAAACTGAGTAAACGTTTAACACATAGTTGTGCTAATTCCTTAGTGTTATTATTACCCAAAATAACTTGATAATCCCTTTCAAAGTAGCAAAATTTTGTCACAGCTTCAGCAAATCAATTTCGACTTTTCATTCAAAACAACCTTATTATAATCTTGACATATATGCGTGCTCATTTATTGTTACCAGAGATCCTTTTATATTCCACCATATTACCATCAGCGTTTAATCATCTAAAAACACAATTCTCTTGAAACCACCTCGGATTGATAACCAACGATTCAGATATGGCTGCATTAAATGCAGAGGAAACAGTAAAATTGTAGATGGCCTAAATGGTCAAGAGTTTGATGATAAAGAATGGAGTGTTGGGAACGCTCGATAGAAAATTTGGTACTGAAAAACGGATTGAGCTAACCATGAAGGAAACAAAGAACAAATACAAGGACCAAACCCTATATTCAAAGAATCCAGGTAATTCTAGATCTGATAAAATCTTTAGAGAATATCCTGCTCCGAAGTCATGTTAAAACCTTGCGGAAAATTTTTCTTCATCAATCTTCGAACTTAGAAATTCCAAAATATCATCATAAATATCTTCGATATTTCTAAGGATATTCTCATAAATATTCTTGTCCGAAATTATCTATCTCTTCGTGTTTTCTGTATTCCACTATATTGGAAACTTCTGTAAAATCTAGGTATAAATTATGAATGAATTGTGGAGAAGTACTGGGAACTGAAGCATGAGTTAGCATAATATAATGATGCTTGGCCAACGTGATTATATTACAGTAAGTCATGCTGAGTTTCTAATGAAACGGGATGATGGGTCACAGTAGATCATATCATCATTATGTGTCATGTTACATAACTCTTTCATTCTAATTAACCTCTACACATATCAAGAAAATATATTCTTGATAGTTCTATTCTCAATGATTCTGGTAATTTGACAAATCAAATCGTGCTATTACGTTCTTTCTTGATTATAACATTAAATTCATTCGAAACTCCATACTTACAAATTCTGAACCATTACTTGTTTTACTAGAGATCGAGAAGAGATTAAAAAGACAAAGAGCTCTGAAACATAAGGGAATATATAAAACTTGACAACAACACTGAAATTACAATAATTAAAAATTAAAACATCACGACTATTAAAAATTAAAAGATTACGACAATTAAACTAAAAATACTAGAAATTAAAACTACTCGTCGTCGTCGTCATCTGCGATGTAGCGTCACCAGTCATTTCACCATC
This sequence comes from Rutidosis leptorrhynchoides, assembly GCF_046630445.1. Classification (NCBI taxonomy): domain Eukaryota; kingdom Viridiplantae; phylum Streptophyta; class Magnoliopsida; order Asterales; family Asteraceae; genus Rutidosis; species Rutidosis leptorrhynchoides. The sequence goes on along the minus strand of NC_092343.1, from coordinate 161,229,627 downwards.
TGTGAGGTACTTTGGAGACATCGGCATTTCTATTGCTGCTTCAGCTGATTCATCGAGGTAACGATAACCCAACGTCTCTTCATCTTCAAGAACCACATACAGAGAAATGCGTTTACCACGATCTTCAATGGTATCTTTTATAAAGTACCATTGATCATCGGTACACAGAAAACTTGCCCTACAATCCACATCATAATCGTCTTTATAAAAGAATACAGACGTGAATTCACACGAAAATTTTTCCTTCAGAAAGGATAGCAAGTCTTGTAAACCAACATCACGAATGTCGATATCTTCAAACGAAATACTGTCGCCCCACTTGTATTCTTTCATTTGATTACGAAAATCACCTCCGTAATGAACATCGAATGAAACAATCATTGGGGGAAGTGTTAGCATTTTGCAGTTTGGGAGTGTTTGATTTTGATTTTGAGAGAGGTGAAAATATAAAAGAAATATATGTTTGAGTGTATAAAATGAAGTATATGGATGGTGTTTATATAATGTAAAAGTGACCGTTGGGAAAGCCGTTGGGACCTCTCTTATGATAGCTTCATTCGTACTCTTCGAATAATCGAATTGTTTTATTCATATTACTCAATAATGATAAAATTCTATTTTATCGACTCATATTTGTCATAAAAGCATTTTTATTGTTAACCATGACGATCACGCTCAAATTTCGGGACGAAATTTCTTTAACGGGTAGGTACTGTAACGACCCGGAAATTTCTGACCAAATTTAAATGTAGTCTTTATATAAGTTCAACACGATAAGCGAAGTCTGTAATATTAATGTCTCAAAAATTTTGAATTTGTTTTCATGTATACATTTACCCTTCGACTGTTTCTGACGATTCACGAACAATAGTTGTAAATAAATATGTATATAACATTTTGAATCAATAAAAATAAAAATAAAATACCTTAATCAATTTGAAATTTAAAATATAAACGAATGAACAAAGTAATTAGATTATTAATAAAATGAATATATAAATATATATACATATATAGATATATATATATATATGATACTATTATGAATCTATATAAGATAAATGATTCTATTGTTATGTTGAAACATATATCTAGAAATGTTAAGTATACAATAGATGTATTTGTAAAAGATATGATATAATTATGGGGTATTATAAAATTAATAAAATGTAATATCAAATGTAATTAACAGTTAAACCTAATTGTTATATTATTATTAACACATTTGATTTATTATATCATTATTATTATTAACATTATAATTATCAATGTTGATGTCATTATTATTAAAGTTATCAACATTAATAAAATAAGAATAATACAATTTAATATGGTTATCATTAACAGCATTATTATTATTATTATCATTTTTACAACTACTTGTATTCTTATTAATATTAGTATAATATCGATAAAGATGTTATTCTTATTATTAATTCTAATATTAATACTACTAGTATTTTTATTAAAAATAAATACTAATAACAGTTTTATTTAATAAACTTATATAATTAATTAATATTACAGAATCTAATGTAATATATATATATATATATATAAATAATTGATATTTATAAGTAATAATTATGAACATATAAAGTTATATATATTTTACAGCTGCAATCACAAACTAATACCCTTGCTATTCCATGAAGTAATCGATTGTACTGGCTCTTGTCTTCTGCCTCAGCTATCGCTAAACATCAAATTTCATCTACAATTCAAAACAAAATTAGATACATATACCTATCACCTTTTATTTTTTATTATATTTCCTGTCCTTGGTAAATAATTTCTGTCGATCTATTAGTTGGCTAATTGATACAAATCAAGGAAGTGATAGAAGTAAATCGACATTATTCTCTAACAACTGCAAATATGATTTACACAGTCAAAAATTATCAACACAAATCAAACACTGAAGAACCATTAGTCATTTACCTCCGTTTCTTCTTCATTCTGTCAAGTGCTCAACCACTTAGAATATTTTTATTAAATCGTTTATGTATAAGAAATCTTGTGGTCTATTAAGGTATAGAATTGATTGTTAAGATAAACCTATGAACTCACCAACCTTTTGGTTGACACTTTAAAGCTTGTTTATTCTCAGGTACGAATTAAGTCTTCCGCTGTGCATTTGCTCAATTTAAGGACATTACTTGGAGTCGAACATCGCAATGGGACCAAATGTTGATGACTTCGTCCAGGTGGATAAGGACGGGTCTTTACAGTAATAGTAAGTTATTAATATAATTATTAAATATTAATAACATATTTAATATTAATTACTATTTAAATGTTAATTATTATAATAATATGTTTACTATTAAAATAATTATCAACATATTTACATATTATCAACATGTAGACCCAGTTCACAGCCAGAATGTCGTGAGGTGACTTTATCAAACTCGTGGAGCAAACTATGAATTGATCCGTCTAGCGCTATGCGGCCAATTACTAATTTTCTATAAAGAGAAAATACTGTGTGGGAGAGAATGTGTGTTCTCTATTACAAGTCCAGTTATCTGAAAAGTGATGTTCAAGGTGGCTATTTATATGTGTGAGTGCTCCGTAATGTTCGGGGACATGTGTCATACTGCCATTGATTGATTCATGAGAGAAATACGTAACCGACATTGTGTTTTACACTGACGTAGCATGTGTGCTGCTCACGTGCTTACTTAAGGGCTTAAACATGAAAAGCTGCGTAAATGGCTTACTCAAAACGTAAATATTAAAAAATGCTTTTATTTCTTTTTGCCATTCTCACTGCTAACGAGTGTGTGTAATATGTCAAAGGTTAATCGAATAGAAAATCGAATGATTTTTTTGGTATTATTAATGTTAATGACAACTCTAAGGTTGTCATTAAGAGATTTGTACATGCATCTTTTGATTGTACTATCTAAATAACCACCTAGTTTCATGAAAAAAACTACCTCTAACTTACAAATGTACCATTATTTTTGCATTAAAAAACTTGTTAATGACAACCCTAAGGGTTGTCATTAGCATTTCCCTTATTTTTTTTTAACATAAGTTTTTGAAATTTATAAATTTAAGGAACATGAGTTTTAATAGAATGACTTTTAAACTTTACTAATGAAACTGTTTTATTAGTTCCTCCATTTTTACTATTTATTATTACGCTCATTCCAACTTAATTCTTCAACTAAAACGTCTCGCATCCAAGTTTGGATTGATAATGTGTGATTATATAGTTAAAAATCATGATCCTAAATATGATTTGCTAGACTACATAAAAAGAGAACTTGAAAATAGCAAAAATAAACAACAACAACAACAACAACAACAACAACAACAGCAACAGCAGCAGCAGCAGCAGCAACAGCAACAGCAACAACAACAACAACAACAACAACAACAACAACAACAACAACAACAAAACTCAATACATATGAATGGTGTATAAGGATGTGAGATGTAGACAATGTTTCCCCTATCCGAGAATAAAAACAAGTCATTTCTTCACCCTGAAACACTCTCAAAAGTAAAGAAAGTCATTCATTTCTCTATTCGATGGATAAAGAGATTGCTTTCGAGTGGACGTCCGGCCAATAAGTAGAGAATTCGTTTAAAAACAAATAGTAAAATAAAATTTAGACGCTATGAAAATGGTATAATCAAATTTGCATGAATTTTAAATTCTATCTAAAATTCAATTTAAGCTTTAAATGGCAGTCAAGCCCCTAATAAATCGATTGTTGAATCAAAAATATAGCAGTAAAATAGCAAAAATAAACTTTAATTAATCTAATTTAATTTCGAAACAAATTAAATTTTTTTTTTTGGGTAAGCAAGGAAAACCCTCCTATGAACGAGCATATTGGCACCCCCATAGAAGGTAAAACCTCGGGTAATCAAGCCTTCCGAGCGCGAGACCTGGTACCGGGTGAATTGCGCATTATGTGCACCCTCTAGTCACACTCCCTTTTTGAACAATTTGGCATAGCCATGAATTGAACCCGGGTGGTGTGCTTCATTGGGCAACTCGGTGGCCACTCAGTATGTCAGAAGAAGAAGAAGAAGAAGAAGAAGAAGAAGAAGAAGAAGAAGAAGAAGACCCGTTGAACAACACATAACCAGTGACAAAACCCGTTGAACAACACATAACCAGTCACTACGGTATGTCATTCGTACCGTCTTTTGACTTCTTTTAAATGACACCATAGGTAGAAGGTTGTTTTTTTGTCTTTTCAAAGATGAAACTCAAATTCGTCCTTTTGTGAAAGTTAGAGCACTATTATCGGCCCGTGATTAACCCGTCGTTGGAGGCCACCGTTCAACGGCGCTGATATTAATAACCCGCCGGTGAACCGCCACTCAACGATCGCCGTTTGATTTTTCATGCGATGATGTGGAGAAACACGAATGTTTTGAAGTTAATGGCTTTATTTGGATTTTGTTTTTTTTGCCAAACTAGCCGTTTGACTTTTTCTTTTTCTTTTTCTTTTTTGTTTTTTTTTCACCTCCCACCTCATTATATACACTCAATTTCATCAAACTTTAACACTCAATTTCTTCAAACTTCACACTCTCAATTTCATCAAACATGTTTTCAAGAAGAAAAAAAACTCAAAACCGAAAACCAAAACAAAAAAAACAAACACAACCGGTACTACAAGAGTACACGGAAGATGAATGGAATTTGGTACTTCAAAACACGCTTCATCAAACTCAACAAAACCTCCATCAACAATATGATAGTCCTAGTCCAATGGGAGGCCCGTCTTTTACTCCAATGAGAGGACCCCCGTATTTGACGAATCAATATCATCAACTCAACAATTGGACCGTGAATCCTTATTCCATACCACATTACCGTAGTAATCCCCACTACCAAAGTCAACAATATAACGCACCTCAAAAGCCTCAATATAACTCACCTCAAACGCCACAGTTTAACCAACCTCAAAGCCCTTACATACCACAGTTTGACTCACCCGAACTAGAAGATCTCGAACGTGTTCAACAAAGTCAACAAGATTCTGAACATGTTGAAGAAACACAACTAGAACAGGAAAAAGGGCGAAGGTTTTGTGGTCCGACGAGGAATGTAGGATCTTAGCCGAGTGTTGGGTGCATGCTACTCTCAACAGTGAGGTCGGAAACGCCCAAACGCATCACTCTTTTTGGGGTGGTGTCCGAGAAGAGTACAACGCTCAAGTGGCGGAAAAAAACAACGCTCAAGTGGCGGAAAAAAGACGCATGGATCAAATTACGGGCAAGTGGAGCAAAATGTCCAAAGATATCAAGTTTTTTATCGGTATTCAAGACAAACTCTCGAAACATTGGCCTAGTGGTAACAACGACGCCGATATAATTACGGCATGCAAGAAGGCATTTCATGAACAACAAAAGAAACCCTTCCCGTACGAAGAAGCGTGGAAGGTTGTTAGAGACCAACCTCAATTCATGACTTACGAAACTGTGGTGACCGCCAAACGTCGTGCAGCCAACCCTGAGTCTGTGAATTTGGGAGATGCCGAACAACCTTCGACTGATACCCGACAGTCAAATTGGAGAATATATTTCGAGGTCCACCACTCCGTCGTCCACCAGCTCGATCAAAGAGTCAAAGGAGTTCTACATCGTCGGATGCGACATCTCGTTGTTCAACGGATGATACTAGGGATGCGTTTTATAATTCTGCAACCACGACGCAAGAGAGGATGAGGGTGATAAGAGAGGAGGCTGAGAAAAGGACTAGAAAGTTGGAAGAGAAAGTCGACACTACTGTAATGTTGAAAATTTTGAAGCTTCTTTCGCAACCGGTGTCTTCCGACATTCCACCCGAGCAGTACGAGTTGTTGATGCGACCTAGGAGTGACATAGCGAGAAAGTACTCGAGCAAGTTCCCGCATCATGATTAGTGTTTATTGTTTTAATTTCAGTGTATTGTACTCCGTGTGTTTTTTAATAAAATAAATTATTGTTTTTATTTTACGTATTTACTTGTTTTAAATTGTTGTAATTTTATATTTCGTATTTTTATTTGTATTTGTTTTTATAATAATGTAATGTTTAATTAAAAAAAATTAAAATTTTTTTTCCATGACATTGCGTCATGGATGTTAGCGTTTAGTCTTTGGTATGTCATGGGATGAAGGAGGAGAGAAGGTGCTGATGTGGTGCTGATGTGGCAATCAGTTTATCCATGACTGTGATGCCCCGTACAAAACCATCGTGTACGAATCATCAACAACAGGATCATTACAAGGTTAAGTACTATATGCGTTTTCAAAAAGAGTTTGCATTCAATAATAAAGTGATGTCTAAACCAACATCGACTGTTTTACAATCCAAAAGCATGCCTCACTAAGTAGAAGCAAATAATAAGTGTATGTGACCACAACGGTCGTTACAAGTCATAGTTCAAAAGTACGAATGTTTGAATGCAAAATAAAGTAGTTCATGCGATAGCAACTCTAAGCAGCGGGTGTCTACAGCACGACTAGTACACAGCGGAAGCTAACCTCAAGCACCTGAGAAAAACATGCTTAAAAATGTCAACACAAAAGTTGGTGAGCTATAGTTTAAGTATAACAGTAAGTAAGGTAGGCCACGAGATTTCAGTGCTACAAAGAGCGTTTCAAAACAGTATGATAAAGTATATGTTAACCGTGGGCACTTGGTAACTAACTTAACGTTTATACCCCCTGAAAGTACACTTGGCAAGTGCGTATGTCTACGAAGTATTAAACACTCGTTAAATGCTAGCGCGACTAGCCCGAGTGGGGATGTCAAACCCTATGGATCCATATCTAAGATTCGCGTTCACCGGATCAAAAACCAATGACTAAACGTTACCGAGCTAAAGGGAATGTTTATGCCGTTGTATAACCCACACATATATAAGTTTAAGTACTCGTGCCTAGTATGTAAAACATAAAATCCGCATGTATTCTCAGTTCCCAAAATAAGTTAAATTAAAAAGGGAATGCTATAACTCACAATGATAATGTAGTCGTAAAGTCGGTTCGGAAAAGGTGTGCAAGTAATCGGTCCGAAAGTCCTCAACCTAAGTCAAATAGTACTAAGTCAGTAAATCGTCTTAATAGGTTTAAAAGTATGTAAATAAGGTCTTAAGGGTCATCATCATTCATCATCAAACATAAGGCGTAAAGTAAGTTTCGTTTATGAAAGTAGTTTAAAACAAAGGCTGAATTCAGTCAGTCACCACGGCCTCTACCCTTACTGAATTAAGGTTAGACCAGTGGTCATGGCTCCGTATATGAGTCCTTTAAGTGTGGTAAAATTTACAGAAGTAAACTCGTCTTCGTTTAACCGTGGTGAGGGTTTAAGTGCGAGTAGGTCTGAAATTTCTGCACAACGTTAAAAGGACCTAGTGACGATCGGAGGGCCATAAATCCTAAACCGTAACTCGGATGAAGACGAGTCTTAAATGAAAAGTTATATACTCGAAAAGAGTTATTTGAAAATCATAATCACAACAGCCCAGGTCTACTGGTCTGTTACAGAATCACCAAAACAGTAGGTAGAAGACAGTAAACAGAAAATTAGTGGGTTCCGGTGGGTTTGGTGTTTGATGTTCATCATGGTTCTCATCCTTGATGCCTATAGCTTCAAGTGTACAACTCATTGATGTGTTTACATCATCTTGACCAAGATTTGACCATCATAACCCAAGTGCAAGTCTAAGACATGTAGCACAACTTCACTTAAGAGTTGTAAGTGTTTTGATGAACCAAAGTTACATCAAAGTCTTCGTTTTAACACATACATGAAATATAAAACTAAGATTGAACTATAAACTTGAAAATAAACTAACTAATCAAGATCATAAGATGTAGAACAAAGTTTCTAGTTTGATCTTGAAGATCCAAGACCCAAAAGTCTAGATCAAGCATAAGTATACAAGGTTATATTTAAAGAAAACTTATTTACATGTTCTTGAACTTTTAAGTTAACTTTTAGTTCGAAGAGATATGAGATCAAGACTAACTTGTAGTACTTGACCAACAATAACCAAAATCATAAAATTAAAGTGCAAGTAAAGCTAAATAAACAAGTAAATAAGTTCATGAGTTTCATACTTTAAAGATTCAAACCAAAATTTGATCTTTAAGAATGTAAACTTTAAAGTTTACAAACATGATTCACAAGTATGATTTGCAACACATGAACTCTAAATCTTTTGAAACAATAAAAGTAGAATCATAAACTAGTAAGTTTATGTTCTTGTGTTCTTGATAAATACAAGATATTATGAAGAATCAATCTAGTAAGTTTGATCTTGTAACTAGTAAAGAATAACTAACAATTACATGTAACAAACTAACAACAACAAGTAATCAAACTACAAGTAACAAAAGATGATGATGATATGCATGTAGGAAATCGGTTTCAACAAGAAAAGAAGAAAGAAAGAAAGCCTTGTAACTTACAAAGTTTAGAGAGAAAGGAGAGAAAAAAAAAAGTATGCAAGTGTGTGTTTGGAATGAATGAAGTGTGAGAGAACTAGTAGCCAAGTTATCAAAATTTGAAAGCCAAAAACACCTCCCCATGTGTAACGACCCGGAAATTTCCGACCAAATTTAAACTCTAATCTCTATATGGTTCCGACACGATAAGCAAAAACCCTAAAGTTGACCCGCATTTTTTTCGATCGTTCTATACTTATAAGATTAATATTTACATAAATTAAAACTTACCAACATGATAAGTAATCCAAATTGTCGAGATTTATATTTCCGAAAAGAGTTTTACACAACGTTTGACCGTCTAGTTTGACCGACGATATCACGAACTATACAATATATGATAATTATACGTTTGCGTATATATATGTATATATACATATTTAACATGATTAATGAATGTTTTAATATCTTATTTTGTATCAAAAACTATAAGTTATAAGTATATTTTGAAACTACTAACTTAAGTTTTCAAAACGATAACTATACGTAACGTTATTTGACATAAATACTTAAGACTTATAATGTTTATACATATATCGTATAAGTAATGTATTTACTCACTTTTAAGACTTAAATACATAAAATCATATAAGTGTATTCACAAAAGATAGCTATATTTGAATCCTCATTCCATTTTTCACAAAATTTCTATACGTATATCTAGAGTATTTGTACTCGTATCATACCTAGCTTCTATACGTATTTACTATTGGTATATACACATCAAATCACCACCTAACCAGCCCTTGTTACTACCCTAGGTATAAGGTAATTGCTTTTGTATTATTGTTTGACAAATACATAAGATTACAAACTAAAATTTTGTCATGTTATCCTTAAAGATCACATTTTTAGGAGTATATATGTATCATCATTTTGATTCATTTACTACTTCAATCTCCTAGCTAAAACACACACACTTATAACCCTTAAACACCTTCAACAATTCAGTAAAGTTCTAAGAAGATCTAGCTTCAAAAACCTTACATAAACACCATAAGAAAACCATACAAAAACACTTCAAGAAAACCTTCCAAGAACACCAACTTACTTCCAATCTTTCATCCACTTCTATCACCCTTTTGATTCTAGCTTCTTACTCCTCTTTTACAGCAAACTTATCCAAGGAACTTGAGGTAGAATCTATGTTCATAACCTTGTTCGATTCATATATATATAGCTATCTTATTTTGTGGTACAAAAGTTTAACAACAAGAACATAGTTTGAATGTTTTCAAACTTGTTTGCAAACTAAATAGATCCTTCTAACTTAACTTTTAAAATACTTCAAGACCTGTAATATAACTTAAATATATGCTAATTTAATAAGGTAAAACTTGGTTTTTCAAAGTATAAGTATTTTTAGAAAAATGGTCATTAAATGATTTTTTTTTTGTAACAAAATGTTTAACTTCATATGTTTCACTAATGTTTCACTTATGCCGTATGATTTTGAATACAAACCAAGGTATTTACAGTTCATAGTCTTAAAGAAGAACTCGATCCAAGAAGATGGCAATTTGAATCAACGAAAACGGACTTGTAACGAAGAAACTATGACCGAAACAAAATTGGTTATCCTAGATCATTTCAACTACGGGATCAATTGGAAAAAAAGATATAAATCACATATTTCTAAGATAACATGATATTTTATATATATGTACTCATAATTCAATTTCATATGGTTCAGGATCACCCGTAAACAACACGAGAAGATTAATCATAAGATCCCATGATTGTACGCAACACGTCATTTGACAACACCGGTACTTTATGTACGCAACACGTCATTTGACAACACCGGTACCATGGGTCAAGATTAATCTCGACCAACACATATACGATGGGGTTTTATGGGAGTTTTATTTATTTCGTTGGGGGTTTATTTATTGCGGGTATATTAAACATCTAAAAATGAACCATTAAAATTGAATTACTAACATCGAAACGCTAACTACGGACTAAGGAATTGTTCAAAGTATTAAAAGTATTATAAATATATATACGAGATGTTTGTTTAAAATGAAAATATATTGATATATTATATATGGATAGGTTCGTGATATCAACCGGAAGACCAAGTCAAAAATATATATATCTTCGAGACAACAGTGAGTATATAGTCCCACTTTTAAACTCTAAATATTTCGGGATGAGAATACATGTATTTTATGTTTTACGTTATGGACACAAGTAACTGAAAAATATATTCTACGTTGAGTTGTACCACTGGCATACTTCCCTGTAGCTTGGTAACTAATATTTACAGCGGTATTGTAAACGCGAATCCTGTTGATAGATCTATCGGGCCTGACAACCCCAACCGGACTGGACGACCAGTATTCAACGGTTGCACAGTACTTCGTTTTGCGACTACACCTTGGTACGGTGTAGTAAGATTTCATATTAAAGGGAATATGCGACGTGATTAAATGTTAAGTATGGTTACCAAGTGCTCAACCACTTAGAATATTTTTATTGAAATGATTATATACGAAATCTTGTGGTCCATTGTTATAACGCTGCTAGCATCAAACCTATATATCTCACCAACTTTATGTTGACGTTTTAAAGCATGTTATTCTCAGGTACGAATTAAGTCTTCCGCTGTGTATTAGCTCATGTTAAGGATACTACTTGGGACCATTTAAGCTATGATACAAGGACGTTGCATTCGAGTCATTGAAGTTCATTAAAGACTATTGTTATGAAAATGGCAGATTAGATCATTTGGTTGTTATAAAATGTTAGGCTAATATGTCAACTCTCGATGTAATAATAGATTGCCTTTAAGAAATAAATGCAACGTTTGTAAAATGTATCATATAGAGGTCAAGTACCTCGCGATGTTATCAACTATTGTAATTCGTTTTTAATCTATATGGACGATGTCCGGATGATTAGTTTCGGATCCTTTCAGTTGGTATCAGAGCGTTGGTCTTAGCGAACCAGGCCTTGCATTAGTGTGTCTAACTAGTAGTTGTTAGGATACATTAAGTGAGTCTGGACTTTGACCGTGTCTGCCTGTCAAAAGTTTTGCTTATCAATCCTAGTCGGAAATCATCTGCTTATCATCCTTAGGGAACTGCCTGCTTATCATTCTTAAGTCTAGACACGTCTTACTGCATTTAGTGCATCGAAAGTGTATAGACAAAATTCATATCTTAGCGTATCTGTTACTATAGACATTGCCTGACGTATTTCAAAGATTCTCCGTAATTCATGGGATTTTGATATTATATATACATATGTAAATTATGTATTGAAGAGTACCAAACCCAACTCCTATAATCTATTCCAAACCAAAAATTCACTTCTCCGACTATACAAGATGGATTCTTCATCCAGTTCGAATTCCTCCGACTTCGATAGCTACGCCGATATGGATTTCCATTCGAGCTCCGAGAACAGCGTCACCGGAATGGATCAACCAATTTCCCATCATCTATTCTGGATGAACTGGGGATGGGTTCGTAATATACTAAATTTCTGGAGGCAAGAAGAAGGTGATCCATTCCATCCACCAAATTGTCCTCTTAACGATGAACCTGAAGCACTTACCGGTGAACCTATTCGAAACACCATTTTCTCGCTCATTTCTAGAGTATCTCGTCATGATTACATACTATCCCATATTTCGAATCTTGTTCATTCGCTCGTTCCAACCGTCAATCATCCCGGTATAATAGAAGAAGTCAACGAGCTTCGCGCTCGGGTAGTGGCTTTAGAAAATACGGTGCGAAGGTTACAAACACCAGCAGCAGCACCAGCAGCATAATCTATACCACCATCATCAACGCCGACAGTACTCTTGTCACCCCCAAAATCTCAACATCACAATCTGTATCTCGAATATCAACATCACACGACTCAATATCTGCACTTCGAGTATGATCTTCGTTCTATATATCGTTCTACATCGATTATCTTCGCTTTACGTATCGTATGACGATTATGTAATTTCTAAAGTCTTAGAGATTATGTAATCTAGAATTAACGATAAACCAAATGAGTTTATTATCTTATTGACTCATTAAATCTATGATTATCTCTGAAGAAAATATATATGCAAGTATATTTTCATAAAGATAGTAATTAAAAATTCCTTCGTACAAACTAATGATGATGAAAATATTTTAACGGGTGGGTAGTACCCGAGGAATATTTAGAATTCACATTAATAAGTTATATTGTACATTCTTGAATCCGATTCAACGGTCATTTGTTATTTTACTTACAACCATCGATATACGTATCCGTTCACCCCAGAATAACCATTTCCATTTAAATTTCATATTTGAATTTTTTTTTACCTATCCAAATCCAACAAGTGGCATAAAGAAGAAACATTGGACAATTAAAATGAAATAAAATGTTGATTATAACATATGAAACTAAACAATTCTTCAATTTTGCCACTTGATTTCATCCTAAACCTCATTTGTACTTCGACAATTATAATCCTCATTCAAATCTTTTCATGATTCTTGAAAACACCTCGATCGAGAAGTTGAACCAGCCGCACCTCGTTTACGGAAGAAAGATTTATGCATACAGTGATGCACCTGAAAAATTTTCGAAACCGAAGTTATAGTTAAAACGTATCCGCGTCGAATTCCTTATCATTCATTATCAAAAACAATCATACGATTCCTTTTCAAGAAGCTAATTTTGTCACAGCTCCACTTCGACTTCTCAGTGAGACTACTCCTATTATAATCTCGATATTTATACTTTGTCCTTTCGACGTTGTTACCGGAGAACCTTTTTCACAACATCATCAGCAGACGTACCAGCAACTCGTTATCTCTTTGGCGAAACCCGCAATCAGTATTTTGAAAATCTCGTAGAAATTCTCCCAGTTATACCGAGAACGACTATCCCTAAGAATTACATTTTTCGAATGTGAAGTTCTGAAAAACATCCTGGACTATGAAGTAGTTCTTGAAATGCTGAAGAAGCAGAAAAAAAAAAAAAAAAAAAAAAAAAAAAAAAACTGTAAACGACTTTAACAGTCAAAAGTTTAATGATGAAGTACATTGTATTGGTAAAGCTTAGAAAAAGAGGAGAGTTGGAACTGGAAAACGGATTGAGCAAAGTATGAAGGAGGATGTAGATAAATCACAAGAACTGAATCTGCTTTCAAAGGATTCAAACGATTCAGTGCTTGCTGAAACCATTAGTAAAAAAAAAAAAAAAAAAAACCTACCCCTTATCCTAAACCTTTCCCGATGATATTCTTCATCATCATCTTATCTTAGATATTATAAGATATCTTCATATCTTTCGTTATACATATCCTCCATATTTCTGGAGATATTCTCACAACTGTTCTTATCCAAAATCATGTATTTCTCCGTAATATCTGCGTTACAATATAAAAGAAACTGTGTTAGTTTCTAAGTTCTAAAACCTTCAAGTTTAAAATAGGAATGTTTTGAAGTAGTGTTGGGAACTGATACATGAATTAGTATAATATAATGAAACTTGATCAACTTCATTATATTACAGTAAGTCATGTTAAGTTTCTAATGGAATGTGATGATTCACAGTACCGTCATCATGTGCCATGTTACACGGCTCTTACATTCTATCAAGTCTCCAAACATATTAGAACGTATCACCTTGATAGTTCTATTTTTCCGGAATATTCGAGTAATTTAACGAATCAAGATCGTGCCATTACAATTTTATTCTAAAACCAATAGCTAGGTTCATTCCAAATTTTATACCTACGAATTCCGAACTATTGATCGCTTGACTCAAGGACGGGAAGAAGAAACGAAGGGACAAAGTCCCAAAATAGAAATTGGGGTATAGATCACAGCAAATAGGAGAGAATATTAACTATGGATGACAATGATTATGGAAAACAGAAGCAGGAGCATCGAAGTATAAGGAAAGATATCAAACCCAACAACCACCCAGAAACTACAAACCATGTATATCAATACGTATGGCGACGTAAAGACACGGGAGAATTAGAAACATTATAATTCCAAGAAAATCATAAAAGTGAATAGATTCTTCTGGCGGTAGATGGAAGAGAAGAATGAAAGATATAAAAGTTAGAAGTATAACAAAAATCAGAACGGGATGAAGCATTTCAAAGGATACCTTAAAGTAGGAATTAAGGAGAAAGAGTAGAAGATGCGAGTTGTGAAAAATAAGGAAACGAAGGGGTGGATTTATAGTGAAATATCCGACAGAGAAATCGAAACAGATTACCGCATTAAATCAAAGAAGATTCTGATCGCCGAATAACCAAATCTTATTACGTAAGATTTTTCCTAAATCCCTTAAATCCCGGAAATCAATTCTAAACCACGTCATCGATTAAAAACGATTCCATATTTACTCATTTCATTTTTTTTTTTTTTTGTGATAGCTTCGCTCGTGCGTCTCACATAACCAAATCGTTTTATCTAAATCTTTCAATAATGATAAAATTTCATTATTACCTCATATTCGTCATGAAAACATTCCTATGGTTATTTATGACAACCTCTACCAAATTTCGAGGACGAAATTTCTTTAACGGATGGGTACTGTAACGACCCGGAAATTTCCGACCAAATTTAAACTCTAATCTCTATATGGTTCCGACACGATAAGCAAAAACCCTAAAGTTGACCCGCATTTTTTTCGATCGTTCTATACTTATAAGATTAATATTTACATAAATTAAAACTTACCAACATGATAAGTAATCCAAATTGTCGAGATTTATATTTCCGAAAAGAGTTTTACACAACGTTTGACCGTCTAGTTTGACCGACGATATCACGAACTATACAATATATGATAATTATACGTTTGCGTATATATATGTATATATACATATTTAACATGATTAATGAATGTTTTAATATCTTATTTTGTATCAAAAACTATAAGTTATAAGTATATTTTGAAACTACTAACTTAAGTTTTCAAAACGATAACTATACGTAACGTTATTTGACATAAATACTTAAGACTTATAATGTTTATACATATATCGTATAAGTAATGTATTTACTCACTTTTAAGACTTAAATACATAAAATCATATAAGTGTATTCACAAAAGATAGCTATATTTGAATCCTCATTCCATTTTTCACAAAATTTCTATACGTATATCTAGAGTATTTGTACTCGTATCATACCTAGCTTCTATACGTATTTACTATTGGTATATACACATCAAATCACCACCTAACCAGCCCTTGTTACTACCCTAGGTATAAGGTAATTGCTTTTGTATTATTGTTTGACAAATACATAAGATTACAAACTAAAATTTTGTCATGTTATCCTTAAAGATCACATTTTTAGGAGTATATATGTATCATCATTTTGATTCATTTACTACTTCAATCTCCTAGCTAAAACACACACACTTATAACCCTTAAACACCTTCAACAATTCAGTAAAGTTCTAAGAAGATCTAGCTTCAAAAACCTTACATAAACACCATAAGAAAACCATACAAAAACACTTCAAGAAAACCTTCCAAGAACACCAACTTACTTCCAATCTTTCATCCACTTCTATCACCCTTTTGATTCTAGCTTCTTACTCCTCTTTTACAGCAAACTTATCCAAGGAACTTGAGGTAGAATCTATGTTCATAACCTTGTTCGATTCATATATATATAGCTATCTTATTTTGTGGTACAAAAGTTTAACAACAAGAACATAGTTTGAATGTTTTCAAACTTGTTTGCAAACTAAATAGATCCTTCTAACTTAACTTTTAAAATACTTCAAGACCTGTAATATAACTTAAATATATGCTAATTTAATAAGGTAAAACTTGGTTTTTCAAAGTATAAGTATTTTTAGAAAAATGGTCATTAAATGATTTTTTTTTTGTAACAAAATGTTTAACTTCATATGTTTCACTAATGTTTCACTTATGCCGTATGATTTTGAATACAAACCAAGGTATTTACAGTTCATAGTCTTAAAGAAGAACTCGATCCAAGAAGATGGCAATTTGAATCAACGAAAACGGACTTGTAACGAAGAAACTATGACCGAAACAAAATTGGTTATCCTAGATCATTTCAACTACGGGATCAATTGGAAAAAAAGATATAAATCACATATTTCTAAGATAACATGATATTTTATATATATGTACTCATAATTCAATTTCATATGGTTCAGGATCACCCGTAAACAACACGAGAAGATTAATCATAAGATCCCATGATTGTACGCAACACGTCATTTGACAACACCGGTACTTTATGTACGCAACACGTCATTTGACAACACCGGTACCATGGGTCAAGATTAATCTCGACCAACACATATACGATGGGGTTTTATGGGAGTTTTATTTATTTCGTTGGGGGTTTATTTATTGCGGGTATATTAAACATCTAAAAATGAACCATTAAAATTGAATTACTAACATCGAAACGCTAACTACGGACTAAGGAATTGTTCAAAGTATTAAAAGTATTATAAATATATATACGAGATGTTTGTTTAAAATGAAAATATATTGATATATTATATATGGATAGGTTCGTGATATCAACCGGAAGACCAAGTCAAAAATATATATATCTTCGAGACAACAGTGAGTATATAGTCCCACTTTTAAACTCTAAATATTTCGGGATGAGAATACATGTATTTTATGTTTTACGTTATGGACACAAGTAACTGAAAAATATATTCTACGTTGAGTTGTACCACTGGCATACTTCCCTGTAGCTTGGTAACTAATATTTACAGCGGTATTGTAAACGCGAATCCTGTTGATAGATCTATCGGGCCTGACAACCCCAACCGGACTGGACGACCAGTATTCAACGGTTGCACAGTACTTCGTTTTGCGACTACACCTTGGTACGGTGTAGTAAGATTTCATATTAAAGGGAATATGCGACGTGATTAAATGTTAAGTATGGTTACCAAGTGCTCAACCACTTAGAATATTTTTATTGAAATGATTATATACGAAATCTTGTGGTCCATTGTTATAACGCTGCTAGCATCAAACCTATATATCTCACCAACTTTATGTTGACGTTTTAAAGCATGTTATTCTCAGGTACGAATTAAGTCTTCCGCTGTGTATTAGCTCATGTTAAGGATACTACTTGGGACCATTTAAGCTATGATACAAGGACGTTGCATTCGAGTCATTGAAGTTCATTAAAGACTATTGTTATGAAAATGGCAGATTAGATCATTTGGTTGTTATAAAATGTTAGGCTAATATGTCAACTCTCGATGTAATAATAGATTGCCTTTAAGAAATAAATGCAACGTTTGTAAAATGTATCATATAGAGGTCAAGTACCTCGCGATGTTATCAACTATTGTAATTCGTTTTTAATCTATATGGACGATGTCCGGATGATTAGTTTCGGATCCTTTCACCATGAGGCTAGCCATCGGCCAGCAGCAGAAAAAGAAGAGGGGGGGAGAAGTTCAAAGGTTACTTGCAAGTAAAGCTCATAAAAGGTGGATAAAGAATGGTTATGCATGGGGATAAGGTGCTAACTATATTCCAAGTCTTCTTTAACTAACTAGTTATAATTAAATGGATACTTACACATGAAAGAGTGGGCTAACTAAGTCCATTTAAAAGGTAGGGTGGGCTTGGAAACCCAATATCATGAGTCCATTACTTTAAACAAGCCCAAGTTCCATTAATTAACAATTAAATCCAATTAAAAGCCCAAGTAACTAACTAACAACCTTAGTTAATCAAAATGATTAATAAACTTAATCATGAATGAAAATAATATCCAAAAATATTATTCGTGAAGTTTCGTGTGTCACAAAGACGTTTCGGGCAATTAAAGTCAAGTTCGGGCAATCATGGCAACATGCAAATGTAATAACATACATTCGTTTAATAACACGTATTAATAATAACAATTATTAATAAATTAACGTTGGAAAATCCAGGGTCGTTACATTACCCACCTGTTAAAGAAAATTTCGTCCCGAAATTTAAGCTGAGGTAGATGGAGGAGTCGGGAAAAGGTGAGGATACTTCCGCATCATTTGATCCTCTCGCTCCCAAGTAAACTCAGGTCCTCGTTTGGCATTCCATCGTACTCGTACAATCAGAATCTTGTTGCGTTTCAAAGTTTTGATCTCACGATCCATAATTTCAACAGGTTCCTCCACAAAGTGGAGTTTGTCGTCAATCGTAAGTTCCTCGAGTGGTATGATAAGTCCAGGTGCAGCAAGACACTTTTTCAAATTTGACACATGGAAGGTAGGATGAACTGAGCTCAATTGTGCTGGTAGATCCAAACGGTATGCAACGGGTCCAACACGTTCCAAGATTTCAAAAGGACCAATGTATCGTGGGTTTAACTTTCCACGTTTTCCAAAACGAATCACACCTTTCCAAGGTGCAACCTTTAACATTACACGATCACCAACGTTGAATTCAAAGTCTTTTCGTTTAAGATCGGCATAACTCTTTTGGCGATCACGGGCAGTCTTAAGTCTAGCTTGGATCTGAGCAATCTTCTCCGTGGTTTCGTGGACTACCTCGGGTCCGGTGATTTTCTTTTCGCCTACTTCGGCCCAACAAATAGGAGATCGGCACTTGTGGCCATACAATGCTTCAAAAGGTGCAGCATTAATGCTCGAGTGATAACTGTTGTTGTACGAGAATTTGGCTAACGGCAAATGCCTTTCCCAAGCCTTTCCAAAATCAATGACACATGCACGTAACATGTCCTCCAAGGTCTGAATCATTCGTTCACTTTGTCCGTTAGTCTGTGGATGATACGCAGTACTCATGTCGAGACGTGTTCCCATGGCTTCTTGCAAAGAACGCCAAAATCTAGAAGCAAAATGGGGATCGCGATATGAAATGATCGATAAAGGTACACCATGACGAGATACAACCTCCTTGATGTATAATTGAGCAAGTCTCTCCATTGTATCCGTTTCCTTCATCGCTAGAAAGTGTGCAGATTTGGTAAGGCGGTCAACAATAACCCAAATAGTATCGTATCCGCCCACCGTCTTTGGTAGCTTAGTAATGAAATCCATTGTGATCCTTTCCCACTTCCATTGCGGGATTTTTAGCTGTTGAAGTAACCCAGAAGGTCTCTGATGTTCGGCCTTAACTTTCGAACAAGTCAAACACTTCCCAACATAAGTCGCAACGTCGTTTTTAAGATTCGGCCACCAATACTGTTCTTTGAGGTCGTGGTACATCTTTCTTGCTCCAGGGTGAATCGAATATCTCGATTTGTGGGCTTCATCAAGTATCAGGTTTCGTAGATCTCCATAAAGACGTACCCAAATTCTTCCGGCATAACATCGGAGTCCAGACTCCCTAACCTCGAATCGAGAGACAAGTATGTTCAAATGTTCATGAGCTATGTTCTCCTCCTTGAGAGCCTCATCTTGGGCTACTCTGATCTGGCTGTTGAGGTTCGAATGGATGGTGATGTTCAGAGCCCTAACACGAAGAGGTGCCGTCCTCTCCTTTCGGCTCAAAGCGTTAGCTACAACATTGGCCTTGCCAGGATGATAACGGAGTTCACAATCGTAGTCGTTGAGCGTCTCGATCCATCGACGCTGTCTCATATTCAGTTGCTTCTGATCGAAGATGTGTTGGAGACTCTTGTGATCGGTGAAGATAGTGGTCTTAGTTCCATACAAATAGTGTCTCCACAATTTGAGCGCAAAGACAACGGCTCCAAGTTCAAGATCGTGAGTAGTGTAGTTCCGCTCATGAATCTTTAGTTGACGAGAAGCATAGGCAATAACCTTTGATCGTTGCATCAGTACACAACCAAAGCCACTTTTCGACGCATCGGAATAAACAACAAAGTCGTCACTGCCTTCGGGAAGAGATAAGATAGGTGCGGTGGTCAACTTCTTCTTCAAAGTTTGAAATGCTGATTCGTGTGCGGGTTCCCAAATGAACTTCTTGCCCTTGTGAGTCAGCGCGGTCAAAGGACGCGCAATCAGAGAAAATCCTTCAATGAACCTTCGGTAGTAACCGGCGAGACCTAGGAATTGGCGAATATGCGTCGGGGTAGTGGGGGTCTCCCACTTGCTGATAGCTTCAATCTTAGCGGGGTCAACCTTGATACCCTGGTCGCTCACAACATGACCCAGAAACTGTACTTCCTTCAACCAAAATTCGCACTTGGAGAATTTGGCGTATAGTTGCTCTTATCTCAAGAGTTCAAGCACTAATCAGAGGTGTTGCTCATGCTCTTCTTCGCTCTTTGAGTAGATGAGGATATCATCTATGAAGACGATAACAAACTTATCCAAGTAAGGCTTGCAGACATGATTCATGAGGTCCATGAACACGATAGGTGCATTGGTCAATCCGAATGGCATCACGAGAAACTCATAATGACCATAACGGGTTCTGAATGCAGTTTTCATCACGTCACTTTCCTTCACTCTCAGCTGGTGATATCCGGATCGCAAATCGATCTTTGAGTAGACACTCGATCCTTGTAGTTGATCAAAAAGATCGTCAATTCGTGGAAGAGGATACCGATTCTTGATTGTCAATTTGTTGAGCTAACGGTAGTCGATACACATACGGAAGGATCCATCCTTCTTCTTCACAAACAACACAGGTGCGCCCCAAGGCGAGAAGCTTGGTTGGATAAATCCTCGATCAAGTAGTTCTTGTAGTTGGCTTTGTAGTTCTTGCATCTCAGAAGGTGCGAGTCTATAAGGTGCGCGAGCTATAGGTGCAGCTCCTGGCACTAAGTCGATCTGAAACTCTACTGCTCTTGGCGGCGGCAATCCAGGCAATTCCTCTGGGAAGTCATCGGAAAATTCGTTCACAATTCGAACGTCGTTCACACTCTTCTCCTCAGTTTCTACCGCTTTCACATATGCTAGGACAGCAAAACGTCCCTTCCTCATGATCTTTTGCGCTTTCACGCAACTAATGAGGTTCAGCTTCGAGGTACATCTCTCTCCATAGATAACCAGTGGTTCGCCATCTCCTTGTGGTATGCGAAGTGCTTTATCTCCACAGATAACATCGGCCTTTATCTTGCTCAACCAATCCATACCGACGATCACGTCAAAACTTCCCAGTTTGATAGGTATCAAGTCAATTTCGAAATCTGCACCAGCTATGTTGATAATAGCTCCACGACTAATATGGTCAACCTTTTCAAGTTTTCCATTGGCGACCTCGACAAGCATACTTTCTTTTAACGGGACTAATGACCAATTAATCTTATCGCAAAAATGTCTACATACATAACTTCTATCCGCAACAGTATCAAACAAGACAGAAGCTAAAAGATTGTTGATTGTGAATATACCTGTCACCAAGTCGGGGTTATCGCGTGCATCCCTTGCATTAACATTAAAAGCTCTACCACGGGGTGGTCCTCCGTCTTTTCGCTTGTTTGGGCACGCATTTCTGAAATGGCCCGTCTGTCCACATTCGTAGCACTTCTTCGGCCCATTGGTGTTTGGCTTCCCATTCAAAGTGGTGACCTTGCAGTCTTTCCCGATATGCCCAGTCCGTTGGCACTTCTCGCAGACAACATTGCAATACCCAGTGTGGTGCTTGTAGCACCGTTTGCATTGTGGTAGGGTTCCTTTGTAGTTCGGGTTGGAGTTGGTGTTGTTGTTAGGGTTTCCACCGTTGTTGTTTTGCCTCTTGGCGGGGGTTTTATCGTAGTTTCTCCCCCTGTTGTTGTTGTTGTTGTTGTCCCACTTTCTCTTTTCGCTACTACCAGCCTCAAACTTAGCCTTCTCTGGCTCATCGATGAGAATCTGATTCATGAGTGTATGTGCCATGCGCATTGCTTCGGGAACATTCGGTGGTTTGGACGAGGTGACGTTTCCCTTGATGGACTTAGGGAGTCCCCAAAAGTATCTCTCCATACGCTTGAATTCCGGGGTGACCATTGTCGGACACATAAGAGCTAGTTCCAAAAATCTCCTGTTGTAGCCATCAAGGTCGTTCCCAACGACCTTTAACTGCATAAATTCGATTTTCATCTTCTGGATTTCGGTTCTCGGACAATACTCATCAATCATAGCAGCCTTGAATTCCTCCCATGGCGTAGCATACGCCTCGTCAATGCCTTTCTCTTGAGCTAACGTGTTCCACCACGTTCGCGCGCCGTCAGATAGCGTGCAAGATGCAAACTTGGTCTTGTTGTCCTTCGAACAGTTGCTAACTCGGAATACTGATTCAAGCTTTTCGAACCATCTGGTGAGACCAACCGGTCCCTCGGTTCCACTGAAGTTGTGCGGTTTGCAGCTCTGGAATTCCTTGTAAGTACACCCATTTCGAACGGGTGGGATAACCGGTGGTGGTGGCGGTAGAGCTTGGAGGTTTCTTTCTGCTAGGGCTGCGGCTACCCGTTCGTTGATCATGTCCTCAATCTGGGCTGTGGTAGGTGTGGATCTTCCGTTGGCCAAGGTATTCTAAACAAAAGTTTTGACTTAAGTCAAAATCCAGCATTCAATATGTAATAATATAGTATATAGTAACCAACATGGAATCAAAACATCACATGTTATTAAATAACGCATCTAGGTACAAATACCACAGAATCATCGTACAGTAATGTAAATAGAACGTTGTGCAAGAATTAAATAACGCAAAGTTCCATTCATTAATAATAATAAGTTTCATACATCTGAATAAGTCCGTACAATACATGAGTAATACAATAAACTACAACTAGATTACATCATGAAATCTAATACAAAAGTCCTACGGTGAAGGTGGGTGTAGGATGTCCAAGACCTGAACCATCTGCTCCTCGAGCTTAGTAACCCGAGCTCGGAGAATCTCCACCTCCCTTGTCAATTCCTCGACAGTGGGAGCTGGTGGGGCGGGCGGTGCTGGTGGTGCAGGTGGTGCGGGTGGAGCGGGTGATGCTGGCGGAGCGGGTGGTGCAGACCGCACGAAACGGGGTTCAGATGTCCCGGCTCCAGAAATAGTCAGCACGTAACGAGGTGCCTTACGTATGAGTGGGTCGGCAGGGTACGGCACAAGCCGCTTACGGGCAGTAATCCTCCGACGCCAACCAAAAGCGTCAGTGAAAGCACGACCTCCATTCACCCCTGGAATGACGGTGCCATCAGGACGGTACCGCTTCTTCGGCGGGGTGGAGGGTGCCTGTATAGGTACGTCATCAAGGTTCTCTTCGTCGGAGTCACTGGAGTCATCTGTAGAGGAGTCATCGGATGAAGGATCATCAGAATCATGTGGTGGTGACACGGGTGGCTAAACTGGTAGTCCGAAAGCGGCCAACATCTCTCTGTGTCTGAATGGCGGAATCGGCACTAAATGTCCATCTAGAGCGCGTCGGCACGGCATGCGCATATGGTTACGGAATGGCCCTTCCCCGAACCCCGCGGGGATCACAACACCACCGATGCGGGGCTGTGACTCCGAGGGTCCGGGAGCAGATGGAGCTGGAATCTCCGTAGGGTCCACGTGTCCATCAGAAGTAGCCACTGGTGCAGGCGGCTGGCTGCTAGTCCCGGAAGGTGAAGCGCCGGAGTTACTCGTGCGTACCGGGATCGGTGGATCGGCAACGGTGGTAGGTGGAGTAGATGAAGAGTCTAAACTGCCCAAAACGCTAGCAGGTGGCACATCCGACATCTGAACAAGGAAAAATAAATTTTCCATGTCAGTAAGTCATAAAGCAAGCACGTATTAGGCCAACAGTTTAAATCATGTATAACAATAAGTAGCATGGCAATAATAACGTATCATACAGAAGTAGCATGCGATCGAAAGCAAGTAATATCATACAGTAGTGAAATCATGTAATAGCATACGACATATAGCAGTAAAAGTAAGCAGCAGCATGCAGTAAGTTCAGCAGAAACACGTAAACTAGCAAGTTGTAGATTAGTCATATTAGTGAATCCTACTCGGGTCGGTCTTAGACTCACTAATGCAACCTAATTCCCTACAACCAATGCTCTGATACCAAATGTGATGCCCCGTACAAAACCATCGTGTACGAATCATCAACAGCAGGATCATTACAAGGTTAAGTACTATATGCGTTTTCAAAAAGAGTTTGCATTCAATAATAAAGTGATGTCTAAACCAACATCGACTGTTTTACAATCCAAAAGCATGCCTCACTAAGTAGAAGCAAATAATAAGTGTATGTGACCACAACGGTCGTTACAAGTCATAGTTCAAAAGTACGAATGTTTGAATGCAAAATAAAGTAGTTCATGCGATAGCAACTCTAAGCAGCGGGTGTCTACAGCACGACTAGTACACAGCGGAAGCTAACCTCAAGCACCTGAGAAAAACATGCTTAAAAACGTCAACACAAAGGTTGGTGAGCTATAGTTTAAGTATAACAGTAAGTAAGGTAGGCCACGAGATTTCAGTGCTACAAAGAGCGTTTCAAAACAGTATGATAAATTATATGTTAACCGTGGGCACTTGGTAACTAACTTAACGTTTATACCCCCTGAAAGTACACTTGGCAAGTGCGTATGTCTACGAAGTATTAAACACTCGTTAAATGCTAGCGCGACTAGCCCGAGTGGGGATGTCAAACCCTATGGATCCATATCTAAGATTCGCGTTCACCGGTTCAAAAACCAATGACTAAACGTTACCGAGCTAAAGGGAATGTTTATGCCGTTGTATAACCCACACATATATAAGTTTAAGTACTCGTGCCTAGTATGTAAAACATAAAATCCGCATGTATTCTCAGTTCCCAAAATAAGTTAAAGTAAAAAGGGAATGCTATAACTCACAATGATAATGTAGTCGTAAAGTCGGTTCGGAAAAGATGTGCAAGTAATCGGTCCGAAAGTCCTCAACCTAAGTCAAATAGTACTAAGTCAGTAAATCGTCTTAATAGGTTTAAAAGTATGTAAATAAGGTCTTAAGGGTCATCATCATTCATCATCAAAAATAAGGCGTAAAGTAAGTTTCGTTTATGAAAGTAGTTTAAAACAAATGCTGACTTCAGTCAGTCACCACGGCCTCTACCCTTACTGAATTAAGGTTAGACCAGTGGCCATGGCTCCGTATATGAGTCCTTTAAGTGTGGTAAAATTTACAGAAGCAAACTCGTCTTCGTTTAACCGTGGTGACGGTTTAAGTGCGAGTAGGTCTGAAATTTCTTCACAACGTTAAAAGGACCTAGTGACGATCGGAGGGCCATAAATCCTAAACCGTAACTCGGATGAAGACGAGTCTTAAATGAAAAGTTATCTACTCGAAAAGAGATATTTGAAAATCATAATCACAACAGCCCAGGTCTACTGGTCTGTTACAGAATCACCAAAACAGTAGGTAGAAGACAGTAAACAGAAAATTAGTGGGTTCCGGTGGGTTTGGTGTTTGATGTTCATCATGGTTCTCATCCTTGATGCCTATATCTTCAAGTGTACAACTAATTGATGTGTTTACATCATCTTGACCAAGATTTGACCATCATAACCCAAGTGCAAGTCTAAGACATGTAGCACAACTTCACTTAAGAGTTGTAAGTGTTTTGATGAACCAAAGTTACATCAAAGTCTTAGTTTTAACACATACATGAAATATAAAAGTAAGATTGAACTATAAACTTGAAAATAAACTAACTAATCAAGATCATAAGATGTAGAACAAAGTTCCTAGTTTGATCTTGAAGATCCAAGACCCAAAAGTCTAGATCAAGCATAAGTATACAAGGTTATATTTAAAGAAAACTTATTTACATGTTCTTGAACTTTTAAGTTAACTTTTAGTTCCAAGAGATATGAGATCAAGACTAACTTGTAGTACTTGACCAACAACAACCAAAATCATAAAATTAAAGTGCAAGTAAAGCTAAATAAACAAGTAAATAAGTTCATGAGTTTCATACTTTAAAGATTCAAACCAAAATTTGATCTTTAAGAATGTAAACTTTAAAGTTTACAAACATGATTCACAAGTATGATTTGCAACACATGAACTCTAAATCTTTTGAAACAATAAAAGTAGAATCATAAACTAGTAAGTTTATGTTCTTGTGTTCTTGATAAATACAAGATATTATGAAGAATCAAACTAGTAAGTTTGATCTTGTAACTAGTAAAGAATAACTAACAATTACATGTAACAAACTAACAACAACAAGTAACAAAAGATGATGATGATGATATGCATGTAGGAAATCGGTTTCAACAAGAAAAGAAGAAAGAAAGAAAGCCTTGTAACTTACAAAGTTTAGAGAGAAAGGAGAGAAAAAAAAAGTATGCAAGTGTGTGTTTGGAATGAATGAAGTGTGAGAGAACTAGTAGCCAAGTTATCAAAATTTGAAAGCCAAAAACACCTCCCCATGAGGCCTAGCCATCGGCCAGCAGCAGAAAAAGAAGAGGGGGGGGGGGGAGGGGGTTAAAAGGTTACTTGCAAGTAAAGCTCATAAAAGGTGGATAAAGAATGGTTATGCATGTGGATAAGGTGCTAACTATATTCCAAGTCTTCTTTAACTAACTAGTTATAATTAAATGGATACTTACACATGAAAGAGTGGGCTAACTAAGTCCATTTAAAAGGTAGTTTGGGCTTGGAAGCCCAATATCATGAGTCCATTACTTTAAACAAGCCCAAGTTCCATTAATTAACAATTAAATCCAATTAAAAGCCCAAGTAACTAACTAACAACCTTAGTTAATCAAAATGATTAATAAACTTAATCATGAATGCAAATAATATCCAAAAATATTATTCGTGAAGTTTCGTGTGTCACAAAGACGTTTCGGGCAATTAAAGTCAAGTTCGGGCAATCATGGCAACATGCAAATGTAATAACATACATTCGTTTAATCACACGTATTAATAATAACAATTATTAATAAATTAACGTTGAAAAATCCAGGGTCGTTACAATGACGAACCGTCATGGATGAGAGTGCTCTGAAGACGATGAAATATTCAAAGTGGTGGGGCCGCTGTATACGGAAATAAAAGGGATTCTACAAAAGTACATATAAGTTCATTAAGGTATCAATATAAATGCAAAATATACAAGTTTTCAAAGAACAACTTTATACAAATCAGTCTAGTATTTTTTTTCTTTCTAATTTTTAACGTTTAGTTAAATGTTGTTTTAACTTTAATTACTGTAATACTTTTCTTTTATAAATGTAATGCCTTTTATGTTAATTTTTTTATTTTAATTAGTAGTGGGGCCCATTTTTTATGAAGATGCTTGGTAGCATTCAGTCTTTTTCAGTTTTTCTGAAGAAATACAGTAAAATCTCTGTAATTTAATACTCGATAAATTAATAACTGTAACGACCCGACAAAATCGTCATTGACGGCGTCGTTAACTTAGGTCCCGTTACGTGGTCGTAGTCCCTAAATGAGACACGTTTGACCAAAATTATGTCGCATTCATTTGAAACGTGTATGACTTGCAAAGTTTTAAGTAAACCAAACGGTTCGACACAAGTAAGTTTACAAAAGTAGTAATGTATAAACGAAATAACTCGCGACATAATAAGTTAAAAATCACGGTTTCTATAAATAGTATAAGTATGTAAACAATATGTTTGAATCTAAAGGTGCTATCACTAGCGTATGCATGTATGCTTGACCCCAAGCAAGTAATCAAAGTGTGCGGAAGCATGTATCAAGTAGCCAAGTATGAACCTAAGAAACATATAGAAAACTGTCAATGAAAAACGTTGGTGAAATCATAGGTGTTTCCGTAAACGTTGTTTTTAAACCACAAGATTTTGTATAGTTGATTATATAAATCATTTGCATTCCAAAAGTACGTTCGCGAGCATCCAATTATCAAGACTTAACTGTTTTGTACCCTGTTACGTAGTGTTTGAACATACACTATACTCGAAAATATATTTCATCCGCTAACGGTAGCGAACCGTCCGAATGAGGGCTCGTCAAGCCCATGTGATCACATAACATAAGTTCACGTTTACACCCTGCAAGTGTAACTAATGATAATTGAATTGAGGCTTTTTGTTCTAACTCGCTGTGGAATGTTTGTTTTCGTACTTGTGTTCAAAGCATAAAAGTATGATACGTATATATTTCTCATCCCATGATTTAAAGTATAAAAGTTGTTGAATAGATGGGACTATGATCTCACCTCGAGCGACACAAGGTCGACGAAATGTGTTCAATTAGTCCTATGGCTCGTTACGACTCGATTATATAGCATGTGAATCACGTTATCAAGCTTCATGCAAGAATCAAGTATGAAAGAAGATTAGAACGATTGCATAAGTTTTTGGTTAAGTTTGACTAAAAGTCAAACTTGGTCAAAGTCAAAGTCAAATTCGACGGGGTCGGGTCGGGTATCCGACTATTGTCCATCAATAAGCAGTCACATATAAGCATATTGGCCAAGTTTCATGTTAATTAGAGTTGCGAGTAAGAGGGGATGAATTTGTGAAAACACAAAGTGATTTGGGACAGAGGAGGAGCGGCGCACCAATACCAGGTGCGACGCTCTTGAGGGCCAAAAAGCGACGCTTTTGTCTCCAGAAGCGGCGTTCCTGACGCCTGCTAAAAAAATCCACAAAATACCGACCAGGAGCGGCACTTTTGGTACAAAAGCGACGCTCCTGTACATGGGAAATGCTGTTGCTGAATTTTGACAAGTCTCGAACCAAACTCATTTCAAACACAACTTATGAACCGAAAACACTTAAAACACGTATCATATATCGTCGGAAAGGTATTTTGACAAGGAAAACAACTAAGCACAGAACATCAATCAAGTTCATCATTTACAATAACAAAATTCTCATCGAATGATCGTTAAAAGTTCATTATCAAAGTTTCAAGTTCATAAAATGCATTTCATGATTCGGGAATCCAATTTACACATACGATACGCCGTTTCGAAGATAATTAAACATACAATACAACTAAACACTTACTAACAACATTTCATAGCATTCAATGTATCAAAATCGATTTTAAAGTTCATGAAACCATAACCAAGAATCATGAATTCATCAATTATGTTTTTGAAGTTTTTCTAAATCAACCTACATACCAAAACGAAGCTAATGATGCTAGTAACACATTTAATACATGAACTTTAACATTTTAACAACATTTATTCAACCAAAATCAAGGATTAAACTAACCCATTTCAAGTTTTCATGCTAGTTACTCAAAACAACAAATCGAGCAAACAAATCACATATCCATGTTAGACTTGAGCCATAGACACTAATTAACACCATCTCAAGTCTATAAAACGAATTTAGAGAAATCTAGAGTTTTTAGAAACCTTACCCCAAGTAGTGAAATTGGTACCAAAATGAAGAGGATGAAGAGAGAATCACGAATATGTAATTTGTTTTAATGTTTGCTTGCTTGAATTGATTTAGATGATGAATCTTTGATTTGAGTGAAAATGAGAGAAAATGGAAGTAGTGGAAATGGTGGGAGGTGGATGAATGAAATGAATGGTGGAGATGGTGGGTTGACTAGTTCACCTAGTCAACTAGTTTGCCCACTAGACAACTTCGGTCCCTCAAGTTTAAAGCGGGTGCGTGAATTAACCAAACGAATTAATTTAAATACGCGAGAATAAACGGGAGACGTTATAATCGAATAACGGAAATATTAAGAACGTTAGTTAACGAAAGATACGAATTTAGATAACGAAAGATATTATCTAAAAAAAAGATGGGCGTTAAAATAATTTAACGGAAAAATGCGGGATGTTACATTACCCACACCTTAAAAGAAATTTCATCCCGAAATTTAGTTGGAAGTAGTAGTCGTCGTTTCTTCCTCGATATCTTGTGTTGCCAATTCTACGAATAAGTGAAGGTACTTCCTTGGACATCACAACGAACTTTGACGGTCGAGATTTTACGTCGTTTTAAAGTTTGGTTTCTCGATCCATAATTTCACCCGGTCCTCCTAGGAAGCAGAGTTTAGCTAGTCGAAAAGAATAACAAGTTCTTGTTTCGCAAGACACGTCTTTAAGTTTGATACACATAATGTAGGATGAACGAAATTCGATCGAGTTGGGACTTCGAAACGGTAAGCAACGGGTCCAATATGTTCCAAGATTTTCAAAGGATCAAAATATTGCGGATTTAGCTTTCTACGTTTCCCAAAAAGGATTACACCTTTTCAAGGTGCAACTTTTAACATTACGCGGTTACCCACGTGAAATTCGAGAGGTTTACGTCTAACATCGGTATAGCTCTTTTGGCGACTACGACCGTCTTGAGCCTTTCTTGGATTTGAACGATCTTAACGGGTATTTCATGAATGAGTTTGGGTCCGGTGGCTTGCTTGTCATCTACTTCGGTCCAACAAATAAGAAAACGACAATTGCGGCTATGTAAAGTTTCGAAAGGTGTGGCGTTAATACTCGAATGATAATTATTGTAGTAAGAGAATTCGGCTAAAGGCAAATACTTTTCTCAAGTAAATTTGAAGTTGATAACACAAACTCGTATTATGGTTTCCAAGGTTTGAATCGTACCTTTGCTTTGTTCGTCGGTTTGTGGATGATACGCGGTACTCATGTCTAAACGTGGTCCCAAGGCTTTTGTAAGTCTAGAAGTGAAACGAGCATCTCGGTCCGAAACGAGGTACATTTCTTTAAGATATATTTGAACAAGTTCGTTAGGACTTGAAAACGTTTGTTAGAACAAGTTTCTTATCGGTTTCTGAAAACGTTCGTTAGGACTATTCACCCTCGTGGTGAATACTAGTATAACGTGGAGAGTCTCTCCCTCCATTGAGAATTTAGAATAAAGATTTCCTTATACGGAAGTACGAGTTTAATGCGAGAGAAGTTTCCGCCTCGATGTGAGCATATCAAGCATATTGTAGTTCGTCGATAAAACTGTGCGAAAACGAGATAGTATACACGTGTAACATATGTTTTGAAGTCGAAAGAATTTGTCATTCATTCGGAAACATAAATATGGTTCGGCAATAATCAAAGGTGTGTCCTTGGTATGGTTGTTATCAATATTCTCGGAGTTTTCGGATGTCCAACAAGAAAAATGAAGTCATGTACATGGCACATGGTGGTGATTAAGTTGATCGAGTCCAATCACCATCACGTGTCATTAGAACTTTGGTATAACTTACCATAATATAACCACATTGATCGAGTGTCGTTATATTACGCTATCAAAGTTTCAAGTTCATAAAATGCATTTCATGATTCGGGAATCCAATTTACACATACGATACGCCGTTTCGAAGATAATTAAACATACAATACAACTAAACACTTACTAACAACATTTCATAGCATTCAATGTATCAAATATCCATTTTAAAGTTCATCAAACCATAACCAAGAATCATGAATTCATCAATTATGTTTATGAAGTTTTTCTAAATCAACCTACATACCAAAACGAAGTTAATGATGCTAGTAACACATTTAATACATGAACTTTAACATTTTAACAACATTTAATCAACCAAAATCAAGGATTAAACTAACCCATTTCAAGTGTTCATGCTAGTTACTCAAAACAACAAATCGAGCAAACAAATCACATATCCATGTTAGACTTGAGCCATAGACACTAATTAACACCATTTCAAGTCTATAAAACGAATTTATAGAAATCTAGAGTTTTTAGAAACCTTACCCCAAGTAGTGAAATTGGTACCAAAATGAAGAGGATGAAGAGAGGATCACGAATATGTAATTTGTTTTGATGTTTGCTTGCTTGAATTGATTTAGATGATGAATCTTTGATTTGAGTGAAAATCAGAGAAAATAGAAGTAGTGAAAATGGTGGGAGGTGGATGAATGAAATGAATGGTGGAGATGGTGGGTTGACTAGTTGACCTAGTCAACTAGTTTGCGCACTAGACAACTTCGGTTCCTCAAATTTAAAGCGGGTGCGTGAATTAACCAAACGAATTAACTTAATTACGCGAGAATAAACGGGAGATGTTATAATCGAATAACGGAAATATTAAGAACGTTAGTTAACGAAAGATACGAATTTAGATAACGAAAGATATTATCTAAAAAAAAAAGACGGGCGTTAAAATAATTTAACGGAAAAATGCGGGATGTTACAATAACCTCGATAAAATTAATAATTTGTCCGGTCCCAACTTGGGACCAGTACAAATTTGGACCCCAATCGATAAAATAATAAGATAATAATTTTTTTGAAATCCCAGTGTAAATATATTGGTCCCAGCGAAACTATAAATTAATAATTACTATTTTTTTTTAAATGGCAATATACATTGAATTTGACAAGTTCATTAATGTGTGAATCTTACATACATGAGAATTTTGAAGTTCCTTGTTTATGTTTTATTCAAATACGTAAATTGAATAGTGAATGGATATGATAATTTCGAATAACGATGCATTAATTTGAGACTTGCTCACAAATATAAGCTAATTTTTTAAATTGATAATTTATTAATTTATCTATATAATAATATTTCGCTAAATTAATAAAATACAACGGTCCTAACATTATTAATTTATAGAGGCTTCACTATATTGTGTATTGTGTTGACGTTGATATATTGTGTTGACGTTGATGTGGCATGATTGGGAGTGGTCTAATAAGTTTCAACGACGATATCTTCTTCGTTCTTCAATTAACAAAATCTCAATTGGTGATGTGGCCATGGCGATGCATGTTCCTTCTCAGTCATTCTTATCTGTAATTATTCCATTTTTTAACCATTTAATTATTGCTGTGATCTTGAACTGTTTTTTTTTTCCTTGGTTTATAATTGTTGTTATTAATTGCAGTTTGATTGAATGCCGGTGCTTATTGAAATTAAAGTAAATAAATTGAATTAGTTAATACCTAACTGCTTACTGTACTAGATTAAAAGCAATTGCAATCAAAAATAAGAGGTCTGCTATATGAATTGATAATCACCAATTTTTAAAAATTTATGAAGGATGGCAAGCCACCACTAGCTGGTAGTCAGCTTTTTCATATCAGTCTCATGTTCAAATCTCACTAATTAAATAAATTTGGTGACAGGTGAAAGGGCCGAAAAAGGTCACGGAATACCAGTTAAGATGGACACGTATATCCGATTGTATAACCTAAACATGAAAACCTCATTTGTTCACCCCTTTAACTGTTTACCTTTCATGTAACGGAGACAAATTCTTAATGAAGTCTTAGC
Source organism: Rutidosis leptorrhynchoides (assembly GCF_046630445.1). Classification (NCBI taxonomy): domain Eukaryota; kingdom Viridiplantae; phylum Streptophyta; class Magnoliopsida; order Asterales; family Asteraceae; genus Rutidosis; species Rutidosis leptorrhynchoides. The sequence continues at coordinate 161,196,057 of NC_092343.1, read as the reverse complement.
TGTACTGTCGTTGAGAGCGCGTTAAGAGCAAAAGAGTTATTCAGCTTCAACCTGTTAACAAGATAAATAAATTTGATTCAGTATGAGAATCCATTCATAAACGACAATTTTTGGATATAACTTAATTCACTGTATAAGTGACAGAATAGATGTATTTGTCTTGAAAATGTATGTCCATACAAAGCTATAAAATATGGAAATCATTGAGTTACCATAGCTTCATCATTTAGATTGATTAAATCGATTGTCAATGTTTTTTCCGGTTTCATATTTGAGTATGCAGTCTTCTTTCAATAATTCAAGGGAGTTTTCATACAGTTAATGATAGACATGTAATGCATTACTTTTTGCAATTTTTATGTTATTTCTGAAGGATTAATGTGCAAGGTACAACATATAACTATATGGCCAAATTCATTTGAGCCTTCGGGGTCACACACATATACACCGAGACGTCAAATAAATATATATATATGATGTATATATATTACTCAAGTAACAAAATAGTAAATCGAAATTAATTCATTTACTATTCATATGAATAGTAAATGAAACGAAATTAATTAATTTACTATTCACATGAAAGTGACATGATAGAAATTATTAATTATAAGTTTCATAAACTACCCCTGAAGTATTTGAGAAATACAACTTTATGATATTACGTAAATCAAATTCAATATCCTAAATTGGATTCTTTCAAAAAGTAAAGATTCTTTCAAAAAGTAAAATATTCACGGATTGATATAAGGTTCACGGGTGTTTCTAAAGTGTAATATATATTCCTTTCTTTTGCCTTCATAAGAAGATACGAGAGAATTAAAAAGAGAGTAAGTAAGAATATCATTTTGAGTTCATAATATTAATCAAAGGTTGATTAATTATTACTTGGGTTTGGACTAGCATCCATTGACGTTGTTTGAAGTGTAGTGTGGACTATCCTAAGAGACGGTCATATTTTTGATCGTAAGTTTCTCTCCGTCTCATCAATTTCTCCAAGAAAGGTATATCGTTAACTCCTCTTTTATTTTATATTCATGACAATTATTATGGTGTAACTGGATCACTGGGAAAGATTAATTGTGTGCATGTTTCATTAAATAAGTGAAAATTTAATCTTGTATAAATTTTGTTCATAAAATAATTAAAGATTATTATTTTAACTATCCGCTGCGTTAATCTGATTTGGTAAAAGTACACACGATTTTCCAACAATTTCATATATTATCTCAGAATGTTGAGCCTATATTGTTAGAATACAACTATAAAAAACTTACCTTTTATGGTATTTGACCTTTGGATCAGAGAAATCATATTCTCATCATGTCCAAATATAGAGGGTCACAAGCAACAATAAGCAGTAGCAGAAAGTCAGCAACAACAGTCAACAAAGCAGTCAACAACGGCTCTATAACCTGCATATTTCCAATTTAGTCAAAGTGGTTCCAAAATGTGTTTGGATCCATACCCGAACTAGGAATTACCTGTTAGGCCATTAGTTGTATATAATCATGTTCATTTGTAACAGAAAACTTAACCAAATCTATTCAAAATGTAGTCGTTAAAGCATTCTGCTCTCTTTTATTATTTTCAAGTTTATAATCTTAGTTCTCATACTCAATACATTATCAATAAACAAATTTATATTTCCGCATTATCAATTGTTAACATGGTATCAAGAGCTTTGGTGTCGATCTTGGATCAAGACACTCGTATTTAGCTTCAATCATTTACCGAAATTAAGCTGCCATGTCATATACGTGACGGTAGCTCAAAAATGCCTGAAACAAGCTGCCAGGTCAAAGAATTGACTGTAGCTTGGAAATACCGAAGGAAATAAGCTTATTAAATCTAGCTGCAATGTCTGAGGACGTTAGCTCAAGTCAACAATCAACTGAAAACAACAAAACAAGCCTCAAAATCACCGGTCACCAAGCAACAAAGATTAGTTGCGAATGCCATGGTGATTATATTGCGGTTTCAGAACAAAGAAAGGGTTGGATTTGCAGCCGTGGGTAACCAAGAGGCTACCAACAACGGTGGCCACCACCAACCATCAATAGTTAACGGCGACCATAGGCGCTTACCTGGCACCGAAAGGAGAAAAGAAATCAAAAACCTGAACGGCGGCGAAGGGAGCAGCTGCGGTGGTCGGTGGCAACCATGAAGCTACCCGCAACAACACCACAAATGCTTCAATTTCATGGCTTCGAAAATCTGCAAATCAGGTAAAGGGTTTGAGTTTACACCTCAAATCCTTCTCTCCTCAACATTTTTTTTCCTTAATTTCGTATTCATAAAGAAGGGCCAAATGGGTGAGGGAGAAACCCTCAAACACTAATTTCGGATTTAAATCATATAAAACATCCGAATGGGTGTTGTTAAAATCCTCATACCTTGTATTTCTCCTCGATTCCACACTCAGAATGTAAGGGTGAGGGAAAGACCATATCCTGGAACACTAAATCAAGTAACAGTGAAGGATCTAAATGGGTATAGCCACCATATATGACTGTTAATGGTGGAAAAGGGGTTAGGGATGAAAGATAAAAGTTTTTTTTTTCTTTTTTGTGAATAAAACACATTCTTACCAAGGTTTAAGATGATAGACCCGTAAAGTAAAACACTCTCTTGTAGTCTTGTGTCTTTCAAGTAAAAAAGAGTCAAAAATGAAAAAGTGTGCCAAGTTACAAAGAAAAAAAAAAAGGAAAAGGTTGGTCAGCTATCTCTTACAATATTGACGTGGTGTCAAAAACGAGTGGTCAAAATGGACTTTCAAAAAGTAAAATGTACTCTAGTAGAAGATGGATCTAATATTTGCACATGGTGGGGGTCAATGAGAGCTTTGTTGTGCATGGATTTTTTACACTTTGTTTATTTGAGTTCCTAAGTGGTTGAAAAAAAAAATAGAGTTAAATAATAATAGATCTTATAAAGCAAAATGTCCTGTTTAATAATGGAGAGTCAAAAAATAGTTAAATTGTTTTAATGAACAAACGTTTAATGGGATGTTTCTTGAAAAATCCAATTTTTCAGATTAAAAAATAAAAATAAAAAATCTTTCAAGTCAAATGAACTAGATTTTTTTATGATGAAAGAGTCAAAGGATGTTTTTCAAAGTGAACTTTTGGTTTGTACTCCGTAACTTTTTGTTCAATGTTGAAATCTCTCTTTTTACTCTTTTGAGTTTAAAAAAAAAAAAAAAGGAGTCAGCCGTCAGGTAAGTTTTTTGGTCAATTGATACGGTCATCAATTTTAGAAGACGTTTGTGTTGGTTACAAAAGCACGATGAAGTAGTTTTATTTACAGTTAGCATTAGTGGCAGTTTAAGTAGTAAATAAAAGTTTTGCGCCAACATGGGTTGGTTACCACGTCCCACAACATGATCTAGTATCATTAATTGTAGCCAGTAGTGATTTAGTGGTTAGACATGTTTAGAAGTTGCAGTTAGTAGCCTAGTTTCTTACTATGAATATGTTATCTTTTTATTAGAATGAATATGTTACGTCTTTAAAATAGATGTAAAATTTGAGACTAGAAGCATTTTTGTAAGAGTGTGGTATGTGTCATATAAATACCACACTTAGACTATATTTTAGGCTTAACCCTTCACAATTACTCTCACCCTCACACCTTCACTTTCACACACTTAGCATATTCTCTCTAAACCTTGTAAACACCTCAACAATTGTAACTGATTGTATCATTCAGATTAACAGCAGCATATTCAGATTCATAACATCTTCATCTTCATAAATACAATACATATACATACGGCATATACATACGGCATACACGATCACATACATAATCATAAACATGAATTAGAGCAGAAATCATACTCTACATGTGGTATCAGAGCAGAAGAAGCTCTCCTCCATCGATCCAGATCAGATTCATACTTTTATTCATCGATTTCTGCTTCTGTTCTTCATAGTTTGACCAGAGTTGACCAAATCAAGCATCGACAGATTCAGCTGTTATTAGAACGAATTGAAACCTGTTTTAGCTTTCTAATCATCACAGATTCCTTCGTTGATCATTATATCCTTTAAGCAAATCGAAATCAGATCGAAATCTAGAATTATTTGCTCGAAAAGTGAAACAAGCAGGTTTTGGTTCATAGATCGAATTGAAACGATTTGAAGGATTCTGTAAACGTAGATGTGTTATAATTCATCTATAGAAGCTTTCTAAGTCATCAATTTCTTCGTTAAAACATTACAGATCAAATGCACAAATTCGAACCAAATTTTGGCGTTAATTGTTCATCGATTAATTCACTGTTTTCATGTGTTTATTTTGCTGATTGCTGTTAGATTCTTACTCAGGAAGTCTCGGAGATTACTTAGCTCGATTTTAAGCCATAAACAACAAGTTTTGCAGTTTTTAGCCGGAAACATCATCGGAATCTTCATAGTTCGCCGGAAAAGTCTGTTTTGCATCTCAAAAATCTGTAACTGCTCACCCGCACGGTTGAGTACACGGTTGAATCGATTGATTTCTGAAACGTATGGTGTGATTTTTTGTTTGACCAAAATTCCAATAAGAGTGATAATACGAGTGGATGTACGAGCGAAAATACGAGTGATTGAAGCGCACAGTAAAACGTACGAGTACTTGATTTGATTTGCTGGAACCTACGTGTGGTGATTTGGAAATTTAGGGTTCTTTGTATTTGGGGAAGAAAGTCGATATGAGAGAAGAAGAAACAGATATACAGTTTTTTCTGTGGGACCCACGAACTTGTCATACCAGATCTGCCATTTCTTGAAATCTCTCTTCTGATTCAAAATCGCGGTGTAACGTGTATCCTAGACTAGTTCACGAACTCTTAAACCTTTGAACCCCCTGAACTCATATTGAACCCCTGACCCCTTCCTCCCTTCGAACTCTCTCTCATTTTTGAACCTAATTCTTTATTGCACTCTCTGACCCTGTCACCATTTAAACTCTCTGACCCCATGTTCCAACTTCCATTAAAAATAATAATAATAATAATAATAATAATAATAATAATAATAATAATAATAATGTGACGACCCGGAAATTTCCGACTAAATTTAAACTTAATCTTTATATGATTTCAACATGATAAGCAAGCCTGTAATATTGAGTCTCTAAATTCTTGAACTAATTCATGAATTCATTTGGCTTTCGACCATTCTCGACGATTCATGAACAACTATTTGTAAATAGATATATATATATATATATATATATATATATATATATATATATATATAAAATAATTTGAGATATTATTGAAATAATATATGATTAAATTGTTAGAACTAAATATGTAAAATAATATGCGATTTAATGAAAACTATATTTATAAATATATAGATATATATGATTATGTATATAAATATTACTTGAAAATATATAAAGTTATATTAAATCTATTTGTTTAAAAATATATAATATATTTGTTTTAGTAATTAAACTTGCTATTTTTAAAACTGTTTTTATATAGAAAGAGAATATATTAAAAATAAATACTTTTGAGCTTAACTAGTAAACGTCAGTAACACTCGGTTGACGTTTTGTTATTTTTAATATAGATATATTACATATTCATGAAGGATTGAAATAAAAGTTGAACTGTAAATTGATTACGAAGATTTTAGATTTGTTAAATATATTTTTATTTTTTTAGTTAAATATTAGTACTCCGTACATGTTAATTGGAACAGGAAATAAATAATTATCAAACCTTTTTGATCAGGTTCTAATCAGTAAATGACTGAAATAATTAAATATATTAAATCTAAAAATTTGAGATTTTTAGGAACACTTCTATACTTTAACTGTTTAGCAATGGACACGATATAGTTATCGGGAATTAGTGTCGGTAGAAATAAAATAGGAATCCATCTGTTTTGCTGTTTGATGTTTTCATTCACCACATGATTAAATCAACATAATTTATTATTATTATTATTATTATTATTATTATTATTATTATTATTATTATTATTATTATTATTATTATTATTATTATTATTATTATTATTATTATTATTATTATTATTATTATTATAATTACTTAATCTCATTTTATATGTATATACATATATACACCAAGAGTTTGAGCTAGAGAACACACAAAGTATCACCAGCAATCCTTTACCAACGCCACCAGGTTGCAGCCGCCTCCACTACCTGCTGCCTGCATTATCACAGCCATCGAACAGCCGCCCTAAAACCACTTTCGACTCATCCTCCACCATGAACCACCTCATCACACCATCATCCTTAATCACCCTACAACAACCCAGTTCTTCTTATTATCATTTTTTTTCCTTTCCCTAATCAAAGCTACCAATCCACAACACCCCCGCCCCCATGATTGAGCCTAACCTCTACAACCTTATGCTCGTTTACTACCACGACCATCCTCACCATCCTCATCAATCACCATTGGACTCCATTAAACCACCAAGAAACAACCTTCATCGATCACAATAACCTTACCATTAGAACCTGCTACACGTTATATTTTAAAAAAATAAAAATAAAAAAAAACTGTCGACAGCCTGCTGCTATACTTATTATTATTATTATTATTAATATTGTTGTTATTATTATTATTATTAGTAACATTAATTACTCTCAAGTACTATTAATAAGTATTATTAGTATTAATAGTTAGGATTAAAAACTATAATTTTTATTATAAAAATAATACAATTTTTTTTATTATCATTATTATTATTATTATTAAAACTATATTATTATTATTATTATCAATATTACTATTAATATTATTATTATTATAAAAGTTAGTTATATTTAATAAAACTATTTTTTTAATTATTTATTTAAAGTATATAAAGTAAATATATTTAAGTTAATAATAAAACACGTGAATTATTAAAACTAACAGTTATATTAATAATGATATATAAATTTATTCGACTTCAATTATATGTGTTAATATATACATAAATGATATAGGTTCGTGAATCCGAGGCCAACTCTATACTTGTTCAATGTCGTCATATGTATTTTTACTACGAAATACAGTATTGTGAGTTTCATTTGCTCCCTTTTTAATTGCTTTCGCAATATATATTTTTGGGCTGAGAATACATGCGCTGCTTTTATGTTTGACAAAATAGACACAAGTACTTAAAAATATATTCTACGTTGAGTTGTACCACTAGCATATTTCCCTGTAGCTTGGTAACTACTATTTACATGAGTATTGTAAACGCGAATCCTGTTGATAGATCTATCGGGCCTGACAACCCCAACCGGACTGGACGACCAGTATTCAACGGTTGCACAGTACTTCGTTTCGGTGACTACACTTGGTACGGTGTAGTGAGATTTCATAATAAAGGGAATATGCGACGTTGATTAAATGTTAAGTATGGTTACCAAGTGCTCAACCACTTAGAATATCTTTATTAAAATATTTATGATTATGAAATCTTGTGGTCTATTAATATATTGAAATGATTGTTATGATAAACCTATAAACTCACCAACCTTTTGGTTGACACTTTTAAGCATGTTTATTCTCAGGTATGAACTAAGTCTTCCACTGTGCATTTGCTCATTTTAAGAACATTACTTGGAGTCGATCATCGCAATGGGACCAAATGTTGATGACTTCGTCCAGTAGGATTAGGACGGGTTGTTACAGGTGGTATCAGAGTGGTGGTCTTAGCGAACCAGGTCTTGCATTAGTGTGTCTAACTGATAGTTGATTAGATGCATTAGTGAGTCTGAACTTCGACCGTGTCTGCATGTCAAAAGTTTTGCTTATCATTCCGTGTCGAAAATTTCCTGCTTATCATTCTTAGGGAATTATTTGCTTATCATACTTAATCTAGACATATCTTACTGCCTGGATTGCATGAATAGTGCATAGACAAAATTCATATCTTAGCGTATCTGCTAATTCATATCTTAGCATATCTGTTACTGTAAACTTTGTCTAACATATTCCGTAGATTCCTCCGTAACTTATGGGATTTTAGTATTATATATGCATATGTAAATTATCTATTACAGGGTACTAATCTACATCCTATAATCTATTTCTTATCGAAAATCCTTCATCTGATCGTACGAGATGAATCCCTCCACCAGTTCGAATTCCTCAGATTCCGACAACTATTCTAATATGGAGTTTCACCTAAGCTCCGAAAGTAGTGTCACCAGAATGAATCAACCAATCATCCATCCCCAATTCATCTGATGGGTTCGTTGTCGACTTAATCAATGGAGACGCGCAGAAGGCGATCCCTTCCACTAACCGAATTCACTTTTTGATGAAGAACCTGAAGCACTTACCGGCGAACCTGTTCGTAACACCATTTTCAGCCTCAGTTCCAGAGTAGTTCGATACGATTATATTCTATCCACAATTCTGAACCTTATTCATCCGCTCGTTTCGACCGACAATCATCCCGGAATAATAGAAGAAATAAACGAGCTTCGCGCTCGGGTAGTGGCTTTAGAGAATATGGTGCGAATGTTACAAACGCCAGCAGCAGCACCAGCAGCATAACCAGTACCACCATCAACAACATCAACAGTACCATCACCACCAACATCAACACCAGTACCACCAACAACCCAAGTTTCAACATCACATGCCTCAACATCTCATTCTGTACCTCGAGCATAATCTTCGTCCTACATATCATTCTACACCGACTATCTTTGTTCTACATGACGATTATGTAATCTCCAATGTTTTAGAGATTATGTATTCTAGTTCTAATGGTAAATCAAATGAGATTAATATCATATTAACTCATTAAATCCATGATTACATATGAAGAAAATATATATGTATATATGTTTTCATAAAGATTGTAATTAAAAATTCTTTTGTACAAACTGTTAACGGTGAAAATATTTTAACGGGTAGGTAATACTCGAGGAATATTTAGATTTCACATTAATAAGTTACATTGTACATTCTTCGAATCTGATTCAACAGTCACAGATATACGAATCCGATCACCGCAGAATAACCATTTACATTCAATCTCATATTTGGATTTTGACCTATCAGAATTCAACAAGTGCCATAATGAAGAAAACATTTGACAAAATAAAATTTGTTAGAAACAAACAATTTAATTATGAGAAGAATTTTGTTAAGAATCCACGCTAACTGTTCCTAGCTAACTGTTCCTAGCTAACTGATTACTTTTTATTTATCGCAATTTAATTATCGCAATTTATATTCTCGCAATTTATTTATCGTTATTTAATTTCTGTTATTTAATTTACGCACTTTAAATATCGGGACACGTATACAAGGTTTTGACATATCATATCGACCCATCTATATATATATTTCGGAACAACCATAGACACTCTATATGCAGTAATGTTAGGAGTTAGCTATACATGGTTGAGGTTGATTCCAAAATATATATATAGTTTGAGTTGTGATCGAGTCTGAGACGTATACGGGTCACGAAACGTATTAATTAATTCGAATATTATATATTAAACTATATATGAATTATTGGACTGTTAACTGTGGACTATCGACTGTGGACTAATAATATTGGACAAATAAAATGAATTAAAATATTGATTATAACATATGAAACTAAATAATTCTTCAAGTTTGCCGCTTGATTTGATCTTAAACCTCATTTGTATCTTGACGAATACTATCTGCGATCAAACCTTTCATAATTCTTGAAACACCTCAATCGAGAGAAGGAACCAACCGCACTTCATCTACGGAAGAAAAGATTGATGCATATAATTACGCACCTGAAAACACTCGGAACCTGAGCAAACATTTAACACGTAGCGGTGTTAATTCCTTTAGTGTTATTATTACCCAAAATAACTTGGTAGTCCCTCTCAAGGTATCAAATTTTCTCACAGCTCCAGCAAGTTAATTTCGACCTTTCGTTCGAAACAACCTTATTATAACCTTGATATATATACGTGCTCATTTATTGTTACCAGAGAACCTTTTATATTCCCCCATACTATGAATCAGTGTTTAATCATCTAAAAACACAATTCTCCTGAAACCACCTCGGATTGATAACTGATGATTCAGATATGGCTGCATTAAATGCAGACGAAACAGTAAAATCGTAGATGGTTTAAACGGCCAAAATTTTGATGATAAAGAAGGGAGTGTTGGGAACGCTCAATAGAAAATTTGATACTGAAAAACAGATTGAGCTAACCATGATGGAGACCAAGGACAAAGACAAGGACCAAACCCTATATTCAAAGAATCCAAGTAATTCTGGATCCACCGAATTCTTTAGAGAATATCTTGCTCCGAAGTCATGTTAAAATCTTGCGGAAAATTTTTCGTCATCAACCTTAGAACTTAGAAATTCCAAAATATCATCATAAATATCTTCGATATTTCTGAGGATATTTTCATAAATATTCTTATCCGAAATTATCTATCTCTTCGTGTTTTCTGTATTCCATTATATTGGAAACTTCTGTAAAAATCTAAGTATAAATTATGAATGAATTGTGGAGAAGTTTTGGGAATTGAAGCATGAGTTAGTATAATATAATGACGCTTGGCCAACGTGATTATATTACAGTAAGTCATGCTGAGTTTCTAATGGAACGTGATGATTCACAGATCATAACATCATTATGTGTCATGTTACATAACTCTTTCATTCTGCTTAACTTCTAAACATATGAAGAAAATATATTCTTGATAGTTCTATTCTCAGCGATTTTGATAAATTTGAAAATCAAATCGTGCTATCACGTTCCTTTCTGCTTAGAACATTATATTCATTAGAAACTCCATACTTACAAATTCTGGACCATTACTCGTTTTACTAGAGACCGAGAGGAGATTAAAAATACAAAGAGCTCCGAAACATAAGGGAAGATATAAAACTCGACAACAACACAGAAATCACAAACCGTGTACATTAATACGAATAACAATACAAAGACACGGGAGTATGATAAGCACAATAACTCCAAGAGCGAAGTAGAAGTAAATAGATTCCTCCGGTGGTAGATGAAAAAGGAGAATGATCGATATGAAAGTCAGGAATATATCCAGAATTAAAACTGGATGAAGCATATTGACTGATGACTTGAAAGTATGAATTAAAATGTAGAAAATGGGAGTGGTAGGAAGTAATAGAACGGAAGAAGTTCATTTATAGTGGAAATACCAGACCGAGCAATCGAGGCAGATCATCACATTTAATTAAAGAGATATTAATTTTCTTAAATCCCGAAGAATCGAATCTTATAGATTTCGAAGATTTTCTCTAAATCCCTTGAATTCCGGAAAATCAACCGTGACTACGTCACCGGGTAAGACAAATCTGCATTTACTCAGTTCATTATTTTGTGATAGCTACACTCATACCCTTCACGTAAATGAATTGCTTTATCCATATTACTCAATGTCAATAAAATTCTATTTATCAACTCGTATTCGTCATGAAAACATTTTTATTGTTAGCCATGACAACCTCACTCAAATTTCGGGATGAAATTTCTTTAACGGGTAGGTACTGTGACGACCCGGAAATTTCCGACTAAATTTAAACTTAATCTTTATATGATTTCAACACGATAAGCAAGCCTGTAATATTGAGTCTCTAAATTCTTGAACTAATTCATGAATTCATTTGGCTTTCGACCATTCTCGACGATTCATGAACAACTATTTGTAAAATATATATATATATATATATATAGATATATATATATATATATATATATAATAATTTGAGATATTATTGAAATAATATATGATTAAATTGTTAGAACTAAATATGTAAAATAATATGCGATGTAATGGAAACTATATTTATAAATATATAGATATATATGATTATGTATATAAATATTACTTGAAAATATATAAATTATATTAAATCTATTTGTTTAAAAATATATAATATATTTGTTTTAGTAATTAAACTTGCTATTTTTAAAACTGTTTTTATATAGAAAGAGAATATATTAAAAATAAATACTTTTGAGCTTAACTAGTAAACGTCAGTAACACTCGGTTGATGTTTTGTTATTTTTAATATAGATATAGTACATATTCATGAAGGATTGAAATAAAAGTTGAACTGTAAATTGATTACGAAGATTTTAGATTTGTTAAATATATTTTTATTTTTTTTAGTTAAATATTAGTACTCCGTACATGTTAATTGGAACAGGAAATAAATAATTATCAAATCTTTTTGATCAGGTTCTAATCAGTAAATTACTGAAATAATTAAATATATTAAATCTAAAAATTTGATATTTTTAGGAACACTTCTATACGTTAACTGTTTAGCAATGGACACGATATAGTTATCGGGAATTAGTGTCGGTAGAAATAAAATAGGAATCCATCTGTTTTGCTGTTTGATGTTTTCATTCACCACATGATTAAATCAACATAATTTATTATTATTATTATTATTATTATTATTATTATTATTATTATTATTATTATTATTATTATTATTATTATTATTATTATTATTATTATTATTATTATTATTATTATTATTATTATTATTATTAATATTATAATTACTTAATCTCATTTTATATGTATATACATATATACACCAAGAGTTTGAGCTAGAGAACACACAAAGTATCACCAGCAATCCTTTACCAACGCCACCAGGTTGCAGCCGCCTCCACTACCTGCTGCCTGCATTATCACAGCCATCGAACAGCCACCCTAAAACCACTTTCGACTCATCCTCCACCATGAACCACCTCATCACACCATCATCCTTAATCACCCTACAACAACCCAGTTCTTCTTATTATCATTTTTTTTCCTTTCCCTAATCAAAGCTACCAATCCACAACACCCCCGCCCCCATGATTGAGCCTAACCTCTACAACCTTATGCTCGTTTACTACCACGACCATCCTCACCATCCTCATCAATCACCATTGGACTCCATTAAACCACCAAGAAACAACCTTCATCGATCACAATAACCTTACCATTAGAACCTGCTACACGTTATATTTAAAAAAAATAAAAATAAAAAAAACTGTCGACAGCCTGCTGCTATACTTATGTTTCATTCAAACCTGCAACGAAACCTTTTTTTTTGTTTCCTGTTTTTATGCTCACGAGACGCTGCTGCTATGATTGTTTCTTCTTCATGTTTCTGTTTCACAACCTCTGTAAGTAACTACCTACACATCTAACCATCAGACAAATCCACCTGCTCAACTACTCAACTAATTGTGCCGTCTAAATACTGATATACTATTTCATTTTCGATGGAATCAATAGACTGTTATTGATACAGTTAATGTGATTGCTTCTGTCGGTTATTATATAAAAAAAAAATTGGAGAAGTTGAATCATGGTTGGCTGGGTGGACGTGGAACCCATCACAAAAAGAAACAAATATTTGACCTTGCTTTTAAACCACTTGCTTAATAAAATAAAGGGAATTGAATTGCTTCAAAATTCTAGTGGAACCGTGAACTGCATTTTAACCCTCGAGCTGTTAAAATAAATAAGTGGACTGTCGATATTTGGGCTTCCTTTGTTGTATAAATGGACTGCACAAATAAGATTAGTTGTTGGGCTCTAAATGGGCCATAAAAGCCTGACTAACATGGCTGCTAATTCTGTTGTCGGGTACGCAAGTAATAATGATGTGGTGGTAATATGTTAATGGCGATAGTAATAAAATGATGATGATGGTAACGAGTTTATAATAATAGAGAGAATGATGTACGATTATGAGTTAAATGAGTTTAGGAGGGTTGTTATTTCATAAAAGCAGAAATGGAGGAGTGGTCTTGGGTTTTATTGGGTTAGCGGGACATCGTGAGTTCAAACTCGGACTTGGGCACTTTTTTTTAAGGACTATTTCTTGAGGTAGTTTACTTATTACTTAATTTTATTATTATTATTATTAATATTGTTGTTATTATTATTATTAGTAACATTAATTACTATCAAGTATTATTAATAAGTATTATTAATATTAATAGTTAGGATTAAAAACTATAATTTTTATTATAAAAATAATACAATTTTTTATTATTATCATTATTATTATTATTATTAAAACTATATTATTATTATTATTATCAATATTACTATTAATAATATTATTATTATAAAAGTTAGTTATATTTAATAAAACTATTTTTATTTACTTATTTATTTATTTAAAGTATATAAAGTAAATATATTTAAGTTAATAATAAAACACGTGAATTATTAAAACTAACAGTTATATTAATAATGATATATAAATTTATTCGACTTCAATTATATGTGTTAATATATACATAAATGATATAGGTTCGTGAATCCGAGGCCAACTCTATACTTGTTCAATGTCGTCATATGTATTTTTACTACGAAATACAGTATTGTGAGTTTCATTTGCTCCCTTTTTAATTGCTTTCGCAATATATATTTTTGGGCTGAGAATACATGGCTGCTTTTATGTTTGACAAAATAGACACAAGTTCTTAAAAATATATTCTACGTTGAGTTGTACCACTGGCATATTTCCCTGTAGCTTGGTAACTACTATTTACATGAGTATTGTAAACGCGAATCCTGTTGATAGATCTATCGGGCCTGACAACCCCAACCGGACTGGATGACCAGTATTCAACGGTTGTACAGTACTTCGTTTCGGTGACTACACTTGGTACGGTGTAGTGAGATTTCATAATAAAGGGAATATGCGACGTTGATTAAATGTTAAGTATGGTTACCAAGTGATCAACCACTTAGAATATCTTTATTAAAATATTTATGATTATGAAATCTTGTGGTCTATTAATATATTGAAATGATTGTTATGATAAACCTATGAACTCACCAACATTTTGGTTGACACTTTTAAGCATGTTTATTCTCAGGTACGAACTAAGTCTTCTGCTGTGCATTTGCTCATTTTAAGAACATTACTTGGAGTCGATCATCGCAATGGGACCAAATGTTGATGACTTCGTCCAGGAGGATTAGGACGGGTTGTTACAAATAATAATAATAATAATAATAATAATAATAATAATAATAATAATAATAATAATAATAATAATAATAATAATAATAATAATAATAATAATAATAATAATAAAAAGGGAGAAGCCCGAATCCAATTTTAGTTCTTAACTCAGGCACTTAAATCATTTTCAAATTTCAACGATGACGACAAGAGACTCGTTAGCACTCGGAACGGACACCAGACCACCAATTCTTTTCAGAGGAAGTTTTATCATGTGGCGATCTAGATTTCTTAACTTCATAGAAAGTCACGAGTATGGAAAAGAAATGACGGATTCATTGAATAACGGATTGGCTAAAAAGCAATATCAAGCAGGAACGAAAATTGAACTTGGATACGAACAATTGACTACTCAACAAAAGAATCGGATCATCGGAGATCAGAAATTGAGATCTTATCTAATGCAATCTTTGACTGACGAGGTGTTCGAAGATATTGACAGTTATGAATCAGGAAAAGATATTTGGGATGAACTGAATCGACAAATGTACGGATCTAAGACTGCTTCTAAGTCAAGGATGACAACAGCACTGAAAAGTTATGAATGTTTCAAGCAGGAGGACGGAGAACTTCTAAAATCAGCTTACAAGAGATTTTGTAATATCTTGAATGAGTTAAGGAAGAACAAGCTTAATAAGGATAAGCTCGAGATAAATATCAAGTTCTTGTACAACATGGATCCAGACTGGGAAAGGCATGCAATGAATATCATTCAGAATCAAGACTGAAACAACCCAACCCGTATTCCATACGAAATTTTTTTTTTATATAATACACATTTACGCGCCAATTAAATATGTAACCATTTCCACAAGTTCCATTTAAACGTTCAACAATTTAAATGTTTACCAAAGGCACGAAGGCCATTAATTAAATTCAATACAAGTTTGGCCCACTACAGCGATAGTTTATAACCCAAACGACACTCGAGCATGGTTTGGGGCTAAACTACCCAAAACGTCAGGCCAACTTCAAAAGCTATCCCAAAAACACTCCCCGTCAACACGAACGGGAGACAACTAATCCAACCGTATGCCCTTACCCTTGTCCAAGCTGGAACCTATAAAATGGTAAACAACGAGAGGGTAAGCAATGCTTAGTGAATGCAATAATTATACATACATATATATAACCCATCTATTTGCAATCACAATTACCAAATACCTCGTACGAACATGTAACTCATATAGCAAGTCAAACATACCCGAAATACCAACAAGTCGTACCTTGACATAAAATCTCATTAGCATATACTCAACACCATATATATATATATATATATATATATATATATATATATATATATATATATATATATATATATATATATATATATATATATGTATATATATATATATATATATATATATATATATATATATATATATATATATATATGTGTATTATGCTAAAGGATCACAACACAATATGGTTAACCATAAAGCTATGGTGCTACCGGCACGTGGTTCACACCATACGCATTCGAGTCTCACTCTTTTATAGTGCTACCGGCACATGGTTCACACTTTGACGCTACCGGCACGTGGTTCACGCCTCATTTTATAGTGCTACCGGCACGTGGTTCACACTCGATGCTACCGGCACGTGGTTCACATCCTATATCCGTCACATACATGTTATGGCACTACCGGCACATGGTTCATACCATAACATTCACAAATAAAAACGCCATATACATGAACGTATAATTATTCCACTCACCTTGTCACAAGGATGATTATTATGCACTTCCGACTTCAAAGCAATGTACCTAATACATTAAGTACCAATTCAATACACAACTAGTGGAACTAACCACATTACACATACTTGAGCATTTAATGACCCAATTCGCATTAAATGACTCAACCACACCACAACCGCCCCTTAAATGGCCAAGACTCGACTTTAATCACTAAAGCTAGTGAATTAAAGTCTACTAACTTCAACCAACATGAACTTAGGGTAATTCTTACCCAATTCACCCAAACTAGGTCAACATTACTCTTTTGACCCATTTTAACATTTACACATTCAAACTTAGTCAAACATGACCCATTTACGATTCCTTTCAACCTTTAACAAGTGTTTTAGTGACTAAGAACACCATTGACACTTAAAATTCTCATTTTGCAAGACCAAACCCTAGATTACATCTATTTAGGGTTTCCTTTCATCACATAACCCAAGTTCACCCATTTCAACCCCAAATGGGTCATACAAGTCTCTAGTAACCCAAAACCCTAGCCATAAACCAATTAAAACCCAAAAAATAAGGTTAAGACTTACCAAGACCACCAAAATGTAGCTAGAGACACAAGGAACAATTTTACAACTCGGGTTCGGGCAAGATTCAACCTTCCTCTTCACTAAAACAAGCTTTCTCACTCTTAAAGTATCACTCTCTCTCTAACTTTATTTTTATTTAAATGGAAATGAATTAAATGAGAAAGAGATAAGGTTGGATCAGTATTTACTCCCCCAAAACTGGCCCTATGTGAAAAGACATCAATACCCTCAAAAGATTCCATCTAAAATGGACAAAAAGTAAAACAGCGACCTCTGTCGCGTTTCGCGACACCTTGTCGCGTTTCGCGACACTCAAACACGATAAACAAGGTTCAAACACGATAACCTTGACAGAACGGGGGTTCTAGAGTCTGTCGCGTTCCTGCCCACTCTATCTCGTTACGCGACACACCAGGACGCGATGAAACCTACTCAAACGCGACAGATGACCTGATCAAACCATTTTCCAATATTTTCACACCTTAAACTAAAATAAACGATCATAGATGCAATAATAAACGTACACGAGGTTAATTACGCACCTTAAGTCATATTCGAGGAAAACGGAATGTTACAACTCTCCCCCACTTGAATCAGAGCGCGTCCTCAAGATCCAAGCCGCATGACAAGAAGGAAGATAAACCAACATAAACTCTTCGGGCTCCCAAGTAAACTCGGAACCCTTACTACTACGCCATTGAACTTTAAAGGTCCTAACCTCTTTATATCTCAACCTTTTGACCTTCTCATCAAGTATGGCAATCGGTTCCTCAATATATTCTAACTTATTGTTTAGCTCAATCTCGTCTAATGGCATCCAAGAAGAATCATCCGCAAGACACTTACGGAGATGGGAAACATGGAATGTATCATGGATCCTCGCAAGCTCTTTGGGTAATTCCAAACGATACGCAACTTCACCAACGCGAGCTAAAACTTTAAACGGCCCAATAAACCGAGGAGCTAACTTTCCCCGTTTTCGAAATCGAATAACACCTTTCCATGGCGAAACTTTGAGCATCACCATGTCACCTTCTTGAAATTCGATCGTTCGTCTACGCTTGTCGGCATACGACTTTTGCCTATCTTGAGCCTTTTTCAAATGCTCTCGAATCACATCAATCTTGCTATTTGTCTCTAAAACCAAATCGGTACTCCCGATTTCCTTCTGTCCCACTTCACCCCAACAAATCGGGGTTCGACATCTACGCCCATAAAGCATCTCATATGGTGGCATCCCAATACTAGTATGATAACTATTATTGTACGAGAATTCCACCAAAGGCAAATGCTCGTCCCAACAACCACCAAAATCAATAATACACGCCCGTAACATATCCTCCAAAGTTTAATTCGTAAGTTCGGTTAGACCGTCCGTTTGAGGATGATACGCCGTGCTCAATTTCAATTGTGTACCCATATCCTCATGAAACTTTTCCCAAAATCGAGATGTAAAACGAGTATCTCGATCCGAAACAATCGATATAGGAACATCGTGTCGAGAGATGACTTCTTTGATAAACAACTTAGCCAAGGTCTCCGACGATATCGCTTCCTTAATGGGAAGAAACAAAGCACTCTTCGTCAGTCGATCAACTATAACCCAAATCGAATCAAACTGGGTTCTCGCCGTTTTAGGTAACTTTGTGATGAAATCCATGGTAATGTGCTCCCATTTCCATTTCGGGATTTCTAACGGTTGCAACTTACCATACGGCTTTTGGTGTTCGACTTTAACTTGCAAACATGTAACACATTGTTCAACATATTTTACGACGTCGCGTTTCATGCCCGGCCACCAATAATCCTTCCTCAAGTCAAGATACATTTTCGTCGCGCCCGGATGAATGGAATACTTTGACTTATGTGCTTCATCAAGTAGCACTCGTCGATAATCACCCATCTTAGGCACCCACACTCTTCCTTGAAAAGACAACAAATCCCGCGAGCCCATAGTAATGAACTTCGATTGTCCCACAATTCGCTCCGCATGCTTGCTGTGAACGTAAGCCTCTATTTGAATAACGCCCAGTTTTTCAAGAAAATCGTTAGTAATAATCATACGTAACAATCCTAATCGTAACGCCGGGTGATGACTCTTTCGACTTAATGCATCCGTGACCACGTTTGCCTTGCCCGGATGATAAAGTATTTCACAATCATAATCTTTCACCACGTCCATCCACCTACGTTGACGATAATTCAAGTCTCATTGATTAAAGAGATGTTTCAAACTCTTATGATCCGAATAAATCGTGCACTTAACACCATACAAGTAATGGCGCCAAATTTTCAACGCATGCACAACCGCCGCCAGCTCAAGATCATGAGTCGGATATCTCGTCTCGTGTTCCTTTAATTGTCGAGAGTAATAAGCGATGACTTTACCTCTTTGCATTAGAACACACCCGAGTCCATTTAAGGAGGCATCACAATAAACCATCATGTCTTCCACCCCTTCCGGCAAAACCAACACCGGAGCTTGACATAACTTCTCTTTCAACAATTGAAAAGCAATATCTTGCTCGTTCTCCCAAACAAACCTCACGTTCTTCCTCGTCAATTTCGTCAATGAAGAAGCGATCTTAGAAAAGTCTTGGATAAACCGACGATAATAACCGGCCAATCCGAGAAAACTTCGGACCTCTGTAGGCGTAGTCGGTTGTCTCCAACTCTTCACCGTCTCTATCTTCCCCGGATCTACTTGAATACCGTCTTTGTTCACAATGTGACCAAGGAATTGAACCTCCCTTAGCCAAAATTCACATTTGGAGAACTTAGCATACAACTTCTCCTTTCGAAACGTCTTCAATACTTCACGCAAATGATGTTCATGTTCGTTCATACTTTTCGAGTAGACTAGTATGTCATCGATGAACACTATTACCGACTTGTCCAACATGGGTTGGCACACCCGGTTCATAAGATCCATGAATGCCGCTGGTGCATTCGTAAGACCAAAAGGCATAACTACAAACTCGAAATGCCCATAACGCGTTCGAAAAGCCGTTTTCGCAATATCTTCCTCACGGACCCGCATTTGGTGATAGCCGGACCGTAGGTCAATCTTTGAGAAATATGTCGCACCTTGGAGTTGGTCGAAAAAATCGTCAATCCGTGGCAATGGATAACGATTTTTGATTGTCACCTTATTTAACTCCCGATAATCGATGCACATCCGCATACTACCATCCTTCTTTTTCACGAATAAAACCGGAGCGCCCCACGGCGAAGCACTCGGTCGAATAAAACCCTTCTCAAGCAACACTTGGGTTTGATTTAACAACTCTTGCATTTCCGTCGGTGCTAAACGATAAGGAGTTTTAGCAATGGGAGTAGCTCCCGGAACCAACTCAATGCGAAAATCAACTTGTCTTTCCGCCGGAACTGTGACGACCCGGAAATTTCCGAACAAATTTAAACTTTAATCTTTATATTATTCCGACACGATAAGCAAAGTTTGTTAAGTAAATCTCAAGAATTTTAAATTATGTTCCTACATTCATTCAGCCTCGACTAAGTTCCAACGATTCACGAACCATTAAACGAATATGATTATATATGTATATGTGTATATATATATTATAATTTGAAACGTAAACAAAATATTATATTACATGATTACATTTGTTTCAAAATGTTTATCGATGGACTTAGAAGATAAAACCAAATGATTTAATTGTCACATACATTGAATTATGATTACGAGTCTCTGTTATGAGGTCCACATTGATTTGAGAAATCGTTTCTTTTTAACGGTATTCAGAATAAATGGAAAAGTAATTTACAAGTGAGAACAAAGTGTCACTTATCGAGAGTTAGACAAAAGTTAGTGGAGAATTGAATTTCATAATACTTGATTGATCTATTCTCAAACGTGCGAAAACGTTTTTCGATATAATAGAACTTGTTTATTAAAATGTCTTTATCTAAATAACATAAGTTGGAATATTGGTTGTTAGAATTAATTATGTAAAATAAAATAAAAATATGATATTACAATAATTATCATTTACAACATAGTTATATATAACTAATGTATATTAAAAATAAATATTAAATGATTGTAATACTCGTTTGATGTTTTGATGGATATTAAACAAGTTAAATTCAAACTTATGTAATTTTAAATAAACGGTGATCCGAAAATGAGTTCTATAAATTTTAGGCTTACTAAAGATGTATTTAGGATCTAGTTATTTAATTTTAACACTTTATATTTCACCCATAAATGAGAGGGACAGTTGATGTAATTTTTATTTAATAAATTAATGATCGAATTTTATACCCTAATGAACAAAATAAAAACAAATAAAGCTAATTTAAAAATATGGGATTTTTCTGGACACTTTTATTCGCCACTGGGTAAACAACGGAGTGCGAAATAATAGCTTTTTATTAAATTAAATTTAGTAAATAATACGAAACAAGAAAATGTGTACTCATCCTGTATACTCATGTGAACTTGTAGTAATTATCTACGATTTATTTGTCTTTACACTAATTTGTGACTTTTGTTTGAAACTTGGTGTCGGCACATAAAGAAAAAAAAACGAGATTTGTCAAGACATGGCCAACTTGTTGATTTGCTTTTTGTACGTGAAAATTTTCTTATATATATTGATTTTTGACATCCAACTTGCAAATGTGGGGTCTAAATGATAAGAATTGAGATGAGTGTTAAATGGTATTGTTAAATATATATATGTGTTAGTTTAATCGAGTGTCACACACACACACCAAAATCAACATATTACTACATATTATTATTATTATTATTATTATTATTATTATTATTATTATTATTATTATTATTATTATTATTAATATTAAGATTAATATTATAGTTAGTAGTATTATTATTTTATTATACATAAAATACTACGACGAGGTCATGAGCGGGTGATTTCAAAACTGGGTTGCGAGTAGGATAGGGATAAGGAAATTATGGGTTATAGCTATAGAGATTATGGGTATGGTTCATGGGTATGCTTGTGAGGTCAAACTAGTGTTTATCATCTCCGTTGCGTCTACATACTTTCCTGCAATATTGAATCTCAATATTGATACGTTCGTGAATCCGAGGCCAACCTTACACTTGTTCAATGATGTTATATGTATTTTTACTACAAAATACAGTATGGTGAGTTTCATTAATCCCTTTTTAAATGATTTTGCAATATATATTTTTGGGACTGAGAATACATGCGTTGCTTTTATAAATGTTTTACGAAATAGACACAAGTAATCGAAACTACATTCTATGGCTGGATTATTAAACTGAATATGCCCCTTTTTAGTCTGGTAATCTAAGAATTAGGGAACAGATACCCTAATTGACGCGAACTCTAAAGATAGATCTATCGGGCCCAATAAGCCCCATCCAAAGTACCGGATGCTTTAGTACTTCGAAATTTATATCATGTCCGAAGGAGGATCCCGAAATGATGGGGATATTCTTATATGCATATTGTGAATGTCGGTTACCAGGTGTTCAATCCATATGAATGATATTTTGTCTCTTTGCATGGGACGTATGTTTATGAGAAATGGAAATATGAAATCTTGTGGTCTATTTATGAAATGATTATTTATGATAAACTAATGAACTCACTAACCTTTTGGTTGACACTTTAAAGCATGTTTATTCTCAGGTGTTAAAGAAATCTTCCGTTGTACAATAGCTCATTTTAAAGATATTACTTAGAGTCATTCATGGCATATTTTGAAAGACGTTGCATTCGAGTCATTGATTTCATCGAGATTATTATTAAGTCAATTAACGTTGAATAATGGATATTAAGAAATCGTATGCATGAATGTCGATTTTCAATGTAAAGAAAGTTTATCTTTAAAAACAAATGCAACGTTTGTAAAATGTATCATATAGAGGTCAAATACCTCGCAATGTAATCAACTATTGTGAATCGTTTCTAATCGATATGGACTTCGTTCAGATGGATTAGGAGCGGGCGCTTCAGTTGGTATCAGAGCGGTGGTCTTAGCGAACCAGGTCTGCATTAGTGTGTCTAACTGATAAGTCGTTAGGATGCATTAGTGAGTCTGGACTTCGACCGTGTCTGCATGTCAAAAGTTTTGCTTATCATTTTGTGTCGAAAATCATCCCTAGGAAATTATCTGCTTATCATTCTTAGTCTAGACACGTCTTACTGCATTGATTGCATGAATAGTGTATAGACAAAATTCATATCTTAGCGTATATGTTACTTTATACTTTGCCTGACGTACTCCGTAAATTCCTCCATGATTTACGAAATCTTCTGTTCTATATATATGCTTATTCTATGTAATTAGAATACCATTCAATATTCGAAAATCATTTCATATCAAAAAATTCTTTATTCAATCGTACGAAATGGAATTCGTCATTAGTTCAAGTTCCTCGGATTCCTAAATGGAATCCCACTCAAGCTCCGAAAGCAGTGTGACCGTAATGGATCAACCAATCAGTCATCACCTATTCTGGATGAATTGGGGATGGGGTCGTTGCCTCCTCAATCATTGGAGACAAGAGGAAGGCGATCCTTTCCATCCACCACATTGCCCTCTTGGAGAAGAACCTGAAGCACTTACCGATGAACCTGTCCGAAACACCATTTTCTCTCTCATTTCCAGAGTATCTCGTCACGATTATATACTACATCAAATTTTAGATTTTATTTATCCGCTCGTCCGAACCGACAATCATCCCGGTGTACTAGCAGAAGTTAACAAACTTCGCGCTCGAGTAGTGGCTTTGGAACACATGGTGCAAGGATTACAAACACCATCAGCAGCACCAGCAGCATAACCAGTACCACCAGTAACATCCACATCGCAAGCCCCTATACCATAAGCACCAGCAGCATCACCGGCATCAACGGTACCACTATCATCAACACCAACAGTATCATTACCACCACCAACAATCACATCCGCATCACACGCCTCGATATCACAATCTGTACCTCAAGCATCAACATCATACACTCTGTAAACATCAAGGAATACCAACAACAACAAACGATGAAGTGTTGATTCATAACTTCATTGGAGAAACATTCTGCGGCAATTATGTAATCTCTAAAGTCTTAGAGATTATCTATTCTAGCCCTAACCGTAAATCTTGTGTAAACCAAAGTGATAGAAGGAAGAGTAGAAACACTGACAAGAATGATGTGTGATTTACAAGCTAGACTTGTTTTACCAACATCATCAACAGTACCAAAGCATCATCAGCACAGTCAGTGCCATCAGCATCGTCAGAGTCAATAGCACCTATAAAATCACAAATTCAGTCAGTTCAAGAAATCACCGTGGACATATTACGAATCAACAACGCGTATGTTATCAATGAGCTATGAAGTATTAACTCAATCCCTCTAAAGAATTTATATGTATATTATATATATATAAATTTTGAGACCAAAATAAATTTTTCCGTACTAAGCTATTACGTGTGAATCTTAACTACTCGGTTAATTCATATTACTAATATGCTTTGATGTACATCCTTTAACAGCCACTTAACCACCGTTAACTACAAACTCTGTCTTAACTCAATGAACTCCATTTCATAGTAAATCAAGTGTATTATTCAAATATATGTTTGATTTTGCACTTTCATCATCGATGTACTTGAAACTTTTTAGATAACATCATTCGTACCTTGCGAATTTTACAAGAATTCCATGAACACTCACATCATGCATCAACAAATAACAAAGTATTGATTCATAATTTCAATGACATTGAAGAAATACTCCATAAAAATTATATAATCTCTAAAGTTTTAGAGATTATTCAATTCCAGTTTCAACCATAAATCAAATGAGTTTAATTTAAACTCATTTAATTTAAACTCATTAAATCTATGTTACACCTGAAGGAAATATACACATACATATTTTCATAAAGACTGTAATAAAGATTCTTTGTACAGAATATTAATTGTGAAATTTTTTTTAACGGGTAGGTAATACCCGAGAGACATATAAATTCACAATTAATATGTTATATTCGTCGAATCTGATTCAGCAAATCATCCATTATACTCCCTAACTTTCACAACAATATGCATTCTTTTATAGAAATCAAAACAACTATACTCCTTCAAAATCTAATTACATATTTTGATTTTGAAATCACAAAATTCAATTCGAGATATAATCAGTATTATCACTCTTAGATTCCTACATCTTTCAAAGCTATACTTTGACTTCCAAACTGTGCTAGAACATTACATGTATATTAACGATTATAATATGCGTTCAAACCCTCTAAAATTCTTGAAGACACTTCAAATAATGAGCAATTGAGATGATGATCCAATTACATATTACCCACAGTTATATACCTGAAAAACTCTCGAAACCAAAGTCATAATTTAACACGTATCCGCGTTAAATCATTTGGCATTTATTAGCAAAAATAACTTTGCGATTCCTTTTCAAGGTAGCCAATTTTGTCACAGCTTCAGCAAGTCAACTTCGACTTTTCATTCGAAGTATCCTTATTATAACTCTGATATATACGATTACCCTTTTGTTATCGGGGAACCATTTATGTTCCACCATATTATCAGCAGATGTACCAGCAACTTCATTACCTCTGACTTTAGCTTCTCCTAAAAGTCATTATAACTATTCATTAAATCCCTATCATATACTCATCCGCGTTTTGTAACAAGAATTGCCATGCCAGTTACCGAGAATCAGCAATCAGTATTTTGAAATCTCGCAGCATTCTACTTCAACAGTTATATATACACATATAACGTCTATCTTCAATACTTACATATTTCAAATGTGAAGTTTCTGAAAAACACCCCAATCTACGAATTAGATCTCCGAATTTTGGAAAAGCGGAATAAAGCAGCAAAAACTGTTGACAATAGTAACAATAAAAAGTTTGATGATAAAGAATAATGTGTTGGCAAAGCTCAGAAAAAGAGAAGAATTGAAACTGGAAAACGAATTGAGCAAAGTATGAAGGAGGCGGTGGACAAATCACAAAGACAAAACCTGCCTTCAAAGAATCCAAATGATTCAGTGTCTGCTGAAGTTATGATCGAATACCTTACTCCTGACTCTATACTCTTGAGGATGATATTCTTCATCATCCTCTGATCTTAGATATTGTAAGATATCATCATATCTTTCATTATAAATATCCTCCATATTTCTGAAGATAACTCCATAATTATTCTTATCTGAAATCAATTATCTTTTCGCGTTATCTGTATTACATCATAAAAGAAACTATTTTAGTTTCTGAACTTCTGAAATCTGCAAGTTTAAAATGAGAATGTTTTGAAGTAGTGTTGGAAGCTGATGCATGAGTTAGTATAATATAATGACACTTGATCAACGTAATTATATTACATTAATTCATGCTGAGTTTTTAATGGAACGGGATGATTCACAGATCCTAACATCATTATGTGCCATGTTACACGACTATTATATTCTAATTAACTCCTAAAAGATCAAGAAAATATTTCTTGATGATTCGGTCATTTCTGAGGAATTCTGGTAATTTAACAGATAAAAATCGTGCCATTACAATTCCCTTCTTAGAACATTAACTATGTTCATTTCAAAATCCATACCTACGAATTTTGGACCGTTATTCTCTTGATTCGAAGTCGGGAAGAGGAGACAAAAGTATGGAACCCTTGAATATAAAGGAAAATATAAAATTCGACAAACAACACGTAAATTACAAACTGTGTATATCAATACGTATTGCAACGTAAAGGCACGGGAGAATTAATAATACTATAACCCCAAGGTAAAAGTAGAAATAAACAAAATCCTCTGGTGGTAAATGAAAAAGGAGAATGACAGATATGAAAGTTAGGAGTATATCAAGGATCAGAACGGGATGGAGCATATTGACGAAGGTTTTAAAGTATGAATTGAGGGAGAAATAATGGAAAGTGTAAGTTAAAAGAAAATGAAGGAGGTAGATTTATAGTAACATATCCGACGAAGAAATCGAGATGTATTATCGCATTAAATTGAAGCGGATCCTAATTTCCGTAATCGCCGAAAAAAAAATCAAATCTTGTGTAGATTACAAAGATTTTCTTTAATCCAAAGATCAACCAGGATGACGTCAAAAGATAAGGCAAATATCTATTATCTCATTTCATTCTTTTACGATAGCTTCACTCACACACTTCAAGAAATCAAATTATTCTATTCGTATTTCCAAATCATGATAAAACTCTATGTATCAGCTTATATTCGTCATAATAACATTCTCATTATTAGCCATGACGACCTCTATCAAATTTCGAGGACGAAATTTCTTTAACTGGTAGGTACTGTGAAGACCCGGAAATTTCCGAACAAATTTAAACTTTAATCTTTATATTATTCCGACACGATAAGCAAAGTTTGTTAAGTAAATCTCAAGAATTTTAAATTATGTTCCTACATTCATTCAGCCTCGACTAAGTTCCAACGATTCACGAACCATTAAACGAATATGATTATATATGTATATGTGTATATATATTATAATTTGAAACGTAAACAAAATATTAGATTACATGATTACATTTGTTTCAAAATGTTTATCGATGGACTTAGAAGATAAGACCAAATGATTTAATTGTCAGATACATTGAATTATGATTACGAGTCTCTGTTATGAGGTCTACGTTGATTTGAGAAATCGTTTCTTTTTAACGGTATTCAGAATAAATGGAAAAGTAATTTACAAGTGAGAACAAAGTGTCACTTATCGAGAGTTAGACAAAAGTTAGTGGAGAATTGAATTTCATAATACTTGATTGATCTATTCTCAAACGTGCGAAAACGTTTTTCGATATAATAGAACTTGTTTATTAAAATGTCTTTATCGAAATAACGTAAGTTGGAATATTGGTTGTTGGAATTAATTATGTAAAATAAAATAAAAATATGATATTACAATAATTATCATTTACAACATAGTTATATATAACTAATGTATATTAAAAATAAATATTAAATGATTGTAATACTCGTTTGATGTTTTGATGGATATTAAACAAGTTAAATTCAAACTTATGTAATTTTAAATAAATGGTGATCCGGAAATGAGTTCTATAAATTTTAGGCTTACTAAAGATGTATTTAGGATCTAGTTATTTAATTTTAACACTTTATATTTCACCCATAAATGAGAGGGACAGTTGATGTAATTTTTATTTAATAAATTAATGATCGAATTTTATACCCTAATGAACAAAATAAAAAAAAATAAAGCTAATTTAAAAATATGGGATTTTTCTGGACACTTTTATTCGCCACTGGGTAAACAACGGAGTGCAAAATAATAGCTTTTTATTAAATTAAATTTAGTAAATAATACGAAACAAGAAAATGTGTACTCATCCTGTATACTCATGTGAACTTGTAGTAATTATCTACGATTTATTTGTCTTTACACTAATTTGTGACTTTTGTTTGAAACTTGGTGTCGGCACATTAAAAAAAAAACGAGATTTGTCAAGACATGGCCAACTTGTTGATTTGCTTTTTGTACGTGAAATTTTTCTTATATATATTGATTTTTGACATCCAACTTGCAAATGTGGGGTCTAAATGATAAGAATTGAGATGAGTGTTAAATGGTATTGTTAAATATATATATATATATATATATATATATATATATATAAGATTAATATTATAGTTAGTAGTATTATTATTTTATTATACATAAAATACTACGACGAGGTCATGAGCGGGTGATTTCAAAACTGGGTTGCGAGTAGGATAGGGATAAGAAAATTATGGGTTATAGCTATAGAAGTGATGGGTATGGTTCATGGGTATGCTTGTGAGGTCAAACTAGTGTTTATCATCTCCGTTTCATCTACATACTTTCCTGCAATATTGAATCTCAATATTGATACGTTCGTGAATCCGAGGCCAACCCTACACTTGTTCAATGATGTTATATGTATTTTTACTACAAAATACAGTATGGTGAGTTTCATTAATCCCTTTTTAAATGCTTTTGCAATATATATTTTTGGGACTGAGAATACATGCGTTGCTTTTATAAATGTTTTACGAAATAGACACAAGTAATCGAAACTACATTCTATGGCTGGATTATTAAACCGAATATGCCCCTTTTTAGTCTGGTAATCTAAGAATTAGGGAACAGACACCCTAATTGACGCGAATTCTAAAGATAGATCTATCGGGCCCAACAAGCCCCATCCAAAGTACCGGATGCTTTAGTACTTCGAAATTTATATCATGTCCGAAGGAGGATCCCGGAATGATGGGGATATTCTTATATGCATATTGTGAATGTCGGTTACCAGGTGTTCAATCCATATGAATGATATTTTGTCTCTTTGCATGGGACGTATGTTTATGAGAAATGGAAATATGAAATCTTGTGGTCTATTAAAATTATGAAATGATTATTTATGATAAACTAATGAACTCACCAAGCTTTTGGTTGACACTTTAAAGCATGTTTATTCTCAGGTGTTAAAGAAATCTTCCGCTGTGCAATAGCTCATTTTAAAGATATTACTTAGAGTCATTCATGGCATATTTCGAAAGACGTTGCATTCGAGTCATTGATTTCATCGAGATTATTATTAAGTCAATTAACGTTGAATAATGGATATTAAGAAATAGTATGCATGAATGTCAATTTTCAATGTAAAGAAAGTTTATCTTTAAAAACAAATGCAACGTTTGTAAAATGTATCATATTGAGGTCAAATACCTCGCAATGTAATCAACTATTGTGAGTCGTTTCTAATCGATATGGACTTCGTCCAGATGGATTAGGAGCGGGCGCTTCAGGAACACCTGGTAACTCATCCGAAAAAACGTCTTCGAATTCACTAACCACCGGAATCTCACGAATAGGTGGTGGCTTGTCACGAGCATCCACAACATGGGCAAGAAAAGCCATGCCACCGGTAACAACGAGACGACGTGCCCGTGCAAAAGTGCATAATGGCACCGGTCTCCTTCGCTTATCACCATGAATAATCAACTCTCCCCCACTTGGGGTCTTCACACAAATAAACTTGTCATGGCATGCAATATCGGCTCTATAACGATCGAGCCAATCCATACCAACAACGATATCAAAATCGCCTAAAGTCATAGGGATGAGATCAATTTTAAAGTCTTCGGCACCAAAAACAACGTCACAATTCTTAGACACATCAACCACTAGCACCGTCTTGCTGTCCACTATTTCGACTTCTACCGGACGACTTAACTTAGCTAATGGTCTATCAAGATTAGGCACAAATTTTGGAGACACAAACGACAAATTTGCACCGCTATCAAAAAGAATCCTTGCCGGATTGGAATTAACCAAGAAAGTACCTGAGACAACTTCGTTGGATTGCTTGGCTTCGTCGTTCGTCATCAAATAGTTTCGCCCTCGAGCCGTACCCGCCGCCTTCTCTAGCCTTTTAACATTATCATTATTCAACTCGGGACATTCCGGCTTCTTGTTCCCTTCCTTACCACAATTATAGCAAGTAAATTTGTTCGGGCCATTGGTACAATCACGGGCCATGTGTCCCCTTTGTTTACAATTAAAACACATGGGCCCGAAACCCCCGGAAGCACCCTTCTTCACACTATTAACGCTTTCGGAGCCTTTCTTGTTCTTTTTATTTGAAAAGTTCGAATAGCTCGAACCTTCAAACTTTCTCTTCGAAAAAGTGAAATCACTCTTCCTCGGAACCTCCGGTTCAAAACCCCGAGCCAACTCGAATAGTTCTTCAAAAGTCTTAGCCATTCCTCGACTAATCTTACCCTTTAACTCATCGTTCAAGGTACGATAGAAATCTTTCATTAGCTTGTGATCGTCACCAACATATTCCGGGTAAAAACGAGTCTTTGCCAAAAAGGTAGACTTGAGAGTAACCAAGTCCATTGAACCTTGTTGCAAATGATGCAACTCGTCCCGGATTCTATCAAGGTCGGAAGAAGTTCGGTATTCTTGGAAGAATTCCTTCTTAAACTCCTCCCATGTCAAGCTCATGCATTGTTCCTCACCATATAAATTGATTTTATCGTCCCAGCACAACTTGCCTTCTTCACGTAACATGCTAGACCCATACCTCGTCTTCTTCTCGGGAGGACACTCCGCGGTACGGAACGCTCCCTCAATATCAGAAATCCAACAAGTGCTTTTCAATGGATCCCTCACCCCATTAAACATCGGAGGTTGAGTATCCTTGAAGTTTTTGTAGTGGAAGTCCCGCCTTCCTTCACCTCCTTCACCGCGAGGATGAATGTTTCTAGCATCAAGGGCCTCTTCGATAGTGGCCTTCATTCGTTCATTTATCAAATCGGTCACTTGCCCATCGACCGAATCTTGGAAGACCTTTCGGATGTCTGTAAGAAAATCCGCTTTTAACTTTTTGAAGACGGCCTCAACCTTAGCCGAAAACCCGGCGTCCTCGCTCGTACTTCCGTTATCATGTTCGGGACCGTTTCTCGTCTTCATTCTATAAAACGGAATAGGTTAAACCATGTAACGAAAAGACATAACACGTAAGTATATACATGCACTCCACACTACTCCATCTTGCTCGATAATCATCGTACATTACTCGTTTGACACGATTTGCACCCGTAACAATGGTAGCTAATCATTGTTACGTGAGCACGTCGCATTAACTCGCTAGTACAATGTCCGTCTTGCTTGATGATTGCTAAACACAATACAAAACCATTAGCACGAGGTTAGTTCACATAAACCCAAGCACTAACACATCTCGATTAGACCCAAAGTCCTACAAGTCCCGCATAAAGCGCACACACAATAAAGTCTAAGTCTAGGCACCTATCTCAAGTCGCCTAAATCCCTTAAACCATGCTCTGATACCACTTGAAACAACCTAACCCGTATTCCATACGAAATTTTTTTTTTTATATAATACACATTTACGCGCCAATTAAATATGTAACCATTTCCACAAGTTCCATTTAA
Source organism: Rutidosis leptorrhynchoides (assembly GCF_046630445.1). Taxonomy (NCBI): domain Eukaryota; kingdom Viridiplantae; phylum Streptophyta; class Magnoliopsida; order Asterales; family Asteraceae; genus Rutidosis; species Rutidosis leptorrhynchoides. The sequence goes on along the minus strand of NC_092343.1, from coordinate 161,163,763 downwards.
ACGTTCAACAATTTAAATGTTTACCAAAGGCACGAAGGCCATTAATTAAATTCAATACAAGTTTGGCCCACTACAGCGATAGTTTATAACCCAAACGACACTCGAGCATGGTTTGGGGCTAAACTACCCAAAACGTCAGGCCAACTTCAAAAGCTATCCCAAAAACACTCCCTGTCAACACGAACGGGAGATAACTAATCCAACCGCATGCCCTTACCCTTGTCCAAGCCGGAACCTATAAAATGGTAAACAACGAGAGGGTAAGCAATGCTTAGTGAATGTAATAATTATACATACATATATATAACCCATCTACTTGCAATCACAATTACCAAATACCTCGTAGGAACATGTAACTCATATAGCAAGTCAAACATACCCGAAATACCGACAAGTCGTACCTTGACACAAAATCTCATTAGCATATACTCAACACCATATATATATATATATATATATATATATATATATATATATATATATATATATATATATATATATATATATATATATATATATAATGCTACAGGATCACAACACAATATGGTTAACCATAAAGCTATGGTGCTACCGGCACGTGGTTCACACCATACGCATTCGAGTCTCACTCTTTTATAGTGCTACCGGCACATGGTTCACACTTTGACGCTACCTGCACGTGGTTCACGCCTCATTTTATAGTGCTACCGGCACGTGGTTCACACTCGATGCTACCGGCACGTGGTTCACATCCTATATCCGTCACATACATGTTATGGCACTACCGGCACATGGTTCATACCATAACATTCACAAATAAACACGCCATATACATGAACGTATAATTATTCCACTCACCTTGTCACAAGGATGATTATTATGCACTTCCGACTTCAAAGAAATGTACTTAATACATTAAGTACCAATTCAATACACAACTAGTGGAACTAACCACATTACACATACTTGAGCATTTAATGACCCAATTCACATTAAATGACTCAACCACACCACAACCGCCCCTTAAATGGCCAAGACTCGACTTTAATCACTAAAGCTAGTGAATTAAAGTCTACTAACGTCAACCAACATGAACTTAGGGTAATTCTTACCCAATTCACCCAAACTAGGTCAACATTACTCTTTTGACCCATTTTAACATTTACACATTCAAACTTAGTCAAACATGACCCATTTACGATTCCTTTCAACCTTTAACAAGTGTTTTATTGACTAAGAACACCATTGACACTTAAAATTCTCATTTTGCAAGACCAAACCCTAGATTACATCTATTTAGGGTTTCCTTTCATCACATAACCCAAGTTCACCCATTTCAACCCCAAATGGGTCATACAAGTCTCTAGTAACCCAAAACCCTAGCCATAAACCAATTGAAACCCAAAACATAAAGTTAAGACTTACCAAGACCACCAAAATGTAGCTAGAGACACAAGGAACAACTTTACAACTCAGGTTCGGGCAAGATTCAACCTTCCTCTTCACTAAAACAAGCTTTCTCACTCTTAAAGTATCACTCTCTCTCTAACTTTGTTTTTATTTAAATGGAAATGAATTAAATGAGAAAGAGATAAGGTTGGATCAGTATTTACTCCCCCAAAACTGGCCCTATGTGAAAAGACATCAATACCCTCAAAAGATTCCATCTAAAATGGACAAAAAGTAAAACAGTGACCTCTGTCGCGTTTCGCGACACCTTGTCGCATTTCGCGACACTCAAACGCGATAAACAAGGTTCAAACATGATAACCTTGACAGAACGGGGGTTTTGGAGTCTGTCGCGTTCCTGCCCACTCTGTTACGTTACGCGACACACCAGGACGCGATGAAACCTACTCAAATGCGACAGATGACCTGATCAAACCATTTTCCAATATTTTCACACCTTAAACTAAAATAAACGATCATAGATGCAATAATAAATGTACATGAGGTTAATTACGCACCTTAAGTCATATTCGAGGAAAACGGGATGTTACAAAGACATTGAGAACACTGACATTCACTCGATTGTTGAGATTCTTGAATTCAATCAACCTGAGGTTACTAGAAGAAAAGCAGAGAAGGGAATCCAACAAACAACCGTTGCAGATCCACTTGCATTAATCGCTGAAAGAAAATACAAAGCTGCTTCATATTCACGACAACCGATTGTCGAAGAGGTCGAGACTCTAGAATATGACATATCTGAAGCCGAAGATGATGATTCTGATTTTCTCAAAATGGTTGCTCTTTTCACCAAAGTTGTGAATGCTCGATTCTCCAAAGTCAAGCCAACCAACAATAATTTGCACATTACGTCAGCATCTTCTTACAACAAGAAACCAGAGTTTAAAGGAAAGTCTGAGTACCAGAAAAGCTCTCAAATGAAAAACCGTTCAACTGGAGATGTCAAGACAACTGAACAGAAAGCTGATGCAAAAGGTTGCTATAATTGTGGAAAGTCGGGTCATTTTGCAAGGGATTGTTGGAGACCAGTGAAAAAGGATGAAAACTACTATCGGCACAAGATGCTATTGGCCAAACAGGAAGCTTCTGGAGTTGCACTTTTAGCTAAAGACGAGGCATGGCTTCATGCTACTGATGATGAAAATGAAGATCATCAAGCAAGCTACTGTTACATGGCTCAATTATCTCCAACAAAAGATCTTGACGGATCTATGTCTGTTGAATCAGATTCTGAGGTACCTTCTCCAACTGATGATAATATAATCAAAATGAATAACATGTTGCACAATAAAATTTTCAGCTTGAGTAAGGAAAACACATCACTAAAAGAGAATCTTAATTCTTTAAACTATGATTTACAAGAAAAATCATCAACTATTTCCGAACTTGTTAAAGAAAATAATGATTTTTCCAAAATGGTTGATGTTTTACAAAACAAAAATGACAAACTCAATTCTGAAAATCTTACTTTATCTGAATCTTCATGTGTGCAACAAGTGACTCCAATTCAAGTTCATGCTTCAATCATTGAACTTGAAAAGGAGATTGAGGTTTTAAACAAGACCATCAAGTCCTTGAAAATTGAAAGGACTGGGGAATCATTGAGAGCAAATGCTCTTCTGGAAGAACTTGAAATTCAAAAGGCGAAACAAAAACAATTTCAACCTGAGATTAAACAGATAAATGATAAAATTTGTGATTTAAATCATGAGATTGTCATGAAAAGTGGTGAAAATATCAAGCTTACAAAATATATTGCGTCTTTCAAAGAACAAATGGTTTATTATGAGAAAAAGTTGTATCGACAAAAACAATCTAAACAAACCATTTTCATGCATAAACCGAAATATTTTGAAGCACTTCTTAAGGAAGAACATCACAATGCTCATGATAAAGCTGGGTTGGGTTTTGATAATCCAGAAACTTCGCTCTCAATCAAATCTGATGTACAACCACTTTATGATCCTGATTACATTGGTTGTGGTCTTTTGATGAATTTTGTTCGTCCATCAAATGAAGACCTGGATGATGAAATCCAAAGAGCCAAACACATCTATTCTGAAGTTGATTTGACCTATGATCAAATAAATGACTCTTATGAAAAACGAAAATTAACTTTTTCACATGCTCCTGAGACAATCATAAATCAATCAACTCCAGTAACATTGAATGATTCTTCATCTTTGTCATATGAGTTAAGTTCAAATTCATATATTCCTCTGTCTATTGTGGACAAATGTAAAAATCTTTTTAATTTGAAACAAGACTTGAAAATGCTTTAAACACAATGTTTTATAAATGAAGAACGTTTAATGAACATCATTTTGGCTCTTAGGCATCATTCCGATATTCTTGCTGAAAAAGTTCATTCTTATAAAGCACAACTTGATAACCATAAATGTGCATATGTGTTTACTAAGACTGATCTGCCACGATATCATAAAGTTGACACAACATCAGTTCAAACCCAAACTGATGACTTGCTTAATATGTTAGATGTTCAACACAAGGTTGACACAATATCAGTTAAAACCCAAACTGATGATTTGCTTGATGAAGTAGATATCTTTTATGATTCTGAGTCTTCATGCTTAGAAGAATGTGTTATTCCACCGACAATTAACTCAAAAGAAAGATGTAAATTACCAACACCAGTTTTGTTAATCAATAATTCTGAACAAGATTTATCAAAAGTTGATTTTAACAAAAAATTTTATACACCTGGGTTATTTGATCGTAACACTGACAAGGAGTATGTTGTGGTGGAATACACGTCTGCTTTTGATTTGCTATCTGTTTATGACAAAGATGATTTGTTGACCACTCAAGTACCCAAGACCAATAATGCTTTGATTCCGAATGATCAATTTTTGGTTGACTTGAATAAATATTTTAAAAACCGTGTCAATGAATTAGAAAAAGAAAATGAAGCCAAAACGTCCATTTTCAATGCTCAATGTAAACGATATCTAACTCAAATTGATAATCTTAAAAAAGAAAACAAAAATTTACTTTCATCAAAACAAGTTAATCTCAATGTTGATTCAAAACAACAAAAAGTTGTAACTCCGGAATCCAAGATAACCTTTGCCCCGACTTCATTATATTCTCAAACTTCGTCTAGTAAAACACCAACAATCTTGAAGAATCCATTATGTTCATCTAAGAATTTAAAGGATTCCTCATTATTGTCCTCTCAAGGAAAGACGATCACGTCAAAAACTTCACCAAAGATAACCGTCAAAACTGATCCAAATGTGCACCATTCAAAAATTTTTCAAAAAGATTACCTTGGTAACAAGAGTCATAAAACAACTAAAGTTAAGCGCACATTTCATGATCAGTATGGATGGTTTACCCAAATGGTGAATGTTGATTCAAGGGTTCCTTATACCTCTTTGTACACTAATACACATTGATATGCCACTAACGAACGGTTTTTATTTTTGCGGTGTCATTAGGTCGCAGGATGTCCGATTCGGTAGCACACAGTGTCTTCGTTTATTTATATTTTGCGGGGCCTAAATTTACTTTACTTTCTAAGGTGTAGAAGGTGTAAGTTAACCTAGTGTTGAATTTTATGCTGATCAACGAATTGAAGATCAAGTGGATAATTGTCTTTTAGTTAAATTACCTGGATAAAAGATAGTAGTTGGTTTTAGCTAAAGGTCCTAAATGCAGAAAAGTAAATAAAGTGGGAGGATATCTGGAGTATACAGATCAAGGAAATGTTGACCAAGATATTAGTATTGGGTTAGGGAAAGGTAATTATGCTTATGTTAAGACTATGTTTGGATTGATGTAGATCTGGTTGGATGAGCCAATTACACAGACCTACTTATCTCTGAACTCTCGGAGTTCTCTTTGAGCAGTGAGAAGTATGTCACTTGGTCGTATAACTGAAGTGTAACAATACCTCGGAGGTTATCCTCAGTAGAGTACTAGGTTTATTAGTGAGTTAAGCTCTAATCCTAACCCTCGTTATCAGTTTAGGTAACTGAATAACAACGTGCCGTGTTGATTGAACACTGATCACAAACGGAAGGAGTCCGTCGGTTTAAGTTGGCAAAACCTTAAATGAAAACTAACAACCATTACATCATACTAATGAGATCACAACAAATCAAACATTATACAGCATTACAGTTAATATACTGATAGCAGATAGAAACCTAATAAGTACCTAAACAGTTGATATGATTAAGACCTAGGGCAACAATCAGATAAGAACATGCAATAGGCTTGGGTCATACAGTAGAGGCACTAACTAGATCTTAACAGCTCCTAAGAGGTCTCTTCGGAACAGTCAATAGGCATACTAGGTCATTCATGTCTCAATTCCTAGGTTCAGTGTCCTAAAAGTGCATTAGATGCCTCTCGGGAACTCCGGCCATACCGAGTTCATAGAATCTTCAGATACAGTATAACCAGGGGTCTTAATCCTATGAAGTAGCTAATTTCATATAGGTGGACAAGTCCTGATCACAACCTAAGTGAAATGTCCCGTTCTTATTGATTAAAAACGTTCCATATTAATTGATTTCGTTGCGAGGTTTTGACCTCTATATGAGACGTTTTTCAAAGACTGCATTCATTTTAAAACAAACCATAACCTTTATTTCATCAATAAAGGTTTAAAAAGCTTTATGTAGATTATCAAATAATGATAATCTAAAATATCCTGTTTACACGCGACCATTACATAATGGTTTACAATACAAATATGTTACAACGAAATAAGTTTCTTGAATGCAGTTTTTACACAATATCATACAAGCATGGACTCCAAATCTCGTCCTTATTTAAGTATGCGACAGCGGAAGCTCTTAATAATCACCTGAGAATAAACATGCTTAAAACGTCAACAAAAATGTTGGTGAGTTATAGGTTTAACCTATATATTATCAAATCATAATAATAGACCACAAGATTTCATATTTCAATACACATCCCATACATAGAGATAAAAATCATTCATATGGTGAACACCTGGTAACCGACATTAACAAGATGCATATTTAAGAATATCCCCATCATTCCGGGACACCCTTCGGATATGATATAAATTTCGAAGTACTAAAGCATCCGGTACTTTGGATGGGGTTTGTTAGGCCCAATAGATCTATCTTTAGGATTCGCGTCAATTAGGGTGTCTGTTCCCTAATTCTTAGATTACCAGACTTAATAAAAAGGGGCATATTCGATTTCGATAATTCAACCATAGAATGTAGTTTCACGTACTTGTGTCTATTTTGTAAATCATTTATAAAACCTGCATGTATTCTCATACCAAAAATATTAGATTTTAAAAGTGGGACTATAACTCACTTTCACAGATTTTTACTTCATCGGGAAGTAAGACTTGGCCACTGGTCGATTCATGAACCTACAACAAATATGTACATATATATCAAAGTATGTTCAAAATATATTTACAACACTTTTAATACATTTTGATGTTTTAAGTTCATTAAGTCAGCTGTCCTTGTTAGTAACCTACAACTAGTTGTCCACAGTTAGATGTACAGAAATAAATCGATAAATATTAACTTGAATCAATCCACGACCCAGTGTATACGTATCTCAGTATTGATCACAACTCAAACTATATATATATTTTGGAATCAACCTCAACCCTGTATAGCTAACTCCAACATTCACATATAGAGTGTCTATGGTTGTTCCGCAATATATATATAGATGGGTCGACATGATAGTCGAAACATTGTATACGTGTCTATGGTATCTCAAGATTACATAATATATAATATAAGTTGATTAGGTTATGGTTGGAATAGATTTATTACTAACTTTCACGTAGGTAAAATGAGTAGTTTTTATCAATCTTGTTTTACTCGCCATTTCTTCGTTTCTAATCCGTTTTGAGTGATTCCAGTGGCCACGGTTTTGTATTGAACTTAACTTTATGAATATAAATAGAAAAAGTATAAGTTTATAGTCGGAAATACAAGTTACAAGTCGTTTTTGAAAGAGGTAGTCATTTCCGTCGAAAGAACGACATCTTGATGACCATTTTGAAAAACATACTTTCACTTTGAGTTTAACCATGATTTTTGGATATAGTTTCATGTTCATAATAAAAATCATTTTTCCAGAAGTATAGCTTTTAAATCAAAGTTCTTCTTAGCTTTTAATTATCCCAACCAAAACAGCCCCCGGTTTTACTACGACGGCGTATATCCAGTTTTATGGTGTTTATCGTGTTTCCGGGTTCTAAATCATTAAGTTAGCATATCATATAGATATAGAACATGTGTTTAGTTGATTTTAAAAGTATAGTTAGAAGGATTAACTTTATTTGCGAACAAGTTTAGAATTAACTAAACTATGTTCTAGTGATTACAAGTTTATAACGTTGAATAAGACAGCGTTTTATGTATGAATTGAATGATGTTATGAACATCATTACTACCTCAAGTTCCTTGGGTAAACCTACTGGAAGTGAGAAAAATGGATCTAGCTTCAAAGGATCCTTGGATGGCTTGAAAGTTCTTGAAGCAGAATCATGACACGAAAACAATTTCAAGTAAGATTTCCACTCGAAATAAGATTGTTATAGTTATAGAAATTGAATCAAAGTTTGAATATGAGTATTAACTTGTATTAGAAAGATATCTTACTGTAAATAAGAAAGATTTCTTGAGGTTGGATGATCACTCTACAAGATTGGAAGTAAGATAGCAAACTTGGAAGTATTCTTGATTTTATGAAACTAGAACTTGTTGAATTTATGAAGAACACTTAGAACTTGAAGATAGAACTTGAGAGAGATCAATTAGATGAATAAAATTGAAGAATGAAAGTGTTTTTAGGTGTTTTTGGTCGTTGGTGTATGGATTAGATATAAAGGATATGTAATTTTGTTTTCATGTAAATAAGTCATGAATGATTACTCATATTTTTGTAATTTTATGAGATATTTCATGCTAGTTGCCAAATGATGGTTCCCACATGTGTTAGGTGACTCATATGGGCTACTAAGAGATGATCATTGGAGTGTATATACTAATAGTACATACATCTAAAAGCTGTGTATTGTACGAGTACGAATACGGGTGCATACGAGTAGAATTGTTGATGAAACTGAACGAGGATGTAATTGTAAGCATTTTTGTTAAGTAGAAGTATTTTGATAAATGTCTTGAAGTCTTTCAAAAGTGTATGAATACATATTAAAACACTACATGTATATACATTTTAACTGAGTCGTTAAGTCATCGTTAGTCGTTACATGTAAATGTTGTTTTGAAACCTTTAGGTTAACGATCTTGTTGAATGTTGTTAACCCATTGTTTATTATAACAAATGAGATGTTAAATTGTTATATTATCATGATATTATGATATATAATATATCTTAGTATGATATATATACAGTTAAATGTCGTTACAACGATAATCGTTACATATATGTCTCGTTTCGAAATCATTAAGTTAGTAGTCTTATTTTTACATATGTATTTCATTGTTAATACACTTATTAATATATTTACTTATCATTTAACATAATTAACCAAGTGTATCAATATCTTAATATGATTCATATGTACCTAGTAAGACGTTGTTATAAAGATAATCGTTATATATATCGTTTTCGAGTTTCTTAAATTAATAGTCTCATTTTTATGTATATAACTCATTGTTAAAATACCTAATGAGATACATACTTATAATAAAATCATGTTAACTATATATATAACCATATATATGTCATCGTATAGTTTTTACAAGTTTTAACGTTCGTGAATCACCGGTCAACTTGGGTGGTCATTTGTCTATATGAAACCTATTCCAATTAATCAAGTCTTAATAAGTTTGATTGCTTAACATGTTGGAAACACTTAATCATGTAAATATCAATTTCATTTAATATATATAAAGATGGAAAAGTTCGGGTCACTACAGTACCTACCCGTTAAATAAATTTCGTCCCGAAATTTTAAGCTGTTGAAAGTGTTGACGAATCTTCTAGAAATAGATGCGGGTATTTCTTCTTCATCTGATCTTCACGCTCTCAGGTGAACTCGGGTCCTCTACGAGCATTCCATCTAACCATAACAATCGGTATCTTATTTTGTTTAAGTCTCTTAACCTCACGATCCATTATTTCGACGGGTTCTTCAATGAATTGAAGTTTTTCATTGATTTGGATTTCGTCCAACGGAATAGTGAGATATTCTTTAGCAAAACATTTCTTCAAATTTGAGACGTGGAAAGTGTTATGTACAGCCGCGAGTTGTTGAGGTAGCTCCAGTTGGTAAGCTACTGGTCCGACACGATCTATAATCTTGAATGGTCCAATGTACCTTGGATTTAGTTTCCCCCGTTTACCAAATCGAACAACGCCTTTCCAAGGTGAAACCTTAAGCATGACCATTTCTCCAATTTCAAACTCTATATCTTTTCTTTTACTGTCCTCGTAGCTCTTTTGTCGACTCTGGGCGGTTTTCAATCTTTGTTGAATTTGGATGATTTTTTCGGTAGTTTCTTGTATTATCTCCGGACCCGTAATCTGTCTATCCCCCCACTTCATTCCAACAAATCAGAGACCTGCACTTTCTACCATAAAATGTTTCAAACGGCGCCATCTCAATGCTTGAATGGTAGCTGTTGTTGTAAGAAAATTCTGCTAACGGTAGATGTCGATCCCAACTGTTTCCGAAAGCAATAACACAAGCTCGTAGCATGTCTTCAAGCGTTTGTATCGTCCTTTTGCTCTGCCCATCAGTTTGTGGATGATAGGCAGTACTCATGTCTAAACGAGTTCCCAATGCTTGCTGTAATGCCTGCCAGAATCTTGAAATAAATCTACCATCCCTATCAGAGATAATAGAGATTGGTATTCCATGTCTGGAGACGACTTCCTTCAAATACAGTCGTGCTAACTTCTCTATCTTGTCATCTTCTCTTATTGGCAGGAAGTGTGCTGACTTGGTGAGACGATCAACTTTTACCCAAATAGTATCATAACCACTTGCAGTCCTTGGCAATTTAGTAATAAAATCCATGGTAATGTTTTCCCATTTCCATTTCAGGTTGTTGTAGTAGACCTGATGGTTTCTGATGTTCAGCTTTGACCTTAGAACACGTCAAACATTCTCCTACATATTTAGCAATATCGGCTTTCATACCTGGCCACCAAAAATGTTTCTTAAGATCCTTGTACATCTTCCCCGTTCCAGGATGTATTGAGTATCTGGTTTTATAAGCTTCTCTAAGTACCATTTCTCTCATATCTCCATATTTTGGTACCCAAATTCTTTCAGCCCTATACCGGGTTCCGTCTTCCCGAATATTAAGATGCTTCTCCGATCCTTTGGGTATTTCATCCTTTAAATTTCCCTCTTTTAAAACTCCTTGTTGCGCCTCCTTTATTTGAGTAGTAAGGTTAGTGTGAATCATTATATTCATAGATTTTACTCGAATGGGTTCTCTGTCCTTTCTGCTCAAGGCGTCGGCTACCACATTTGCCTTCCCCGGGTGGTAACGAATCTCAAAGTCGTAATCATTCAAAAATTCAATCCACCTACGCTGCCTCATATTCAGTTGTTTCTGATTAAATATGTGTTGAAGACTTTTGTGGTCGGTATATATAATACTTTTGACCCCATATAAGTAGTGCCTCCAAGTCTTTAATGCAAAAACAACCGCGCCTAATTCCAAATCATGCGTCGTATAATTTTGCTCGTGAATCTTCAATTGTCTAGACGCATAAGCAATCACCTTCGTCCGTTGCATTAATACACAACCGAGACCTTGCTTTGATGCGTCACAATAAATCACAAAATCATCATTCCCTTCAGGCAATGACAATATAGGTGCCGTAGTTAGCTTTTTCTTCAATAATTGAAACGCCTTCTCTTGTTCATCCTTCCATTCAAATTTCTTCCCTTTATGCGTTAATGCAGTCAAGGGTTTTGCTATTTTGGAGAAATCTTGGATGAATCTTCTGTAGTAACCAGCCAATCCTAAAAATTGACGTATATGCTTCGGAGTTTTTGGGGTTTCCCACTTTTCAACCGTTTCGATCTTTGCCGGGTCCACCTGGATACCTTCTTTGTTCACTATGTGACCGAGGAATTGAACTTCTTCTAACCAAAATGCACACTTTGAAAACTTAGCTTACAGTTTTTCTTTCCTCAATACTTCTAGCACTTTTCTCAAATGTTCTTCGTGCTCTTGATCATTCTTTGAGTAAATAAGTATGTCATCGATGAAAACAATGACAAACTTGTCAAGATATGGCCCACACACTCGGTTCATAAGGTCCATGAACACAGCTGGTGCGTTAGTCAATCCAAACGGCATAACCATAAACTCGTAATGACCATAACGCGTCCTAAAAGCAGTTTTTGGAATATCATCCTCCTTTACTCGCATTTGATGATATCCAGAACGTAAATCGATCTTCGAATAAACCAACGAGCCTTGTAGTTGATCAAATAAGTCGTCAATTCTCGGCAGTGGATAACGGTTTTTGATGGTAAGTTTGTTCAACTCTCTGTAGTCAATACACAACCTAAATGTACCATCCTTGTTCTTGACAAACAAAATAGGAGCTCCCCATGGTGATGTGCTTGGTCGAATGAAACCACGTTCTAATAGTTCTTGCAGTTGGCTTTGCAGTTCTTTCATCTCGCTGGGTGCGAGTCTATAAGGAGCATGAGCTATTGGTGCAGCTCCTGGTACAAGATCTATTTGAAATTCAACGGATCGATGTGGGGGTAATCTCGGTAATTCTTTCGGAAATACATCGGAAAATTCTTTTGCGACGGGAACATCATTGATGCTCTTTTCTTCAGTTTGTACTTTCTCGACGTGTGCTAGAACAGCATAGCAACCTTTTCTTATTAGTTTTTGTGCCTTCAAATTACTAATAAGATGTAGCTTCGTGTTGCCCTTTTCTCCGTACACCATTAAGGGTTTTCCTTTTTCTCGTATAATGCGAATTGTATTTTTGTAACAAACGATCTCTGCTTTCACTTCTTTCAACCAGTCCATACCGATTATCACATCAAAACTCCCTAACTCTACTGGTATCAAGTCAATCTTAAATGTTTCGCTAACCAGTTTAATTTCTCGATTCCGACATATATTATCTGCTGAAATTAATTTACCATTTGCTAATTCGAGTAAAAATTTACTATTCAAAGGCGTCAATGGACAACTTAATTTAGCACAAAAATCTCTACTCATATAGCTTCTATCCGCACCCGAATCAAATAAAACGTAAGCAGATTTATTGTCAATAAGAAATGTACCCGTAACAAGCTCCGGGTCTTCCTGTGCCTCTGTCGCATTAATATTGAAAACTCTTCCACGGCCTTGTCCATTCGTGTTCTCCTGGTTCGGGAAATTTCTAATAATGTGGCCCGGTTTTTCACATTTATAACAAACTACATTGGCATAACTTGCTCCGACACTACTTGCTCCGCCATTACTCGTTCCGACACCATTTGTTCCTTTTGTTCTGTTAACCCCTGGTCCGTAGACCTCACACTTCGCCGCGCTATGACCATTTCTTTTACACTTGTTGCAAAATTTGGTGCAGAACCCCGAGTGATACTTTTCACACCTTTGGCATAGCTGCTTCTGATTGTTGTTGTTGTTGCGGTTGTTATTGTTGTTGCGATGATTGTTGTAGTTGCTGTTGCTGTTGTTGTTGTTGTTGTTGTTGTTGTTGTTGTTGTTGTTGTTGTTGTTGTTGTTGTTGTTGGGCCGTTTGTTGTAGTTGCGATTGATGTTGCGATTGTTGGGATAATTGTTGCGATTATTATTGTAATTACTGTTGTTGTTGTATTGGTGATTCTTATCACCGTTTTCCTCCCACTTTCTTCTGACTTGCTTCACATTGGCCTCTTCAGCAGTCTGTTCTTTAATTCTTTCTTCAATCTGGTTCACTAGTTTGTGAGCCATTCTACATGCCTGTTGTATGGAGGCGGGCTCGTGTGAACTTATATCTTCTTGGATTCTTTCCGGTAATCCTTTCACAAACGCGTCGATCTTCTCTTCCTCATCTTCGAACGCTCCCGGACACAATAGGCACAATTCTGCGAATCGTCTTTCGTACGTGGTAATATCAAATCCTTGGGTCCGTAACCCTCTAAGTTCTGTCTTGAGCTTATTGAACTCGGTACTGGGACGGTACTTCTCGTTCATCAAGTGCTTGAATGCTGACCACGGTAGTGTGTACGCATCATCTTGTCCCACTTGCTCTAGATAGGTATTCCACCATGTTAACGCAGAACCTGTGAAGGTATGCGTAGCGTACTTCACTTTGTCCTCTTCAGTACACTTACTTATGGCAAACACCGATTCGACCTTCTCGGTCCACCGTTTCAATCCGATCGGTCCTTCGGTTCCATCAAATTCCAAAGGTTTGCAGGCAGTGAATTCTTTGTAGGTGCATCCTACACGATTTCCTGTACTGCTAGATCCAAGGTTATTGTTGGTATGTAGCGCGGCCTGTACTGCAGCTATGTTTGAAGCAAGAAAGGCACGAAATTCCTCTTCACTAATATTCAAGGTGTGTCGAGTAGTCGGTGCCATTTCCTTCAAAATAGTCAAATGAAACGAGTTAATCATATAGAATATCAAGAGTAGTCAATAGTATTTCGTAGCGTAATATGAACTTATTTATAAAAGCTCTTTCTTCATATTAGCGTTTTATACTCTTTAATTCGGGTAGTACCTACCCGTTAAGTTCATACTTAGTAGCTAACATACCATTTCGACTACTACAATTCTATATGAAAAACTAATCACAAAAAAAATATATCATATTCAAACCTTTATACAATAACTTGCAAACTTACAATACCGCTATTTTACATATAGCTTGAAATATAGCACATAAAATTTTTATACAAAGTAGTTGCGAAGATAATTCTAGTTAATAAATAAGGCGTTCAGCAAAGGCAATAAAGACACGTAATTCATACGTCCAGAAACAAGTCATGCATTCTGGTTTTACTAATACCACTTCCCATCCTTGGTCTTGTGGAACGTAACCGTTGTGATCGATAGTAGGACAACGTGTTGTAACGTCATCAAAAGGGCGAAGGTTACGTAATGAACAACAGTCTCGTAATAACCTAAAAACCTCATTTCTTACCCCAATTACCGACTCCGTCACTTGTGGGAACATTTTGTTTAATAGTTGTAGCCCGATGTTCTTTTTCTCACCTTGGTGAGAAGCGAACATTACTAACCCATAAGCATAACATGCTTCTTTATGTTGCACGTTAGCCGCTTTTTCTAAATTATGAAGTCCTATGTTCGGATACATTGAGTCAAAATAATTTCTTAACCCGTTGCGTAAAATAGCATTTGGGTTCCCCGCAATATATGCGTCAAAGTAAACACATCGTAACTTATGGGTTTCCCAATGTGATATCCCCCATCTTTCAAACGAAAGCCTTTTATAAACCAAGGCATTCTTGGAACGTTCTTCGAATGTCTTACAAACTGATTTTGCCATAAATAGTTGTGCCGAGGAATTCTGACCGACTCTAGACAAGATTTCATCAATCATGTCTCCAGGTAAGTCTTCTAAAATATTGGGTTGTCTATCCATTTTGTGTTTTTATACTGTAAAATAGACAAGAGTTAGATTCATAAAAGATACTTATTAATACAAGCAATTTTTACATATATCGTAAAGCATAAGCACACTATATTACATATATTACACCGTACAAATACAACTATCTTATTCCGACTCACTCGTTTCTTCTTTTTCGAACTTGGGTCTTTTTGCTAAGTTTTTAGGGATATACGATGTTCCCCTAATACGAGCCGTCGTTTTCCACATTAGTCTAGAAAAACCTAGTGGTTTAGAGGTTCCCGGGTCATTGTTACAACTTAAGGGCTTCGGGGGTTGACGATACATATAAAGTTCATCGGGGTTGGAATTAGATTTCTCTATTTTTATGCCCTTTCCCTTATTATTTTCTTTTGCCTTTTTAAATTCAGTTGGGGTAATTTCTATAACATCATCGGAATTCTCGTCGGAATCCGATTCATCGGAGAATTGGTAATCCTCCCAATATTTTGCTTCCTTGGCGGAAACACCATTGACCATAATTAACTTTGCTCGGTTGGTTGAGGATTTTCTTCTACTTAACCGTTTTATTATTTCCCCCACTGGTTCTATTTCTTCTTCCGGTTCCGATTCTTCTTCCGGTTCCGATTCTTCTTCCGGTTCCGACTCTTCTTCCGGTTCCTCTTTGGGAACTTGTGAATCAGTCCACGAATTATTCCAATTTACATTTGACTCTTCATTATTATTAGGTGAGTCAATGGGACTTGTTCTAGAGGTAGACATCTATCACATAATATCAAACACGTTAAGAGATTAATATATCACATAATATTCACATGTTAAAAATATATAGTTTCCAACAAAATTTGTTAAACAATCATTTTTCAAGTAAACACGGTCGAAGTCCAGACTCACCAATGCATCCTAACAAACTCGATAAGACACACTAATGCAAAATTCTGGTTCTCTAAGACCAACGCTCGGATACCAACTGAAATGTCCCGTTCTTATTGATTAAAAACGTTCCATATTAATTGATTTCGTTGCGAGGTTTTGACCTCTATATGAGTCGTTTTTCAAAGACTGCATTCATTTTAAAACAAACCATAACCTTTATTTCATCAATAAAGGTTTAAAAACTTTACGTAGATTATCAAATAATGATAATCTAAAATATCCCGTTTACACGCGACCATTACATAATGGTTTACAATACAAATATGTTACAACGAAATAAGTTTCTTGAATGCAGTTTTTACACAATATCATACAAGCATGGACTCTAAATCTCGTCCTTATTTAAGTATGTTGGTGAGTTATAGGTTTAACCTATATATTATCAAATCATAATAATAGACCACAAGATTTCATATTTCAATACACATCCCATACATAGAGATAAAAATCATTCATATGGTGAACACCTGGTAACCAACATTAACAAGATGCATATTTAAGAATATCTCCATCATTCCGGGACACCCTTCGGATATGATATAAATTTTGAAGTACTAAAGCATCCGGTACTTTGGATGGGGTTTGTTAGGCCCAATAGATCTATCTTTAGGATTCGCGTCAATTAGGGTGTCTGTTCCCTAATTCTTAGATTACCAGACTTAATAAAAAGGGGCATATTTGATTTCGATAATTCAACCATAGAATGTAGTTTCACGTACTTGTGTCTATTTTGTAAATCATTTATAAAACCTGCATGTATTCTCATCCCAAAAATATTAGATTTTAAAAGTGGGACTATAACTCACTTTCACAGATTTTTACTTCGTCGGGAAGTAAGACTTGGCCACTGGTCGATTCACGAACCTATAACCAATATGTACATATATATCAAAGTATGTTCAAAATATATTTACAACACTTTTAATACATTTAGATGTTTTAAGTTCATTAAGTCAGCTGTCCTTGTTAGTAACCTACAACTAGTTGTCCACAGTTAGATGTACAGAAATAAATCGATAAATATTATCTTGAATCAATCCACGACCCAGTGTATACGTATCTCAGTATTGATCACAACTCAAACTATATATATATTTTGGAATCAACCTCAACCCTGTATAGCTAACTCCAACATTCATATATAGGGTGTCTATGGTTGTTCCGCAATATATATATAGATGGGTCGACATGATAGGTCGAAACATTGTATACGTGTCTATGGTATCTCAAGATTACATAATATATAATATAAGTTGATTAGGTTATGGTTGGAATAGATTTATTACTAACTTTCACGTAGGTAAAATGAGTAGTTTTTATCAATCTTGTTTTACTCGCCATTTCTTTGTTTCTAATCCGTTTTGAGTGATTCTAGTGGCCACGGTTTCGTATTGAACTTAAATTTATGAATCTAAATAGAAAAAGTATAAGTTTATAGTCGGAAATACAAGTTACAAGTCATTTTTGAAAGAGGTAGTCATTTCCGTCGAAAGAACGACATCTTGATGACCATTTTGAAAAACATACTTTCACTTTGAGTTTAACCATGATTTTTGGATATAGTTTCATGTTCATAAGAAAAATCATTTTTCCAGAAGTATAGCTTTTAAATCAAAGTTCTTCTTAGCTTTTAATTATCCCAACCAAAACAGCTCCCGGTTTTACTACGACAGCGTATATCCAGTTTTATGGTGTTTATCGTGTTTTCGGGTTTTAAATCATTAAGTTATCATATCATATAGATATAGAACATGTGTTTAGTTGATTTTAAAAGTATAGTTAGAAGGATTAACTTTATTTGCGAACAAGTTTAGAATTAACTAAACTATGTTCTAGTGATTACAAGTTTATAACGTTGAATAAGACAGCATTTTATGTATGAATCGAATGATGTTATGAACATAATTACTACCTCAAGTTCCTTGGATAAACCTACTGGAAGTGAGAAAAATGGATCTAGCTTCAAAGGATCCTTGGATGGCTTGAAAGTTCTTGAAGCAGAATCATGACACGAAAACAATTTCAAGTAAGATTTCCACTCGAAATAAGATTATTATAGTTATAGAAATTGAATCAAAGTTTGAATATGAGTATTACCTTGTATTAGAAAGATATCTTACTGTAAATAAGAAAGATTTCTTGAGGTTGGATGATCACTCTACAAGATTGGAAGTAAGATAGGAAACTTGGAAGTATTCTTGATTTTATGAAACTAGAACTTGTAGAATTTATGAAGAACACTTAGAACTTGAAGATAGAACTTGAGAGAGATCAATTAGATGAAGAAAATTGAAGAATGAAAATGTTTGTAGGTGTTTTTGGTCGTTGGTGCATGGATTATATATAAAGGATATGTAATTTTGTTTTCATGTAAATAAGTCATGAATGATTACTCATATTTTTGTAATTTTATGAGATATTTCATGCTAGTTGCCAAATGATGGTTCCCACATGTGTTAGGTGACTCACATGGACTACTAAGATCTGATCATTGTAGTGTATATACCAATAGTACATACATCTAAAAGCTGTGTATTGTACGAGTACGAATACGGGTGCATACGAGTAGAATTGTTGATGAAACTGAACGAGGTTGTAATTGTAAGCATTTTTGTTAAGTAGAAGTATTTTGATAAATGTCTTGAAGTCTTTCAAAAGTGTATGAATACATATTAAAACACTACATGTATATACATTTTAACTGAGTCGTTAAGTCATCGTTAGTCGTTACATGTAAATGTTGTTTTGAAACCTTTAGGTTAACGATCTTGTTGAATGTTGTTAACCCATTGTTTATTATAACAAATGAGATGTTAAATTGTTATATTATCATGATATTATGATATATAATATATCTTAGTATGATATATATACAGTTAAATGTCGTTACAACGATAATCGTTACATATATGTCTCGTTTCGAAATCATTAAGTTAGTAGTCTTATTTTTACATATGTATTTCATTGTTAATACACTTAATAATATATTTACTTATCATTTAACATAATTAACCAAGTGTATCAATATCTTAATATGATTCATATGTACCTAGTAAGACGTTGTTATAACGATAATCGTTATATATATCGTTTTCGAGTTTCTTAAATTAATAGTCTCATTTTTATGTATATAACTCATTGTTAAAATACCTAATGAGATACATACTTATAATAAAATCATGTTAACTATATATATAACCATATATATGTCATCGTATAGTTTTTACAAGTTTTAACGTTCGTGAATCACCGGTCAACTTGGGTGGTCATTTGTCTATATGAAACCTATTCTAATTAATCAAGTCTTAATAAGTTTGATTGCTTAACATGTTGGAAACACTTAATCATGTAAATATCAATTTCATTTAATATATATAAACATGGAAAAGTTCGGGTCACTACACTAAGTTGGTCAATCCTTAAGATGCTAGCATACAAATCTATCAGACTTCCTAATTCAGCATTATAACAGTAACCGTACTAAATTAACATAATTACGCTAACCCAAACTTCTATCATGGCAACATACAGATAAATTAAGCTATCATGGCAATATCGGAACACATTATTAAACATAAAGAGTAAGAATACATGTTTAATACAAAAGACAAGCGTTTCGAATAAAACTTGAAAAAGCCGAACTAATCTGCCCGGGATCGCAGGGACTCGCCGGGATATCCTCCAGAAAATAAAAGCTAAGCTAACTACTACTTAAAACTACTAAAAATATTGAAAATATAAATTGTATTGCTAGTTGAGTGTGTCTTGGAATGAATGGAGAAGGCCCCTTTAAATAGACTTGAAAATCTGCCAAATACGCCTGGCAGGCCATTTGGCAGGCCTTATGGCAGGCCGTATTTGGCAGGCCGTATTCTTGACAAGCCGTTTGGTGGCTCGTGTGGTGGCACGTATCTGGCAGGCCGTTTCCATAGTGGCAGGCCGTATGGCAGGCCGTATGGCTTGCTGATCAGGGCCTGATTCACTGGATCGTAACTTGATTTCTTGTCTTTCACCGTTTTCGCTCTAGAATCTTCGTTTTAGCTCCGTTTTACTTGATTCTTTTTGCATCGCTTTTGTAATTACTTAATCTACAAAATCAACCGAAAAAGATAATTTTGCCGACAAAGTTTTAATCTTTATTGTTTTAGGGCTTGATTTAGGGGGTAAAAATGTGACTTTTTGCCCGATATCAAATACCCCACACTTAGCTTTTCTTGTCCTCAAGCAAGAAAGCGAGAATATCGGGATCTTTCTAATAGATTCTTACTTGCCCCACCCGTAGATCTTTTTATTATGCCTTCATCAGAAGTTGGTTCATCTTTCGAAAGTATTAGAAAAAGTTTCGAACTTCGATGATTTGGTCGCTAGATTTCAATTTCGTCCATAGTGGAAAAGGCGTACTTTCCAACTCTCAGATGTAGAGTGTACATGATCAGGCTCCTCACTGACGGACCATTCATATCACTCAAGTGTTTAGGGTGTCCTATTCTAATTGTATTGTCGCTCAGAATCCAGTCGTGTAACAGTTCGCATCATAGGCTTGGTAAAGCATCGATATCTCCACCGGTTAAGTAAGGACGACACTGATCTTCTTCCTAAGCATTCTTTCAAGAGAAAGACGGGTTATAGGGTTTGGTTGGAAATTTATGAGTTTTGGTGAAAGGTATCCAGATCTTTTGATTTTTTGAGATAATTGATAGACTTTGATTCTTCAGAGTATCCATTTTGGATAGATAATGGCTGAGAATTCCGTAAAGGTTTTCTTCGAAAGAGGTGGATTTTGCTAAGACTTTGTCTAGAATTTTCTTTTAATCTTCCATCATTCTTCTTCAGGGCATCTCCTTGGGTTTCTTTTTGCCTTATTAGAGACTTTGCTCTTTCAATCAATTTTTTTTTCGGCATACCCTTTCTTCATAACTTTTGTCTTTCATTCCTGGTGCCCAGAGAGGAAGTGATAATCCACTGAAAATAGGTCTTTGACCAATCAAAAACAATCAGGGGTTCAGAATCTATTGACTAGAGCTTTTGAAGCGAATTTGATCGATCTATCTCTTCATTGATCTCTGGATCTTTGGTGAATGGAAAGGGGAATGAAATGTGAATGGTGTATTTTGGGAGTGAATTTGAGGTGAATATTTCTGATACATCAACTCTTTATGTGAGTTGGTCGGGTTGAAATACGTGGAGTGGAAACGGAAACGGATGGCTTTTTGTCTGTGATGACCCGGAAATTTCCGATCAAATTTAAACTTTAATCTTTATATGTTGCCAACACGATAAGCAAAAATCTATAATGTTGAGTCCCGAAAGTTTTGAAATCCATATTCATATAATCAATTACCCTTTGACCATGCTCGACGATTCACGAACTATTGTGTGTAAATAAATAAATAAATAAATATATATATATATGTAAATATAAATATAAGTGTATATATTAAGTTAAATTAATATAATAATATTTAATCATTCGAATTAAACATGTAGAATAATATACACAATAATTGAAATATTATTAAAATAAATATATATATTGATATATATATATATATATATATATATATATATATATATATATATATATATATATATGAATTCTATATACAATTAATATAATATGTATGTTGTAATATATATACATAAAAATATTAAATATTCAAATATGTTATTTCATAGAATAAGTATTACATAAGTATTGAAATGTAAAGTTAATGTATTATTTAAAATTACAAGTTAGAATATAAATAATAAATCAGTATTATTATTATTATTATTACTAATATCACTATAAACATTTTATTAATAATTATTATTATTATTGTTATTAACCTTATTATAAATACATATCACTATTCTTGTTATTTATATGATTATGATTATTATTATTAAATAGCACCAAAAATTGATATCATTCTTATTATTAGTATTATTTTGATTACTAACATTATTATTATAATTTCTTTTAATATTTATAGTATTTTTGTTACTTATAATATTATTAACTGTATTATTATTATTAGTTAATTTTATTAATAATTATTAATTTTATATATATCTATAAACTATAAAACATGTACAATCTATTGTAAATCAACATTAGGAATTTTGATTCAGTTAAAATACAAAAATTATTACTTCTTAAACAGTTAAAGCAACGATTATCTTTTTATTTTATTTAGACTGTCCTTCCTGTCTGTAAAATCGAATCCTCTCTACTCTAAGACAATTGATTAAAAACAAATTCAGTTAGGATCGTACGCCACTTTTATGTTGTTTATTTTTTCTTTTCTGTTGCTGATATTGAAATCTGTCGACACCCTCAGATTATATAGCAAACGATTCTTAATTTCAATTGATGAACTCTTTTATTTTCACCATCTTCATCAAACATTATCACCTATGATCACCATAGTAAGCCACCACATTGATGCCACCCATTTAACCACCTCTTATTCGTTTAGCCTTCACTTCGAATGTAACCCGAGTAGCCACTCTCTTCACCTCTTTTCTTTGTGAACCCATAACCATCGACATCATACTACCTTCGACTAACACTTAAACCACCAAACCCACTTGCATCATTTTATATCTCATTTTTTTATAGGATCCCGTCACCACCTTGATTATCATCATGAAATCACCACCATCTGATACAAACACCACCACGAACAGGTATTACTATTACTAACAAAATGTTTCTGTTGCTATCCCTATCTCGGTCCAACCCAAGAACCCAACAAGACCACTTTTCATAACTTGTCACCTTCATCACTATCTCTTGCTCGTCTTTCTTTCTCTCTCACCCTCTCCTATTTTCTAACAACTATAGCCACACCCTTCAAGAACCCATAACCCTTATCCTGCTAATCTTTTTCTGATACAAACTATCGAAGAACACCCACGAAGCAGGCTTTTACCAAACCAACTTATTCTTGTTTATCGTTGGAGCAGAAAACGCTAAGGAGAACTGTTAAAGATAATGTGATTGATGATGAAGATGGACGTTGAATTGAGAGTTATTACTAGCTCACTAGTTTCTTCCATATAGGTATTAAACAATAACCCACTTGATATATATTAAAGCAAGATGATACAGCACACAAGTGGAAGGTTTATGGCCAACAGAAATGAATCACTAATATGACTTTTTGTTACTTTATGAAGCATTATGATAATATTTCTGTTCGGTGGAATAACAAAACCCCAAAACCTTTATTATAGCAAAGAAATCGATAAGATACATGATGTATTTTTTGGTCCACTGCATGTATTTCTCTGTTGGGCTTTGAACTCGTTTTAGTTAGTGGGCTGATATATTGTTTTAGCTATTGGGCCACCTGAAACCCACATATGATAGTTGCTGCTACTACAAACCTTTCTGTTGAAGCATTATTCGAGTTTTATAGTTGAAGCCGTAAGATATCTGTTTCTTTTAGCTTTGAACGAAAACATGAACTGAGAATAATGATGATAATGAAACACAATGATGTGATGGAGTTGAAGATCATGTGAAGTATGGTGATGATAGAAGAAAATGAAACGATGATCGATGTTAATAATATGTTGGCGATTGCAGTTATATGATTATGATTACGATTAGATTATGGGATTGATTAGGTGGATTGGTTATGTGAATGAAAATGATACATGAATTAATGATAACGAATTATGATGAAATTAAGGAGAAGTAGAATAAGGAAACAGAAATTTCGGACTATATAGATTTAAAGTAGAAGTTATGATAGAAAAACAAAATGGATGAAATGGTTAAGGGTGTTTGAGAGTGAGCCGGAGGTCGTGGGTTCGAACCCGAGCAGGGATGTTTATTTTTTTTAAAGCTTGTTTCATGAAGGTAGCATTTTTATTATTTTTGTTAATATTACTATTCTCATTATTAGTATTATTAGTATCATTATTAACAATATCATTTTTATTATTAGTATTATCATTATTAATTATGTTATTATTATTATTATTATTATTATTATTATTATTATTATTATTATTATTATTATTATTATTATTATTATTATTATTATTATTATTATTAACTCATTATTTTCAAAACTATCATTTTAACAAATAAATATTTGGTATATAAAAATATACTTATTACATATACTATAATTATATTATATTACATGTATATTATATATTAAACCTAATAACATTGTTTACACAAATATTTACATATAACAATTTTTTTTTGATTTAACAATATAATACTAATTATATAGATATATATGTATCAGTATAACTATATGTATAAATATTAAAATACAAGATAGATATATATATATAACCTTTGAAATAACAAATATATTACTAAATTAAATAAGTAATATACATAAACTAGTTTAATAATTATTACATGTTAATTATATGTGTTAATATATATATATATATATATATATATATATATATATATATATATATATATATATATATATATATATATATATATATATATATATATATATATATATATATATATATATATATATATATATATATATATATATATATATATATATATATAAATGATATAGGTTCGTGAATCCGAGGCCAACCTTGCATTGTTTCGTTGTTCAATGTCGTTATGTGTATTTTTACTACAAAATACAATATGGTGAGTTCATTTGAATCCCTTTTACTCTTTACATTTTTTTAACTGAGAATACATGCAAATACTTTGTTAACTATTTTACAATATTAATATGCGTGAGTTTCATTTGCTCCCTTTTACTCTTTATATTTTGGGACTGAGAATACATGCGCTGTTTTTACAACTGCTTTATTAAATGCTTTTGAAATATATTTTGGACTGCGAATACATGAAATGCTTTTATAAATATTTGACGAGATAGACACAAGCAAAACATTCCTCGAATGAATTATTAGGCAGACAGAAGTTCTGCAGATTATTATTAAATTATGTGGACATGATAATTGCCACCATTGAATTATGTGGACATGATAATTGCCGCCATTGAATTATGTGGACATGATAATTGCCACCAGTTGATGTGAATGTTATATACCGAGAGAATGATTTTATACACAGGTTATGTGTATGTTATTTTTGTGCACAAGATATGTGTACGGTTACCATGATTTATGAAAATGGTTTCGTACACGAGAAAGATGTACTGTATTTAAAAGATATAGCATGTACATTACATGTGGGTATAGGATTCGGGCCCATTTGTACCATGCATCATTTAAATTTTGTGGTCTATCAAAATGATGAATTTTATTGTTTTACTATAAACTTATGAACTCACCAACCTTTTAGTTGACACTTGAAAGCATGTTTATTCTCAGGTATGAAAGAAACATTCCGCTGTGCATTTGCTCATTTTAAAGACAGTATTTGGAGTCGATCATCGCAATGAAACCAGTTGTTGGTAACTTCGTCCAGATGGATTAGGACAAGTCCTTTCAGTTGGTATCAGAGCGGTGGTCGGAGTGAACCAGGTCTTGCATTAGTGTGTCTAACTAGGAGTTGTTAGAATGCATTAGTGAGTCTGGACTTCGACTTAGTAGTTGTTAGGTTGTATTAATAAGTCTGGACTTGAACCTGGTCTGCATGACAAAAAGTTTTGCTTATCATTTGGTGTTAAAAAAAAAAATACCGGCTTATCATTCTTAGTCTAAACACATCTTATTGCATTGATGCATGAATAGTGTATAGACAAATTCATATCTTAGCATATCTGCTAATCCATATCTTAGCGTATCTGTTACTATAGACTTTATCTGACACGTATCCCTAATTCCCTTCGTAACCTACGGGATATTCTGTACTATGGATAGGTATTCTATGTAATTAGAATATCATCCGATATTCGAAAATCATTTCATATTAAAAAAAAATCCTTTATTCAATCGTACGCAATGGAACTCACACTAGTTCAAGTCCCTCGAATTCCGATATGGAGTCTCATTTCAGCTCCAAAAGCAGCATCACCAGAATGAATCAATCAATCAACCATCCCCAATTCATCTGATGGGTTCGTAGCCTACTCAATCATTGGAGACGAGAAGAAGACAATCTTTTCCACCAACCAAATTCACCTTTTGGCGAAGAACCTAAAACACTTACCGGCGAACCAATCCGAAACACCATTTTCACCCTCATTACCCGAATATCTCACCATGATTATGTGCTATCTTAAATTCAAAACTTTATTCATCCGCTCGATCCGACAAACAATCATCCCGATGTGATAGGAGAAGTCAACGAGCTTCGCACTTGGGAAGTAGCATTGAAAAATATGGTGCAAAATGTACCAGCTTCAGCAACATTACCGGCACCAACATTACCACCAACAACAACATCCGCATCCCAAGCCTCAATTTCACAATCTGTTTCCACGAACATCAACATCATACGCACCATAGATACCAAGGAGTACCGACAGCAATGAACGATGATGTATTAAACCATAACTTCATTAATATTCTGCGAAGAATATGTGGTTCCTAATAGTTTTAGAGATTACTTATTCTAGCTCAAATCGAAAATCAAATGAGTCTAATATTTTATACTGACTCATTAAATCCATGATTACATCTGAAGAAAATATATATGTAAGTATATTTTCATAAAGATTGTAATTAAAAATTCTTTCGTACAAACTGTTAATGGTGAAAATATTTTAACGGGAAGGTAATACCCGAGGAGTGTCTAGATCTCACATTAATAAGTTACACTGTACATTCTTCAATTCAGATTCAACAGTCATTAACAACACTGCTCAGATTCACACGTATACGTATCCGTTCACCAAAGAACAACTATTTCCATCCAAGTTCAATTTCATATTCGGATTTTGACCGATCAAAATCCAAGTCAAGATTTGACAAGTGGCATAATGAAGAAAATAATGAACAAAATAAAATTTATTAGTAACCAATTAATTAACTACATAAAACTTTAAGCCTATACTAAAGAAATCCTAGCTAACTGTTCCTATATCCGTTATGACTATTTCCTTATAATATACTAGCCTTGATTGAACTATTGGACTACTGGACTACTATCAATGGACAATTAAAAAGTAATAAAAGAGTAGGAAATATTAATTACAACACCTTTTGACTTGAATATTGTTAATAAATTACATCTACTACAGTTAAATATCTCCTCAAGTTTGCCACATGATTTCATCTTAAACCTCATTTGTATCTTGACGATTACAATCTGCATTCAAACCTTTCGTGATTCTTGAAAACACCTCAATCAGGAGGATGACTCAACCGCACTTCATCTACGGAAGAAAAGATTGATGCATAGTTATGCACCTGAAAAACTCTCGGAAACTGAGTAAACGTTTAGCACATATCAGTGCTAGCTCCTTTGGCGTTGTTATTACCAAAAATAACATTTCAATTCTTTTCAATGTAGCCAATTTTGTCACAGCTTCAACAAGTCAACTTCGACTTTTCGTTCTAAATAACCTTATTATAACCTTGATATATATGCGTGCTCTTTTATTATTACCGGGGAACCTTTTATATTTCATCATATTACCAGCAGACGTACCAGCAACCTCGTTGCTCCTTGGCTTAAATCTCTCCGACAAATCACTATATTTATCTATTGAAATCTCATCATGTACTCATCCGCATCTTGTAACAAGAATTGCCATACCAACTACCGGGAATTAGCAAATCAGTATTTTAAAATCTCGTAGCATTTCTACATCAATAGTTATATGTATATATGTAACAATTATCTCCTAGAATTACGATCTTCAATTCTGAAATTTTGAAAAGGTACCCAGTTTACGAATCGGTACTCTGAATGTTGAAAAAGCTGATTGAAGCAGCAGAAACGGTAGGTAACCGTAAACGACCTTAGTCATCAGAAGTTTGATGATAAAGAATAATATGTTGGAAAAGCTCAGAAACGTTGGAACTGGAAAACGGATAGAGTTAACCATGAAGGAGACCAAGGACAAATACAAGGACCATACCCTATATTCAAAGGATCCAGATAACTCTGGATCCGTTGAAATCTTTAGAGAATATCTTGCTCCGAAGTCATGTCAAAATCTTGCGAAAAAATCTTTCTCCATCAATCATCGAACTTAGAAATTCCAAAATATCATCATCAATATCTTCGATATTTCTGAGGATATTTTCATAAATATTTTCGTCCGAAATTATATACCTCTTCGTGCTTACTATGTATCATTATATTGGAAACATTCAATAGGAAATTTAGTACCGAAAAGTAGATAATGCGAAACTATGAAGAAAGCCATGGACAAATCACAAAGAATAAGTTTGACTTGAAAGAATCCAAATGATTTAATGTCTGCTAAAGTCTTTAGTGAATATCTTGCTCCTTACTCTAAACCCTTGCAGACAATAGTTTCTATCATCCTCTGATTTTAGATATTCTGAGATATTATCGTATATTTCATTATAAATATCCTCCATATTTCTGAAGATATTTTTATAACTATTCTTATCTGAAATCATTAATCTCTTTGTGCTATCAGTATTACATCATATAGAAACTGTTAGTTTCTATATTCTGTAAACTTTCGAGCTTAAAATATGAATGTTATTGAAGTAATGTTGGGAACTGATGCATGAGTTAGTATAATATAATGACACTTGATCAACGTGATTATATTACAGTAATTCATGCTGAGTTTCTAATGGAACGTGATGATTCACAGAACATACCGTCATCATGTGCCATTTACACGACTCTTACATTCTACTCAATCTCTAAACATATTTAAAACATATCTTCTTGATAGTTCTATCTTTCCAGATATTCTGGAAATTTACCAAATCAAGATCGTGCCATTTCGATTTCCTTCTTAGAACATTAACTATGTTCATTTCAAAATTCATACCTTCGAATTCCGGACCATTATTCGCTTGACTTAAAGGCAGGAAGATGAGACAAAAGCATGGAACTCTTGATTATAAAAGAAAATATAAAGCTCGACAACAACACATAAATTACAAACCGTGCATATCAATACGTATTGCCACGTAAAGGTACGGGAAAATTAATAACACAATAACCCCAAGATAATAGTAGAAGTAAATAAAATCCTCCGGTGGTAGATGAAAAAGAAGAATGATAGATATAAAAGTTAGTAGTATATCAAGAATCAGAACTGGATGAAGCATATTGACGAATGTCTTAGAATATGAATTGAGGAGAAAGAATAGAAGGTGTGAGTTGTAAGGAAACGACGGGGGTGGATTTATAGTAAAATATCCGACAGAGCAATCAAAACAGATGATCGCATTTAAAGCGGATCTTAATTTCCCTAATCGCCGAAGAACCAAATCTTATCACGAAGATTTCCTTTAAATCCCTTAAATTCCGAAAATCAACCATGACTATGGCACCAGTTAAGATAAACCTGCAATTACTCATTTCAATCTTTTATGATAGCTTCGCTCGTACTCTTCGAGTAATCAAATTGTTTAATCAATATTAATCAATACTGATAAAACTCTATTCATCAACTCATATTCGTCATGAAAACTTTTTTATTGTTAGCCATGACGACCTTATTCAAATTTCGGGACGAAATTTCTTTAACGGGTAGGTACTGTGATGACTCGGAAATTTCCGATCAAATTTAAACTTTAATCTTTATATGTTGCCGACACGATAAGCAAAAATCTGTAATGTTGAGTCCCGAAAGTTTTGAAATCCATATTCATATAATCAGTTACCCTTTGACCATGCTCGACGATTCACGAACTATTGTGTGTAAATAAATAAATAAATAAATATATATATGTAAATATAAATATAAGTGTATATATTAAGTTAAATTAATATAATAATATTTAATCATTCGAATTAAACATGTAGAGTAATATACACAATAATTAAAATATTATTAAAATAAATATATATATTGATATATATATGAATTCTATATACAATTAATATAATATGTATGTTTTACTATATATACATAAAAATATTAAATATTCAAATATGTTATTTCATAGAATAAGTATTACATAAGTATTGAAATGTAAAGTTAATGTATTATTTACAATTACAAGTTAGAATATAAATAATAGATCAGTATTATTATTATTATTATTACTAATATCACTATAAACATTTTATTAATAATAATAATTATTATTGTTATTAACCTTATTATAAATACATATCACTATTCTTGTTATTTATATGATTATGATTATTATTATTATTAAATAGCACCAAAAATTGATATCATTCTTATTATTAGTATTATTTTGATTACTAACATTATTATTATAATTTCTTTTAATATTTATAGTATTTTTGTTACTTATAATATTATTAACTGTGTTATTATTATTAGTTAATTTTATTAATAATTATTAATTTTATATATATCTATAAACTATAAAACATGTACAATCTATTGTAAATCAACATTAGGAATTTTGATTCAGTTAAAATACAAAAATTATTACTTGTTAAACAGTTAAAGCAACGATTCTGTTTAGCATCAACATCAAGTATCTTTTTATTTTATTTAGACTGTCCTTCCTATCTGTAAAATCGAATCCTCTCTACTCTAAGAGAATTGATTAAAAACAAATTCAGTTAGGATCGTACGCCAATTTTATGTTGTTTATTTTTTTATTTTATGTTGCTGATATTGAAATCTGTCGACACCCTCAGATTATATAGCAAACGATTCTTAATTTCAATTGATGAACTCGTTTATTTTCACCATCTTCATCAAACATTATCACCTATGATCACCATAGTAAGCCACCACCTTGACGCCACCCACTTAACCACCTCTTATTCGTTTAGCCTTCACTTCGAATGTAACCCGAGTAGCCACTCTCTTCACCTCTTTTCTTCGTGAACCTATAACCATCGACATCATACTACCTTCGACTAACACTTAAACCACCAAACCCACTTGCATCATTTTATATCTCATTTTTTTTATACGATCCCATCACCACCTTGATTATCATCATGAAATCACCACCATCTGATACAAACACCACCACGAACAGGTATTACTATTACTCACAAAACGTTTCTGTTGCTATCCCTATCTCGGTCTAACCCAAGAACCCAACAAGACCACTTTTCATAACTTGTCACCTTCATCACTATCTCTTGCTCGTCTTTCTTTCTCTCTTTCCCTCTCCTATTTTCCAACAACTATAGCCACACCCTTCAAGAACCCATAACCCTTCTCCTGCTAATCTTTTTCTGATACAAACTCTCGAAGAACACCCACGAAGCAGGCTTTTGCCAAACCAACGTATTCTTGTTTATCGTTGGAGCAGAAAACGCTAAGGAGAGCTGTTAAAGATAATGTGATTGATGATGAAGAGGGACGTTGAATTGAGAGTTATTACTAGCTCACTAGTTGCTTCCATATAGGTATTAAATATAGGTATTAAACAATAACCCACTTGATATATATTAAAGCAAGATGATACAGCACACAAGTGGAAGGTTTATGGCCAACAGAAATGAATCACTAATATGACTTTTTGTTACTTTATGAAGCATTATGATAATATTTCTATTCGGTGGAAAAACAAAACCCCAAAACCTTTATTATAGCAAAGAAATCGATAGGATACATGATGTATTTTTTGGTCCACTGCATGTATTTCTCTGTTGGGCTTTGAACTCGTTTTAGTTAGTGGGCTGATATATTGTTTTAGCTATTGGGCCACCTGAAACCCACATATGATAGTTGCTGCTACTACAAACCTTTCTGTTGAAGCATTATTCGAGTTTTATAGTTGAAGCCGTAAGATATCTGTTTCTTTTAGCTTTGAACGAAAACATGAACTGAGAATAATGATGATAATGAAACACAATGATGTGATGGAGTTGAAGATCATGTGAAGTATGGTGATGATAGAAGAAAATGAAACGATGATCGATGTTAATAATATGTTGGCGATTGCAGTTATATGATTATGATTACGATTAGATTATGGGATTGATTAGGTGGATTGGTTATGTGAATGAAAATGATACATGAATTAATGATAACGAATTATGATGAAATTAAGGAGAAGTAGAATAAGGAAACAGAAATTTCGGACTATATAGATTTAAAGTAGAAGTTATGATAGAAAAACAAAATGGATGAAATGTTTAAGGGTGTTTGAGAGTGAGCCGGAGGTCATGGGTTCGAACCCGAGCAGGGATGTTTATTTTTTTTAAAGCTTGTTTCATGAAGGTAGCATTTTTATTATTTTTGTTACTATTACTATTCTCATTATTAGTATTATTAGTATCATTATTAACAATATCATTTTTATTATTAGTATTATCATTATTAATAAAGTTATTATTATTATTATTATTATTATTATTATTAATATTATTAATATTATTATTATTATTATTATTATTATTATTATTATTATTATTATTAT
The DNA here is from genome assembly GCF_046630445.1 of Rutidosis leptorrhynchoides. Lineage (NCBI taxonomy): Eukaryota > Viridiplantae > Streptophyta > Magnoliopsida > Asterales > Asteraceae > Rutidosis > Rutidosis leptorrhynchoides. Next base: position 161,131,375 of record NC_092343.1, on the reverse strand, counting down.
TATTATTATTATTATTATTATTATTAACTCATTATTTTCAAAACTATCATTTTAACAAATAAATATTTGGTATATAAAAATATACTTATTACATATACTATAATTATATTATATTACATGTATATTATATATTAAACCTAATAACATTGTTTACACAAATATTTACATATAACAATTTTTTTTTATTTAACAATATAATACTAATTATATAGATATATATATGTATCAGTATAACTATATGTATAAATATTAAAATACAAGATAGATATATATATAACCTTTGAAATAACAAATATATTACTAAATTAAATAAGTAATATACATAAACTAGCTTAATAATTATTACATGTTAATTATATGTGTTAATATATATATATATATATATATATATATATATATATATATATATATATATATATATATATAATGATATAGGTTCGTGAATCCGAGGCCAACCTTGCATTGTTTAGTTGTTCAATGTCGTTATATGTATTTTTACTACAAAATATAATATGGTGAGTTCATTTGAATCCCTTTTACTCTTTACATTTTTTTGACTGAGAATACATGCAAATGCTTTATTAACTGTTTTACAATATTAATATGTGTGAGTTTCATTTGCTCCCTTTTACTCTTTATATTTTGGGACTGAGAATACATGCGCTGTTTTTACAACTGCTTTATTAAATGCTTTTGAAATATATTTTGGACTGCGAATACATGAAATACTTTTATAAATATTTGACGAGATAGACACAAGCAAAACATTCGTCGAATGAATTATTAGGCAGACAGAAGTTCTGCAGATTATTATTGAATTATGTGGACATGATAATTGCCACCATTGAATTATGTGGACATGATAATTGCCACCAGTTGATGTGAAGGTTATATATCGAGAGAATGATTTTATACACAGGTTATGTGTATGTTATTTTTGTGCACAAGATATGTGTACGATTACTATGATTTATGAAAATGGTTTCGTACACGAGAAAGATGTACTGTATTTAAAAGATATAGTATGTACATTACAGGTGGGTATAGGATTCGGGCCCATTTGTACCATGCAGCATTTAAATTTCGTGGTCTATCAAAATGATGAATTTTATTGTTTTACTATAAACTTATGAACTCACCAACCTTTTGGTTGACACTTGAAAGCATGTTTATTTTCAAGTATGAAAGAAACATTCCGATGTGCATTTGCTCATTTTAAAGACAGTATTTGAAGTCGATCATCGCAATGAAACCAGTTGTTGGTGACTTCATCCAGATGGATTAGGACGGGTCCTTTCATTATCTTCTCTATTCGGAATGATTTCGGAAGGAGTATCGCACCTGCACCACGTATGGCGCTCACTAACCATTGGCCTTGAAACGTATGACTGAACCAAGTTCTAACTTGAACCGTACACCGGCACACTCATCAATTGAAATAACAAAGTACTGTAGATTTGATGGGTCATACAGATACTTTGGGTCCAAGATTCCTCACTTTTTAGAGTAGGGGTTATCACGACCCGAAAAATTTCGACTAATTTTGAATCAAACTCTCGATACGATTCATTATCTTTGACACGATAAGCAAAGTCTGTTAGGTTGAGTCTCAAAAATTTTGAACTGTTCATATATTCAATTGACCTTCGACTGATCTCGACGATTCACGAACAACTCTTTGTAAATAGATACATATATATATATGTATGTATGTATATATATATATATATATATATATATATATATATATATATTAATTGTAAATATATTTATTTGAAAATATATATATATATTTAGTTATATAATAAAACCTGATATTAAAATATATTTATATATACATATGGTATATGGAAAATAAATGATTTCAAGACTAATTAATAAACGTCAGTAATACTCGGTTGACATTTCGTTATTTTTAATATAAAAATAATACATGTTCATGATGGATCGAAATAAAAGTTGGACTGTAAATTGATTAAGAAGATTTTAGATTTGTTAAAAATATTTTTACCTTTTTAAGTTTAAATATTAGTACTCCGTACACATAAATTATAACATAAAATAAATAATTATCGAACCTTTTTGATCAGGTTTCAAACAGTTAATGAGTGAAATAATTAAATATATTTAATCTAAAAATTTAGGATTTTTAGGAACACTTTTATCCGTAACCGTTTAGCAAGGGACATGATATAACACTCCGTGAATTGAAAATATCTAACTGTCGGCATATATATCAAAAGTGAGGCTGCTAAATCATTTGTTTTTGTGATTAATATTATATTATATTATTCTTAAAGCACGTTCAATAATTAGTATGTTAGTGTATATATTATATATGCATTATGATGCATAAACACCCACCACTTGCATTCCTTTTCTCAATTTCTTTCCTGTGTCCGAGAACCATTCCCCAACACTCTTTAAAACATCCTTCTATATACATTTCTGTCCATTTTCATTTACCAAAACAAGAACCCAAAACACCCATCTATCATCACATAAAATCACCTTAAACCACCGTGAACCTCACCCTTAAACCACCACCTTCTATATCTCTCTTTTCAATGTTTCAGCCGTAAAATTTGTACCACGAGATCATTAGTTACAGCTGCAAAGTTTCTGTTTCTAGATTCTGTCATAAACAATCGCCAACACCATTGTTGTTGCAACCGAAACCCAAATGTCGTTACTTTTAAACACCACCACAACCGGAGCACCACCTTTCAAACCACCATGAACCAATCACCACCACACGTACTATTTTTCTGTTTTCTTCATGTTCATCGAGCACCCACTACCACCACCTAAGTAATATACATATATTTTATATAAACATACATATATGCATATGAAGATTTAAAACCACACCATTATTCGATCACCTCACAATCTTCACCCTTACACCACCTTCCTCTCCATCGCCACCGGCCATCAATACATCGCCACCACCTTCACTATCAACCCGCCACCACCACCAACTTTATCCTCCATTCTCACAACCCTTTTTGCCTCTCTCTCTCTCTCTCTCTTCCATTTTTTTCCTTCGTTAAGGTCACTTTAGATTGTTTCCATGATATAATTGAAGACTACTAAATCACTCAATCATAACAATTTAGTTTTTTATCGATCTCACAGTAGAGTACCACGACTTTTACTAATTAGTAGAAAATCTAGAACACTTCTCAAGTTTAATATCAATCAAATTGATTGATACAAAGATTTTTTTTTTCACGAATTACTTTTAGTTTGAGTGATTATAGATACGAGAACCATTATCAAAGAGTAACACAGAGTGATTGTTATGTGTTTTCGTGTTTAGGAATCGATCACGTGCCATCACGACGAGCGAGATGGATTGAGGTCACTTGAGTCGTGGATGTATGTTTTGGTTGGTCCGATGGTTACAATAGCTCCGATATTCAACTTTTATTCATATTTTTTTTACTCCATTATTTATTTAAAACATAGATTGGAGATAAATTAAAAAAATGAGGAGTTGAGTTATTTGACTGGGAACAGAGCACGAGACTACAAATGATATGACTTGATTATTAGATTTTGTAATTAGATATAGCAATAAGGGTACTTTAGGAAACACATTAAAAATTTGGTGGAAGAAGAAGAAGAAAACGGATGATGGTTTATAGGATTTCGTTTATGATATAAATCAGAAAAGAAACAGCAGAGCAGATGGTTAGGAGTGTTGTCGTTTAGTGAAAGGTCGAGGGTTCGAGCCCGGGGTCTGACATTTTTTTTTCTGAAAAAGAAGAAGGAAAACTGAAAGGACGAGTTAAAAGAAAATAATGTAGTAATTAAAACAAAAAGTGGCGAGTAGAGGAATGGTTAGGCATGTGCTATGGGAACAAGAGGTCGGGGGTTCGATCCCGGATTGAAGCAACTCTTTTTAGAAACTCACTCTTTAAGGTAGTAATTACTTTTATTATTATTATTAGTATTGTGTGTATTATTAATTATTGTATTTATTATGATTATTATTATTATTATTATCATTAATATTAATAGGATTATCAAGATTATTATTACTATTATTTTTATTATTATTATTATTATTATTATTATTATTATTATTATTATTATTATTATTATTATTATTATTATTATCATAAGTATTAGTATTATTATTAGTAGTACTACTATCATTATACTTTTTAATATAAATATTAGTCATTTTTAAAGATACATACAAATTAAATATATAATATACAATTTAAGATATAATCAATTTGTTAGATTACAAATATATGTGTTAATATATATAAATGATATAGGTTCGTGAATCCGAGACCAACCTTACATTTGTTCAATGACGTCATATGTATTTTTACTACAAAATACACTATGGTGAGTTTCATTTGCTCCCTTTTTAATTGCTTTTGCAATATATATTTTTGGGCTGAGAATACATGCGCTGCTTTTATAAATGTTTACGAGATAGACACAAGTACTTAAAATATATTCTACGTTGAGTTGTACCACCCTGCATATCTTCCCTAATAGCTTGGTAACTACTATTTACATGTGGAATTGTAAACGCGAATCCTGTTGATAGATCTATCGGGCCTGACAACCCCAACCGGACTGGACAACTAGTATTCAACGGTTGCACAGTACTTCATTTCGTGACTATACTTGGTACAGTGTAGTGAGATTTCATAATAAAGGGAATATCCGACGTTGATTAAATGTTAAGTATGGTTACCAAGTGCTCAACCACTTAGAATATTTTTATTAAAACGTTTGTGTATATGAAATCTTGTGGTCTATTAAGATATTGAAATGATTGTTATAATAAACCTATGAACTCACCAACCTTTTGGTTGACACTTTTAAGCATGTTTATTCTCAGGTATGAAAGAAATCTTCCGCTGTGCATTTGCTCATGTTAAAGATATTATATGGAGTCGTACATGGCATATTTAGGTCAGTACCTCGCAATGGAACCAAATGTTGATGACTTCGTCCAGGTGGATAAGGACGGGTCTTTACAGGTGGTATCAGAGTGATGGTCTTATCGAACCAGGTCTGCATTAGTGTGTCTAACTAATAAGTCGTTAGAATGCATTAGTGAGTCTGGACTTCGACCGTGTCTGCATGTCAAAAGTTTTGCTTATCATTTTTGTCGAAAATCGTCTGTTTATCATCCTTAGGAAAATATCTGCTTATCATTCTTAGTCTAGACACGTCTTGCTGCATTGATTGCATGAATAGTGTATAGACAAAAATTCATATCTTAGCGTATCTGTTACTGTAGACCTTGCCTGATATCTCCCGTAAATTTCTCCGTAATTTAAGGAATCCTGGTACTATATATGTCTATGCATATTATGCATTGAGAATACCATCCAACTATCATTTGCTGTCACTAAACTCTTCATACCAAAAATCTTTTCTGTAATCGCGTAAGATGGCCTCTACGAATCGACCACGTTCCTCTGACTCCGAAGACAGCGTGACAGGAGCACACCAGCCAATCAACTACCGTGATTACTGGATAAAATGGGGGTGGGTTCGCGACATACTCACCCTATGGAGAAAGGAAGAAGGTACTCCATATCATGAATTAAATCTACCACCTAACCTTGGAGTACTCGACCCGTTCACCGGCGAACCTGTTCACAACACCGTTTATACCCTTTTTGCAAGAATTTTTCGTCTTGAGGCTACCATTAACGGAACTAGAGAAGATATCCGACCTCTACCTCACACTGATAACCAACCAGGGTTAGTGGAAGAAGTTAAAGAACTCCGAGCTCGAGTGTTAACTTTAGAGAGCACGGTACACAATTTGCAAGCACCAGCAGTATCATCAACACCAGTAACATCACCAGCCTCATCACCAACAGCACTAGTACCACCAACAACAACATTCGCGTCACCAACTTCGACATTTCATTCTGTACCTCGAGTATAATCATCGTTCTACATGACGTTCTACATCATTTATCTTAGTTCGACATAGTGATTATGTAACCTCTAATGTTTTATAGATTATAGATTCTTGTTCTGATGGTGAATCGGATGAGTTAATATCATATTAACTCATTAAATCCATGATTGCATCTGAAGAAAATATATATGTATATATGTTTTCATAAAGATTGTAATTAAAAATTCTTTCGTACAAAGTGTTAATTGTGAAAATATTTTTACGGGTAGGTAATACCCGAGGAATATTCAGATTTCACATTAATAAGTTACAATGTACATTCTTCGAAGCTGATTCAAAAGTCGTTTACTATCCTACTTACATCCACCGATATACAAATCCGTTCACCACAGAATAACCATATTCATCCAATTTCATATTCGGATTTTGATTTATCAGAATCCAACAAGTGGCATAATGAAGAAAACATTTGACAAAATAAAATTTGTTAGAAACAAACAAATTAACTATGAGGAATTTTCTTAAGAATCTACGCTAACTGTTCCTAGCTAACTGTTAATTCCTTATTACATTTTAATTATCGCAATTTATTTTATTGCAATTTAATTCTCGCAATTTTATTTATTGTCATTTAAATTCTGTTATTTACTTTACGCATTTAATTTATCGTCATTTAATTTCTGTTATTTATTTTACGCACTTAAATATCGGGACACGTATACAAGGTTTTGACATATCATATCGACGCATCTATATATATTACTTGGAATCACCATAGACACTCTATATGTAGTAATGATCGAGTTCTCTATACAGGGTTGAGGTTGATTCTACAATAATATATATAGTTTGAGTTGTGATCGAGTCTGAGACGTATACGGGTCACGACACGTATTAATTAATTCGTATATTATATATTAAACTATATATGAATTATTGGACTGTTTACTGTGGACTATCGACTGTGGACTAATAACATTGGACAATTAAACTGAATTAAAATATTGATTATAACATATGAAACTAAACAATTCTTCAAGTTTGCCACTTGATTTCATCTTAAACCTCATTTGTATCTTGACAATTACAATTTGCGTTCAAACCTTTTAAGATTCTTCAAAACCCTCGGTTTGATAAACGGTGATCTAGATCCGTTAACTTTGAGAATGCTGACGAAGCAGCATGTTGAAGATGGTCTTAATGACCAAAAGTTGATGATAAAGAATGGAACGCTCGATGGAAAAATTTAGTACTGAAAAACGGAGTGAGCAAACCATGAAGGAGATCAAGGCCAAATACAAGGATCAAATCCTATATTCAAAGGATCCAGGTAATTCTAGATCTGATGAGATCTTTGGAGAATATCTTGCTCCGAAGTCATATTAAAATCTTGCGGAAAATTTTTCTTCATCAACCTTCGAACTTAGAAATTTCAAAATATCATCATAAATATCTTCGATATTTCTGAGGATATTTTCACAAATATTTTTGTCTGAAATTATCTACCTCTTCGTGATTTCTATATTCCATTATATTGGAAACTTCTGTAAAATCTAAGTATAAATTATAAATGAATTCTGGAGAAGTGTTAAGAATTTGAGCATGAGTTAGTATAATATAATGACACTTGGCCAACGTGATTATATTACAGTAAGTCATGCTGAATTTCAAATGAAACGTGATGATTGTTCACATATCATACCCTCATCATGTGCCATGTTACATAACTCTTTTATTCTACTTAACCTCTAAAAATATCAAGAAAATAATTCTCTTTATGATTCGGTCTTTTCCGTATTTCTAGTAATTTAACAAATCAAATCGTGCTATTACGTTTCTTCCTGCTTAGAACGTTATGATCATTCGAAACTCTATATCTACGAATTATGGACCATTACTCGCTTTACTAGAGGAAGAGAAGAAAATAAAAAGGCAAAGAGCTCCAAAATACAAGAGAAAATATAAAGCCCAATAACAACACTGAGGTTACAAACCGTGAATATTAATACGAATAGCAATATAAAGACACGGTAGAATTAAGAATAGTATCACCCCAAGGTAATAGTAGAAGTAAACAGATTCTTCTGGTGGAAGATTAAAAAGAAGGATGACAGAAATGATAATTAGGAAAATATCAAGGATTAGAACTGGATGAAGCATTTTCACAATCTTTTAGAAGTAAGAATTAAGAAAGAAAGTATAGGAGTGATGAAAATAATGGAACGAAAGTGTTTAATTTATAATGAAAATATCAGACGTAGCAATCAAGACAATTGATCACATTTAATTACAAAGATCCTAATTTCCTGAAATTCCGAAGACTCAGATCTTATTTAGATTTCAAAGATTTCCTTAATTCCTTGAATTCTGGAAATTCAACCAAGACAACGTCAAAAGATTAGACGCACCTTATTTTCTAAATTCAAACGTGACAACGTCAAAAGTTAAGACGAGCTTTATTTTCTAGATTCACTCTTTAAGTGATAGCTTCATTCGTACGCTTCGAGAAATCAAATTATTTTATCCTTATTACTCAATGGTGATAAAAATTTATTTATCAACTCATATACGTCAGGAAAACATTCTTATTGTTAGCCATGATGACCTCGATCCAATTTCGGGACGACATTTCTTTAACGGATAGGTACTGTCACGACCCGAAAAATTTCGACTAATTTTGAATCAAACTCTCGATACAATTCATTATCTTTGACACGATAAGCAAAGTCTGTTAGGTTGAGTCTCAAAAATTTTGAACTGTTCATATATTCAATTGACCTTCGACTGATCTCGACGATTCACGAACAACTCTTTGTAAATAGATATAGATAGATACACATATATATATATATATATATATATATATATATATATATATATATATATATATATATATATATATATATATATATATATATATATATATATATATTAATTGTAAATATATTTATTTGAAAATATATATCTATTTAGTTATATAATAAAACCTGATATTAAAATATATTTATATATACATATGGTATATGGAAAATAAATGATTTCAAGACTAATTAATAAACGCCAGTAATACTCGGTTGACATTTCGTTATTTTTAATATAAAAATAATACATGTTCATGATGGATCGAAATAAAAGTTGGACTGTAAATTGATTACGAAGATTTTAGATTTGTTATAAATATTTTTACCTTTTTAAGTTTAAATATTAGTACTCCGTACACATAAATTATAACATAAAATAAATAATTATCGAACCTTTTTGATCAGGTTTCAAACAGTTAATGAGTGAAATAATTAAATATATTTAATCTAAAAATTTGGGATTTTTAGGAACACTTTTATCCGTAACTGTTTAGCAAGGGACACGATATAACACTCCGTGAATTGAAAATATCTAACTGTCGGCATATATATCCAAAGTGAGGCTGCTAAATCATTTGTTTTTGTGATTAATATTATATTATATTATTCTTAAAGCACGTTCAATAATTAGTATGTTAGTGTATATATTATATATGCATTATGATGCATAAACACCCACCACTTGCCTTCCTTTTCTCAATTTCTTTCCTGTGTCCGAGAACCATTCACCAACACTCTTTAAAACATCCTTCTATATACATTTCTGTCCATTTTCATTTACCAAAACAAGAACCCAAAACACCCATCTATCATCACATAAAATCACCTTAAACCACCGTGAACCTCACCCTTAAACCACCACCTTCTATATCTCTCTTTTCAATGTTTCAGCCGTAAAATTTGTACCACGAGATCATTAGTTACAGCTGCAAAGTTTCTGTTTCTCGATTCTGTCATAAACAATTCTAACACCATTGTTGTTGCAACCGAAACCCAAATGTCGTTACTTTTAAACACCACCACAACCGGAGCACCACCTTTCAAACCACCATGAACCAATCACCACCACACGTACTATTTTTCTGTTTTCTTCATGTTCATCGAGCACCCACTACCACCACCTAATTAATATACATATATTTTATATAAACATACATATATGCATATGAAGATTTAAAACCACACAATTATTCGATCACCTCACAATCTTCACACTTACACCACCTTCATCTCCATCGCCACCGACCATTAATACATCGCCACCACCTTCACTATTAACCCGCCACCACCACCAACTTTATCCTCCATTCTCACAACCCTTTTTGCCTCTCTCTCTCTCTCTCTTCCATTTTTTTTCCTTCGTTAAGGTCACTTTAGATTGTTTCCATGATATAATTGAAGACTACTAAATCACTCAATCATAACAATTTAGTTTTTTATCGATCTCACAGTAGAGTACCACGACTTTCACTAATTAGTAGAAAATCTAGAACACTTCTCAAGTTTAATATCAATCAAATTGATTGATACAAAGATTTTTTTTTTTTTACGAATTACTTTTAGTTTGAGCGATTATAGATACGAGAACCATTATCAAAGAGTAACACAGAGTGATTGTTATGTGTTTTCGTGTTTAGGAATCGATCACGTGCCATCACGACGAGCGAGATGGATTGAGGTCACTTGAGTCGTGGATGTATGTTTTGGTTGGTCCGATGGTTACAATAGCTCCGATATTCAACTTTTATTCATATTTTTTTACTCCATTATTTATTTAAAACATAGATTGGAGATAAATTAAAAAAATGAGGAGTTGAGTTATTTGACTGGGAACAGAGCACGAGACTACAAATGACATGACTTGATTATTAGATTTTGTATTTAGATATAGCAATAAGGGTACTTTAGGAAACACATTAAAAATTTGGTGGAAGAAGAAGAAGAAAACGGATGATGGTTTATAGGATTTCCTTTATGATATAAATCAGAAAAGAAACAGCAGATGGTTAGGAGTGTTGTCGTTTAGTGAAAGGTCGAGGGTTCAAGCCCAGGATGTGACATTTTTTTTCTGAAAAAGAAGAAGGAAAACTGAAAGGACGAGTTAAAAGAAAATAATGTAGTAATTAAAACAAAAAGTGACGAGTAGAGGAATGGTTAGGCATGTGCTATGGGAACAAGAGGTCGGGGGTTCGATCCCAGATTGAAGCAACTCTTTTTAGAAACTCACTCTTTAAGGTAGTAATTACTTTTATTATTATTAGTATTGTGTGTATTATTAATTATTGTATTTATTATGATTATTATTATTATCATTAATATTAATAGGATTATCAAGATGATTATTATTATTATTATTATTATTATTATTATTATTATTATTATTATTATTATTATTATTATTATTATTATAATTATTATTATTATTAATTTTTTTTATCATAAGTATTAGTATTATTATTAGTAGTACTACTATCATTATACTTTTTAATATAAATATTAGTCATTTTTAAAGATACATACAAATTAAATATATAATATACAATTTAAGATATAATCAATTTCTTAGATTACAAATATATGTGTTAATATATATAAATGATATAGGTTCGTGAATTCGAGGCCAACCTTACATTTTTTCAATGACGTCATATGTATTTTTACTACAAAATACAGTATGGTGAGTTTCATTTGCTCCCTTTTTAATTGCTTTTGCAATATATATTTTTGGGCTGAGAATACATGCGCTGCTTTTATAAATGTTTACGAGATAGACACTAGTACTTAAAATATATTCTACGTTGAGTTGTACCACCCTGCATATCTTCCCTAATAGCTTGGTAACTACTATTTACATGTGGTATTGTAAACGCGAATCCTGTTGATAGATCTATCGGGCCTGACAACCCCAACCGGACTGGACGACCAGTATTCAACGGTTGCACAATACTTCATTTCATGACTATACTTGGTACAGTGTAGTGAGATTTCATAATAAAGGGAATATGCAACGTTGATTAAATGTTAAGTATGGTTACCAAGTGCTCAACCACTTAGAATATTTTTATTAAAACGTTTGTGTATATGAAATCTTGTGGTCTATTAAGATATTGAAATGATTGTTATAATAAACCTATGAACTCACCAACCTTTTGGTTGACACTTTTAAGCATGTTTATTCTCAGGTATGAAAGAAATCTTCCGCTGTGCATTTGCTCATGTTAAAGATATTATATGGAGTCGTACATGGCATATTTAGGTCAGTACCTCACAATGGAACCAAATGTTGATGACTTCGTCCAGGTGGATAAGGACGGGTCTTTACAGGGGTCGTGCTTGATCATGCGTAGCCTTTAACATATTTTCTTAAAAGAAATCTTTTGACACAAAACATTAGTTTTAGCTTAATCGTTTCGTTCTAATAAATGTTCCGAAAACCGATTTCTAGCAATTTTATTAGATCTTTTGGGCAAAAACAAAGTAAGAATTTTTCAAAATCACCCAATAACCATTGCTTAATTACTTTTGGACAAAAGAATTTTTCAAAAACCTGGCGTTTTATGGTTACTTGACTTTAAAACTTCGACCTTAAAAACCTTACCCATTACCCCACACTTAGAAGAACATTGTCCCTAATGTTCTCTCGAAAGAATATTTTAATACTTTATAAATTAAGGACATGACTTCTAAAATTCTAAGTTGGTTGCGGGGGTTACCCCACACTTAGAGATTTTAGTGCGTTATAATTGAAATAGGTTTGAGGAATGGTTACTTCCCTATGGTCGTGTTAATTTCCTAGTGCTGGGCCTTCCTACATTCAATCTCCTACATACCAGCCTCCTTTAATAGTATTTCTGCATGAAGAACAAAAAGAGAAAGGCAGCATTTCCACTATATATAACTTTTTATACAATGCTTCAAAAAGATATATAAAAACTAAAATATAAAATAAAGATAAAGTAGTCTATGGGATACTATCCTGGTCAATGTGTGTTGGCTCTGCAAAGTATCTGAGAACGTCATCCTCCAAGTTCGGCATGTGCTCAAAAGGCTGCCCTGTATCCATCTCAGGGCCTAGTAAAGAGTCTAGACATAAGTCTGACGGTATCTCCAGGTGGGATAAGTCTGGGAAGAGCTCCTCGTCAGGCATGCTCCCAGTGATCTCTTACGCCTGGGCCATTGGCGGCTCCACTGAAATAGGAAGAGTGACTAAATGACAACCCTCTGGCAACACAGTAGCTGGAACTGGCTCTGTAACTGGGGCAGGCGGCACGATGGGAGTAGGAGTAGCGTGTGCAGGCATAGCAACGGAGGCAACAGAGTGAACTGAAGCTGGTGTGGATTGCCCGGGCGTAGATCGTCGTGTCGGCTGAACACGGCGTGCTAGCCTAAATGAAGATGGGCAGAGTACGTGACATCCCCTCACGACGGAGGTATGCTCTCAGAGCTTTGTGAAGGATCTGCTGATCCCTGAGTAGTGCCCATGCAACATCAGGGTCACTCAAAGTATCTCTATAATGAATCACCATCTGAGGCTCATGCATATCTGGCAACTGTGTGTGCTCGACCGATCTCCTGGCTAGACGTCTAGATCGTCTGACGGGAGGAGATGGCGGTGCTGTGCCGATATCTTCCTCAACACTCTCTAATACTAATCTCCTTGGGCCTAATTGCCCTATTGATGGCCTGTTCTGATCAGCACTGCTTCCGAATGAGTAGACTACAGGAGTCCTCCTCCTGCGAACGGGAATGCAAGCTGATGCTCCTGAACTTGGCATTGCGCCTAAACACATTCAACAAACTTGTAAGTACTAAGCGCAAGTAAGGCGCTTAGTTTGTTAGTACAGAAATAATATCTTAAAACTGAAAATAATTAAAAATAAAATAATAAGAAATAATAAAAAGGATAAGCAAGGGGTGCCTCCCAAGAGCGCTTTGTTTATCAAGTCGTTACAGCTCGACTTTTCCTTGTCAGATCTTTAAATTGGATCAAAGGAGAAGAGGTGCTCCTCCTTATCGTGGTCTTCTAAATAGGCTTTCAATCGGTGGCCATTGACTTTGAAATTACCAGTAGGTCCTTCCAATTCCACGGCTCTGTGTGGAAAAGAGTGTACAACATTGTATGGGCCACTCCTTCTTGATCTAAATTTTCCCGCGAACTTCTTGAACCGAGAATTGAAGAGAAGAACTTTATCTCCAGGAGCGAACTTTGTAGAGATTAATTTAGCATCATGCGTAAGCTTTGTTCGTTCCTTGTAGATGTATGACTTTTCATATGCTTGGTCTCTCAATTTAGCGAGTTCGTTTAATTGCATTTTTCTATGTCTTCCGGTAACTGAGGGATTGAGGTTGCAGGTCTTCAGCGCCCAGAGAGCTTTGTATTCGAGTTCAAGCGGAAGGTGACAAGCTTTTCCATAGATCATTCGGTAGGGTGTAGTTACTAGAGGATTCTTATAAGCAGTCCGGAATGCCCACAGAGCATCATCTAGCTTCTCGGCCCATTTATTTCCATGATGGCCGACAGTGCGTTCTAAGATTCTTTTGAGTGCTCTGTTCGTGACCTCTGCTTGTCCGTTGGTCTGTGGATGATAGGCAGTGGACATCTTGTGGGTAACTCTGTATTGTTGCATCACCTTCATAAACTGAGTGTTACAGAAGTGTGTGCCTCTATCACTAATTATCGCACAGAGAGCTCCAAATCTGCAGAATAGTCTCTTCAGGAAATTTGTGACGACTTTGGCATCATTAGTCGGAAATGCTTGAGCTTCAACCCATCTGGAGACGTAATCTACTGCTAAGAGGACGTATTCTTTCCCGTTAGACTTTGGAAATGGGCCCATAAAGTCTAATCCCCATATATTGAAGATCTCGTAAGCTTGGATATTAGTCCTAGGCATCTCGTTCTTCATGGAGATATTGCCTTGTCTTTGGCATGCGTCGCAACGCTTTACAAGCTCTTGCGCATCTCGAAATATAGATGGCCAGTAGAATCCTGATTCGTAGACTTTCCTTGCGGTTAAATTTGCTCCATGATGACCTCCAGTTGGTCCATGGTGACATTGGTGAAGAATCCCTGATGCTTGCTTCTCATCTATGCACCTCCTGATTATCTGATCAGGGCAAATTCTAAACAGGTAAGGATCTTCCCAGTAGTAGTACTTGGCATCCCTGAAGAACTTCCTTCTTCTGGAGGTACTCATACCCTTTCGTACTACTCCGGAAACTAGGTAGTTGGCTATGTCTGCATACCAAGGAGTGTCATTAAACTGTGATCCTATGTGAGTTTGTCCTAAACACATAAGCTGTTCTTCCGGGAATTTATCTCTGATATCTTGTTTGCAAGTTTTTCCATCGTTGGGTTCTTCAAACAAGTAAGATGATCTGCTGCTACGTTCTCTGCTCCTTTCTTGTCTTTAATCTCGATGTCAAATTCTTGAAGGAGTAAGATCCATCGTAGGAGTCTTGCTTTTGCATCTTGCTTTGTGAATAGATATTTGAGGGCTGAATGATCTGTATAGACTGTAGTTTTGGACAAGATAAGATAGGAACGAAATTTTTCGAAGGCGAATACTACGGCTAGCAGCTCCTTCTCCGTGGTGGTGTAGTTCTCTTGAGCTCTGGTTAAGGTTTTGCTGGCGTAATAGATTGGATGAAAGTGTTTATCTACCTGTTATCCAAGCACTGATCCAACTGCGAAATTGCTCGCATCACACATGATTTCAAATGGTAGACTCCAATCAGGAGCTATCATGATCGGTGCATGTGTTAGCTGCTCTTTCAGATAGTTGAATGCTTTTCGACATTCTCCATTGAAGACAAACGGGACTTCCTTTCCTAAGAGGTGAGTGAGAGGTCGTGTGACCTTTGAAAAATCCTTAATGAAGCGTCGGTAGAAACCGGCGTGTCCTAGGAAACTTCTTATTGCTCTTACCGTGGTAGGTTCTGGAAGTTTAGTGATGGTCTCAATCTTAGCCTTATCAACTTCTATTCCTGCTTTAGAGATCTTATGTCCTAAAACTATCCCTTCTTTTACCATGAAGTGACATTTTTTCCAATTAAGAACTAAATTTGACTCTTCACACCGGGTGAGCATCTTGTTAAGGTTTGATAGGCACGAATCAAAGGTACTTCCAAAGACTGAGAAGTCGTCCATGAAGACTTCCATACAACGTTCAATCATGTCGTGGAATATTGCTACCATGCATCGCTGAAATGTAGCTGGTGCATTGCATAACCCAAAGGGCATACGTCGATAGGCAAATGTTCCATAAGGACAGGGGAAGGTTGTTTTCTCTTGACCCTTTAGATCGAGGGGAATTTGAAAGTAGCCGGAAAAACCGTCTAAGAAATAGTAGTACTCATTTCCTGATAGACGTTCCAACATTTGATCAATGAAAGGTAATGGAAAATGATCCTTACGGGTTGCATCGTTTAATTTATGATAATCTATGCAAACCCTCCAACCGGCGACTTCCCGAGTTGGAATAAGTTCATTATTCTCATTTTTAATTACAGTCGTCCCTCCCTTTTTGGGTACCATTTGAACAGGACTGACCCATGGTGAATCAGAGATTGGATAGATCAGACCGGCGTCCAGAAGTTTGATTACTTCTTTCTTGACGATTTCTTGAATCATAGGGTTGACCCTTCTTTGCCTCTAAACTGATGGCTTGAAATCGTCTTCCATGAAGATCTTATGGGTGCAATAGTTGGGGCGGATCCCTTTGATGTCAGAGATCTTCCAAGCAATTGCCTTCTTATGTGATTTCAGCACTTGAATCAATTTCGCCTTCTCTTGTGGCGTGAGGTCTTTTGATATGATCACGGGGAGTTGCGATTCTCCTTCTAAGAATGCATACTCCAGATTGTCGGGTATCTTCTTCAATTCCAATTCCGGAGGCTCCTCGATAGATGGCTTCATCCTAGCTATCTCCTTACGGTCTAACAAGTCATACCTCTCCTGGAATTCTGATTCTTCAGTGGCGGTCACTGATGCTATCTGTTCTTCATTTCTGGAAATTGTCCTCCTAAATGCTTCCTCTTCAGAAACGTCTTCTTTAGATTCGAAGGTAGGTTCGGGAAACTCCTCACAGTCTTCCCTTGACTGGGGTTCTTGATATACCGGAATGAAATCTGTTTCTTCATTCGGTCTTCTCCTTAGTAGAGGTAAATGAATGCCTTGTCCTAGTGGTGCTATTTTAATAGTATGGCCAAGAATGTTACTTTCAGAGAGTCGAGATATGGGATGACTAAGGTCTATGGCTGAATGGTTGTCGAGATTTCCTTCAGGAGGTGTAAAGAACAGATCCTTAGAAATTTGATCTTGACTGCAAATAGCCATAGTCTCTTCCAGGTATTCGTTGACGAGTTCTTGAAAAGAATCAGAGAAATTCACATCCTCTTCCGCAGGATGGTTCATGAGGCGATCAACATTGAATGTGATTTCTAATCCTCCAACCCTTAACTTCAATGATTTCTCGTGAACGTTAATTACGGCCTTGGCAGTATTTAGGAATGGTCTGCCAAGAATGAGTGGGACCTTCGTGTCTTCCTCAATATCCATAATGACGAAATCAACAGGAAATGTGAACTTATCCACTCTAACTAGGACATCTTCAGCTATTCTCCTAGGAATTTTAACTGATCTGTCCGCGAGTTGGATAGTCATTCTGGTTAGCCTTAAGTCATTTAATCCTAGCTTCTTGAATAATGAATAGGGCATTAGGTTTACACTGGCTCCTAAGTCTGCTAATGCATTGCTAATTTGGACATCTTGCAGGTAGCAAGTGTAGTGACCCGAACTTTTCCATGTTTATATATATTAATTGAGATTGATATTTACATGATTAAATGTTTCCAACATGTTAAGCAATCAAACTTGTTAAGACTTGATTAATTGAAATATGTTTCATATAGACAATTGACCACCCAAGTTGACCGGTGATTCACGAACGTTAAAACTTGTAAAAACTATATGATGACATATATATGGATATATATATATATTTAACATGATACTATGATAAGTAAACATATCATTAAGTATATTAACAATGAACTACATATGTAAAAACAAGACTACTAACTTAATGATTTTTAAATGAGACATATATGTAACGATTATCGTTGTAAAGACATTTAATGTATATATATCATATTAAGAGATATTCATACATGATAATATCATGATAATATAATAATTTAAAATCTCATTTGATATTATAAACATTGGGTTAACAACATTTAACAAGATCGTTAACCTAAAGGTTTCAAAACAACACTTACATGTAACGACTAACGATGACTTAACGACTCAGTTAAAATGTATATGTAATGACCCGCACTTTTTCGATCGTTCTATACTTATAAGATTAATATTTATATAAATTAAACCTTACCAACATGATAAGCAATCCAAATTGTTGAGACTTATGTTTTCGAAAAGATTTTTACACAACGTTTGACCGTCTAGTTTGACCGATGATATCACGAACTATACAATATATGATAATTATACGTTTGTGTATATATATGTATATATACATATTTAACATGATCTAAGAATGTTTTAATATCTCATTTTGTATTAATAACAATAAGTTATAAGTATATTTTGAAACTACTAACTTAAGTTTTCAAAACGATAACCATACGTAACGTTATTTGACTTAAATACTTATGACCTATAATGTTTATACATATATCGTATAAGTAATGTATTTAATCACTTTTAAAGACTTAAATACATAAAACAATATAAGTATATTTACAAAAGATAGCTATATTTGAATCCTCGTTCCGTTTTCTCAAAGATTTCTATACGTATACCTAGGGTATATGTACCCGTATCATACGCAGCTTCTAGATGTATTTACTATTGGTATATACCAATAAAAATCTGCTCCTTAGCAGCCTTAAATGATTAAGAAACATGTGGAACCAACCATTTGTCAAGTAGCATGAATTATTTAGCAAGAAAACAAAGTTAGGTAATTTTTTTTCCTTTATAACCTAAAAACGTTTTTATGCATGCACACCATTTCTTCACCCCATTTTCTCATACTTACACTTCCATTTCTCTCTCAAAATACTCTTAACTTCATACTTGATCATCTCTAAGCATTTTCCCCATCATTTAGCTTCAAAAACAACACTTAAACCTCATAAGAAAACCTTACAAAAACACTTCAAGAAATCCTTCCAAGAACACAAACTTACTTCCAATCTTTCATTCAATTCCATCACCCTTTTGGTTCTAGCTTTTTACTCCTCTTTTACAGCAACCTTGTCCAAGGAACTTGAGGTAGTAACTATGTTCATAACCTTATTCGATTCATATATATATATAGCTATCTTATTTTGTGGTATAAAATTTTAACAACAAGAACATAGTTTGAATGTTTTCAAACTTGTTTGCAAACTAAATAGATTCTTATAACTTAACTTTTAAAATACTTCAAGACCTGTAATATAACTTAAAAATATGCTAATTTAACAAGGTATAACTTGGTTTTTCAAAGAACACCTTAAAAACTGTTTTTACGACGTCGGAGTGCAACCGGGGGCTGTTTTGGGTTGGATAATTAAAAACCATCTTAAACTTTGAATTGGAGATTTATTTTCGGGAAAAATGATTTTTACTATGAATATGATAACACATAAAAATTTCATGATTTAACTCAAAGTATAAGTATTTTTAGAAAAATAATCATTTAAGGTTGTTTACATGATGAAAAATGATTAACTTCATAAGTTTCACTAAAGTTTGACCTATGACCTGTGATTTTGAATACAAACTAAGGTATTTACAGTTCATAGTCTTAAAGAGGGACTCGATCCAAGGAAGTGGCAAGTTGAATCAACAAAAACGGAGTTGTAACGAAGAAACTATGACCAAAACGAGATCGGATATCTAAGACTAGTTTGGCTACGAAAATAATTGGAGAAAATTAAATAAATCACATCTTTTTAAAATAACATGATATTTTATATATATGTACTCATAATTTAATTTTATATGGTTCAGGATCACCCGTAAACAATACGAGAAGATTAATCATAAGATCCCATGATTGTACGCAACACGTCATTTGACAACACCGGTACTTTATGTACGCAACACGTCATTTGACAACACCGGTACCATGGGTCAAGATTAATCTCGACCAATACATATACGATGGGGGTTTTTATTTATTTCATTGGGGGTTTATTAAACACCTAAAAATGAACCATTAAAATTGAATTACTAACATCGGACTGCTAACTACGGACTAAGAAATTATTAAAACTATTAAAAGTATAAAAAGTATATATATGTGACGATTGTTTAAAATAGAAATATATTGATAAACTATATATGGATAGGTTCGTGATATCAATCGGAGACCAAGTCGAAATTACATATCTTCAAGACGAAAGTGAGTATATAGTCCCACTTTTAAACTCTAAATATTTCGGGATGAGAATACATGTATTTTATGTTTTACGTTATGGACACAAGTAACTGAAAAATATATTCTACGTTGAGTTGTACCACTGGCATACTTCCCTGTAGCTTGGTAACTAATATTTACAGCGGTATTGTAAACGCGAATCCTGTTGATAGATCTATCGGGCCTGACAACCCCAACCGGACTGGACGACCAGTATTCAACGGTTGCACAGTACTTCGTTTCGTGACTACACTTGGTACAGTGTAGTAAGATTTCATAATAAAGGGAATATGCGACGTGATTAAATGTTAAGTATGGTTACCAAGTGCTCAACCACTTAGAATATTTTTATTAAACTGTTTATATATGAAATCTTGTGGTCTATATATATATTGCTGCCGGCACTAAACCTATATCTCACCAACTTTATGTTGACGTTTTAAACATGTTTATTCTCAGGTGATAATTAGAAGTTTCCGCTGCATTATGTTGAATTTGAGCAGGATCTTGCGTACGCATATTTGTGTCAAAAATAAGACTGCATATCCAAGAACTTGTGTTGTAAAATATGCTAGAAATCGTGTTGTTATCATCATTTGTAAAGTTTGTAAGTCGAAGATTATCGCTAAACGATAATCATCTTTATTTTGTCCAAAGCTTGTATCAAAAATAAGAATCATGGTTTGTAATGTATAATATATGCAGTTTTTCTTTTAAAAATGTCGCATATAGAGGTCAATACCTCGCAATGAAATCATACGTTATCTAACACGTTCTTACGGTTAAGGACGGGTTATGACATGTGGTATCAGAGCGGTGGTCTTAGCGAACCAGGTTTGCATTAGTGTGTCTAACTGATAAGTCGTTAGGATACATTAGTAAGTCTGGACTTTGACCGGGTCTGATTTAAAAACCATTGCTTATCATTGTTGGTTAAAATTTATATGTAAATATTATGTAGTACTAATGGGTTAGTTGTTGTGTGATAGATGTCGGGCTCAAAACTTGTTATCACATTCAGCGACTCCGAACCAGAATCTTCAGATGGTGTTCCAGTCATTAACCTATCCGATGACGAAAATAATATCTTTGGGGAAAACTCACAAATTCCGGATGAACCGACTATAGAGAACCCGGAAAGTGAACCCGAGGAGGAAAGTGAACCCGAGGAGGAAAGTGAACCCGAGGAGGAAAGTGAACCCGAGGAGGAAAGTGAACCCGAGGAAGAAATACAGGAAATTACAAAAGAAGAGTTGGAACTAGGAAAGAAACGAAAGGCTAATGAATTAGAAAATTCAAATCCTGAGTTTAATAAGGATGATGTGGCACCAACTCCACTAGACACTACCACCCCTATTCCCGCTATTCCTATTCATTCTATCCCGGCATCCAGTTCCTCAGTCCCACAGCCAAAATATAGGCAGACAGCCAGGATAAGCGTTAAGCGATTCTCTGAACCTAAACGTCCTAGAAAATAGACCAAACGATGCGCTGCCGTATTAAACCATGGGATCATATAATGTTTTGTATAATATTATCAGTGTGGTTTGCTTAATGTTCGATGTAAGATAAGCATATGTAAAAATAGTGAAGTGTGAAATGCAATAATTTTCCATGGTTAAGTATTATTTAGATGGTAGTAATTGATTCTGTACTAAGCTATTAAGTATGGACATTAACGGGTAGGTACTACCCTAGATATAATTATAAAACGCTAATAAGAAGAAAAGGCTTTTATAATAATACCTGGTTCATATTATTAATAAGCTATAATGTACTGTAAATATACACTACATCTATAATATTCCATGTGAATAATTATTTTCTTTTCATTCTTATAGAAGAATATGGCGCGATTGAACCGAATGACGGAACAAGAAATCCAGGAACTCATCAATCAGCGAGTGAACGACAGAATGTTATGGGTCGAGGCTGCAAGAGGTGCTGCAGTTAACCCAAATCCTCGTGTGGGGTGCACTTACAAAACTTTTCAAGCTTGCAAGCCCTCATCATTCAGTGGAACAGAAGGACCGATCGGTTTAACCCGGTGGATAGAAAAGATGGAAACTGTGTTCAAAATCAGTGGTTGTGTTGAAAAGGACATGACCAAATACGCATCGTGCACTTTACAAGATAGTGCACTCACGTGGTGGAAAAATTATGTGAAGGCTGTAGGAGGAGATGTAGCTTATGATACTCCGTGGGAAGAATTCAAAACAATGTTAATCAACGAATATTGTCCAAGGAACGAGGTTAGGAAGTTGGAAGATGAGTTACGAAGTCTGAAGGTTATTGGTACTGAAATCACCAACTACAATCAGCGATTCATGGAATTAGTTTTGCTATGTCCTGAATTGGTTCCAACCGAAGAACGGAAGATTGAAATGTACAAAGATGGTTTGCCCAAAAAGGTCAAGGCAAATGTTACAGCATCGAAACCTAAGACAATTCATGAAGCTATAACCATGGCAAACGAGCTAATGGATCAGGTCATCATGGATAAGAAAGTATCCAATACTGATGTGAAGGTATCAGGTAACAAAATAAAGTGGAATGGAAATTATGATCGAGGTAACCAACAACAATCTTTTAAGAAACAAGAAAACACGCAAGGTACGGGTAGTGGTTTAAGCTTTGGTTATAAAGGACAAAATCCTTTATGCAACCGATGCCACAAACATCACTCTGGTTACTGTAATGTGGTATGCAACAAATGTAATCGAAAGGGTCATCTTGCTGAAGATTGTAGGGCTCTCGTTACAAATACAAATGGTACCAAGACTCCTGCCACCAATGCAAATAGAACTGCTTTGGCTACCATTACTTGTTTTGGGTGTGGAAAACAAGGTCACTATAAGAGCCAGTGCCCGAATCCAGAGAAGAATATCGGACCTGCACGTGGAAGAGCATTTGTTATTAATGCTAAAGAGGCATGTGAAGACCCGGAGCTTGTTACGGGTACGTTTACCATTAATAACTTATCCGCATCTATTATATTTGATACTGGTGCTGATAGAAGTTACGTGTGTAGAGACTTTCACGCTAAATTGAATTGTTCATCATTACCTCTCGATGCTAAGTACATGATTGAGTTAGCTAATGGTAAATTAATTAAAGCTGATAAAATTTGCCGTGATTGTAAAATAAATTTAGCCGGAGAAACGTTTAAAATTGACTTGATACCCGTAGAATTAGGAAGTTTTGATGTAATAGTCGGCATGGACTGGATGTCCAAAATAGGAGCTGAAGTTGTGTGCGCCAAGAAGGCAATTCGCATTCCTCGTAAGGATAAAACGCCAGTAATGATTTATGGAGAGAAGGGTAACTCAAAGCTAAAACTCATTAGTTATTTGAAAGCTCAAAAGTGCTTGAAGAAAGGGTGCTATGCTATCTTAGCACATGTTAATAAAGTCGAAACAAAGGAAAAAGTGAAGAGCATCAATGACGTGCCTGTGGCAAGAGATTTTCCTGAAGTCTTTCCGGAAAAGTTGCCGGGATTACCTCCATTTAGATCTGTAGAATTTCAAATAGATTTAGTACCAGGAGCTGCACCAGTGGCTCGTGCTCCATATAGACTTGCACCGTCCGAGTTAAAAGAACTTCAGAGTCAGTTAAAAGAATTACTGGATCATGGATTCATACAACCAAGTACTTCACCGTGGGGAGCTCCGATTCTATTTGTTAAAAAGAAAGATGGATCTTTTAGGATGTGTATAGATTATCGTGAATTAAATAAGTTAACTATCAAGAATCGGTATCCACTACCGAGAATTGACGACTTATTTGATCAACTCCAAGGATCATGTGTGTACTCAAAAATTGACTTAAGGTCGGGCTATCATCAATTACGTGTCAAAGAAGAGGACATTCCGAAAACTGCTTTTCAGACACGTTATGGTCATTACGAATTTTTGGTCATGCCGTTTGGGTTGACAAATGCGCCAGCTGTATTCATGGACCTCATGAATCGAGTTTGTAGTCCATATTTAGATAAGTTTGTTATCGTTTTCATTGATGATATTCTTATCTATTCCAAGAGTGAGCAAGAGCATGAGCAGCATTTAAGGTTGATATTAGAGTTGTTGAGAAAAGAACAGCTATATGCTAAATTTTCTAAATGTGCTTTCTGGTTGAAAGAAGTGCAATTTCTTGGCCACGTTGTTAGTAGCAAAGGAATTCAGGTTGATCCAGCAAAAATTGAAGCCATTGAAAAATGGGAGACTCCTAAGACACCAATGCAGATACGCCAATTTTTGGGTTTAGCCGGTTATTATAGAAGGTTTATTCAAGATTTTTCCCGAATAGCTAAGCCGTTGACAGCGTTAACGCAAAAAGGGAAGAAATATGAATGGACTTCTGAGCAGGAGAGTGCATTTCAATTACTAAAGAAGAAGTTAACTACGGCGCCTATTTTATCGTTACCAGAAGGGAACGATGATTTTGAAATATATTGTGACGCTTCGCGACAAGGTTTTGGTTGCGTTCTTATGCAACGAAAGAAAGTTATTGCATACGCATCCCGACAATTGAAGATTCACGAGCGGAATTATACGACGCATGATCTAGAACTGGGAGCAGTCGTGTTTGCATTGAAGATATGGAGACACTACTTGTATGGGGTTAAATGCACTGTGTTTACTGATCATAAAAGCCTTCAACATATTTTTGATCAGAAACAGCTGAACATGAGACAACGTAGGTGGGTCGAGTTAATAAACGACTATGATTGTGAAATTCGTTATCATCCCGGGAAAGCGAACGTGGTGGCTGACGCTCTAAGCAGAAAGGAACGAGAACCAATTCGAGTACGAGCGATGAACATAAAAATTCGCATGAATCTCAACTCACAAATCAAAGAAGTTCAACGAGAAGCACTTACTAAAGAAAATATAGGAAATGAAATAATGAAGAAGTATGAGAAGCAACTCGTTATGCGGGAAGATGGAATTCGATATTTTGCAAATCGTATTTGGGTACCGAAGTTGGGTGGATTAAGGAAGTTGATATTAAATGAGGCACATAAGACAAGATACTCGATACATCCTGGAGTTGGAAAGATGTACCAAGATCTTAAGACACATTATTGGTGGCCTAATTTAAAGACAGACGTTGCAACATATGTTGGGGAATGTTTAACTTGTTCCAAAGTCAAAGCTGAATACCAGAAGCCGTCAGGGTTACTTCAACAACCAGAAATCCCAGAATGGAAATGGGATGGTATTACCATGGATTTCATCACGAAGTTACCAAAGACTGCCTGGGGATACGACACCATTTGGGTGATTGTTGATCGTCTCACCAAGTCTGCACACTTCTTGCCTATAAAGGAAACGGATAGAATGGAGAAACTATTACGATTGTATATAAAGGAAGTTGTTTCAAGGCATGGAATACCTATTTCCATTATATCCGATCGTGATAGTAGATTTACATCAAAGTTCTGGCAATCACTACAGGAGGCCCTAGGAACTCGTTTAGATATGAGTACCGCGTATCATCCGCAAACCGACGGGCAGAGTGAAAGAACAATTCAGACTCTTGAAGACATGCTCAGGGCATGTGTGATCGATTTTGGAAACGGATGGGATAAATATCTACCATTAGCAGAATTCTCGTATAATAATAGTTATCATGCGAGCATTAAAGCTGCGCCATTCGAAGCATTGTACGGAAGGAAGTGTAGATCTCCTATTTGTTGGAATGAAGTAGGAGATCGACAATTAACTGGTCCCGAGATCATACACGAAACGACTGAGAAGATAGTACAAATCAAGGAGAGATTGAAAACAGCCCGTAGTCGCCAAAAGAGCTACGCCGATGTTCGAAGGAAACCATTAGAGTTTCAGATCGGTGACATGGTTATGTTAAAGGTGTCACCGTGGAAAGGTGTAATACGCTTCGGAAAAAGGGGTAAACTGAACCCAAGATATGTAGGCCCGTTCAAGATTATCGAACGCATTGGACCGGTAGCTTATCGACTCGAGTTACCACAACAACTCGCCGGAGTACATAATACCTTTCACGTCTCAAACCTTAAGAAGTGTCTTGCAAAGGAAGACCTCACCATTCCTCTTGAAGAAATCCATGTCGACGAGAAACTACAATTCATCGAAGAACCAATCGAAATCATGGATCGTGAAGTTAAACGGCTCAAGCAGAGCAACATACCGATTGTTAAGGTTCGTTGGAATGCTCGAAGGGGTCCCGAGTTTACTTGGGAACGAGAGGATCAAATGAAACAAAAATATCCACACTTGTTTTCCGATGACGCAAAATAGGTACAATTTTAAAATTTCGGGACGAAATTTATTTAACGGGTAGGTACTGTAATGACCCGCACTTTTTCGATCGTTCTATACTTATAAGATTAATATTTATATAAATTAAACCTTACCAACATGATAAGCAATCCAAATTGTTGAGACTTATGTTTTCGAAAAGAGTTTTACACAACGTTTGACCGTCTAGTTTGACCGATGATATCACGAACTATACAATATATGATAATTATACGTTTGTGTATATATATGTATATATACATATTTAACATGATCTAAGAATGTTTTAATATCTCATTTTGTATTAATAACAATAAGTTATAAGTATATTTTGAAACTACTAACTTAAGTTTTCAAAACGATAACCATACGTAACGTTATTTGACTTAAATACTTATGACCTATAATGTTTATACATATATCGTATAAGTAATGTATTTAATCACTTTTAAAGACTTAAATACATAAAACAATATAAGTATATTTACAAAAGATAGCTATATTTGAATCCTCGTTCCGTTTTCTCAAAGATTTCTATACGTATACCTAGGGTATATGTACCCGTATCATACGCAGCTTCTAGATGTATTTACTATTGGTATATACCAATAAAAATCTGCTCCTTAGCAGCCTTAAATGATTAAGAAACATGTGGAACCAACCATTTGTCAAGTAGCATGAATTATTTAGCAAGAAAACAAAGTTAGGTATTTTTTTTTCCTTTATAACCTAAAAACGTTTTTATGCATGCACACCATTTCTTCACCCCATTTTCTCATACTTACACTTCCATTTCTCTCTCAAAATACTCTTAACTTCATACTTGATCATCTCTAAGCATTTTCCCCATCATTTAGCTTCAAAAACAACACTTAAACCTCATAAGAAAACCTTACAAAAACACTTCAAAAAATCCTTCCAAGAACACAAACTTACTTCCAATCTTTCATTCAATTCCATCACCCTTTTGGTTCTAGCTTTTTACTCCTCTTTTACAGCAACCTTGTCCAAGGAACTTGAGGTAGTAACTATGTTCATAACCTTATTCGATTCATATATATATATAGCTATCTTATTTTGTGGTATAAAATTTTAACAACAAGAACATAGTTTGAATGTTTTCAAACTTGTTTGCAAACTAAATAGATTCTTATAACTTAACTTTTAAAATACTTCAAGACCTGTAATATAACTTAAAAATATGCTAATTTAACAAGGTATAACTTGGTTTTTCAAAGAACACCTTAAAAACTGTTTTTACGACGTCGGAGTGCAACCGGGGGCTGTTTTGGGTTGGATAATTAAAAACTATCTTAAACTTTGAATTGGAGGTTTATTTTCGGGAAAAATGATTTTTACTATGAATATGATAACACATAAAAATTTCATGATTTAACTCAAAGTATAAGTATTTTTAGAAAAATAATCATTTAAGGTTGTTTACATGATGAAAAATGATTAACTTCATAAGTTTCACTAAAGTTTGACCTATGACCTGTGATTTTGAATACAAACTAAGGTATTTACAGTTCATAGTCTTAAAGAGGGACTCGATCCAAGGAAGTGACAAGTTGAATCAACGAAAACGGAGTTGTAACGAAGAAACTATGACCAAAACGAGATCGGATATCTAAGACTAGTTTGGCTACGAAAATAATTGGAGAAAATTAAATAAATCACATCTTTTTAAAATAACATGATATTTTATATATATGTACTCATAATTTAATTTTATATGGTTCAGGATCACCCGTAAACAATACGAGAAGATTAATCATAAGATCCCATGATTGTACGCAACACGTCATTTGACAACACCGGTACTTTATGTACGCAACACGTCATTTGACAACACCGGTACCATGGGTCAAGATTAATCTCGACCAATACATATACGATGGGGGTTTTTATTTATTTCATTGGGGGTTTATTAAACACCTAAAAATGAACCATTAAAATTGAATTACTAACATCGGACTGCTAACTACGGACTAAGAAATTATTAAAACTATTAAAAGTATAAAAAGTATATATATGTGACGACTGTTTAAAATAGAAATATATTGATAAACTATATATGGATAGGTTCGTGATATCAATCGGAGACCAAGTCGAAATTACATATCTTCAAGACGAAAGTGAGTATATAGTCCCACTTTTAAACTCTAAATATTTCGGGATGAGAATACATGTATTTTATGTTTTACGTTATGGACACAAGTAACTGAAAAATATATTCTACGTTGAGTTGTACCACTGGCATACTTCCCTGTAGCTTGGTAACTAATATTTACAGCGGTATTGTAAACGCGAATCCTGTTGATAGATCTATCGGGCCTGACAACCCCAACCGGACTGGACGACCAGTATTCAACGGTTGCACAGTACTTCATTTCGTGACTACACTTGGTACGGTGTAGTAAGATTTCATAATAAAGGGAATATGCGACGTGATTAAATGTTAAGTATGGTTACCAAGTGCTCAACCACTTAGAATATTTTTATTAAACTGTTTATATATGAAATCTTGTGGTCTATATATATATTGCTGCCGGCACTAAACCTATATCTCACCAACTTTATGTTGACGTTTTAAACATGTTTATTCTCAGGTGATAATTAGAAGTTTCCGCTGCATTATGTTGAATTTGAGCAGGATCTTGCGTACGCATATTTGTGTCAAAAATAAGACTGCATATCCAAGAACTTGTGTTGTAAAATATGCTAGAAATCGTGTTGTTATCATCATTTGTAAAGTTTGTAAGTCGAAGATTATCGCTAAACGATAATCATCTTTATTTTGTCCAAAGCTTGTATCAAAAATAAGAATCATGGTTTGTAATGTATAATATATGCAGTTTTTCTTTTAAAAATGTCGCATATAGAGGTCAATACCTCGCAATGAAATCATACGTTATGTAACACGTTCTTACGGTTAAGGACGGGTTATGACAGTATATACATGTAGTGTTTTAATATGTATTTATACACTTTTGAAAGACTTCAATACACTTATCAAAATACTTCTACTTAACAAAAATGCTTACAATTACATCCTCGTTCAGTTTCATCAACAATTCTACTCGTATGCACCCGTATTCGTACTCGTACAATACACAGCTTTTAGATGTATGTACTATTGGTATATACACTCCAATGATCAGCTCTTAGCAGCCCATGTGAGTCACCTAACACATGTGGGAACCATCATTTGGCAACTAGCATGAAATATCTCATAAAATTACAAAAAATATGAGTAATCATTCATGACTTATTTACATGAAAACAAAATTACATATCCTTTATATCTAATCCATACACCAACGACCAAAAACACCTACAAACACTTTCATTCTTCAATTTTCTTCATCTAATTGATCTCTTTCAAGTTCTATCTTCAAGTTCTAAGTGTTCTTCATATATTCTACAAGTTCTAGTTACATAAAATCAAGAATACTTTCAAGTTTACTAGCTCACTTCCAATCTTGTAAGGTGATCATCCAACCTCAAGAAATCTTTGTTTCTTACAGTAGGTTATCATTCTAATACAAGGTAATAATCATATTCAAACTTTCAATTTCTATAACTATAACAATCTTATTTCAAGTGATGATCTTACTTGAACTTGTTTTCGTGTCATGATTCTGCTTCAAGAACTTCGAGCCATCCAAGGATCCGTTGAAGCTAGATCCATTTTTCACTTTTCCAGTAGGTTTATCCAAGGAACTTAAGGTAGTAATGATGTTCATAACATCATTCAATTCATACATATAAAGCTATCTTATTCGAAGGTTTAAACTTGTAATCACTAGAACATAGTTTAGTTAATTCTAAACTTGTTCGCAAACAAAAGTTAATCCTTCTAACTTGACTTTTAAAATCAACTAAACACATGTTCTATATCTATATTATAGGCTAAATTAATGATTTAAAACCTGGAAACACGAAAAACACCGTAAAACCGGATTTACGCCGTCGTAGTAACACCGCGGGCTGTTTTGGGTTAGTTAATTAAAAACTATGATAAACTTTGATTTAAAAGTTGTTATTCTGAGAAAATGATTTTTATTATGAACATGAAACTATATCCAAAAATTATGGTTAAACTCAAAGTGGAAGTATGTTTTCTAAAATGGTCATCTAGACGTCGTTCTTTCGACTGAAATGACTACCTTTACAAAAACGACTTGTAACTTATTTTTCCGACTATAAACCTATACTTTTTCTGTTTAGATTCATAAAATAGAGTTCAATATGAAACCATAGCAATTTGATTCACTCAAAATGGATTTAAAATGAAGAAGTTATGGGTAAAACAAGATTGGATAATTTTTCTCATTTTAGCTACGTGAAAATTGGTAACAAATCTATTCCAACCATAACTTAATCAACTTGTATTGTATATTATGTAATCTTGAGATACCATAGACACGTATACAATGTTTCGACCTATCATGTCGACACATCTATATATATTTCGAAACAACCATAGACACTCTATATGTGAATGTTGGAGTTAGCTATACAGGGTTGAGGTTGATTCCAAAATATATATAGTTTGAGTTGTGATCAATACTGAGATACGTATACACTGGGTCGTGGATTGATTCAAGATAATATTTATCGATTTATTTCTGTACATCTAACTGTGGACAACTAGTTGTAGGTTACTAACGAGGACAGCTGACTTAATAAACTTAAAACATCAAAATATATTAAAAGTGTTGTAAATATATTTTGAACATACTTTGATATATATGTATATATTAATATAGGTTCGTGAATCAACCAGTGGCCAAGTCTTACTTCTCGACGAAGTAAAAATCTGTGAAAGTGAGTTATAGTCCCACTTTTAAAATCTAATATTTTTGGGATGAGAATACATGCATGTTTTATAAATGATTTACAAAATAGACACAAGTACGTGAAACTACATTCTATGGTTGAATTATCGAAATCGAATATGCCCCTTTTTATTAAGTCTGGTAATCTAAGAATTAGGGAACAGACACCCTAATTGACGCGAATCCTAAAGATAGATCTATTGGGCCTAACAAACCTCATCCAAAGTACCGGATGCTTTAGTACTTCGAAATTTATATCATATCCGAAGGGTGTCCCGGAATGATGGGGATATTCTTATATATGCATCTTGTTAATGTCGGTTACCAAGTGTTCACCATATGAATGATTTTTATCTCTATGTATGGGATGTGTATTGAAATATGAAATCTTGTGGTCTATTACTATGATTTGATATATATAGGTTAAACCTAAAACTCACCAACATTTTTGTTGACGTTTTAAGCATGTTTATTCTCAGGTGATTATTAAGAGCTTCCGCTGTCGCATACTTAAATAAGGACGAGATTTGGAGTCCATGCTTGTATGATATTGTGTAAAAACTGCATTCAAGAAACTTATTTTGTTGTAACATATTTGTATTGTAAACCATTATGTAATGGTCGTGTGTAAACAGGATATTTTAGATTATCATTATTTGATAATCTAAGTAAAGCTTTTTAAACCTTTATTGATGAAATAAACGTTATGGTTTGTTTTAAAATGAATGCAGTCTTTGAAAAACATCTCATATAGAGGTCAAAACCTCGCAACGAAATCAATTAATATGGAACGTTTTTAATCAATAAGAACGGGACATTTCAGTTGGTATCCGAGCGTTGGTCTTAGAGAACCAGAATTTTGCATTAGTGTATCTTATCGAGTTTGTTAGGATGCATTAGTGAGTCTGGACTTCGACCGTGTTTACTTGAAAAATGATTGCTTAACAAATTTTGTTGGAAACTATATATTTTTAACATGTAAATATTATGTGATATATTAATCTCTTAACGTGTTTGATATTATGTGATAGATGTCTACCTCTAGAACAAGTCCCATTGACTCACCTAATAATAATGAAGAGTCAAATGTAAATTGGAATGATTCGTGGACTGATTCACAAGTTCCCGAAGAGGAACCGGAAGAAGAGTCGGAATCGGAAGAAGAATCAGAACCGGAAGAAGAGGAACCGGAGGAGGAAATAGAACCGGTGGGGGAAATAATAAAATGGTTAAGTAAAAGAAAATCCTCAACCAACCGACCAGGGTTAATTATGGTCAATGGTGTTTCCGCCAAGGAAGCAAAATATTGGGAGGATTACCAATTCTCCGATGAATCGGATTCCGACGAGAATTCTGATGATGTTATAGAAATTACCCCAACTGAATTTAAAAAGGCAAAAGAAAATAATAAGGGAAAGGGCATAAAAATAGAGAAATCTAATTCCAACCCCGATGAACTTTATATGTATCGTCAACCCCCGAAGTCCTTAAGTTGTAACAATGACCCAGGAACCTCTAAACCACCAGGTTTTTCTAAACCGTTGTGGAAAATAACAGCTAATATTAGGGGAACATCATATATCCCTAGAAACTTGGCAAAACGAACCAAAACTGAAGAAGAAGAAACAAGCGAGTCGGAATAAGATAGTTGTATTCGTGTGGTGTAATATATGTAATATAGTGTGCTTATGCTTTATGATATATGTAAAAATTGCTTGTATTAATAAGTATTTTTTTTATGAATCTAACTCTTGTCTATTTTACAGTATAAAAACACAAAATGGATAGACAACCCAATATTTTAAGAGACCTACCCGGAGACATGATTGATGAAATCTTGTCTAGAGTCGGTCAGAATTCTTCGACACAACTATTTAAGGCGAGATCAGTTTGTAAGACAATCGAAGAACGTTCCAAGAATGCCTTGGTTTATAAAAGGCTTTCGTTCGAAAGATGGGGGATATCACATTGGGAAATCCATAAATTACGATGTGTTTACTTTGACGCATATATTGCGGGGAACCCAAATGCTATTTTACGCAATGGGTTAAGAAATTATTTTGACTCAATATATCAGAATATTGGACTTCGTGATTTAGAAAAAGCGGCTAACATGCAACATAAAGAAGCATGTTATGCTTACAGATTAGTAATGTTTGCTTCTCACCAAAGTGAGAACAAGAACATCGGGCTACAACTATTAAACAAAACGTTCCCACAAGTGACGGAGTCGGTAATTGGGGTAAGAAATGAGGTTTTTAGATTGTTACGGGACTGTTGGACATTACGTAACTCTCGTCCCTTTGACGACGTTACAACACGCTGTCTTATCAACGGCCATAACGGTTATGTTCCACAAGACCAAGGATGGGAAGTAATCCTAGTAAAACCAGAATGCATGACTTGTTTCTGGACGTATGAATTACGTGTCTTTATTGCCTTTGCTGAACGACTTGTGTACTAGCTAGAATTATCTTCACAACCATCTTGTATCAAATTTATTGTGTGCTATATTTCATGCTATATGTAAAATAAGTGGTATTGTAAGTTTGTAAAATATTGTGTAAAAGTTTGAACGCGAAATATTATTATAATCAGTTTTTCATATAGAATTGTAGTAGTTGATGAAATGTCCCGTTCTTATTGATTAAAAACGTTCCATATTAATTGATTTCGTTGCGAGGTTTTGACCTCTATATGAGACGTTTTTCAAAGACTGCATTCATTTTTAAACAAACCATAACCTTTATTTCATCAATAAAGGTTTAAAAAGCTTTACGTAGATTATCAAATAATGATAATCTAAAATATCCTGTTTACACACGACCATTACATAATGGTTTACAATACAAATATGTTACAACAAAATAAGTTTCTTGAATGCAGTTTTTACACAATATCATACAAGCATGGACTCCAAATCTTGTCCTTATTTAAGTATGCGACAGCGGAAGCTCTTAATAATCACCTGAGAATAAACATGCTTAAAACGTCAACAAAAATGTTGGTGAGTTTTAGGTTTAACCTATATATATCAAATCATAGTAATAGACCACAAGATTTCATATTTCAATACACATCCCATACATAGAGATAAAAATCATTCATATGGTGAACACCTGGTAACCGACAATAACAAGATGCATATATAAGAATATCCCCATCATTCCGGGACACCCTTCGGATATGATATAACTTTCGAAGTACTAAAGCATCCGGTACTTTGGATGGGGTTTGTTAGGCCCAATAGATCTATCTTTAGGATTCGCGTCAATTAGGGTGTCTGTTCCCTAATTCTTAGATTACCAGACTTAATAAAAAGGGGCATATTCGATTTCGATAATTCAACCATAGAATGTAGTTTCACGTACTTGTGTCTATTTTGTAAATCATTTATAAAACCTGCATGTATTCTCATCCCAAAAATATTAGATTTTAAAAGTGGGACTATAACTCACTTTCACAGATTTTTACTTCGTCGGGAAGTAAGATTTGGCCACTGGTTGATTCACGAACCTATAACAATATATACATATATATCAAAGTATGTTCAAAATATATTTACAACACTTTTAATATATTTTGATGTTTTAAGTTTATTAAGTCAGCTGTCCTCGTTAGTAACCTACAACTAGTTGTCCACAGTTAGATGTACAGAAATAAATCGATAAATATTATCTTGAATCAATCCACGACCCAGTGTATACGTATCTCAGTATTGATCACAACTCAAACTATATATATTTTGGAATCAACCTCAACCCTGTATAGCTAACTCCAACATTCACATATAGAGTGTCTATGGTTGTTCCGAAATATATATAGATGTGTCGACATGATAGGTCGAAACATTGTATACGTGTCTATGGTATCTCAAGATTACATAATATATAATACAAGTTGATTAAGTTATGGTTGGAATAGATTTGTTACCAATTTTCACGTAGCTAAAATGAGAAAAATTATCCAATCTTGTTTTACCCATAACTTCTTCAATTTAAATCCGTTTTGAGTGAATCAAATTGCTATGGTTTCATATTGAACTCTATTTTATGAATCTAAACAAAAAAAGTATAGGTTTCTAGTCGGAAAAATAAGTTACAAGTCGTTTTTGTAAAGGTAGTCATTTCAGTCGAAAGAACGACGTCTAGATGACCATTTTAGAAAACATACTTCCACTTTGAGTTTAACCATAATTTTTGGATATAGTTTCATGTTCATAATAAAAATCATTTTCTCAGAATAACAACTTTTAAATCAAAGTTTATCATAGTTTTTAATTAACTAACCCAAAACAGCCCGCGGTGTTACTACGACGGCGTAAATCCGGTTTTACGGTGTTTTTCGTGTTTCCAGGTTTTAAATCATTAAGTTAGCATATCATATAGATATAGAACATGTGTTTAGTTGATTTTAAAAGTCAAGTTAGAAGGATTAACTTTTGTTTGCGAACAAGTTTAGAATTAACTAAACTATGTTCTAGTGATTACAAGTTTAAACCTTCGAATAAGATAGCTTTATATGTATGAATCGAATGATGTTATGAACATCATTACTACCTTAAGTTCCTTGGATGAACCTACTGGAAAAGGGAAAAATAGATCTAGCTTCAATGGATCCTTGGATGGCTCAAAGTTCTTGAAGCAAAATCATGACACGAAAACAAGTTCAAGTAAGATCATCACTTGAAATAAGATTGTTATAGTTATAGAAATTGAACCAAAGTTTGAATATGATTATTACCTTGTATTAGAATGATAACCTACTGTAAGAAACAAAGATTTCTTGAGGTTGGATGATCACCTTACAAGATTGGAAGTGAGCTAGCAAACTTGAAAGTATTCTTGATTTTATGAAACTAGAACTTTTGGAATTTATGAAGAACACTTAGAACTTGAAGATAGAACTTGAGAGAGTTCAATTAGATGAAGGAAATTGAAGAATGAAAGTGTTTGTAGGTGTTTTTGGTCGTTGGTGTATGGATTAGATATAAAGGATATGTAATTTTGTTTTCATGTAAATAAGTCATGAATGATTACTCATATTTTTGTAATCTTATGAGATATTTCATGCTAGTTGCCAAATGATGGTTCCCACATGTGTTAGGTGACTCACATGGGCTGCTAAGAGCTGATCATTGGAGTGTATATACCAATAGTACATACATCTAAAAGCTGTGTATTGTACGAGTACGAATACGGGTGCATACGAGTAGAATTGTTGATGAAACTGAACGAGAATGTAATTGTAAGCATTTTTGTTAAGTAGAAGTATTTTGATAAGTGTATTGAAGTCTTTCAAAAGTGTATAAATACATATTAAAACACTACATGTATATACATTTTAACTGAGTCGTTAAGTCATCGTTAGTCGTTACATGTAAGTGTTGTTTTGAAACCTTTAGGTTAACGATCTTGTTAAATGTTGTTAACCCAATGTTTATAATATCAAAAGAGATTTTAAATTATTATATTATCATGATATTATGATGTACGAATATCTCTTAATATGATATATATACATTAAATGTCGTTACAACGATAAACGTTACATATATGTCTCGTTTCAAAATCATTAAGTTAGTAGTCTTGTTTTTACATATGTAGTTCATTGTTAATATAATTAATGATATGTTTACTTATCATAATATCATGTTAACTATATATATAACCATATATATGTCATCATATAGTTTTTTTACAAGTTTTAATGTTCGTGAATCACCGGTCAACTTGGGTGGTCAATTGTCTATATGAAACCTATTTCAATTAATCAAGTCTTAACAAGTTTGATTGCTTAACATGTTGGAAACATTTAATCATGTAAACATCAATCTCAATTAATGTATATAAACATGGAAAAGTTCGGGTCACTACAGTACCTACCCGTTAAATAAATTTTGTCCCGAAATTTTAAGCTGTTGAAGGTGTTGACGAATCTTCTGGAAATAGATGCGGGTATTTCTTCTTCATCTGATCTTCACGCTCCCAGGTGAACTCGGGTCCTCTACGAGCATTCCATCGAACCTTAACAATTGGTATCTTGTTTTGCTTAAGTCTTTTAACCTCACGATCCATTATTTCGACGGGTTCTTCGATGAATTGGAGTTTTTCGTTGATTTGGATTTCATCTAACGGAATAGTGAGATCTTCTTTAGCAAAACATTTCTTCAAATTCGAGACGTGGAAAGTGTTATGTACAGCCGCGAGTTGTTGAGGTAACTCAAGTCGGTAAGCTACTGGTCCGACACGATCAATAATCTTGAATGGTCCAATATACCTTGGATTTAATTTCCCTCGTTTACCAAATCGAACAACGCCTTTCCAAGGTGAAACTTTAAGCATGACCATCTCTCCAATTTCAAATTCTATATCTTTTCTTTTAATGTCAGCGTAGCTCTTTTGTCGACTTTGGACGGTTTTCAACCGTTGTTGAATTTGGATGATCTTCTCGGTAGTTTCTTGTATAATCTCCGGACCCGTAATCTGTCTATCCCCCACCTCACTCCAACAAATCGGAGACCTGCACTTTCTACCATAAAGTGCTTCAAACGGCGCCATCTCAATGCTTGAATGGTAGCTGTTGTTGTAGGAAAATTCTGCTAACGGTAGATGTCGATCCCAACTGTTTCCGAAATCAATAACACATGCTCGTAGCATGTCTTCAAGCGTTTGTATCGTCCTTTCGCTCTGCCCATCAGTTTGTGGATGATAGGCAGTACTCATGTCTAGACGAGTTCCTAATGCTTGCTGTAATGTCTGCCAGAATCTTGAAATAAATCTGCCATCCCTATCAGAGATAATAGAGATTGGTATTCCATGTCTAGAGACGACTTCCTTCAAATACAGTCGTGCTAACTTCTCCATCTTGTCATCTTCTCTTATTGGTAGGAAGTGTGCTGATTTGGTGAGACGATCAACTATTACCCAAATAGTATCAAAACCACTTGCAGTCCTTGGCAATTTAGTGATGAAATCCATGGTAATGTTTTCCCATTTCCATTCCGGGATTTCGGGTTGTTGAAGTAGACCTGATGGTTTCTGATGCTCAGCTTTGACCTTAGAACACGTCAAACATTCTCCTACATATTTAGCAATATCAGCTTTCATACCCGGCCACCAAAAATGTTTCTTGAGATCCATGTACATCTTCCCCGTTCCAGGATGTATTGAGTATCTGGTTTTATGAGCTTCTCTAAGTACCATTTCTCTCATATCTCCAAATTTTGGTACCCAAATCCTTTCAGCCCTATACCGGGTTCCGTCTTCCCGAATATTAAGATGCTTCTCCGATCCTTTGGGTATTTCATCCTTTAAATTTCCCTCTTTTAAAACTCCTTGTTGCGCCTCCTTTATTTGAGTAGTAATGTTATTATGAATCATTATATTCATAGATTTTACTCGAATGGGTTCTCTATCCTTCCTGCTCAAGGCATCGGCTACCACATTTGCCTTCCCCGGGTGGTAACGAATCTCAAAATCGTAATCATTCAATAATTCAATCCACCTACGCTGCCTCATATTCAGTTGTTTCTGATTAAATATGTGTTGAAGACTTTTGTGGTCGGTATATATAATACTTTTGACCCCATATAAGTAGTGCCTCCAAGTCTTTAATGCAAAAACAACCGCGCCTAATTCCAAATCATGCGTCGTATAATTTTGTTCGTGAATCTTCAATTGTCTAGACGCATAAGCAATCACCTTCGTTCGTTGCATTAATACACAACCGAGACCTTGCTTTGATGCGTCACAATAAATCACAAAATCATCATTCCCTTCAGGCAATGACAATATAGGTGCCGTAGTTAGCTTTTTCTTCAATAATTGAAACGCTTTCTCTTGTTCATCATTCCATTCAAATTTCTTCCCTTTATGCGTTAATACAGTCAAGGGTTTTGCTATTCTGGAAAAGTCTTGGATGAACCTTCTGTAGTAACCAGCTAGTCCTAAAAACTGGCGTATGTGTTTCGGAGTTTTCGGGGTTTCCCACTTTTCAACAGTTTCTATCTTTGCCGGATCCACCTTAATACCTTCTTTGTTCACTATGTGACCGAGGAATTGAACTTCTTCCAACCAAAATGCACACTTTGAAAACTTAGCGTACAATTCTTCCTTCCTCAATACTTCTAACACCTTTCTCAAATGTTCACCGTGTTCTTGGTCATTCTTTGAGTAAATAAGTATGTCATCAATGAAAACAATGACAAACTTGTCAAGGTATGGTCCACACACTCGGTTCATAAGGTCCATGAACACAGCTGGTGCATTAGTTAAACCAAACGGCATGACCATAAACTCGTAATGACCGTAACGTGTTCTGAAAGCAGTCTTTGGAATATCATCTTCTTTCACCCGCATTTGATGATACCCGGAACGTAAGTCAATCTTTGAATAAACAGAAGAGCCTTGTAGTTGATCAAATAAGTCGTCGATTCTCGGTAGTGGGTAGCGGTTCTTGATGGTAAGTTTGTTCAACTCTCGGTAGTCGATACACAACCTGAATGTACCATCTTTCTTCTTGACAAACAAAACAGGAGCTCCCCACGGTGATGTGCTTGGTCGAATGAAACCACGCTCTAAAAGTTCTTGTAATTGGCTTTGCAGTTCTTTCATCTCGCTGGGTGCGAGTCTGTAAGGAGCACGAGCTATTGGTGCAGCTCCTGGTACAAGATCTATTTGAAATTCAACGGATCGATGTGGGGGTAATCCCGGTAATTCTTTCGGAAATACATCGGGAAATTCTTTTGCAATGGGAACATTATTGATGCTCTTTTCTTCAGTTTGTACTTTCTCGACGTGTGCTAGAATAGCATAGCAACCTTTTCTTATTAGTTTTTGTGCCTTCAAATTACTAATAAGATGTAGCTTCGTGTTGCCCTTTTCTCCGTACACCATTAAGGGTTTTCCTTTTTCTCGTATAATGCGAATTGCATTTTTGTAACAAACGATCTCCGCTTTCACTTCTTTCAACCAGTCCATACCGATTATCACATCAAAACTCCCTAACTCTACTGGTATCAAATCAATCTTAAATGTTTCGCTAACCAGTTTAATTTCTCGATTCCGACATATATTATCTGCTGAAATTAATTTACCATTTGCTAATTCGAGTAAAAATTTACTATCCAAAGGCGTCAATGGACAACTTAATTTAGCACAAAAATCTCTACTCATATAGCTTCTATCCGCACCCGAATCAAATAAAACGTAAGCAGATTTATTGTCAATAAGAAACGTACCCGTAACAAGCTCCGGGTCTTCCTGTGCCTCTACCGCATTAATATTGAAAACTCTTCCACGGCCTTG
Organism: Rutidosis leptorrhynchoides; assembly: GCF_046630445.1. Taxonomy (NCBI): domain Eukaryota; kingdom Viridiplantae; phylum Streptophyta; class Magnoliopsida; order Asterales; family Asteraceae; genus Rutidosis; species Rutidosis leptorrhynchoides. Next base: position 161,090,741 of record NC_092343.1, on the reverse strand, counting down.
TCCATTCGTGTTCTCCTGGTTCGGGCAATTTCTAATAATGTGGCCTGGTTTTCCACATTTATAACAAACTACATTGGCATAACTTGCTCCGACACTACTTGCTCCGCCATTACTCGTTCCGACACCATTTGTTCCTTTCGTTCTATTAACCCCTGGTCCGTAGACCTCACACTTCGCCGCGCTATGACCATTTCTTTTACACTTGTTGCAAAATTTGGTGCAGAACCCCGAGTGATTCTTTTCACACCTTTGGCATAGTTGCTTCTGATTGTTGTTGTTGTTGCGGTTATTATTGTTGTTGGGATGATTGTTGTAGTTGCTGTTGTTGTTGTTGTTATTGTTGTTGGGCCGTTTGTTGTAGTTGCGATTGATGTTGCGATTGTTGGGATAATTGTTGCGATTATTGTTGTAATTGCTGTTGTTGTTGTATTGGTGATTCTTATCACCGTTTTCCTCCCACTTTCTTTTGACTTGCTTCACATTGGCCTCTTCAGCAGTCTGTTCTTTAATTCTTTCTTCAATCTGGTTCACTAGTTTGTGAGCCATTCTACATGCCTGTTGTATGGAGGCGGGCTCGTGTGAACTTATATCTTCTTGGATTCTTTCCGGTAATCCTTTCACAAACGCGTCGATCTTCTCTTCCTCATCTTCGAATGCTCCCGGACACAATAGGCACAATTCTGTGAATCGTCTTTCGTACGTGGTAATATCAAATCCTTGGGTTCGTAACCCTCTAAGTTCTGTCTTGAGCTTATTGACCTCGGTTCTGGGACGGTACTTCTCGTTCATCAAGTGCTTGAATGCTGACCACGGTAGTGCGTACGCATCATCTTGTCCCACTTGCTCTAGATAGGTATTCCACCATGTTAACGCAGAACCTGTGAAGGTATGCGTAGCGTACTTCACTTTGTCCTCTTCAGTACACTTACTTATGGCAAACACCGATTCAACCTTCTCGGTCCACCGTTTCAATCCGATCGGTCCTTCGGTTCCATCAAATTCCAAAGGTTTGCAGGCAGTGAATTCTTTGTAGGTGCATCCTACACGATTTCCTGTACTGCTAGATCCAAGGTTATTGTTGGTATGTAGCGCAGCCTGTACTGCGGCTATGTTTGAAGCTAGAAAAGTACGGAATTCCTCTTCATTCATATTCACGGTGTGTCGAGTAGTCGGTGCCATTTCCTTCAAAATAGTTAAATGGAACAAGTTAATCATACAGAATATTAAGAGTAGTTAATAGTATTTCGTAGCATAATATGAACTCATTTATAAAAGCTTTTTCTTCATATTAGCGTTTTATAAGTTTAAATTCGGGTAGTACCTACCCGTTAAGTTCATACTTAGTAGCTAATATACAATTCAACTACTACAATTCTATATGAAAAACTGATTGTAATAATATTTCGCGTTCAAACTTTTATACAATATTTTACAAACTTACAATACCGCTTATTTTACATAAAGCATGAAATATAGCACACAATAACTTTGATACAAGATAGTTGTGAAGACAATTCTAGCTAGTACACAAGTCGTTCGACAAAGGCAATAAAGACACGTAATTCATACGTCCAGAAACAAGTCATGCATTCTGGTTTTACTAGGACTACTTCCCATCCTCGGTCTTGTGCAACATAACCGTTATGGCCGTTGATAAGACAGCGTGTTGTAACGTCATCAAAGGGACGAGGGTTACGTAATGTCCAACAGTCCCGTAATAATCTAAAAACCTCATTTCTTACCCCAATTACCGACTCCGTCACTTGTGGAAACGTTTTGTTTAATAGTTGTAGCCCGATGTTCTTGTTCTCACTTTGGTGAGAAGCGAACATTACTAATCCGTAAGCATAACATGCTTCTTTATGTTGCATGTTAGCCGCTTTTTCTAAATCACGAAGTCCAATATTCGGATATATTGAGTCAAAATAATTTCTTAACCCGTTGCGTAAAATAGCATTTGGGTTCCCCGCAATATATGCGTCAAAGTAAACACATCGTAACTTATGGGTTTCCCAATGTGATATCCCCCATCTTTCAAACGAAAGTCTCTTATAAACCAAGACATTCTTGGAACGTTCTTCGAATGTCTTACAAACTGATCTCGCCTTAAATAGTTGTGCCGAAGAATTCTGGCCGACTCTAGACAAAATTTCATCAATCATGTCTCCGGGTAGGTCTCTTAAAATATTGGGTTGTCTATCCATTTTGTGTTTTTAAACTGTAAAATAGACAAGAGTTAGATTCATAAAAAAAAAAATACTTATTAATACAAGCAATTTTTACATATATCATAAAGCATAAGAACACTATATTCCATATATTACACCACACGAATACAACTATCTTATTCCGACTCGCTCGTTTCTTCTTCTTCGGTTTTGGTTCGTTTTGCCAAGTTTCTAGGGATATATGATGTTCCCCTAATACGAGCCGTCGTTGTCCACATTGGTTTAGAAAAACCTGGTGGTTTAGAGGTTCCCGGGTCATTGTTACAACTTAAGGACTTCGGGGGTTGACGATACATATAAAGTTCATCGGGGTTGGAATTAGATTTCTCTATTTTTATGCCCTTTCCCTTATTATTTTCTTTTGCCTTTTTAAATTCAGTTGGGGTAATTTCTATAACATCATCGGAATTCTCGTCGAAATCCGATTCATCGGAGAATTGGTAATCCTCCCAATATTTTGCTTCCTTGGCGGAAACACCATTGACCATAATTAACTTTGGTCGGTTGGTTGAGGATTTTCTTTTACTTAACCGTTTTATTATTTCCCCCACCGGTTCTATTTCTTCATCCGGTTCCGATTCTTCTTCCGGTTCCGATTCTTCTTCCGGTTCCGACTCTTCTTCCGGTTCCTCTTCGGGAACTTGTGAATCAGTCCACAAATCATTCCAATTTACATTTGACTCTTCATTATTATTAGGTGAGTCAATGGGACTTGTTCTAGAGGTAGACATCTATCACATAATATCAAACACGTTAAGAGATTAATATATCACATAATATTCATATGTTAAAAATATATAGTTTCCAACAAAAATGTTAAGCAATCATTTTTAAAGAAAACACGGTCGAAGTCCAGACTCACTAATGCATCCTAACAAACTCGATAAGACACACTAATGCAAATTTTCTGGTTCTCTAAGACCAACGCTCGGATACCAACTGAAATGTCCCGTTCTTATTGATTAAAAACGTTCCATATTAATTGATTTCGTTGCGAGGTTTTGACCTCTATATGAGACGTTTTTCAAAGACTGCATTCATTTTTAAACAAACCATAACCTTTATTTCATCAATAAAGGTTTAAAAAGCTTTACGTAGATTATCAAATAATGATAATCTAAAATATCCTGTTTACACACGACCATTACATAATGGTTTACAATACAAATATGTTACAACAAAATAAGTTTCTTGAATGCAGTTTTTACACAATATCATACAAGCATGGACTCCAAATCTTGTCCTTATTTAAGTATGCGACAGCGGAAGCTCTTAATAATCACCTGAGAATAAACATGCTTAAAACGTCAACAAAAATGTTGGTGAGTTATAGGTTTAACCTATATATATCAAATCGTAACAATAGACCACAAGATTTCATATTTCAATACACATCCCATACATAGAGATAAAAATCATTCATATGGTGAACACCTGGTAACCGACAATAACAAGATGCATATATAAGAATATCCCCATCATTCCGGGACACCCTTCAGATATGATATAACTTTCGAAGTACTAAAGCATCCGGTACTTTGGATGGGGTTTGTTAGGCCCAATAGATCTATCTTTAGGATTCGCGTCAATTAGGGTGTCTGTTCCCTAATTCTTAGATTACCAGACTTAATAAAAAGGGGCATATTCGATTTCGATAATTCAACCATAGAATGTAGTTTCACGTACTTGTGTCTATTTTGTAAATCATTTATAAAACCTGCATGTATTCTCATCCCAAAAATATTAGATTTTAAAAGTGGGACTATAACTCACTTTCACAGATTTTTACTTCGTCGGGAAGTAAGACTTGGCCACTGGTTGATTCACGAACCTATAACAATATATACATATATATCAAAGTATGTTCAAAATATATTTACAACACTTTTAATATATTTTGATGTTTTAAGTTTATTAAGTCAGCTGTCCTCGTTAGTAACCTACAACTAGTTGTCCACAGTTAGATGTACAGAAATAAATCGATAAATATTATCTTGAATCAATCCACGACCCAGTGTATACGTATCTCAGTATTGATCACAACTCAAACTATATATATTTTGGAATCAACCTCAACCCTGTATAGCTAACTCCAACATTCACATATAGAGTGTCTATGGTTGTTCCGAAATATATATAGATGTGTCGACATGATAGGTTGAAACATTGTATACGTGTCTATGGTATCTCAAGATTACATAATATATAATACAAGTTGATTAAGTTATGGTTGGAATAGATTTGTTACCAATTTTCACGTAGCTAAAATGAGAAAAATTATCCAATCTTGTTTTACCCATAACTTCTTCAATTTAAATCCGTTTTGAGTGAATCAAATTGCTATGGTTTCATATTGAACTCTATTTTATGAATCTAAACAAAAAAAGTATAGGTTTCTAGTCGGAAAAATAAGTTACAAGTCGTTTTTGTAAAGGTAGTCATTTCAGTCGAAAGAACGACGTCTAGATGACCATTTTAGAAAACATACTTCCACTTTGAGTTTAACCATAATTTTTGGATATAGTTTCATGTTCATAATAAAAATCATTTTCTCAGAATAACAACTTTTAAATCAAAGTTTATCATAGTTTTTAATTAACTAACCCAAAACAGCCCGCGGTGTTACTACGACGGCGTAAATCCGGTTTTACGGTGTTTTTCGTGTTTCCAGGTTTTAAATCATTAAGTTAGCATATCATATAGATATAGAACATGTGTTTAGTTGATTTTAAAAGTCAAGTTAGAAGGATTAACTTTTGTTTGCGAACAAGTTTAGAATTAACTAAACTATGTTCTAGTGATTACAAGTTTAAACCTTCGAATAAGATAGCTTTATATGTATGAATCGAATGATGTTATGAACATCATTACTACCTTAAGTTCCTTGGATGAACCTACTGGAAAAGAGAAAAATGGATCTAGCTTCAATGGATCCTTGGATGGCTCAAAGTTCTTGAAGCAAAATCATGACACGAAAACAAGTTCAAGTAAGATCATCACTTGAAATAAGATTGTTATAGTTATAGAAATTGAACCAAAGTTTGAATATGATTATTACCTTGTATTAGAATGATAACCTACTGTAAGAAACAAAGATTTCTTGAGGTTGGATGATCACCTTACAAGATTGGAAGTGAGCTAGCAAACTTGAAAGTATTCTTGATTTTATGAAACTAGAACTTTTGGAATTTATGAAGAACACTTAGAACTTGAAGATAGAACTTGAGAGAGTTCAATTAGATGAAGGAAATTGAAGAATGAAAGTGTTTGTAGGTGTTTTTGGTCGTTGGTGTATGGATTAGATATAAAGGATATGTAATTTTGTTTTCATGTAAATAAGTCATGAATGATTACTCATATTTTTGTAATCTTATGAGATATTTCATGCTAGTTGCCAAATGATGGTTCCCACATGTGTTAGGTGACTCACATGGGCTGCTAAGAGCTGATCATTGGAGTGTATATACCAATAGTACATACATCTAAAAGCTGTGTATTGTACGAATACGAATACGGGTGCATACGAGTAGAATTGTTGATGAAACTGAACGAGAATGTAATTGTAAGCATTTTTGTTAAGTAGAAGTATTTTGATAAGTGTATTGAAGTCTTTCAAAAGTGTATAAATACATATTAAAACACTACATGTATATACATTTTAACTGAGTCGTTAAGTCATCGTTAGTCGTTACATGTAAGTGTTGTTTTGAAACCTTTAGGTTAACGATCTTGTTAAATGTTGTTAACCCAATGTTTATAATATCAAAAGAGATTTTAAATTATTATATTATCATGATATTATGATGTACGAATATCTCTTAATATGATATATATACATTAAATATCGTTACAACGATAAACGTTACATATATGTCTCGTTTCAAAATCATTAAGTTAGTAGTCTTGTTTTTACATATGTAGTTCATTGTTAATATAATTAATGATATGTTTACTTATCATAATATCATGTTAACTATATATATAACCATATATATGTCATCATATAGTTTTTTTACAAGTTTTAATGTTCGTGAATCACCGGTCAACTTGGGTGGTCAATTGTCTATATGAAACCTATTTCAATTAATCAAGTCTTAACAAGTTTGATTGCTTAACATGTTGGAAACATTTAATCATGTAAACATCAATCTCAATTAATGTATATAAACATGGAAAAGTTCGGGTCACTACAGTTGAATTGTATATTAGCTACCAAGTATGAACTTAACGGGTAGGTACTACCCGAATTTAAACTTATAAAACGCTAATATGAAGAAAAAACTTTTATAAATGAGTTCATATTATGCTACGAAATACTATTAACTACTCTTAATATTCTATATGATTAACTTGTTCCATTTGACTATTTTGAAGGAAATGGCACCGACTACTCGACACACCGTGAATATGAATGAAGAGGAATTCCGTACTTTTCTAGCTTCAAACATAGCCGCAGTACAGGCTGCGCTACATACCAATAACCTTGGATCTAGCAGTACAGGAAATCGTGTAGGATGCACCTACAAAGAATTCACTGCCTACAAACCTTTGGAATTTGATGGAACCGAAGGACCGATCGGATTGAAATGGTGGACCGAGAAGGTCGAATCGGTGTTTGCCATAAGTAAGTGTACTGAAGAAGACAAAGTGAAGTACGCTACGCATACCTTCACAGGTTCTGCGTTAACATGGTGGAATACCTATCTAGAGCAAGTGGGACAAGACGATGCGTACGCACTACCGTGGTCAGCATTCAAGCACTTGATGAACGAGAAGTACCGTCCCAGAACCGAGGTCAATAAGCTCAAGACAGAACTTAGAGGGTTACGAACCCAAGGATTTGATATTACCACGTACGAAAGACGATTCACAGAATTGTGCCTATTGTGTCCGGGAGCATTCGAAGATGAGGAAGAGAAGATCGACGCGTTTGTGAAAGGATTACCGGAAAGAATCCAAGAAGATATAAGTTCACACGAGCCCGCCTCCATACAACAGGCATGTAGAATGGCTCACAAACTAGTGAACCAGATTGAAGAAAGAATTAAAGAACAGACCGCTGAAGAGGCCAATGTGAAGCAAGTCAAAAGAAAGTGGGAGGAAAACGGTGATAAGAATCACCAATACAACAACAACAGCAATTACAACAATAATCGCAACAATTATCCCAACAATCGTAACATCAATCGCAACTACAACAAACGGCCCAACAACAACAACAACAGCAACTACAACAATCATCCCAACAACAATAATAACCGCAACAACAACAACAATCAGAAGCAGCTATGCCAAAGGTGTGAAAAGTATCACTCGGGGTTCTGCACCAAATTTTGCAACAAGTGTAAAAGAAATGGTCATAGCGCGGCGAAGTGTGAGGTCTACGGACCAGGGGTTAATAGAACGAAAGGAACAAATGGTGTCGGAACGAGTAATGGCGGAGCAAGTAGTGTCGGAGCAAGCTATGCCAATGTAGTTTGTTATAAATGTGGAAAACCGGGCCACATTATTAGAAATTGCCCGAACCAGGAGAACACGAATGGACAAGGCCGCGGAAGAGTTTTCAATATTAATGCGGCAGAGGCACAGGAAGACCCGGAGCTTGTTACGGGTACGTTTCTTATTGACAATAAATCTGCTTACGTTTTATTTGATTCGGGTGCGGATAGAAGCTATATGAGTAGAGATTTTTGTGCTAAATTAAGTTGTCCATTAACGCCTTTGGATAGTAAATTTTTACTCGAATTAGCAAATGGTAAATTAATTTCAGCAGATATTATATGTCGGAATCGAGAAATTAAACTGGTTAGTGAAACATTTAAGATTGATTTGATACCAGTAGAGTTAGGGAGTTTTGATGTGATAATCGGTATGGACTGGTTGAAAGAAGTGAAAGCAGAGATCGTTTGTTACAAAAATGCAATTCGCATTATACGAGAAAAAGGAAAACCCTTAATGGTGTACGGAGAAAAGGGCAACACGAAGCTACATCTTATTAGTAATTTGAAGGCACAAAAACTAATAAGAAAAGGTTGCTATGCTGTTCTAGCACACGTCGAGAAAGTACAAACTGAAGAAAAGAGCATCAATGATGTTCCCATTACAAAAGAATTTCCCGATGTATTTCCGAAAGAATTACCGGGATTACCCCCACATCGATCCGTTGAATTTCAAATAGATCTTGTACCAGGAGCTGTACCAATAGCTCGTGCTCCTTACAGACTCGCACCCAGCGAGATGAAAGAACTGCAAAGCCAATTACAAGAACTTTTAGAGCGTGGTTTCATTCAACCAAGCACATCACCGTGGGGAGCTCCTGTTTTGTTTGTCAAGAAGAAAGATGGTACATTCAGGTTGTGTATCGACTACCGAGAGTTGAACAAACTTACCATCAAGAACCGCTACCCACTACCGAGAATCGACGACTTATTTGATCAACTACAAGGCTCGTCTGTTTATTCAAAGATTGACTTACGTTCCGGGTATCATCAAATGCGGGTGAAAGAAGATGATATTCCAAAGACTGCTTTCAGAACACGTTACGGTCATTACGAGTTTATGGTCATGCCATTTGGTTTAACTAATGCACCAGCTGTGTTCATGGACCTTATGAACCGAGTGTGTGGACCATACCTTGACAAGTTTGTCATTGTTTTCATTGATGACATACTTATTTACTCAAAGAATGACCAAGAACACGGTGAACATTTGAGAAAGGTGTTAGAAGTATTGAGGAAGGAAGAATTGTACGCTAAGTTTTCAAAGTGTGCATTTTGGTTGGAAGAAGTTCAATTCCTCGGTCACATAGTGAACAAAGAAGGTATTAAGGTGGATCCGGCAAAGATAAAAACTGTTGAAAAGTGGGAAACCCCGAAAACTCCGAAACACATACGCCAATTTTTAGGACTAGCTGGTTACTACAGAAGGTTCATCCAAGACTTTTCCAGAATAGCAAAACCCTTGACTGCATTAACGCATAAAGGGAAGAAATTTGAATGGAATGATGAACAAGAGAAAGCGTTTCAGTTATTGAAGAAAAAGCTAACTACGGCACCTATATTGTCATTGCCTGAAGGGAATGATGATTTTGTGATTTATTGTGACGCATCAAAGCAAGGTCTCGGTTGTGTATTAATGCAACGAACGAAGGTGATTGCTTATGCGTCTAGACAATTGAAGATTCACGAACAAAATTATACGACGCATGATTTGGAATTAGGCGCGGTTGTTTTTGCATTAAAGACTTAGAGGCACTACTTATATGGGGTCAAAAGTATTATATATACCGACCACAAAAGTCTTCAACACATATTTAATCAGAAACAACTAAATATGAGGCAGCGTAGGTGGATTGAATTATTGAATGATTATGACTTTGAGATTCGTTACCACCCGGGGAAGGCAAATGTGGTAGCCGATGCCTTGAGCAGGAAGGACAGAGAACCCATTCGAGTAAAATCTATGAATATAATGATTCATAATAACCTTACTACTCAAATAAAGGAGGCGCAACAAGGAGTTTTAAAAAAGGGAAATTTAAAGGATGAAATACCCAAAGGATCGGAGAAGCATCTTAATATTCGGGAAGATGGAACCCGGTATAGGGCTGAAAGGATTTGGGTACCAAAATTTGGAGATATGAGAGAAATGGTACTTAGAGAAGCTCATAAAACCAGATACTCAATACATCCTGGAACGGGGAAGATGTACAAGGATCTCAAGAAACATTTTTGGTGGCCGGGTATGAAAGCCGATGTTGCTAAATACGTAGGAGAATGTTTGACGTGTTCTAAGGTCAAAGCTGAGCATCAGAAACCATCAGGTCTACTTCAACAACCCAAAATCCCAAAATGGAAATGGGAAAACATTACCATGGATTTCATCACTAAATTGCCAAGGACTGCAAGTGGTTTTGATACTATTTGGGTAATAGTTGATCGTCTCACCAAATCAGCACACTTCCTGCCAATAAGAGAAGATGACAAGATGGAGAAGTTAGCACGACTGTATTTGAAGGAAGTTGTCTCCAGACATGGAATACCAATCTCTATTATCTCTGATAGGGATGGCAGATTTATTTCAAGATTCTGGCAGACATTACAGCAAGCATTAGGAACTCGTCTAGACATGAGTACTGCCTATCATCCACAAACTGATGGGCAGAGCGAAAGGATGATACAAATTCTTGAAGACATGCTACGAGCATGTGTTATTGATTTCGGAAATAGTTGGGATCGACATCTACCGTTAGCAGAATTTTCCTACAACAACAGCTACCATTCAAGCATTGATATGGCGCCGTTTGAAGCACTTTATGGTAGAAAGTGCAGGTCTCCGATTTGTTGGAGTGAAGTGGGGGATAGACAGATTACGGGTCCGGAGATTATACAAGAAACTACCGAGAAGATCATCCAAATTCAACAACGGTCGAAAACCGCCCAAAGTCGACAAAAGAGCTACGCTGACATTAAAAGAAAAGATATAGAATTTGAAATTGGAGAGATGGTCATGCTTAAAGTTGCACCTTGGAAAGGCGTTGTTCGATTTGGTAAACGAGGGAAATTAAATCCAAGGTTTATTGGACCATTCAAGATTATTGATCGTGTCGGACCAGTAGCTTACCGACTTGAGTTACCTCAACAACTCGCGGCTGTACATAACACTTTCCACGTCTCGAATTTGAAGAAATGTTTTGCTAAAGAAGATCTCACTATTCCGTTAGATGAAATCCAAATCAACGAAAAACTTCAATTCATCGAAGAACCCGTCGAAATAATGGATCGTGAGGTTAAAAGACTTAAGCAAAACAAGATACCAATTGTTAAGGTTCGATGGAATGCTCGTAGAGGACCCGAGTTCACCTGGGAGCGTGAAGATCAGATGAAGAAGAAATACCCGCATCTATTTCCAGAAGATTCGTCAACACCTTCAAAAGCTTAAAATTTCGGGACGAAATTTATTTAACGGGTAGGTACTGTAGTGACCCGAACTTTTCCATGTTTATATATATTAATTGAGATTGATATTTACATGATTAAATGTTTCCAACATGTTAAGCAATCAAACTTGTTAAGACTTGATTAATTGAAATATGTTTCATATAGACAATTGACCACCCAAGTTGACCGGTGATTCACGAACGTTAAAACTTGTAAAAACTATATGATGACATATATATGGATATATATATATTTAACATGATACTATGATAAGTAAACATATCAATAAGTATATTAACAATGAACTACATATGTAAAAACAAGACTACTAACTTAATGATTTTTAAACGAGACATATATGTAACGATTATCGTTGTAAAGACATTTAATGTATATATATATATCATATTAAGAGATATTCATACATGATAATATCATGATAATATAATAATTTAAAATTTCATTTGATATTATAAACATTGGGTTAACAACATTTAACAAGATCGTTAACCTAAAGGTTTCAAAACAACACTTACATGTAACGACTAACGATGACTTAACGACTCAGTTAAAATGTATATACATGTAGTGTTTTAATATGTATTTATACACTTTTGAAAGACTTAAATACACTTATCAAAATACTTCTACTTAACAAAAATGCTTACAATTACATCCTCGTTCAGTTTCATCAACAATTCTACTCGTATGCACCCGTATTCGTACTCGTACAATACACAGCTTTTAGATGTATGTACTATTGGTATATACACTCCAATGATCAGCTCTTAGCAGCCCATGTGAGTCACCTAACACATGTAGGAACCATCATTTGGCAACTAGCATGAAATATCTCATAAAATTACAAAAATATGAGTAATCATTCATGACTTATTTACATGAAAATAAAATTACATATCCTTTATATCTAATCCATACACCAACGACCAAAAACACCTACAAACACTTTCATTCTTCAATTTTCTTCATCTAATTGATCTCTTTCAAGTTCTATCTTCAAGTTCTAAGTGTTCTTCATATATTCTACAAGTTCTAGTTACATAAAATCAAGAATACTTTCAAGTTTGCTAGCTCACTTCCAATCTTGTAAGGTGATCATCCAACCTCAAGAAATTTTTGTTTCTTACAGTAGGTTATCATTCTAATACAAGGTAATAATCATATTCAAACTTTCAATTTCTATAACTATAACAATCTTATTTCAAGTGATGATCTTACTTGAACTTGTTTTCGTGTCATGATTCTGCTTCAAGAACTTCGAGCCATCCAAGGATTCGTTGAAGCTAGATCCATTTTTCGCTTTTCCAGTAGGTTTATCCAAGGAACTTAAGGTAGTAATGATGTTCATAACATCATTCAATTCATACATATAAAGCTATCTTATTCGAAGGTTTAAACTTGTAATCACTAGAACATAGTTTAGTTAATTCTAAACTTGTTCGCAAACAAAAGTTAATCCTTCTAACTTGACTTTTAAAATCAACTAAACACATGTTCTATATCTATATGATATGCTAACTTAATGATTTAAAACCTGGAAATACGAAAAACACCGTAAAACCGGATTTACGCCGTCGTAGTAACACCGCGGGCTGTTTTGGGTTAGTTAATTAAAAACTATGATAAACTTTGATTTAAAAGTTGTTATTCTGAGAAAATGATTTTTATTATGAACATGAAACTATATCCAAAAATTATGGTTAAACTCAAAGTGGAAGTATGTTTTCTAAAATGGTCATCTAGACGTCGTTCTTTCGACTGAAATGACTACCTTTACAAAAACGACTTGTAACTTATTTTTCCGACTATAAACCTATACTTTTTCTGTTTAGATTCATAAAATAGAGTTCAATATGAAACCATAGCAATTTGATTCACTCAAAATGGATTTAAAATGAAGAAGTTATGGGTAAAACAAGATTGGATAATTTTTCTCATTTTAGCTACGTGAAAATTGGTAACAAATCTATTCCAACCATAACTTAATCAACTTGTATTGTATATTATGTAATCTTGAGATACCATAGACACGTATACAATGTTTCGACCTATCATGTCGACACATCTATATATATTTCGAAACAACCATAGACACTCTATATGTGAATGTTGGAGTTAGCTATACAGGGTTGAGGTTGATTCCAAAATATATATAGTTTGAGTTGTGATCAATACTGAGATACGTATACACTGGGTCGTGGATTGATTCAAGATAATATTTATCGATTTATTTCTGTACATCTAACTGTGGACAACTAGTTGTAGGTTACTAACGAGGACAGCTGACTTAATAAACTTAAAACATCAAAATATATTAAAAGTGTTGTAAATATATTTTGAACATACTTTGATATATATGTATATATTAATATAGGTTCGTGAATCAACCAGTGGCCAAGTCTTACTTCTCGACGAAGTAAAAATCTGTGAAAGTGAGTTATAGTCCCACTTTTAAAATCTAATATTTTTGGGATGAGAATACATGCAGGTTTTATAAATGATTTACAAAATAGACACAAGTACGTGAAACTACATTCTATGGTTGAATTATCGAAATCGAATATGCCCCTTTTTATTAAGTCTGGTAATCTAAGAATTAGGGAACAGACACCCTAATTGACGCGAATCCTAAAGATAGATCTATTGGGCCTAACAAACCCCATCCAAAGTACCGGATGCTTTAGTACTTCGAAATTTATATCATATCCGAAGGGTGTCCCGGAATGATGGGGATATTCTTATATATGCATCTTGTTAATGTCGGTTACCAGGTGTTCACCATATGAATGATTTTTATCTCTATGTATGGGATGTGTATTGAAATATGAAATCTTGTGGTCTATTACTATGATTTGATATATATAGGTTAAACCTAAAACTCACCAACATTTTTGTTGACGTTTTAAGCATGTTTATTCTCAGGTGATTATTAAGAGCTTCCGCTGTCGCATACTTAAATAAGGACGAGATTTGGAGTCCATGCTTGTATGATATTGTGTAAAAACTGCATTCAAGAAACTTATTTTGTTGTAACATATTTGTATTGTAAACCATTATGTAATGGTCGTGTGTAAACAGGATATTTTACATTATCATTATTTGATAATCTAAGTAAAGCTTTTTAAACCTTTATTGATGAAATAAACGTTATGGTTTGTTTAAAATGAATGCAGTCTTTGAAAAACGTCTCATATAGAGGTCAAAACCTCGCAACGAAATCAATTAATATGGAACGTTTTTAATCAATAAGAACGGGACATTTCAGCAAGGTACCGTAAATCTTCCTGTATCTCCTAGCTTAGGGGGAATTCCATGTTGTAACACTAACGAGCATTCTTCACTTAAGGGCAAGCTAACTATCTCTCTTAATCTCTCTTTGTTTGAAAGCAGTTCTTTAAAAAATTTAGCGCAGTTTGGCATTTCTACTAAAGCATCTACTAGACGTACATTCAAATGCAAATTCTTAATAATATCCCAATACTTAGCAAATTATGCTTCTTGTTTTTCCTTCCTAAGCCTACCTGGGAAAGGTATGCGGGCGCGCGGAATAATTTCCGGGGCCTTAGGAGAGATAGGTTCCGGTGGATTGACAACTGGGTCAATTGGCACAGGTTCCTTATCGGAAAATTCTTGTATGGGTACATTAACAGTTGTTTCTTTTCCTCCTCTAGTAATTACTAGGGCATCAAACTCACTACACTCTATATCAATTTTAGTGGTTAAACGTTTAAGAGTAAGCTGAAAATTCTTGATTAATTCTTCAAAAGTCTTTATTAAAGTGTCGAACTTATTCTGACATTCTATGACATGAAGGTTTATCATGTATTGCTTTTTCATAAATTCAGCTAAAATTTCCTTAGAGTGGAGAGTAGGTTTGTGCAACGGAACTATTATATTATGATCCGAGCTATTGTGCTGTTTGTGTGCCCATCTAGGGTAAGGATACCTTAGATTGGTTCTAGTAGCATCGGAGTTCTTTGGAATTTGTAAACTTTGAAGAGTGAGGGTGAGATCTTGTAACCTGGTTTCCAGTATTTTTACCGTATGAGCGAAGACATCATCCTTCTCAGCAGCTTCATTGTTCCAGTCTTCCTGTTGTGCAGCTATTGTGTCCAAGAGATCCCATGCTTCATCTGCTATTCGAGATATGAAATTGCCTTGCGAGGCCATGTCTAGGAGAGACTTATCATCTTTGGTCAAACCATTGTAAAGCATACAGACTATGTCTGCCCGACTTAACGAATGATCTGAACATCTTTTAAGCATCATCTTTACTCTATTCCATGCTAGACACAATGACTCATTCTCTTTTTGGGAAAAGTTAGTGATGTCATTTCTTAAACAGGTTTGCAGGGAGGGTGGATAATATTTATTTAGAAATTTAGTGGCCAAATCCTCCCATGATTTGATTGAATTCGGGTTAAGTACGTCAAACCATGCTGAAGCGTGTTTAGAAAGTGAATATTGGAAAAGGTGAAGTTTTAAAATGTTTGATTCCTTCTTAAAAGAGTCAACCAGACTGATAAATTTGTTTATATGAAAATTAGGATCGTCAGTCGGTAATCCTTGAGATTTACAGATCATACTGACTAGTTTAATCATGTGTGAACTGATTTCAGGAATTCCTTCGGTTCCTAAGGTGACTGGTCCTCCTCTTTCCTCTAAGCATGACTTATGCATAGAAGCAAGGGTGTCTTGTTGTTCCGTTTTTTTTAGATTTTCTGATTTTCTGATAATAAAAAGACTTAAAAATAACTTTTAGAAAATATTAATTTACTAAAACGATCGATAATTTAATAAAAACAATTATTCTTGAAATTCGGTCGCTAACCAGATCGGATATCTTAATTGATAAGACTTCTCACAGACTACTCGTATAGAGGTGGCCAGGCCGACTACGGAGAGGCAGGATCCTTTTGGTTCCAATATAAATGGAGACTGTTCGGAAAATCCAATAATCAAGTCCGTGTATAATTGTCTTTCTTAGACACCACCAAACAATACTTTGTCTGCTTAAAATCTTTCTCGATCAAAATATCTGGAGCTCCCCGGCAGCGGCGCCAAGAGAAATAGTGATATGCCACTAACGGACGGTTTTTATTTCTGCGGTGTCGTTAGGTCGCAGGATGTCCGATTCGGTAGCACACAGTGTCTTCGTTTATTTATATTTTGCGGGGCCTAAATTTACTTTACTTTCTAAGGTGTAGAAGGCGTAAGTTAACCTAGTGTTGAATTTTATGCTGATCAACAAATTGAAGATCAAGTGGATAATTGTCTTTTAGTTAAATTACCTGGATAAAAGATAGTAGTTGGTTTTAGCTAAAGGTCCTAAATGCAGAAAAGTAAATAAAGTGGGAGGATATCTGGAGTATACAGATCAAGGAAATGTTGACCAAGATATTAGTATTGGGTTAGGGATAGGTAATTATGCTTATGTTAAGACTATGTTTGGATTAATGTAGATCTGGTTAGATGAGCCAATTACACAGACCTACTTATCTCTGAACTCTCGGAGTTCTCTTTGAGCAGTGAGAAGTATGTCACTTGGTCGTATAACTGAAGTGTAACAATACCTCGGAGGTTATCCTCAGTAGAGTACTAGGTTTATTAGTGAGTTAAGCTCTAATCCTAACCCTCGTTATCAGTTTAGGTAACTGAATAACAACGTGCCGTGTTGATTGAACACTGATCACAAACGGAAGGAGTCCGTTGGTTTAAGTTGGCAAAACCTTAAATGAAAACTAACAACCATTACATCATACTAATGAGATCACAACAAATCAAACATTATACAGCATTACAGTTAATATATTAATAGTAAAGCAGATAGAAACCTAATAAGTACCTAAACAATTGATATGACTAAGACCTAGGGCAACAATCAGACAAGAACATGCAATAGGCTTGGGTCATACAGTAGAGGCACTAACTAGATCTTAACAGCTCTTAAGAGGTCTCTTCGGAACAGTCAATAGGCATACTAGGTCATTCATGTCTCAATTCCTTGGTTTCGTGTCCTAAAAGTGCATTAGATGCCTCTCGGGAACTCCAGCCATACCGAGTTCATAGAATCTTCAGATACAGTATAACCAGGGGTCTTAATCCTATGAAGTAGCTAATTTCATATAGGTGGACAAGTTCTGATCACAACTTAAGTTGGTCAATCCTTAAGATGCTAGCATACAAATCTATCAGACTTCCTAATTCAGCATTATAACAGTAACCGTACTAAATTAACATAATTACGCTAACCCAAACTTCTATCATGGCAACATACAGATAAATTAAGCTATCATGGCAATATCGGAACGCATTATTAAACATAAAGAGTAAGAATACTTGTTTAATACAAAAGACAAGCGTTTCGAATAAAACCTGAAAAAGCCGAACTAATCTGCCCGGGATCGCAGGGACTCGCCAGGATATCCTCCGGAAAATAAAAGCTAAGCTAACTACTACTAAAAACTACTAAAAATATTGAAAATATAAATTGTATTGCAAGTTGAGTGTGTCTTGGAATGAATGGAGAAGGCCCCTTTAAATAGACTTGGAAATCTGCCAAATACGCCTGGCAGGCCGTTTGGCAGGCCGTATTTGGCAGGCCGTATTCTTGGCAAGCCGTTTGGTGGCTCGTGTGGTGGCACGTATCTGGCAGGCCGTTTCCATAGTGGCAGGCCGTATGGCAGGCCGTATGGCTTGCTGATCAGGGCCTGATTCACTGGATCGTAACTTGATTTCTTGTCTTTCATCGTTTTCGCTCTAGAATCTTTGTTTTAGCTCCGTTTTACTTGATTCTTTTTGCATCGCCTTTGTAATTACTTAATCTACAAAATCAACCGAAAAAACGATAATTTTGCCGACAAAGTTTTAATCTTTATTGTTTTAGGGCTTGATTTAGGGGGTAAAAACGTGACTTTTTGCCCGATATCACACATCATTTAAATTCTTCTATGTCAGGTTTAAAATCGACAAATGGAATAAAACAAGTATGGAACGAAAAGAATGGCAGAGTCAAAGCATCTAAGAGTCTTTCTCTAGCTAGGTAATATTTTGTAAATCCAAAACTTATGGCACATGATAAATTTGCGTCGAAACAACAATTTGATGTTTGTAATAATGTACTTAAGCGTACTCCAAAGACCTCTGTTACACCTTCTCATGCTAAGAAACGTGTTTCTTTTAATCTGCAATGTGATGCTTGTTGTTCATTGAATGTTAAATCTAGTTTGAATGATTCTGTGCATTCTCATACTTTAAATGCTAGACATGTATTATCGAATACTAACAGGGGACCCATTCAAAAATGGGTACCTAAATGTAAGTAATGACTTTGTCTTGCAGGCTGTGTCTGTATGTGTTTCGATTTTAGATTCAGGTTGTTCTAAGCACATGACAGGCAACAAATCACTTCTCTCAAACTTCGTTGAACGATTTCTTGGAAGTGTTCGTTTCGGAAACAATCACTTTGCTGCTATTCTTGGATATGGAGATGTTCATTACAAAGGAACAATCATCAAATGAGTTTCTTATGTTGAAGGACTTGGACACAATTTGTTTAGCGTTGGTCAATTTTGTGATGGAGACTTAAAGGTCACTTTCGAAAGATTTAAATGCAGTGTTCAATCTCAAGAAGGAGACAACTTAATCGTTGGCTCGAGCGACAAAGATCTTTATATAATAAATCTTGCTAATTCATCTCCAACATCCAAACTTTGCTTGTTGTCAAAAGCCACTTCTCAAAATTCTTGGCTTTGGCATCGGCGTTTTTCTCATCTAAATTTCAAAACCATGAACAAACTTGCTTCCAATCACCTTGTCGAAGGCTTACCCATTTTCAAGTATGATCCAAATCATCTTTGCTCTGCATGTGGTCTTGGAAAGTTGAAACGAACTTCTCATAAACCAAAACCATCTTCTTCAATACCTTGTCCTCTACATCTTCTTCATATGGATTTATGCGGTCCAATGAAAGTTGCTAGCTTAAACAAGAAGAAGTATGTGCTTGTCATAGTAGATGATTACTCTCGGTACACATGGGTTTATTTTCTTCGAGGAAAGGATGAAACTCCTCAGACGATCATTTGATTTTATCAAACAAACACAAAAGAGCTTACATCTTCAAGTTAAAATTCCAAGAACTGACAATGGCATCGAGTTTAAGAATTCTACTTTGACATCTTTCTTCACATCTGAAGGCATCACACAACAATTCTCCACAGCTCGTACACCATAATAGAATGGTGTTGTTGAACGTCAAAATCATACTCTTGTTGAAGCTACTCGTACTATGCTTGCCTATGCAAAGCTTCCCACTTCTCTTTGGGCTGAAGCTTTATCAACTGCATGCTTCACACAGAATCGTACTTTGATAACCAAACGTTTCAACAAAACACCCTATGCGATTCTTTATAATCGCAAACCAAGTGTTCATTTCTTTCACATATTCGGATGTACTTGCTACGTCCTAAATGATCGAGAAAGTTTAGGAAAGTTTGATCCTAAAAGCGATGAAGGCATTTTCATTGGATATTCTCGTGATAAGAAGGCTTATCGAATCTATAACAAACGCACCAAGGTCATCAATGAAAGTGTCAACGTTCAATTTGATGAACTTTCAGAAATGGTTCTAGAACAATCCAATTCCAGACCCGATCCCCAATGTTCAACATCATCTAATCAACCAACCAAACCTAATGAAAGTCCAACTCTAGATGATCTTGAAATACTTTTTGAGTATTTTTATCAAGAGCCAAAGTCGACATCATTAGTTAATCCAATTCCTAATGATCCACCAACTTCAACTGAGGTTACACCTAACTTGAATGATGAAACAACATCATCATCAAATGGCGCATCATCGTCCGCACAACAAGCTCATGACAAAGCACCAAATGTATCTGCTGCTACACCAATCACCACATCTTCCTCCGAGACATCAAACAATGAATCATCAACGGATGATTTACCAATTGTCCCTTATGAAAGGTCTACAACAATTTCAATTCCTAATCCTACACTGTATATTCAACTCCCACCAATGATACATAACCCGCAGCTACATGAACAATCTTTAGAATCGTTGGAAACAAGACCAACATCTTCTTTTGTGGATCATTCCTTAGACAATGAACATTATGATCCACTTCCTCATACCAATAAATGGACCAATATTCACCCAGTTTCACAAGTAATCGGTGACTTGAATGCACCTATTACTACTCGAAGAGCAACTGCCAATTATTGTCTATTTTCAAGCTTTCTAAGTATGGTAGGACCAACAAAAGTCGCTGATTCTTTAAAAGATCCAGATTGGGTAATTGCAATGGAAGAAGAAATCAATCAATTAGAGCAATTAAAGGTATGGCGACTGGTTCCCAAACCAGCAGATGTTATACCCATTGGCACAAAATGGATTTTCAAAAACAAGAAGGATGAAACTGGAGTCATTGTGCGTAACAAGGCACGTCTTGTAGCTAAAGGATACTGTCAACAAGAAGGCATTGATTTTGATGAAACGTTTGCTTCAGTTGCTCGTATTGAGGCTATTCGAATGTTTCTCTCTTATGCTGCTCACAAGGACTTTGTTGTATATCAAATGGATGTCAAAACCGCTTTTCTTTATGGAAATCTCAAAGAGGAGGTATATGTCAGTCAACCTGAAGGTTTTGTAAGTAAAATTCATCCTGACTATGTTTACATTTTTGACAAAGCCCTTTACGGACTAAAACAAGCACCCAAAGCATGGTATGATATGTTGTCACAATTCCTGCTCAAACACGATTTCTCCAAAGGAGCAATCGACACCACTTTGTTTATTAAAAGGTAAAATCAACACATAATCCTTATCCAAATTTATGTTGACGACATCATTTTTGGATCAACCAATAAAAAGTACTGCGATAACTTTTCTAAGTTAATGGTTAAACATTTTAAAATGAGTCTGATGGGTCAACTTAAGTTTTTCTTAGGTTTACAAGTGCGTAAAATGTCCAATGGTATTTTTATACATCAAACAAAGTACATAACCGATATGTTATCTAAGTATGATATGATGAATATCCAAACCATTGCCACACCTATGGAATGTCGTACTAAGATTCATCCTGATTTAAATGGAAAACCAGTGGATAAAACACTTTATCATAGTATGATTGGTTCACTCATGTATCTAACTGCTAGTTGTCCAGATATTTCGTTTGCTACATGTTTATGTGCCAGGTATCAAGCAAACCCAATGGAATCCCATCTTCATGCGGTTAAACGAATTTTTCGATATCTTAAGGGAACGAGTACCTTAGGAATCTGGTATCCTCGTGGTACATGATTTAACTTGGTTGCTTTTTCTGATGCTAATTATGCGGGTTTCAAACTTGATCGAAAAAGTACAACCGGACATGTTCAATTCTTGGGAGACAAGTTGGTGAGCTGGTCTTCAAAGAAATAACTTTGTGTCTCTACTTCAACTGCTGAAGCTGACTATGTAGCTGCTGCTGCATGTTGCTCACAAGTCTTATGGATGAAGACACAACTTACGGATTATGGGTACGCATTCAACAAGATTCCAATCTATTGTGATTCCAAAAGTGAAATCACAATATCATGCAACCCAGTTCAACATACCCGCACAAAACACATTGATGTGCGTTACCATTTCATCAAAGATCATGTGGAGAAAGGCAACATTGAATTATATTTTGTCCCCACAAATGATCAACTTGCTGATTTATTTACCAAGCCTTTGGATGAAGAACGATTCAACTTCCTAAAAGCTAAAATAGGTATGGTAAATTTTCAACCCACTCCTGATCAATATGATCTTTAGTCTTATCATTTTGTACTTGCACTTGTACGTATTTTGTTTTCTTTACATCATATAAACCCAAACATTGTTATTTTAACCATAAAACCACAAAAACATTGTTATTTTCATGATGGCTTCTACATACTTCAGTGTAGCACCCACACTTCAAATTGGTGTGAAACACCATAATGGATTTTGTACATATAACAGTACAAAACCCATGTATTAGTGTTTTTCTCGCAGGTGTAAGGATAAGATTGTCATTTAGTGAGGTTTTATGAAAACAATCGACTCAACTCTGTTTCAAAGGGAGGAAATTTAATTTCTTCAAGACGGAGTATTCCTCATGCACTTACCCGGAAAACTAACCCTATTCTTCTTTTTGATTATTATTAACTGTTGAATGTGCTTCCCTTCAAAATAATTGATGTGTACGAGGTGTAGTACAAAATAGTTATATTTTTATTACGAAATACTATTAAATACGATACAATTTTACACAAGTTATTTATTTATTTATAGAGTGGATATACCTAAACCTTGCTACAACACTTATAGGCAGTGTACCTAATCGTACAGTAGTGTAGTTTTTAGTAAGTCCGGTTCGTTCCACAGGGAGCTGGCAAAGTTTAACGCTATATTTATTTTAAGCTATATTTATCTAAATATATATATAAGTATTATTATTATTATTATTATTATTATTATTATTATTATTATTATTATTATTATTATTATTATTATTATTATTATTATTATTATTATTATTATTATTATCATTATTATTATTATTATTATTATTATTATTATTATTATTATTATTATTATTATTATTATTATTATTATTATTATTATTATTATTATTATTATTATTATTATTATTATAAGGGGGTTTTTACCGTTTAGTGACCGGTTTGTCGATTTTAAAACTTAAGTCACAATTCAAACCTAATGCAAAATATATAAATATATCTTAATTTAAAGCGTAAAGTAAATGATGATAAATAAAAGTACGATAAATTAAAGTGCGATAATTAAAATGACATTAAATAAAAGTACGATGAGATATAAAATAAAGGAATTATGCTTATTTAAACTTCCGTAATCAAGATGTCCGACGTGTTGATTTTAGTTTATTACCATGGGTTAATTGTTCTTTGTCCTGGATTATTCAACATGTCCATACGGTTTTGTCCATAACAGTCCATCGGTCATAATTATAAAGTGCGAGGATCTTCGTCAAATTATTCTTATTACCCGAAGTCAAATATTCCAACTAATTGGGGATTCGAACTGTAACAAGGTCTTAATACTTTGTTTAATGAATACAAATTACCCTTGAATGTAATCTACCCCTGTTTTAATGAGTCCAGTAACTATTAAACCATCCCCGTGTCCGGTCAAATGAACAATAATTCGTATTTATAAATATCCCGCCCACCGTACCCAGCTAAGCGTATGTGGTTATGAATAAATACGTCAAATTATAAGTCTTTATATTAATTTAACTAGGTACCATTTAGTTAATATAAAGCCCATTAATAGCCCATAGTCTAATTTCCACAAGTGTCGATCTTTTGTCCAAACCCCAATTATGGTACAAAGCCCAATTACCCAATCTTAATATTTAGCCCAACATCACGATTACTTCGGCTTAAATAAGCATAATAATAACTTAGCTACGAGACATTAATGAAAATAATTTAAACATAACTTACAGTGATTTATTAATAGTGTAGCGTTACACGGACAGAGTTTCGACTTACAAACTTAAAACATTCGCTAACATAACCTTATTATTATTAATCTTAAATTAAAATTAAAATTAAAATTATATATATATATATATATATATATATATATATATATATATATATATATATATATATATATATATATATATATATATATATATATATATATATATATATATATATATATATATATATATTACGTAAGAGATAGATAGAAAAGGTGTATCGAATTCAGCAAAATGCGTTGCCTTTTATAGGCCCCATCCGGATACTGTTTGCTCCGCGAGTGCGGATTTGTTTGCCTTCGAAGTTCCGCGAGTGCAGAGCTGTGGATTCCAGCTCACACACTTTGGATCCTAGCTTGCCGACGGATTTTAAAATATAAATATAATAAATATAATTTTAAGAATTATTTATATATTATATTATATTTATGTGCATAGTTGACTTGTAATTTTAGCTCCGTTGCGTCACGCATTTTGAAAGTTGACTCAGGTCCCGGTTTCGGATTTTCGAACGTCCTTTCGTACGATTTAATATCGTGTACTTTGCATTTTGTAACTTGTACTCCTGTCATTTTTAGACGTTTCTCATCAATAAATTGAACCACTTGGATTGTACTTTGTACTTTTTAGCTTTTTGGTCGTTTGCGTCTTCAAATCGTCGAATCTGCCTTTTGTCTTCACCTTTTATTATTTAAAAGAATATCACTTGTAAATAGAACAATTGCAACTGAAATCTTGTCTTTCTTGAGGGATAATGCTATGAAATATGTGTTCGTTTTTAGCATTATCAATATTCCCACACTTGAGCGTTGCTTGTCCTCAAGCAATATAGTCTTGAAATAAAAATACTAGAATCACTTCTTTATTCTTCACACTTTGTACATCAGTGATTTCAATACGGCGGTATGAACAATGATAGTAACGATGTGGTTTACAGTACCACATGACTATAAAAATTTAGATCCGTTAGGAAATTGGATCTTTATGAAAACATTTGATCTTTAAAAATTTAATCTAGTTTTTACCCTAGATCAGTTTTCCGGAATAACCCTTCACTAGTGTTGCAAAATGTTTTTGTGGATTTTGTGGGTTTCAGATTTGAAAATTTTAGCTCAAAATTTGCGGTTTTGTGTCACCCACTTGCTAACCTTGTATTAGGAAAGTAACACGTCCAGTTTACTTGCTCCGTATATTACCTTTCGGTAAACTACCATCCGGTTGTAAAGGAAAGCGTTGAAAAAGCAACTGTTAAGGCAATGTTCCGTGACATGCTTTTGATTATGGTCCAAAAACATGTCGGATGCTAGTACTATCCTTTGTAGGAGCAATAGTAAAGATCATCCTATAATTTTTCGATTTGGCACAAGGTCCTGTCTTCGACCATGCTATGCAACCACCGTTCTTACGGTTGACACCCGATTTGGTTCAGGTGACCTAATGAATTTCAGGTGAATTCCTAGGATTTTACGTTCAATGGTAATGAACGCATTGAAAATGGGTTTTCAGAAAACAAATCGGTTTGTAATTTTTGATCAAAATATTTTCTCGTTCAAGCTCGAGTTTAGATATCATTGAATTCCATGAGTTTGAATTCTCAATCTTTAAGGTCAATCTCAAGGATTGAGTAATATCAGGCTTAAAAGCTTATTTTTGATCTTTAAGGAGATTATTCTTTCTGGAGATCTGATTCATTAGTCTTATCAAGCTAATTTGCACGGTGCCCTCCCATTGTACGAGATAAATCCTTCTCATGGTTAGGATAAATCTGATCACTTGGCGACCTTGTTTGATGCTGAGGTCTGTGGATTTCCTGCTGATTTTAGAGATGACTTTTCTAGATTTTTCGTCAACCTACAGCTGGTCTGGACGACAACTTCTTGACCTAAATCAAGAAGCGCGTGTCTTTTTCGGAAGACTTTACTTCCTTTTAATGATGGAATTAATTCATCTTGTAGATCTATCTCTCTTTCAAAAGTATTACAGTAAACCGGGTAAAACTGATTATTATTGTTCAAAACAAAAGTATTTTCAATTATTTGTACAAAAATATGTGATATATGTTTTAAATAACTTGGTAATTTTTCCCACACTTGGCTTTTATTTTCCTTTCTTTGCCTTTTTATTCTCCTCTATTCCATTTTAAATGAATTCTAACATTTTGGATTGGTTCTCAATTTTTGTCCTTTCCAAGGTAACAATAATTTTGGTGTTAACACCTAGTTTTATCGTTCATAAATATGTATAAACATAATTTTGAATTCATTTATTTGAAAAGTTTGAAAATTTTTACTAGAATTGGGTAGTCAGTATATAAGACTAGGGCTGTTATTTATTATCAGAGAGCACTAGATTCTAATACAACTACTGTGTTACTAGTATTTTTAACGGTAAACAAGTGTTTAAATTAAAATTTTTAAAATTCCGAAAGAATTTAACCCCTTCCCACACTTAAGATCTTGCAATGCCCTCATTTGCAAAAAATCAGTAACAAATTAAATTATTGAGGGTGATTAGCGTAGAAAAATGATTAAATTTTACCAAAGTTCCAAACATATTGGCGTTTGTTTGTTAAATGATACATGGTGCACTTCATTTGTTCATTCTGTCCGTTGTCACATCACACTTGTTTTTCGTTTTGTCGTCAAAATTAATAGCTTTTGCTGAACTTAATGTCAGTCTTTGAAAGTGCGCTGTTTTACCCTGTTTTGCACATGAGGTAAAATACAAACATATATATACATATTTTTGAAGTTGGGTATATCACCCCACATTCAAAAATTATTAAAATCTAATAATAAAAGTTAGAAAATTATAAAAACTATTATAGTACCAACATAAGTATTAAACGTAGCAACATTACAAATAATAAAATAAATAAGACTAAGGAAACTAGGGTTGATGCTGAAACCAGTAGGGGTTCCAAGGTTCATTGTATCTATCTTGATATGCTTGAAATGGGTCATAGGTAGCAAAAGGTGGTCGCGTATCCTCGGTCCACAGAGGAAAATAGGCTGGTTCAGTAGGAATGTAGTTCCTACCTTGGGAGGCTAAATAGGCTTTGATATATTCTTGATGATATTGCCAAGCCTAAAACTCTTGTTGCATAGCCCGTTGGTATTCAGTTTGGGACATTATTCTTTGTATATCTGTCATTTGGTTTCCCCCTTCCACATTACCTTACTGTTGATCTCTTTCGACCTGTGGATGATTTCCATCATATGGTGCTGCAGCGTTATGTCGTTTTTTTAAAACCTTAGCACCATGATATACTTTCAAACCAATTGTATCCCGGGGTTCTGGTTCTGCCATTAATAATCCCCCCGACTTCTATCCACACCGAGATGCTCAGCAATTAAAGTAATAAAGATACCACCTCCTATTATACTATTAGGCCGTATACCCCTAACCATAGTCGATAAAAAATAACCCACACAATAAGGTAGACTTACAACGCTTTGTGGGTCTCGAATACACATGTGGTAAAATAAATCTTGTTCATTTACCTTTTCTTTGTTCTTACCTCGTTGTGTAATCGAGTTTACTAAAAACTGTAAGACCCAAATATTTATTTTACATAATGTATTTATGGTGTACGATGCGTGTATGAGGTGTACGAAGCATGTATGTGTTGCTTGCTTGAACGTCGAAGGAAACTGGATGTCGTCTGAAGTGACAAGGTGTGTACGTATCTTTTCAACCCCAAATATAGTTTGTGTTGATATTTAAAATCCTTACCATTGGAAAGAAAATCTTATTATGTTTCCAACGATATTTGATTCATCGAAAACGGAGCTACGGTCAAAAAGTTATGGCCAAAACAAGTTACTGAAAACTGACCTGAAGGTTGGAGCGGCGCTCCACCTTATGGAGCGGCGCTCCGATCGCGTCTGATGCAACTTTTCAGCATTTTAAAGGGCTAAATGAGGGGTACTTTGGTCCTTTCACTTGTGGACGGATTTGTGGCCTTTAGAGCAGTTTTAGATCCACTTTTGGATCATTTTCACATCCACAAACACTCCCATCTTATCTTAGAGAGAGAGTGAGTTCTAGAGAGAGGAAGCTTGAATGGATGATGAAGATGGTGATTTTTGCCCAAATTGGAAGCGGGTTTTGGTTCTCCTTGGTGTTTCTTATTACTAGCTCGGTTTTGGAGTTGAGGTAAACCCTAGATTAAATTTAATTACTTTGATTTTGATATGGGGCTAGGGTTTGAGCTAGTTAGGGTTATAAACCCCATTTCTCATGAAATTGGGGGTTTTGTTGTATTGCTAGTGTATGTAAACCCGATTATTGTTGGTTTAGGGTTTGATGACGAATTTGGAAGTATTCGTCATGGTTTGGGTGTTAATTCACTAGATTGTAAATGTGTTGGTGATTTAGATGTTCATAAGAACATGTTAGTTGGTCAAAATGGGTGTTAACCTTGATTTGGTGTCAAACTAAGTTATGGGTCAAGAATTGATGAATCGGGTATATTAACGTTTGATTCAAGTGTTAAATGGTGTTTTGGAAAGTTAATCACTAGCCGTTAGCGATTAAAGATGTTTTTGGGACTTATGTCAAAATAGGTTGACTTTGATAGGTCAAAATTTGGCAATGACACTAAATTGGATTAAATAGATGTTAAACACTTTTGTTAAGTGTTAAATGGCATTTTTGAATGAAAGTAAACGTAAGAAATGATTTCGGGTTAAAATTGGTATTTTAACCATAAAGTCAAACTTGGTCAACCATGAAACGAGTTTTTGGGTAATATACGAGATAGTATGCGTTTAATGGCTAAAGTTGACATATTTGGGTATTTCGGGAACGCGGGAACTAGTCTCATTAGTTTTGGACCTTCGGGTGTCATTAAATGTAAAAAAAGGTGTATTTTGCACTTAGGTGTCTAAATGGGCGGATTATGGAGGTAGGTATAAACCCTTGGTTAACGGCGTTTGCGTCAAATTCTCTTAAAGGGAATGTGTGTTGATTATGTGAATACCTATATGTATATTATAGGTAAAAGCTTGCTCGGTTGCGTTTGGTGGCGACTTTACATACATGACTTGTGCATGCATCTCGAGGTGAGTGGAATAATTATATGCGTAGATATATAATGTATTTATTTGTAGTAGCGTGAGATGTGAAGTGTCGAAGTGTTAAGACACCACGTTTCACGTGACGAGTGAAGCACCGAGGTGTTAAGGTGCCACTCTAGGTAATTGACGGGTGAAGCATCGAGGTGTTAAGATGCCACTCGGGGTGAAGCATCGAGGTGTTAAGATGCCACCTAGGAGTGTAGTGTCGAGGTGTTAAGACACCACTTCGTAAAATAAAGAGTGAAGCATCGAGGTGTTAAGATGCCACTCGGGGTGAAGTACCGAGGTGTTAAGGTGCCACCCTAGGGGTTAGTGATACGAGGTGTTAAGTACACTAACGGATGTTATGAACACCGATGGCATTTTCGCGAGCGCCATTCCCTTGTACGATTGGTTAACCATGGTTATTGTGTTGTAGCGTAAGCATTTTATTGTTCGAGTTATATTATGCTATTATTATGCTAGCTTGTGGTATTGGAGTTTAATAGCTCGTATTTGAGGTGGTAAGCTAATTATGTTGCTAGCATGTATGCGGTGTTGGTGTAAGTGTTGCAAGTAAGTAGATTATATATGTATGTGTATAATTTTTGCATTCACTAAGCTTTCATAGC
The DNA here is from genome assembly GCF_046630445.1 of Rutidosis leptorrhynchoides. NCBI lineage: Eukaryota > Viridiplantae > Streptophyta > Magnoliopsida > Asterales > Asteraceae > Rutidosis > Rutidosis leptorrhynchoides. Next base: position 161,061,301 of record NC_092343.1, on the reverse strand, counting down.
TTACCCTCTCGTTGTTTACATTTTTATAGATTTGCGTGGAGGATGGCTCGGGTAAGCGTGGGGACTAGTGGACTTGCGTAGTTTACTTTAGAAGACTTGATGTTGGATTTGATTAGGATTGGGTAACGTATTCCCAATCGCCATGCTCGGTTTATGTTTGTATTTAACTAAAATGGGTCGAAATGGTCACTTTGTCGTAATTTGGGTCGATGTGGGCCCGATGTTGTAAAACTAAATTTTATTGTGGGAAATTCTTAGTTTTACTTATATTGACATGATACAACAATTTGTTTCATTTAAAAGTGTTGCGAAACGTGTTTTACGAACGAGCATAAAATGGAAGTGGACAGGCCACTTTGGAGCGGCGCGCCCCAATATGGAGCGAAACTCCATATGCCTGAAACTAGGCTGTTTAATAAAAAAAAAATTAAGCGTTGTCGGTTGGATAATGAGTTGGGTTGTTACAAGTGGTATCAGAGCATGGTCTAAGGGAATTAGGTGACCTTGGTATAGGTACCTAGTCTTAGACTTATTGGCGGTTATCCATTATTTGCGGGACTTGTAGGAATACGGGTCAGATTGAGAATTGTTAGTGCCTTAGAGTAGGTGACTAACTAGGACTTGTGTTTGTCCAATGTGGGATTTTGTGGGGCCTTATTACGTGTGTAAATTAGTACCTTAGATTGCTAGTGCCTAATGTAAGTAGGCGAACTTGGACGTTGTTTTAGTGATAGTCACCTAGGTTGTAGGTTGACTTGTTGTTGTGGTGTACTTGTGTACGTTTATTATTATTGTATATTGGTGTGTATATACAGGTATCTTTTGGTGCGGTGTCCTATGGATGAATGTATTGGAGAGATTCGTATATTTGGCGGTTTTGAGTGATCAAGTTCACGGTAAGGACTTTGGTCATTCGGGTACTCAGAGTTATCGCGTGTTATTTTGTGTGAATGTTGCGTCAGTCTGGGTAAAGTACTTTGCGTGACCATGTGGAAATGGTAAGGTACGCATTTGTAATAATGACCGATCACCATTATTACGAAAGTGTATCTTGACACTAAGCATGACATGACGAGTACCGAACGGAGGAAACGTGGCATGGTTAGGGTAGAACGGGACGAATTAGGAATCTTCTTATTGGTTCCTAGGGTATAGTGGTCTCGAGTGATGTGCTTGTTTTCACCTTGGGTTCATTGCGAGCCGGGAAGTGTTACGATGGATTCAGTTAGTTATGTGAGTGAGCCAACTCTCGAGTTTGGTGCGTGCTTAGTCACCCTAAGTAGTGGGTGCACTGTTGAGATTGTTATTGGTTTTAGTTACCCATCGTAACTAGGATGACCGATTTACGTGTGCGTGTGTGCGGCGAAGACTTGAATCCCGTAATGGAATGAAATAAGTCTAATGATTGTAGTTTTGAGTTACACTCGGTAGAGTGTGTGGTTAGAGAATCATATTAGGACTCTTGTTGTGAGTCGCCTTGGAATTGGCGAATCAAGAATTCTTCGGGTCGTTAAACTCATGGTAGTGGGACCCGTATGGCGGTGATTGCGTAGTGTGTTGTGGATTATAGGGTAACATTCCTAACGGAATACCCCTTGGTGATGTGGTTGTGTTGATGTGCGGAAGAGTGTAGGACTTGGTGTTTCCAAGCATCTCTTTAGTGTTAGATGAAAGGTTTCGTTAGGCTATATCTTTTGGCCTTGTAGAAATTGCGGGTAACGTGTGATCACTAGGAACTTCCGATAAGACAATAAACCGTAAGGTTTGTCGGGAAGGTGTGACTGGGTCATTATTGTGGAGAGATAGGTGACATCGGGTGTATGGAACCTAAAGATCGAGTTTTTAAAATTCGGTTGATTGTGGTGGGAGTCTGCATGACACGGCGTCAGGTGCCTTCTTATACCTGCTAGTGTGATGTTCAACTCCGGTGATGGTATGATCACTTTGTGCTTAGGGTGCCTGTGAGATACCCTTGGAAGCATCGAAGATTTCAAATAGTAATTCGACGGTTGCGAAAGTCGAAGTTTAGGAGCATTGCAGTAAATACTTCTTATGAAGTGGCGGATGAGCGAATCTTGTTGCTCTTATGTGATAGATGAGTAAAGATGACCGGTGAGCCGGTGATGGACTTAATGGTCGATTAGGTCGAAGGTTATGATGAAGCGTTGATATTGCAGTCGATGCAATTATTGTGTCGAATTGGTCACTCTTCTCCATGAGAGTGAGCAATTATTGATAACGATTCGTTAAGCAGAACGTCAGGTGATCTCGACTGTGATGCACGACTAATTAAGCGGAGTGGCATATGCCTAGTCATAGAGGCGTATGTGGGACTTTGGTGGAGTTCGCTTTGTGAATGATTAAGAACTTTAAATTACGATTGTAGTATGAAGGTGCGATGTCGTCGTGAATACGACGTCTCAAGCGATTGTGCATGTCGGCTCTGAGAGCCTAAAGTGAATTTGCGGTGATTTGATGTTTATGACCAATGGTGAGAATGGTCAGGGTAGACGTGGAATTACAATTCCGCGGGATGTTATCATCTTGGCGGTGAGAATGGGGAGATAAGTCCAAAGTGGGGGAGTTTTTACTGCCGCCCGAGGAATCTCCGGTGGTGTTAGATCAAGTGAAGCGTAAGTCTTCTTGTGTAAGGTGGTCATGCAGTACCAAATGTGGTATGAGACCAAGTGTGAAGTTTGAAATCACGAAAGTCAGAGAATGAAACCATCGTTGCGGGTGCTCTCATGATGTAGAAATGGGTTGGTGCGAAACCCGGATAGTACTGTTGCGTAGGTACGAGTTCGATTTTGGTATGGATACTATATTTTCCCTTTCGGGAAACGTGATCGTGGAAATCGTCAGTGGATTATTCCATTTTATGGACGATTGTGAGGCGTGGAGAGCCGGTTCCGATTGTCTCACATAGAGAAGCGCGGATGTTGTTTGTTTGGGAGAGTGTTTTCCCTAGTGATGTGACCCATTGGTTGCGTCGAAATGTCGAGGCCATCCTTAATGGACGGTCTAGGCAGGAGGATTCACCGGCGTGGGTGAATAGTTTTGTGGGTCGTGAGGCGAATTGTGAGTTTGTTGTGATGATAATTCACTGTTGACGGGATTCCATTACACATGCTAGTGCTAGGAAGTCGTATTGTATGGATGTGTTGCAGGGTTTAAGGGAAAAACCTTGTGTCGAGTGTTGATGTTCGTCTAACTCATGGTGTATTATCGTCCTCATGGATTAATCCAGAGACTGGTGGTCGTGTGCGGATCGGTTGATGGGAAATTTGTGTCCCTAGTGTGATTATTTGGTGATACCGAAATTTCTTCATTGAAGGAATGACCCGGTTGTGGAGACGGGAGAAGTTGGTTCTTGAATCGGAGAACATTCATGATTAAACGGTTGAGTGTGCGTTTATGAACCGGTGAAGCACGAAGTTTTAACGCGGCATGAATCCTTATCTATTTGGATTAATGCAAGACTTGGTTCACGGTGTAGTAGACGTAGTAAATCGCGTTGGTGCTATATAGTTATGGACGTAGCTTGTTGCGGGTTGTAGCTCGAGAGAATTTGAAGGGATGTTAATTGGTAAGTGTTATCCGTAAGGATTCACTTTTACTCGGTCTTCGTCGTTTTGGATGTTGACCTTATTGTGGGACGTGGTTACTATTGGCATTGTACTTGTTAAGGGTACACTAAAGGGGTGATATCTCGGTACGAGATTGGTCGAGTTTTTCCCGATGTGAGGGATTGAGCAAGGTATTAGTGCTCGGATTGTGATTTGATAAGTCGCAAGTGACGATTTAGTTGTTAAAGGTGATTCATTGGGAAGAATTGTGTAGGAAAGTTTGGATTGGGACTTATGATTGAGGACCGTTGAGTAGGTCCAGATTGGTTAAGTGGTGAAGATCATGAGGACGTGATCGAGTTTAAGTGGGGGAGAGTTGTAAGACCCAAATATTTATTGTACATAATGTATTTATGGTGTACGATGCGTGTATGAGGTGTACGAAGCATGTATGTGTTGCTTGCTTGAACGTCGAAGGAAACTGGACGTCGTCTGAAGTGACAAGGTGTGTACGTATCTTTTCAACCCCAAATAAAGTTTGTGTTGATGTTTCAAAGCCTTACCATTGGAAAGAAAATCTTATTACGTTTCCAACGATATTTGATTCATCGAAAACGGAGCTACGGTCAAAAAGTTATGGCCAAAACAAGTTACTGAAAACTGACCTGAAGGTTGGAGCGGCGCTCTACCTTATGAAGCAGCGCTCCGATCGCGTCTGATGCAACTTTTCAGCACTTTAAAGGGCTAAATGAGGGGTACTTTGGTCCTTTCACTTGTGGACGGATTTGTGGCCTTTAGAGCTGTTTTAGATCCACTTTTGGATCATTTTGACATCCACAAACACTCCCATCTTATCTTAGAGAGAGAGTGAGTTCTAGAGAGAGGAAGCTTAAATGGATGATGAAGATGGTGATTTTTGCCCAAATTGGAAGCGGGTTTTGGTTCTCCTTGGTGTTTCTTGTTACTAGCTCTGTTTTGGAGTTGAGGTAAACCCTAGATTCAATTTAATTACTTTGATTTTGATTTGGGGTTAGGGTTTGAGCTAGTCAGGGTTATAAACCCCATTTCTCATGAAATTGGGGGTTTTGTTGTATTGCTAGTGTATGTAAACCCGATTATTGTTGGTTTAGGGTTTGATGACGAATTTGGAAGTATTCGTCATGGTTTGGATGTTAATTCACTAGATTGTAAATGTGTTGGTGATTTAGATGTTCATAAGAACATGTTAGTTGGTCAAAATGGGTGTTAACCTGGATTTGGTGTCAAACTAAGTTATGGGTCAAGAATTGATGAATCGAGTATATTAACGTTTGATTCAAGTGTTAAATGGTGTTTTGGAAAGTTAATCACTAGCCGTTAGCGATTAAAGATGTTTTTGGGACTTATGTCAAAATGGGTTGACTTTGATAGGTCAAAATTTAGTAATGATACTAAATTGGATTAAATGGATGATAAACACTTTTGTTAAGTGTTAAATGGCATTTTTGAATGAAAGTAAACGTAAGAAATGATTTCGGGTTAAAATTGGTATTTTAACCATAAAGTCAAACTTGGTCAACCATGAAACGGGTTTTTGGGTAATATACGAGATAGTATGCGTTTAATGGCTAAAGTTGACATATTTGGATATTTCGAGAACGCGGGAACTAGTCTCGTTAGTTTTGAACCTTCGGGTGTCATTAAATGTATAAAAAGGTGTATTTTGCACTTAGGTGTCTAAATGGGCGGATTGTGGAGGTAGGTATAAACCCTTGGTTAAGGGCGTTTGCGTCAAATTCTCTTGAAGGGAATGTGTGTTGATTGTGTGAATACCTATATGTATATTATAGGTAAAAGCTTGTTCGGTTGCGTTTGGTGGCGACTTTACATACATGACTTGTGCATGCATCTCGTGGTGAGTGAAATAATTATATGCATAGATATATAATGTATTTATTTGTAGTAGCGTGAGATGTGAAGTGTCGAAGTGTTAAGACACCACGTTTCACGTGACGAGTAAAGCACCGAGGTGTTAAGGTGCCACTCTAGGTAATTGACGGGTGAAGCATTGATGTGTTAAATGCCACTCGGGGTGAAGCATCGAGGTGTTAAGATGCCACCTAGGAGTGTAGTGTCGAGGTTTTAAGACACCACTCCGTAAAATAAAGAGTGAAGCATCGAGGTGTTAAGATGCCACTCGGGGTGAAGTACCGAGGTGTTAAGGTGCCACCCTAGGGGTTAGTGATACGAGGTGTTAAGTACACTAACGGATGTTATGAACACCGATGACATTTTCGCGAGCGCCATTCCCTTGTATGATTGGTTAACCATAGTTATTGTGTTGTAGCGTAAGCATTTTATTGTTCGAGTTATATTATGCTATTATTATGCTAGCTTGTGGTATTGGAGTTTAATAGCTCGTATTTGAGGTGATAAGCTAATTATGTTGCTAGCATGTATGCGGTGTTTGTGTAAGTGTTGCAAGTAAGTAGATTATATATGTATGTGTATAATTATTGCATTCACTAAGCTTTCATAGCTTACCCTCTCGTTGTTTACATTTTTATAGATTTGCATGAAGGATGGCTCGGGTAAGCGTGAGGACTAGTGGACTTGCGTAGTTTGCTTTAGAAGACTTGATGTTGGATTTGATTAGGATTGGGTAGCGTATTCCCAATCGCCATGCTCGGTTTATGTTTGTATTTAACTAAAATGGGTTGAAATGGTCACTTTGTCGTAATTTGGGTCGATGTGGGCCCGGTGTTGTAAAACTAAATTTTATTGTGGGAAATTCTTAGTTTTACTTATATTGACATGATACAACAATTTGTTTCATTTAAAACTGTTGCGAAACGTGTTTTACGAACGAGCATAAAATGGAAGTGGACAAGCCACTTTGGAGCGGCGCGCCCCTATATGGAGCGACGCTCCATATGCCTGAAACTGGGCTGTTTAATAAAATAAAAATTTAAGCGTTGTCGGTTGGATAACGGGTTGGGTTGTTACAAAAACCTGTGGATTACTCTTAACTCAGCTCTATCAATATCAGTATAAGAGTAATATCCCCCTTTAAATCGGTTATGTCTAGTCATTATACTCCATAAACCATGCATATCAAAATTTTCATCAATTCTCCTACCATTAACTATTAACCCTTAACAATCAGAAGATGCCAGTTCCTCAGGCGTATATATACACAAAGCCTGAGCCATGTCTAGTAGAGACATATCGCGCATCTCTCCTCCTAATAAAAATCTAATAAAGCTCTGATCGGTTAAGGTAGATACCCGATCATTTATTTCAATACTACATAATAACTCCACACACCATTCTCTATATACAGGCCTACGTATATTGAACAAATGTTCCCAATCATTAAATGTAGAATTACCATACCTTTGTGTAAGTAATTCTATGATTGGATCGGCCAATCCCACTGCTTCTAACGGTTCCCATTCTATCACCCTGGGTACTTCAATAGCATTAGATTGAAGGGTGTGTAAGTTTCTTTGATATTTTGGATAATCTATCCAAAATCTGTCAAATCTCAAGTTCGGGTGCAAATCTGCCTCACGGATATTTGAATATGAAATGACTTGGTGAGATATATCTTGTTTGTATTGGGCGTTAATGAAATGTCCCGTTCTTATTGATTAAAAACGTTCCATATTAATTGATTTCGTTGCGAGGTTTTGACCTCTATATGAGACGTTTTTCAAAGACTGCATTCATTTTTAAACAAACCATAACCTTTATTTCATCAATAAAGGTTTAAAAAGCTTTACGTAGATTATCAAATAATGATAATCTAATATATCCTGTTTACACACGACCATTACATAATGGTTTACAATACAAATATGTTACAACAAAATAAGTTTCTTGAATGCAGTTTTTACACAATATCATACAAGCATGGACTCCAAATCTTGTCCTTATTTAAGTATGCGACAGCGGAAGCTCTTAATAATCACCTGAGAATAAACATGCTTAAAACGTCAACAAAAATGTTGGTGAGTTATAGGTTTAACCTATATATATCAAATCGTAACAATAGACCACAAGATTTCATATTTCAATACACATCCCATACATAGAGATAAAAATCATTCATATGGTGAACACCTGGTAACCGACAATAACAAGATGCATATATAAGAATATCCCCATCATTCCGGGACACCCTTCGGATATGATATAAATTTCGAAGTACTAAAGCATCCGGTACTTTGGATGGGGTTTGTTAGGCCCAATAGATCTATCTTTAGGATTCGCGTCAATTAGGGTGTCTGTTCCCTAATTCTTAGATTACCAGACTTAATAAAAAGGGGCATATTCGATTTCGATAATTCAACCATAGAATGTAGTTTCACGTACTTGTGTCTATTTTGTAAATCATTTATAAAACCTGCATGTATTCTCATCCCAAAAATATTAGATTTTAAAAGTGGGACTATAACTCACTTTCACAGATTTTTTTTACTTCGTCGGGAAGTAAGACTTGGCCACTGGTTGATTCACGAACCTATAACAATATATACATATATATCAAAGTATGTTCAAAATATATTTACAACACTTTTAATATATTTTGATGTTTTAAGTTTATTAAGTCAGCTGTCCTCGTTAGTAACCTACAACTAGTTGTCCACAGTTAGATGTACAGAAATAAATCGATAAATATTATCTTGAATCAATCCACGACCCAGTGTATACGTATCTCAGTATTGATCACAACTCAAACTATATATATTTTGGAATCAACCTCAACCCTGTATAGCTAACTCCAACATTCACATATAGAGTGTCTATGGTTGTTCCGAAATATATATAGATGTGTCGACATGATAGGTCGAAACATTGTATACGTGTCTATGGTATCTCAAGATTACATAATATATAATACAAGTTGATTAAGTTATGGTTGGAATAGATTTGTTACCAATTTTCACGTAGCTAAAATGAGAAAAATTATCCAATCTTGTTTTACCCATAACTTCTTCATTTTAAATCCGTTTTGAGTGAATCAAATTGCTATGGTTTCATATTGAACTCTATTTTATGAATCTAAAAAAAAAAGTATAGGTTTCTAGTCGGAAAAATAAGTTACAAGTCGTTTTTGTAAAGGTAGTCATTTCAGTCGAAAGAACGACGTCTAGATGACCATTTTAGAAAACATACTTCCACTTTGAGTTTAACCATAATTTTTGGATATAGTTTCATGTTCATAATAAAAATCATTTTCTCAGAATAACAACTTTTAAATCAAAGTTTATCATAGTTTTTAATTAACTAACCCAAAACAGCCCGCGGTGTTACTACGACGGCGTAAATCCGGTTTTACGGTGTTTTTCGTGTTTCCAGGTTTTAAATCATTAAGTTAGCATATCATATAGATATAGAACATGTGTTTAGTTGATTTTAAAAGTCAAGTTAGAAGGATTAACTTTTGTTTGCGAACAAGTTTAGAATTAACTAAACTATGTTCTAGTGATTACAAGTTTAAACCTTCGAATAAGATAGCTTTATATGTATGAATCGAATGATGTTATGAACATCATTACTACCTTAAGTTCCTTGGATGAACCTACTGGAAAAGAGAAAAATGGATCTAGCTTCAATGGATCCTTGGATGGCTCAAAGTTCTTGAAGCAAAATCATGACACGAAAACAAGTTCAAGTAAGATCATCATTTGAAATAAGATTGTTATAGTTATAGAAATTGAACCAAAGTTTGAATATGATTATTACCTGGTATTAGAATGATAACCTACTGTAAGAAACAAAGATTTCTTGAGGTTGGATGATCACCTTACAAGATTGGAAGTGAGCTAGCAAACTTGAAAGTATTCTTGATTTTATGAAACTAGAACTTTTGGAATTTATGAAGAACACTTAGAACTTGAAGATAGAACTTGAGAGAGTTTAATTAGATGAAGAAAATTGAAGAATGAAAGTGTTTGTAGGTGTTTTTGGTCGTTGGTGTATGGATTAGATATAAAGGATATGTAATTTTGTTTTCATGTAAATAAGTCATGAATGATTACTCATATTTTTGTAATCTTATGAGATATTTCATGCTAGTTGCCAAATAATGGTTCCCACATGTGTTAGGTGAATCACATGGGCTGCTAAGAGCTGATCATTGGAGTGTATATACCAATAGTACATACATCTAAAAGCTGTGTATTGTACGAGTACGAATACGGGTGCATACGAGTAGAATTGTTGATGAAACTGAACGAGAATGTAATTGTAAGCATTTTTGTTAAGTAGAAGTATTTTGATAAGTGTATTGAAGTCTTTCAAAAGTGTATAAATACATATTAAAACACTACATGTATATACATTTTAACTGAGTCGTTAAGTCATCGTTAGTCGTTACATGTAAGTGTTGTTTTGAAACCTTTAGGTTAACGATCTTGTTAAATGTTGTTAACCCAATGTTTATAATAACAAAAGAGATTTTAAATTATTATATTATCATGATATTATGATGTACGAATATCTCTTAATATGATATATATACATTAAATGTCGTTACAACGATAAACGTTACATATATGTCTCGTTTCAAAATCATTAAGTTAGTAGTCTTGTTTTTACATATGTAGTTCATTGTTAATATAATTAATGATATGTTTACTTATCATAATATCATTTTAACTATATATATAACCATATATATGTCATCATATAGTTTTTTTACAAGTTTTAACGTTCGTGAATCACCGGTCAACTTGGGTGGTCAATTGTCTATATGAAACCTATTTCAATTAATCAAGTCTTAACAAGTTTGATTGCTTAACATGTTGGAAACATTTAATCATGTAAACATCAATCTCAATTAATATATATAAACATGGAAAAGTTCGGGTCACTACAGTACCTACCCGTTAAATAAATTTCGTCCCGAAATTTTAAGCTGTTGAAGGTGTTGACGAATCTTCTGGAAATAGATGCGGGTATTTCTTCTTCATCTGATCTTCACGCTCCCAGGTGAACTCGGGTCCTCTACGAGCATTCCATCGAACCTTAACAATTGGTATCTTGTTTTGCTTAAGTCTTTTAACCTCACGATCCATTATTTCGACGGGTTCTTCGATGAATTGGAGTTTTTCGTTGATTTGGATTTCATCTAACGGAATAGTGAGATCTTCTTTAGCAAAACATTTCTTCAAATTCGAGACGTGGAAAGTGTTATGTACAGCCGCGAGTTGTTGAGGTAACTCAAGTCGGTAAGCTACTGGTCCGACACGATCAATAATCTTGAATGGTCCAATATACCTTGGATTTAATTTCCCTCGTTTACCAAATCGAACAACGCCTTTCCAAGGTGAAACTTTAAGCATGACCATCTCTCAAATTTCAAATTCTATATCTTTTCTTTTAATGTCAGCGTAGCTCTTTTGTCGACTTTGGGCGGTTTTCAACCGTTGTTGAATTTGGATGATCTTCTCGGTAGTTTCTTGTATAATCTCCGGACCCGTAATCTGTCTATCCCCCACCTCACTCCAACAAATCGGAGACCTGCACTTTCTACCATAAAGTGCTTCAAACGGCGCCATCTCAATGCTTGAATGGTAGCTGTTGTTGTAGGAAAATTCTGCTAACGGTAGATGTCGATCCCAACTGTTTCCGAAATCAATAACACATGCTCGTAGCATGTCTTCAAGCGTTTGTATCGTCCTTTCGCTCTGCCCATCAGTTTGTGGATGATAGGCAGTACTCATGTCTAGACGAGTTCCTAATGCTTGCTGTAATGTCTGCCAGAATCTTGAAATAAATCTGCCATCCCTATCAGAGATAATAGAGATTGGTATTCCATGTCTGGAGACGACTTCCTTCAAATACAGTCGTGCTAACTTCTCCATCTTGTCATCTTCTCTTATTGGTAGGAAGTGTGCTGATTTGGTGAGACGATCAACTATTACCCAAATAGTATCAAAACCACTTGCAGTCCTTGGCAATTTAGTGATGAAATCCATGGTAATGTTTTCCCATTTCCATTCCGGGATTTCGGGTTGTTGAAGTAGACCTGATGGTTTCTGATGCTCAGCTTTGACCTTAGAACACGTCAAACATTCTCCTACGTATTTAGCAACATCGGCTTTCATACCCGGCCACCAAAAATGTTTCTTGAGATCCTTGTACATCTTCCCCGTTCCAGGATGTATTGAGTATCTGGTTTTATGAGCTTCTCTAAGTACCATTTCTCTCATATCTCCAAATTTTGGTACCCAAATCCTTTCAGCCCTATACCGGGTTCCGTCTTCCCGAATATTAAGATGTTTCTCCGATCCTTTGGGTATTTCATCCTTTAAATTTCCCTCTTTTAAAACTCCTTGTTGCGCCTCCTTTATTTGAGTAGTAATGTTATTATGAATCATTATATTCATAGATTTTACTCGAATGGGTTCTCTATCCTTCCTGCTCAAGGCATCGGCTACCACATTTGCCTTCCCCGGGTGGTAACGAATCTCAAAATCGTAATCATTCAATAATTCAATCCACCTACGCTGCCTCATATTCAGTTGTTTCTGATTAAATATGTGTTGAAGACTTTTGTGGTCGGTATATATAATACTTTTGACCCCATATAAGTAGTGCCTCCAAGTCTTTAATGCAAAAACAACCGCGCCTAATTCCAAATCATGCGTCGTATAATTTTGTTCGTGAATCTTCAATTATCTAGACGCATAAGCAATCACCTTCGTTCGTTGCATTAATACACAACCGAGACCTTGCTTTGATGCGTCACAATAAATCACAAAATCATCATTCCCTTCAGGCAATGACAATATAGGTGCCGTAGTTAGCTTTTTCTTCAATAACTGAAACGCTTTCTCTTGTTCATCATTCCATTCAAATTTCTTCCCTTTATGCGTTAATGCAGTCAAGGGTTTTGCTATTCTGGAAAAGTCTTGGATGAACCTTCTGTAGTAACCAGCTAGTCCTAAAAACTGGCGTATGTGTTTCGGAGTTTTCGGGGTTTCCCACTTTTCAACAGTTTCTATCTTTGCCGGATCCACCTTAATACCTTCTTTGTTCACTATGTGACCGAGGAATTGAACTTCTTCCAACCAAAATGCACACTTTGAAAACTTAGCGTACAATTCTTCCTTCCTCAATACTTCTAACACTTTTCTCAAATGTTCACCGTGTTCTTGGTCATTCTTTGAGTAAATAAGTATGTCATCAATGAAAACAATGACAAACTTGTCAAGGTATGGTCCACACACTCGGTTCATAAGGTCCATGAACACAGCTGGTGCATTAGTTAAACCAAACGGCATGACCATAAACTCGTAATGACCGTAACGTGTTCTGAAAGCAGTCTTTGGAATATCATCTTCTTTCACCCGCATTTGATGATACCCGGAACGTAAGTCAATCTTTGAATAAACAGACGAGCCTTGTAGTTGATCAAATAAGTCGTCGATTCTCGGTAGTGGGTAGCGGTTCTTGATGGTAAGTTTGTTCAACTCTCGGTAGTCGATACACAACCTGTATGTACCATCTTTCTTCTTGACAAACAAAACAGGAGCTCCCCACGGTGATGTGCTTGGTCGAATGAAACCACGCTCTAAAAGTTCTTGTAATTGGCTTTGCAGTTCTTTCATCTCGCTGGGTGCGAGTCTGTAAGGAGCACGAGCTATTGGTGCAGCTCCTGGTACAAGATCTATTTGAAATTCAACGGATCGATGTGGGGGTAATCCCGGTAATTCTTTCGGAAATACATCGGGAAATTCTTTTGCAATGGGAACATCATTGATGCTCTTTTCTTCAGTTTGTACTTTCTCAACGTGTGCTAGAACAGCATAGCAACCTTTTCTTATTAGTTTTTGTGCCTTCAAATTACTAATAAGATGTAGCTTCGTGTTGCCCTTTTCTCCGTACACCATTAAGGGTTTTCCTTTTTCTCGTATAATGCGAATTGCATTTTTGTAACAAACGATCTCCGCTTTCACTTCTTTCAACCAGTCCATACCGATTATCACATCAAAACTCCCTAACTCTACTGGTATCAAATCAATCTTAAATGTTTCGCTAACCAGTTTAATTTCTCGATTCCGACATATATTATCTGCTGAAATTAATTTACCATTTGCTAATTCGAGTAAAAATTTACTATCCAAAGGCGTCAATGGACAACTTAATTTAGCACAAAAATCTCTACTCATATAGCTTCTATCCGCATCCAAATCAAATAAAACGTAAGCAGATTTATTGTCAATAAGAAACGTACCCGTAACAAGCTCCGGGTCTTCCTGTGCCTCTACCGCATTAATATTGAAAACTCTTCCACGGCCTTGTCCATTCGTGTTCTCCTGGTTCGGGCAATTTCTAATAATGTGGCCTGGTTTTCCACATTTATAACAAACTACATTGGCATAACTTGCTCCGACACTACTTGCTCCGCCATTACTCGTTCCGACACCATTTGTTCCTTTCGTTCTATTAACCCCTGGTCCGTAGACCTCACACTTCGCCGCGCTATGACCATTTCTTTTACACTTGTTGCAAAATTTGGTGCAGAACCCCGAGTGATTCTTTTCACACCTTTGGCATAGTTGCTTCTGATTGTTGTTGTTGTTGCGGTTATTATTGTTGTTGGGATGATTGTTGTAGTTGCTGTTGTTGTTGTTGTTGTTGTTGTTGTTGGGCCGTTTGTTGTAGTTGCGATTGATGTTGCGATTGTTGGGATAATTGTTGCGATTATTGTTGTAATTGCTGTTGTTGTTGTATTGGTGATTCTTATCACCGTTTTCCTCCCACTTTCTTTTGACTTGCTTCACATTGGCCTCTTCAGCAGTCTGTTCTTTAATTCTTTCTTCAATCTGGTTCACTAGTTTGTGAGCCATTCTACATGCCTGTTGTATGGAGGCGGGCTCGTGTGAACTTATATCTTCTTGGATTCTTTCCGGTAATCCTTTCACAAACGCGTCGATCTTCTCTTCCTCATCTTCGAATGCTCCCGGACACAATAGGCACAATTCTGTGAATCGTCTTTCGTACGTGGTAATATCAAATCCTTGGGTTCGTAACCCTCTAAGTTCTGTCTTGAGCTTATTGACCTCGGTTCTGGGACGGTACTTCTCGTTCATCAAGTGCTTGAATGCTGACCACGGTAGTGCGTACGCATCATCTTGTCCCACTTGCTCTAGATAGGTATTCCACCATGTTAACGCAGAACCTGTGAAGGTATGCGTAGCGTACTTCACTTTGTCCTCTTCAGTACACTTACTTATGGCAAACACCGATTCAACCTTCTCGGTCCACCGTTTCAATCCGATCGGTCCTTCGGTTCCATCAAATTCCAAAGGTTTGCAGGCAGTGAATTCTTTGTAGGTGCATCCTACACGATTTCCTGTACTGCTAGATCCAAGGTTATTGTTGGTATGTAGCGCAGCCTGTACTGCGGCTATGTTTGAAGCTAGAAAAGTACGGAATTCCTCTTCATTCATATTCACGGTGTGTCGAGTAGTCGGTGCCATTTCCTTCAAAATAGTTAAATGGAACAAGTTAATCATACAGAATATTAAGAGTAGTTAATAGTATTTCGTAGCATAATATGAACTCATTTATAAAAGCTTTTTCTTCATATTAGCGTTTTATAAGTTTAAATTCGGGTAGTACCTACCCGTTAAGTTCATACTTAGTAGCTAATATACAATTCAACTACTACAATTCTATATGAAAAACTGATTATAATAATATTTCGCGTTCAAACTTTTATACAATATTTTACAAACTTACAATACCGCTTATTTTACATAAAGCATGAAATATAGCACACAATAACTTTGATACAAGATAGTTGTGAAGACAATTCTAGCTAGTACACAAGTCGTTCAGCAAAGGCAATAAATACACGTAATTCATACGTCCAGAAACAAGTCATGCATTCTGGTTTTACTAGGACTACTTCCCATCCTTGGTCTTGTGCAACATAACCGTTATGGCCGTTGATAAGACAGCGTGTTGTAACGTCATCAAAGGGACGAGGGTTACGTAATGTCCAACAGTCCCGTAATAATCTAAAAACCTCATTTCTTACCCCAATTACCGACTCCGTCACTTGTGGAAACGTTTTGTTTAATAGTTGTAGCCCGATGTTCTTGTTCTCACTTTGGTGAGAAGCGAACATTACTAATCCGTAAGCATAACATGCTTCTTTATGTTGCATGTTAGCCGCTTTTTCTAAATCACGAAGTCCAATATTCGGATATATTGAGTCAAAATAATTTCTTAACCCGTTGCGTAAAATAGCATTTGGGTTCCCCACAATATATGCGTCAAAGTAAACACATCGTAACTTATGGGTTTCCCAATGTGATATCCCCCATCTTTCAAACGAAAGTCTCTTATAAACCAAGACATTCTTGGAACGTTCTTCGAATGTCTTACAAACTGATCTCGCCTTAAATAGTTGTGCCGAAGAATTCTGGCCGACTCTAGACAAGATTTCATCAATCATGTCTCCGGGTAGGTCTCTTAAAATATTGGGTTGTCTATCCATTTTGTATTTTTAAACTGTAAAATAGACAAGAGTTAGATTCATAAAAAAAATACTTATTAATACAAGCAATTTTTACATATATCATAAAGCATAAGAACACTATATTCCATATATTACACCACACGAATACAACTATCTTATTCCGACTCGCTCGTTTCTTCTTCTTCGGTTTTGGTTCGTTTTGCCAAGTTTCTAGGGATATATGATGTTCCCCTAATACGAACCGTCGTTGTCCACATTGGTTTAGAAAAACCTGGTGGTTTAGAGGTTCCCGGGTCATTGTTACAACTTAAGGACTTCGGGGGTTGACGATACATATAAAGTTCATCGGGGTTGGAATTAGATTTCTCTATTTTTATGCCCTTTCCCTTATTATTTTCTTTTGCCTTTTTAAATTCAGTTGGGGTAATTTCTATAACATCATCGGAATTCTCGTCGGAATCCGATTCATCGGAGAATTTGTAATCCTCCCAATATTTTGCTTCCTTGGCGGAAACACCATTGACCATAATTAACTTTGGTCGGTTGGTTGAGGATTTTCTTTTACTTAACCGTTTTATTATTTCCCCCACCGGTTCTATTTCTTCATCCGGTTCCGATTCTTCTTCCGGTTCCTCTTCGGGAACTTGTGAATCAGTCCACAAATTATTCCAATTTACATTTGACTCTTCATTATTATTAGGTGAGTCAATGGGACTTGTTCTAGAGGTAGACATCTATCACATAATATCAAACACGTTAAGAGATTAATATATCACATAATATTCATATGTTAAAAATATATAGTTTCCAACAAAAATGTTAAGCAATCATTTTTAAAGAAAACACGGTCGAAGTCCAGACTCACTAATGCATCCTAACAAACTCGATAAGACACACTAATGCAAATTTTCTGGTTCTCTAAGACCAACGCTCGGATACCAACTGAAATGTCCCGTTCTTATTGATTAAAAACGTTCCATATTAATTGATTTCGTTGCGAGGTTTTGACCTCTATATGAGACGTTTTTCAAAGACTGCATTCATTTTTAAACAAACCATAACCTTTATTTCATCAATAAAGGTTTAAAAAGCTTTACGTAGATTATCAAATAATGATAATCTAATATATCCTGTTTACACACGACCATTACATAATGGTTTACAATACAAATATGTTACAACAAAATAAGTTTCTTGAATGCAGTTTTTACACAATATCATACAAGCATGGACTCCAAATCTTGTCCTTATTTAAGTATGCGACAGCGGAAGCTCTTAATAATCACCTGAGAATAAACATGCTTAAAACGTCAACAAAAATGTTGGTGAGTTATAGGTTTAAACTATATATATCAAATCGTAACAATAGACCACAAGATTTCATATTTCAATACACATCCCATACATAGAGATAAAAATCATTCATATGGTGAACACCTGGTAACCGACAATAACAAGATGCATATATAAGAATATCCCCATCATTCCGGGACACCCTTCGGATATGATATAAATTTCGAAGTACTAAAGCATCCGGTACTTTGGATGGGGTTTGTTAGGCCCAATAGATCTATCTTTAGGATTCGCGTCAATTAGGGTGTCTGTTCCCTAATTCTTAGATTACCAGACTTAATAAAAAGGGGCATATTCGATTTCGATAATTCAACCATAGAATGTAGTTTCACGTACTTGTGTCTATTTTGTAAATCATTTATAAAACCTGCATGTATTCTCATCCCAAAAATATTAGATTTTAAAAGTGGGACTATAATTCACTTTCACAGATTTTTTTTACTTCGTCGGGAAGTAAGACTTGGCCACTGGTTGATTCACGAACCTATAACAATATATACATATATATCAAAGTATGTTCAAAATATATTTACAACACTTTTAATATATTTTGATGTTTTAAGTTTATTAAGTCAGCTGTCCTCGTTAGTAACCTACAACTAGTTGTCCACAGTTAGATGTACAGAAATAAATCGATAAATATTATCTTGAATCAATCCACGACCCAGTGTATACGTATCTCAGTATTGATCACAACTCAAACTATATATATTTTGGAATCAACCTCAACCCTGTATAGCTAACTCCAACATTCACATATAGAGTGTCTATGGTTGTTCCGAAATATATATAGATGTGTCAACATGATAGGTCGAAACATTGTATACGTGTCTATGGTATCTCAAGATTACATAATATATAATACAAGTTGATTAAGTTATGGTTGGAATAGATTTGTTACCAATTTTCACGTAGCTAAAATGAGAAAAATTATCCAATCTTGTTTTACCCATAACTTCTTCATTTTAAATCCGTTTTGAGTGAATCAAATTGCTATGGTTTCATATTGAACTCTATTTTATGAATCAAAACAAAAAAAGTATAGGTTTCTAGTCGGAAAAATAAGTTACAAGTCGTTTTTGTAAAGGTAGTCATTTCAGTCGAAAGAACGACGTCTAGATGACCATTTTAGAAAACATACTTCCACTTTGAGTTTAACCATAATTTTTGGATATAGTTTCATGTTCATAATAAAAATCATTTTCTCAGAATAACAACTTTTAAATCAAAGTTTATCATAGTTTTTAATTAACTAACCCAAAACAGCCCGCGGTGTTACTACGACGGCGTAAATCCGGTTTTACGGTGTTTTTCGTGTTTCCAGGTTTTAAATCATTAAGTTAGCATATCATATAGATATAGAACATGTGTTTAGTTGATTTTAAAAGTCAAGTTAGAAGGATTAACTTTTGTTTGCGAACAAGTTTAGAATTAACTAAACTATGTTCTAGTGATTACAAGTTTAAACCTTCGAATAAGATAGCTTTATATGTATGAATCGAATGATGTTATGAACATCATTACTACCTTAAGTTCCTTGGATGAACCTACTGGAAAAGAGAAAAATGGATCTAGCTTCAATGGATCCTTGGATGGCTCAAAGTTCTTGAAGCAAAATCATGACACGAAAACAAGTTCAAGTAAGATCATCATTTGAAATAAGATTGTTATAGTTATAGAAATTGAACCAAAGTTTGAATATGATTATTACCTGGTATTAGAATGATAACCTACTGTAAGAAACAAAGATTTCTTGAGGTTGGATGATCACCTTACAAGATTGGAAGTGAGCTAGCAAACTTGAAAGTATTCTTGATTTTATGAAACTAGAACTTTTGGAATTTATGAAGAACACTTAGAACTTGAAGATAGAACTTGAGAGAGTTCAATTAGATGAAGAAAATTGAAGAATGAAAGTGTTTGTAGGTGTTTTTGGTCGTTGGTGTATGGATTAGATATAAAGGATATGTAATTTTGTTTTCATGTAAATAAGTCATGAATGATTACTCATATTTTTGTAATCTTATGAGATATTTCATGCTAGTTGCCAAATGATGGTTCCCACATGTGTTAGGTGACTCACATGGGCTGCTAAGAGCTGATCATTGGAGTGTATATACCAATAGAACATACATCTAAAAGCTGTGTATTGTACGAGTACGAATACGGGTGCATACGAGTAGAATTGTTGATGAAACTGAACGAGAATGTGATTGTAAGCATTTTTGTTAAGTAGAAGTATTTTGATAAGTGTATTGAAGTCTTTCAAAAGTGTATAAATACATATTAAAACACTACATGTATATACATTTTAACCGAGTCGTTAAGTCATCGTTAGTCGTTACATGTAAGTGTTGTTTTGAAACCTTTAGGTTAACGATCTTGTTAAATGTTGTTAACCCAATGTTTATAATAACAAAAGAGATTTTAAATTATTATATTATCATGATATTATGATGTACGAATATCTCTTAATATGATATATATACATTAAATGTCGTTACAACGATAAACGTTACATATATGTCTCGTTTCAAAATCATTAAGTTAGTAGTCTTGTTTTTACATATGTAGTTCATTGTTAATATAATTAATGATATGTTTACTTATCATAATATCATTTTAACTATATATATAACCATATATATGTCATCATATAGTTTTTTTACAAGTTTTAACGTTCGTGAATCACCGGTCAACTTGGGTGGTCAATTGTCTATATGAAACCTATTTCAATTAATCAAGTGTTAACAAGTTTGATTGCTTAACATGTTGGAAACATTTAATCATGTAAACATCAATCTCAATTAATATATATAAACATGGAAAAGTTCGGGTCACTACAGTTAATATCCTGTTCCTCTTCATTCTCAGGAGGAGCATTATGAGCCTGAGATGCGGATGAAGATTCACCCCTTTCAGTCTGCAAAACACATTAAACACAATTTTTGTGCATCCAAATATGCATTAGTGTTAGCAAAATAACAACTTGAAATAATTACAATGACATGTTTAATCCATATTAAACTTATACTCATTTTCATATTTTTATCAATTTTACACTTTTTCAAATAAGCATATATGAAAATGTTTACAAAGTTCATAAGCATTCAACTCAAATAACATGTCAAAATAATCATTACTAGCAATTGAACAAGTTTCAAATGACATTTATATCAAATTAATCAAGTTCATGAATTTTAGACTTAAAAAGTCTACTTTAATTCTCAAAAATCATGTTTAGGATCAAAATTTTGATCATTTAGCAACCTAAACATGTTACACTACTTAATTTAGCAATAATTCATGACAAAATTCGGCCATAACCTGTTTATATCAAAAAGCCCCAAATTGCTCAAGAACACAAACCCTAGATTTCTAAAAATTTTGAAGTTTTTGGCTTCAAATCATGTTAAATAGCATCAATCTAGGTTATACATGCATAATATATCAACAATTTAACTCTAATTACACTAGAAATTAACAAAATCAAATTATGAAAAAAAGAGTTCAAGAACACTAAAATTCGAATTTAAAGAGTGTTTAGATGTAGAAATTACCGATCTCCTTGAGCAACTTCTTGGTAAGAATCTCCTCAACATGATTTTAGCAAAAAATGTGATGATTAACGGTGAAAAAATTCGATTTTGAGAGCGTTTTTGGGTGTTTTTTCGCAAAAATTTTTTGTGTGTGTGCGTTTGGGGACTGGTCTGTCGACCAGTTATCCCTTTCTGGATTTTTGTATCTCCGCGAGTGCGGATGTGGGTTCCACAAAATTTCTGCGAGTCGCGGTGTTTATTTTATTATTATTTTTTTAATGTTTTTGGAATACTTTAAATCAATAAGATTAAAAATAATGATAACAAAATTTCTCGTCCCGCCCTCTGGTAAAGCAATTTCGGTTCAACGACCTAATCTTCAACTTACGACGAATTAGACATCATATTTTTAACTTAATGAAATAAAGTAAATTTTTATTTTTAAATTCACACCAAACTTAAATTAAAAATGCATAAAATTAAAATTCTTATTAATATTATTAATATTTATATATTTTAGTTTTACAAACTTATATTAAAATTATTAGTTTCTAAAATATTTATAAACTTAAATATATTGATTTTAAAAATATTTACAATATTAATTTAATATTTATATATTAAATTTAAAAACAAGGTAAAAATAAAATAAAAAATCTTTTTGGTCTTTTATTCCACTTTAATCAATCAAATATTTACAAAAATATACGTCCCTCTTTTTTTGGGTAAAGTAATTTCGGCTATTTTACCTAGTTTTACTCATGACGAATTTTTGAAATATTTTGGATTGATTGATTAAAGATATTTATACCTTATGAATAAATGGTAAATTTCGCAGTGATGTAATAAATTTTTATATAATATCAATAATTTCGGCTTTAACACCTAATTTTATTGAATATCAAATTAATACTTTATAGCGAACGATTTAGCGTTTATTTTCAAAAGGTTAAAAGCAGTAAAAATAAAAATAAAAACTGTACATACTTACCTGCTAGATGGAATTCTCAATGACCTGCTTTAGCCGACTCATAGGAGAGTCGTACGAATTCGTTTTCCATAGCTACGTAAGCGTATCCACGAATTTTCAATAAATTTTCGTCTAAACATATGAACGGTCCTTCTCTGCATAAAGTAACGAACTCGGTATTGGAATGTGTCTGATTGTTCGAACATTTCCCTTCGTGTGACCATTTTCCGCATTTATGACATCTTTCAAGGTGTCGTGCTCTTCTTTTCGCTGCGGATTTTGATTTTCCTTTACCAAAATGTAACTTATTATGATTGTTCCTGAGTTCTCTCCTTTCTTTGTCCATTTTGCCTCTTATGAAGGATACCAATTCACTCGAGAGTATGTCATTATTATGTTTAGTAATCATAGCGTGTAGTAGTAGACCATGGTTCAGATCAAAGGAATTCTTCATCTTGTAAAACCTAACAAAAATAAAAAATTCAGAATGGGGGGAGAAGACTAGTTCTTTAGGGTCTGCTAGGGAAAGACCATTCGGATTCCATTCTCGAGAACTACACGAAAACAGAACATCTAACTCTAACAGAAATTCATATTACACTTAAAAAGACTCGATTCTCCCCACACTTAGTTAGCTGTGGTGTCGAAATTATGATTAATTTCATTATCAACTTCCATTGGAACATCAAAAACTTGCATATTTCTGACTTTTGCTTCAAGCCATTTGTTGATTTCCTCTGTAACATTCACAAACTCAACTAATTTCGCCTTTTCTTTAGGTGCCAAATTGGATACTAATCGATTATATAACTTAAGGTTCCCCTTAATCCTAGCATTTTGAATCTGTTTATAATGTTTCTTCATTGTACTGTTGAAAACGGGTTCATCTAATTTCGTATCATCATCGGGGTTCTTTGTTATCGTTTCATCATTAGGTGTTTCTTCATCTTCCCCACACTTAGGCATTTTTATTGGTTCAACAGTTTTAGTTGGTGGGGATCTAAACTTTTGGTTCACAAAGGTGACTGATTTGTTACCATCCCTAAGTGTTATTCTACCTTTTCTTACATCAATGAACGCTTTGGTGGTTGCTAAAAATGGGCGACCTAAAATTAGAGGAATACCAAGGTCTTCCTCCATATTAATAACTATGAAGTTTGCAACTAAGGTCAAACTTCTCACTTTAACAAGTAAATTATTGGCTATTCCAAAAGGGTGTTTAATGGTTTGGTCGAATAATTGAACACCTATTTTGGTTGGTTTTAATTTACCCACACCTAATCTTTTGTATAAGGAAAGAGGCATAACATTTGCACTTGCTCCTAAATCCGCGAGTCCATTATACATAGCACTATCATTAAGTAAGCAAGAAATGATAAATTTACCTGGATCTCCTACTTTAGTAAGTAGAGTTGGTTTGTTAACCTTATCCGGGTGATCTTTTCTTGGTTCTTCCACTTCTTGTTCACATTTTTCTTCATTTCTTGGAATAGGAGGTTTGTATAGAAATTCTTCTTCATCACTCCAATTTGAAGCTTCCCCTTCTTCAGATTTTTGTTTTTCATATGTCTTTGATAACATATTTATGTTTTCATTCTGAGGGTTTTCCTTAGTGATGAAATTATTATTAACTTCATTGTCAACTTCCATCGGACCATGTATGTAATGTTTGACTCTATGACCATTAACTTTAAATTCAATCCCATTTGAATTTATCAACTCTATTGTTCCATATGGGAAAACTCTTTTGACTATGAATGGTCCAGACCATCTTGATTTCAATTTTCCATAAAATAGCTTGAATCGTGAATTGAAAAGAAGAACTCGGTCTCCTTCTTTAAATTCTTTTGAACTTCTGATTCTTTTATCATGCCATTTCTTCGTTCTTTCCTTATAAATTAACGAATTTTCATATGCTTCATGTCTTAATTCTTCTAATTCGTTTAGTTGACTTAACCGTAGACGTCCGGCTTCATGCAAATCAAGATTACATGTCTTCAAAGCCCAAAATACTTTGTGCTCAATTTCTACTGGAAGGTGACATGCTTTTCCGTAAACGAGTTTAAAAGGTGTGGTTCCAATTGGAGTTTTGTAGGCTGTTCTAAAAGCCCAGAGTGCATCCTCCAATTTTATGGACCATTCCTTTGGATTTGATCCTACGGTTTTCTCTAGAATACGTTTTAAAGCCCGGTTGGTATTTTCAACTTGTCCACTTATTTGTGGATGATAAGCGGTTGAGATTTTATGACTTACTCCATATCTTTTGAGAACTTTCTCAAGTTGATTATTACAGAAATGACTTCCCCGATCACTTATTAAAGCTTTCGGTGTTCCGAACCTAGCAAAAAAGACGTTTTAAGAAGTTGATTACAACTCGTGCATCGTTAGTTGGGAGAGCTTGTGCTTCCACCCATTTAGATACATAATCAATGGCAACGAGAATGTAGAGATTATTATGAGATTTTGGAAATGGACCCATAAAGTCAATACCCCAAATGTCAAATACTTCACATACTTGAATGACATTTTGTGGCATTTCATCATGTTGACTTATTTTTCCGGCCCTTTGACATGTATCACAGGATTTACAAAGAAGGTGTGCGTCTTTGAAAATTGTAGGCCAATAGTATCCAGTATCGTAAACTTTCCTTGCTGTAAGTTGAGGCCCATAATGCCCTCCTGTTGGTCCTGTGTGACAATGGTTTAAGATTTGACTAGCTTCATCTCCGAATACACATCGACGTATTATTCCATCGGGACATCTCATGAACAAATGTGGATCCTCCCAAAAATAGTGTTTTATATCACTAAAGAATTTCTTTCATTTTTGGTACGACAACCCTTTTTCAAGGAATCCACATACTAATTAGTTTGCAAAGTCTGCAAACCATGAAATTTCACTATAATCGATCTTCAAAAGATATTCATCAGGAAAGTTATCTTGTATGGCCGATTCATTTAGAACTTCTAATTCAGGGTTTTCAAGGCGAGAAAGATGATCAGCGGCGAGATTTTTTGCTCCCTTTTTGTCTCGGATTTCAATATCAAATTCTTGTAAGAGTAAGATCCAACAAATTAATCGTGGTTTGGCATCTTGTTTTGAAAATAGGTATCTAAGAGCAGAATGGTCGGTATAGACCACCGTTTTAGCTAGAACGAGATATGAACGAAATTTGTTAAAAGCAAAGACAATAGCAAGGAGTTCTTTTTCAGTAGTTGTGTAATTCATTTGTGCTCCTTGTAACGTCTTACTAGCGCAATAACTAGGTTGAAATCATTTTTCAATCCTTTGTCCTAAAACTGCTCCCATTGCGAAATCACTTGCATCGCACATGA
This sequence comes from Rutidosis leptorrhynchoides, assembly GCF_046630445.1. Lineage (NCBI taxonomy): Eukaryota > Viridiplantae > Streptophyta > Magnoliopsida > Asterales > Asteraceae > Rutidosis > Rutidosis leptorrhynchoides. Next base: position 161,036,053 of record NC_092343.1, on the reverse strand, counting down.
GTTCAAATGGTAGATTCCAATTTAGAGTTATCATGATCGGCGCATTAGTGAGTTTTTCTTTAAGAATATTAAAAGATTTGATGCATTCATCCGAAAAGATGAATGGGGCATCCTTTTCTAGGAGTTTATTCATAGGAGTGGCAATTTTAGAAAAATCTTTTATGAAACGTCGGTAAAAACCGGCATGCCCTAGAAAACTCCTAACTCCTCTAACATTGGTGGGATGTGGAAGTTTAGCAATTACATCTACTTTAGCTCTGTCCACTTCAATTCCTTCACGTGAAATTTTATGACCAAGAACGATGCCTTCTCTAACCATGAAATGGCATTTCTCCCAATTAAGTACTAGATTTGATTGTTCGCATCTAATAAGCATTCGTTCAAGATTAACTAGACATGTTTCAAAAGTATCACCGAAGACTGAAAAGTCATCCATAAAAACTTCCATGCATTCTTCTATCATGTCGTGAAAAATCGCCATCATGCACCTTTGAAAGGTTGCAGGGGCGTTGCAAAGTCCAAATGGCATGCGTTTGTAAGCAAAAGTACCATAAGGGCATGTGAATGTGGTTTTCTCTTGGTCCTCGGGTGCTATTGGAATTTGAAAGTATCCGGAGAAACCGTCAAGAAAACAATAGTAACTTTTCCGGCTAACCTTTCCAACATTTGATCAATGAAAGGTAAGGGAAAGTGATCTTTTCTGGTGGCGTCATTTAATTTTCTAAAATCAATACATACACGCCATCCTGTTACAGTCCTGGTGGGAATAAGCTCATCTTTTTCATTTGTGATGACAGTCATGCCACCCTTCTTAGGTACGCATTGAACTGGGCTTACCCATGGACTATCAGAAATTGGATAAATTAAACCTGCATCTAGCAGTTTAATTATTTCTTTCTTAACAACATCTTGCATATTAGGATTTAGTCTTTGTTGGCGTTGCACATAAGTTTTATGACCTTCTTCTATAAGGATTTTATGTGTGCAATATGAAGGACTTATGCCTTTAATGTCATGAATCTTCCATGCAATAGCTGATTTATGAGCTTTTAGCACAGAAATAATTCCAGATTTTTCATTGTTCGTAAGAGAAGACGAGATTATTACAGGTAATTCAGATTCACCATGTAAATAAGGGTATTCCAAATGGTTTGGAAGTGGCTTTAACTCTAATGTTGGTGGTTCTTCTATCGATGATTTGTATCGATATCTGTCTTCCTTTTTTAACATTTGAAGTTCTTCTATTGTTGGTTCATATTCATTAGCCATAAGTGCGGCTAACATTTCAGCTTCATTAATTGGTTCAGTTCCTTCTCCTAAAGAACATTCTCCTGTTCCTTGTAATTCTGAAAATTCTTCTAACAATTCTGCATGTGAATCTATAGGTTGAATATAATAACATGTATCATCTGCAGATTGCGGTTGTTACATGGCTCTATCAACAGAAAAGGTAACACTCTCGTCCTCTATTGATATTTCTCAATTACATCATATATATCTATCGCAATATCGTGTAAAATGCTCTAGAATCAAGGATAATGAAGGCGTTTCTACAAGTAATAGGCCAAGATGTGCAAATTTGTATCGGAGAGTAATTTATAAAGAGTTTTGATGATTTATGACCTTGGTTGATCCCGATACAAGTTAAGGTCTAATTTATGCTCTAAAATGGTAAAACAAGGCTTCAAAGGTGTTAGGCTTCGTCCAAATGAAAGAAGATTGAAAAGAAAACGAAACAGCAACTTTCAGTACATTGGGACGCCGTCCGGGGCTTTGGGACGCCGTCCAGCTCTTTTAAATGGGACGCCGTCTGGAGATTTGGAACGCCGTCCAAGGCTTTACAATGGGACGCCGTCCAGCCTTTAGGACGCCGTCCTGTAGTAGGTTTTCAGCCACTTTTGACTTTTGACCTACTTTCTCTACTTTAAAACCTACAGATTGAGGAACTGTTTTATCATATACGAAACCAGAGGTTACAGAGACGATTTTGGGAGAAAATTTGGTGAACTCCAAGCTCTTGGAAGAGGCTCAACATCAAGTCTTCAAAGATCAAAACCTTCTCCATCCAAGATTCATTCTCTAGTAGGTTGTTTTCTTGTTCTCCAACAATGAATTCTACTTATCAGTCGATTGTTATTTTGTTTGTAATTATGATTGTTGGCTAAACTCTATAATGTTTGTCTAGATAAATAACCGAGATGTTAAATGTTTACTTTTGATTGATTGTTATTATGCACGATAGTTTAATGTTTGAATACAAGAACCATTCTTGTTAAAGTTTAATCCTTTCGATTCAACTAATTGATATGTTCATTTGATTAAGAAACATCATCTTGTTAAATTAATGTATTGATTTACACCTAGTGACATGTGTTTATCCATCTTTTACCAAAAGGGATAAGTTGAGTTCAAATGGTTAGCTTACATAGGAATGTAAGAACGACTCTTGTAGACACTTTCGGATAGCCTAATTGATATGTGTAGTTATATAGGTGAACGATCAATTCCCTAGATTATGTTATACATATTTTCATTACTCGATTCCATATAACTAATAGGTGTTAGTAATTTGCCTTATCTAGTGACGTTTATAGGGATCTTATTACCACCCTAAATTGATTACTTAGGTTGAGTGAATTGAGCATTTAACCGGACCAAGGGAATGAACTAGGATAAATCATAAGTTGACATAGGAGTGGATCATGATCAACACACCATTGTCTTGATCATTCTTCAAGTCTTTAGACTAGTTGAATTAGTTGAATACAAATAGGAGGTCTTAGATGACAAGAACATCACTTGCGTCTTGTAATCCCGTTTGAGTGTTTATTCAAGACTACTCTTGATAAACCGATCAATTAGTTCTCGTGCATAGCCAATCAATCCAGTCTTAATCCTAAATAACATTCAACATCGAGGGTAAAAAGTCTAGATGAGCATTTTTCCTTAAATTGATATTAAAACTATCTTACTTGCTTTCTTTGCACTTATTTTCATCTTATAAACTTAAAAGATCAAAAATATTGTTTTTACATTTAACCTTCTCTGATTTGGCTAAATCGTTAAATAGCCACCAAAACATAAAACTTGTACCTTTAAGCTTCATTTACTTAGTTAATCATAATATAGTTTATAATTCTAGTTTGACTAATACAACTGTCCTTGGAACGATACACGGAACTAAACCAGTTACTATACTACTACATGATCGGGTACACTGCCCGTTAGTGTGTAGCAATCTCTAATCGGTATTTTTCCATATTATTTTATACAACAATTCATATACCACTTTCCGCACATCAAGTTTTTGGCGCCGCCGCCGGGGACAGTTTTGTGTCAAAATAGAATTATTGACTAATTTGTGATTAAGTAGTTTCTTAATTATTTAAATTATTAATAATCTTTGAATTTTAGACTTATAGAATCGATGCATTTAATAGTTTTGTTAGTTGTGTGATTGACAGATTTTAGGTTGCATATGCCACATACCCGAAGTTCAGATTCTCCATTACTTACACCGCTTACGGAACCTGATAGAAAGCTTGGTAGGATCTCGAAAGAAGTACTTGAAATTTTTGAATCTTCATCAAAACAGGAAACTTTTGATACAGAATCAAGTACCACCAAGCTGAAATGTCCCGTTCTTATTGATTAAAAACGTTCCATATTAATTGATTTCGTTGCGAGGTTTTGACCTCTATATGAGACGTTTTTCAAAGACTGCATTCATTTTAAAACAAACCATAACCTTTATTTCATCAATAAAGGTTTAAAAAGCTTTACGTAGATTATCAAATAATGATAATCTAAAATATCCTGTTTACACGCGACCATTACATAATGGTTTACAATACAAATATGTTACATCGAAATCAGTTTCTTGAATGCAATTTTTACACAATATCATACAAACATAGACTCTAAATCTTGTCCTTATTTTAGTATGCGACAGCGGAAGCTCTTAATAATCACCTGAGAATAAACATGCTTAAAACGTCAACAAAAATGTTGGTGAGTTATAGGTTTAACCTATATATTATCAAATCATAATAATAGACCACAAGATTTCATATTTCAATACATATCCCATACATAAAGATAAAAATCATTCATATGGTGAACACCTGGTAACCGACATTAACAAGATGCATATTTAAGAATATCCCCATCATTCCGGGACACCCTTCGGATATGATATAAATTTCGAAGTACTAAAGCATCCGGTACTTTGGATGGGGTTTGTTAGGCCCAATAGATCTATCTTTAGGATTCGCGTCAATTAGGGTGTCTGTTCCCTAATTCTTAGATTACCAGACTTAATAAAAAGGGGCATATTCGATTTCGATAATTCAACCATAGAATGTAGTTTCACGTACTTGTGTCTATTTTGTAAATCATTTATAAAACCTGCATGTATTCTCATCCCAAAAATATTAGATTTTAAAAGTGGGACTATAACTCACTTTCATAGATTTTTTACTTCGTCGGGAAGTAAGACTTGGCCACTGGTCGATTCACGAACCTATAACAATACATACATATATATCAAAGTATGTTCAAAATATATTTACAACACTTTTAATATATTTTGATGTTTTAAGTTTATTAAGTCAGCTGTCCTCGTTAGTAACCTACAACTAGTTGTCCACAGTTAGATGTACAGAAATAAATCGATAAATATTATCTTGAATCAATCCACGACCCAGTGTATACGTATCTCAGTATTGATCACAACTCAAACTATATATATTTTGGAATCAACCTCAACCCTGTATAGCTAACTCCAACATTCACATATAGAGTGTCTATGGTTGTTCCGAAATATATATAGATGTGTCGACATGATAGGTCGAAACATTGTATACGTGTCTATGGTATCTCAAGATTACATAATATACAATACAAGTTGATTAAGTTATGGTTGGAATAGATTTGTTACCAATTTTCACGTAGCTAAAATGAGAAAAATTATCCAATCTTGTTTTACCCATAACTTCTTCATTTTAAATCCGTTTTGAGTGAATCAAATTGCTATGGTTTCATATTGAACTCTATTTTATGAATCTAAACAGAAAAAGTATAGGTTTATAGTCGTAAAAATAAGTTACAAGTCGTTTTTTTAAACGTAGTCATTTCAGTCGAAAGAACGACGTCTAGATGACCATTTTAGAAAACATACTTCCACTTTGAGTATAACCATAATTTTTGGATATAGTTTCATGTTCATAATAAAAATCATTTTCCCAGAATAACAAATTTTAAATCAAAGTTTATCATAGTTTTTAATTAACTAACCCAAAACAGCCCGCGGTGTTACTACGACGGCGTAAATCCGGTTTTACGGTGTTTTTCGTGTTTCCAGGTTTTAAATCATTAAGTTAGCATATCATATAGATATAGAACATGTGTTTAGTTGATTTTAAAAGTCAATTTAGAAGGATTAACGTTTATTTGCGAACAAGTTTAGAATTAACTAAACTATGTTCTAGTGATTACAAGTTTAAACCTTCGAATAAGATAGCTTTATATGTATGAATCGAATGATGTTATGAACATCATTACTACCTCAAGTTCCTTGGATAAACCTACTGGAAATGAGAAAAATAGATCTAGCTTCAAAGGATCCTTGGATGGCTTGAAATTTCTTGAAGCAGAATCATGACACGAAAACAATTTCAAGTAAGATTTCCACTCGAAATAAGATTGTTATAGTTATAGAAATTGAATAAAAGTTTGAATATGATTATTACCTTGTATTAGAAAGATAACCTACTGTAAGTAACAAAGGTTTCTTGATCTTGGATGATTACTTGGAATGGATTTAGAAAACTTGGAAGTAAATTTGCAATCTTGGAAGTATTCTTTATTTTATGAAACTAGAACTTTTGGAATTTATGAAGAACACTTAGAACTTGAAGATAGAACTTGAGAGAGATCAATTAGATGAAGAAAATTGAAGAATGAAAGTGTTTGTAGGTGTTTTTGGTCGTTGGTGTATGGATTAGATATAAAAAATATGTAATTTTGTTTTCATGTAAATAAGTCATGAATGATTACTCATATTTTTGTAATTTTATGAGATATTTCATGCTAGTTGCCAAATGATGGTTCCCAAATGTGTTAGGTGACTCACATGGGCTGCTAAGAGCTGATCATTGGAGTGTATATACCAATAGTACATACATCTAAAAGCTGTGTATTGTACGAGTACGAATACGGGTGCATACGAGTAGAATTGTTGATGAAACTGAACGAGGATGTAATTGTAAGCATTTTTGTTAAGTAGAAGTATTTTGATAAGTTTCTTGAAGTCTTTCAAAAGTGTATGAATACATATTAAAACACTACATGTATATACATTTTAACTGAGTCGTTAAGTCATCATTAGTCGTTACATGTAAATGTTGTTTTGAAACCTTTAGGTTAACGATCTTGTTGAATGTTGTTAACCCATTGTTTAATATAACAAATGAGATGTTAAATTGTTATATTATCATGATATTATGATATATAATATATCTTAGTATGATATATATACAGTTAAATGTCGTTACAACGATAATCGTTACATATATGTCTCGTTTCGAAATCATTAAGTTAGTAGTCTTATTTTTACATATGTATTTCATTGTTAATACACTTAATAATATATTTAATTATCATTTAACATAATTAACCAAGTGTATCAATATCTTAATATGATTCATATGTACCTAGTAAGACGTTGTTATAACGATAATCGTTATATATATCGTTTTCGAGTTTCTTAAATTAATAGTCTCATTTTTATGTATATAACTCATTGTTAAAATACCTAATGAGATAAATACTTATAATAAAATCATGTTAACTATACATATAACCATATATATGTCATCGTATAGTTTTTACAAGTTTTAACGTTCGTGAATCACCGGTCAACTTGGGTGGTCAATTGTCTATATGAAACCTATTTCAATTAATCAAGTCTTAAAAAGTTTGATTGCTTAACATGTTGGAAACACTTAATCATGTAAATAACAATTTCATTTAATATATATATAAACATGGAAAAGTTCGGGTCACTGCAGTACCTACCCGTTAAATAAATTTCGTCCCAAAATTTTATGCAGTTGGAGGTGTTGACGTATCTTCTGGAAATAAATGCGGGTATTTCTTCTTCATCTGATCTTCACGCTCCCAGGTGAACTCGGGTCCTCTACGAGCATTCTATCGAACCTTAACAATCGGTATCTTGTTTTGTTTAAGTCTCTTAACCTCACGATCCATTATTTCGACGGGTTCTTCAATGAATTGAAGTTTTTCATTGATTTGGATTTCGTCCAACGGAATAGTGAGATCTTCTTTAGCAAAACATTTCTTCAAATTTGAGACGTAGAAAGTGTTATGTACAACCACGAGTTGTTGAGGTAGCTCCAGTTGGTAAGCTACTGGTCCGACACGATCTATAATCTTGAATGGTCCAATGTACCTTGGATTTAGTTTCCCCTGTTTACCAAATCGAACAACGCCTTTCCAAGGTGAAACCTTAAGCATGACCATTTCTCCAATTTCAAACTCTATATCTTTTCTTTTACTGTCCGCGTAGCTCTTTTGTCGACTCTGGGCGGTTTTCAATCTTTGTTGAATTTGGATGATTTTCTAGGTAGTTTCTTGTATTATCTCCGGACCCGTAATCTGTCTATCCCCCACTTCACTCCAACAAATCAGAGACCTGCACTTTTTACCATAAAGTGCTTCAAACGGCGCCATCTCAATGCTTGAATGGTAGCTGTTGTTGTAGGAAAATTCTGCTAACGGTAGATGTCGATCCCAACTGTTTCCGAAATCAATAACACAAGCTCGTAGCATGTCTTCAAGCGTTTATATCATCCTTTCACTCTGCCCATCAGTTTGTGGATGATAGGCAGTACTCACGTCTAGACGAGTTCCCAATGCTTGCTGTAATGTCTGCCAGAATCTTGAAATAAATCTGCCATCCCTATCAGAGATAATAGAGATTGGTATTCCATGTCTGGAGATGACTTCCTTCAAATATAGTCGTGCTAACTTCTCCATCTTGTCATCTTCTCTTATTGGCAGGAAGTGTGCTGATTTGGTGAGACGATCAACTATTACCCAAATAGTATCAAAACACTTGCAGTCCTTGGCAATTTAGTGATGAAATCCGTGGTAATGTTTTCCCATTTCCATTCCGGGATTTCGGGTTGTTGAAGTAGACCTGATGGTTTCTGATGCTCCGCTTTAACCTTAGAACACGTCAAACATTCCCCTACGTATTTTGCAACATCGGCTTTCATACCTGGCCACCAAAAATATTTCTTGAGATCCTTGTACATCTTCCCCGTTCCAGGATGTATTGAGTATCTGGTTTTATAAGCTTCTCTAAGTACCATTTCTCTCATATCTCCAAATTTTGGTACCCAAATCCTTTCAGCCCTATACCGGGTTCCGTCTTCCCGAATATTAAGATGCTTCTCCGATCCTTTGGGTATTTCATCCTTTAAATTTCCCTTTTTTAAAACTCCTTGTTGCACCTCCTTTATTTGAGTAGTAGGGTTAGTGTGAATCATTATATTCATAGATTTTACTCGAATGGGTTCTCTGTCCTTTCAGCTCAAGGCGTCGGCTACCACATTTGCCTTCCCCGGGTGGTAACGAATCTCAAAGTCGTAATCATTCAACAATTCAATCCACCTACACTGCCTCATATTCAGTTGTTTCTGATTAAATATGTGTTGAAAACTTTTGTGGTCGGTATATATATAATACTTTTGACCCCATATAAGTAGTGCCTCCAAGTCTTTAATGCAAAAACAACTGCGCCTAATTCCAAATCATGCGTCGTATAATTTTGCTCGTGAATATTCAATTGTCTAGATGCATAAGCAATCACCTTTGTCCGTTGCATTAATACACAACCGAGTCCTTGCTTTGATGCGTCACAATAAATCACAAAATCATCATTCCCTTCAGGCGATGACAATATAGGTGCCGTAGTTAGCTTTTTCTTCAATAATTGAAACGCCTTCTCTTGTTCATCCTTCCATTCAAATTTCTTCTCTTTATGCGTTAATGCAGTCAAGGGTTTTGCTATTTTGGAGAAATCTTGGATGAATCTTCTGTAGTAACCAGCCAATCCTAAAAATTGATGTATATGCTTCGGAGTTTTTGGAGTTTCTCACTTTTCAACGGTTTCGATCTTTGCCGGGTCCACCTGGATACCTTCTTTGTTCACTATGTGACCGAGGAATTGAACTTCTTCCAACCAAAATGCACACTTTGAAAACTTAGCGTACAGTTTTTCTTTCCTCAATACTTCTAGCATTTTTCTCAAATGTTCTTCGTGCTCTTGATCATTCTTTGAGTAAATAAGTATGTCATCGATGAAAACAATGACAAACTTGTCAAGATATAGCCCACACACTCGGTTCATAAGGTCCATGAACACAGCTGGTGCGTTAGTCAATCCAAACGGCATAACCATATACTCGTAATGACCATAATGCGTCCTAAAAGCAGTTTTTGGAATATCATCCTCCTTTACTCGCATTTGATGATATCCAGAACGTAAATCGATCTTCGAATAAACCGACGAGCCTTGTAGTTGATCAAATAAGTCGTCAATTCTCGGCAGTGGATAACGGTTTTTGATGGTAAGTTTGTTCAACTCTCTGTAGTCAATACACAACCTAAATGTACCATCTTTCTTCTTGACAAACAAAATAGGAGCTCCCCATGGTGATGTGCTTGCTCGAATGAAACCACGTTCGAATAGTTCTTGCAGTTGGATTTGCAGTTCTTCCATTTCGCTGGGTGCGAGTCTGTAAGGAGCACGAGCTATTGGTGCAGCTCCTGATACAAGATCTATTTGAAATTCAATAGATCGATGTGGTGGTAGTCCCGGTAATTCTTTCGGAAATACATCGGGAAATTCTTTTGCGACGGGAACATCATTGATGCTCTTTTCTTCAGTTTGTACTTTCTCGACGTGTGCTAGAACAGCATAGCAACCTTTTCTTATTAGTTTTTGTGCCTTCAAATTACTAATAAGATGTAGCTTCATGTTGCCCTTTTCTCCATACACCATTAAGGGTTCTCCTTCTTCTCGTACAATGCGAATTGCATTTTTATAACATACGATCTCTGCTTTCACCTTCTTCAGCCAGTCCATGCCAACTATTACATCAAAACTCCCTAACTCTACTGGTATCAAATCAATCTTAAATATTTCGCTACCCAGTTTAATTTCTCGATTCCGGCATATATAATCTGCTAAAATTAATTTACCGTTTGCTAATTCGAGTAAAAATTTACTATCCAACGGCGTCAATGGACAACTTAATTTAGCACAAAAATCTCTACTCATATAGCTTCTATCCGCACCCGAATCAAATAAAACATAAGCAGATTTATTGTCAATAAGAAACGTACCCGTAACAAGCTCCAGTTCTTCCTGTGCCTCTGCCGCATTAATATTGAAAACTCTTCCGCGGCCTTGTCCATTCGTGTTATCCTGGTTCGGGAAATTTCTAATAATGTGGCCCGATTTTCCACATTTATAACAAACTACATTGGCATAACTTGCTCCGACACTACTTACTCTGCCATTACTCGTTCCGACACCATTTGTTCCTTTCGTTCAGTTAACCCCTGGTCCGTAGACCTCACACTTCGCCGCGCTATGACCATTTCTTTTACACTTGTTGCAAAATTTGGTGCAGAACCCCGAGTGATACTTTTCACACCTTTGGCATAGCTGCTTCTGATTATTGTTGTTGTTGTTGCGGTTGTTATTGTTGTTGGGATGATTGTTGTAGTTGCTGTTGTTGTTGTTGTTGTTGTTGTTGTTGTTGTTGTTGTTGTTGTTGTTGTTGTTGTTGTTGTTGTTATTGTTGTTGTTGTTGTTGTTGTTGTTGTTGTTGGGCCGTTGGTTGTAGTTGCGATTGATGTTGCGATTGTTGGGATAATTGTTGCGATTATTATTGTAATTGCTGTTGTTGTTGTATTGGTGATTCTTATCACCGTTTTCCTCCCACTTTCTTTTGACTTGCTTCACATTGGCCTCTTCTGCCATCTGTTCTTTAATTCTTTCCTCAATCTGGTTCACTAGTTTGTGAGCCATTCTACATGCCTGTTGTATGGAGGTGGGCTCGTGTGAACTTATATCTTCTTGGATTCTTTCCGGTAATCCTTTCACAAACGCGTCGATCTTCTCTTCCTCATCTTCGAACGCTCCCGGACACAATAGGCACAATTCTGTGAATCGTCTTTCATACGTGGTAATATCAAATCCTTCGGTTCGTAACCCTCTAAGTTCTGTCTTGAGCTTATTGACCTCGGTTCTGGGACGGTACTTCTCGTTCATCAAGTGCTTGAATGCTGACCACGGTAGTGCGTAAGCATCATCTTGTCCCACTTGCTCTAGATAGGTATTCTACCATGTTAACGCAGAACCTGTGAAGGTATGCGTAGCGTACATCACTTTGTCCTCTTCAGTACACTTACTTATGGCAAACACCGATTTGACCTTCTCGGTCCACCGTTTCAATCTGATCGGTCCTTCGGTTCCATCAAATTCTAAAGGTTTGCAGGCAGTGAATTCTTTGTAGGTGCATCCTACACGATTTCCTGTACTGCTAGATCCAAGGTTATTGTTGGTAAGTAGCGCAGCCTGTACTGCGGCTATGTTTGAAGCTAGAAAAGTACGGAATTCCTCTTCATTCATATTCACGGTGTGTCGAGTAGTCGGTGCCATTTCCTTCAAAATAGTCAAATGGAACAAGTTAATCATACAGAATATTAAGAGTAGTTAATAGTATTTCATAGCATAATATGAACTCATTTATAAAAGCTTTTTCTTCATATTAGCGTTTTATAAGTTTAAATTCGGGTAGTACCTACCCGTTAAGTTCATACTTAGTAGCTAATATACAATTCAACTACTACAATTCTATATGAAAAACTGATTATAATAATATTTCGCGTTCAAACTTTTATACAATATTTTACAAACTTACAATACCGCTTATTTTACATAAAGCATGAAATATAGCACACAATAACTTTGATACAAGATAGTTGTCAAGATAATTCTAGCTAGAACACAAGTCGTTCAGCAAAGGCAATAAAGACACGTAATTCATACGTCCAGAAATAAGTCATGCATTCTGGTTTTACTAGGACTACTTCCCATCCTTGGTCTTGTGGAACATAACCGTTATGGCCGTTGATAAGACAGCGTGTTGTAACGTCGTCAAAGGGACGAGGGTTACGTAATGACCAACAGTCTCGTAATAACCTAAAAACCTCATTTCTTACCCCAATTACCGACTCCGTCACTTGTGGAAACGTTTTGTTTAATAGTTGTAGCCCGATGTTCTTTTTCTCACTTTGGTGAGAAGCGAACATTACTAACCCGTAAGCATAGCATGCTTCTTTATGTTGCATGTTAGCCGCTTTTTCTAAATCATGAAGTCCTATATTCGGATACATTGAGTCAAAATAATTTCTTAACCCGTTGCGTAAAATAGCATTTGGGTTCCCCGCAATATATGCGTCAAAGTAAACACATCGTAACTTATGGATTTCCCAATGTGATATCCCCCATCTTTCGAACGAAAGCCTTTTATAAACCAAGGCATTCTTGGAACATTCTTCGAATGTCTTACAAACTGATCTCGCCTTAAATAGTTGTGCCGAGGAATTCTGACCGACTCTAGACAAGATTTCATAAATCATGTCTCCGGGTAGGTCTCTTAAAATATTGGGTTGTCTATCCATTTTGTGTTTTTATACTGTAAAATAGACAAGAGTTAGATTCATAAAAAAAATACTTATTAATACAAGCAAATTTTTACCTATATCATAAAGCATAAGCACACTATATTACATATATTACACCACACGAATACAACTATCTTATTCCGACTCGCTCGTTTCTTCTTCTTCGGTTTTGGTTCATTTTGCCAAGTTTCTAGGGATATATGATGTTCCCCTAATATGAGCCATCATTTTCCACATTGGTTTAGAAAAACCTGGTGGTTTAGAGGTTCCCGGGTTATTGTCACAACTTAAGAAATACGGGTGTTGACGATACATATAAAGTTCATCGGGTTTGGAATCAAATTTCTCTATTTTTATGCCCTTTCCCTTATTATTCTCTTTTGCCTTATTAAATTGTGTTGAGGTAATTTCTATAACATCATCAGAATCCTTGTCGGGATCCGATTCATCAGAGAATTAGTAATCCTCCCAATACTTTGCTTCCTTGGCGGAAACACCATTGACCATAATTAACTTTGGTCGGTTGGTTGAGGATTTTCTTCTACTTAACCATTTTATTATTTCGCCCACTGGTTCTATTTCTTCTTCCGGTTCCGATTCTTCTTCCGGTTCCGACTCTTCTTCCGGTTCCGACTCTTCTTCCGATTCCTCTTCGGGAACTTGTGAATCAGTCCACGAATCATTCCAATTTACATTTGACTCTTCATTATTATTAGGTGAGTCAATGGGACTTGTTTTAGAGGTAGACTGAAATGTCCCGTTCTTATTGATTAAAAACGTTCCATATTAATTGATTTCGTTGCGAGGTTTTGACCTCTATATGAGACGTTTTTCAAAGACTGCATTCATTTTAAAACAAACCATAACCTTTATTTCATCAATAAAGGTTTAAAAAGCTTTACGTAGATTATCAAATAATGATAATCTAAAATATCCTGTTTACACACGACCATTACATAATGGTTTACAATACAAATATGTTACAACAAAATAAGTTTCTTGAATGCAGTTTTTACACAATATCATACAAGCATGGACTCCAAATCTCGTCCTTATTTAAGTATGCGACAGCGGAAGCTCTTAATAATCACCTGAGAATAAACATGCTTAAAACGTCAACAAAAATGTTGGTGAGTTATAGGTTTAACCTATATATATCAAATCATAATAATAGACCACAAGATTTTATATTTCAATACACATCCCATACATAGAGATAAAAATCATTCATATGGTGAACACCTGGTAACCGACATTAACAAGATACATATATAAGAATATCCCCATCATTCCGGGACACCCTTCGGATATGATATAAATTTCGAAGTACTAAAGCATCCGGTACTTTGGATGGGGCTTGTTGGGCCCGATAGATCTATCTTTAGGATTCGCGTCAATTAGGGTGTCTGTTCCCTAATTCTTAGATTACCAGACTTAATAAAAAGGGGCATATTCGATTTCGATAATTCAACCATAGAATGTAGTTTCACGTACTTGTGTCTATTTTGTAAATCATTTATAAAACCTGCATGTATTCTCATCCCAAAAATATTAGATTTTAAAAGTGGGACTATAACTCACTTTCACAGATTTTTATTTCGTCGGGAAGTAAGACTTGGCCACTGGTTCATTCACGAACCTATAACAATATATACATATATATCAAAGTATGTTCAAAATATATTTACAACACTTTTAATATATTTTGATGTTTTAAGTTTATTAAGTCAGCTGTCCTCGTTAGTAACCTATAACTAGTTGTCCACAGTTAGATGTACAGAAATAAATCGATAAATATTATCTTGAATCAATCCACGACCCAGTGTATACGTATCTCAGTATTGATCACAACTCAAACTATATATATTTTGGAATCAACCTCAACCCTGTATAGCTAACTCCAACATTCACATATAGAGTGTCTATGGTTGTTCCGAAATATATATAGATGTGTCGACATGATAGGTCGAAACATTGTATACGTGTCTATGGTATCTCAAGATTACATAATATACAATACAAGTTGATTAAGTTATGGTTGGAATAGATTTGTTACCAATTTTCACGTAGCTAAAATGAGAAAAATTATCCAATCTTGTTTTACCCATAACTTCTTCATTTTAAATCCGTTTTGAGTGAATCAAATTGCTATGGTTTCATATTGAACTCTATTTTATGAATCTAAACAGAAAAAGTATAGGTTTATAGTCGGAAAAATAAGTTACAAGTCGTTTTTGTAAAGGTAGTCATTTCAGTTGAAAGAACGACGTCTAGATGACCGTTTTAGAAAACATACTTCCACTTTGAGTTTAACCATAATTTTTTTGATATAGTTTCATGTTCATAATAAAAATCATTTTCTCAGAATAACAACTTTTAAATCAAAGTTTATCATAGTTTTTAATTAACTAACCCAAAACAGCCCGCGGTGTTACTACGACGGCGTAAATCCGGTTTTACGGTGTTTTTCGTGTTTCCAGGTTTTAAATAATTAAGTTAGCATATCATATAGATATAGAACATGTGTTTAGTTGATTTTAAAAGTCAAGTTAGAAGGATTAACTTTTGTTTGCGAACAAGTTTAGAATTAACTAAACTATGTTCTAGTGATTACAAGTTTAAACCTTCGAATAAGATAGCTTTATATGTATGAATCGAATGATGTTATGAACATCATTACTACCTTAATTTCCTTGGATAAACCTACAAGAAAAGAGAAAAATGGATCTAGCTTCAATGGATCCTTGAATGGCTCGAAGTTCTTGAAGCAGAATCATGACACGAAAACAAGTTCAAGTAAGATCATCACTTGAAATAAGATTGTTATAGTTATAGAAATTGAACCAAAGTTTGAATATGATTATTACCTTGTATTAGAATGATAACCTACTGTAAGAAACAAAGATTTCTTGAGGTTGGATGATCACCTTACAAGATTGGAAGTGAGCTAGCAAACTTGAAAGTATTCTTGATTTTATGAAACTAGAACTTTTGGAATTTATGAAGAACACTTAGAACTTGAAGATAGAACTTGAGAGAGATCAATTAGATGAAGAAAATTGAAGAATGAAAGTGTTTGTAGGTGTTTTTGGTCGTTGGTGTATGGATTAGATATAAAGGATATGTAATTTTGTTTTCATGTAAATAAGTCATGAATGATTACTCATATTTTTGTAATTTTATGAGATATTTCATGCTAGTTGCCAAATGATGGTTCCCACATGTGTTAGGTGACTCACATGGGCTGCTAAGAGCTGATCATTGGAGTGTATATACCAATAGTACATACATCTAAAAGCTGTGTATTGTACGAGTACGAATACGGGTGCATACGAGTAGAATTGTTGATGAAACTGAACGAGGATGTAATTGTAAGCATTTTTGTTAAGTAGAAGTATTTTGATAAGTGTATTGAAGTCTTTCAAAAGTGTATAAATACATAATAAAACACTACATGTATATACATTTTAACTGAGTCGTTAAGTCATCGTTAGTCGTTACATGTAAATGTTGTTTTGAAACCTTTAGGTTGACGATCTTGTTGAATGTTGTTAACCCATTGTTTATTATAACAAATGAGATGTTAAATTATTATATTATCATGATATTATGATATATAATATATCTTAGTATGATGTATATACAGTTAAATGTCGTTACAACGATAATCCTTACATATATGTCTCGTTTCGAAATCATTAAGTTAGTAGTCTTATTTTTACATATGTATTTCATTGTTAATACACTTAATAATATATTTACTTATCATTTAACATAATTAACCAAGTGTATCAATATCTTAATATGATTCATATGTACCTAGTAAGACGTTGTTATAACGATAATCGTTATATATATCGTTTTCGAGTTTCTTAAATTAATAGTCTCATTTTTATGTATATAACTCATTGTTAAAATACCTAATGAGATACATACTTATAATAAAAACATGTTAACTATATATATAACCATATATATGTCATTGTATAGTTTTTACAAGTTTTAACGTTCGTGAATCACCGGTCAACTTGGGTGGTCAATTGTCTATATGAAACATATTTCAATTAATCAAGTCTTAACAAGTTTGATTGCTTAACATGTTGGAAACATTTAATCATGTAAATATCAATCTCAATTAATATATATAAACATGGAAAAGTTCGGGTCACTACAGTACCTACCCGTTAAATAAATTTCGTCCCGAAATTTTAAGCTGTTGATGGTGTTGACGAATCTTCTGGAAATAGATGCGGGTATTTCTTCTTCATCTGATCTTCACGCTCCCAGGTGAACTCGGGTCCTCTACGAGCATTCCATCGAACCTTAACAATTGGTATCTTGTTTTGCTTAAGTCTTTTAACCTCACGATCCATTATTTCGACGGGTTCTTCGATGAATTGAAGTTTTTCGTTGATTTGGATTTCATCTAACAGAATAGTGAGATCTTCTTTAGCAAAACATTTCTTTAAATTCGAGACGTGGAAAGTGTTATGTACAGCCGCGAGTTGTTGAGGTAACTCTAGTCGGTAAGCTACTGGTCCGACACGATCAATAATCTTGAATGGTCCAATATACCTTGGATTTAATTTCCCTCGTTTACCAAATCGAACAACGCCTTTCCAAGGTGCAACTTTAAGCATGACCATCTCTCCAATTTCAAATTCTATATCTTTTCTTTTAATGTCAGCGTAGCTCTTTTGTCGACTTTGGGCGGTTTTCAACCGTTGTTTAATTTGGATGATCTTCTCGGTAGTTTCTTGTATAATCTCCGGACCCGTAATCTGTCTATCCCCCACTTCACTCCAACAAATCGGAGACCTGCACTTTCTACCATAAAGTGCTTCAAACGGCGCCATCTCAATGCTTGAATGGTAGCTGTTGTTGTAGGAAAATTCTGCTAACGGTAGATGTCGATCCCAACTGTTTCCGAAATCAATAACACATGCTCGTAGCATGTCTTCAAGCGTTTGTATCGTCCTTTCGCTCTGCCCATCAGTTTGTGGATGATAGGCAGTACTCATGTCTAGACGAGTTCCTAATGCTTGCTGTAATGTCTGCCAGAATCTTGAAATAAATCTGCCATCCCTATCAGAGATAATAGAGATTGGTATTCCATGTCTGGAGACGACTTCCTTCAAATACAGTCGTGCTAACTTCTCCATCTTGTCATCTTCTCTTATTGGTAGGAAGTGTGCTGATTTGGTGAGACGATCAACTATTACCCAAATAGTATCAAAACCACTTGCAGTCCTTGGCAATTTAGTGATGAAATCCATGGTAATGTTTTCCCATTTCCATTCCGGGATTTCGGGTTGTTGAAGTAGACCTGATGGTTTCTGATGCTCAGCTTTGACCTTAGAACACGTCAAACATTCTCCTACGTATTTAGCAACATCGGCTTTCATACCCGGCCACCAAAAATGTTTCTTGAGATCCTTGTACATCTTCCCCGTTCCAGGATGTATTGAGTATCTGGTTTTATGAGCTTCTCTAAGTACCATTTCTCTCATATCTCCAAATTTTGGTACCCAAATCCTTTCAGCCCTATACCGGGTTCCGTCTTCCCGAATATTAAGATGCTTCTCCGATCCTTTGGGTATTTCATCCTTTAAATTTCTCTCTTTTAAAACTCCTTGTTGCGCCTCCTTTATTTGAGTAGTAATGTTATTTTGAATCATTATATTCATAGATTTTACTCGAATGGGTTCTCTGTCCTTCCTGCTCAAGGCATCGGCTACCACATTTGCCTTCCCCGGGTGGTAACGAATCTCAAAGTCGTAATCATTCAATAATTCAATCCACCTACGCTGCCTCATATTCAGTTGTTTCTGATTAAATATGTGTTGAAGACTTTTGTGGTCGGTATATATAATACTTTTGACCCCATATAAGTAGTGCCTCCAAGTCTTTAATGCAAAAACAACCGCGCCTAATTCCAAATCATGCGTCGTATAATTTTGTTCGTGAATCTTCAATTGTCTAGACGCATAAGCAATCACCTTCGTTCGTTGCATTAATACACAACCGAGACCTTGCTTTGATGCATCACAATAAATCACAAAATCATCATTCCCTTCAGGCAATGACAATATAGGTGCCGTAGTTAGCTTTTTCTTCAATAACTGAAACGCTTTCTCTTGTTCATCATTCCATTCAAATTTATTCCCTTTATGCGTTAATGCAGTCAAGGGTTTTGCTATTCTGGAAAAGTCTTGGATGAACCTTCTGTAGTAACCAGCTAGTCCTAAAAACTGGCGTATGTGTTTCGGAGTTTTCGGGGTTTCCCACTTTTCAACAGTTTCTATCTTTGCCGGATCCACCTTAATACCTTCTTTGTTCACTATGTGACCGAGGAATTGAACTTCTTCCAACCAAAATGCACACTTTGAAAACTTAGCATACAATTCTTCCTTCCTCAATACTTCTAACACCTTTCTCAAATGTTCACCGTGTTCTTGGTCATTATTTGAGTAAATAAGTATGTCATCAATGAAAACAATGACAAACTTGTCAAGGTATGGTCCACACACTCGGTTCATAAGGTCCATGAACACAGCTGGTGCATTAGTTAAACCAAACGGCATGACCATAAACTCGTAATGACCGTAACGTGTTCTGAAAGCAGTCTTTGGAATATCATCTTCTTTCACCCGCATTTGATGATACCCGGAACGTAAGTCAATCTTTGAATAAACAGACGAGCCTTGTAGTTGATCAAATAAGTCGTCGATTCTCGGTAGTGGGTAGCGGTTCTTGATGGTAAGTTTGTTCAACTCTCGGTAGTCGATACACAACCTGAATGTACCATCTTTCTTCTTGACAAACAAAACAGGAGCTCCCCACGGTGATGTGCTTGGTCGAATGAAACCACGCTCTAAAAGTTCTTGTAATTGGCTTTGTAGTTCTTTCATCTCGCTGGGTGCGAGTCTGTAAGGAGTACGAGCTATTGGTGCAGCTCCTGGTACAAGATCTATTTGAAATTCAACGGATCGATGTGGGGGTAATCCCGATAATTCTTTCGGAAATACATCGGGAAATTCTTTTGCAATGGGAACATCATTGATGCTCTTTTCTTCAGTTTGTACTTTCTCGACGTGTGCTAGAACAGCATAGCAACCTTTTCTTATTAGTTTTTGTGCCTTCAAATTACTAATAAGATGTAGCTTCGTGTTGCCCTTTTCTCCGTACACCATTAAGGGTTTTCCTTTTTCTCGTATAATGCGAATTGCATTTTTGTAACAGACGATCTCTGCTTTCACTTCTTTCAACCAGTCCATACCGATTATCACATCAAAACTCCCTAACTCTACTGGTATCAAATCAATCTTAAATGTTTCGCTAACCAGTTTAATATCTCGATTCCGACATATATTATCTGCTGAAATTAATTTACCATTTTCTAATTCGAGTAAAAATTTACTATCCAAAGGCGTCAATGGACAACTTAATTTAGCACAAAAATCTCTACTCATATAGCTTCTATCCGCACCCGAATCAAATAAAACGTAAGCAGATTTATTGTCAATAAGAAACGTACCCGTAACAAGCTCCGGGTCTTCCTGTGCCTCTACCGCATTAATATTGAAAACTCTTCCGCGGCCTTGTCCATTCGTGTTCTCCTGGTTCGGGCAATTTCTAATAATGTAGCCTGGTTTTCCACATTTATAACAAACTACATTGGCATAACTTGCTCCGACACTACTTGCTCCGCCATTACTCGTTCCGACACCATTTGTTCCTTTCGTTCTATTAACCCCTGGTCCGTAGACCTCACACTTCGTCGCGCTATGACCATTTCTTTTACACTTGTTGCAAAATTTGGTGCAGAACCCCGAGTGATTCTTTTCACACCTTTGGCATAGCTGCTTCTGATTGTTGTTGTTGTTGCGGTTATTATTGTTGTTGGGATGATTGTTGTAGTTGCTGTTGTTGTTGTTGTTGTTGTTGTTGTTGGGCCGTTTGTTGTAGTTGCGATTGATGTTGCGATTGTTGGGATAATTGTTGCGATTATTGTTGTAATTGCTGTTGTTGTTGTATTGGTGATTCTTATCACCGTTTTCCTCCCACTTTCTTTTGACTTGCTTCACATTGGCCTCTTCAGCAGTCTGTTCTTTAATTCTTTCTTCAATCTGGTTCACTAGTTTGTGAGCCATTCTACATGCCTGTTGTATGGAGGCGGGCTCGTGTGAACTTATATCTTCTTGGATTCTTTCCGGTAATCCTTTCACAAACGCGTCGATCTTCTCTTCCTCATCTTCGAATGCTCCCGGACACAATAGGCACAATTCTGTGAATCGTCTTTCGTACGTGGTAATATCAAATCCTTGGGTTCGTAACCCTCTAAGTTCTGTCTTGAGCTTATTGACCTCGGTTCTGGGACGGTACTTCTCGTTCATCAAGTGCTTGAATGCTGACCACGGTAGTGCGTACGCATCATCTTGTCCCACTTGCTCTAGATAGGTATTCCACCATGTTAACGCAGAACCTGTGAAGGTATGCGTAGCGTACTTCACTTTGTCCTCTTCAGTACACTTACTTATGGCAAACACCGATTCAACCTTCTCGGTCCACCGTTTCAATCCGATCGGTCCTTCGGTTCCATCAAATTCCAAAGGTTTGCAGGCAGTGAATTCTTTGTAGGTGCATCCTACACGATTTCCTGTACTGCTAGATCCAAGGTTATTGTTGGTATGTAGCGCAGCCTGTACTGCAGCTATGTTTGAAGCTAGAAAAGTACGGAATTCCTCTTCATTCATATTCACGGTGTGTCGAGTAGTCGGTGCCATTTCCTTCAAAATAGTTAAATGGAACAAGTTAATCATACAGAATATTAAGAGTAGTTAATAGTATTTCGTAGCATAATATGAACTCATTTATAAAAGCTTTTTCTTCATATTAGCGTTTTATAAGTTTAAATTCGGGTAGTACCTACCCGTTAAGTTCATACTTAGTAGCTAATATACAATTCAACTACTACAATTCTATATGAAAAACTGATTGTAATAATATTTCGCGTTCAAACTTTTATACAATATTTTACAAACTTACAATACCGCTTATTTTACATAAAGCATGAAATATAGCACACAATAACTTTGATACAAGATAGTTGTGAAGACAATTCTAGCTAGTACACAAGTCGTTCAGCAAAAACAATAAAGACACGTAATTCATACGTCCAGAAACAAGTCATGCATTCTGGTTTTACTAGGACTACTTCCCATCCTTGGTCTTGTGGAACATAACCGTTATGGCCGTTGATAAGACAGCGTGTTGTAATGTCATCAAAGGGACGAGGGTTACGTAATGTCCAACAGTCCCGTAACAATCTAAAAACCTCATTTCTTACCCCAATTACCGACTCCGTCACTTGTGGGAACGTTTTGTTTAATAGCTGTAGCCCGATGTTCTTTTTCTCACTTTGGTGAGAAGCGAACATTACTAACCTGTAAGCATAGCATGCTTCTTTATGTTGCATGTTAGCCGCTTTTTCTAAATCATGAAGTCCTATATTCAGATACATTGAGTCAAAATAATTTCTTAACCCGTTACGTAAAATAGCATTTGGGTTCCCCGCAATATATGCATCAAAGTAAACACATCGTAACTTATGGGTTTCCCAATGTGATATCCCCTATCTTTCAAACGAAAGTCTCTTATAAACCAAGACATTCTTGGAACGTTCTTCGAATATCTTACAAACTGATCTCGCCTTAAATAGTTGTGCCGAGGAATTCTGACCGACTCTAGACAAGATTTCATCAATCATGTCTCCGGGTAGGTCTCTTAAAATATTGGGTTGTCTATCCATTTTGTGTTTTTAAACTGTAAAATAGACAAGAGTTAGATTCATAAAAAAATAATTATTAATACAAGCAATTTTTACATATATCATAAAGCATAAGCACACTATATTACATATATTACACCACAAGAATACAACTATCTTATTCCGACTCGCTCGTTTCTTCTTCTTCGGTTTTGGTTCGTTTTGCCAAGTTTCTAGGGATATATGATGTTCCCCTAATACGAGCCGTCGTGATCCACATTGGTTTAGAAAAACCTGGTGGTTTAGAGGTTCCCGGGTCATTGTTACAACTTAAGGACTTCGGGGGTTGACGATACATATAAAGTTCATCGGGGTTGGAATTAGATTTCTCTATTTTTATGCCCTTTCCCTTATTATTTTCTTTTGCCTTTTTAAATTCAGTTGGGGTAATTTCTATAACATCATCGGAATTCTCGTCGGAATCCGATTCATCGGAGAATTGGTAATCCTCCCAATATTTTGCTTCCTTGGCGGAAACACCATTGACCATAATTAACTTTGGTCGGTTGGTTGAGGATTTTCTTTTACTTAACCGTTTTATTATTTCCCCCACCGGTTCTATTTCTTCATCCGGTTCCGATTCTTCTTCCGGTTCCGATTCTTCTTCCGGTTCCGACTCTTCTTCCGGTTCCGACTCTTCTTCCGGTTCCTCTTCGGGAACTTGTGAATCAGTCCACGAATCATTCCAATTTACATTTGACTCTTCATTATTATTAGGTGAGTCAATGGGACTTGTTCTAGAGGTAGACATCTATCACATAATATCAAACGCGTTAAGAGATTAATATATCACATAATATTCACATGTTAAAAATATATAGTTTCCAACAAAATTTGTTAAGCAATCATTTTTCAAGTAAACACGGTCGAAGTCCAGACTCACTAATGCATCCTAACAAACTCGATAAGACACACTAATGCAAAATTCTGGTTCTCTAAGACCAACGCTCGGATACCAACTGAAATGTCCCGTTCTTATTGATTAAAAACGTTCCATATTAATTGATTTCGTTGCGAGGTTTTGACCTCTATATGAGACGTTTTTCAAAGACTGCATTCATTTTAAAACAAACCATAACCTTTATTTCATCAATAAAGGTTTAAAAAGCTTTACGTAGATTATCAAATAATGATAATCTAAAATATCCTGTTTACACACGACCATTACATAATGGTTTACAATACAAATATGTTACAACAAAATAAGTTTCTTGAATGCAGTTTTTACACAATATCATACAAGCATGGACTCCAAATCTCGTCCTTATTTAAGTATGCGACAGCGGAAGCTCTTAATAATCACCTGAGAATAAACATGCTTAAAACGTCAACAAAAATGTTGGTGAGTTATAGGTTTAACCTATATATATCAAATCATAATAATAGACCACAAGATTTCATATTTCAATACACATCCCATACATAGAGATAAAAATCATTCATATGGTGAACACCTGGTAACCGACATTAACAAGATACATATATAAGAATATCCCCATCATTCCGGGACACCCTTCGGATATGATATAAATTTCGAAGTACTAAAGCATCCGGTACTTTGGATGGGGCTTGTTGGGCCCGATAGATCTATCTTTAGGATTCGCGTCAATTAGGGTGTCTGTTCCCTAATTCTTAGATTACCAGACTTAATAAAAAGGGGCATATTCGATTTCGATAATTCAACCATAGAATGTAGTTTCACGTACTTGTGTCTATTTTGTAAATCATTTATAAAACCTGCATGTATTCTCATCCCAAAAATATTAGATTTTAAAAGTGGGACTATAACTCACTTTCACAGATTTTTACTTCGTCGGGAAGTAAGACTTGGCCACTGGTTGATTCACGAACCTATAACAATATATACATATATATCAAAGTATGTTCAAAATATATTTACAACACTTTTAATATATTTTGATGTTTTAAGTTTATTAAGTCAGCTGTCCTCGTTAGTAACCTATAACTAGTTGTCCACAGTTAGATGTACAGAAATAAATCGATAAATATTATCTTGAATCAATCCACTACCCAGTGTATACGTATCTCAGTATTGATCACAACTCAAACTATATATATTTTGGAATCAACCTCAACCCTGTATAGCTAACTCCAACATTCACATATAGAGTGTCTATGGTTGTTCCGAAATATATATAGATGTGTCGACATGATAGGTCGAAACATTGTATACGTGTCTATGGTATCTCAAGATTACATAATATACAATACAAGTTGATTAAGTTATGGTTGGAATAGATTTGTTACCAATTTTCACGTAGCTAAAATGAGAAAAATTATCCAATCTTGTTTTACCCATAACTTCTTCATTTTAAATCCGTTTTGAGTGAATCAAATTGCTATGGTTTCATATTGAACTCTATTTTATGAATCTAAACAGAAAAAGTATAGGTTTATAGTCGGAAAAATAAGTTACAAGTCGTTTTTGTAAAGGTAGTCATTTCAGTCGAAAGAACGACGTCTAGATGACCATTTTAGAAAACATACTTCCACTTTGAGTTTAACCATAATTTTTTTGATATAGTTTCATGTTCATAATAAAAATCATTTTCTCAGAATAACAACTTTTAAATCAAAGTTTATCATAGTTTTTAATTAACTAACCCAAAACAGCCCGCGGTGTTACTACGACGGCGTAAATCCGGTTTTACGGTGTTTTTCGTGTTTCCAGGTTTTAAATAATTAAGTTAGCATATCATATAGATATAGAACATGTGTTTAGTTGATTTTAAAAGTCAAGTTAGAAGGATTAACTTTTGTTTGCGAACAAGTTTAGAATTAACTAAACTATGTTCTAGTGATTACAAGTTTAAACCTTCGAATAAGATAGCTTTATATGTATGAATCGAATGATGTTATGAACATCATTACTACCTTAATTTCCTTGGATAAACCTACTGGAAAAGAGAAAAATGGATCTAGCTTCAATGGATCCTTGGATGGCTCGAAGTTCTTGAAGTAGAATCATGACACGAAAACAAGTTCAAGTAAGATCATCACTTGAAATAAGATTGTTATAGTTATAGAAATTGAACCAAAGTTTGAATATGATTATTACCTTGTATTAGAATGATAACCTACTGTAAGAAACAAAGATTTCTTGAGGTTGGATGATCACCTTACAAGATTGGAAGTGAGCTAGCAAACTTGAAAGTATTCTTGATTTTATGAAACTAGAACTTTTGGAATTTATGAAGAACACTTAGAACTTGAAGATAGAACTTGAGAGAGATCAATTAGATGAAGAAAATTGAAGAATGAAAGTGTTTGTAGGTGTTTTTGGTCGTTGGTGTATGGATTAGATATAAAGGATATGTAATTTTGTTTTCATGTAAATAAGTCATGAATGATTACACATATTTTTGTAATTTTATGAGATATTTCATGCTAGTTGCCAAATGATGGTTCCCACATGTGTTAGGTGACTCACATGGGCTGCTAAGAGCTGATCATTGGAGTGTATATACCAATAGTACATACATCTAAAAGCTGTGTATTGTACGAGTACGAATACGGGTGCATACGAGTAGAATTGTTGATGAAACTGAACGAGGATGTAATTGTAAGCATTTTTGTTAAGTAGAAGTATTTTGATAAGTGTATTGAAGTCTTTCAAAAGTGTATAAATACATAATAAAACACTACATGTATATACATTTTAACTGAGTCGTTAAGTCATCGTTAGTCGTTACATGTAAATGTTGTTTTGAAACCTTTAGGTTAACGATCTTGTTGAATGTTGTTAACCCATTGTTTATTATAACAAATGAGATGTTAAATTATTATATTATCATGATATTATGATATATAATATATCTTAGTATGATGTATATACAGTTAAATGTCGTTACAACGATAATCCTTACATATATGTCTCGTTTTGAAATCATTAAGTTAGTAGTCTTATTTTTACATATGTATTTCATTGTTAATACACTTAATAATATATTTACTTATCATTTAACATAATTAACCAAGTGTATCAATATCTTAATATGATTCATATGTACCTAGTAAGACGTTGTT
The DNA here is from genome assembly GCF_046630445.1 of Rutidosis leptorrhynchoides. Taxonomy (NCBI): domain Eukaryota; kingdom Viridiplantae; phylum Streptophyta; class Magnoliopsida; order Asterales; family Asteraceae; genus Rutidosis; species Rutidosis leptorrhynchoides. The sequence continues at coordinate 161,009,391 of NC_092343.1, read as the reverse complement.
ATAACGATAATCGTTATATATATCGTTTTCGAGTTTCTTAAATTAATAGTCTCATTTTTATGTATATAACTCATTGTTAAAATACCTAATGAGATACATACTTATAATAAAAACATGTTAACTATATATATAACCATATATATGTCATTGTATAGTTTTTACAAGTTTTAACGTTCGTGAATCACCGGTCAACTTGGGTGGTCAATTGTCTATATGAAACATATTTCAATTAATCAAGTCTTAACAAGTTTGATTGCTTAACATGTTGGAAACATTTAATCATGTAAATATCAATCTCAATTAATATATATAAACATGGAAAAGTTCGGGTCACTACATAGACATCTATCACATAATATCAAACGCGTTAAGAGATTTATATATCTCATAATATTCACATGTTAAAAATATATAGTTTCCAACAAAATTTGTTAAGCAAACATTTTTCAAGTAAACACGGTCGAAGTCCAGACTCACTAATGCATCCTAACAAACTCGATAAGACACACTAATGCAAAATTTTGGTTCTCTAAGACCAACGCTCGGATACCAACTGAAATGTCCCATTCTTATTGATTAAAAACGTTCCATATTAATTGATTTCGTTGCGAGGTTTTGACCTCTATATGAGATGTTTTTCAAAGACTGCATTCATTTTAAAACAAACCATTACCTTTATTTCATCAATAAAGGTTTAAAAAGCTTTACGTAGATTATCAAATAATGATAATCTAAAATATCCTGTTTACACGCGACCATTACATAATGGTTTACAATACAAATATGTTACATCGAAATCAGTTTCTTGAATGCAATTTTTACACAATATCATACAAACATGGACTCCAAATCTTGTCCTTATTTTAGTATGCCACAGCGGAAGCTCTTAATAATCACCTGAGAATAAACATGCTTAAAACGTCAACAAAAATGTTGGTGAGTTATAGGTTTAACCTATATATTATCAAATCATAATAATAGACCACAAGATTTCATATTTCAATACATATCCCATACATAGAGATAAAAATCATTCATATGGTGAACACCTGGTAACCGACATTAACAAGATGCATATTTAAGAATATCCCCATCATTCCGGGACACCCTTCGGATATGATATAAATTTCGAAGTACTAAAGCATCCGGTACTTTGGATGGGGTTTGTTAGGCCCAATAGATCTATCTTTAGGATTCGTGTCAATTAGGTTGTCTGTTCCCTAATTCTTAGATTACCAGAGTTAATAAAAAGGGGCATATTCGATTTCGATAATTCAACCATAGAATGTAGTTTCACGTACTTGTGTCTATTTTGTAAATCATTTATAAAACCTGCATGTATTCTCATCCCAAAAATATTAGATTTTATAAGTGGGACTATAACTCACTTTAACTGATTTTTTACTTCGTCGGGAAGTAAGACTTGGCCACTGGTCGATTCACTAACCTATAACAATATATACATATATATCAAAGTATGTTCAAAATATATTTACAACACTTTTAATATATTTTGATGTTTTAAGTTTATTAAGTCAGTTGTCCTCGTTAGTAACCTACAACTAGTTGTCCACAGTTAGATGTACAGAAATAAATCGATAAATATTATCTTGAATCAATCCACGACCCAGTGTATACGTATCTCAGTATTGATCACAACTCAAACTATATATATTTTGGAATCAACCTCAACCCTGTATAGCTAACTCCAACATTCACATATAGAGTGTCTATGGTTGTTCCGAAACATATATAGATGTGTCGACATGATAGGTCGAAACATTGTATACGTGTCTTTGGTATCTCAAGATTACATAATATACAATACAAGTTGATTAAGTTATGGTTGGAATAGATTTGTTACCAATTTTCACGTAGCTAAAATGAGAAAAATTATCCAATCTTGTTTTACCCATAACTTCTTCATTTTAAATCCGTTTTGAGTGAATCAAATTGCTATGGTTTCATATTGAACTCTATTTTATGAATCTAAACAGAAAAAGTATAGGTTTATAGTCGGAAAAATAAGTTACAAGTCATTTTTGTAAAGGTAGTCATTTCAGTTGAAAGAACGACGTCTAGATGACCATTTTAGAAAACATACTTCCACTTTGAGTTTAACCATAATTTTTGGATATAGTTTCATGTTCATAATAAAAATCATTTTCCCAGAATAACAACTTTTAAATCAAAGTTTATCATAGTTTTTAATTAACTAACCCAAAACAGCCCGCGGTGTTACTACGACGGCGTAAATCCGGTTTTACAGTGTTTTTCGTGTTTCTAGGTTTTAAATCATTAAGTTAGCATATCATATAGATATAGAACATGTGTTTAGTTGATTCTAAAAGTCAAGTTAGAAGGATTAACTTTTATTTGCGAACAAATTTAGAATTAACTAAACTATGTTCTAGTGATTACAAGTTTAAACCTTCGAATAAGATAGCTTTATATGTATGAATCGAATGATGTTATGAACATCATTACTACCTCAAGTTCCTTGGATAAACCTACTGGAAATGAGAAAAATAGATCTAGCTTCAAAGGATCCTTGGATGGCTTGAAAGTTCTTGAAGCAGAATCATGACACGAAAACAACTTCAAGTAAGATTTCCACTCGAAATAAGATTGTTATAGTTATAGAAATTGAATTAAAGTTTGAATATGATTATTACCTTGTATTAGAAAGATAACCTACTGTAAGTAACAAAGGTTTCTTGATCTTGGATGATTACTTGGAATGGATTTAGAAAACTTGGAAGTAAACTTGCAATCTTGGAAGTATTCTTGATTTTATGAAACTAGAACTTTTGGAATTTATGAAGAACACTTAGAAGTTGAAGATAGAACTTGAGAGAGATCAATTAGATGAAGAAAATTGAAGAATGAAAGTGTTTGGAGGTGTTTTTGGTCGTTGGTGTATGGATTAGATATAAAGGATATGTAATTTTGTTTTCATGTAAATAAGTCATGAATGATTACTCATATTTTTGTAATTTTTTGAGATATTTCATGCTAGTTGCCAAATGATGGTTCCCAAATGTGTTAGGTGACTCACATGGGCTGCTAAGAGCTGATCATTGGAGTATATATACCAATAGTACATACATCTAAAAGCTGTGTATTGTACGAGTACGAATACGGGTGCATACGAGTAGAATTGTTGATGAAACTGAACGAGGATGTAATTGTAAGCATTTTTGTTAAGTAGAAGTATTTTGATAAGTGTCTTGAAGTCTTTTAAAAGTGTATGAATACATATTAAAACACTACATGTATATATATTTTAACTGAGTCGTTAAGTCATCGTTAGTCGTTACATGTAAATGTTGTTTTGAAACCTTTAGGTTAACGATCTTGTTGAATGTTGTTAACCCATTGTTTATTATAACAAATGAGATGTTAAATTGTTATATTATCATGATATTATGATATATAATATATCTTAGTATGATATATATACAGTTAAATGTCGTTACAACGATAATCGTTACATATATGTCTCGTTTCGAAATCATTAAGTTAGTAGTCTTATTTTTACATATGTATTTCATTGTTAATACACTTAATAATATATTTACTTATCATTTAACATAATTAACCAAGTGTATCAATATCTTAATATGATTCATATGTACCTAGTAAGACGTTGTTATAACGATAATCGTTATATATATCGTTTTCGAGTTTCTTAAATTAATAGTCTCATTTTTATGTATATAACTCATTGTTAAAATACCTAATGAGATACATACTTATAATAAAATCATGTTAACTATATATATAACCATATATATGTCATCGTATAGTTTTTACAAGTTTTAACGTTCGTGAATCACCGGTCAACTTGGGTGGTCAATTGTCTATATGAAACCTATTTCAATTAATCAAATCTTAACAAGTTTGATTGCTTAACATGTTGGAAACACTTAATCATGTAAATAACAATTTCATTTAATATATATATAAACATGGAAAAGTTCGGGTCACTACACAAGCCAAGATACTCTGAATTTGGTGACCCCGTTCCTCCTCCAAAATTTGAAATGGAAGGAGAAAGACCGTTGGTACCAAGAAAATCAATGGCAGCAAAGATGAAAGCAACCCAAACTGGACAAGGTAGTGCCATTACTCCACCCACTGGTGAGGTAAATTTTGAAATAAAAGGACCTATTCTCCAAATGATTAATAACAGGTGTCAATTTAGTGGTGGTCCAAATGAAGATGCAAACGAACATATTCGTCTCTTTCAAGAGATATGTCTTCTTTTCAAACTTAAACCAGACACTGACAAGGCCATATTTTTAAGACTTTTCCCATGGACACTCCACGGGGAAGGACGAAGTTGGTTAGATTCATTGGCCGAGGCTACGATAGAAACTTGGGATGGTATGTTGGAAAAATTTCTTAAGAAATATTTTCCAGCTTCTAAGTCCGCGAGACTCCAACACGAAATTACCCAATTCTGTCAAAAGCCGATGGAAACCTTGTACGAAGTATGGAATCGATTTTCCAAAATGCTGAGAGGTTGTCCAAACCATGGTTTGGATACTTTCCAAAAAGTCCAAATCTTTTACAATGGTTGTGATGTTGCAACCCGAATTTCCATTGATCAAGCGTCCGGAGGTTCACTCATGGACAAAACCGAGCAAGAGGCTTATGAGATAATCGAGAAGCTAGCCGATTATTCTCATGAGTGGCATCAAGAACGACCAATTACTCGTAATGCTCAAGTCCAAAGCGCCGATGCTTATGATGACCTTAGTTCCCTAAGTGTGAAAATAGACGGTGTTGCTCGAAACATGGACAAAATCACTAAGGAAATTCATAGTATGAAAGTAGGTTGTGAATACTGTGGTGGACTCTATTTAGGAAAAGATTGTGATGCCGGTTTAACTATGGCTCAAAAAGAAGAAGTGGCTTTCATAAGCCAAAGAAATAATAATCAATTTCAAGGAAGAGCCCAGTTTAACCGAAATTTCAACAACCCCTACAACCCTCAAGGTCAAAATTCTAATTACCAACAAGGGTCAAGTAGCGGGTACCAACAACAAACTCCGGGTTTTTATCAAAAACCCCAACAGGAAGAGAAAAAGTCAAATTTGGAGAGTATGTTGGAAAAGTTAATTGCATCACAAACTCAGCTTTTCACAAACATAAACCAAACCAACGAGAAAAACGAACACCAGTTTAGAAATCAACAAGCCTCAATACAGAACTTGGAGAAGCAAATGAGTGGGTTAGCTAGTTTACTTAGTGAGAGAAAACCAGTAAGTTTACCGGGCGATACCAATAAGAACCCCCGAAATGAGCACGCCAATGTTATTACCACACGGAGTGGTTTAGCATACAATGCTCCAAAAATGCCCGAAAATTCTGATTTCAGTGTTCCGTTGAACCGAAATGATGAACCGGTTAAGGAGCCGGAACAAGTGGTTGAAAAGGAAGAACGGAAAAAACCCGTAGTGAAACCATATCAACCACCGCTCCCATACCCAAGAAAGCAACAACAAGAAAGGCTAGAGGTCGAAAGGTCGAAATTCCTAGATATGTTTAAACAAATTAACATAAATATACCTTTCATTGATGTAATCTCAGGTATGCCCAAGTATGCTAAGTTCTTAAAAGACTTACTTACTAATCGGAAGAAAATGGAGGAACTTTCATCAAGTCACCATGAATTCTAATTGTTCAGCAATATTGATGAACAAAATACCAAAGAAGTTAGCAGATCCTGGAAGTTTTATCATACCATGTCTCCTAGGAGATTTGGAATGCATTAAAGCATTAGCGGATTTAGGGGCTAGCATTAATTTGATGCCTTATTCATTATATGTTAAGCTAGACACCGGGGTACTAAAACCAACCCGAATGGCAATTCAACTAGCGGACCGCTCTGTTAAAATTCCCTCGTGGAATTTTAGAGAATATGTTAGTAAAAGTGGGTACCCTAGTATTTCCGGCTTATTTTGTAATTTTGGACATGGAGGAGGACACACGTGTGCCTCTTATATTAGGTCGACCTTTCCTCAATACCGCTAGAGCTATGATAGATATTCATGGGCAGAAATTAACCCTTAGTATTGAGGATTTGAAGGTTACCTTTTCCGTTGACCATGCCCTGCAATACCCCGAATCTACTGATGATCAATGTTATTATTTGCAAACCGTAGACACATATTCGGAGTTGTTGCAGGAATTTCCAGAATTGCAAGGTACGGGAGAATGCATTTTTGCGGAAGGTGATGAAGAGAATTGTAAAAACCCGTCCTTATCCATCCGGACGATATCTTCAACAGGTGGTCCCATTGCGTTGATCGAATCCTAATAATGTCCTTAACATGAGCTTATGCACAGCGGAAGACTTATTCGTACCTGAGAATAACATACTTTAAAACGTCAACATAAAGTTGGTGAGATATATAGGTTTAATACTAGCAGCGTAATAACAATGGACCACAAGATTTAATATATAAACATTTAATAAAAATATTCTAAGTGGTTGAGCACTTGGTAACCATACTTAACATTTAATCACGTCGCATATTCCCTTTATTATGAAATCTTACTACACCGTACCAAGTGTAGTCACGAAACGAAGTACTGTGCAACCGTTGAATACTGGTCGTCCAGTCCGGTTGGGGTTGTCAGGCCCGATATATCTATCAACAGGATTCGCGTTTACAATACCGCTGTAAATAACAGTTACCAAGCTACAGGGAAGTATGCCAGTGGTACAACTCAACGTAGAATATATTTTTCAGTTACTTGTGTCCATATCGTAAAACATAAAATACATGTATTCTCATCCCGAAATATTTAGAGTTTAAAAGTGGGACTATATACTCACCATACTGTATTTTGTAGTAAAAATACATATAACATCATTGAACATGTATAAGGTTGGCCTCGGATTCACGAACCTATATCAGGTATATATATTAACACATATAATAATAATAACTAACAAGTTTATATATTAATAATCTTAGTACAACACATGTTATATGTATCCTATATACTTTAAGTAGTAATTATTTATTTCTATAATACATTTATTAATATAATAAATCCTTATTAAAGTAGTTTAATAATATAATATTTATCATTTATTATTTATTATAACATTTTAAAAATAGAAGTTTATGTCAAGTTTTATATATAATAAGAATATATATATATATATATATATATATATATATATATATATATATATATATATATATATATATATATATATATATATATATTTATATTATTGATATATAGCTTACTTAATATTATTTTAATTATAAAAACTTAGTAATATGTAATATTAATATATTTGTAATGTATTTTTAAGAAAATATTGATTTATAATAATAACAATATTAGTAATAAAATAATGATAAAAATGATGATAATTGTAATAAAAATAATAGTATTTCTAATGATAATTTTAATGAAAATAATTGTTTTAATAATAAATTTTAAATTTAATAATAATTAATAATTTTATTGATATTGATAAATTTTATCACTAATAATAATTTTAATGATAATGAAAATATTACTTTTAAATAAAATGATAATTCTCATAATTTTAATTATAATGATTATAATGATATTAATAACAATTCTGATAATAATAATAATAATAATAATAACAATAATAATAATAATAATAATAATAATAATAATAAATGATAAATAATAACTACCTTAAATGGATTTCCAGTAAAAAGGTAATATATATGGCAGTGACCAGACTCGATCTTGTGACCCCGTGATCAGACAACAGCACCCCAAACCAATCGAACCACTTTGTTTTTCTTATTTAATCCCTATTTATCTAAATATAAACCCCGTACTATATCTGTTTCTTTCCATCTTCCTATCACAAACGAAATTTGCCAGGTTTAATCCATTAATCCATCAGAAAATATGAAATCAGTTTTTAGGATATGAGATTGATATATAACGATTTATAATTGTTGTTTTAAAAGAAAGGGAAACGGGAAAAATTCAAAACCCATCAGGGTCTGGTGCTCGAAAATAATCAATGAACTCCCCATTTGATTTCGAAAATAAATTGGTTTTTAGCTCTTGATTTCTAAATGAATTATGTAGGAAATCATTACTCAAACCTCCTGGGATTGTCAATTATGCCGGAACCAAACTCTAAAACATCAATTTTCGATTAAAGAACATCTGTTTAACCATTTTAACTCAAACTTTGACTCAAAAATCAATAACTAATATAAACAATGGAAACCTGAAAATTGGCAGATAGATTGAGTAGGTTATTCCAAACGTGACTGCGTTTTTACATTGGGGAAATTTATTAAAATTCGATTTTTAGTTGTAAAGGTGAAGAACAGGGTTATATGAATACGGGAATTTTGGGTTACATGACAAATCGATTCTGACAGAATTATATACGCTGTATCTGATTAAGAAGTTGAAGAACACGAAGTTAATTTATCAATATGTTTTGAGAAATCGATGGATTTATATTGAGGGAGATGTCGACAATGAAATCACGGGCTAAACAGAAATCTAAAACAGAATCCTAAGCTAATTATCAGTTTTATATCTTTATTATTTATTTATTATTTAAATAGATATCTGAATTTCTATTTTTATTAATTTAGATCTTTATTTATATAACTATATTTTATATAATTGTATGTATATAAATGTATATATATCTCTTTTATTAAATTTCCATAACTATAGTTATTAATATAATTCTAAAAAAAAAATAATAGATAACAGTTAAAAAAAAAATGTTAATAATAACATAATACTAATGTAAAAAAAATATTAATAAGTTGCTTCATAATATTAATATCAATAATTAAGAGTGTTAATAATTTTAGTAATAATAATAGTATTAATGATACTTCATTATATTAATATTAATGTTACATATTAATAATAATACTAATTATAATAATAATAATAATAATAATAATAATATTACTAATTATAATAATTACCATAAAATGTATAACAATAATATTGTTAATACTATTAACAATACAATATCATTAATAATATATTATTTCTTATTATATTTATATATATATACATACATTTGTATATAATTGTTCGTGAATCGTCAGTCATGGTCAGAGGGTAACTGATTATCCGGACATAGATTTCAAACTTTCTAGACTCAACATTAGGGTTTTTGCTTATCGTGTCGGAAACATATAGAGTTTAAGGTTAAAATTTGGTCGGAAATTTCCGGGTCGTTACAGTACCCACCCGTTAAAGAAATTTCGTCCCCGAAATTTGATAGAGGTTGTCATAAATAACAATAGGAATGTTTTCATGACGAATATGAGGTGATAATGGAGTTTTATCATTATTGAGGGATATTGATAAAACGATTCGATTATGTGAAGCGCATGAGTGAAGCTATCACAAAAGAATGAAATGAGTGAATATGAAATTGTTTTAACCGATGACGAGATTAGGATTGATTTCCAGAATTTAAGGGATTTAAAGAAAATCTTATGTAATAAGATTTGGTTCTTCGATGATTTAGAAAACAGGATCTCCTTTGATTTAATGCGATAATCTGTTTCGATTTTTTTGTCGGATATTTCACTATAAATCCACCTCCTTCCCTTTCTTACTTCCATACCTCACATCTCTTACTCTTCCTCCTCTAATTCATACCTTAAGGTATCCTTTAAAATGCTTCATCCCGTTCTGATTTTTGTTATACTTCTAACTTTCATATCTTTCATTCTTCTCTTTCATCTACCGCTAGAAGAATCTATTCACTTTTATGATTTTCTTGGAATTATAATGTTTCTAATTCTCCCGTGTCTTTACGTCGCCATACGTATTGATACACACGGTTTGTAGTTTCTGGGTGGTTATTGGGTTTGATATCTTTCCTTATATTTCGATGCTCCTGCTTCTGTTTTCCATAATCATTGTCATCCATAGTTAATACTCTCTCCTATTTGCTGTAATCTATACCCCAATTTCTATTTTGGGACTTTGTCCCTTCGTTTCTTCTTCCCGTCCTTGAGTCAAGCGATCAATAGTTCGAAATTCGTAGGTATAAAATTCGGAATGAACATAGCTAATGCTCTAAGAAAGGAATGGTAATGGCACGATTTTGATTTGTCAAATTACCAGAATATCCAGGAAAATAGAACTATCAAGATGATTTGTTCTTAATATGTTTCGGAATTGGATAGAATGTAAAAGTCGTGTAACATGGCACATGATGACGGTACTGTGAATCATCATATTCCATTAGAAACTTAACATGACTTACTGTAATATAATGAAGTTGATCAAGTTTCATTATATTATACTAGTTCATGCATCAGTTCCCAACACTGCTTCAGAACATTCCTATTTTAAACTTGAAGGATTTAGAAACTAACACAGTTTCCTTTATATTGTAACGCAGATATTACAGAGAGATAAATGATTTCAGATAAGGATAGTGGTGAAAATATCTTCAGAAATATTGAGGATATTTATAATGAAAGATATGATAATATCTTGGAATTTCTAATGTCGAAGGATGATGATGAAGATTGACCCGTAAGGGTTTAGATTCAGAAGCAAGGTGTTTGCTACAGAATCGTCATAATTCTTTATGTACAAGTTTAGTCCTTGTAACTTGTTCAGAGTCTCCTTCATGGTTTGTTCAATCCGGTTTTCAGTACCAATTTTCTATCGAGCGTTCCTAACACTTCCTTCTTTTATCATCAACATTTGGTCATTAAGACCTTCTACAACATGCTGCTTCGTCAGTATTTTCAAAGTTATCGGATCTGGGTCATTGGTTATCAAACCAAGATGGTTTAAGGAGAATTGTATTTTTAGATGATTAAACGCTGATGGTAATATGATGGAATATAAAAGGTTTTCCGATAACGATGACGCAAGGACAAGGTGTATATATCGAGGTTATAATAAGACTGGTCTTACTGAGAAGTCGAAGTTAATTTGCTGGAGCTGTGACAAAATTGGCTAATTTGGAAAGGGATTGTGAAGTTATTTTGGGTAATAATAACACTAAAGGAATTAACACTGCTACGTTAACTCAGTTTCCGAGAGTTTTTAGTTGCATAACTATATGCAAAAATCTTTTCTTCCGTAGATGAAGTGCGATTAGTTCAATTTCTCGATTGAGGGATTTTCAAAAATCATGAAAGATTTAAACGCAAATTGTAACTGTCGAGGTATAAATGAGGTTTAAGATGAAATCAAGTGGCAAACTTGAAGAATTGTTTAGTTTCATATATTATAATCAATATTTTAATTCATTTCAATTGTCCAAAGTTAGCAGCTCAATAGTCCAATAGTTCGATAGTTCAATAATATAATTTAATATATAATATTAATACGTATCGTGACCCGTGTACCGGTCTCAGTGTCGATCACAACTCAAAGTATATATATATTTTGGAATCAACTCCGACCCTGTATAGCCAACTCCCACCTTCACATATAGAGTGTCTATGGTTGTTCCGAAATATATATATAGATGGGTCGATATGATAAGTCGAAACCTTGTATACGTGTCCCGTTATTTAAATTCGTAAAATAAATAAATGTATATCATGACCCATTATACAACGTGTTGTCTCAGAATTAATCCGACGTGTTGTTGTACATTTGTCCCGACGGTATGTAAAGTACAGAAATTAAAATTGCAAGAATGTAAATTGCGATAAATTAAATATTAATCAGTTAGCTGGGAACAGTTAGCCGGAACAGTTAGCGTGTAATCCTATCACAATTTTAATTAATTAATTCATCTGTTTCTAACAATTTTTATTTTGCCAATGTTTCTTCATTATGCCACTTGTTGGATTCGGATAGGTAAAAATCCAAATATGAAATTTAAATGGAAATGGTTAATCTGGGGTGAACGGATACGTATATCGGTAATTGTAAGTAGGATAATAAATGATCGTTGAATCAGATTCGAAGAATGTACAGTGTAACTTGTTAATGTGAATTCTAAATATTCCTTGGGTACTACCCACCCGTTAAAATATTTTCATCATTAACAGTTTGTACGAATGAAATTTTTAATTACAATCTTTATGAAAATATATTTGCATATATATTTTCTTCGGAGGTAACTATGAATTTAATGAGTCAATAAAATATTCAACTCGTTTGATTTATCGTTATTACTAGATTACATAATCTCCAAAACATTAGAGATTACATAATCGTCATGTCGAACGAAGAGCGATACGTAAAGAAGAGGTAATCGGTGTAGAATGATATGTAGAACAATGATCATATTCGAAGTTCAGATGATGATGTTGAGGTACGTGGTCCGGATGTGATTGTTGGTGGTGGGAATGATACGGTTGGTGTTGATGCTGATAATGTCGTTGACGTCGGTGATGCTGCTGATGCTGATGTTTGTAACCTTCGCACCGTGTTTTCCAAAGTCGTCACGCGAGCGCGAAGTTCGTTAATTTCTGCTAGTACTCCGAGATGATTGGCGGTTGGAGTGAGCGAATGAACAAGATCCGAAATATGGGATAGGATATAATCGTGACGAGATTCTCGAGAAATGAGAGAGAAAATGGTTTCTCGAGCAGGTTCGCCGGTAAGTGCTTCAGGTTTGTCGCCAATAGAGTAATTCGGTGGATGGAAGGAATCTTCGATGTGAAATGATTTTTCGGATGTCGGATGATTTTCTAGCTATATAGAATATCTATGTATAATACCAAAGATTTCGTAAACTACAGAGAAATTTACGGCATATATCAGGCAAGTCTACAGATGCGCTAGGATATGAATTTTGTCTATACACTATCGATACACTAAATGCAGTAAGACGTGTCTAGACTAAAGAATGATAAGCAGGCAATTCCCTAAGGAAGATAAGCAGATGGTTTCCGACTAGATATGATAAGCAAAACTTTTGACATGTAAACACGGTCGAAGTCCAGACTCACTAATGTATCCTAACAACTACCAGTTAGACACACTAATGCAAGGCCTGGTTCGCTAGGACCACCGCTCTGATACCACCTGTAAAAACCCGTCCTTATCCATCCGGACGATATCTTCAACAGGTGGTCCCATTGCGTTGATCGAATCCTAATAATGTCCTTAACATGAGCTTATGCACAGCGGAAGACTTAATTCGTACCTGAGAATAACATACTTTAAAACGTCAACATAAAGTTGGTGAGATATATAGGTTTAATACTAGCAGCGTAATAACAATGGACCACAAGATTTAATATATAAACATTTAATAAAAATATTCTAAGTGGTTGAGCACTTGGTAACCATACTTAACATTTAATCACGTCGCATATTCCCTTTATTATGAAATCTTACTACACCGTACCAAGTGTAGTCACGAAACGAAGTACTGTGCAACCGTTGAATACTGGTCGTCCAGTCCGGTTGGGGTTGTCAGGCCCGATAGATCTATCAACAGGATTCGCGTTTACAATACCGCTGTAAATAACAGTTACCAAGCTACAGGGAAGTATGCCAGTGGTACAACTCAACGTAGAATATATTTTTCAGTTACTTGTGTCCATATCGTAAAACATAAAATACATGTATTCTCATCCCGAAATATTTAGAGTTTAAAAGTGGGACTATATACTCACCATACTGTATTTTGTAGTAAAAATACATATAACATCATTGAACATGTATAAGGTTGGCCTCGGATTCACGAACCTATATCAGGTATATATATTAACACATATAATAATAATAACTAACAAGTTTATATATTAATAATCTTAGTACAACACATGTTATATGTATCCTATATACTTTAAGTAGTAATTATTTATTTCTATAATACATTTATTAATATAATAAATCCTTATTAAAGTAGTTTAATAATATAATATTTATCATTTATTATTTATTATAACATTTTAAAAATAGAAGTTTATGTCAAGTTTTATATATAATAAGAATATATATATATATATATATATATATATATATATATATATATATATATATATATATATATATATATATATATATATATTTATATTATTGATATATAGCTTACTTAATATTATTTTAATTATAAAAACTTAGTAATATGTAATATTAATATATTTGTAATGTATTTTTAAGAAAATATTGATTTATAATAATAACAATATTAGTAATAAAATAATGATAAAAATGATGATAATTGTAATAAAAATAATAGTATTTCTAATGATAATTTTAATGAAAATAATTGTTTTAATAATAAATTTTAAATTTAATAATAATTAATAATTTTATTGATATTGATAAATTTTATCACTAATAATAATTTTAATGATAATGAAAATATTACTTTTAAATAAAATGATAATTCTCATAATTTTAATTATAATGATTATAATGATATTAATAACAATTCTGATAATAATAATAATAATAATAATAACAATAATAATAATAATAATAATAATAATAATAATAAATGATAAATAATAACTACCTTAAATGGATTTCCAGTAAAAAGGTAATATATATGGCAGTGACCAGACTCGATCTTGTGACCCCGTGATCAGACAACAGCACCCCAAACCAATCGAACCACTTTGTTTTTCTTATTTAATCCCTATTTATCTAAATATAAACCCCGTACTATATCTGTTTCTTTCCATCTTCCTATCACAAACGAAATTTGCCAGGTTTAATCCATTAATCCATCAGAAAATATGAAATCAGTTTTTAGGATATGAGATTGATATATAACGATTTATAATTGTTGTTTTAAAAGAAAGGGAAACGGGAAAAATTCAAAACCCATCAGGGTCTGGTGCTCGAAAATAATCAATGAACTCCCCATTTGATTTCGAAAATAAATTGGTTTTTAGCTCTTGATTTCTAAATGAATTATGTAGGAAATCATTACTCAAACCTCCTGGGATTGTCAATTATGCCGGAACCAAACTCTAAAACATCAATTTTCGATTAAAGAACATCTGTTTAACCATTTTAACTCAAACTTTGACTCAAAAATCAATAACTAATATAAACAATGGAAACCTGAAAATTGGCAGATAGATTGAGTAGGTTATTCCAAACGTGACTGCGTTTTTACATTGGGGAAATTTATTAAAATTCGATTTTTAGTTGTAAAGGTGAAGAACAGGGTTATATGAATACGGGAATTTTGGGTTACATGACAAATCGATTCTGACAGAATTATATACGCTGTATCTGATTAAGAAGTTGAAGAACACGAAGTTAATTTATCAATATGTTTTGAGAAATTGATGGATTTATATTGAGGGAGATGTCGACAATGAAATCACGGGCTAAACAGAAATCTAAAACAGAATCCTAAGCTAATTATCAGTTTTATATCTTTATTATTTATTTATTATTTAAATAGATATCTGAATTTCTATTTTTATTAATTTAGATCTTTATTTATATAACTATATTTTATATAATTGTATGTATATAAATGTATATATATCTCTTTTATTAAATTTCCATAACTATAGTTATTAATATAATTCTAAAAAAAAATAATAGATAACAGTTAAAAAAAAAAATGTTAATAATAACATAATACTAATGTAAAAAAAATATTAATAAGTTGCTTCATAATATTAATATCAATAATTAAGAGTGTTAATAATTTTAGTAATAATAATAGTATTAATGATACTTCATTATATTAATATTAATGTTACATATTAATAATAATACTAATTATAATAATAATAATAATAATAATAATAATATTACTAATTATAATAATTACCATAAAATGTATAACAATAATATTGTTAATACTATTAACAATACAATATCATTAATAATATATTATTTCTTATTATATTTATATATATATACATACATTTGTATATAATTGTTCGTGAATCGTCAGTCATGGTCAGAGGGTAACTGATTATCCGGACATAGATTTCAAACTTTCTAGACTCAACATTAGGGTTTTTGCTTATCGTGTCGGAAACATATAGAGTTTAAGGTTAAAATTTGGTCGGAAATTTCCGGGTCGTTACAAGAATATGGTGGAAGAAGTGGAGATGTTGACCATGTAGTGATGATGTCAAAGCTAAGGGGTATAAAATACTATTAAATTTTAGCAGAAAAATACTATTAAATACGATACAATTTTACACAAGATATTTATTTATTTATAGAATGGATATACTTAAACCTTGCTACAACACTTATAGGAAGTGTACCTAATCGTACAGTAGTGTAGTTTTTAGTAAGTCCGGTTCGTTCCACAGGGAAATCTTTAAACAAAGCTTAACGCTATATTACTTTTATAAAAATACAAATATATATATAAGTAATATTATTATTATAAAGGGGGGTTTTTACCGTTTAATGACCGGTTTGTCGATTTTAAAACTTTAGTCGCAGTTAAAACCAAATAAATACAAGACTTAAATTAAAGCATAAAGTAAATAACGATAATGAAATTGTGAATAATAAAAGTGCGATAAAATAAACTTGCGATAATTAAAAAGTACGATAATTAAAAGTGCAATTAAATACAATAACAATAAATAAAAATGCGATAATTAGAAGTGCAATTAAATATAAAATAAAGGAAATTAAATATGAAATAAAAGAATTATGCTTATTTAAACTTCTGTAATCATGATGTTTGACGTGTTGATTTTAGTTTTATGCCCATGGGTTAATTATCCTTTGTCCTGGATTATTTAATATGTCCATACGGATTTGTCCATAATAGTCCATCAGTCATAAATATAAAGAGCGAAAGCCTTCGTCAAATTATTCTTATTCCCGAAGTCAAATATTCCAACTAATTGAGGATTCGAATTGTAACAAGGTTTTAATACTTTGTTTAATGAATACACCAGGTTATCGACTGCGTGTAAACCAAGGTTTTACTACTTTGTTAACAATTACACCAATTACCCTTGAATGTAATTCACCCCTGTTTCAACAAGTTTATTAACTATTAATCCAGTTCCGTATCCGGTAAAATGAATAATTATTGGTATTTATAGATATCCCGCCCACCGTACCCAGTCAAGCGTATGTGGTTATATATAAATACGTCAAATTATAAGTTTGTATATTAAATTAACAAGGTATTGTTTAGTTAATATATAACCCATTAATAGCCCATAGTCTAATTTCCACAAGTGTCGTTCTTTTGTCCAAACCCCAATTATGGTACAAAGCCCAATTACCCAATTTTAGTAATTAGCCCAACATCATGATTACTTCGGATTAAATAAGAATAATAATAACTTAGCTACGAGACATTAATATAAAAAGGTTGAACATAACTTACAATGATTAAAAATAGCGTAGCGTTACACGGACAGAATTTCGACTTACACCCTTACAACATTCGCTAACATACCCTTATTATTAGGATTAAAATTAAAATTAAAATTAAAATTAAAATATAAATATAAATATATACGATATAGATAGAGAGATGGATGGATTTTTGGTTATTTTTGCGATCAGAATTCGTTTGCCTTTATAAGGATTTTCGACTTTTGGGGCTTCGCGACTCGCGGCATTTTTGCCTTCAAACTCCGCGAGTCGCGGAGTTTGAAATTACAGCTCAGAGGAGTTTGGCTCTTTGTTTACCGACGGTTTTAAATAAATATAATATATTAAATAATTATAAGAATTATTTAAATATTATATTATATTTATGTGCATAGTTAACTTGTAATTTTTAGTCCGTTGCGTCGAGCGTTGAGAGTTGACTCTGGTCCCGTTTCCGGATTTTCGAACGTCCTTGCGTACAATTTAATATCTTGTACTTTGCGTTTTGAATCTTGTACTCTTGTAATTTCGAGACGTTTCTTGTCAACAATTGGAACCTTTTTTATTGTCTTTTGTACTTTTGAGCTTTTTGGTCGTTTGCGTCTTCAATTCGTCGAATCTGTCTTTTGTCTTCACCTTTTATTATTTAAACGAATCTCACTTGTAAATAGAACAATTACAACTAAAAGCTTGTCTTTCTTGAGGAATAATGCTATGAAATATATGTTCGTTTTTAGCATTATCAAATATTCCCACACTTGAGCGTTGCTTGTCCTCAAGCAATATCGTCTTGAAATACTAGAATCACTTCTTTATTCTTCACACTTTGTACATCAGTGATTTCTATACGGTGGTATAAACAATGGTAGTAACGATATGGTTTACAGTCTCACATGACTATAAAAATTTAGATCCATTAAGGAAATTGGATCTTTATGAAAACATTTGATCTTTTGAAAATTAAATCTAGTTTTTACCCTACATAAGTTTTCCGGAATAACCCTTTACCGGTGTTTGCAAAATATTTTTGTGGGTTTGGTGGGTTTCAGATTTGAAAATTTTAGCTCAAAACTTGCGGTTTTGTGTCACCCACTTGCTAACCTTGTATTTTGAAAGCAACAAGTCCAGTTTACTTGTCCCGTATATTACCTTTCGGTAAACTACCGTCCGGTTGTAAAGGAAAGCGTTGAACAAGCAACTGTTAAGGCAATGTCCCCTGACATGCTTTTAATTATGGTCTATAACGTGTCGGACGCAATTACTATCCTTGGTAGGAGCAATAGTAAAGCTCACCCTTATAATTTTTCGGTATGGCACAAGGTCCTGTCTTTGACCACTATGCAACCACCGTTCTTACGGTTGACACCCGATTTGGTTCAGGTGACCTAATGAATTCCAGGTGAATTCCTAGGATTTTACGTTCAATGGTAATGAACGTATTGAAAATAGGGTTTTCAGAAAACAAATCAATTTGTAATTTTTGATCAAAATATTTTCTCGTTCAAGCTCGAGTTTAGATATCATTGAATTCCATGAGTTTGTAATTCTCAATCTTTAAGGTCAATCTCAAGGATTGAGTAATATCAGTCTTAAAAGCTGATTTTTAATCTTTAAGGAGATTATCCTTTCTGGGGATCTGATTCATTAGTCTTATCCAGCTAATTTGCATGGTGCCCCCCATTGTACGAGATAAATCCTTCTCATGGTTAGGATAAATCTGACCACTTGGCGACCCTGTTTAATGTTGAGGTCCGTGGATTTCCTGCTGATTTTAGTGATGACTTTTCTGGATTTTTCGTCAACCTACAGCTGGTCTGGACGACAACTTCATGACCTAAATCAAGAAGCGCGTGTCTTTTTCGGAAGATTTTACTTCCTTTTAATGATGGAATTGATTCATCGTGTAGATCCATCTTTTCTTTTCTTTCATCGAGTAAAACAGTTTAGTTTAGTCCAAAGCAAAAGTATTTTCAGTTATTTGTTACAGAAATATGTGATATATGTTTTGAATAACTTGGAGAATTTTCCCACACTTGGCTTTTATTTTCCTTTTTATCGTCCTCTATTCCATTTTAAATGAATTTTAACATTTTGGTTTGTTTCTCAATTTATGTCCTTTCCGAGGTTACAATAATTTCGGTGTTAAAACCTAGTTTTATCGTTCATAAATATGTATAAACATGATTTTGAGTTCATTTAATTGAAAATTTTGAAAATTTTTACTAGAATTGGGTAGTCAGTATATAAGACTAGGGCTGTTCTTTTTTATCAGAGAGCACTAGATTCTAATACAACTACTGTTTTACTAGTATTTTTAATGGTAACCAAGTGTATAAAGTAAAAAATTTTAAAATCCGAAAGAATTTAACCCCTTCCCACACTTAAGATCTTGCAATGCCCTCATTTGCAAGAAATCAGTAACAATTTAAATTATTAAGGGTGATTTGTGTGAAAATGATTAAATTTTTACCAAAGTTTCCAAATATATTGGCGTTTGTTTGCTGAATGATAAATGGTGCACATCATTTGTTCATTCCGTCTTGTTGTTATTTCACATATATTTTGCATCTTGTCGTCAAAATTAGTTGCTTTTGCTGAACTTAATGCCAGTCTTTGAAAATGCGTTGTTTTACCCTGTTGTGTACATAAGATAAACTGCAAACATATATACATATTTTTGAAGTTTAGTATATTACCCCACATTCAAAAATTATTAAAATCTAAGAATAAAAGTTAGACAATTATAAAAACTATTACAATATTAACAAAAGTATTAAACGTATCAATCATTACAAATTACAAAATAATAAAAAAATAAAATAAGTAGACTAGGGATGATATTGATACCAATAGGGGTTCCAAGCATAACCATAGGTGCTATAGAATGCTTCGGCAGGGTTATACGTAGGATACGGTGGCTGCATCTCTATAGACCAGTGAGGGAAGATGGGTTTCGGTGTAGGAATATAGTTTCTACCTATATGTTGGCAATGAGCTATGATTTGGTTCTGATGAACTTGCCAATCTTCAAATGCTCTCTGTCTAGCATTTTGGTACTCCTGAGAAGCTATAAACCTTTGCATTTCTTGCATCTCATTCCCCCCTCCTACATTACCTTGCTGTTGGTTTCTCTCAACCTGTAGATGTCTACCATGGTATAGTACTGCGGCGTTATTTCGCCTCTTCAAAACTTTCGCACCATGGTATACATTTAAACCTATAGTATCGCGGGGTTCTGGTTCTTCCACTAATAATCCCCCCGACTTATATCCACACAGAGATATTCACCAATCAAAGTAATAAAAATACCACCTCCTATTATGCTATGCGGTCGCATCCCCCTAACCATAGCTGATAAATAATAACCCACACAATACGGTATACTTACAGCGCTTTGTGGGTCTCGAATACATATATGGTAAAACAAATCCTGTTCATTTACCTTTTCCTTGTTCTTACCCCTTTGTGTAATCGAATTAGCTAAAAACCTATGAATCACTCTTAATTCGGCTCTATCTATATCCAAATAAGAGTAATTTCCCTCTTTGAAACGGTGATGGCTTGTCATTTGACTCCACACACCGTGTGTATCAAAATTTTCATCTATCTTTCTACCGTTTAGTATCAACCCTCTACAATCGGCAGATGCTAACTCCTCGGGCGTATATATACGTAAATCCTGAGCCATGTCTAGTAAAGACATGTGGCGCATCGAACCGCCTAACAAAAATCTAATAAAAGAACGATCGGTTATACTAGCTACCCGATCATTCAACTCTATACTACACAACAATTCTTCACACCATACTTTATATACAGGTCTACGCATGGTGAATAAACGTACCCAGTCATTAAAAGTAGAATTACCATACCTTTGTACAAGTAATTCTCTAATTGGCCCGGCCAATTCTACAGCTTCTAAGGGTCCCCATTCTATGACCCTCGGTACCTCAACAACCTTAGAATGAAGAGTATGCAAACCCCTTTGGTATTTTGGATAATCTATCCAAAGTCTGTCAAATCTTAGGTTCGGGTGCAACTCTTCCAAGTGCATATCAGAAAAGGTCATGACTGGATGAGGTATATCTTGCTTGTAGTAGTTATCCACCTCCTGTTGTTCCGCATTCTCAGCAGGAGCATTGCGGGCTTGGGATGAAGATTCACCCCTTTCAGTCTGCAAAACAAATCAAACACAATTTTTGTGCATCCAAATATGCATTAGTGTCAGCAAAATCATCAATCAAAATAATTACAATGACATGATCAATTTATATCAAACTTAAGCTCATTTTCACATTTTTATCAAATCTACACTTTTTCTAATAAGCATATACGAAAATGTTCGCCAAGTTCATAAGCATTCAACTCAAATAACATGTCAAAATAATCATTACTAGCAATTAAACAAGTCTCAAATGGCATTATCTTTCAAAAATCAAGTTCATGAATTTTTAGACTTGAAAAAGTCCACTTTAATTCTCAAAATCATGTTTAGGCTCAAAGTTTGGATCATTTAACTACCTAAACATGTTACACTACTTAATTTAGCTACAATTCATGACAAAAATCGGCCATAACCTGTTTATATCAAAAAGCCCCAAATTTGCTCAAGAACACAAACCCTAGATTAATCAAAATTTGAAGTTTAAGGCTTCTAATCATGTTAAACAGCATCCATCTAGGTTATACAAGCATAATACATAAACAATTTAAGCCTAATTACACTAAAAAGCATCAAAATCAAATTGGGGAAAAAATTGCTCAAGAACACTAATTTCGGATTAAATGGTGTTTAGGTGTAGAAATTTACCGTTTTTCTTGAGTAATTCCTTGATAGCATCCTTCTTAACATGATTTTAGTAAAAGATTTGGTGATTAACGGTTAAAAATTGTGATTTTGGGGGTGTTTTTGGTGGTTTTTTCGACAGTTTTCGCAGTATTTTTTTTTAGTTTTGTGTGTTTTCTGAGCTGTTCTGCTCGATTTTATTTTTTTCTGATTTTTCGTCCCTCCGCGACTCGCGGTGAATTACCCTTCAAACTCCGCGAGTCGCGGAGTTTGCTAATTTTTTTTTTTTTTATAATCTTTAACTTATAAAACAATTAAGTAATTAATTTTAAAATTTTGTTTCCCTTGTTATTTAGGACGAGGTCGTTTCGGATCGATGTCCTAGTCCGTCCTTCGACAAAATTTTAAAATTTGTCTTTTTGTAGCGATTGTTTTAAAAGCTAAGATTTTTGGGTTTTTTAATGTTTTTGGCATACTTTAATTCAATAAGATTAAAAATAATGATAATAAAAGTTCTCGTCCCTCCCTCGGGTAAAGCAATTTCGGTTCAAAGACCTAGTCTTCAACTTACGACGAATTTTAAAAATCATATTTTTAACTTAATGAGATAAAGTAAATTTTTGTTTTTAAATTCACACAATTTAAATATAAAATTCAAAATTAATATTAAAAATTCACACCAAACTTAAAATTTGAAATGCATAAAATTAAAATTTCATATTTTAAAAATTAAAAATTCACACCAAACTTAATTTAAAAATTCATATTATAAATTCACACCAAACTTATATTAATTTTTCAAATATTTACAATTTTAAAAATATTGTTTTTACAAAGTTTACAATATTAATTTAAAATTTAAATATTAATTTTAAAAACATGGTAAAAATAAAATTAAAAATCTTTTTGTCTTTTTATCCCACTTTAATCAATCAAATATTATCAAAAATATGCGCCCCTCTTTTCGGTAAAGTAATTTCGGTTCCAAGACCTAATTTAACTCATGACGAATTTTTGAAATATTTTGAGTTGATTGATTAAAGATATTTATACCTTAAGAATAAACGTTAAATTTCACAGTGATATAATAAATTTTTGAATGATATCAATAATTTCGGTCGCCAAACCTAATTTTATTCAATACCAATTTAATACTTTTTAGCGAACAAATTAGCGTTTATTATCAAAAGGTTTAAAAATAAAAATAAATAAAATAAAAACTGTACAAACATACCTGTGAAATAGATTTCTTAGTTATATGATCTATCCCATTCATAAGATAGTCGGTTTAATTGGTTTTCCATAGCTACATAGGCGTAACCTCGAGCATTCAGTGTCTTTTCTTCTAAACATATGAACGGTCCGTCTCTGCATAAAGTAACAAATTCGGTATTTGAATAGGTTTGATTATTTGAACATTTACCTCCATGTGACCATTTTCCGCATTTGTGACATCTTTCTAGGTGTCGTGCTCTTCTTTTTGCTGCGGATTTTGATTTTCCTTTACCAAATTGTAACTTATTATCTTCGCATCTGGATTCTTTTCTAACTCCGTCCATTCTTTCTCTGATTACTGATACTAATTCACTCGGGAGTATGTCATTATTACGTTTAGTGATCAAAGCGTGTAGCATTAGACCATGGTTTAGTTCACAGGCAGTCTTCATTTTGTAAAAACCTAAAAAAATAAAAATTCAGAATGGGGGGAGAAGACTAGTTCTTTAGGGTCTGCTAGGGAAAGACCATTCAGGTTCCATTTTTGAAAACTACACGAAAACAGACAATCTAACTCTAACAAAAATACATATTATCCTTTAAAGACATGATTCTCCCCACACTTAGTTAGCTGTGGTGTCGAAATTGTGATTAACTTCGTTGTCAACTTCCATCGGACCATGTATGTAATGTTTAACTCTGTGACCATTAACTTTAAATTCAATCCCATTTGAATTTATTAATTCTATCGTTCCGTATGGGAAAACTCTTTTGACTATGAATGGTCCAGACCATCTTGATTTCAATTTTCCAGGAAATAGCTTGAATCGTGAATTGAAAAGAAGAACTCTGTCTCCTTCTTTAAATTCTTTTGAACTTCTGATTCTTTTATCATGCCATTTCTTCGTTCTTTCTTTATAGATTAACGAATTTTCGTATGCTTCATGTCTTAATTCTTCTAATTCGTTTAGTTGACTTAATCGTAGACGTCCAGCTTCATGTAAATAAAGATTACATGTTTTCAAAGCCCAAAATGCTTTGTGTTCAATTTCTACTGGAAGATGACATGCTTTTCCATAAACAAGTCTAAAAGGTGTGGTTCCAATTGGAGTTTTGTAGGCTGTTCTAAAAGCCCAGAGTGCATCCTCCAATTTAATGGACCATTCCTTCGGATTTGATCCTACGGTTTTCTCTAGAATACGTTTTAAAGCTCGGTTGGTATTTTCAACTTGTCCACTTGTTTGTGGATGATATGCGGTGGAGATTTTATGAGTTACTCCATATCTTTTAAGAACTTTCTCAAGTTGATTATTACAGAAATGAGTACCCCGATCACTTATTAAAGCTTTCGGTGTTCCAAACCTTGCAAAAAGACGTTTTAAAAAGTTGACTACAACTCGTGCATCGTTAGTTGGGAGAGCTTGTGCTTCCGCCCATTTAGATACATAATCAATGGCTACGAGTATATATAGATTATTATGAGATTTTGGAAATGGACCCATAAAGTCAATACCCCAAATGTCAAATACTTCACATACTTGGATGACATTTTTTGGCATTTCATCACGTTGACTTATTTTTCCGGCCCTTTGACAAGCATCACAGGATTTGCAAAGAAGGTGTGCGTCTTTGTAAATTGTAGGCCAATAGAATCCAGCATCATAAACTTTTCTTGCTGTTAGTTGAGGCCCATAATGCCCTCCAGTTGGTCCTGTGTGACAATGGTTTAATATTTTACTAGCTTCATCTCCAAATACACATCGGCGTATTATTCCATCGGGACAACTTTTAAACAGATGTGGATCTTCCCAAAAATAGTGTTTTATATCACTGAAGAATTTTTTTCGTTTTTGGTACGATAATCCTTTCTCAAGGAATCCACATACTAAATAGTTTGCATAGTCTGCAAACCATGGTATTTCTTTATAATCTATCTTCAATAGATATTCATCAGGAAAGTTGTCTTGTATGGCTGATTCATTTAGAACTTCTAATTCGGGATTTTCAAGACGAGAAAGATGATCAGCGGCGAGATTTTCTGCTCCTCTTTTATCTCGGATTTTGTAACGACCCGTACTTTTGCGATCATTTTATACTTATAAGATTAATATTTACATAAATTAAACCTTGCCAACATGATAAGCAATCCAAATTGTCAAGACTTATATTTCCGAAAAGAGTTTTACACAACGTTTGACCGTCTAGTTTGACCGATGATATCACGAACTATACAATATATGATAATTATACGTTTGTGTATGTATATGTATATATACATATTTAACATGATTAATAAATGTTTTAATATCTCATTTTGTATTAATAACAATAAGTTACAAGTATATTTTGAAACTACTAACTTAAGTTTTCAAAACGATAACAATACGTAACGTTATTTGACATATATACTTAAGACTTATAATGTTATACATATATTGTATAAGTAATGTATTTAATTACTTTTAAAGAACTTAAATACATAAAACCATATAAGTGTATTCACAAAAGATAGCTATATTTGAATCCTCATTTCATTTTTCACAAAATTTCTATACGTATACCTAGAGTATTTGTACTCGTATCATACCTAGCTCCTATACGTATTTACTAATAGTAAATACACATCAAAATCACCACCTAACCAGCCATTATTCATGCCCTTAGAGCTAGGTAATTACTTTTGGATGATTACTTGACTAATTAACAAGATTACAAACTAAAATTTGTCCATGTATGCCCATGAAACACGTTTTTTATGGTGTATATATGTATCATCATTTTAGTTCATTTTTACTTCCATTCTCTAGCTAAAAACACACACACATTCAAGAGTCTTAAACTCCATAAACATTCAGCAACTTACCTTGAAGATCTAGCTTCAAAAACCATACTAAAACACCATAAGAAAACCATACAAAAACACTTCAAGAAAACCCTCCAAGAACACCAACTTACTTCCAATCTTTCATCCACTTCTATCACCCTTTTGATTCTAGCTTCTTACTCCTCTTTTACAGCAAACTTATCCAAGGAACTTGAGGTAGAATCTATATTCATAACCTTATTCGATTCATATATATATAGCTATCTTATTTTGTGGTACAAAAGTTTAACAACAAGAACATAGTTTGAATGTTTTCAAACTTGTTTGCAAACTAAATAGATCCTTCTAACTTAACTTTTAAAATACTTCAAGACATGTAACATAACTTATTTATATGTTAATTTAACAAGGTAAAACTTGGTTTTTCAAAGTATAAGTATTTTTGGAAAAATGGTCATTAAATGATTTTGTTGTAACAAAATGTTTAACTTCATATGTTTCACTAAACTTTCACTTATGCCGTATGATTTTGAATACAAACCAAGGTATTTACAGTTCATAGTCTTAAAGAAGAACTCGATCCAAGAAGATGGCAATTTGAATCAACGAAAACGGACTTGTAACGAAGAAACTATGACCGAAACAAAATTGGCTATCCTAGACATTTTCAACTTCGGGATTCATTGGAAAAATTTACATAAAATCACATACTTCTAAGATAACATGATATTTTATATATATGTACTCATAATTCAATTTCATATGGTTCAGGATCACCCGTAAGCAATACGAGAAGATTAATCATAAGATCCCATGATTGTACGCAACACGTCATTTGACAACACCGGTACTTTATGTACGCAACACGTCATTTGACAACACCGGTACCATGGGTCAAGATTAATCTCGACCAATACATATACGATGGGGGTTTTTATTTATTTCGTTGGGGGTTTTGTTTATTGCGGGTATATTAAACATCTAAAAATGAACCATTAAAATTGAATTACTAACATCGGAATGCTAACTACGGACTAAGGAAATATTCAAAATATTAAAAGTATAACAAGTATATATATATATAACGTTTGTTTTAAAATGAAAACATATTGATATATTATATAGGGATAGGTTCGTGATATCAACCGGAAGACCGAGTCAAAATATATATATATCATCAAGACAAGGGTGAGTATATAGTCCCACTTTTAAACTCTAAATATTTCGGGATGAGAATACATGTATTTTATGTTTTACATTATGGACACAAGTAACTGAAAAATATATTCTACGTTGAGTTGTACCACTGGCATACTTCCCTGTAGCTTGGTAACTAATATTTACAGCGGTATTGTAAACGCGAATCCTGTTGATAGATCTATCGGGCCTGACAACCCCAACCGGACTGGACGACCAGTATTCAACGGTTGCACAGTACTTCGTTTTGTGACTACACTTGGTACGGTGTAGTAAGATTTCATATTAAAGGGAATATGCGACGTGAAAATGTTAAGTATGGTTACCAAGTGCTCAACCACTTAGAACATTTTTATTAAACTGTTTATATACGAAATCTTGTGGTCTATATATATATTGCTGCCGGCATTAAACCTATATCTCACCAACTTTATGTTGACCTTTTAAAACATGTCTATTCTCAGGTGATTTCTAAAGCTTCCGCTGCATCATGTTGGATCTAACCAGGATCTTGCGTACGCATGTTTGTGTCAAAAATAAAACTGCATATCCAAGATGTTGTATTGTAAAATATGCTAGAAACCGTGTTGTTGTCATCATTTGTAAAGTTTGTAAGTCGAAGATTATCGCTAAACGTTAATCTTCTTTTTATTGTCTTAAGCTTGTAACAAAAATAATGGTTGAGGTTTGTAATGTATAATATATGCAGTTTTTCTTTTAAAAATGTCTCATATAGAGGTCAATACCTCGCAATGAAATCATACGTTATCTAACGCGTTCTTATGGTTAAGGACGGGTTATGACATGTGGTATCAGAGCGTTGGTCTTAGCGAACCAGGTTTGCATTAGTGTGTCTAACCAAGAAGTCGTTAGGATACATTAGTAAAGTCTGGACTTTGACCGGGTCTGATTTTAAAAACCATTGCTTATCACTGTTGGTTAAAAATTTATATGTAAATATTATGTAAGTACTAATGGGTTAGTTGTTATGTGATAGATGTCGGGCTCGAAACTTATTATCACATTCAGCGACTCCGAATCAGAACCTTCAGATTGTGTTTCAGTCATTAACATATCCGATGACGAAAGTGGTATTTTTGGGGAAGACTCACAATTTCCGGATGAACCAACTATAGAAATATCGGAAAGTGAACCCGAGGAGGAAAGTGAACCCGAGGAGGAAAGTGAACCCGAGGAGGAAAGTGAACCCGAGGAGGAAAGTGAACCCGAGGAAGAAATACAGGAAATTACAAAAGACGAGTTCGAACTAGGAAAGAAACGAAAGGCTAATGAATTAGAAAATCCAAATCCCGAGTTTAATGAGAATGAAGTGGCACCAATTCCACTCAACACTACCACCCCTATCCCCGCTATTCCTATTAGTGCTATCCCCGCATCTAGTTCTTCGGCACCTCAGCCAAAACGTAGGGAGACAGCTAGGATTCGCGTTGGGGGATTCCCTGGACATAAATGTTTTGGGAAATAGACCAAATGATGCGCTACCGTATTAAACCATGGAATCACATAATGTTTTGTATAATATTATTAGTGTGGTTTGCTTAAAGTTTGATGTAAGATAAGCATATGTAAAATAGCGAAGTATGAAATGCAATAATTTTCCATGGTTAAGTATTATTTAGATTGTAGTAATTGGTTCTGTACTAAGCTATTAAGTATGAACATTAACGGGTAGGTACTACCCTAGATATAATTATAAAACGCTAATAAGAAGAAAAGGCTTTTATAATAATACCTGGTTCATATTATTAACAAGCTATAAAGTACTATAAATACACACTACATCTATGATATTCCATGTGAATAATTATTTTCTTTCATTAGGAAATGGCGCGATTGAATCGAATGACGGAACAAGAACTCGAGGAACTCATCAACCAGCGAGTGAACGACAGAATGTTATGGGTTGAGGCTGCAAGAGCTGCTGCAGTTAACCCAAATCCTCGTGTAGGATGCTCCTACAAGACGTTTCAAGCTTGCAAGCCATCATCATTCAGTGGAACGGAAGGACCGATCGGTTTAACCCGATGGATAGAAAAGATGGAGACGGTGTTCAAAATCAGTGGTTGTGATGAAAAAGACATGACCAAGTTTGCATCGTGCACTTTACAAGATAGTGCACTCACATGGTGGAAGAATTATGTGAAGGCGGTAGGAGGAGATGTAGCTTATGATACTCCATGGGAAGAATTCAAAGCGATGATAATCACCGAGTATTGTCCAAGGAATGAGGTTATTAAGTTAGAAGATGAGTTACGAAGTTTGAAGGTGGTTGGTACTGAAATCACCAACTACAATCAGCGATTCATGGAATTGGTTTTACTATGTCCTGAATTGGTTCCAACCGAAGCACGGAAGATTGAAATGTACAAAGGTGGTTTGCCCAAAAAGGTCAAGGCAAACGTTACGGCATCGAAACCTAAAACAATTCATGAAGCTATAACCATGGCGAACGAGCTAATGGATCAGGTCATTTTGGACAAGAAAGCATTCAATACTGAGGTGAAGGTATTGGGGAACAAGAAAAAGTGGAATGGAGGTTATGATCGAGGTAACCAACAACAACCTTATAAGAAACAAGAAACCACGAAAGGTGCGGGTAGTGGTTCAGGCTTTGGTTACAAAGGACAAAGTCCTTTATGCAACCGTTGTCACAAACATCATTTTGGTTACTGTAGTGTGTTGTGCACTAAATGCAATAGACAGGGACATCTTGCTGAAGATTGTAAGGCTCTCGTTACAAATGCAAATGGTAACAAGACTCCTGCCACCAACGCAAATAGAACTGCTTTGGCTAACATTACTTGTTTTGGGTGTGGAAAACAAGGTCACTATAAGAGCCAGTGCCCGAATCAGAATGGCGGACCTGCACGTGGAAGAGCGTTTGTTATTAATGCTAGAGAGGCACGAGAAGACCCGGAGCTTGTTACGGGTACGTTTACCATTAATAACTTATCAGCATCTATTTTATTTGATACTGGTGCTGATAGAAGTTACGTGTGTAGAGACTTTCACGCTAAATTGAATTGTTCATCATTACCTCTAGATGCTAAGTACATGATTGAGTTAGCTAATGGTAAACTAATTAAAGCCGATAAAATTTGTCGTGATTGTGAAATAAATCTAGCCGGAGAAACGTTTAAAATCGACTTAATACCCGTAGAATTAGGAGGTTTTGATGTAATAGTCGGCATGGACTGGATGTCCAAAATAGGAGCGGAAGTTGTTTGTGCCAAGAAGGCAATTCGTATTCCTGGTAAGGATAAAATACCGGTGATGATTTATGGAGAGAAGGGTAATTCAAAGCTAAAACTCATTAGCTGTTTGAAAGCCAAGAAGTGTTTAGAAAAGGGATGTTACGCTATTTTAGCACATGTTAATAAAGTCGAAAAGAAAGAAAAGTGCATCAACGACGTGCCTGTGGCAAGAGATTTTCCTGAAGTTTTTCCGGAAGAATTGCCGGGATTACCTCCATTTAGATCGGTAGAATTTCAAATAGATTTAGTACCAGGAGCTGCACCAGTGGCTCGTGCTCCATATAGACTTGCACCGTCCGAATTAAAAGAACTTCAAAGTCAGTTAAAAGAATTACTAGACCGTGGATTCATACGACCAAGTACTTCACCGTGGGGAGCTCCGATTCTATTTGTTAAAAAGAAAGATGGATCTTTTAGGATGTGCATAGATTATCGTGAATTAAATAAGTTAACTATCAAAAATCGGTATCCACTACCGAGAATTGACGACTTATTTGATCAACTCCAGGGATCATGTGTTTATTCGAAAATCGACCTAAGATCGGGCTATCATCAACTACGTGTCAAAGAAGAGGACATTCCGAAAACTGCTTTTCGGACACGTTATGGTCATTACGAATTTTTGGTTATGCCGTTTGGATTGACGAATGCGCCAGCTGTATTCATGGACCTCATGAATCGAGTTTGTAGTCCGTATTTAGATAAGTTTGTTATCGTTTTCATTGATGATATCCTTATCTATTCCAAGAGTGAGCAAGAGCATGAAGAGCATGTAAGGTTGATATTAGAGTTGTTAAGAAAAGAACAACTTTATGCTAAATTTTCTAAGTGTGCTTTCTGGTTGAAAGAAGTGCAATTTCTTGGTCACGTTGTTAATAGCGAAGGAATTCAGGTTGATCCAGCAAAAACTGAAGCTATTGAAAAATGGGAGACTCCTAAGACACCAACACAGATACGCCAATTTTTGGGTTTAGCTGGTTATTATAGAAGGTTTATTCAAGATTTTTCCCGAATAGCTAAGCCGTTGACAGCGTTAACGCAAAAAGGGAAGAAATACGAATGGACCTCGGAGCAGGAGAACGCATTTCAATTACTGAAGAAGAAGTTAACTACGGCGCCTATTTTATCGTTACCAGAAGGGAACGATGATTTTGAAATATATTGTGACGCTTCGCGACAAGGTTTTGGTTGTGTTCTTATGCAACGAAAGAAAGTAATTGCATTTGCATCCCGACAATTAAAGATTCACGAGCGGAATTATACGACGCATGATCTAGAATTGGGAGCAGTCGTGTTTGCATTGAAGATGTGGAGACACTACTTGTATGGGGTTAAATTCACTGTGTTTACTGATCATAAAAGCCTTCAACATATTTTTGATCAGAAACAATTGAACATGAGGCAACGTAGGTGGGTCGAGTTAATAAACGACTATGATTGTGAAATTCGTTATCATCCCGGGAAGGCAAACGTGGTGGCTGATGCTTTAAGCAGAAAAGAACGAGAACCAATTCGAGTTCGAGCAATGAACATAAAAATTCGTATGAATCTCAACTCACAAATCAAAGAAGTTCAACGAGAAGCACTCAATGAAGAAAACATAAAGAATGAAATAATGAAAAAGTACGAGAAACAACTTGTTGTACGGGAAGATGGAATTCGGTATTTTGCAAATCGTATTTGGGTACCGAAGTTGGGTGGATTAAGGAAGTTGATATTGAACGAGGCACATAAGACAAGATATTCGATACATCCTGGAGTTGGAAAGATGTACCAAGATCTTAAGACGCATTATTGGTGGCCTAATTTGAAGACAGACGTTGCAACATATGTTGGGGAATGTTTAACTTGTTCCAAAGTCAAAGCAGAACACCAAAAGCCGTCAGGGTTACTTCAACAACCAGAAATTCCAGAATGGAAATGGGATGGTATCACCATGGATTTCATCACGAAGTTACCAAAGACTGCCTGGGGATACGACACCATTTGGGTAATTGTTGATCGTCTTACCAAATCTGCACATTTCTTGCCTATAAAGGAAACAGATAGAATGGAGAAATTATTACGATTATATATAAAGGAAATAGTTTCAAGGCATGGAATACCTATTTCCATTATATCCGATCGTGATAGTAGATTTACTTCAAAATTTTGGCAATCACTACAGGAGGCACTAGGAACTCGGTTGGATATGAGTACCGCATATCATCCACAAACCGATGGACAGAGTGAGAGAACGATTCAGACTCTCGAAGACATGCTCAGGGCATGTGTGATCGATTTTGGAAACGGATGGGATAAATATCTACCGTTAGCAGAATTCTCGTATAATAATAGTTATCATGCGAGCATTGGAGCTGCGCCATTCGAAGCATTGTACGGAAGGAAGTGTAGATCTCCTATCTGTTGGAATGAAGTAGGAGATCGACAATTAACTGGTCCCGAGATCATACACGAAACGACCGAGAAGATAGTGCAAATCAAGGAGAGATTGAAAACAGCCCGTAGTCGCCAAAAGAGCTACGCCGATGTTCGAAGGAAACCATTAGAGTTTCAGGTCGGGGACATGGTTATGCTAAAGGTGTCACCTTGGAAAGGTGTGATACGTTTCGGCAAAAGGGGTAAATTGAACCCAAGATATGTAGGTCCGTTCAAGATTATCGAACGCATTGGACCGGTAGCTTATCGACTCGAGTTACCGCAACAACTCGCCGGAATACATAATACCTTTCATGTCTCGAACCTTAAGAAGTGTCTTGCAAAGGAAGACCTCACCATTCCTCTTGAAGAAATCCATGTCGACGAGAAACTACAATTCATCGAAGAACCAATCGAAATCATGGACCGTGAAGTTAAACAGCTCAAACAGAGCAATATACCGATTGTTAAGGTTCGTTGGAATGCTAGAAGAGGTCCCGAGTTTACTTGGGAACGAGAGGATCAGATGAAACGAAAGTATCCGCACTTGTTTCTCGATGACGCAAAATAGGTACAATTTTAAAATTTCGGGACGAAATTTATTTAACGGGGAGGTAATGTAACGACCCGTACTTTTGCGATCATTTTATACTTATAAGATTAATATTTACATAAATTAAACCTTGCCAACATGATAAGCAATCCAAATTGTCAAGACTTATATTTCCGAAAAGAGTTTTACACAACGTTTGACCGTCTAGTTTGACCGATGATATCACGAACTATACAATATATGATAATTATACGTTTGTGTATGTATATGTATATATACATATTTAACATGATTAATAAATGTTTTAATATCTCATTTTGTATTAATAACAATAAGTTACAAGTATATTTTGAAACTACTAACTTAAGTTTTCAAAACGATAACAATACGTAACGTTATTTGACATATATACTTAAGACTTATAATGTTATACATATATTGTATAAGTAATGTATTTAATTACTTTTAAAGAACTTAAATACATAAAACCATATAAGTGTATTCACAAAAGATAGCTATATTTGAATCCTCATTTCATTTTTCACAAAATTTCTATACGTATACCTAGAGTATTTGTACTCGTATCATACCTAGCTCCTATACGTATTTACTAATAGTAAATACACATCAAAATCACCACCTAACCAGCCATTATTCATGCCCTTAGAGCTAGGTAATTACTTTTGGATGATTACTTGACTAATTAACAAGATTACAAACTAAAATTTGTCCATGTATGCCCATGAAACACGTTTTTTATGGTGTATATATGTATCATCATTTTAGTTCATTTTTACTTCCATTCTCTAGCTAAAAACACACACACATTCAAGAGTCTTAAACTCCATAAACATTCAGCAACTTACCTTGAAGATCTAGCTTCAAAAACCATACTAAAACACCATAAGAAAACCATACAAAAACACTTCAAGAAAACCCTCCAAGAACACCAACTTACTTCCAATCTTTCATCCACTTCTATCACCCTTTTGATTCTAGCTTCTTACTCCTCTTTTACAGCAAACTTATCCAAGGAACTTGAGGTAGAATCTATATTCATAACCTTATTCGATTCATATATATATAGCTATCTTATTTTGTGGTACAAAAGTTTAACAACAAGAACATAGTTTGAATGTTTTCAAACTTGTTTGCAAACTAAATAGATCCTTCTAACTTAACTTTTAAAATACTTCAAGACATGTAACATAACTTATTTATATGTTAATTTAACAAGGTAAAACTTGGTTTTTCAAAGTATAAGTATTTTTGGAAAAATGGTCATTAAATGATTTTGTTGTAACAAAATGTTTAACTTCATATGTTTCACTAAACTTTCACTTATGCCGTATGATTTTGAATACAAACCAAGGTATTTACAGTTCATAGTCTTAAAGAAGAACTCGATCCAAGAAGATGGCAATTTGAATCAACGAAAACGGACTTGTAACGAAGAAACTATGACCGAAACAAAATTGGCTATCCTAGACATTTTCAACTTCGGGATTCATTGGAAAAATTTACATAAAATCACATACTTCTAAGATAACATGATATTTTATATATATGTACTCATAATTCAATTTCATATGGTTCAGGATCACCCGTAAGCAATACGAGAAGATTAATCATAAGATCCCATGATTGTACGCAACACGTCATTTGACAACACCGGTACTTTATGTACGCAACACGTCATTTGACAACACCGGTACCATGGGTCAAGATTAATCTCGACCAATACATATACGATGGGGGTTTTTATTTATTTCGTTGGGGGTTTTGTTTATTGCGGGTATATTAAACATCTAAAAATGAACCATTAAAATTGAATTACTAACATCGGAATGCTAACTACGGACTAAGGAAATATTCAAAATATTAAAAGTATAACAAGTATATATATATATAACGTTTGTTTTAAAATGAAAACATATTGATATATTATATAGGGATAGGTTCGTGATATCAACCGGAAGACCGAGTCAAAATATATATATATCATCAAGACAAGGGTGAGTATATAGTCCCACTTTTAAACTCTAAATATTTCGGGATGAGAATACATGTATTTTATGTTTTACATTATGGACACAAGTAACTGAAAAATATATTCTACGTTGAGTTGTACCACTGGCATACTTCCCTGTAGCTTGGTAACTAATATTTACAGCGGTATTGTAAACGCGAATCCTGTTGATAGATCTATCGGGCCTGACAACCCCAACCGGACTGGACGACCAGTATTCAACGGTTGCACAGTACTTCGTTTTGTGACTACACTTGGTACGGTGT
This sequence comes from Rutidosis leptorrhynchoides, assembly GCF_046630445.1. Classification (NCBI taxonomy): domain Eukaryota; kingdom Viridiplantae; phylum Streptophyta; class Magnoliopsida; order Asterales; family Asteraceae; genus Rutidosis; species Rutidosis leptorrhynchoides. The sequence goes on along the minus strand of NC_092343.1, from coordinate 160,973,554 downwards.
AGTAAGATTTCATATTAAAGGGAATATGCGACGTGAAAATGTTAAGTATGGTTACCAAGTGCTCAACCACTTAGAACATTTTTATTAAACTGTTTATATACGAAATCTTGTGGTCTATATATATATTGCTGCCGGCATTAAACCTATATCTCACCAACTTTATGTTGACCTTTTAAAACATGTCTATTCTCAGGTGATTTCTAAAGCTTCCGCTGCATCATGTTGGATCTAACCAGGATCTTGCGTACGCATGTTTGTGTCAAAAATAAAACTGCATATCCAAGATGTTGTATTGTAAAATATGCTAGAAACCGTGTTGTTGTCATCATTTGTAAAGTTTGTAAGTCGAAGATTATCGCTAAACGTTAATCTTCTTTTTATTGTCTTAAGCTTGTAACAAAAATAATGGTTGAGGTTTGTAATGTATAATATATGCAGTTTTTCTTTTAAAAATGTCTCATATAGAGGTCAATACCTCGCAATGAAATCATACGTTATCTAACGCGTTCTTATGGTTAAGGACGGGTTATGACAGATTTCAATATCAAACTCTTGTAAGAGTAAGATCCAACGGATTAATCTTGGTTTAGCATCTTGTTTTGAAAATAAGTATCTAAGAGCAGAATGGTCGGTATAAACCACCGTTTTTGCTAGAACGAGATATGATCGAAATTTGTCAAAAGCAAAGACAATAGCAAGGAGTTCTTTTTCAGTAGTTGTATAGTTTGTTTGTGCTCCTTGTAACTTCTTACTAGCATAATATATAGGTTGAAATCGTTTTTCAATCCTTTGTCCTAAAACGACTCCCATTGCAAAATCACTTGCATCGCACATTAGTTCAAATGGTAGATTCCAATTTGGTGTTATCATGATCGGTGCATTAGTAAGTTTTTCTTTAAGAATATTAAAAGATTTGATACACTCATCTGAAAAGATGAATGGAGCATCCTTTTCTAGGAGTTTATTCATAGGAGTGGCAATTTTAGAAAAATCTTTTATGAAACGTCGGTAAAAACCGGCATGCCCTAGAAAACTCCTAACTCCTCTAACATTGGTGGGATGTGGAAGTTTAGCAATTACATCTACTTTAGCTCTATCCACTTCAATTCCTTCTTTTGAAATTTTATGTCCAAGAACGATGCCTTCTTTAACCATGAAATGGCATTTCTCCCAATTAAGAACTAGATTTGATTGTTCGCATCTAATTAGCATTCGTTCCAGATTAACTAGACATGATTCAAATGTATCACCGAAGACTGAAAAGTCATCCATGAATACTTTCATGCATTCTTCTATCATGTCATGAAAAATCGCCATCATACACCTTTGAAAGGTTGCAGGGGCGTTACAAAGTCCAAATGGCATGTGTTTGTAAGCAAAAGTACCATAAGGGCACGTGAATGTGGTTTTCTCTTGGTCCTCGGGTGCTATTGGAATTTGAAAATATCCGGAAAATCCATCTAGAAAACAATAGTAACTATTTCCGGCTAATCTTTCCAACATTTGATCTATGAAAGGTAAGGGAAAGTGATCTTTTCTGGTGGCGTCATTTAATTTTCTATAATCAATACACACACGCCATCCTGTTACAGTCCTAGTAGGAATAAGCTCATTTTTCTCATTTGTAATGACAGTCATACCACCCTTCTTAGGTACGCATTGAACTGGGCTTACCCATGGACTATCAGAGATTGGATAAATTAAACCTGCATCTAGCAGTTTAATAATCTCTTTCTTAACTACATCTTGCATATTAGGATTTAGTCTTCATTGGCGTTGCACATACGTTTTATGACCTTCTTCCATAAGGATTTTATGTGTGCAATACGAAGGACTTATTCCTTTAATATCATGAATCTTCCATGCAATGGCTGGTTTATGAGCTTTCAACACAGAAATGAGTTGTGATTTCTCATTTTTAGTAAGAGAAGACGATATTATTACAGGTAATTCAGATTCACCATGTAAATAAGCGTATTCCAAATGGTTTGGAAGTGGCTTTAACTCTAATTTCGGAGGTTCTTCTATCGATGATTTGTATCGATATCTGTCTTCTTCTTTTAGCATTTGAATTTCTTCTGTTGTTGGTTCATATCCATTAGCTATTAGTGTAGCTAACATTTCAGCTTCATCAATTGGTTCATTACCTTCTCCTAAAGAACATTCTCCTGTTCCTTGTAATTCTGGAAATTCTTCTAATAATTCTGCATGTGCATCTATAGTTTGAATATAATAACATGTATCATCTGCAGATTGCGGTTGTTGCATTGCTATATCAACTGAAAAGGTAACACTCTCGTCCTCTATACTTAGGGTCAATTTCTTACCAAACACGTCTATCATTGCTTTAGCCGTGTTTAAGAATGGTCTTCCTAATATGAGAGGAACTTGAGAATCTTCTTCCATGTCCAGAACAACAAAATCTACTGGAAATACTAAAGTACCAACTTTAACTAGCATGTTCTCCATTATCCCTCTAGGATATTTTATTGATCTATCGGCTAGTTGTATGCTTATTCTGGTTGGTTTCAATTCTCCAAGGTCTAGTTTAGCGTATAGTGAATACGGCATTAGATTTATACTAGCACCTAAGTCTGCCAATGCTTCTATTGAACTAAGACTACCCAGAAAACATGGAATTGTGAAACTTCCTGGATCAGATAGTTTTTCTGGTATCTTATTCAACAGCACTGCTGAACAATTAGCATTCATAGTAACAGCCGAGAGTTCTTCCATTTTCTTTCTATTTGAGATTAGATCTTTCAAGAATTTAGCATATCTAGGCATTCCTGAAATCACATCAATGAAAGGAAGATTTACATTTATCTGTTTAAACATATCCAAGAATTTGGATTGCTCGGCTTCAAGTTTCTCTTTCTTCATTTTACTCGGGTAAGGAAGTGGTGGTTGGTATGGTTTAACATAAGGTTTAGCCTTAACTGTGTTATCTTCATTAACCTTTTCAACTACCGGTTCTTTTTCCTTATCTTGATCAGGTTGTGGTTCTTGTGGAGTAGGAATAGCTTCATCAGAAGTTACAGGTATTTCCCGTGGTTTAAGTGTTGTACCACTTCTTGTGGTAATGGCTTTAGCTGTTTCATTCCGGGGGTTAGCATTTGTATCACTAGGTAAACTTCCCGGTTTTCTTTCACCTATTAACCTTGCTAGGTTACTTACTTCTTGTTCCAGATTTTGAATAGAAGCTTGTTGATTTCTAAATGCTTCAGCATTTTGTTCATTGGTTTGTTTTTGAGATGTGAAAAACTGCGTTTGAGTTTCAACTAGCTTCGTCATCATATCTTCTAAATTCGGCTTTTTATCATTGGTTTGTTGTGGTGGTTTGTTTTGAAAATTAGGTCTTTGCTGATTGTAAGTATTATTGGATACTTGTTGATTGCTAGGACCTTGTTGGTTGTTGTATGGAATATTTCGGTTATAATTTTGGTTTTGATTGTAAATCGGTCTTGGCGGTTGATAATTATTCTGATAATTATTTCCAGGCCTTTGGTTTATGTATGAAATATTCTCTCTTTGTTCCATTGTTAATTCAATACTGAGACAATCTTTTGTCAAATGTGGTCCTCCACACTGTTCACAACTAATTCGTATTGAGTGAATATCTTTAGTCATCTTTTCCATTCGTCTCTCGACAGCATCTATCTTTGCGGAAATGGAATCTAAGTCATGGCTAGAATCAGCTCTAGCTGCTTTAGATGATCTAACGATATCTTTTTCTTGGTGCCACTCATGTGAGTGGGAAGCAGTGTTATCAATAATTTTGTAAGCATCAGTTTCGGTTTTCTTCATAATAGAACCACCAGCTGCTATATCTATGTCTTTTCTTGTAGTGATGTCGCATCCTTGGTAGAATATTTGTACTATTTGACAGGTGTCTAAACCATGTTGCGGACATCCTCTTAATAACTTTCCATATCTAGTCCATGCCTCATATAGAGTTTCATTTGGTTTCTGTGTGAACGTAACAATTTCTGCTTGAAGTCTTACGGCTTTAGATGCCGGAAAGAATTGTTTAAGAAATTTGTCAACTAAAACGTCCCATGTATTGATCACCCCTTCGGGTAATGATTCCAACCAATCTTTGGCTTCTCCCTTTAAAGTCCAGGGAAATAACATGAGATATATCTGTTCATCCTCCACTTCTCGGATTTTAAATAATGTACAGATCCTATTAAAGGTACGTAAATGTTCATTTGGATCTTCCTTCGGCGCACCACTAAATTGGCATTGATTAGTCACCATGTGTAGAATTTGTCCTTTGATTTCATAATCTGGCGCATTAATGTCTGGATGAGTAATTGCGTGTCCTTGGCCAGTGCGTTTAGCTCTCATTCGGTCTTCCATACTTAAAGGTTCCAGATTCTCCATAATTGAATTTGTTGAATCGGAATCACTAGAGGATTCTGATATAATGGTTCGTTCCTCAACAATCTCTGTTTGAATGATTGGTGGTTCTGGAGGAAAGTTTAGTGGTTCAGGATCTACGAATCGTTCCTGAATATTCTCCGGATTCTCAATTGTGAGGTCGGGTTCAAAAAATGGATTATCGGAAATTTGAACTGAAGTACTTGGTCGACTGGATGACGATTCTAAAGAAAAATAAACGGCAGTAATATTTGCTAAATGTCTTGATCTAGTTACAGGTGGTGAACGTATAAAAGGTGGTGAACGTCTTGCTCGGTGCATTCACTGAATATCCTATTAGTTTTTTAAAAGGAAAGAAAAATTATAATAAGTTATCCAATCAATAGACTTTTCTGATTTTGCCCACGTTTCGAATAGCCAAAAGATGCAGCAGAGGGGCAGGATTCGTTTGGTCTCAATATAATTGAGGACTGTTTGACTCCAATAACCCGGTCCACGTACAAATCCAACTATTACTACGAACCAGAAAATTTTTATGTCTATCAATTTAACCACTTAAAATAAATTTTCGTAATTTTAAGAAATTTAGATAAGAAGTAGAATAAAAATCTATGTCCTAAAAACTAGAATAGCGAGAAATAAGAAAGAAAAAGAGTTCGTCGAAAAAGGTCGAAAAAGAAAAATGGTTGAAAAATAATAGGTGGCGGAAAAATAAAAGAAACTTATAAAAACTTAAAAATACTTGACTAACCTAACCTTATTACTACAACTAACTTAAAATTATAATCGCAAATTGAGATAACTAATTGGAATGATAATTGGTACATAGTAAAAGTCGTCTAAAAATATTAAAGCTTACAGGAAAAACTATATCCCAAATGGAAATAACTTAAAAAGAAACTAAAACTTAAAAAGGCGTCGCAAAATTCTAAAGCACCTAAATCTTAGTCTAAATAAAAAAGCACTTAAGGGATTTTACGGCAAAGCCTAAAAATCTAGAAGTAAAAATAACTATGGCAAAAACTAAGTTTAAAACTAAATATGAGCTAAAAATACAAATATTACGTTAAAACGATTGAAAAGGGACAAAATATAAAAATATACAAAAAGTTGTAAAAAGTACAATTTTTATAAAAATATTATTTTTATATTAATTATTTATTAAAACTATTAATTTTACAATTTAATTAAACTTAATAAACTAAAATATAAATTAAATAAAACTTAAATTAAAATAAAACTAATTATAATAATAATAATAATTAGGGTTAATAATAATTATAATTAATAATTATCCGTAATAAATGCAGTTTAGGGTTTCTGTCGGTGTCAGAGTATCTCCGCGAGTCACGGTATTTAAAGCATCAAACCCCGCGAGTCGCGGGGTTCCAAAATTCAACTCTGGAGCAGTTTGAAATTTTACGCGTTTTTTTTTTTTTTTATATTTTTAATTTCTGTTTTTAATTTTCTGTTTTAATAAAAGTATTTATATAATAAAAACTTATATCTAAAAACTAAAATAGAAATATTTTATAATTTTATAAATAAAAATCTTAAAACTAGAATTATATATATATATATATATATATATATTTTTTTCGGTTTTTGATTTTATGTTTTAAATAAAAACAAAATACTTAAATAAAACTTATATTTTTATAAAATAAAAATAAATAAACTTTCTAAAACTTAAATATTTAACAAAATTTTAAAAATATATAAATTTTTCTTTTTATATTTTCAAATATTTAAAACGTATTTTTATAAAAACGAATTTTAATAAAAGTAAACTAAATTTTTTTTTTATATTAGCGTTGCGCTTCCGGCGTTTAAGAGTTCCCCGGCAGCGGCGCCAAAAATACTTGATGTAGTAGCGGAGTGGTATAAAATACTATTAAATTTTAGCAGAAAAATACTATTAAATACGATACAATTTTACACAAGATATTTATTTATTTATAGAATGGATATACTTAAACCTTGCTACAACACTTATAGGCAGTGTACCTAATCGTACAGTAGTGTAGTTTTTAGTAAGTCCGGTTCGTTCCACAGGGAAATCTTTAAACAAAGCTTAACGCTATATTACTTTTATAAAAATACAAATATATATATATATATAAGTAATATTATTATTATAAAGGGGGGTTTTTACCGTTTAATGACCGGTTTGTCGATTTTAAAACTTTAGTCGCAGTTAAAACCAAATAAATACAAGACTTAAATTAAAGCATAAAGTAAATAACGATAATGAAATTGCGAATAATAAAAGTGCGATAAAATAAACTTGCGATAATTAAAAAGTACGATAATTAAAAGTGCAATTAAATACAATAACAATAAATAAAAATGCGATAATTAGAAGTGCAATTAAATATAAAATAAAGGAAATTAAATATGAAATAAAAGAATTATGCTTATTTAAACTTCCGTAATCATGATGTTTGACGTGTTGATTTTAGTTTTATGCCCATGGGTTAATTATCCTTTGTCCTGGATTATTTAATATGTCCATACGGATTTGTCCATAATAGTCCATCAGTCATAAATATAAAGAGCGAAAGCCTTCGTCAAATTATTCTTATTTCTGAAGTCAAATATTCCAACTAATTGGGGATTCGAATTGTAACAAGGTTTTAATACTTTGTTTAATGAATACACCAGGTTATCGACTGCGTGTAAACCAAGGTTTTACTACTTTGTTAACAATTACACCAATTACCCTTGAATGTAATTCACCCCTGTTTCAACAAGTTTATTAACTATTAATCCAGTTCCGTATCCGGTAAAATGAATAATTATTGGTATTTATAGATATCCCGCCCACCGTACCCAGTCAAGCGTATGTGGTTATATATAAATACGTCAAATTATAAGTTTGTATATTAAATTAACAAGGTATTGTTTAGTTAATATATAACCCATTAATAGCCCATAGTCTAATTTCCACAAGTGTCGTTCTTTTGTCCAAACCCCAATTATGGTACAAATCCCAATTACCCAATTTTAGTAATTAGCCCAACATCATGATTACTTCGGATTAAATAAGCATAATAATAACTTAGCTACGAGACATTAATATAAAAAGGTTGAACATAACTTACAATGATTAAAAATAGCGTAGTGTTACACGGACAGAATTTCGACTTACACCCTTACAACATTCGCTAACATACCCTTATTATTAGGATTAAAATTAAAATTAAAATTAAAATTAAAATTAAAATATAAATATATACGATATAGATAGAGAGATGGATGGATTTTTGGTTATTTTTGCGAGTCAGAATTCGTCTGCTTTTATAGGGATTTTCGACTTTTGGGGCTCCGCGACTCGCGGCATTTTTGCCTTCAAACTCCGCGAGTCGCGGAGTTTGAAATTACAGCTCAGAGGAGTTTGGCTCTTTGTTTACCGACGGTTTTAAATAAATATAATATATTAAATAATTATTAGAATTATTTAAATATTATATTATATTTATGTGCATAGTTAACTTGTAATTTTTAGTCCGTTGCGTCGAGCATTGAGAGTTGACTCTGGTCCCGTTTCCGGATTTTCGAACGTCCTTGCGTACAATTTAATATCTTGTACTTTGCGTTTTGAATCTTGTACTCTTGTAATTTCGAGACGTTTCTTGTCAACAATTGGAACCTTTTTTATTGTCTTTTGTACTTTTGAGCTTTTTGGTCGTTTGCGTCTTCAATTCGTCGAATCTGTCTTTTGTCTTCACCTTTTATTATTTAAACGAATCTCACTTGTAAATAGAACAATTACAAATAAAAGCTTGTCTTTCTTGAGGAATAATGTTATGAAATATATGTTCGTTTTTAGCATTATCAAGTGACCCAAACTTTTCCATGTTTATATATATTAATTGAGATTGATATTTACATGATTAAATGTTTCCAACATGTTAAGCAATCAAACTTGTTAAGACTTGATTAATTGAAATATGTTTCATATAGACAATTGACCACCCAAGTTGACCGGCGATTCACGAACGTTAAAACTTGTAAAAACGACATGACGATATATATATGGATATACATATGGTTAACATGAGATTATGATAAGTAAGTATCTCCATAAGTATATTAACAATGAGTTATATACATGTAAACAAGACTACTAACTTAAGGATTTCGAAACGAGACATATATGTAACGATTATCGTTGTAACGACATTTAAATGTATATATATCATATTAAGATATATTAATATATCATAACATCATGATAATATAATAATTTAACATCTCATTAGATATAATAAACAATGGGTTAACAACATTAATTGAGATCGTTAACTTAAAGGTTTCAAAACAACACTTACATGTAACGACTAACGATGACTTAACGACTCAGTTAAAATGTATATACATGTAGTGTATTTAGATGTATTAAAATACTTTTGGAAGACTTCAAGACATATATCAAAACACTCATACTTAACGAAAATGGTTACAGTTACTTTCCCATTCTTTTCTTTCATCAAGAATTCTAGTCGTATTCTTACCCGTATTATACACAGCTTCAAAACGTACTTACTATGGGTATATACCAATAGGAACTAGCATGGGATTCCAATCTTGATTATGTCATGTATGACTAATCAATTTTAACTTCTACCATGAGCTAGTCAACTAACTAGAACCCCTTTTAACCCCACTCACCACTCACCAATTACCACTCATCATTCACTCCATTTCACTTCCAATTCTCTTTCTAATTCTCTCTCAACACACACACACTATTATGAACGTATTTTTCCAGTAGTTAATCATCATCTTCATCAAAAATCACTTCAAGAATCAAGCTATAATCATCATAGGAAGAACACTTCAAGAACACTTCAAAAATCCCTTCAAGTTTACTAATTTACTTCCAAGCTTTCTAATCCATTCCAAGTAATCATCTAAGATCAAGAAACCTTTGTTATATACAGTAGGTTATCTTTCTTATTCAAGGTAATATTCATATTCAAACTTTGATTCAATTTCTATAACTATAAACTATCTTAATTCGAGTAAAAATCTTACTTGAACTTGTTTTTGTGTCATGATCCTACTTCAAGAACTTTCAAGCCATCCAAGATCCTTTGAAGCTAGATCATTTCTTGTCACTTCTAGTAGGTTTACCTACTAAACTTGAGGTAGTAATGATGTTCATAACATCATTCGATTCATATATATAAAACTATCTTATTCGAAGGTTTAAACTCGTAATCACTAGAACATAGTTTAGTTAATTCTAAACTCGTTCGCAAACAAAAGTTAATCCTTCTAACTTGACTTTTAAAATTAACTAAACACATGTTCTATATCTATATGATATGTTAACTTAATGATTTAAAACCTGGAAACACGAAAAACACCGTAAAACCGGATTTACGCCGTCATAGTAACACCGCGGGCTGTTTTGGGTTAGTTAATTAAAAACTATGATAAACTTTGATTTAAAAGTTGTTATTCTGAGAAAATGATTTTTATTATGAACATGAAACTATATCCAAAAATTATGGTTAAACTCAAAGTGGAAGTATGTTTTCTAAAATGGTCATCTAGACGTCGTTCTTTCGACTGAAATGACTACCTTTACAAAAACGACTTGTAACTTATTTTTCCGACTATAAACCTATACTTTTCTGTTTAGATTCATAAAATAGAGTTCAATATGAAACCATAGCAATTTGATTCACTCAAAACGGATTTAAAATGAAGAAGTTATGGGTAAAACAAGATTGGATAATTTTTCTCATTTTAGCTACGTGAAAATTGGCAACAAATCTATTCCAACCATAACTTAATCAACTTGTATTGTATATTATGTAATCTTGAGATACCATAGACACGTATACAATGTTTCGACCTATCATGTCGACACATCTATATATATTTCGGAACAACCATAGACACTCTATATGTGAATGTTGGAGTTAGCTATACAGGGTTGAGGTTGATTCCAAAATATATATAGTTTGAGTTGTGATCAATACTGAGATACGTATACACTGGGTCATGGATTGATTCAAGATAATATTTATCGATTTATTTCTGTACATCTAACTGTGGACAACTAGTTGTAGGTTACTAACGAGGACAGCTGACTTAATAAACTTAAAACATCAAAATATATTAAAAGTGTTGTAAATATATTTTGAACATACTTTGATATATATGTATATATTGTTATAGGTTCGTGAATCAACCAGTGGCCAAGTCTTACTTCCCGACGAAGTAAAAATCTGTGAAAGTGAGTTATAGTCCCACTTTTAAAATCTAATATTTTTGGGATGAGAATACATGCAGGTTTTATAAATGATTTACAAAATAGACACAAGTACGTGAAACTACATTCTATGGTTGAATTATCGAAATCGAATATGCCCCTTTTTATTAAGTCTGGTAATCTAAGAATTAGGGAACAGACACCCTAATTGACGCGAATCCTAAAGATAGATCTATTGGGCCTAACAAACCCCATCCAAAGTACCGGATGCTTTAGTACTTCGAAATTTATATCATATCCGAAGGGTGTCCCGGAATGATGGGGATATTCATATATATGCATCTTGTTAATGTCGGTTACCAGGTGTTCATCATATGAATGATTTTTATCTCTATGTATGGGATGTGTATTGAAATCTGAAATCTTGTGGTCTATTGTTACGATTTGATATATATAGGTTAAACCTATAACTCACCAACATTTTTGTTGACGTTTAAAGCATGTTTATTCTCAGGTGAATATTAAGAGCTTCCGCTGTTGCATACTAAAATAAGGACAAGATTTGGAGTCCATGTTTGTATGATATTGTGTAAAAACTGCATTCAAGAAACTGATTTCGATGTAACATATTTGTATTGTAAACCATTATGTAATGGTCGTGTGTAAACAGGATATTTTAGATTATCATTATTTGATAATCTACGTAAAGCTTTTAAACCTTTATTTATGAAATAAAGGTTATGATTTGTTTTAAAAATGAATGCAGTCTTTGAAAAACGTCTCATATAGAGGTCAAAACCTCGCAACGAAATCAATTAATATGGAACGTTTTTAATCAATAAGAACGGGACATTTCAGTTGGTATCCGAGCGTTGGTCTTAGAGAACCAGAATTTTGCATTAGTGTGTCTTATCGAGTTTGTTAGGATGCATTAGTGAGTCTGGACTTCGACCGTGTTTACTTGAAAAATGATTGCTTAACAAATTTTGTTGGAAACTATATATTTTTAACATGTGAATATTATGTGATATATTAATCTCTTAACGCATTTGATATTATGTAATAGATGTCTACCTCTAGAACAAGTCCCATTGACTCACCTAATAATAATGAAGAGTCAAATATAAATTGGAATGATTCATGGACTGATTCACAAGTTCCCCAAGAGGAACCGGAAGAAGAGTCGGAACCAGAAGAAGAATCGGAACCGGAAGAAGAATCGGAACCGGATGAAGAAATAGAACCGGTGGGGGAAATAATAAAACGGTTAAGTAAAAGAAAATCCTCAACCAACCAACCAAGGTTAATTATGGAATGGTGTTTCCGCTAAGGAAGCAAAATATTGGGAGGATTACCAATTCTCCGATGAATCGGATTCTGACGAGAATTCCGATGATGTTATAGAAATTACCCCAACTGAATTTAAAAAGGCAAAAGAAAATAATAAGGGAAAGGGCATAAAAATAGAGAAATCTAATTCCAACCCCGATGAACTTTATATGTATCGTCAACCCCCGAAGTCCTTAAGTTGTAACAATGACCCGGGAACCTCTAAACCACCAGGTTTTTCTAAACCAATGTGGAAAACGACGGCTCGTATTAGGGGAACATCATATATCCCTAGAAACTTGGCAAAACGAACCAAAACCGAAGAAGAAGAAACAAGCGAGTCGGAATAAGATAGTTGTATTCGTGTGGTGTAATATATGTAATATAGTGTGCTTATGCTTTATGATATATGTAAAAATTGCTTGTATTAATAAGTATTTTTTTTATGAATCTAACTCTTGTCTATTTTACAGTATAAAAACACAAAATGGATAGACAACCTAATATTTTAAGAGACCTACCCGGAGACATGATTGATGAAATCTTGTCTAGAGTCGGTCAGAATTCTTCGGCACAACTATTTACGGCAAGATCAGTTTGTAAGACATTAGAAGAACGTTCCAAGAATGCCTTGGTTTATAAAAGGCTTTCGTTCGAAAGATGGGGGATATCACATTGGGAAATCCATAAGTTACGATGTGTTTACTTTGACGCATATATTGCGGGGAACCCAAATGCTATTTTACGCAATGGGTTAAGAAATTATTTTGACTCAATATATCCGAATAGAGGACTTCGTGATTTAGAAAAAGCGGCTAACATGCAACATAAAGAAGCATGTTATGCTTACGGATTAGTAATGTTCGCTTCTCACCAAAGTGAGAACAAGAACATCGGGCTACAACTATTAAACAAAACGTTCCCACAAGTGACGGAGTCGGTAATTGGGGTAAGAAATGAGGTTTTTAGATTGTTACGGGACTGTTGGACATTACGTAACCCTCGTCCCTTTGACGACGTTACAACACGCTGTCTTATCAACGGCCATAACGGTTATGTTCCACAAGACCAAGGATGGGAAGTAGTCCTAGTAAAACCAGAATGCATGACTTGTTTCTGGATGTATGAATTATGTGTCTTTATTGCCTTTGCTGAACGACTTGTGTACTAGCTAGAATTATCTTCACAACTACCTTGTATCAAAGTTATTGTGTGCTATATTTCATGCTTTATGTAAAATAAGCGGTATTGTAAGTTTGTAAAATATTGTATAAAAGTTTGAACGCAAAATATTATTATAATCAGTTTTTCATATAGAATTGTAGTAGTTGAATTGTATATTAGCTACTAAGTATGAACTTAACGGGTAGGTACTACCCGAATTTAAACTTATAAAACGCTAATATGAAGAAAAAGCTTTTATAAATGAGTTCATATTATGTTACGAAATACTATTAACTACTCTTAATATTCTGTATGATTAACTTGTTCCATTTGACTATTTTGAAGGAAATGGCACCGACTACTCGACACACCGTGAATATGAATGAAGAGGAATTCCATACTTTTCTAGCTTCAAACATAGCCGCAGTACAGGCTGCGCTACATACCAACAATAACCTTGGATCTAGCAGTACAGGAAATCGTGTAGGATGCACCTACAAATAATTCACTGCCTGCAAACCTTTGGAATTTGATGGAACCAAAGGACCGATCGGATTGAAATGGTGGACCGAGAAGGTCGAATCGGTGTTTGCCATAAGTAAGTGTACTGAAGAGGACAAAGTGAAGTACGCTACGCATACCTTCACAGGTTCTGCGTTAACATTGTGGAGTACCTATCTAGAGCAAGTGGGACAAGACGATGCGTACGCACTACCGTGGTCAGCATTCAAGCACTTGATGAACGAGAAGTACCGTCCCAGAACCGAGGTCAATAAGCTCAAGACAGAACTTAGAGGGTTACGAACCCAAGGATTTGATATTACCACGTACGAAAGAAGATTCACAGAATTGTGCCTATTGTGTCCGGGAGCATTCGAAGATGAGGAAGAGAAGATCGGCGCGTTTGTGAAAGGATTACCGGAAAGAATCCAAGAAGATATAAGTTCACACGAGCCCGCCTCCATACAACAGGCATGTAGAATGGCTCACAAACTAGTGAACCAGATTGAAGAAAGAATTAAAGAACAGACTGCTGAAGAGGCCAATGTGAAGCAAGTCAAAAGAAAGTGGGAGGAAAACGGTGATAAGAATCACCAATACAACAACAACAGCAATTACAACAATAATCGCAACAATTATCCCAACAATCTCATCATCAATCGCAACTACAACAAACGGCCCAACAACAACAACAACAATAACAACAACAGCAACTACAACAATCATCCCAACAACAATAATAACCGCAACAACAACAACAATCAGAAGCAGCTATGCCAAAGGTGTGAAAAGTATCACTCGGGGTTCTGCACCAAATTTTGCAACAAGTGTAAAAGAAATGGTCATAGCGCGGCGAAGTGTGAGGTCTACGGACCAGGGGTTAATAGAACGAAAGGAACAAATGGTGTCGGAACGAGTAATGGCGGAGCAAGTAGTGTCGGAGCAAGTTATGCCAATGTAGTTTGTTATAAATGTGGAAAACCGGGCCACATTATTAGAAATTGCCCGAACCAGGAGAACACGAATGGACAAGGCCGCGGAAGAGTTTTTAATATTAATGCGGCAGAGGCACAGGAAGACCCGGAGCTTGTTACAGGTACGTTTCTTATTGACAATAAATCTGCTTACGTTTTATTTGATTCGGGTGCGGATAGAAGCTATATGAGTAGAGATTTTTGTGCTAAATTAAGTTGTCCATTGACGCCTTTGGATAGTAAATTTTTACTTGAATTAGCAAATGGTAAATTAATTTCAGCAGATAATATATGTCGGAATCGAGAAATTAAACTGGTTAGAGAAACATTTAAGATTGACTTGATACCAGTAGAGTTAGGGAGTTTTGATGTGATAATCGGTATGGACTGGTTGAAAGAAGTGAAAGCAGAGATCGTTTGTTACAAAAATGCAATTCGCATTATACGAGAAAAAGGAAAACCCTTAATGGTGTACGGAGAAAAGGGCAACACGAAGCTACATCTTATTAGTAATTTGAAGGCACAAAAACTAATAAGAAAAGGTTGCTATGCTGTTCTAGCACACGTCGAGAAAGTACAAACTGAAGAAAAGAGCATCAATGATGTTCCCGTCGCAAAAGAATTTCCCGATGTATTTCCGAAAGAATTACCGGGATTACCCCCACATCGATCCGTTGAATTTCAAATAGATCTTGTACCAGGAGCTGCACCAATAGCTCGTGCTCCTTACAGACTAGTACCCAGCGAGATGAAAGAACTACAAAGCCAATTACAAGAACTTTTAGAGCGTGGTTTCATTCGACCAAGCACATCACCGTGGAGAGCTCCTATTTTGTTTGTCAAGAAGAAAGATGGTACATTCAGGTTGTGTATCGACTACCGAGAGTTGAACAAACTTACCATCAAGAACCGCTACCCACTACCGAGAATCGACGACTTATTTGATCAACTACAAGGCTCGTCTGTTTATTCAAAGATTGACTTACGTTCCGGGTATCATCAAATGCGGGTGAAAGAAGATGATATTCCAAAGACTGCTTTCAGAACACGTTACGGTCATTAAGAGTTTATGGTCATGCCGTTTGGTTTAACTAATGCACCAGCTGTGTTCATGGACCTTATGAACCGAGTGTGTGGACCATACCTTGACAAGTTTGTCATTGTTTTCATTGATGACATACTTATTTACTCAAAGAATGACCAAGAACACGGTGAACATTTGAGAAAGGTGTTAGAAGTATTGAGGAAGGAAGAATTGTACGCTAAGTTTTCAAAGTGTGCATTTTGGTTGGAAGAAGTTCAATTCCTCGGTCACATAGTGAACAAAAAAGGTATTAAGGTGGATCCGGCAAAGATAGAAACTGTTGAAAAGTGGGAAACCCCGAAAACTCCGAAACACATACGCCAGTTTTTAGGACTAGCTGGTTACTACAGAAGGTTCATCCAAGAATTTTCCAGAATAGCAAAACCCTTGACTGCATTAACGCATAAAGGGAAGAAATTTGAATGGAATGATGAACAAGAGAAAGCGTTTCAGTTATTGAAGAAAAAGCTAACTACGGCACCTATATTGTCATTGCTTGAAGGAAATGATGATTTTGTGATTTATTGTGACGCATCAAAGCAAGGTCTCGGTTGTGTATTAATGCAATGAACGAAGGTGATTGCTTATGCGTCTAGACAATTGAAGATTCACGAGCAAAATTATACGACGCATGATTTGGAATTAGGCGCGGTTGTTTTTGCATTAAAGACTTGGAGGCACTACTTATATGGGGTCAAAAGTATTATATATACCGACCACAAAAGTCTTCAACACATATTTAATCAGAAACAACTGAATATGAGGCAGCGTAGGTGGATTGAATTGTTGAATGATTACGACTTTGAGATTCGTTACCACCCGGGGAAGGCAAATGTGGTAGCCGATGCCTTGAGCAGGAAGGATAGAGAACCCATTCGAGTAAAATCTATGAATATAATGATTCATAATAACCTTACTACTCAAATAAAGGAGGCGCAACAAGGAGTTTTAAAAGAAGGAAATTTAAAGGATGAAATACCCAAAGGATCGGAGCAGCATCTTAATATTCGGGAAGACGGAACCCGGTATAGGGCTGAAAGGATTTGGGTACCAAAATTTGGAGATATGAGAGAAATGGTACTTAGAGAACCTCATAAAACCAGATACTCAATACATCCTGGAACGGGAAAGATGTACAAGGATCTCAAGAAACATTTTTTGTGGCCGGGTATGAAAGCCGATGTTGCTAAATACGTAGGAGAATGTTTGACGTGTTCTAAGGTCAAATCTGAGTATCAGAAACCATCAGGTCTACTTCAACAACCCGAAATCATTACCATGGATTTCATCACTAAATTGCCAAGGACTGCAAGTGGTTTTGATACTATTTGGGTAATAGTTGATCGTCTCACCAAATCAGCACACTTCCTACCAATAAGAGAAGATGACAAGATGGAGAAATTAGCACGACTGTATTTGAAGGAAGTCGTCTCCAGACATGGAATACCAATCTCTATTATCTATGATAGGGATGGCAGATTTATTTCAAGATTCTGGCAGACATTACAGCAAGCATTAGGAACTCGTCTAGACATAAGTACTGCCTATCATCCACAAACTGATGGGCAGAGCAAAAGGACGATACAAACGCTTGAAGACATGCTACGAGCATGTGTTATTGATTTCGGAAACAGTTGGGATCGACATCTACCGTTAGCAGAATTTTCCTACAACAACAGCTACCATTCAAGCATTGAGATGGCTCCGTTTGAAGCACTTTATGGTAGAAAGTGCAGGTCTCCGATTTGTTGGAGTGAAGTGGGGGATAGACAGATTACGGGTCCGGAGATTATACAAGAAACTACCGAGAAGATCATCCAAATTCAACAACGGTTGAAAACCGCCCAAAGTCGACAAAAGAGCTACGCTGACATTAAAAGAAAAGATATAGAATTTGAAATTGGAGAGATGGTCATGCTTAAAGTTGCACCTTGGAAAGGCATTGTTCGATTTGGTAAACGAGGGAAATTAAATCCAAGGTATATTGGACCATTCAAGATTATTGATCGTGTCGGACCAGTAGCTTACCGACTTGAGTTACCTCAACAACTCGCGGCTGTACATAACACTTTCCACGTCTCGAATTTGAAGAAATGTTTTGCTAAAGAAGATCTCACTATTCCGTTAGATGAAATCCAAATCAACGAAAAACTCCAATTCATCGAAGAACCCGTCGAAATAATGGATCGTGAGGTTAAAAGACTTAAGTAAAACAAGATACCAATTGTTAAGGTTCTATGGAATGCTCGTAGAGGACCCGAGTTCACCTGGGAGCATGAAGATCAGATGAAGAAGAAATATCCGCATCTATTTCCAGAAGATTCGTCAACACCTTCAACAGCTTAAAATTTCGGGACGAAATTTATTTAACGGGTAGGTACTGTAGTGACCCAAACTTTTCCATGTTTATATATATTAATTGAGATTGATATTTACATGATTAAATGTTTCCAACATGTTAAGCAATCAAACTTGTTAAGACTTGATTAATTGAAATATGTTTCATATAGACAATTGACCACCCAAGTTGACCGGCGATTCACGAACGTTAAAACTTGTAAAAACGACATGACGATATATATATGGATATACATATGGTTAACATGAGATTATGATAAGTAAGTATCTCCATAAGTATATTAACAATGAGTTATATACATGTAAACAAGACTACTAACTTAAGGATTTCGAAACGAGATATATATGTAACGATTATCGTTGTAACGACATTTAAATGTATATATATCATATTAAGATATATTAATATATCATAACATCATGATAATATAATAATTTAACATCTCATTAGATATAATAAACAATGGGTTAACAACATTAATTGAGATCGTTAACTTAAAGGTTTCAAAACAACACTTACATGTAACGACTAACGATGACTTAACGACTCAGTTAAAATGTATATACATGTAGTGTATTTAGATGTATTAAAATACTTTTGGAAGACTTCAAGACATATATCAAAACACTCATACTTAACGAAAATGGTTACAGTTACTTTCCCATTCTTTTCTTTCATCAAGAATTCTAGTCGTATTCTTACCCGTATTATACACAGCTTCAAAACGTACTTACTATGGGTATATACCAATAGGAACTAGCATGGGATTCCACTCTTGATTATGTCATGTATGACTAATCAATTTTAACTTCTACCATGAGCTAGTCAACTAACTAGAACTCCTTTTAACCCCACTCACCACTCACCAATTACCACTCATCATTCACTCCATTTCACTTCCAATTCTCTTTCTAATTCTCTCTCAACACACACACACTATTATGAACGTATTTTTCCAGTAGTTAATCATCATCTTCATCAAAAATCACTTCAAGAATCAAGCTATAATCATCATAGGAAGAACACTTCAAGAACACTTCAAAAATCCCTTCAAGTTTACTAATTTACTTCCAAGCTTTCTAATCCATTCCAAGTAATCATCTAAGATCAAGAAACCTTTGTTATATACTGTAGGTTATCTTTCTTATTCAAGGTAATATTCATATTCAAACTTTGATTCAATTTCTATAACTATAAACTATCTTAATTTGAGTAAAAATCTTACTTGAACTTGTTTTTGTGTCATGATCCTACTTCAAGAACTTTCAAGCCATCCAAGATCCTTTGAAGCTAGATCATTTCTTGTCACTTCCAGTAGGTTTACCTACTAAACTTGAGGTAGTAATGATGTTCATAACATCATTCGATTCATATATATAAAACTATCTTATTCGAAGGTTTAAACTCGTAATCACTAGAACATAGTTTAGTTAATTCTAAACTCGTTCGCAAACAAAAGTTAATCCTTCTAACTTGACTTTTAAAATTAACTAAACACATGTTCTATATCTATATTATATGCTAACTTAATGATTTAAAACCTGGAAACACGAAAAACACCGTAAAACCGGATTTACGCCGTCGTAGTAACACCGCGGGCTGTTTTGGGTTAGTTAATTAAAAACTATGATAAACTTTGATTTAAAAGTTGTTATTCTGAGAAAATGATTTTTATTATGAACATGAAACTATATCCAAAAATTATGGTTAAACTCAAAGTGGAAGTATGTTTTCTAAAATGGTCATCTAGACGTTGTTCTTTCGACTGAAATGACTACCTTTACAAAAACGACTTGTAACTTATTTTTCCGACTATAAACCTATACTTTTCTGTTTAGATTCATAAAATAGAGTTCAATATGAAACCATAGCAATTTGATTCACTCAAAACAGATTTAAAATGAAGAAGTTATGGGTAAAACAAGATTGGATAATTTTTCTCATTTTAGCTACGTGAAAATTGGTAACAAATCTATTCCAACCATAACTTAATCAACTTGTATTGTATATTATGTAATCTTGAGATACCATAGACACGTATACAATGTTTCGACCTATCATGTCGACACATCTATATATATTTCGGAACAACCATAGACACTCTATATGTGAATGTTGGAGTTAGCTATACAGGGTTGAGGTTGATTCCAAAATATATATAGTTTGAGTTGTGATCAATACTGAGATATGTATACACTGGGTCGTGGATTGATTCAAGATAATATTTATCGATTTATTTCTGTACATCTAACTGTGGACAACTAGTTGTAGGTTACTAACGAGGACAGCTGACTTAATAAACTTAAAACATCAAAATATATTAAAAGTGTTGTAAATATATTTTGAACATACTTTGATATATATGTATATATTGTTATAGGTTCGTGAATCAACCAGTGACCAAGTCTTACTTCCCGACAAAGTAAAAATCTGTGAAAGTGAGTTATAGTCCCACTTTTAAAATCTAATATTTTTGGGATGAGAATACATGCAGGTTTTATAAATGATTTACAAAATAGACACAAGTACGTGAAACTACATTCTATGGTTGAATTATCGAAATCGAATATGCCCCTTTTTATTAAGTCTGGTAATCTAAGAATTAGGGAACAGACACCCTAATTGACGCGAATCCTAAAGATAGATCTATTGGGCCTAACAAACCCCATCCAAAGTACCGGATGCTTTAGTACTTCGAAATTTATATCATATCCGAAGGGTGTCCCGGAATGATGGGGATATTCATATATATGCATCTTGTTAATGTCGGTTACCAGGTGTTCATCATATGAATGATTTTTATCTCTATGTATGGGATGTGTATTGAAATATGAAATCTTGTGGTCTATTGTTACGATTTGATATATATAGGTTAAACCTATAACTCACCAACATTTTTGTTGACGTTTAAAGCATGTTTATTCTCAGGTGAATATTAAGAGCTTCCGCTGTTGCATACTAAAATAAGGACAAGATTTGGAGTCCATGTTTGTATGATATTGTGTAAAAACTGCATTCAATAAACTGATTTCGATGTAACATATTTGTATTGTAAACCATTATGTAATGGTCGTGTGTAAACAAGATATTTTAGATTATCATTATTTGATAATCTACGTAAAGCTTTTAAACCTTTATTTATGAAATAAAGGTTATGGTTTGTTTTAAAAATGAATGCAGTCTTTGAAAAACGTCTCATATAGAGGTCAAAACCTCGCAACGAAACCAATTAATATGGAACGTTTTTAATCAATAAGAACGGGACATTTCAGACCACCTTGATGGCTAACGGTTATGAGCCAAATGATGAAGAGTACAGAAAGTTGGATTTAGGAAATGAATACCGATGTAAAACATCGATTGAAGAACCCCCCGTTTTAGAACTCAAGCCACTTCCAAAACACTTGGAATATGCTTACCTTCAAGAGGGTTATACTCTTCCAGTTATCATATCATCTGAACTCTCTGTAAGTGAGAAGTCTAAGCTTGTTTCCATGTTAAAAGCCCATAAACCGGCTCTAGCGTGGAAAATTCATGACATCAAGGGTATAAGTCCCTCTTATTGTACGCATAAGATTTTAATGGAAGATAACTATAAGCCATGTGTACAAAGATAAAGGCAACTGAACCCTAATATGCAAGAAGTCGTTAAAAAGGAGATTGTCAACTCCTTGATGCAGGTCTTATTTACCCAATTTCGGATAGTCGTTGGGTGAGTCCGGTCCAATGTGTACCTAAAAAGGGTGGCATGACCGTTATCACCAATGAAGACGACCAATTAATTTCCACCAGGACTATCACGGGTTGGAGGGTATGCATTAATTACAGAAAATTAAATGATGCTACCTGAAAAGACCATTTTCCCCTTCCTTACATTGATCAAATGTTGGAAAGGTTGGCAGGAAAGAATTTTTATTGTTTTCTTGACGGTTTCTCGGGATATTTCCAAATCCCTATAGCACCCGAGGACCAAGAGAAAACCACCTTTACATGCCCTTATGGTACTTTCTCCTATCGACGTATGCCCTTTGGCTTATGCAATGCTCCTGCCACCTTCCAAAGGTGTATGGTAGCTATTTTTCATGATATGATTGAAGACTTTATGGAAGTATTCATGGATGACTTTTTAGTCTTCGGTGATTCTTTTGACTCATGTCTTCATAATCTTGAGCGTATGTTGATTCGGTGTGAAGAATCTAATCTTGTTCTTAACTGGGAAAAATGCCATTTTATGGTAAGAGAGGGCATTGTTTTAGGTCATAAAATTTCCTCTGCGGGACTGGAGGTGGACAGAGCTAAAGTGGAAGTCATAGCCAAATTACCACCACCGTCAAATGTGAAAGGTGTAAGAAGTTTTCTGGGGCACGCCGGTTTTTACCGGTGGTTCATTAAAGATTTTTCCAAAATTGCAACCCCGATGAACAAACTTCTTAAGAAAGACGCTCCATTTGTCTTTACAGACGAGTGTCTAAACGCCTTTAACCTCCTTAAAGCAAAACTCACGCAATAACCCATTCTAATATCTCCGAATTGGTCAATTCCATTCAAACTTATGTGTGACGCTAGTGACTTTGCTATTGGTGCAGTCTTGGGGCAAAGAATTGAAAAACATTTCAAGCCCATTTATTATGCTAGTAAGACATTGCAAGGAGCCCAACTTAATTACACTACCTCCGAGAAGGAACTCCTGGCAATTGTCTTTTCGTTTGATAAATTTCGATCCTATTTGGTACTAGCAAAGACGGTTGTCTATACAGACCATTCGGCATTAAAGTACTTGCTTGCTAAGCAAGATGCTAAACCCCGGTTAATACGTTGGGTCTTGCTTTTGCAGCCGATCACCTTTCTCGACTTGAGAACCCGAATCTTGAGGTTCTCCATGAGACCGTTATTCAAGATAATTTTCCGGACGAAAATCTCATGAAAATTGAGAAAATTGATGATCCTTGGTTTGTAGACATAGCCAACTATCTTGCGGGTGGATTCCTAGAAACCTGTATGTCACATCAAAAACGAAAGAAATTTTTCAGTGACATAAAATACTATTTTTGGGAAAACCCGTATCTCTTTAAACGGTGTCCCGATGGAATAATCCGTCGTTGCGTCTCCGGGGAAGAATGCAATCAAATTCTTCTCCAATGTCATCTTGGTCCCACTGGTGGACATTTCGGACCCCAAATCATGGGGAGAAAAGTCTATGAGGCCGGTTTTTATTGGCCTACAATTTTCAAGGATGCCCACCAAATTTGTAAATCATGCGATTCTTGCCAAAGGTAGGAAAAATTAGTCAAAGAGACGAAATGCCTCAAAACATAATCCAAGTTTGTGAGGTTTTCGATATTTGGGGCATTGATTTCATGGGACCATTCCCAAAATCTAATTCTAACCAATACATACTCGTTGCAGTTGAATACGTGTCAAAATGGGCAGAAGCAAAGGCTCTCCCCACAAACGATGCATGAGTTGTTGTAATTTTTCTTAAAGAGCTCTTTGCCCGATTTGGTACCCCGAAAGCATTAATTAGTGACCGTGGTACCCATTTTTTCACCACCCAATTAGAAAAGGTGTTGAAACGATATGGGGTAACCCATAAAATTTCTACATCTTATCACCCACAAACAAGTGGGCAAGTTGAAAATACAAATCGGGCACTAAAAAGGATCCTTGAGAAAACGGTTGGATCAAATCCTAAGGTGTGGTCAACGAAGCTTGACAATGTTTTGTGGGCGTTTAGAACCGCCCACAAAACTCCTATTGGAACCACACCTTACCGCCTAGTCTATGGGAAGGCAAGTCATCTCCCTTTGGAAATAGAGCACAAATCACATTGGGCTCTTAAGACATGTAATCTCGATCTTGAAAAAGCAGGAAACCTTCGTTTAAACCAACTTAATGAGTTGGATGAGTTGAGACAAAATGCCTATGAAAACTCGCTCATATACAAGGAAAAGACAAAAGTTTGGCACGACAACCGTCTTAGGACTCTGAAAGATTTTAAAGAGGGTGATCGTGTTTTGCTATTTAACTCACGATTTAAACTTTTCCCTGGAAAACTCAAGTCCCGATGGATGGGACCATTTGTTGTTAACAAGGCTTTTCCATATGGAACGGTGGAGTTAAGGAATGTAAAAGGCGAAACGTTCAAGGTGAATGGCCACCGGGTCAAGCACTATATTGATGGTCCCCTAGAAATCGAAGATGAGGTTAGCCTCAACTTCGAAAACAAAGCATAAATCGAAATGGGGACGAGTTGGGTGAACGACTCGTTAAAAAGTGGTTCACAAATGTAAATATTTTGAATTTTGTGTACGATAATTTTTAGTTTTGTGCAAAATGATTTACGTTTGGACTTAAAACTGGCGAGTGTTGAAAAAAACAGGTCAGTAAGTTTTAGTTAATTGGGACTCCATCCCATTTTCCTAGACGCTGTCCCACCTTTAGATCCTGGACGCCGTCCCAAAAGCTCGACGCCGTCCCATCTTTAAAACTTGGACGCCGTCCCAGGTTCTGGACGCCGTCCAAGACCTCTGACTCAGAAAAAAAAATACGCATTTTTATACCCTATCCACCCCATTTTTCAACCACAGAACACATTTTTATCAACTCTCCTCTGTCAAACACGAACACATTTCCAAAAACCCTAATTTCCTACCTCAAATTCGCGTTTTCTTCTACCAATTCCAAGCTTCAATCATGTTTTCTAGGGTATGGTTACTTCATTTTCACATTTTTCTTTCTCAATTACTTGAATTGTATGTTTATATGTCTAAATTGGTGAAAGATAAGTGTGGGGTGTTTGATTTGCATGATTATTGTTTAGATTAACATGCCTTAGTTGTTTAATTGCCCATAATGTGTTGATTTTTGCAAAGATTACATGTTTTTAAGGGTATGCTCATGATTCTAGGGTTTGTGGAAATTGAATTCGAATTTAGGGTGGTTAATTCATGATGTTGAGTTTAGGTATGATGTTAATGAAGGTTGTGAAGTGTTTAATTATTGTTGGTGATATAGATGTCAATTTGGACGGGTCATAATTTGAATATTCTTGAATTTTTAGCATATTGTTGAATCGTAATGAACTTATGAAATATGTATGCTTAACTTTCACTAGTTTAGGCCTGTTGAAGTAAATTGATGGAATGGAATGCCATAATGTATGGCGTTATAATGGTCATTTGAGCTAAAATTGTGAAAATTGTGTTATGATTTGTGATGAATATCATTAGAATGCAAGTTTAAATGTTATGACCTATAAACGCAACATACTTGAGTCCTAAGTTGATGCTAAATTGTGAAGTTGTGATTTTCATTTTTGAAAGTGTATTAGCGGGTTTATGTTAACTTTGGTTGACTTTGGTTAAAAATTGTGAACATATGCTTTTGTTTAAATGAATCATAATACTTATGAACTTTGAATGGAATGATTAGGTTCTCTTGCTGCTCGGTTATGTTTTTAGCTAACATTAACACAACGGTTTCTATGTTCTTTTGGTTTGGTGTTAATATGTTTTGCAGGGACAATCTAGCCGAGGAGGCCCAGCAAAGAGAGGCAGGACAGGTTTGGCTCCACCACCACCACCACCGCAACAACATTCATCATCATCATCTGGAGAAGATGAAGAGGAGGATCTAAATGATCCCCGAGTTTGGTTGACACAGGTTCAAAATGACAACTATTACGCAGAAACATTTGCGAGGATAAACAGTAGGCCCATAAATGCAACGTGGTACTTTATTTGGGACCCATTGGATGAGGTAAATATGCACCAACATGTTTCCCGTTTGCTAGCCATTCCCTACGATAGGATCGTTACCCACGCATGGGAGCACGTTTTTAGCATCCGCGAACCAATTTTTCCAGTGTTGTTAAAAGAATTTTACTCAACTGTACGGTTTAATAATGTTCGGGATTATTTGTCGAATGATTTTCTTCAGTTTCGATTAGGGGGCAAAAATAGAGGGATAAGCAAATTTGAGTTGTGCAGAGTGTTGGGGATTTTTGAGGAACTTATCGACAACCAATTGGGTGATTACTTACGGGGTTCCGATTACGTTGGTCGAGGTCCATTTCATGAGATTGCTTATTGGCGAAGAATTTGCGGGCCAAATGCATCTACACCATTCAGATCGAGCAGACACAGGTATAATGAGATTGCATCCCGGGATGATAGACTTCTTCATCGACTTATTGCATGCACTTTCAATGCAAGAGTCGAAGGCAACGAAAAGGTTAAAACGTTGGATCTATGGATAATGGACCAAATAAAACGGGGTTGCTATACTGATATTCCTGGTTTGATAGGAAACTATTTCCTGGCCATCGCTACTGAGACACGGCGAGAAAAGCCGCTTCTTGGAGGCCACTACATCACCAGAATTTCTCGACGCTTCGACATAGATTTCAGCCGATTGATGGAGTGTACTAACGTCATGAAACCATTAAAGAAAATTTCTTATATCAACGCTGAAATTCTTATGAAGGATGGAAATGGGCATTTGGTGCCTTTTGTGGCAGGTGGCGTGGGTGGCGAGAGTGGTAGTGGCGTGCAGCAAGAACAGCAGGTAGAGGAGGAAGCAGAAATGGAGGCGCAAATGAACGTTGGTGATCAGGGTCCTTGGCATCCGTCCCAATCTAGTTGGGATAATTTGGTTAGTAGTGTTAATAATATGAGGTTGAATCCGAACGAGCAGAGGACGCACAACGACCGAATGTGGGATAGTCAGCAGCGAATGGAGCAATGCCAGATTGCTCAAGTGCACGATCAGGGATGGATGAGTTATGGTATTGATTGGAATAACCATAACTCAGAGTTGTTTTATTCCAACCCCGAGCAGTACTATGGGACGACACGTCTGACACCCCAATATTACACGGATCCTCAACACCCACCTCCTCCTCACCCAATTTATGATACTAACGCTGCGATGCAGGATGCTAGGAACCGATTTGATCAGGAATACCCGCAAGGACGCCCGTACAGAGATGGTTCGGGAAACTACTTTTGGCCATATGGTAACTAATCCAGTTAAGGCCTGCGTGCCTTTGATCATTTTGTACACTGTTTTCAGACAATTTAATTTGTGTGGTGTGTTTTTAGACAATATTTGGTTTGTAATAATTGACTAATTGTGTGGTTTGATAATGGGTGTGGTTGGACAAAAACACCATTATTTTTATTATTATTTGTGTGGTTTGTTAATTTGTGCAGCGTGATTGAACTTCAAAGACTGGCATTAAGTTCAGCAACATTTGATATTATGACGTGTGTATGATGATAATCGCGGAATGGACGATGCTCTTATGCTGGCAGTAAGTTCAGCGACATCCGTCTACATGTTCCACGATTTGCAGGTTAAAAATAGAAAATTTCTACAATCACCCTATCACTTTGCCCTCTAAATTTAATCCTTTTTCTGATTTCATGCAATGAGGGCCTTGCATGATCTCAAGTGTGGGGTGGGGAATAGAAATTTATCGGGAACTCGTTTTACTAAAATTAAGGCGTTTATTTAAAAATTTTAAAATTTTCAAGTAGCCTTAAAAACGATTAAATGTCCAAAAACCATGTTACACACATTGTGGTCTTAAAATCTAGAAAATAAATGTTGATTTATGTTTTAAATTATTAATAGTCTTTGAAGTTGCTCTATCATTCAATTATTTGGATGAAAATCCTACTAGTTTAGTAAAGCTAACTTGTAGGTCACTTGTGCCAAAACGAGTGTAAACCGTGAGAGAGCGGTGATTGTATAGCGTGGTCGGAAACCGGATCTCGTGCCAGATCGAAAACCCTAAGGACGATCCTCATTGTTTCTCCTAAAAAGGACAATGTTGCGTCCGACCACTTCTTATGACCAATAGGATGTATCTATTCCATCCTCAAGGAAGTAAAGTCTTCCAAATGACACACTTACTGATTCAATTCAGGAGATGTAGTCCAGACCAGTTGTAGGGTGACGAAAAATCTTGAAAAGTCATTGCTAAAATCGACTGGAAATCTACCAGGCCTCAACATCAAACAGGGAAACTGGTAGTCAAAGCTTTTATCAGTGAGGGAGAATTGCTGGCCAAATGGGAAGCGCACCATGATACACAAAATGTCAGTGAATTGATCAGATTCCCAGTGGATAACCTCCGGAAAGGTAAGATATCAGCTTTTAAGACTGATGAACCTCAATCTTCATGATTGATTTAACGAATTAGATGATTACCTCATAATTGTCAATGATATCCGGACGTAATGTGTATCCTCCTAAGCACATTATTTTCTTACCGGCATCGCGTGATGTTAGGTACCGTGGGAGGGATTGGCTTGACCAATAGCGGGAAACCCGCACTCATTTTTCAAAATTCAGGAAATCCGACAAAATCGGAAAACGTGCCTAGTATTAAAACTAGCATGATATTTTCAAAAACCATAAAACGTTTTCATAAGGTCCTGATTTCCGTAGGATCAAATTTTTCGGATACTTGGCTCTAATCTCCCAAAAATGTGTGTGTGTGTGTTTCCATTGTGTATATAGCGTGAGTGTGATTACAATAAAGGTGTGTTATACTTAAAGCGTGTGTTTCATATAGCGTGAGTTGCGTTTCATATCAACGTGTGTATTTCATGTGCTTCGAGTGATTTATGTAATGTTTGTAATCTATATTGTGTGATTGTGTTTGATATTGTTCTACTTTGAAAAGAAAGAATTGCTTGAGGACAAGCAAGGTTTAAGTGTGGGGTGTTTTGATATTGCTTAATTACATCATATATATCTATCGCAATATCGTGTAAAATGCTCTAGAATCAAGGATAATGAAGGCGTTTCTACAAGTAATAGGCCAAGATGTGCAAATTTATATCGAAGAGTAATTTATAAAGAGTTTTGATGATTTATGACCTTGGTTGATCCCGATACAAGTTAAGGTCTAATTTATGCTCTAAAATGGTAAAACAAGGCTTCAAAGGTGTTAGGCTTCGTCCAAATGAAAGAAGATTGAAAAGAAAACGAAACAGCAACTTTCAGTACATTGGGACGCCGTTCGGGGCTTTGGGACGCCGTCCAGCTCTTTTAAATGGGACGCCGTCTGGAGATTTGGGACGCCGTCCAAGGCTTTACAATGGGACGCCGTCCAGCCTTTAGGACGCCGTCATGTAGTAGGTTTTCAGCCACTTTTGACTTTTGACCTACTTTCTCCACTTTAAAACCTACTGATTGAGGAACTGTTTTATCATATACGAAACCAGAGGTTACAGAGACGATTTTGGGAGCAAATTTGGTGAACTCCAAGCTCTTGGAAGAGGCTCAACATCAAGTCTTCAAAGATCAAAACCTTCTCCATCCAAGATTCATTCTCTAGTAGGTTGTTTTCTTGTTCTCCAACAATGAATTCTACTTATCAGTTGATTGTTATTTTGTTTGTAATTATGATTGTTGGCTAAACTCTATAATGTTTGTCTAGATAAATAACCGAGATGTTGAATGTTTACTTTTGATTGATTGTTATTATGCATGATAGTTTAATGTTTGAATACAAGAACCATTCTTGTTAAAGTTTAATCTTTTCGATTCAACTAGTTGATATGTTCATTTGATTAAGAAACATCATCTTGTTAAATTAATGTATTGATTTACACCTAGTGACATGTGTTTATCCATCTTTTACCAAAAGGGATAAGTTGAGTTCAAATGGTTAGCTTACATAGGAATGTAAGAACGACTCTTGTAGACACTTTCGGATAGCCTAATTGATATGTGTAGTTATATAGGTGAACGATCAATTCCCTAGATTATGTTATACATATTTTCATTACTCGATTCCATATAACTAATAGGTGTTAGTAATTTGCCTTATCTAGTGACGTTTATAGGGATCTTATTACCACCCTAAATTGATTACTTGGGTTGGGTGAATTGAGCATTTAATCGGACCAAGGGAATGAACTAGGATAAATCATAAGTTGACATAGGAGTGGATCATGATCAACACACCATTGACTTGATCATTCTTCAAGTCTTTAGACTAGTTGAATTAGTTGAATACAAATAGGAGGTCTTAGATGACAAGAACATCACTTGCGTCTTGTAATCCCGTTTGAGTGTTTATACAAGACTACTCTTGATAAACCGATCAATTAGTTCTCGTGCATAACCAATCAATCCGGTCTTAATCCTAAATAACATTCAACATCGAGGGTAAAAAGTCTAGATGAGCATTTTTCCTTAAATTGATATCAAAACTATCTTACTTGCTTTCTTTGCACTTTTTTTCATCTTATAAACTTAAAAGACCAAAAATATTATTTTTACATTTAACCTTCTCTGATTTGGCTAAATCATTAAATAGCCACCAAAACATAAAACTTGTACCTTTAAGATTCATTTACTTAGTTAATCATAATATAGTTTATAATTCTAGTTTGACTAATACAACTGTCCTTGGAACGATACATGGAACTAAACCAGTTACTATACTACTACACGATCGGGTACACTGCCCGTTAGTGTGTAGCAATCTCTAATCGGTATTTTTCCATATTATTTTATACAATAATTCATATACCACTTTTCGCACATCATCTATACTTAGGGTCAATTTCTTACCAAACACGTCTATTATTGCTTTAGCAGTGTTTAAGAATGGTCTTCCTAATATGAGAGGAACTCGAGAATCTTCTTCCATGTCCAGAATAACAAAATCTACTGGAAATACTAAATTACCAACTTTAACTAGCATGTTCTCCATTATCCCTCTAGGATATTTTACTGATCGATCGGCTAGTTGTATGCTTATTCATGTTGGTTTCAATTCTCCAAGGTCTAGTTTATCGTATAGTGAATACGACATTAAATTTATACTAGCACCTAAGTCTGCCAATGCTTCTATTGAACTAAGACTACCCAGAAAACATGGAATTGTGAAACTTCCTGGATCAGAGAGTTTTTCGGGTATCTTATTCAACAGCACTGCAGAACAATTAGCATTCATTGTAACAGCCGAGAGTTCTTCCATTTTCTTTCTATTTGTGATTAGATCTTTCAAGAATTTAGCATATCTTGGCATTCCTGAAATCACATCAATGAAAGGAAGATTGATGTTTATTTGTTTAAACATATCTAAAAATTTGGATTGCTTGGCTTCAAGTCTTTCTTTTCTCATTTTACTCGGGTAAGGAAGTGGTGGTTGGTATGGTTTAACATAAGGCTTTGCCTTAACTGCGTTATCTTCATTAACCTTTTCAACTACCGGTTCTTTTTCCTTATCTTGTTCAGATTGTGGTCCTTGTGGAGTAGGAATAGAGTCATCAGAACTTACAGGTATTTCAGGTGGGTTAAGTGCCATACTACTTCTTGTGGTAATGGCTTTAGCTATTTCATTCCAGGGGTTAGCATTTGTATCGCTAGGTAGACTTCCCGGTTTTCTTTCACCTATCAACCTTGCTAGGTTACTTACTTCTTGTTCCAAATTTTGAATAGAAGCTTGTTGATTTCTAAATGCTTGAGCATTTTGTTCATTGGTTTGTTTCTGAGATGTGAAAAACTGAGTTTGAGATTCAACTAGCTTTGACATCATATCTTCTAAGTTTGTCTTTTTATCATCGGTTTGTGGTGGTTTAATTGAAAAAATAGGTCTTTGTTGATTGTAAGTATTATTGGATACTTGTTGATTGCTAGGACCTTGTTGGTTGTTGTATGGAACATTTGGGTTATAATTCTGATTTTGATTGTAGTTTGGTCTTGGTGGTTGATAATTATTCTGATAATTATTTCCCGGCCTTTGGTTCATGTATGAAACATTCTCTCTTTGTTCCATTGTTTGTTCAATACTGAGACAATCTTTTGTCAAATGTGGTCCTCCACACTGCTCACAACTAATTCGTATAGCGTGAATATCTTTATTCATCTTTTCCATTCGTCTCTCGAAAGCATCTATCTTTGCGGACATGGAATCAAAGTCATGGCAAGAGTTGGCTCTAGCCGCTTTAGATGATCGAAGAATATCTTTTTCTTGATGCCACTCATGTGAGTGAGATGCTGTATTATCAATAATTTTGTGAGCTTCAGTTGCGGTTTTCTTCATAATGGAACCACCAGCTACTGTGTCGATGTCTTTTCGTGTAGTAACATCGCAACCTTGGTAGAATATTTGTACTATTTGATAAGTGTCTTGTCCATGCCTCATATAGAGTTTCATTTGGCTTTTGCGTGAATGTAACAATTTCTCCTTGAAGTCTCACGGCTTTGGATGCCGGAAAGAATTGTTTAAGAAAATTTTCAACTAAGACATCACATGTATCAATCGCCCCTTCAGGTAACGATTCTAACCAATCTTTGGCTTCTCCCTTTAAAGTCCAGGGAAATAACATGAGATATATCTGTTCATCCTCAACTTCTCGGATTTTGAATAGTGTACAAATCCTATTAAAGGTATAAAGATGTTCGTTTGGATCTTCCTTTGGCGAACCACTAAATTGGCATTGATTAGTTACCATGTGTAGAATTTGTCCTTTGATTTCATAATCTGGTGCATTAATGCCTGGTTGAGTAATTGCGTGACCTTGGCCAATGCGTTTAGCTCGCATTTGATCTTCCATACTTAGAGGTTCCAGATTTTCCATGATTGGATTTGTTGAATCTGAATCACTAGAGGATTCTGATTTAATGGTTTCTTCCTCGACAATCTTTGATTGTATGATTTATGGTTCAGGAGGAATGATTAGTGGATCAGGATCTTGGAATTGTCCCTCCGGATTCTCAATTGTGAGATTGGGTTCAAAAATTTGAGTTGGAGTACTTGTTCGACTAGATGATGATTCTAAAGAAAAATCAACGGCGATAATATTGGCTAGATGTCTTGATCGAGTTACAGGTGGTGAACGTATGAAAGGTGGTGAACGTTTTGCTCGGTGCATTCACTGAATATCCAATTAGTTATAAAGATAAAAATTATATAAGTTATCAAATTAATAGACTTTTCTGATTTTGCCCACGTTTAGAATAGCCAATAAATGCAGCAGGTAGCCAGGACCCTTTAAATCGGAAGCCCACAACTCGCCACTAACAAATCCAACTATTACTACGAACCAGAAAATTTGGATGTCTATCAATTTAACCACTTAAAATAATTCTTCGTTTGAAATTTTAGAGAAGAAATAGAAAATTCTATGTCCTAAAAACTAGAGCGTAGAAATGAAAATGAAAAAGCGCGTCGAAAAATAAGAGTCGAAAAATAAGCGTCGAAAAACAAAAGAACTAAAGTTTTACGTATAAAGCTTAGCGTCTAAAAACTTAAAACTAAAAGTTGCGACTATAGTCTAAAATCTAAAGGTAATAAAACTTAAAATAAAAATACTTTTTAATTTTATAGACAAAATCTTAAAAATATATTATTTTTAAAATTAAATTTTTTTTTTATATGCAGGCTCAAATTGGGAGTGCAGATTAAAAATTGAATGCAAGTTCAAAAGCTGACACAGGTTCAAAACTGATGCAGATTCAAAATTATGCAGGCTCAAAATAATGCAGATTCAAAACTGATACAGGCTCAAAATAATGCAGATTCAAAACTGATGCAGGCTCAAAATAATGCAAATTCAAAACTGATGCAGGCTCAAAACTCGTTTTTTTAATAAAAGATAGATAATTTAATAAAAATAAATTTGTATTTTAAAAATCTAAAAAAAAAATTACTTTTTAAAGACAATCTCTTAAAAATATATGTATATATATATTTTTTTCTTTTTTTTAACACAAATAATTCATAATTTGGATAGACACAAATAAATGAATAATAGAAGCAATAATTTGATGTGCGTTCGTAACAATCACAAAATATGAATTTAGTTGAAACAGTAAATGGAGGATAATGTAACCAATTGTTGCTAGATGAATTTGGCCCCAATTTGTCCTCTGTTTCTTTTGATATGCGTCAACCAAAACCCCACAATATGGTCCACCCTTTTTCTTCCACCAATCACACTTTGCTTCCTTCTTGCCTTGTTTTTGTCGTGATCAGCACTAAACACAATTTTTTTTTAATCACTAATTACAACTAACTTAGTTATCTAAAATTCACCTACAAATTTAATTATCTAAAGTAACTATTAGACTAAAAATTAAACTTATACTGAATCTATAAAAACTAATAAAGATGAAAATAAAAATACTACACTTAAAATTTTTTTATCTAAGTTGATTTTATATTTATTCTAGTTTTCTATTTTAATTTTTTTTTATACACGTTTTATATTTGAACTATTAGTAAAAACTAAAAATTCAAAAGAAGGTAAAAAAAAATATATATATTTTATATTTATCTTATATTATTTTAACTGTTGGATAGTTGAAAGTTTGGTGCAGTTGTGTTGAAATCTCGCAACATTCATTTGATCCTTTCAAGTTGATGCTTATTTTAATATTTCTATTTGCTCACCAAATATAAACGTGATTGTCCAAGTTGATTGTCCAAGTTGATATTTATTTTAATATTATTATTAATTATTCTATTTTTTATAGCGTTTCGCTTCGGCGTTCCCCGGCAGCGGCGTCAAAAATACTTGATGTGTGCCAGGTGTAGTACAAAATAGTTATATTCTTATTGCGAAATACTATTAAATACGATACAATTTTACACAAGTTATTTATTTATTTATAGAGTGGATATACCTAAACCTTGCTACAACACTTATAGGCAGTGCACCTAATCGTACAGTAGTGTAGTTTTTAGTAAGTCCGGTTCGTTCCACAGGGAGCTGGAAAAGTTTAACGCTATATTTATTTTAAGCTATATTTGTCTAAATATATATATAAGTATTATTATTATTATTATAAGGGGGTTTTTACCGTTTAGTGACCGGTTTGTCGATTTTAAAACTTAAGTCACAATTAAAACCTAATGCAAAATATATAAATATATCTTAATTTAAAGCGTAAAGTAAATGATGATAAATAAAAGTACAATAAATTAAAGTGCGATAATTAAAATGACAGTAAATAAAAGTACGATGAGATATAAAATAAAGGAATTATGCTTATTTAAACTTCCGTAATCATGATGTCCGACGTGTTGATTTAGTTTATTACCATGGGTTAATTGTCCTTTGTCCTAGATTATTCAATATGTCCATACGGTTTTGTCCATAATAGTCCATCGGTCATAATTATAAAGTGCGAGGATCTTCGTCAAATTATTCTTATTATCCGAAGTCAAATATTCCAACTAATTGGGGATTCGAACTGTAACAAGGTCTTAATACTTTGTTTAATGAATACAAATTACCCTTGAATGTAATCCACCCCTGTTTTAATGAGTCCAGTAACTATTAAACCATCCCCGTGTACGGTCAAATGAACAATAATTTGTATTTATAAATATCCCGCCCACCGTACCCAGCTAAGCGTATGTGGTTATGAATAAATACGTCAAATTATAAGTCTTTATATTAATTTAACTAGGTACCATTTAGTTAATATAAAGCCCATTAATAGCCCATAGTCTAATTTCCACAAGTGTCGATCTTTTGTCCAAACCCCAATTATGGTACAAAGTCCAATTACCTAATCTTAATACTTAGCCCAACATCATGATTACTTCGGCTTAAATAAGCATAATAATAACTTAGCTACGAGACATTAATGAAAATAATTTAAACATAACTTACAGTGATTTATTAATAGCGTAGCGTTACACGGACAGAGTTTCGACTTACAAACTTAAAACAATCGCTAACATAACCTTATTATTATTAATCTTAAATTAAAATTAAAATTAAGATTAAAATTATATATATATATATATATATATATATATATATATATATATATATATATATATATATATATATATTTACATAAGAGATAGATAGAAAAGGTGTATCGAATTCAGCAAAATGCGTTGCCTTTTATAGGCCCCATCTGGATACTTTTTGCTCCGCGAGTGTGGATTTGTTTGCCTTCGAAGCTCCGCGATTGCGGAGCTGTGGATTCCAGCTCACACACTTTGGATCCTAGCTTGCCGACGGATTTTAAAATATAAATATAATATATATATAATTTTAAGAATTATTTATATATTATATTATATTTATGTGCATAGTTAACTTGTAATTTTAGCTCCGTTGCGTCGGGCATTGAAAGTTGACTCAGGTCCCGGTTTCGGATTTTCGAACGTCCTTTCGTACGATTTAATATCGTGTACTTTGCGTTTTGTAGCTTGTACTCTTGTCATTTTTAGACGTTTCTCATCAATAAATTGAACCACTTGGATTGTACTTTGTACTTTTTAGCTTTTTGGTCGTTTGCGTCTTCAAATCGTCGAATCTGCCTTTTGTCTTCACCTTTTATTATTTAAACGAATATCACTTGTAAATAGAACAATTGCAACTGAAATCTTGTCTTTCTTGAGGGATAATGCTATGAAATATGTGTTCGTTTTTAGCATTATCAATATTCCCACACTTGAGTGTTGCTTGTCCTCTAGCAATATAGTCTTGAAATAAAAATACTAGAATCACTTCTTTATTCTTCACACTTTGTACATCAGTGATTTCAATACGGCGGTATGAACAATTGTGATGACCCGAGAATTTCTGACCAAATTTAAACTTAATCTTTATATAATTCCGACATGATAAGCAAAGTCTGTTGACTTGATCATTCTTCAAGTCTTTAGACTAGTTGAATTAGTTGAATACAAATAGGAGGTCTTAGATGACAAGAACATCACTTGCGTCTTGTAATCCCGTTTGAGTGTTTATACAAGACTACTCTTGATAAACCGATCAATTAGTTCTCGTGCATAACCAATCAATCCGGTCTTAATCCTAAATAACATTCAACATCGAGGGTAAAAAGTCTAGATGAGCGTTTTTCCTTAAATTGATATCAAAACTATCTTACTTGCTTTCTTTGCACTTTTTTTCATCTTATAAACTTAAAAGACCAAAAATATTATTTTTACATTTAACCTTCTCTGATTTGGCTAAATCATTAAATAGCCACCAAAACATAAAACTTGTACCTTTAAGATTCATTTACTTAGTTAATCATAATATAGTTTATAATTCTAGTTTGACTAATACAACTGTCCTTGGAACGATACATGGAACTAAACCAGTTACTATACTACTACACGATCGGGTACACTGCCCGTTAGTGTGTAGCAATCTCTAATCGGTATTTTTCCATATTATTTTATACAATAATTCATATACCACTTTTCGCACATCATCTATACTTAGGGTCAATTTCTTACCAAACACGTCTATTATTGCTTTAGCAGTGTTTAAGAATGGTCTTCCTAATATGAGAGGAACTCGAGAATCTTCTTCCATGTCCAGAATAACAAAATCTACTGGAAATACTAAATTACCAACTTTAACTAGCATGTTCTCCATTATCCCTCTAGGATATTTTACTGATCGATCGGCTAGTTGTATGCTTATTCATGTTGGTTTCAATTCTCCAAGGTCTAGTTTATCGTATAGTGAATACGACATTAAATTTATACTAGCACCTAAGTCTGCCAATGCTTCTATTGAACTAAGACTACCCAGAAAACATGGAATTGTGAAACTTCCTGGATCAGAGAGTTTTTCGGGTATCTTATTCAACAGCACTGCAGAACAATTAGCATTCATTGTAACAGCCGAGAGTTCTTCCATTTTCTTTCTATTTGTGATTAGATCTTTCAAGAATTTAGCATATCTTGGCATTCCTGAAATCACATCAATGAAAGGAAGATTGATGTTTATTTGTTTAAACATATCTAAAAATTTGGATTGCTTGGCTTCAAGTCTTTCTTTTCTCATTTTACTCGGGTAAGGAAGTGGTGGTTGGTATGGTTTAACATAAGGCTTTGCCTTAACTGCGTTATCTTCATTAACCTTTTCAACTACCGGTTCTTTTTCCTTATCTTGTTCAGATTGTGGTCCTTGTGGAGTAGGAATAGAGTCATCAGAACTTACAGGTATTTCAGGTGGGTTAAGTGCCATACTACTTCTTGTGGTAATGGCTTTAGCTATTTCATTCCAGGGGTTAGCATTTGTATCGCTAGGTAGACTTCCCGGTTTTCTTTCACCTATCAACCTTGCTAGGTTACTTACTTCTTGTTCCAAATTTTGAATAGAAGCTTGTTGATTTCTAAATGCTTGAGCATTTTGTTCATTGGTTTGTTTCTGAGATGTGAAAAACTGAGTTTGAGATTCAACTAGCTTTGACATCATATCTTCTAAGTTTGTCTTTTTATCATCGGTTTGTGGTGGTTTAATTGAAAAAATAGGTCTTTGTTGATTGTAAGTATTATTGGATACTTGTTGATTGCTAGGACCTTGTTGGTTGTTGTATGGAACATTTGGGTTATAATTCTGATTTTGATTGTAGTTTGGTCTTGGTGGTTGATAATTATTCTGATAATTATTTCCCGGCCTTTGGTTCATGTATGAAACATTCTCTCTTTGTTCCATTGTTTGTTCAATACTGAGACAATCTTTTGTCAAATGTGGTCCTCCACACTGCTCACAACTAATTCGTATAGCGTGAATATCTTTATTCATCTTTTCCATTCGTCTCTCGAAAGCATCTATCTTTGCGGACATGGAATCAAAGTCATGGCAAGAGTTGGCTCTAGCCGCTTTAGATGATCGAAGAATATCTTTTTCTTGATGCCACTCATGTGAGTGAGATGCTGTATTATCAATAATTTTGTGAGCTTCAGTTGCGGTTTTCTTCATAATGGAACCACCAGCTACTGTGTCGATGTCTTTTCGTGTAGTAACATCGCAACCTTGGTAGAATATTTGTACTATTTGATAAGTGTCTTGTCCATGCCTCATATAGAGTTTCATTTGGCTTTTGCGTGAATGTAACAATTTCTCCTTGAAGTCTCACGGCTTTGGATGCCGGAAAGAATTGTTTAAGAAATTTTTCAACTAAGACATCACATGTATCAATCGCCCCTTCAGGTAACGATTCTAACCAATCTTTGGCTTCTCCCTTTAAAGTCCAGGGAAATAACATGAGATATATCTGTTCATCCTCAACTTCTCGGATTTTGAATAGTGTACAAATCCTATTAAAGGTATAAAGATGTTCGTTTGGATCTTCCTTTGGCGAACCACTAAATTGGCATTGATTAGTTACCATGTGTAGAATTTGTCCTTTGATTTCATAATCTGGTGCATTAATGCCTGGTTGAGTAATTGCGTGACCTTGGCCAATGCGTTTAGCTCGCATTTGATCTTCCATACTTAGAGGTTCCAGATTTTCCATGATTGGATTTGTTGAATCTGAATCACTAGAGGATTCTGATTTAATGGTTTCTTCCTCGACAATCTTTGATTGTATGATTTATGGTTCAGGAGGAATGATTAGTGGATCAGGATCTTGGAATTGTCCCTCCGGATTCTCAATTGTGAGATTGGGTTCAAAAATTTGAGTTGGAGTACTTGTTCGACTAGATGATGATTCTAAAGAAAAATCAATGGCGATAATATTGGCTAGATGTCTTGATCGAGTTACAGGTGGTGAACGTATGAAAGGTGGTGAACGTTTTGCTCGGTGCATTCACTGAATATCCAATTAGTTATAAAGATAAAAATTATATAAGTTATCAAATTAATAGACTTTTCTGATTTTGCCCACGTTTAGAATAGCCAATAAATGCAGCAGGTAGCCAGGACCCTTTAAATCGGAAGCCCACAACTCGCCACTAACAAATCCAACTATTACTACGAACCAGAAAATTTGGATGTCTATCAATTTAACCACTTAAAATAATTCTTCGTTTGAAATTTTAGAGAAGAAATAGAAAATTCTATGTCCTAAAAACTAGAGCGTAGAAATGAAAATGAAAAAGCGCGTCGAAAAATAAGAGTCGAAAAATAAGCGTCGAAAAACAAAAGAACTAAAGTTTTACGTATAAAGCTTAGCGTCTAAAAACTTAAAACTAAAAGTTGCGACTATAGTCTAAAATCTAAAGGTAATAAAACTTAAAATAAAAATACTTTTTAATTTTATAGACAAAATCTTAAAAATATATTATTTTTAAAATTAAATTTTTTTTTTATATGCAGGCTCAAATTGGGAGTGCAGATTAAAAATTGAATGCAAGTTCAAAAGCTGACACAGGTTCAAAACTGATGCAGATTCAAAATTATGCAGGCTCAAAATAATGCAGATTCAAAACTGATACAGGCTCAAAATAATGCAGATTCAAAACTGATGCAGGCTCAAAATAATGCAAATTCAAAACTGATGCAGGCTCAAAACTCGTTTTTTTAATAAAAGATAGATAATTTAATAAAAATAAATTTGTATTTTAAAAATCTAAAAAAAAAATTACTTTTTAAAGACAATCTCTTAAAAATATATGTATATATATATTTTTTTTCTTTTTTTTAACACAAATAATTCATAATTTGGATAGACACAAATAAATGAATAATAGAAGCAATAATTTGATGTGCGTTCGTAACAATCACAAAATATGAATTTAGTTGAAACAGTAAATGGAGGATAATGTAACCAATTGTTGCTAGATGAATTTGGCCCCAATTTGTCCTCTGTTTCTTTTGATATGCGTCAACCAAAACCCCACAATATGGTCCACCCTTTTTCTTCCACCAATCACACTTTGCTTCCTTCTTGCCTTGTTTTTGTCGTGATCAGCACTAAACACAATTTTTTTTTAATCACTAATTACAACTAACTTAGTTATCTAAAATTCACCTACAAATTTAATTATCTAAAGTAACTATTAGACTAAAAATTAAACTTATACTGAATCTATAAAAACTAATAAAGATGAAAATAAAAATACTACACTTAAAATTTTTTTATCTAAGTTGATTTTATATTTATTCTAGTTTTCTATTTTAATTTTTTTTTATACACGTTTTATATTTGAACTATTAGTAAAAACTAAAAATTCAAAAGAAGGTAAAAAAAATATATATATATTTTATATTTATCTTATATTATTTTAACTGTTGGATAGTTGAAAGTTTGGTGCAGTTGTGTTGAAATCTCGCAACATTCATTTGATCCTTTCAAGTTGATGCTTATTTTAATATTTCTATTTGCTCACCAAATATAAACGTGATTGTCCAAGTTGATTGTCCAAGTTGATATTTATTTTAATATTATTATTAATTATTCTATTTTTTATAGCGTTTCGCTTCGGCGTTCCCCGGCAGCGGCGTCAAAAATACTTGATGTGTGCCAGGTGTAGTACAAAATAGTTATATTCTTATTGCGAAATACTATTAAATACGATACAATTTTACACAAGTTATTTATTTATTTATAGAGTGGATATACCTAAACCTTGCTACAACACTTATAGGCAGTGCACCTAATCGTACAGTAGTGTAGTTTTTAGTAAGTCCGGTTCGTTCCACAGGGAGCTGGCAAAGTTTAACGCTATATTTATTTTAAGCTATATTTGTCTAAATATATATATAAGTATTATTATTATTATTATAAGGGGGTTTTTACCGTTTAGTGACCGGTTTGTCGATTTTAAAACTTAAGTCACAATTAAAACCTAATGCAAAATATATAAATATATCTTAATTTAAAGCGTAAAGTAAATGATGATAAATAAAAGTACAATAAATTAAAGTGCGATAATTAAAATGACAGTAAATAAAAGTACGATGAGATATAAAATAAAGGAATTATGCTTATTTAAACTTCCGTAATCATGATGTCCGACGTGTTGATTTAGTTTATTACCATGGGTTAATTGTCCTTTGTCCTAGATTATTCAATATGTCCATACGGTTTTGTCCATAATAGTCCATCGGTCATAATTATAAAGTGCGAGGATCTTCGTCAAATTATTCTTATTATCCGAAGTCAAATATTCCAACTAATTGGGGATTCGAACTGTAACAAGGTCTTAATACTTTGTTTAATGAATACAAATTACCCTTGAATGTAATCCACCCCTGTTTTAATGAGTCCAGTAACTATTAAACCATCCCCGTGTACGGTCAAATGAACAATAATTTGTATTTATAAATATCCCGCCCACCGTACCCAGCTAAGCGTATGTGGTTATGAATAAATACGTCAAATTATAAGTCTTTATATTAATTTAACTAGGTACCATTTAGTTAATATAAAGCCCATTAATAGCCCATAGTCTAATTTCCACAAGTGTCGATCTTTTGTCCAAACCCCAATTATGGTACAAAGTCCAATTACCTAATCTTAATACTTAGCCCAACATCATGATTACTTCGGCTTAAATAAGCATAATAATAACTTAGCTACGAGACATTAATGAAAATAATTTAAACATAACTTACAGTGATTTATTAATAGCGTAGCGTTACACGGACAGAGTTTCGACTTACAAACTTAAAACAATCGCTAACATAACCTTATTATTATTAATCTTAAATTAAAATTAAAATTAAGATTAAAATTATATATATATATATATTTACATAAGAGATAGATAGAAAAGGTGTATCGAATTCAGCAAAATGCGTTGCCTTTTATAGGCCCCATCTGGATACTTTTTGCTCCGCGAGTGTGGATTTGTTTGCCTTCGAAGCTCCGCGATTGCGGAGCTGTGGATTCCAGCTCACACACTTTGGATCCTAGCTTGCCGACGGATTTTAAAATATAAATATAATATATATATAATTTTAAGAATTATTTATATATTATATTATATTTATGTGCATAGTTAACTTGTAATTTTAGCTCCGTTGCGTCGGGCATTGAAAGTTGACTCAGGTCCCGGTTTCGGATTTTCGAACGTCCTTTCGTACGATTTAATATCGTGTACTTTGCGTTTTGTAGCTTGTACTCTTGTCATTTTTAGACGTTTCTCATCAATAAATTGAACCACTTGGATTGTACTTTGTACTTTTTAGCTTTTTGGTCGTTTGCGTCTTCAAATCGTCGAATCTGCCTTTTGTCTTCACCTTTTATTATTTAAACGAATATCACTTGTAAATAGAACAATTGCAACTGAAATCTTGTCTTTCTTGAGGGATAATGCTATGAAATATGTGTTCGTTTTTAGCATTATCAATATTCCCACACTTGAGTGTTGCTTGTCCTCTAGCAATATAGTCTTGAAATAAAAATACTAGAATCACTTCTTTATTCTTCACACTTTGTACATCAGTGATTTCAATACGGCGGTATGAACAATTGTGATGACCCGAGAATTTCTGACCAAATTTAAACTTAATCTTTATATAATTCCGACATGATAAGCAAAGTCTGTTAGACCGAGTCTCAAAATGGTAGAACTATTTTTTTTCTTAATGCATTTGACTTTGACTACTCCCGACGATTCACGAACCAATATTGTAAATATATATATATATATATATATATATATATATATATATATATATATATATATATATATATATATATATATATATATATATATATATATATATATATATATATATATATATATATATATCAAAATAAGTATAAGGGTTTATATATAATATTTTGAGTAACATTTTAGTCAAACGAGATTAAAAATGTAAAATGATAAATAAAATAATTAAATTACATTTGAAGTAAATATATATAAATATATATGATTATTATATCGAAATATTTATAAATTATATAAATGTTAAATATTCAAATATGTTAATTAAATAAAGTAAGTATTACATTAGTAATGAAATGTAAAGCTAATGTATAATATTTAATTACAAGTTAACGTATAAATGCTGTATTATGATCGTTGCTTTCGCTAACAACCAAAATTAATATTAATATATGAGTTTAGATATGTATGAGTTGTTATTATTATCATCATTATTAATATAAATATTAAAATCTATATTTCTAAAAGTATTATTTTCAATATATAACATTTAGGTATGAAGTTTGATATAATTGGTTTGTCATATTAATATAGTTAGTACTAATCTCATTATTGTTATTAATACTATTAATTGTATTGTTAATTTATATATATAATTGAAATGTGTAACTTGATATTACTTATATTATTACTATCATAGATAATATCATATTTATACTACCATTATCAATATTATTATTATTATTATTATTATTTATTGTTACTATTATCATTAATATTACTTAGGGTTATTATTATTAATATTATTATTATTATATATATTAATTGTAAAAAAAAAAGCGTATAATCCTTGTAATCTGATATTGTGTCCCTCTTTTGTTTTTTTTTTCCTAATCCGTGACTCTTTGTGAACCCTACATACAATACCTGTCATTTTTTTTCTTTACTTCTTTATCAATCATTTTAATATCTATAAGTATATCGTGTAGCTGTAAGATAAAAAATAAAAAAAAACAGATATTTATATATAATTTTTATTTCTGCTCGACACCTCTGGTCCACTCCCATTTTTTTTCAAAACTTGAAATCGAAGCATTTGTTAAAAATTAGAAATGTAGTTTTGTTAGGGATCCTTCACTCTATCTTTCTGTAAAGTCTCAAGTTGCAATTCGTTATAACGAGCTTTAATTTCGAAGTCAAAGCTAATTGTCAAAAAGTCAAACGAGATGGTTTTTGATGAAATTCGGACATGTTTTTAGAGATTTGAGTTAAATTGATGTTTGATAAAGTTTTTTTGATCGATTTGAAATACAATTTGTGTTGTAAATTTCATCAAAGGTATTATTTTCGTTACTGTTATTATCAAACTTTTCGTTTCATTTAAAAACTACAATTATTATCATTATTATTAAAAAAGTTATTATTATTATTATTAGTAAATCATTATTTTTATCAAAAACTATCTTTCAAGTA
Organism: Rutidosis leptorrhynchoides; assembly: GCF_046630445.1. Lineage (NCBI taxonomy): Eukaryota > Viridiplantae > Streptophyta > Magnoliopsida > Asterales > Asteraceae > Rutidosis > Rutidosis leptorrhynchoides. The sequence goes on along the minus strand of NC_092343.1, from coordinate 160,928,755 downwards.
GATAAATACTTTATGCATAAATATACTCTTTGCATATACTATAATTATAATAAAACTTCATATAACTATATATATCAAATTTATTAAGATCATTTATATAAATACTTATAAAATGACAAACTATCGATTTTAAATGTAACACTAAATAATTACGTATATAAATATGGACATATTAATATAACTATATAAATAATAAATCAATTTGAATATATACACAAATCAACTATACATAATATATAAATTAAAATATAATAAAAAAAATAATTATTTGATTACTATTATATATATATATATATATATATATATATATATATATATATATATATATATATATATATATATATATATATATATATATATATATATATTAATGAATATACAAATAATATAGGTTCGTGAATCTGAGGCCAACCCTGCATTGTTCCATTGTTCAATATAGTCATATGTATTTTTACTACAAAATACATTAGGTGAGTTTCATTAATTACTTTTTAAATGTTTTTGCAATATATATTTTTGGGACTGAGAATACATGCGCTGTTTTTATAACTGTTTTACGAAATAGACACAAGTAAATGAAACTACATTCTATGATTGGATTATCTAATCGAATATGCCCTTTTTATTAAGTCTGGTAATCTAAGAATTAGGGAACAGACATCCTAATTGACGCGAACTCTAAAGATAGATCTATCGGGCCCAACAAGCCCCATCCAAAGTACCGGATGCTTTAGTACTTCGAAATTTATATCATGTCCGAAGGAGGATCCTGGAATGATGGGGATATTCTTATATACATATTGTGAATGTCGGTTACCAGGTGTTCAATCCATATGAATGATATTTTTGTCTCTATGCATGGGACGTATGTTTATGAGAAATGGAAATATGAAATCTTGTGGTCTATTAAAAATTATGAAATGATTATTTATGTTAAATTAATGAACTCACCAACCTTTTGGTTGACACTTGAAAGCATGTTTATTCTCAAGTACGAAAGAAATCTTCCGCTGTGCATTTGCTCATATTATAGATATTACTTGGAGTCATTCATGGCATATTTCAAAAGACGTTGCATTCGAGTCGTCAAGTTCATCAAGATTATTATTAAGTCAATTATAGTTGGATATATTATGAAATGGTATGCATGCCTGTCAGTTTTCGTTGTAAAGAAAGTTTGTCTTTTAAAATGGAATGCAATGTTTGTAAAATGTATCATATAGAGGTTAAATACCTCGCGATGTAATCAACTGTTGTGAATCGTTTATAATCGATATAGACTTCGTACGGATGGATTAGGACGGGTCTCTACAGTTGGTATCAGAGCGGTGGTCTTAGCGAACCAGGTCTTGCATTAGTATGTCTAACTGATAGTTGCTTAGATGCATTAGTGAGTCTGGACTTCGACCGTGTCTGCATGTCAAAAGTTTTGCTTATCATTTCTAGTCGGAAATCATCTGCTTATCATCCTTAGGAGATTACCTGCTTATCATTCTTAGTCTAGACATGTCTTACTGCCTCTATTGCATAGACAATGTATAGATAAATTCGTATCTTAGCGTATCTGTTATTGTTACCTTTGCCTGATAGTTCCCGTAGATTCCTCTGTAACCTATGAGATTTTAGTATTATATATGCATATGTAAATTATGTATTGCATGGTACTAATCTACATCCTATAATCTATTTCTTATCGAAAATCCTTCATCTGATTATACGAGACGAATCCTGCAACCAGTTCGAGTCCCTCAGATTCTGATAGTTATCCCGATAGTTATTCCGACAGCTATTCCGACATAAATGTTCCCCTAAACTCCGAAAACAGCGTCATCGGCATGAATCAACCAATCAACCATTATCAATTCATTTGATGGGTTCGTAGTCGACTTAATTAATGGAGACACGCAGAAGGCAATCCCTTCCACCAACCGAATTCACCTTTTGGCGAAGAACCTGAAACATTTACTGGCGAACCTATTCGTAACACCATTTTCACCCTCATTTCCCGAATATCTCGCCACGATTATATCATAACTCAGATTCTAAACCTTATTCATTCGCCCGTTCTTACAGACAATCATACCGGAGTAATAAGTCAACGAACTACGCGCCTGAGTTGTAGGCTTAAAAAAAAAATATATATATATATATATATATATATATATATATATATATATATATATATATATATATATATATATATATATATATATATATATATATATATATATATGGTGCAAAACATACCAGCTTCAGCAACATCAACGGCACCAACAGTACCATCAACATCAATACCAGTACCACCAACTACCCAAGTTCAACATCTCATTATGTACCTCGAGTACAATCATCGTTCTACGTAACGTTCTACATCAATTACCTTCGCTCCTCATGGCGATTATGTAATCTCTAATGTTTTAGAGATTATGTACGTTAGATCAAACGATAAATCAAATGAGATTAATATTATATTGACTCATTAAATCCATGATTACATCTGAAGAAAATATATATGTACATATGTTTTCATAAGGATTGTAATTAAAAATTCTTTTGTACAAAGTGTTAATGGTGAAAATATTTTAACGGGTAGGTAATACCCGAGGAATATTCAGATTTCACATTAATAAGTACACTGTACATTTTTCCAATCTGATTCAACAGTCATTTACTATCCTACTTACATACACAGATATACGAATCTGTTCACCGCAGAATAACCTTTTTCATTCAATTTCATATTTGGATTTTGACCTATCAGAATCCAACAAGTGGCATAATGAAGAAAAAAATGGATACAATAAAAATTGATTAGAAACACACTAATTAACAATATGAAATTTTGTTAAGAATCCAAGCTAACAAAATCCTAGCTAACTGTTCCTAGCTAACTGTTAATTCCGTATTACATTTTATTTATCGCAATTTAATTATCGCAATTTATTTTATCGCAATTTAATTCTCGCAATTTTATTTATTGTTATTTAATTTCTGTTATTTAATTTACGCCCTTTATTTATCGTTATTTAATTTCTGTTATTTATTTTACGCACTGTAAATATCGGGACACGTATACAAGGTTTTGACATATCATATCGACGCATCTATATATATTAGTTGGAATCACCATAGACACTCTATATGCAGTAATGATCGAGTTCTCTATACAGGGTTGAGGTTGATTCTACAATAATATATATAGTTTGAGTTGTGATCGAGTCTGAGACGTATACGGGTCACGACACGTATTAATTAATTCGAATATTATATATTAAACTATATATATGAATTATTGGACTATCAACTGTGGACTATCGACTATGGACTAAAAATATTAAACAATTAAAATAAATTAAAATATTAATTATAACATATGAAACTAAACAATTCTTCAAGTTGCCACTTGATTTCATCTTAAACCTTAATTGTACCTTGACGATTCCAATCTGCATTCAAACTTTCATAATTCCTGAAAACACCTCAATCGATAGGATGAACCAACCGCACTTCATTTACGGAAGAAAAGATTGATGCATATAGCTATTCACCTGAGAAACTCGCGGCAACTGAGAAAACGTTTAACACGTAGCTATGCTAATTTCTTAGTGTTATTATTATCCAAAATAACTTTGCAATCTCTTTCCAAATTAGCGAATTTTGTCACAGCTCCAGCAAGTCAACTTTGATTTTTCGTTCGAAACAACCTTATTATAACCTTGAATTATATGTGTGCACTTTTATTGTTACCGGAGAACCTTTCATATTTTACCATATTACCAGCAGATGTACCAGCAACCTCGTTGTTTTTTGGTTTAAATCTCTCCGATAAATCATTATATTTATTCATTGAAACCCTATCATATACTCATCCGTATCTTGTAACGGAAACTGCCATACCAATTACCGGGAATCAGCAATCAGTATTTTGAAAACTCACAGCATATCTACATCAACAGTTATATGTATAACATTTATCTTCTAGAATAATGACCTTCCATTCTGAAATTTTGAAAAGCACCCAGTCTACAAATCAATACTCAGAATATTGAAAAAGCTGAATGAAGCAGCAGAAACCGTAGACAACCGTAAAACGATCTTAACAGCCAGAAGTTTGATAATAAAGAATAGTTTGTTGGAAAAGCTCAGAAAAGTTGGAACTGGAAAACAGATTGAGCTAACCATGAAGGAGACCAAGGACAAATACAAGGACCAAACCCTATATTCAAAGGATTCAGGTAATTTTGGATCCGTTGAAATCTTTAGAGAATATCTTGCTCCGAAGTCACGTTAAAATCTTGCAGAAAATCTTTCTCCATCAACCATCGAACTTAGAAATTCTAAAATATCATCATCAATATCTTCAATATTTCCGAGGATATTTTCATAAATATTCTCGTCCGAAATTATATACCTCTTCGTGCTTCCTGTGTATCACTATATTGGAAACATTCAATAGAAAATTTAGTACCGAAAAGCAGATTATGCGGAATTATGAAGAAAGCCATGGACAAATCACAAAGAATAAGTTTGACTTCAAAGAATCCAAATGATTCAATGTCTGTTAAAGTCTTTAGTGAATATCTTGATCCTTACTCTGAACCCTTGCAGACAATAGTTTCTATCATCCTCTGATATTAGATATTCCGAGATAGTATCGTATCTTTCATTATAAATATCCTCCATATTTCTGGAGATATTTTTATAACTATTCTTATCTGAAATCATTAATCTCTGCGTGCTATCAGTATTACATCATATAGAAACTGTTAGTTTCTATATTCTGTAAACTTTCAAGCTTAAAATATGAATGTTATTGAAGTAATGTTGGGAACTGAAGTATGAATTAGTATAATATAATGACACTTGATCAACGTGATTATATTACAGTAAGTCATGTTGAGTTTCTAATGGAACGTGATGATTCACAGATTATAACGTCATCAAGTGCCATGTTACATAACTCTTTCATTCTACTTAACTTCTGAACAAATCAAGAAAATGTATTCTTGATGGTTCTATCTTCCGTGATGTTGATAAATTTGAAAATCAAGTCGTGCAATCACGTTCCTTCCTGTTTAGAATATTATAATCATTCGAAACTCTATATCTACTAATTCTGGACCATTATTCGCTTGACTTAAAGTCGGGAAGAGAAAATAAAAGCATAAAGATTTGAAATATAAGGGAGAAGATAAAGCTCAATGACAACACCGAAATTACAAACCGTGGATATCAGTACGTATAGCAATATAAAGACACGGGAGGATTATAAAAAAACAATAATCCCTAGTGCATAATAGAAATAAACAGATTCTTCAGGTGGGAGTTGGAAAAGAAGAACGATCATTGCGATAGTTAGAATAAGAACAAGGATCAGAACAGGGTTAAGCATTTTCATAAATCTTTTGAATTTGGGAATTGAGTATAGAAGTGGTGAAAACAAATGGAACGAAAAAGGTAAATTTATAATGGAAATATCAGACACAATAATCAAGGCAGATCACCGTATTTAATTATAGAGATCTTAATTTCCTTACTCGCCGAAGAATCAAATCTTTTAGATTCGAAGATTTTCTTTAAATCCCTTGAATTCCGAAATTCAACCCTAACTCTGCCAAGGGTTAAGACGAATCTTTACTTTTCCTATTTCAATCTTATGTGATAGCTTCATTCGTACTCCTCGAATAATCGAATCATTTTATCCATATTACTCAATGATGATAAAACTCTATTTATCAACTCATATTCGTCATGAAAATATTTTATTTGTTAACCATGACCACCTCACTCAAATTTCGAGACAAAATTTCTTTAACAGGTAGGTACTGTGATGACCCGAGAATTTCCGACCAAATTTAAACTTAATCTTTATATAATTCCGACACGATAAGCAAAGTCTGTTAGACCGAGTCTCAAAATGTTAGAACTATTTTTTTTCTTAATGCATTTGACTTTGACTACTCCCGACGATTCACGAACCAATATTGTAAATAAATATATATATATATATATATATATATATATATATATATATATATATATATATATATATAAAGGTAAATATATATATCAAAATAAGTATAAGGGTTTATATATAATATTTTGAGTTACATTTTAGTCAAACGAGATTAAAAATGTAAAATGATAAATAAAATAATTAAATTACATTTGAAGTAAATATATATAAATATATATGATTATTATATCGAAATATTTATAAATTATATAAATGTTAAATATTCATATATGTTAATTAAATAAAGTAAGTATTACATTAGTAATGAAATGTAAAGCTAATGTATAATATTTAATTACAAGTTAACGTATAAATGCTGTATTATGATCGTTGCTTTCGCTAACAACCAAAATTAATATTAATATATGAGTTTAGATATGTATGAGTTGTTATAATTATCATCATTATTAATATAAATATTAAAATCTGTATTTCTAAAAGTATTATTTTCAATATATAACATTTAGGTATGAAGTTTGATATAATTGGTTTGTCATATTAATATAGTTAGTACTAATCTCATTATTGTTATTAATACTATTAATTGTATTGTTAATTTATATATATAATTGAAATGTGTAACTTGATATTACTTATATTATTACTATCATAGATAATATCATATTTATAATACCATTATCAATATTATTATTATTATTATTTATTGTAACTATTATCATTAATATTACTTAGGGTTATTATTATTATATATATTAATTGTAAAAAAAAAACGCGTATAATCCATGTAATCTGATATTGTCTCCCTCTTTTGTTTTTTTTTCTAATCCGTGACTCTTTGTGAACCCTACATACAATACCTTTCATTTTTTTTCTTTACTTCTTTATCAATCATTTTAATATCTATAAGTATATCGTGTAGCTGTAAGATAAAAAAACAGATATTTATATATAATTTTTATTTCTGCTCGACACCTCTGGTCCACTCCCATTTTTTTTTCAAAACTTGAAATCGAAGCATTAGTTAAAAATTAGAAATGCAGTTTTGTTAGGGATCCTTCACTCTATCTTTCTGCAAAGTCTCAAGTTGCAATTCGTTATAACGAGCTTTAATTTTGAAGTCAAAGCTAATTGTCAAAAAGTCAAACGAGATGGTTTTTGATGAAATTCGGACATGTTTTAGAGATTTGAGTTAAATTGATGTTTGATAAAGTTTTGTTGATCGATTTGAAATACAATTCGTGTTGTAAATTTGTTCTAAAACGTTACCAATCGCGAAATCATTTTTTTTTTGTTATTCTTACCGTCGCTGAAGTCTTTCTTTTTTTCTGTTTTTATATTTTTTTTGTTGTTTTAACGAATCTATTAATTTAATTCAAAAAATTAAAATCGTTTTGCTATTTAGTATAAGAACAATGGGTGATTGTTTTGATTATATATATTGGGTCGATCGTGTGGATGATGATGGAGAGGAAACCATATTAGACAGCAGGTTTAAAATAAACTGGATTCAAATAATAACACATAAAATGATATGGCAGAATGGTTTAGGCAGATGATGGGGATTCGAGGGGTCTCGGGTTCGAGTCCCGCTGGTGACATCTTGTTATTTTTTTTTCAGCCATTTTGAGAGGTACTGGTCTTTATATTTATTATTATTATTATTATTATTATTATTATTATTATTATTATTATTATTATTATTATTATTATTATTATTATTATTATTATTATTATTATTATTATTATTATTATTATTTATTATTATTATTATTATTAGTTGTTGTTATTATTATTATGATAACTGCTGTTACTCCTAAAATGATAGAAGTACTATTATTATTAATCACCTTAAGAGATATTATTATAATTATTAAAATAAGTATTATAGTTACAATTACAATTAAGATTTTTTTTATTATTGCTATTACTAACGTTATTATCCTTACTAGTAATATCATTATGTAGTATCGTTATAAATGCTAACATTATTAATAAAAAGATTGTTGTTGTTATTATTATAAACATTAAGTATTATGTATTTTTCATCAAAGGTATTATTTTCGTTACTGTTATTATCAAACTTTTCGTTTCATTTAAAAACTACAATTATTATCATTATTATTAATAAATTTATTATTATTATTATTATTAGTAAATCATTATTTTTATCAAAAACTATCTTTCAAGTAGATAAATACTTTATGCATAAATATACTCTTTACATATACTATAATTATAATAAAACTTCATATAACTATATATATCAAATTTATTAAGATCATTTATATAAATACTTATAAAATGACAAACTATCGATTTTAAATGTAACACTAAATAATTACGTATATAAATATGGACATATTAATATAACTATACAAATAATAAAACAATTTGAATATATACACAAATCAACTATACATAATATATAAATTAAAATATAATAAAAAAATAATTATTCGATTACTATTATATATATATATATATATATATATATATATATATATATATATATATATTAATGAATATACAAATGATATAGGTTCGTGAATCCGAGGCCAACCCTGCATTGTTCCGTTGTTCAATATAGTCATATGTATTTTTACTACAAAATACATTAGGTGAGTTTCATTAATCCCTTTTTAAATGCTTTTGCAATATATATTTTTGGGACTGAGAATACATGCGCTATTTTTATAACTGTTTTACGAAATAGACACAAGTAATTGAAACTACATTCTATGGTTGGATTATCTAATTGAATATGCCCTTTTTATTAAGTCTGGTAATCTAAGAATTAGGGAACAGACACCCTAATTGACGCGAACTCTAAAGATAGATCTATCGGGCCCAACAAGCCCCATCCAAAGTACCGGATGCTTTAGTACTTCGAAATTTATATCATGTCCGAAGGAGGATCCCGGAATGATGGGGATATTCTTATATACATATTGTGAATGTCGGTTACCAGGTGTTCATTCCATATGAATGATATTTTTGTCTCTATGCATGGGACGTATTGTAACGACCCGCACTTTTTCGATCATTCTATACTTATAAGATTAATATTTACATAGATTAAACCTTACCAACATGATAAGCAATCCAAATTGATGAGATTTATATTTCCGAAAAGAGTTCTACACAATGTTTGACCGTCTAGTTTGACCGATGATATCACGAACTATACAATATATGATAATTATACGTTTGTGTATATATATATGTATATATACATATTTAACATGATTAATGAATGTTTTAATACCTCATTTTATATTAATAACAATAAGTTACAAGTATATTTTGAAACTACTAACTTAAGTTTTCAAAACGATAACTATACGTAACGTTATTTGACATAAATACTTAAGACTTATAATGTTTATACATATATCGTATAAGTAATGTATTTAATCACTTTTAAGAACTTAAATACATAAAATCATATAAGTGTATTCACAAAAGATAGCTATATTTGAATCCTCATTCCATTTTTCACAAAATTTCTATACGTATACCTAGTGTATTTGTACTCGTATCATACCAAGCTTCTATACGTATTTACTAATAGTAAATACACATCAAATCACCACCTAACCCACCCTTGTTACTGCCCTTAGAGCAATGTAATTGGAATTTGGATGCATGCATGAATTATTATACAAAAATACAACAAAACTTTTGTTCTTGTCTCCCCATTCCCACGTTTTTAAGGAGGTCACAAGGATCATCATTTTGCTTCATTTAAACATCCATTCTCTAGCTAAAAACACACACTCTTTCTTACTCTCTAAACTCCATAACAATCCAGCAAAGTTCCATAAAGATCTAGCTTCAAAAACCATACTAAAACACCATAAGAAAACCATACAAAAACACTTCAAGAAAACCTTCCAAGAACACCAACTTACTTCCAATCTTTCATCCACTTCCATCACCCTTTTGATTCTAGCTTCTTACTTCTCTTTTACAGCAACTTTATCCAAGGAACTTGAGGTAGAATCTATGTTCATAACCTTATTCAATTCATATATATATAGCTATCTTATTTTGTGGTACAAAAGTTTAACAACAAGAACATAGTTTGAATGTTTTCAAACTTGTTTGCAAACTAAATAGATCCTTCTAACTTAACTTTTTAAAATACTTCAAGACATGTAACATAACTTATTTATATGTTAATTTAACAAGGTAAAACTTGGTTTTTCAAAGTATAAGTATTTTTGGAAAAATGGTCATTAAATGATTTTGTTGTAACAAAATGTTTAACTTCATATGTTTCACTAAACTTTCACTTATGTCGTATGATTTTGAATACAAACCAAGGTATTTACAGTTCATAGTCTTAAAGAAGAACTCGATCCAAGAAGATGGCAATTTGAATCAACGAAAACGGACTTGTAACGAAGAAACTATGACCGAAACAAAATTGGCTATCCTAGACATTTTCAACTTCGGGATTCATTGGAAAAATTTACATAAAATCACATACTTCTAAGATAACATGATATTTTATATATATGTACTCATAATTCAATTTCATATGGTTCAGGATCACCCGTAAGCAACACGAGAAGATTAATCATAAGATCCCATGTTTGTACGCAACACGTCATTTGACAACACCGGTACTTTATGTACGCAATACGTCTTTTGACAACACCGGTACCGTGGGTCAAGATTAATCTCGACCAATACATATACGTTGAGGTTTTATTTATTTCGTTGGGGGTTTTATTTATTGCGGGTATATTAAACATCTAAAAATGAACCATTAAAAATTGAATTGCTAACCTCGGACAGCTAACTTCGGACTAAGGAAATATTCAAAGTATTAAAAGTATAACAAGTATATATATATATAACGTTTGTTTTAAAATGAAAACATATTGATATATTATATATGGATAGGTTCGTGATATCAACCGGAAGACCGAGTCAAAATATATATATCATCAAGACAAGAGTGAGTATATAGTCCCACTTTTAAACTCTAAATATTTCGGGATGAGAATACATGTATTTTATGTTTTACGTTATGGACACAAGTAACTGAAAAATATATTCTACGTTGAGTTGTACCACTGGCATACTTCCCTGTAGCTTGGTAACTGTTATTTACAGCGGTATTGTAAACGCGAATCCTGTTGATAGATCTATCGGGCCTGACAACCCCAACCGGACTGGACGACCAGTATTCAACGGTTGCACAGTACTTCGTTTTGTGACTACACTTGGTACGGTGTAGTAAGATTTCATATTAAAGGGAATATGCGACGTGAAAATGTTAAGTATGGTTACCAAGTGCTCAACCACTTAGAATACTTTTATTAAACTGTTTATATACGAAATCTTGTGGTCTATATATATATATTGCTGCCGGCATTAAACCTATATCTCACCAACTTTATGTTGACCTTTTAAAACATGTATATTCTCAGGTGATTACTAAAGCTTCCGCTGCATTATGTTGAATTTGAGCAGGATCTTGCATACGCATATTTGTGTCAAAAATAAAACTGCATACCCAAGAACTTGTGTTGTAAAATATGCTAGAAATCGGGTTGTTATTATCATTTGTAAAGTTTGTAAGTCGAAGATTATCGCTAAACGATAATCATCTTTTTATTGTATAAAGCTTGTAACAAAAATAATGGTTATGGTTTGTAATGTATAATATATGCAGTTTCTCTTTTAAAAATGTCGCATATAGAGGTCAATACCTCGCAATGAAATCATACGTTATCTAACACGTTCTTATGGTTAAGGACGGGTTATGACATGTGGTATCAGAGCGTTGGTCTTAGCGAACCAGGTTTGCATTAGTGTGTCTAATCGAGAAGTCGTTAGGATACATTAGTAAAGTCTGGACTTTGACCGGGTCTGATTTTAAAAACCATTGCTTATCACTGTTGGTTAAAAATTTATATGTAAATATTATGTAAGTACTAATGAGTTAGTTGTGGTGTGATAGATGTCGGGCTCAAAACTTGTTATCACATTCAGCGACTCCGAACCAGAATCTTCAGATGGTGTTCCAGTCATTAACCTATCCGATGACGAAAATAATATCTTTGGGGAAGACTCACAAATTCCGGATGAACCGACTATAGAGAACCCGGAAAGTGAACCCGAGGAGGAAAGTGAACCCGAGGAGGAAAGTGAACCCGAGGAAGAAATACAGGAAATTACAAAAGACGAGTTCGAACTAGGAAAGAAACGAAAGGCTAATGAATTAGAAAATTCAAATCCCGAGTTTAGTAAGGATGATGTGGCACCAACTCCACTAGACACTACCACCCCTATTCCCGCTATTCCTATTCGTGCTGTCCCGGCATCCAGTTCTTCAGCCCCACAGCCAAAATATAGGCAGACAGCTAGGATAAGCGTTAGGCCATTCCTTGAACCTAAACGTCCTAGAAAATAGACCAAACGATGCGCTGCCGTATTAAACCATGGGATTATATAATGTTTTGTATAATATTATTAGTGTGGTTTGCTTAATGTTCGATATAAGATAAGCATATGTAAAATAGTGAAGTGTGAAATGCAATAATTTTCCATGGTTAAGTATTATTTAGATGGTAGTAATTGATTCTGTACTAAGCTATTAAGTATGGACATTAACGGGTAGGTACTACCCTAGATATAATTATAAAACGCTAATAAGAAGAAAAGGCTTTTATAATAATACCTGGTTCATATTATTAATAAGCTATAATGTACTGTAAATATACACTACATCTATAATATTCCATGTGAATAATTATTTTCTTTTCATTCTTATAGAAGAATATGGCGCGATTGAACCGAATGACGGAACAAGAAATCCAGGAACTCATCAATCAACGAGTGAACGACAGAATGTTATGGGTCGAGGCTGCAAGAGGTGCTGCAGTTAATCCAAATCCTCGTGTGGGGTGCACTTACAAAACTTTTCAAGCTTGCAAGCCCTCATCATTCAGTGGAACAGAAGGACCGATCGGTTTAACCCGATGGATAGAAAAGATGGAGACTGTGTTTAAAATCAGTGGTTGTGTTGAAAAGGACATGACCAAGTATGCATCGTGCACTTTACAAGATAGTGCACTCACGTGGTGGAAAAATTATGTGAAGGCTGTAGGAGGAGATGTAGCTTATGATACTCCGTGGGAAGAATTCAAAACAATGTTAATCAACGAATATTGTCCAAGGAACGAGGTTAGGAAGTTGGAAGATGAGTTACGAAGTCTGAAGGTTATTGGTACTGAAATCACCAACTACAATCAGCGATTCATGGAATTAGTTTTGCTATGTCCTGAATTGGTTCCAACCGAAGAACGGAAGATTGAAATGTACAAAGATGGTTTGCCCAAAAAGGTCAAGGCAAATGTTACAGCATCGAAACCTAAGACAATTCATGAAGCTATAACCATGGCAAACGAGCTAATGGATCAGGTCATTTTGGATAAGAAAGCATTCAATACTGATGTGAAGGTATCAGGTAACAAGAGAAAGTGGAATGGAAGCTATGATCGAGGTAATCAACAACAAACTTTTAAGAAACAAGAAACCCCGAAAGGTGCGGGTAGTGGTTCAGGTTTTGGTTACAAAGGACAAAGTCCTTTATGCAACCGATGTCACAAACATCACTTTGGTTACTGTAGTGTGGTATGCAACAAATGTAATCGACAGGGTCATCTTGCTGAAGATTGTAAGGCTCTCGTTACAAATGCAAATGGTAACAAGACTCCTGCCACCAACGCAAATAGAACTGCTTTGGCTAACATTACTTGTTTTGGGTGTGGAAAACAAGGTCACTATAAGAGCCAGTGCCCGAATCAGAATGGCGGACCTGCACGTGGAAGAGCGTTTGTTATTAATGCTAGAGAGGCACGAGAAGACCCGGAGCTTGTTACGGGTACGTTTACCATTAATAACTTATCAGCATCTATTTTCTTTGATACTGGCGCCGATAGAAGTTACGTGTGTATAAATTTTTACACTAAATTGAATTGTTCATCATTACCTCTAGATGCTAACTACTTGATTGAGTTAGCTAATGGCAAACTAATTAAAGCCGATAAAATTTGTCGTGATTGTGAAATAAATCTAGCCGGAGAAACGTTTAAAATCGACTTAATACCCGTAGAATTAGGAGGTTTTGATGTAATAGTCGGCATGGACTGGATGTCCAAAATAGGAGCGGAAGTTGTTTGTGCCAAGAAGGCAATTCGTATTCCTGGTAAGGATAAAATACCGGTGATGATTTATGGAGAGAAGGGTAATTCAAAGCTAAAACTCATTAGCTGTTTGAAAGCCAAGAAGTGTTTAGAAAAGGGATGTTACGCTATTTTAGCACATGTTAATAAAGTCGAAAAGAAAGAAAAGTGCATCAACGACGTGCCTGTGGCAAGAGATTTTCCTGAAGTTTTTCCGGAAGAATTGCCGGGATTACCTCCATTTAGATCTGTAGAATTTCAAATAGATCTTGTACCAGGAGCTGCACCGGTTGCCCGTGCTCCATATAGACTTGCACCGTCTGAGTTAAAAGAACTTCAGAGTCAGTTAAAAGAATTACTGGATCGTGGATTCATACGGCCAAGTACTTCACCGTGGGGAGCTCCAATTTTATTCGTCAAGAAGAAAGACGGATCTTTCCGAATGTGTATAGATTATCGTGAATTAAATAAGTTAACTATCAAGAATCGGTATCCACTACCGAGAATTGATGACTTATTTGATCAATTGCAAGGATCATGTGTTTATTCAAAAATCGACTTAAGATCGGGCTATCATCAACTACGCGTCAAAGAAGAGGACATTCCGAAAACTGCTTTTCGGACACGTTATGGTCATTACGAATTTTTAGTTATGCCGTTTGGATTGACGAATGCGCCAGCTGTATTCATGGACCTCATGAATCGAGTTTGTAGTCCGTATTTAGATAAGTTTGTTATCGTTTTCATTGATGATATTCTTATCTATTCCAAGGGTGAGCAAGAGCATGAAGAGCATTTAAGGTTGATACTGGAGTTGTTGAGAAAAGAACAACTTTATGCTAAATTTTCTAAGTGTGCTTTCTGGTTGAAAGAAGTGCAATTTCTTGGTCACGTTGTTAATAGCGAAGGAATTCAGGTTGATCCAGCAAAAACTGAAGCTATTGAAAAATGGGAGACTCCTAAGACACCAACGCAGATACGTCAATTTTTGGGTTTAGCCGGTTATTATAGAAGGTTTATTCAAGATTTTTCCCGAATAGCTAAGCCGTTGACAGCGTTAACGCAAAAAGGGAAGAAATATGAATGGACTTCTGAGCAGGAGAGTGCATTTCAATTACTAAAGAAGAAGTTAACTACGGCGCCTATTTTATCGTTACCAGAAGGGAACGATGATTTTGAAATATATTGTGACGCTTCGCGACAAGGTTTTGGTTGTGTTCTTATGCAACGGAAGAAAGTTATTGCATTCGCATCCCGACAATTGAAGATTCACGAGCGAAATTATACGACGCATGATCTAGAATTGGGAGCAGTCGTGTTTGCATTGAAGATGTGGAGACACTACTTGTATGGGGTTAAATTCACTGTGTTTACTGATCATAAAAGCCTTCAACATATTTTCGATCAAAAACAGCTGAACATGAGGCAACGTAGGTGGGTCGAGCTGATAAACGACTATGATTGTGAAATTCGTTATCATCCCGGGAAGGCAAACGTGGTGGCTGATGCTTTAAGCAGAAAAGAACGAGAACCAATTCGAGTTCGAGCAATGAACATAAAAATTCGTATGAATCTCAACTCACAAATCAAAGAAGTTCAACGAGAAGCACTCAATGAAGAAAACATAAAGGATGAAATAATGAAAAAGTACGAGAAACAACTTGTTGTACGGGAAGATGGAATTCGGTATTTTGCAAATCGTATTTGGGTACCGAAGTTGGGTGGATTAAGGAAGTTGATATTGAACGAGGCACATAAGACAAGATACTCGATACATCCTGGAGTTGGAAAGATGTATCAAGATCTTAAGACACGTTATTGGTGGCCTAATTTAAAAACAGACGTTGCAACATATGTTGGGGAGTGTTTAACTTGTTCCAAGGTTAAAGCAGAACACCAAAAGCCGTCAGGGTTACTTCAACAACCAGAAATCCCAGAATGGAAATGGGATGGTATTACCATGGATTTCATCACAAAGTTACCAAAGACTGCCTGGGGATACGACACCATTTGGGTGATTGTTGATCGTCTCACCAAGTCTGCACATTTCTTACCTATAAAGGAAACGGATAGAATGGAGAAACTATTACGATTGTATATAAAGGAAGTTGTTTCAAGGCATGGAATACCTATTTCCATTATATCCGATCGTGATAGTAGATTTACCTCAAAATTCTGGCAATCACTACAGGAGGCACTAGGAACTCGGTTGGATATGAGTACCGCATATCATCCACAAACCGATGGACAGAGTGAGAGAACGATTCAGACTCTCGAAGACATGCTCAGGGCATGTGTGATCGATTTTGGAAACGGATGGGATAAATATCTACCGTTAGCAGAATTCTCGTATAATAATAGTTATCATGCGAGCATTAAAGCTGCGCCATTCGAAGCATTGTACGGAAGGAAGTGTAGATCTCCTATTTGTTGGAATGAAGTAGGAGATCGACAATTAACTGGTCCCGAGATCATACACGAAACGACTGAGAAGATAGTACAAATCAAGGAGAGATTGAAAACAGCCCGAAGTCGCCAAAAGAGCTACGCCGATGTCCGAAGGAAACCATTAGAGTATCAGATTGGGGACATGGTTATGCTAAAGGTGTCACCTTGGAAAGGTGTAATACGTTTCGGTAAAAGAGGTAAACTGAACCCGAGATATGTAGGCCCGTTCAAGATCATCGAACGCATTGGACCGGTAGCTTATCGACTCGAGTTACCGAAACAACTCGCCGGAGTACACAATACCTTTCACGTCTCAAACCTTAAGAAGTGTCTTGCAAAGGAAGACCTCACCATTCCTCTTGAAGAAATCCATGTCGATGAGAAACTACAATTCATCGAAGAACCAATCGAAATCATGGATCGTGAAGTTAAACAGCTCAAGCAGAGCAACATACCAATCGTTAAGGTTCGTTGGAATGCTCGAAGAGGTCCTGAGTTTACTTGGGAACGAGAGGATCAGATGAAGCAAAAGTATCCACACTTGTTTCTCGATGACGCAAAATAGGTACAATTTTAAAATTTCGGGACGAAATTTATTTAACGGGGAGGTAATGTAACGACCCGCACTTTTTCGATCATTCTATACTTATAAGATTAATATTTACATAGATTAAACCTTACCAACATGATAAGCAATCCAAATTGATGAGATTTATATTTCCGAAAAGAGTTCTACACAATGTTTGACCGTCTAGTTTGACCGATGATATCACGAACTATACAATATATGATAATTATACGTTTGTGTATATATATATGTATATATACATATTTAACATGATTAATGAATGTTTTAATACCTCATTTTATATTAATAACAATAAGTTACAAGTATATTTTGAAACTACTAACTTAAGTTTTCAAAACGATAACTATACGTAACGTTATTTGACATAAATACTTAAGACTTATAATGTTTATACATATATCGTATAAGTAATGTATTTAATCACTTTTAAGAACTTAAATACATAAAATCATATAAGTGTATTCACAAAAGATAGCTATATTTGAATCCTCATTCCATTTTTCACAAAATTTCTATACGTATACCTAGAGTATTTGTACTCGTATCATACCAAGCTTCTATACGTATTTACTAATAGTAAATACACATCAAATCACCACCTAACCCACCCTTGTTACTGCCCTTAGAGCAAGGTAATTGGAATTTGGATGCATGCATGAATTATTATACAAAAATACAACAAAACTTTTGTTCTTGTCTCCCCATTCCCACGTTTTTAAGGAGGTCACAAGGATCATCATTTTGCTTCATTTAAACATCCATTCTCTAGCTAAAAACACACACTCTTTCTTACTCTCTAAACTCCATAACAATCCAGCAAAGTTCCATAAAGATCTAGCTTCAAAAACCATACTAAAACACCATAAGAAAACCATACAAAAACACTTCAAGAAAACCTTCCAAGAACACCAACTTACTTCCAATCTTTCATCCACTTCCATCACCCTTTTGATTCTAGCTTCTTACTTCTCTTTTACAGCAACTTTATCCAAGGAACTTGAGGTAGAATCTATGTTCATAACCTTATTCAATTCATATATATATAGCTATCTTATTTTGTGGTACAAAAGTTTAACAACAAGAACATAGTTTGAATGTTTTCAAACTTGTTTGCAAACTAAATAGATCCTTCTAACTTAACTTTTTAAAATACTTCAAGACATGTAACATAACTTATTTATATGTTAATTTAACAAGGTAAAACTTGGTTTTTCAAAGTATAAGTATTTTTGGAAAAATGGTCATTAAATGATTTTGTTGTAACAAAATGTTTAACTTCATATGTTTCACTAAACTTTCACTTATGTCGTATGATTTTGAATACAAACCAAGGTATTTACAGTTCATAGTCTTAAAGAAGAACTCGATCCAAGAAGATGGCAATTTGAATCAACGAAAACGGACTTGTAACGAAGAAACTATGACCGAAACAAAATTGGCTATCCTAGACATTTTCAACTTCGGGATTCATTGGAAAAATTTACATAAAATCACATACTTCTAAGATAACATGATATTTTATATATATGTACTCATAATTCAATTTCATATGGTTCAGGATCACCCGTAAGCAACACGAGAAGATTAATCATAAGATCCCATGTTTGTACGCAACACGTCATTTGACAACACCGGTACTTTATGTACGCAATACGTCATTTGACAACACCGGTACCGTGGGTCAAGATTAATCTCGACCAATACATATACGTTGAGGTTTTATTTATTTCGTTGGGGGTTTTATTTATTGCGGGTATATTAAACATCTAAAAATGAACCATTAAAAATTGAATTGCTAACCTCGGACAGCTAACTTCGGACTAAGGAAATATTCAAAGTATTAAAAGTATAACAAGTATATATATATATAACGTTTGTTTTAAAATGAAAACATATTGATATATTATATATGGATAGGTTCGTGATATCAACCGGAAGACCGAGTCAAAATATATATATCATCAAGACAAGAGTGAGTATATAGTCCCACTTTTAAACTCTAAATATTTCGGGATGAGAATACATGTATTTTATGTTTTACGTTATGGACACAAGTAACTGAAAAATATATTCTACGTTGAGTTGTACCACTGGCATACTTCCCTGTAGCTTGGTAACTGTTATTTACAGCGGTATTGTAAACGCGAATCCTGTTGATAGATCTATCGGGCCTGACAACCCCAACCGGACTGGACGACCAGTATTCAACGGTTGCACAGTACTTCGTTTTGTGACTACACTTGGTACGGTGTAGTAAGATTTCATATTAAAGGGAATATGCGACGTGAAAATGTTAAGTATGGTTACCAAGTGCTCAACCACTTAGAATACTTTTATTAAACTGTTTATATACGAAATCTTGTGGTCTATATATATATATTGCTGCCGGCATTAAACCTATATCTCACCAACTTTATGTTGACCTTTTAAAACATGTATATTCTCAGGTGATTACTAAAGCTTCCGCTGCATTATGTTGAATTTGAGCAGGATCTTGCGTACGCATATTTGTGTCAAAAATAAAACTGCATACCCAAGAACTTGTGTTGTAAAATATGCTAGAAATCGGGTTGTTATTATCATTTGTAAAGTTTGTAAGTCGAAGATTATCGCTAAACGATAATCATCTTTTTATTGTCTAAAGCTTGTAACAAAAATAATGGTTATGGTTTGTAATGTATAATATACGCAGTTTCTCTTTTAAAAATGTCGCATATAGAGGTCAATACCTCGCAATGAAATCATACGTTATCTAACACGTTCTTATGGTTAAGGACGGGTTATGACACGTATGTTTATGAGAAATGGAAATATGAAATCTTGTGGTCTATTAAAAATTATGAAATGATTATTTATGTTAAATTAATGAACTCACCAACCTTTTGGTTGACACTTGAAAGCATGTTTATTCTCAGGTACGAAAGAAATCTTCCGCTGTGCATTTGCTCATATTATAGATATTACTTGGAGTCATTCATGGCATATTTCAAAAGACGTTGCATTCGAGTCGTCAAGTTCATCAAGATTATTATTAAGTCAATTACAATTGGATATATTATGAAATGGTATGCATGCCTGTCAGTTTTCGTTGTAACGAAAGTTTGTCTTTTAAAATGGAATGCAATGTTTGTAAAATGTATCATATAGAGGTTAAATACCTCGCGATGTAATCAACTGTTGTGAATCGTTTATAATCGATATGGACTTCATCCGGATGGATTAGGACGGGTCTCTACAACAATGATAGTAACGATGTGGTTTACAGTCTCACATGACTATAAAAATTTAGATCCGTTAGGAAATTGGATCATTATGAAAACATTTGATCTTTAAAAATTTAATCTAGTTTTTACCCTAGATCAGTTTTCCGGAATAACCCTTCACTTGTGTTGCAAAATGTTTTTGTGGGTTTTGTGGGTTTCAGATTTGAAAATTTTAGCTCAAAACTTGCGGTTTTGTGTCACCCACTTGCTAACCTTGTATTAGGAAAGCAACACGTCTAGTTTACTTGCTCCGTATATTACCTTTCGGTAAACTACCGTCCGGTTGTAAAGGAAAGCATTGAACAAGCAACTGTTAAGGCAATGTCTCATGACATGCTTTTGATTATGGTCTAAAAACGTGTCGGATGCTAGTACTATCCTTTGTAGGAGCAATAGTAAAGATCATCCTATAATTTTTTGGTTTGGCACAAGGTCCTGTCTTCAACCATGCTATGCAACCACCGTTCTTACAGTTGACACCTGATTTGGTTCAGGTGACCTAATGAATTCCAGGTGAATTTCTAGGATTTTACGTTCAATGGTAATGAACGCATTGAAAATGGGTTTTCAGAAAACAAATCGGTTTGTAATTTTTGATCAAAATATTTTCTCGTTCAAGCTCATGTTTAGATATCATTGAATTCCATGAGTTTGCATTCTCAATCTTTAAGGTCAATCTCAAGGATTGAGTAATATCAGGCTTAAAAGCTGATTTTTGATCTTTAAGGAGATTATCCTTTCTGGGGATCTGATTCATTAGTCTTATCAAGCTAATTTAGACGGTGCCCCCCCCATTGTACGAGATAAATCCTTCTCATGGTTAGGATAAATCTGACCACTTGACGACCTTGTTTGATGCTGAGGTCCGTGGATTTCCTGCTGATTTTAGAGATGACTTTTCTAGATTTTTCGTCAACCTACAGCTGGTCTGGACGACAACTTCTTGACCTAAATCAAGAAGCGCGTGTCTTTTTCGGAAGACTTTACTTCCTTTTAATGATGGAATTAATTCATCATGTAGATCCATCTCTCTTTCAAAAGTATTACAGTAAACCGGGTAAAACTGATTATTATTGTTCAAAACAA
Source organism: Rutidosis leptorrhynchoides (assembly GCF_046630445.1). Taxonomy (NCBI): domain Eukaryota; kingdom Viridiplantae; phylum Streptophyta; class Magnoliopsida; order Asterales; family Asteraceae; genus Rutidosis; species Rutidosis leptorrhynchoides. Next base: position 160,907,191 of record NC_092343.1, on the reverse strand, counting down.
AAGTATCTTCAATTATTTGTACAAAAATATGTGATATATGTTTTAAATAACTTGGTAATTTTTCCCACACTTGGCTTTTATTTTCCTTTCTTTGCCTTTTTATTCTCCTCTATTCCATTTTAAATGAATTCTAACATTTTAGATTGTTTCTTAATTTATGTCCTTTCCGAGGTAACAATAATTTCGGTGTTAACACCTAGTTTTGTCGTTCATAAATATGTATAAACATAATTTTGAATTCATTTATTTGAAAATTTTGAAAATTTTTACTAGAATTGGGTAGTCAGAATATAAGACTAGGGTTGTTCTTTATTATCAGAGAGCACTAGATTCTAATACAACTACTGTGTTACTAGTATTTTTAATGGTAACCAAGTGTTTAAATTAAAATTTTTAAAATTCTGAAAGAATTTAACCCCTTCCCACACTTAAGATCTTGCAATGCCCTCATTTGCAAGAAATCAGTAACAAATTAAATTATTGAGGGTGATTAGCGTAGAAAAATGATTAAATTTTACCAAAGTTCCAAACATATTGGCGTTTGTTTGTTGAATGATAAATGGTGCACTTCATTTGTTCATTCCGTCCGTTGTTACATCACACTTGTTTTTCATTTTGTCGTCAAAATTAATAGCTTTTGCTGAACTTAATGTCAGTCTTTGAAAGTGCGCTGTTTTACCCTGTTTTGCACATGAGATAAACTACAAACATATATATACATATTTTTGAAGTTGGGTATATCACCCCACATTCAAAAATTATTAAAATCTAATAATAAAAGTTAGAAAATTATAAAAACTATTATAGTACCAACATAAGTATTAAACGTAGCAACATTACAAATAATAAAATAAATAAGACTAAGGAAACTAGGGTTGATGCCGAAACCAGTAGGGGTTCCAAGGTTCATTGTATCTATCTTAATATGCTTGAAATGGGTCAGAGGTAGGAAAAGGTGGTCGCGTATCCTCGATCCACGGAGGAAAATAGGCTGGTTCAGTAGGAATGTAGTTCCTACCTTGGGAGGCTAAATAAGCTTTGATATATTCTTGATGATATTGCCAAGCCTGAAACTCTTGTTGCATAGCCCGTTGGTATTCAGTTTGGGACATTATTCTTTGTATATCTGTCATTTGGTTTTCCCCTCCCACATTACCTTGCTGTTGATCTCTTTCGACATGTGGATGATTGCCATCATATGGTGCTGCAGCGTTATGTCGTTTCTTTAAAACCTTAGCACCATGATTTACTTTCAAACCAATTGTATCCCGGGGTTCTGGTTCTGCCATTAATAATCCCCCTGACTTCTATCCACACCGAGATGCTCAGCAATTAAAGTAATAAAGATACCACCTCCTATTATACTATTAGGCCGTATACCCCTAACCATAGTCGATAAATAATAACCCACACAATAAGGTAGACTTACAACGCTTTGTGGGTCTCGAATACACATGTGATAAAATAAATCTTGTTCATTTACCTTTTCTTTGTTCTTACCTCGCTGTGTAATCGAGTTTGCTAAAAACCTGTGGATTACTCTTAACTCAGCTCTATCAATATCAGTATAAGAGTAATATCCCCCTTTAAATCGGTTATGTCTAGTCATTATACTCCATAAACCATGCATATCAAAATTTTTATCAATTCTCCTACCATTAACTATTAACCCTTGACAATCAGAAGATGCCAGTTCCTCAGGCGTATATATACACAAAGCCTGAGCCATGTCTAGTAGAGCCATATGGCGCATCTCTCCTCCTAATAAAAATCTAATAAAGCTCTGATCGGTTAAGGTAGATACCCGATCATTTATTTCAATACTACATAATAACTCCACACACCATTCTCTATATACAGGCCTACGTATATTGAACAAATGTTCCCAATCATTAAATGTAGAATTACCATACCTTTGTGTAAGTAATTATATGATTGGATCGGCCAATCCAACTACTTCTAACGGTTCCCATTCTATCACCCTGGGTACTTCAATAGCATTAGACTGAAGGGTGTGTAAGTTTCTTTGATATTTTGGATAATCTATTCAAAATCTGTCAAATCTCAAGTTCGGGTGCAAATCTGCCTCACGGATATTTGAATATGAAATGACTTGGTGAGGTATATCTTGTTTGTATTGGGCGTTAATATCCTGTTCCTCTTCATTCTCAGGAGGAGCATTACGAGCCTGAGATGCGGATGAAGATTCACCCCTTTCAGTCTGCAAAACACATTAAACACAATTTTTGTGCATCCAAATATGCATTAGTGTTAGCAAAATAACAATTTGAAATAATTACAATGACATGTTTAATCCATATTAAACTTATACTCATTTTCATATTTTTATCAATTTTACACTTTTTCAAATAAGCATATATGAAAATGTTTACAAAGTTCATAAGCATTCAACTCAAATAACATGTCAAAATAATCATTACTAGCAATTGAACAAGTTTGAAATGGCATTTATATCAAATTAATCAAGTTCATAAATTTTAGACTTAAAAAGTCTACTTTAATTCTCAAAAATCATGTTTAGGATCAAAGTTTTGATCATTTAGCAACCTAAACATGTTACACTACTTAATTTAGCAATAATTCATGACAAAATTCGGCCATAACCTGTTTATATCAAAAAGCCCCAAATTGCTCAAGAATACAAACCCTGGATTTCTAAAAATTTTGAAGTTTTTGGCTTCAAATCATGTTAAATAGCATCAATCTAGGTTATACATGCATAATATATCAACAATTTAACTCTAATTACACTAGAAATTAACAAAATCAAATTATGAAAAAAATAGTTCAAGAACACTAAAATTCGAATTTAAAGAGTGTTTAGATGTAGAAATTACCGATCTCCTTGAGTAACTTCTTGGTAAGAATCTCCTCAACATAATTTTAGCAAAAAATGTGATGATTAACGGTGAAAAAATTCGATTTTGAGAGCGTTTTTGGGTGTTTTTTCGCAGAAATTTTTGTGTGTGTGCGCTTGGGGACTGGTCTGTTGACCAGTTATCCCTTTCTGGATTTTTGTATCTCCGCGAGTGCGGATGTGGGTTCCACAAAAGTTCTGCGAGTCGCGGTGTTTATTTTATTATTGTTTTTTTTAATGTTTTTGGCATACTTTAAATCAATAAGATTAAAAATAATGATAACAAAATTTCTCGTTCCGCCCTCGGGTAAAGCAATTTCGGTTCAACGACCTAATCTTCAACTTACGACGAATTTTAGACATCATATTTTTAACTTAATGAAATAAAGTAAATTTTTTTTTTTTAAATTCACACCAAACTTAAATTAAAAATGCATAAAATTAAAATTCTTATTAATATTATTAATATTTATATATTTTAGTTTTACAAACTTATATTAAAATTATTAGTTTCTAAAATATTTATAAACTTAAATATATTATTTTAAAAATATTTACAATATTAATTTTATATTTATATATTAATTTTTAAAACAAGGTAAAAATAAAATAAAAAATCTTTTTGGTCTTTTATCCCACTTTAATCAATCAAATATTTACAAAAATATACGTCCCTCTTTTTTTGGGTAAAGTAATTTCGGCTATTTTACCTAGTTTTACTCCTGACGAATTTTTGAAATATTTTGGATTGATTGATTAAAGATATTTATACCTTATGAATAAACGGTAAATTTCGCAGTGATGTAATAAATTTTTGTATAATATCAATAATTTCGGCTTTAACGCCTAATTTTATTGAATATCAATTTAATACTTTATAGCGAACGATTCAGCATTTATTTTCAAAAGGTTAAAAGCAGTAAAAATAAAAATAAAAACTGTACATACTTACCTGCTAGATGGAATTTTCAATGACCTTCTTTAGCCGACTCATAGGAGAGTCGTACGAATTCGTTTTCCATAGCTACGTAAGCGTATCCACGAATTTTCAATAAATTTTCGTCTAAACATATGAACGGTCCTTCTCTGCATAAAGTAACGAACTCGGTATTGGAATATGTTTGATTGTTCGAACATTTCCCTTCGTGTGACCATTTTCCGCATTTATGACATCTTTCAAGGTGCCATGCTCTTCTTTTCGCTGCGGATTTTGATTTTCCTTTACCAAAATGTAACTTATTATGATTGTTATTGAGTTCTCTCCTTTTTGTCCATTTTGCCTCTTATGAAGGATAACCAATTCACTCGGGAGTATGTCATTATTACGTTTAGTAATCATAGCGTGTAGTAGTAGACCATGGTTCAGATCAAAGGAATTTTTTATCTTGTAAAACCTAAAAAAATAAAAAATTCAGAATGGGGGGAGAAGACTAGTTCTTTAGGGTCTGCTAGGGAAACACCATTCGGATTCCATTCTCGAGAACTACACGAAAACAGAACATCTAACTCTAACAGAAATTCATATTACCCTTAAAAAGACTCGATTCTCCCCACACTTAGTTAGCTGTGGTGTCGAAATTATGATTAATTTCATTATCAACTTCCATCGGAACATCAATAACTTGCTGTGATGACCCGGAAATTTCTGACCAAATTTAAACTTAATCTTTAACGTTTCTGACACGATAAGCAAAGTCTATGAAGTTGAATCCTAAAGTTCATGAACTATTCAAATACCCTTCGATTGTTCTCAACGATTCGCGAACAAATATATGTAAATAGATACATATATATACTATAACTTGAAAGCGTAACAAAGGGTTATGAAAACGATACTGTGCATTAACCTTATTGGTTTGATTATCTGATTGATATATTTAACTACGGAGTTAAAAAATTATGCCAAATGATTGAATTAAAAGATATTTATTGAGTCCCTTAAAGTTTATGATATTATTATAAGTCTCTGTTGTGAGGTCCACGTTGATTCGAGAAATCGTTCATTTTTAACGCTATTCGAAATAAATGGTAAAGTGTTTGTTTAAATAACGTAATTTGGAGACATACAATAATAAGGAATATTAACAGTTGGAATTAGATATATGAATAACTTGTGATATGTATTTTAAAATGTATATATTAATATTGAAAATATATAAAATATAATATTAAACTGGTCATAAAACAAATTGTTATTATATATATATAATATATTAACAAATAGCGAGATAATGATTTATAGAAGTAAATGACCAAAATACTCGAAAGTTTAAGATATACTTTGAGTGGTATAGTTTAGGGATAATTTAAGGCTATATTTTGACAAAGGTACGTGACACGAAACGTAAAATGCAAGTTTTCTAAGAGTACGAAAATGCGTTCGAGAAACCAGAACCGAGACATGAGTCGAGTGATGACGTACGACTTATCGGAACAAAAATTACAAGTCAACTATGCACGTGAATTTAATATAATATATAATTAATTATTTAAATTAAATATATTATATATATTATATAAAAATATGTCGACAAGCTAAAAGTTAAAAAATTGTGAGCTGGATTTTGGGGCCATGCGATCGCATGAGAAATAGGCATAAAACCCATGCGATCGTATGGGGTCTGAAATCTGGCCACATCTATAAATTCGATCGTTTTTCTGATTTATGATGCATTCTTCACTTCTATCTATCTCATACTCCCTCTATATTATTATTATTATTATTATTATTATTATTATTATTATTATTATTATTATTATTATTATTATTATTATTATTATTATTAAGATTAATATTATTATTATTAATCTTATTATTATTATTAGTATTTTTAGATATCGTTATTATTAGTATTATACATAAAATACTACGATGAGGTTATGAACGTGTCACTTTCAAAATGGGTTTCGAGTGGGATAGAGCTAAGGAAATTATGGGTTATAGCTATGGAGGTTATGGGTAATAATCGTGGGTAATATTCGCAAGTCAAACCTAGTGTTTATCATCTCCGTTACGTCTACGTACTTTCCTACAATATTGAATCTCAATATTGATACGTAAGGACTCATATTTTATCTTTTATATATTAATTGTGTATCCATGTCTAGTGCTCGAGTATATATATTTATGCATGCTTGTATGCTAAATTTTGTCGTTAAACAGTTATGATGAATCATGAAGTAAATACATATATTACTGATAAAAGGTATATGATATGCATGTTTTTGGAAAGCTGGTGAAAAACCAATAACTTTTCATTTAGAAATCGCGTAATTTCGGTGAACGAATTAAAAGATATGATCAACTGAATTATGATTGACATTAATTGAAATTGCTTTTGAATCTGCAATTAATATTTAAACCACTTGTTTGTAAGATTGATAAATTGGATTTTTGAATATTACCAGCCGAGTAAATGAATCCTTATATAAGGCACGTCTCGTTTTGTTGAACTATTGTCAAAATTGACTTTTTGAAACGACTTTGGATAACTATTGTATGTCTATCTCGAGCATTAGGATTGTGATACACTATGAACTGACCTAGCTTGATAGACATTTATTGATCAACATATGTTCTCTAGGCTGAGATCTATGGTTATTTGGTAATCCGAGTTTCAGTCACATTTTGGTGAACAACTTTATATGCTGCTAAGGTGAGTTTCATTTGCTCCCTTTTTAAATGATTTTGCAATATATATTTTTGGGCTGAGAATACATGCACTTTATTTTAAACACCATGGATACAAGTACATACTAAATTCTACACTGAGTTTGAACCGAAAATCCCTTAGCTTTGGTGACTAGTAACTGCCGGTTATAAGAACTGGTGGGCGCGAGTAGTAGTATATGGATCCATAGGGCTTGATATCCCTGTCCGAGCTAGAGCACTAGCCTTTTAACGGACGTATGCTATTTGAGAAGCGTACACGTTAGTTTGCGTGTATTATTAAGATGATTATACAAAGGGTATAAAATATATATACGTTAAGTTTAGTTACCAGGGTGCTCAATTTCGTAGAATATTTTGATAAACGTTTCTGGATGAAACAACTGAAATCTTGTGATCCACCATTATGTACAGATTATGCTAAACATTAAAACTATGAACTCACCAACCTTTGTGTTGACACTTGTTAGCATGTTTATTCTCAGGTTCCCTAGAAGTCTTCCGCTGTTTGCTTATATGTTAGACAGGCTATGTGCATGGAGTCTTACATGGCATATTTTTCAAGGAAACGTTGCATTCACCAAATCATCACCATGTATCTTATTTTGACTGCATTGTCAACGGAAGTACCATTGTAAACTATTATTTACGGTGATTGTCTATATGTAGATATCATCAGATGTCGAAAACCTTTGATTTAAATATTCATTTATGGTGTGCCTTTTCAAAAGAATGCAATGTTTACAAAACGTATCATATAGAGGTCAAATACCTCACAATGAAATCGATTAATGATGTGTTCGTCCATATGGATTTGTGATAATGCTAAAAACAAACATATATTTCATAACATTATTCCTCAAGAAAGAAAAGATTTTAGTTGCAATTGTTCTATTTACAAGTGATATTCGTTTAAATATTAAAAGGTGAAGACAAAAGACAGATTCGACAAATTGAAGACACAAAGGTCCAAAAAGCTAAAAAGTACAAGATACAATCAAAAAGGTTCAAATTATTGATGAAGATCGTCTAAAAATGACAAGAGTACAAGTTACGAAATGCAAAGTACACGATATAAAATAGTACGAAAGGACGTTCGAAAATCCGGATCCGAGACATGAGTCAACTCTCAACGCTCGACGCAACGGACCGAAAGTTACAAATTAATTATGTATATAAATATAATATAATATATAATTAATTATATAAATTATATATTTATATTATATTTATATTATTAAAATCCGTCGGCAAGTAAAGATCCAAAATGGATGAGCTGTAAAGTCGAACTCCGTGACTTGTGGAGTTTGAAGAACAAGAGTGCCGCGACTCGCGGAGCCCCAAATTCTGAAACTGCCTATAAAAGCCAACGCATTTGATCCATTTTAAATATCCATATATCATATCTCTCTGTATATGTAAATATATATATATTTATATTTTAATTTTAATTTTAATTTTAATTTTAATTTTAATTTTAATTTCTAATAATAAGTGTATGTTAGCGAATGTTGTAAGGATGTAAGTCGAAATTCTGTCCGTGTAACGCTACGCTATTTTTAATCATTGTAAGTTATGTTTAACCTTTTTACATTAATGTCTCGTAGCTAAATTATTATTATGCTTATTTAAGACGAAGTAATCATGATGTTGGACTAATTACTAAAATTGGGTAATTGGGTTTTGTACCATAATTGGGGTTTGGACAAAAGAACGACACTTGTGGAAATTAGACTATGGGCTATTAATGGGCTTTATATTTGTTTAACTAAATGATAGTTTGTTAATTTTAATATAAAGATTTACAATTGAATGTACCAATAAATAACCATATACACTCAATCGGACACGATGGGTGGGGTATTTATATGTACGAATAATCGTTCATTTAATCGAACACGGGAATGAATTAATAGTCTATGGAATTATTAAAACAGGGGTGAAATTATGTACAAGGACACTTGGCATAATTGATAACAAAGTATTAAAACCTTGGGTTACACGCAGTCGATATCCTGGTGTAATTATTAAACAGAGTATTAAAATCTTGTTATAGTTTAAGTCCCCAATTAGTTGGAATATTTGACTTCGGGTATAAGGATAATTTGACGAGGACACTCGCACTTTATATTTATAACTGATGGACTGTTATGGACAAAAACCAGACGGACATATTAAAAAATCCAGGACAAAGGACAATTAACCCATGGGCATAAAACTAAAATCAACACGTCAAAAATCATGATTACGGAAGTTTAAATAAGCATAATTATTTTATTTCATATTTAATTTCCTTATTTTATATTTAATTTCACTTTTAATTATCGCACTTTTATTTATTGTTATTGTATTTAATTGCACTTTTAATTATCATACTTTTTAATTATCGCAAGTTTATTTTATCGCACTTTTATTTATCACAATTTTATTATCGTTATTTATTTTACGCTTTAAATTAAGTCTTTTATTTATTTAAAATTTTACATTAGGTTTTAACTGCGACTAAAGTTTTAAAAATCGACAAACCGGTCATTAAACGGTAAAAACCCCCCTTTTATAATAATAATATTACTTATATATATTTGTATTTTTTTTATTAAGTAAAACTAATATAGCGTTAAGCTTTGTTTAAAAGATTCCCTGTGGAACGAACCGGACTTACTAAAAACTACACTACTGTACGATTAGGTACACTGCCTATAAGTGTTGTAGCAACGTTTAGGTATATCCATTCTATAAATAAATAAATATCTTGTGTAAAATTGTATTGTATTTAATAGTATTTTCTTGTAAAATTTAATAGTATTTTATACCCCTCTGCTTTAACATCAAGCATTTTTGGCGCCGCTGCCGGGGAACGCCAAAGCGAAACGCCACACACATAAAAAAAAATTTTATTAAGTTTTAATTAGTATTTGTAAAATATATACTTTTTAAATATTAAAAAATATAAAAAAATTAAAAACCGGAAAAAAATATATATATATAAATTTATTTTTAAGATTTTTATTTATAAAATTATAAAGTATTTTTATTTCTATTTTAGTTTTTAAATATAAGTTTTATTTATTTAATATAAATATTTTATATAATTATTAAAATAGAAAAATAAAAAAAAATAATATATATATATATATATATATATATATATATATATATATATATATATATATATATATATATATATATATATATATATATATATATATATATATATATATATATTAAAAACGAAACCTGTCAAACGAAACCACCTAATCTGAAATTTCATACCCCGCGACTCGAGGAGTTTGATGCCAGGTGTACCGCAACTCGCGGAGCCACCCTGACACGAGCAGAACCCTAATTTGGCATTTATTACGGAGTATAATTTAATTATTATTATTAAAACTTAATTAGGTTTATATTTAATATTAATATTTAGTTTTAGTTTTTAAATTAATTTGTATTATAAATATTAATTAGTATTATAAATAAATAAAAATAAATAAATAATATTTTTATAAAAATAAATAATTTTATCAAATTTAAGCTTATTTTTATTTTTGTATCTTTTTATCATTTAATCGTAATATTTGTATTTTTATTTGTTCGTAGCTAGTTGTAAGTTCTAGTATTTTGTCGTAGCTTATTTTCATTTTTAGATTTTTAGGCTTTGCCGTAAAATCCCTTAAGTGCTTTCTCTTTAGACTAAGATTTAGGTGCTTTAGAATTTTGCGACGCCTATCTAAGTTTTAGTATTTTTTTTTTAAGATATTGCCATTTGGGATATAGTTTTTCTTTTAAGCTTTAATATTTTTAGACGCAACTTTTAATTCTTAGTTTTTAGTTCCTTTTTAAGTTTCAAAGCGCTACTTTCTTATTTTTATTTTTCGACGCCTTTTACCTATGTATCAATTATCACTCCAATTAGTAATCTCAATTTGCAATTTTTATTTTAAGTTAGTGATAATAATAAGGTTGGGTTAGTCGAGTGTTTTTAAGTTTTATAAGTCACTCTTTTTCTTTCTTATTTTTCGACGCCTTTTATTTTTCAACCCTTTTATTTTTCGACCTTTTTCGACGCGCTCTTTTTCTTTCTTATTTCTCGCTATCATAGTTTTAGGACATAGATTTTTATTCTACTTCTTATCTAAATTTCTTTAAATTACGAAAAATTGTTTTAAGTGGTTAAATTGATAGACATAAAAATTTTCTGGTTCGTAGTAATAGTTGGATTTGTACGTGGACCGGGTTATTGGAGCCAAACAGTGCTCAATTATATTGAGACCAAACAAATCCTGCCCCTCTGCTGCATCTTTTGGCTATTCGAAACGTGGGCAAAATCAGAAAAGTCTATTAATTGGATAACTTATATAATTTTTCTTTCTTTTTAAAAACTAATAGGATATTCAGTGAATGCACCGAGCAAGACATTCACCACCTTTTGTACGTTCACCACCTGTAACTCGATCAAGGCATCTAGCTAATATTGTCGCCGTTGATTTTTCTTTAGAATCGTCATCCAGTCGACCAAGTACTCCAAGTCAAATTTCTGATAATCCATTTTTTGAACCCGACCTCACAATTGAGAATCCGGAGAATATTCAGGGACCATTCATAGATCCTGAACCATTAATCTTTCCTCCGGAACCACCAATTATTCAAACAGAGATTGTTGAGGAACCAACCATTAAATCAGAATCTTCTAGTGATTCCGATTCAACAAATTCAATCATGGAAAATCTGGAACCTCTAAGTATGGAAGACCGAATGAGAGATAAACGCACTGGCCAAGGTCACGCAATTACTCATCCAGACATTAATGCGCCAGATTATGAAATCAAAGGACAAATTCTACACATGTTGACTAATCAATGCCAATTTAGTGGTGCGCCGAAGGAAGATCCAAATGAACATCTTCGTACCTTTAATAGGATCTGCACTCTATTTAAAATAAGAGAAGTAGAGGATGAACATATATATCTCATGTTATTTCCCTGGACTTTAAAGGGAGAAGCCAAAGATTGGTTGGAATCGTTACCTGAAGGGGCGTTTGATACATGGGACGTTTTAGTTGAAAAATTTCTTAAACAATTCTTTCCGGCATCTAAAGCCGTAAGACTTCAAGGAGAAATTGTTACGTTCACACAGAAACCAAATGAAACTCTATATGAGGCATGGACAAGATTTGGAAAGTTATTGAGAGGATGTCCGCAACATGGTTTAGACACTTGTCAAATAGTACAAATATTCTACCAAGGATGCGATATCACTACAAGGAAAGACATCGATATAACAGCTGGTGGTTCCATTATGAAGTAAACAGAAACTGATGCTTACAAAATTATTGATAACACTGCTTTTCACTCACATGAGTGGCACCAAGAAAAAGATATCGTTAGATCATCTAAAGCAGCTAGAGCCGATTCTAGCCATGACTTAGATTCCATTTCTGCAAAGATAGATGCTGTCGAGAGACGAATGGAAAAGATGACTAAAGATATTCACTCAATACGAATTAGTTGTGAGCAGTGTGGAGGACCACATTTGAAAGGACCCGTCCTAATCCATCCGGACGAAGTCCATATTGATTATAAATGATTCACAACAGTTGATTACATCGCGAATATGATACATTTTACAAACATTGCATTCGTTTTTGAAAAGACAAACTTTCATTACAACGTAAGTTGACGGCATGCATACCATTTTATAATATATCTAACTATAACTGATTTAATAATAATCTTGATGATCTCAATGACTCGAATGCAACGTATTTTGAAATATGACATGAATGACTCCAAGTAATATCTTTAAAACGAGCAATTTCACAGCGGAAGACTTCTTTCATACCTGAGAATAAACATGCTTTCAAGTGTCAACCAAAAGGTTGTTGAGTTCATTAGTTCAGCATAAATAATCATTTCTTAATTTTAATAGACCACAAGATTTTATATTTTCATTTCTCATAAACATACGTCCCATGCATAGAGACAAAAATATCATTCATATGAATTGAACACCTGGTAACCGACATTCACAATATACATATAAGAATATCCCCATCATTCCGGGATCCTCCTTCGAACATGATATAAATTTCGAAGTACTAAAGCATCCGGTACTTTGGATGGGGCTTGTTGGGCCCGATAGATCTATTTTTAGGATTCGCGTCAATTAGGGTGTCTGTTCCCTAATTCTTAGATTACCAGACTCTAAAGGGGCATATTCGGTTTAATAATCCAGCCATAGAATGTAGTTTTAAGTACTTGTGTCTATTTTGTAAAACAGTTATAAAATCAGCGCATGTATTCTCAGTCCCAAAAATATATATTGCAAAAGCATTTAAAAAGGGAGCAAATAAAACTCACCGTAATGTATTTTGTAGTAAAAATACATATGACGACATTGAACAATGCAGGGTTGGCCTCGGATTCACGAACCTATATCATTTATATATATATATATATATATATATATATATATATATATATATATATATATATATATATATATATATATATATATATATATATATATATATATATATATATATATATATATATATATATATATATATATATATATATATATATATATATATATATATATATATATATATATATATATATATATATATTAATATATAATCGTATTTGAACAAATTCATATCTTATAGCTTGTAGTATATAATTAATTTGTGTTTATATTTAAAATGATTAATCTTTATATAATTTTTTAATATATTTTTAGTTTGTATTGTATTAAAATACTTAATTTGTTATATATGATTATTTATATGAAAATTGTTATTATGATTAATACATACTTGTATGCAAAATTACATATAAACGTAATTTCATTTACTTAATATTTATCTAATAAAATAAGTTTAATACTGGTAAATACAAGTTGTATTTAATTATATTGATAATAATACTACTACTAATGAAATTCATATTAATAATAATCTTGTTAATAATAATGATACTAATAATACTAAAAATGGTACTAACGCTAATATTAATGAAAATAATAATAAACTGTATTATTTTCATAATAACATTAATAATAATAGTCGTAATCATAATAGTAATACTTGTATCAATTTTAATCATATTAATAATACTAATACTACCAAATAATAATACTAGTAATGATAATAACTCTTAGTAATAATCAATAATGATATCATCATTATAATTATAATTTCTATAATAAACATAAATGGTAACTATTACTTTTATTAGTAGAAATAATAATAATAATAACTATAACACGAGTAACAATAATAATAACTATATTAATAATAATAATAATAATAATAATAGTAATAAAAGTGTATACCCTTGTTTTAAGGCTTTTTCCAAAAATAAATGCCCACGACGAGACTCGAACCCGAGACCTCCCGCTAACCCGCACACCCATCAAACCACTCTTATGTGTTGTTTCTTTCTGTATTTATTTGTAACCCAATTTATATATATATATCCCGCTCTAAATTGTCTCTGCCCAATAACAATTAAAGTGGATCACGGCCCAACGATTAAATCAAGCCCAATCAACTACCCAGCTCTCTATTGTTTTAAAAAAAATACCCTGGCCTGGAGTTGAACCCCTGACCTCTCGGTTCTCAACACTTCACCTAGCCATACTTCCGTTTCATGTCTTTCTGCTTTTACTTGAACATTAATTCTTTTAACCCTATCTATCTATTTCCTCCTAGTTCTTCTTCTTCTTTCCTTTAAAAATTCAATTCGGTATTTAACATTCAATTCAACACAACATCGACCTAAATACTTGAAACAATCCTTAACTAATCAATATCAAAAGGTTTATATTTAAAAAAATAAATAAATAAAAAAAAATAAAAATACCTGCTGTTGCGTCGCAGGTTTTAACAAAAAAAAATGATTTTAAGTTTTATTAAGTTTTATCAAAAGATTATAAAACAACTTATGTTTCAAATGGTTCCTAGAAGTTATAAAAATTATCAATTTAACTCAAATTGAAACAGAAATTTCGAATTTAGCTGTAGAACAAAAGTTGACCTTTTTGCTTTTAAAACTTTGACTCACGAATTCGGATTCGTTATCAAAGTTTGAAACTTGAAACTTTGCAGATATATTAGACATAAGCTTTCTAACCAAACTGCAATTTTAGATTTTTAAATGATAGACGAATTTGAATTTTTGGTATAATTTGTCAAGAACAACTATTATCGGTAAAAAAATATAAAGAATTGATAAAATAAAAAAAAATTAACTGATAGATATAATGAAAGGATGTGAACGACTTATTGTCTTCAAACATGATACAATGAATTTTATTATAAAAGAGATTCCATGGACAAAAAAAATATCACGGGTGTGACAACCCAGAAATTTCCAACCAAATTTAAACTTTAATCTTTATATGTTTCTGACACGATAAGCAATATTTGTTAAGTTAAATTGCAAGAATTTTAAACTATGTTCATACATTCATTCAACCTCGACCAAGTTCCAACGATTCACGAACTATTAAACGAATATGATTATATATGTATATGTGTATATATATTATAACTTGAAACGTAAACAAAATATTAGATTAAATACTTTATATGATTGTATCTGTTTCAAAATGTTTATCAATGGAATTAGAAGATAAGATCAAATGATTGAATTATCAGATATATTGAATTATGATTACAAGTCTCTGTTGAAAGGCCCACGTTGATTTTAGAAATCTTTCCATTTTAACAATATTCGGAAAATGGTAAAGTGATTTATAAATAAGAACAAATTGTCAATCATTGAGAACTTGACAAAGGATAGTGGAAGATTGAATCTCATAAAGACTCAATTGATCTATTTAGTTTCAAACGTACAAAAACGTTTTTAGTTTAAAAAGAACTTTATTATTAAAACGTATATAACTTTTATAAATATCTAGAACCACTTTTGACAACTCATTACTTAACTAGTATGATAAAGATAACGATATTTATATTTTATTTTATTAAATATATATAACGATTTAAATTAATATTATATATATTTATACGCGTATTATACGTACATAGTTTTATACTTTTACTATACTTAAACTTTACCTTTACTTTATTTTTACTTTACTTTAACTTTAATAATTCACTTTAATAATTCATACTTTAATAATTCACTTTAATAATTCACTTTAATAATTCATACTTTAATAATTCACTTTAATAATTCATACTTTAATAATTCACTTTAATAATTCAAAAATCTATTATAAATAGAATTCAATAGGTTTCATTATTTCATACAAACTTGAAAATATTTTTCTCTAAACTCTCTCAATCGATTTACATATATATTTACTCCGTATTATTTCAAGATATTATTAGTATACATAAAATATTACGACGGAGTGCTGTCCGAGTGATTTCGAAATTGTTTTTCGAGTAGGATAGGATTAAGGAAATTATGGGTTATAGCTATGAAGGTGATTGAGTATGGTTCATGGGTATGCTCGTGAGGTCAATATAGTGTTTATCATTTCCGTTGTGTCTACGTACCTTTCCTGCAATATTGAATCTCAATATTGATACGTGAGTACTCATAATTTAACTTTTACATACTAATAGTGTATCCCCGACTAGTGCTCGAGTATTTAGGATTATGCATGTTTGTACTTTTGATATTGCCCTTAGATAGGTTAGGTTGAATATTGAATTAGTTACACTTGCGGTTGAGATAAGGTATAAGATATGCATGTCCTTGGAAAGCTAGCGAAAAATTAAGAACTTTTTCTTTAGATATCGAATGGTTTCGATGAACGGATTAGAAGTTATAATCAATTGAATTTTCGATATTTTTATTAAAATTGATTATTATTATCGTCGTTTTTATCGTCGTTCTAGTTTTATCTTATTATTATCATTATTATTATCTTTATCAATAAAAGGGATTTATCATTAAAAATTGTTATTTTTTTTATTATTACTATCATTATTATCGTTAAAGTTATAATTAGTATTATTATTATTATTATCCAATTATTATTATTCTTATTATTATTATTATTATTATTATTTTTATTATTATTATTATTATTATTATTATTATTAGTATTATTATTATTATTATCATTATTAATATATATATCATTATTTAAAAATGGTTATTGTTATTGTTATTATTATTATTACTATATTATCATTAAGATAATTATTAGTATTATCATTAATAATGTTATAGTAACTATCATTATTAATATTAGTTAATTAAAATAAATATTTGTAACACCTAATTATTTTAATTACTATTATTATCATTATTATGAACACGATATAAAAGACGATTAAAAGCTATTAAACGAAACGATTAGGAAATAATGAGTAAGAGTATCATGATGAAATTAAAATATTATAAGATATTGATTTAGATAAAATTATCGTTCTTATTATTTTTATCAATACTATTATTATTAAAAGTATCGTTAGTATTAAAACTATCATTTTAACAAAAATTATCATTTTAATAGAAATGTCATTGTTACTATAAAATATTATTATTATTATTATTATTTTAAATAGAATTATTATTTTAAAGATAATATTAAAAATTATCGTAAATATTAAAGTTATCATAATTAGAATTATCGTTTTATCATAATGTCATCTTAGTAATTATAAATATTGATATTTTTATAATAATAATTATTATTACAAAATAATACAACTTTTACTTACTATCATTATAGATATTATTTTATCAAATAAATATGTGATACAAACATATTTTACTACGTGTAATAATTTACTTTAATAATACCTATCATATTATCTTTATGATATTAAATGAAGCCTATAAATTTTATTACTTAATATATATAAAAGTATATTTTATTACATAAATTTAATATAAAATTTTATTTATTAATAAATAAATTATATTATTACTCTAATAAATCTTTTAAAAATATTTAAAAATATAAAACGACGATATTTAAACTATATATTAATCATGTATAGATTTTTTGGAAATTATTTTGAGTCAAATTTACTTTTGTTGACTTTTGCATATTAGTCTCGAGCATTAGGATTGTGGTACACTATGACTTGACCTAATTTGTTAGACAAATATTGACAAACACATAATTATATATAATTAATTTAGGTTCGTGAATCCGAGGCCAACCTTGCACTTGTTCAATGACGTTATATGTATTTTTACTACGAAATACAGTGTGGTGAGTTTCATTTGCCTTTTTACCCTTTATATTTTTGGGCTGAGAATACATGCGCAATTTTTATAAATGTTTTACGAAATAGACACAAGTAATCGAAACTACATTATATGGTTGAATTATCGAAATCGAATATGCCCCTTTTTATTAAGTCTGGTAATCTAAGAATTAGGGAACAGACACCCTAATTGACGCGAATCCTAAAGATAGATCTATTGGGCCTAACAAACCCCATCCAAAGTACCGGATGCTTTAGTACTTCGAAATTTATATCATGTCCGAAGGAGGATCCCGGAATGATAGGGGATATTCTTATATGTATCTACTTAATGTCGGTTACCAGGTGTTCACCATATGAATGATTATTTTTGTCTCTATACATGGGACGTATATTTATGAGAACTGGAAATGAAATTCTTGTGGTCTATTAAAATGATGGAAATAAATGATTATGATAAACTAATGAACTCACCAACCTTTTGGTTGACACTTTAAAGCATGTTTATTCTCAGGTGTTAAAGAAATCTTCCGCTGTGCATTTGCTCATTTTAAAGATATTACTTGGAGTCTTTCATAGCATATTTCGAAGAACGTTGCATTCGAGTCATTGAGCTCATCAAAGATTATTATTAAATCAATTTATAGTTGGATAGTGGATATTATGAAATGGTATGCATGCCTGTCAATTTTCAATGTAAAGAAAGTTTGTCTTTTAAAAACGAATGCAATGTTTGTAAAATGTATCATATAGAGGTCAAATACCTCGCAATGTAATCAACTATTGTGAATCGTTTATAATGTATATGAACGGGTCCTTTCAGTTGGTATCAGAGCGGTGGTCTTAGCGAACCATGTCTGCATTAGTGTGTCTAACTGATAAGTCGTTAGGATGCATTAGTGAGTCTGGACTTCGACCGTGTCTGCATGTCAAAAGTTTTGCTTATCATTTTTAGTCGGAAATCATCTGCTTATCATTCTTAGTAAATTACCTGCTTATCATTACTAGTCTAGACACGTCTTGCTACATTAATTGCATGAGTAGTGTATAGACAAAATTCATATCTTAGCGTATCTGCTAAATCATATCTTATCGTATCTGTTACTTTAAACTTTACCTGACATATCCCGCAAATTCCTCCGTAATCTACGAAATCTTTTGTTCTATATCTATGGATATTCTATGTAATTAGAATACCATTCGATAACCGAAAATCATTTCATATCGAAAAATCCTTATTCAATCGTACGAAATGGAATTCATCATTAATTCAAGTTCCTCGGATTCCGAAATGGAATCCCACTCCAGCTCTGAAAGCAGTGTGACCGGAATGGATCAACCAATTAGCCATCATCTATTCTGGATGAATTGGGGATGGGTTCGTAGCCTCCTCAATCATTGGAGACAAGAAGAAGGTGATCCCTTCCATCCACCCCATTGCCCTCTTAACGAAGAACCTGAAGCACTTACCGGCGAACCAATCCGAAACACCATTTTCTCTCTCATTTCCAGAGTATCTCATCACGATTATATGCTACATCAAATTCTAGATTATATTTATCCGCTCGTCCGAACCGACAATCACCCCGGTATAATAGAAGAAGTCAACGAGCTTCGCGCTCAGGTAGTGGCTTTGGAGAATATGGTGCAAAGATTACAAACACCAGCAGCAGCACCAGCAGCATAACCAGTACCACCGTCATCAACGCCAACAGTACCATTACCACCTCCAACCACAATCGCGTCGTAAACCTCAACTTCACAATCTGTCCCACGAGCATCAACGTCATACGCACCATAGATACCAAGGAGTACCAACAACAATAACTGACGAAGTATTAATTCATAACTTCATTGGAGAAACATTCCGCGGCGATTATGTAATCTCTAAAGTCTTAGAGATTATCTAATCTAGCCCTAACCATAAATCAGTTAAACGAACCAAAATGATAGAAGGAAGAGTAGAAACCCTGATAAAAATGGTGTGTGATTAACAAGCTAAACTTGCTTTACCAACAGCATTAACAGTACCGCCAGCATTACCAGCATCGTCAGTATAGTCAACATCCGAATCAACAACACCGATAACATCACAAACTCCGTCAGTTCAAGAATCACTGTGGACATCATTACGAATCAATAACGTGTATATTGTATCAACGAGTTATGAAGAATTAACTCATTCCCTCTGAAGAAATTATATGTATTATATATATATATATATATATATATATATATATATATATATATATGTATTATATATATATATATATATATATATATATATATATTGAAATAAATCTTTCCGTACTAAGCTATTGTGTGTGAATCTTAACTACTCGGTTAATTCATATTACAAATATGCAATAATGTACGTCCTTCGGCCGCAACTTAACCAGTGTTAACTACAATCTCTGTCGCAATTCAACAAATTTCAATTCATAATAAATCAAGTATATATTTGATTTTACACTTTCATCATCGATGTACCCGAAACTTTTCAGATAACATCATTCGTACTTTGCGAAATTCACAAGAATTCCATGAACCGAACATCATACATCAACAAATAACGAAGTATTGATTCATAATTTCAATGTCATTAAAGAAATACTGCGTAAAAGTTATGTACTTTTTAAAGCCTTTAGGGATTATTCAATTCTAGTTTCAACCGTAAATCAAATGAGTTTAAATTAACATTAACTCATTAAATCTATGTTACATCTGAAGAAAATATACATATATATATTTTCATAAAGACTGTAATAAAATTCTTTTGTACAAAATATTAATTGTGAAATTCTTTTTATCGGGTAGGTAATACCCGAGAGATATATAAATTCACAATTAATATGTTACATTCTTCGAATCTGATTCAGCAAATCATCCATTATACTCCCTACTTTCACAGCAATATACATTCTTTTATAGAAATCAAAACAACCATACTCATTCAAAATTTAATTACATATTCTGATTTTGAAATCTCAAAATTCAACTTGAGATATAACCAAAATCATCACTCTTAGATCCTTACATCTTTCACAAGCTATATTTTGACTTCAAAACTGTGTTAGAGCATCAAATGTATGTTAACGATTACAATCTGTGTTCAAACCCTTCGAAAATTTCTGAAGACACTTCGAATGATGAGCAATCGAGATGATGATCCAACCACATGTTACCCACAGTTATGTACCCGAAAAACTCTTGAAACCAAAGTAAAAGTTTAAACAATGTATCTGCGTCAGATTCTTTGGCATTTATTAGCAAAAATAACTTTGCGACTCCTATTCAAAGTAGCCAGTTTTGTCACAGCTCCAGCAAGTCAACTTCGACTTTTCAGTCAGACTAACCTTATTATAACCTTGAGATATACACCATTGTTACCAGGGAACCTTTTACATTCCACCACATTATTAGCAGATGTACCAACAACTTCATTACCCTTTGACTTTAGCCTCTCCAAAAAGTCATTATAATTATTCATTGAAACCCCATCATTTACTCATTCGCATCTTGTAATGAGAATTGCCATACGAATCATTGGGAATTAGCAATCAGTATTTTGAAATCTCGCACGATGTCTACGCCAACAGTTATATGTGTATATATAACGTCTATCTTCTGGACTTAATTTGAATTTGAAGTTTCTGAAAAATACTCCGAACTACGAATTGGTTCTCCGAAAAAAAAATGCTGATGAAGCAGCAAAAACTATAAACGACTTTAAACGGTAAAAGCTGGATTGTAATGATGAAGTGTGCTGGCAAAGCGCAGAAAAAGAGAAGTTTTGGAACTGGAAAACAGATTGAGCAAAGTAGGAAGGAGGCTGAGGACAAATTACAAAGACTGAACATGACTTCAAAGGATCCAAATAATTCAGTACCTGCTGAAGTCATTAACGAATACCTTGCTCCTGACTCTAAACCCCTGCGGACAATATTCTTCATCATCCTCTGATATTAGAAATTCTAAAATATCATCATATCTTTCATTATAAATATCCTCCATATTTCTGAAGATATTTTCTTAATTTTTCTTATTTGAAATCATTTACCTCTTCGCGCTATCTGTATTACATCATAAAAGAAACTATTTTAGTTTCTAAATTCTGAAACATTCAAGTTTAAAATAGGAATATTTTGAAGTAATGTTGGGAACTGAAGCATGAATTAGTATAATATAATGACACTTGATCAATGTGATTATATTACAGTAAGTCATGCTGAGTTCCTAAATGGAACGTGATGATTCACAGATCATAACATCATCATGTGCCATGTTATACGACTCTTGTATTCTATTTAACCTCTAAAATATCAAGAAAATATTTCTTGATGATTCGGCCTTTTCCAAGGTATTCTAGTAATTTGACAAGTCAAGATCGTGCCATCACAATTTCCTTCCTAGAACATTAACAATGTTCATTCCGAAATTCATATCTGTGAATTCTGGACCATTACAAGCGGTGCTTAATCGCAAGAAGAAGAAACGAAAGGACAAAACTCCGAAATAGAAATTGGGGTATAAATTGCAGCAAATAAAAGAGAGCATTAACTGTGAATGATAATGATTATAGAAGACAGAAGCAGAGACTTTGAAATATAAGGGAACATATAAATCCCAACGACAAACCAGAAATTATAAACCATATATATCGATGCATATAGCAATATAAAGACACGGGAGAACTAGAAACACTATAAACCCAAGAGTATAGTAGAAGTAAATAGATTCTTTCGGCGGTAGATGAAAAAGAAGAATGACCGATATGAAAGTTAGAAGTATATCGAGAATCAGAACTGGATGGAGCATATTGATGAATACTTTAAAATATGAGTTGAGGGGGAAAGAATAGAAGGTGATGAAACATGACTAGGAACTTAGAAATCAACAGATTTAACTCACACAATGGCGGAATAAGTGAATCAAACCCTCTAGTGAATAGGTTAAGTTTTTTTTTGATTAATTTAGTCAAACCACAACTAAATCAAGTGTGATTAGATCAACACCTAGAGCTATTATTCACCACCTGGGTGATTTGGACTGAGAGAGAATCGGAGGAGCTCACTAGATCTGAGTGTGTGTAACAAATGAGAGGCTTAACCTAAAATGAAGAATATAAGACTTTATATACCCCTGCTGTTGACTCACCCATACGATTCATTCATCACACGTACGAGTTGGCTTCATCAGCTGTACGGGTGATCACTCACTCGTGTTTTCTCATTTAGGTTGTAATTGTGACTTAGCTCAGCATCAACCGTGCGTATGAGCCTGTCAGCCGTACTAGTGAGGCTTCACTCGTACATCTGACTAAGTCTAACATAGTCAAACATCTAAATCTCGTTCCTGCAGTTCCTGTAACCACATACAAACACGGATAGGATAATAACGAGCAATCATGGTGGCCTGTAAACTGTTGTACCTGCAATGGACGTGGGTAGATGTATTGGGAGTTGCATAAAATGCATCAACAGAAGGTGTGAGTTGTAAGGAAACGAAGGAGGTGAATTTATAAGAAAATCTCCTATAGAACAATTAAAATGGACGATCGCATTTAAAGCAGATCCTAATTCCCTTGATTACCGGAGAGTCAAATCTTATTAAGAAGATTTTCTTCAAATCCCTTGAATTCTGGGAATCAATCATATCTACGTCAAATGATAAGATGAATCTACACTTACTCATTTCACTCTTCTATGTTAGCTTCATTCGTACTCTTCATATAAATGGATTGTTTATCTAAATTATTCACTGATGATAAAACTCTAATTTTCAGCCCGTATGCATCATGAAAAATACTTATTATCATTCACGACCTTTCCACTCAAATTTCGGGACGAAATTTCTTTAACGGGTAGGTACTGTGACAACCCAGAAATTTCCAACCAAATTTAAACTTTAATCTTTATATGTTTCTGACACGATAAGCAATATTTGTTAAGTTAAATTGCAAGAATTTTAAACTATGTTCATACATTCATTCAACCTCGACCAAGTTCTAACGATTCACGAACTATTAAACGAATATGATTATATATGTATATGTGTATATATATTATAACTTGAAACGTAAACAAAATATTAGATTAAATACTTTATATGATTGTATCTGTTTCAAAATGTTTATCAATGGAATTAGAAGATAAGATCAAATGATTGAATTATCAGATATATTGAATTATGATTACAAGTCTCTGTTGAAAGGCCCACGTTGATTTTAGAAATCTTTCCATTTTAACAATATTCGGAAAATGGTAAAGTGATTTATAAATAAGAACAAATTGTCAATCATTGAGAACTTGACAAAGGATAGTGGAAGATTGAATCTCATAAAGACTCAATTGATCTATTTAGTTTCAAACGTACAAAAACGTTTTTAGTTTAAAAAGAACTTTATTATTAAAACGTATATAACTTTTATAAATATCTAGAACCACTTTTGACAACTCATTACTTAACTAGTATGATAAAGATAACGATATTTATATTTTATTTTATTAAATATATATAACGATTTAAATTAATATTATATATATTTATACGCGTATTATACGTACATAGTTTTATACTTTTACTATACTTAAACTTTACCTTTACTTTATTTTTACTTTACTTTAACTTTAATAATTCACTTTAATAATTCATACTTTAATAATTCACTTTAATAATTCACTTTAATAATTCACTTTAATAATTCATACTTTAATAATTCACTTTAATAATTCATACTTTAATAATTCAAAAATCTATTATAAATAGAATTCAATAGGTTTCATTATTTCATACAAACTTGAAAATATTTTTCTCTAAACTCTCTCAATCGATTTACATATATATTTACTCCGTATTATTTCAAGATATTATTAGTATACATAAAATATTACGACGGAGTGCTGTCCGAGTGATTTCGAAATTGTTTTTCGAGTAGGATAGGATTAAGGAAATTATGGGTTATACCTATGAAGGTGATTGAGTATGGTTCATGGGTATGCTCGTGAGGTCAATATAGTGTTTATCATTTTTGTTGCGTCTACGTACCTTTCCTGCAATATTGAATCTCAATATTGATACGTGAGTACTCATAATTTAACTTTTACATACTAATAGTGTATCCCCGACTAGTGCTCGAGTATTTAGGATTATGCATGTTTGTACTTTTGATATTGCCCTTAGATAGGTTAGGTTGAATATTGAATTAGTTACACTTGCGGTTGAGATAAGGTATAAGATATGCATGTCCTTGGAAAGCTAGCGAAAAATTAAGAACTTTTTCTTTAGATATCGAATGGTTTCGATGAACGGATTAGAAGTTATAATCAATTGAATTTTCGATATTTTTATTAAAATTGATTATTATTATCGTCGTTTTTATCGTCGTTCTAGTTTTATCTTATTATTATGATTATTATTATCTTTATCAATAAAAGGGATTTATCATTAAAAATTGTTATTTTTTTTATTATTACTATCATTATTATCGTTAAAGTTATAATTAGTATTATTATTATTATTATCCAATTATTATTATTATTATTATTATTATTATTATTATTATTATTATTATTATTATTATTATTATTATTATTATTAGTATTATTATTATTATTATCATTATTAATATATATATCATTATTTAAAAATGGTTATTGTTATTGTTATTATTATTATTACTATATTATCATTAAGATAATTATTAGTATTATCATTAATAATGTTATAGTAACTATCATTATTAATATTAGTTAATTAAAATAAATATTTGTAACACCTAATTATTTTGATTACTATTATTATCATTATTATGAACACGATATAAAAGACGATTAAAAGCTATTAAACGAAACGATTAGGAAATAATGAGTAAGAGTATCATGATGAAATTAAAATATTATAAGATATTGATTTAGATAAAATTATCGTTCTTATTATTTTTATCAATACTATTATTATTAAAAGTATCGTTAGTATTAAAACTATCATTTTAACAAAAATTATCATTTTAATAGAAATGTCATTGTTACTATAAAATATTATTATTATTATTATTATTTTAAATAGAATTATTATTTTAAAGATAATATTAAAAATTATCGTAAATATTAAAGTTATCATAATTAGAATTATCGTTTTATCATAATGTCATCTTAGTAATTATAAATATTGATATTTTTATAATAATAATTATTATTACAAAATAATACAACTTTTACTTACTATCATTATAGATATTATTTTATCAAATAAATATGTGATACAAACATATTTTACTACGTGTAATAATTTACTTTAATAATACCTATCATATTATCTTTATGATATTAAATGAACCCTATAAATTTTATTACTTAATATATATAAAAGTATATTTTATTACATAAATTTAATATAAAATTTTATTTATTAATAAATAAATTATATTATTACTCTAATAAATCTTTTAAAAATATTTAAAAATATAAAACGACGATATTTAAACTATATATTAATCATGTATAGATTTTTTGGAAATTATTTTGAGTCAAATTTACTTTTGTGACTTTTGCATATTAGTCTCGAGCATTAGGATTGTGGTACACTATGACTTGACCTAATTTGTTAGACAAATATTGACAAACACATAATTATATATAATTAATTTAGGTTCGTGAATCCGAGGCCAACCTTGCACTTGTTCAATGACGTTATATATATTTTTACTACGAAATACAGTGTGGTGAGTTTCATTTGCCTTTTTACCCTTTATATTTTTGGGCTGAGAATACATGCGCAATTTTTATAAATGTTTTACGAAATAGACACAAGTAATCGAAACTACATTATATGGTTGAATTATCGAAATCGAATATGCCCCTTTTTATTAAGTCTGGTAATCTAAGAATTAGGGAACAGACACCCTAATTGACGCGAATCCTAAAGATAGATCTATTGGGCCTAACAAACCCCATCCAAAGTACCGGACGCTTTAGTACTTCGAAATTTATATCATGTCCGAAGGAGGATCCCGGAATGATAGGGGATATTCTTATATGTATCTAGTTAATGTCGGTTACCAGGTATTCACCATATGAATGATTATTTTTGTCTCTATACATGGGACGTATATTTATGAGAACTGGAAATGAAATTCTTGTGGTCTATTAAAATGATGGAAATAAATGATTATGATAAACTAATGAACTCACCAACCTTTTGGTTGACACTTTAAAGCATGTTTATTCTCAGGTGTTAAAGAAATCTTCCGCTGTGCATTTGCTCATTTTAAAGATATTACTTGGAGTCTTTCATAGCATATTTCGAAGAACGTTGTATTCGAGTCATTGAGCTCATCAAAGATTATTATTAAATCAATTTATAGTTGGATAGTGGATATTATGAAATGGTATGCATGCCTGTCAATTTTCAATGTAAAGAAAGTTTGTCTTTTAAAAACGAATGCAATGTTTGTAAAATGTATCATATAGAGGTCAAATACCTCGCAATGTAATCAACTATTGTGAATAGTTTATAATGTATATGAACGGGTCCTTTCAACGGGTAGAATAAGGATAGTGAAAAAGAGAACAGACAAAGAAAAAGAAAAAAAATAATAATAATAATAAATTGATAATTTATAGTACGCGTATGAATCAGAATCTGCACTCTATATCTCTGCGTTTTATATACCTACTTTATATATATATTAATTTTAATATTTAATAAATATATTAATAATAGTAATACTTTTAATATCATAAATACTGATAATAAAATAATATTAATAAAAATAACAATAGTACAATATTAATAATAATAACAAAAAATATTAATAATAATAAGTAACCATAAAAATAATTATGAAAATGATATTGATAATAATAATATTATTATTGATAATAATAATACTAATTATATGATAATAATGATATAGATAATAATATATCAGTTATATATATATATATATATATATATATATATATATATATATATATATATATATATATATATATATATATATATATATATATATATATATATATATATCCAATTTCATATTTATATCTTATATATTGAAAATAATACTATTAATGATAATCGTATTATCATAATAATTATATTTATCTTGTAAATTAAGTTTAATATATTACTACTTATTATAATATCTTTTAATTATATAACTTTATTGGATCCTTATTATTTATTAATTATATATATAGTTATTAGTATAGATTTCATATATATTTACACATTTATTTATATGTCGATGTTCGTGAATCGTCGGGAATAGTCAGAGGTATAAATGATTGTATGAAATAGTTCAAAAATTTTGAGACTCGGTCTAACAGACTTTGCTTATCGTGTCGGAAAATATATAAAGATTAAGTTTAAATTTGGTCGGAAATTCCCGGGTCATCACAGTACCTACCCGTTAAAGAAATTCCGTCCCGAAATTTGAGTGAGGTGGTCATGGTTAACAAAAAAATATTTTCATGATGAATATGAGTTGATAAATAGCGTTTTATTATTATTGAGTAATATGGATAAAATGATTCGATTATGCAGAGCGTACGAGTGACGCTATCACAAAATAGTGAAATGAATAAATGAAGTTTCGTTTTAACTTCTGACGTTGCCTTGGTTGAATTCTGGAATTCAAGGGATTTAGAGAAAATCTTCGAAATCTAAAAGATTTGATTCTTCGGCGAGTAAGGAAATTAAGATCTCTATAATTAAATACGGTGATCTGCCTTGATTACTCTGTCTGATATTTCTATTATAAATTAAGCTCTTCCATTCCATTATTCTCACCATTCCCATACTTTCTTCCTTAGTTCATACATCCTAAAGATTGTGGAAATGCTTAATCCAGTTCTAATCCTTGTCCTTACCCTTACTATTGTAACAATCATTCTCCTTTTCCAACTTCTACCCGAGGAATCTGCTTACTTCTACTTTGCTCTTGGGGTTATAGTGCTTTTAATTCTCCCGTGTCTTTATGTTGCGATAAACATTGATATACAGGGTTTGTAATTTATGAGTTGTTATCGGGCTTTATATCTCTCCTTATATTTCAATGTCCCCCTTTTTGTTTCCTATAATCATTGTCATCTACAGTTAATACTCCCTCCTATTTGCTGCGATTTATACTCCAATTTCTATTTCAGAGTTTTGTCCCTTTGTTTCTTCTCCTGGCGATTTGGTATCTCTTGTAATGGTCCAGAATTCGTAGATATAAGTTTCAGAATGAACATTATTAATGTTCTAAATAAGAAGGAACGTAATAGCACGATTTGATTTGTCAAATTACCAGATTCACTGAGAATAGAACTATCAAGAATATACTTTCTTAATATGTTCAGAAATTAAGCAGAATGACAGAGTTATGTAATATGGCACATGATGACGTTATGATCTGTGAATCATCCCATTAGAAACTCAGCATGACTTACTGTAATATAATCAGGTTGATCAAGTGTCATTATATTATACTAACTCATGCATCAGTTCCCAACATTAATCCAATAACACTCATATTTTATGCTCGAAAGTTTACAAAATATAGAAACTAACAGTTTCTATATGATGTAACACTGATAGCATGAAGAGATTAATGATTTCAGATAAGAATAGTTATGAAAATATCTTCAGAAATATCGAGGATATTTATAATGAAAGATACGATAATATCTTTGAATATCTAAGATCAAGGATGATGGAAACTATTGTTCGCAATGATTTAGAGTAAGGAGTAAGATATTCGCTAAAGACTTCAGCAGGCATTGAATCATTTGGATTCTTTGAAGTCAAACTTATTCTTTGTGATTTGTCCACGACTTCCTTCATAGTTTTGCATAATCCGCTTTTCGGTACTAAATTTTCTATTGAGTGTTTCCAATACTCCATTCTTTATCATCAAACTTTCGACTGTTAAGCTCGTTTACAGTTTGTTACTTTCTCAGCATCTTTCAACTTTCTGAGAAATGATTCGCAAATTGAGGTGCTTATTCAGAATTCCAGAATGGAAGATCATAATCTTAAGAGATGAATGTTATATGTATACATATAACTGTTGTTGTAGACATGCTGTGAGATTCAAAATACTGATTGCGGATTCTCGGTAATTGGTATGACAATTCTCGTTATATGATGTGGATGAGTATAAGGTTTTAATGAACAAATATAATGGTTCTTCGGAGAGACTTAAGCCAATGAGAAATGAAGTTGCTGGTAAGTTTACTGCTAATGTGGTGGGATATATACGATTCCCCGGTTATGATGATGAAGGGGGAAATCTTTATAATAGGGTTTATTTGAATAAATAACTTGAAGTTGATTTGCTGGAGCTGTCACAAAATTGGCTAATTTGAAAAGAAATTGCGTTGTTATTTTCGGAAATAACAATGCCAAAGAAGCTAGCACATATACGCGTTAAACATTTATACAAGTTCCGAGAATTTTTCAGGTACATAACTATATGCGTAAATCTTTTCTTCCATAGATGAAGTGCGGTTGATTCATCCTCCCGATTGAGGTGTTTTCAAGAATCATGAAAGGTTTGAACGCAGATGGGGATCGTCAAGATACAAATAAGGTTTAAGATGAAATCAAGTGGCAAACTTGAAGAATTGTTTAGTTTCATATGTTATAATCAATATTTTAATTCATTTTAATTGTCCAATATTGATAGTCCTCAGTTGATAATCCACAGTTAACAGTCCAATAATTCATATATAGTTTAATATATAATATTCGATTTAATTAATATGTATCGTGACCCGTATACGTCTCAGACTCGATCACAACTCAAAGTATATATATATTTTGGAATCAACCTCAACCCTGTATAGCTAACTCCAACATTTGCATATAGAGTGCCTATGGTTATTCCGAAATGTATATATAGATGGGTCGATATGATATGTCAAAACATTGTATATGTGTCCCGATAATTAAAGTGCGTAAAATAAATAACAGAAATTAAATGACGATAAATAAAATTGCGATAAATTAAAATGTAATTAGTTAGCTAGGAACAGTTAGCTAGGATTTTGTTAGCGTGGATTCTTAACAAAATTTCTCATAGTTAATTTGTTTGTTTCTAACAAATTTTATTCCGTCAAATGTTTTCTTCATTATGCCACTTGTTGGATTCTGATAGGTCAAAATCCAAATATGAAATTGAACTTGGATGAAAATAGTTGTTCTTTGGTGAACGGATACGTATATGCGTGAATTTGAGCAGTGTTGTTAATGACTGCTGAATCTGAATTGAAGAATGTATAGTGTAACTTATTAATGTGAAATCTGAATATTCCTCGGATATTACCTACCCGTTAAAAATATTTTCACCATTAACAGTTTGTACAAAAGAATTTTTTTTATCACAATCTTTATGAAAATATACTTACATATATATTTTCTTCAGATGTAACCATGGATTTAATGAGTCAATATGATATTAAACTCTTTTGATTTACCATTTGAACAAGTATATATATAATCTCTAAAACATTTGAGTTTACGTAATCATCATGTCGAACGAAGATAAATGATGTAGAACGTCATGTGGAACGATGATTATACTCGAGGTACAGAATGAGATGTTGAAGCTGGTGATGCGGATGTTGTTGTTGGTGGTACTAGTGCTGTTGGTGCTAAGGTTGGTGATGTGACTGGTGTTGGTGATACTGCTGATGTTTGCAAACTGCGTACCGTGCTCTCTAAAGTTAACACTCGAGCTCGAAGTTCTTTAACTTCTTCTACTAACCCTGGTTGGTTATCAGTGTGGGGTAGAGGTTGGATATCTTCTCTAGTTCCGTTAATGGTAGTCTCAAGACGAAAAATTCTGGCAAAAAGGGTATAAACGGTGTTGCGAACAGGTTCGCCGGTGAGCGGGTCGAGTACTCCAAGGTTAGGTGGTAGATTCGATTCATGATATGGAGTACCTTCTTCCCTTCTCCATAGGGTGAGTATGTCGTGAACCCACCCCCATTTTCTCCAGTAATCACGATAGTTGATTGATTGGTGTGCTCCTGTCACACTGTCTTCGGAGTCAGAGGAACTTGGTCGATTTGTAGAGGCCATCTTACGCGATCTCAGGAAAGATTTTTGATATGAAGAGTTTGGTGACAGTAATTGATAGTTGGATGGTATTCTTAATGCATAATTTACATAGATATATATAGTACCAGGATCCCTTAAGTTAAGGAGAAATTTACGAGAGATATCAGGCAAGGTCCACAGTAACAGATACGCTAAGATTTGAATTGGCAGATACGCTAAGATACGAATTTTTGTCTATACACTATTCATGCAATCATTGCAGTAAGATGTGTCTAGACTAAGAATGATAAGCAGGTAATTTCCTAAGGATGGTAAACAGATGATTTTTGACAAAAATGATAAGCAAAACTTTTAACATGCAGACACGGTCGAAGTCCAGACTTACTAATGCATCCTAACGACTATCAGTTAGACACACTAATGCAAGACCTGGTTCACTAAGACCACCGCTCTGATACCAACTGAAAGGACCCGTCCTAATCCATCCGGACGAAGTCCATATTGATTATAAACGATTCACAACAGTTGATTACATCGCGAGGTATTTGACCTCTATATGATACATTTTACAAACATTGCATTCGTTTTTGAAAAGACAAACTTTCATTACAACGTAAGTTGACGGCATGCATACAATTTTATAATATATCTAACTATAACTGATTTAATAATAATCTTGATGATCTCAACGACTCGAATGCAACGTCTTTTGAAATATGACATGAATGACTCCAAGTAATATCTTTAAAACGAGCAATTTCACAGCGGAAGACTTCTTTCATACTTGAGAATAAACATGCTTTCAAGTGTCAACCAAAAGGTTGGTGAGTTCATTAGTTCAGCATAAATAATCATTTCTTAATTTTAATAGACCACAAGATTTCATATTTTCATTTCTCATAAACATACGTCCCATGCATAGAGACAAAAATATCATTCATATGAATTAAACACCTGGTAACCGACATTCACAATATACATATAAGAATATCCCCATCATTCCGGGATCCTCCTTCGGACATGATATAAATTTTGAAGTACTAAAGCATCCGGTACTTTGGATGGGGCTTGTTGGGCCCGATAGATCTATCTTTAGGATTCGCGTCAATTAGGGTGTCTGTTCCCTAATTCTTAGATTACCAGACTATAAAGGGGCATATTCGGTTTAATAATCCAGCCATAGAATGTAGTTTTAAGTACTTGTGTCTATTTCGTAAAACAGTTATAAAATCAGCGCATGTATTCTCAGTCCCAAAAATATATATTGCAAAACAATTTAAAAAGGGAGCAAATGAAACTCACCGTAATGTATTTTGTAGTAAAAATACATATGACGACATTGAACAATGCAGGGTTAGCCTCGGATTCACGAACCTATATCATTTATATATATATATATATTAATATATAATCGTATTTGAACAAATTCATATCTTATAGCTTGTAGTATATAATTAATTTGTGTTTATATTTAAAATGATTAATCTTTATATAATTTTGTTAATATATTTTTAGTTTGTATTGTATTAAAATACTTAATTTGTTATATATGATTATTTGTATGAAAATTGTTATTATGATTAATACATACTTGTATGCAAAATTACTTATAAACGTAATTTCATATACTTAATATTTATCTAATAAAATAAGTTTAATACTGGTAAATACAAGTTGTATTTAATTATATTGATAATAATACTACTACTAATGAAATTCATATTAATAATAATCTTGTTATTAAAAATGATACTAATAATACTAAAAATGGTACTAACGCTAATATTAATGAAAATAATAATAAACTGTATTATTTTCATAATAACATTAATAATAATAGTCGTAATCATAATAGTAATATTTGTATCAATTTTAATCATATTAATAATACTAATACTACCAAATAATAATACTAGTAATGATAATAACTCTTAGTAATAATCAATAATGATATCATCATTATAATTATAATTTCTATAATAAACATAAATGGTAACTATTACTTTTATTAGTAGAAATAATAATAATAATAATAATAACTATAACACGAGTAACAATAATAATAACTATATTAATAATAATAATAATAATAATAATAATAATAATAATAATAATAATAATAATAATAATAATAATAATAATAATAATAATAATAATAATAATAATAATAATAGTAATAAAAGTGTATACCCTTATTTTAAGGCTTTTTCCAAAAATAAATGCCCACGACGAGACTCGAACCCGAGACCTCCCGCTAACCCGCACACCCATCAAACCACTCTTCTGTGTTGTTTCTTTCTGTATTTATTTGTAACCCAATTTATATATATATCCCACTCTAAATTGTCTCTGCCCAATAACAATTAAAGTGGATCACGGCCCAACGATTAAATCAAGCCCAATCAACTACCCAGCTCTATATTGTTTTAAAAAAAATACCCTGGCCTGGAGTTGAACCCCTGACCTCTCGGTTCTCAACACTTCACCTAGCCATACTTTCGTTTCATGTCTTTCTGCTTTTACTTGAACATTAATTCTTTTAACCCTATCTATCTATTTCCTCCTAGTTCTTCTTCTTCTTTCCTTTAAAAATTCAATTCGGTATTTAACATTCAATTCAACACAACATCGACCTAAATACTTGAAACAATCCTTAACTAATCAATATCAAAAGGTTAATATTTATAAAATAAAAAAAAAAAAAATACCTGCTGTTGCGTCGCAGGTTTTAACAAAAAAAAAATGATTTTAAGTTTTATTAAGTTTTATCAAAAGATTATAAAACAACTTGTGTTTCAAATGGTTCCTAGAAGTTATAAAAATTATCAATTTAACTCAAATTGAAACAGAAATTTCGAATTTAGCTGTAGAACCAAAGTTGACCTTTTTGCTTTTAAAACTTTGACTCACGAATTCGGATTCGTTATCAAAGTTTGAAACTTGAAACTTTGCAGATAGATTAGATATAAGCTTTCTAACCAAACTGCAATTTTAGATTTTTAAATGATAGACGAATTCAAATTTTTGGTATAATTTGTCAAGAACACCTATTATCGGTAAAAATATAAAGAATTGATAAAATAAAATAAAAAAATTTAACTGATATATATAATGAAAGGATGTGAACGACTTATTGTCTTCAAACATGATACAATGAATTTTATTATAAAAGAGATTCCATGGACAAAAAAAATATCACGGGTAGAATAAGGATAGTGAAAAAGAGAACAGACAAAGAAAAAGAAAAAAAAATAATAATAAATTGATAATTTATAGTACGCGTATGAATCAGAATCTGCACTCTATATCTCTGCATTTTATATACCTACCTTATATATATATATATATATATTAATTTTAATATTTAATAAATATATTAATAATAGTAATACTTTTAATATCATAAATACTGATAATAAAATAATATTAATAAAAATAACAATAGTACAATATTAATAATAATAACAAAAAATATTAATAATAATAAGTAACCATAAAAATAATTATGAAAATGATATTGATAATAATAATATTATTATTGATAATAATAATAATACTAATTATATGATAATAATGATATAGATAATAATATATCAGTTTATATATATATATATATATATATATATATATATATATATATATATCCAATTTCATATTTATATGTTATATATTGAAAATAATACTATTAATGATAATCGTATTATCATAATAATTATATTTAGCTTGTAAATTAAGTTTAATATATTACTACTTATTACAATATCTTTTAATTATATAACTTTATTGGATCCTTATTATTTATTAATTATATATATAGTTATTAGTATAGATTTCATATATATTTACACATTTATTTATATGTCGATGTTCGTGAATCGTCGGGAATAGTCAGAGGTATAAATGATTGTATGAAATAGTTCAAAAATTTTGAGACTCGGTCTAACAGACTTTGCTTATCGTGTCGGAAAATATATAAAGATTAAGTTTAAATTTGGTCGGAAATTCCCGGGTCATCACAACATTTGACAAAAGATTGTCTCAGTATTGAACTAACAATGGAACAAAGAGAGAATATTTCATACATAAACCAAAGGCCTGGAAATAATTATCAGAATAATTATCAACCGACAAGACCGATTTACAATCAAAACCAGAACTATAATCGAAATGTTCCATACAACAACCAACAAGGTCCTAGCAATCAACAAGTATCCAACAATACTTACAACCAGCAAAGACCTAATTTTCAAAACAAACCACCACAAACCGATGATAAAAAGCCAAATTTAGAAGATATGATGACGAAGCTAGTTGAATCTCAAACGCAGTTTTTCACATCTCAAAAACAAACCAATGAACAAAATGCTCAAGCATTTAGAAATCAACAACCTTCTATTCAAAATTTGGAACAAGAAGTAAGTAACCTAGCAAGGTTAATAGGTGAAAGAAAACTGGGAAGTTTACCTAGTGATACAAATGCTAACCCCCGGAATGAAACAGCTAAAGCTATTACCACAAGAAGTGGTACAACACTTAAACCACCTGAAATACCTGTAATTTCTGATGAAGCTATTCCTACTCCACAAGAACCACAACCTGAACAAGATAAGGAAAAAGAACCGGTAGTTAAAAAGGTTAATGAAGATAACACAGTTAAGGCTAAACCTTATGTTAAACCATACCAACCACCACTTCCTTACCCAAGTAAAATGAGAAAAGAGAGACTTGAAGCCGAGCAATCCAAATTCTTGGATATGTTTAAACAGATAAATGTAAATCTTCCTTTCATTGATGTGATTTCAGGAATGCCTAGATATGCTAAATTTCTGAAAGATCTAATCTCAAATAGAAAGAAAATGGAAGAACTCTCGGCTGTTACCATTAATGCTAATTGTTCAGCAGTACTGTTGAATAAGATACCAGAAAAATTATCTGATCCAGGAAGTTTCACAATTCCATGTTTTCTGGGTAGTCTTAGTTCAATAGAAGCATTGGCAGACTTAGGTGCTAGTATAAATTTAATGCCGTATTCACTATACACTAAACTAGACCTTGGAAAATTAAAACCAACACGAATAAGCATACAACTAGCCGATCGATCAATAAAATATCCTAGAGGGATAATGGAGAACATGCTATTTAAAGTTGGTACTTTAGTATTTCCAGTAGATTTTGTTGTTCTGGACATGGAAGAAGATTCTCAAGTTCCTCTCATATTAGGAAGACCATTCTTAAACACGGCTAAAGCAATGATAGACGTGTTTGGTAAGAAACTGACCCTAAGTATAGAGGACGAGAGTGTTACCTTTTCAGTTGATAGAGCAATGCAACAACCGTAATCTGCAGATGATACATGTTATTATATTCAAACTATAGATTCACATGCAGAATTGTTAGAAGAATTTCCAGAATTACAAGGAACAGGAGAATGTTCTTTAGGAGAAGGAACTGAACCAATTGATGAAACTGAAATGTTAGCTACACTTATGGCTAATGGATATGAACCAACAACAGAAGAAATTCAAATGCTAAAAGAAGAAGACAGATATCGATATAAATCATCGATTGAAGAACCTCCGACATTAGAGTTAAAGCCACTTCCAAACCATTTGGAATATGCTTATTTACATGGTGAATCTGAATTACCTGTAATAATATCGTCTTCTCTTACTGAAAATGAAAAATCTCAACTCATTTCTGTGTTGAAAGCTCATAAACCAGCTATTGCATGGAAAATTCATGATATTAAAGGAATAAGTCCTTCGTATTGCACACATAAAATCCTTATGGAAGAAGGTCATAAAACGTATGGGCAACGCCAACGAAGACTAAATCCTAATATGCAAGATGTTGTTAAGAAAGAAATTATTAAACTGCTTGATGCAGGTTTAATTTATCCAATTTTTGATAGTCCATGGGTA
This sequence comes from Rutidosis leptorrhynchoides, assembly GCF_046630445.1. Classification (NCBI taxonomy): domain Eukaryota; kingdom Viridiplantae; phylum Streptophyta; class Magnoliopsida; order Asterales; family Asteraceae; genus Rutidosis; species Rutidosis leptorrhynchoides. Next base: position 160,869,473 of record NC_092343.1, on the reverse strand, counting down.
AGCTCAGTTCAATGCGTGCCTAAGAAGGGTGGCATGACTGTCATTACAAATGAGAAAAATGAGCTTATTCCTACTAGGACTGTAACAGGATGGCGTGTTTGTATTGATTATAGAAAATTAAATGACACCACTAGAAAAGATCACTTTCCCTTACCTTTCATTGATCAAATGTTGGAAAGATTAGCCGGAAACAGTTACTATTGTTTTCTTGATGGTTTTTCTGGATATTTTCAAATTCCAATAGCACTCGAGGACCAAGAGAAAACCACATTCACATGCCCTTATGGTACTTTTGCTTACAAATGAATGCCATTTGGACTTTGCAACGCCCCTGCAACCTTTCAAAGGTGCATGATGGCGATTTTTCACGAAATGATAGAAGAATGCATGGAAGTTTTCATGGATGACTTTTCAGTCTTCGATGATACTTTTGAATCATGTCTAGTTAATCTTGAACGAATGCTTATTAGATTTGAACAATCAAATCTAGTACTTAATTGGGAGAAATGCCATTTCATGGTTAAATAAGGCATCGTTCTTGGACAAAAAATTTCAAAAGAAGGAATTGAAGTGGATAGAGCTAAAGTAGATGTAATTGCTAAACTTCCACATCCCACCAATGTTAGAGGAGTTAGGAGTTTTCTAGGGCATGCCAGTTTTTACCGACGTTTCATAAAAGATTTTTCTAAAATTGCCACTCCTATGAATAAACTCCTAGAAAAAGATGCTCCATTCATCTTTTCAGATGAATGTATCAAATTTTTTAATATTCTTAAAGAGAAACTCACTAATGCGCGGATCATGATAACACCAAATTGGAATCTACCGTTTGAACTAATGTGCGATGCAAGTGATTTTGCAATGGGAGCCGTTTTAGGACAAAGGATTGAAAAACGATTTCAACCTATATATTATGCTAGTAAGACGTTACAAGGAGCACAAACGAATTACACAACTACTGAAAAAGAACTCCTTGCTATTGTCTTTGCATTTGACAAATTTCGATCATATCTCGTTCTAGCTAAAACGGTGGTCTATACCGACCATTCTGCTCTTAGATACCTATTTTCAAAACAAGATGCCAAACCAAGATTAATCCGTTGGATCTTACTCTTACAAGAGTTCGATATTGAAATCCGAGATAAAAGAGGAGTAGAAAATCTCGCCGCTGATCATCTTTCTCGTCTTGAAAATCCCGAATTAGAAGTTCTAAATGAATCGGCCATACAAGACAACTTTCCTGATGAATATCTATTGAAGATAGATTATAATGAAATTCCATGGTTTGCAGACTATGCAAACTACTTAGTGTGTAGATTCCTTGAAAAAGGATTATCGTACCAAAAACGAAAGAAATTTTTTAGTGATATAAAACACTATTTCTGGGAAGATCCACATTTGTTTAAAAGTTGTCCCGATGGAATAATACGCCGATGTGTATTCGGAGATGAAGCTAGTAAAATCTTAAACCATTGTCACACAGGACCAACAGGAGGGCATTATGGGCCTCAACTCACAGCAAGAAAAGTTTATGATGCTGGATTCTATTGGCCTACAATTTACAAAGACGCACACCTTCTTTGCAAATCCTGTGATGCTTGTCAAAGGGCCGGAAAAATAAGTCAACGTGAAGAAATGCCACAAAATGTCATTCAAGTATGTGAAGTATTTGTCATTTGGGGTATTGACTTTATGGGTCCATTTCCAAAATCTCATAATAATTTATACATTCTCGTAGCCATTGATTATGTATCTAAATGGGCGAAAGCACAAGCTCTCCCAACTAACGATGCACGAGTTGTAATCAACTTTTTAAAACGTCTTTTTGCAAGGTTTGGAACACCGAAAGCTTTAATAAGTGATCGGGGAACTCATTTCTGTAATAATCAACTTGAGAAAGTTCTCAAAAGATATGGAGTAACTCATAAAATCTCCACTGCTTATCATCCACAAACAAGTGGACAAGTTGAAAATACCAACCGAGCTTTAAAACGTATTCTAGAGAAAACCGTAGGATCAAATCCGAAGGAATGGTCCATTAAATTGGAAGATGCACTCTGGGCTTTTAGAACAGCCTACAAAACTCCAATTGGAACCACACCTTTTAGACTCGTTTATGAAAAGCATGTCATCTTCCAGTAGAAATGGAACACAAAGCATTTTAGGCTTTGAAGACATGTAATCTTGATTTACATAGAGTCGGACGTCTACGGTTAAGTCAATTAAATGAATTAGAAGAATTAAGACAAGAAGCATACGAAAATTCGTTAATCTATAAGGAAAGAACGAAGAAATGGCATGATAAAAGAATCAGAAGTTCAAAAGAATTTAAAGAACGAGACAGAGTTCTTCTTTTCAATTCACGATTCAAGCTATTTCCTGGAAAATTGAAATCAAGATGGTCTGGACCATTCATAGTCAAAAGAGTATTCCCATACGGAACGATAGAATTAATAAATTCAAATGAGATTGAATTTAAAGTTAATGGTCACAGAGTTAAACACTACATAGATAGTCCGATGGAAGTCGACAACGAAGTTAATCACAATTTCGATACCACAGCTAACTAAGTGTGGGGAGAATCAAGTCTTTAAAGGATAATATGTATTTCTGTTAGAGTTAGATTTTCTGTTTTCGTGTAGTTCTCGAAAATGGAACCCGAATGGTCTTTCCCTAGCAGACCCTAAAGAACTAGTCTTCTCCCCCCATTCTGAATTTTTATATTTTTTTTAGGTTTTACGAAATGAAGACTTCCTGTGAACTAAACCATGGTCTAATGCTACACGCTTTGATTACTAAACGTAATAATGACACACTTCCAAGTGAAATAGTATCATTAATCAGAGAAAAATTGGACGGAGTAAGAAAAGAATCCAGATGCGAAAATAATAAGTTACAATTTGGTAAAGGAAAATCAAAATCCGCAGCGAAAAGAAGAGCACGACACCTTGAAAGATGTCACAAATGCGGAAAATGGTCACATGGAGGTAAATGTTCAAATAATCAAACCTATTCAAATACCGAATTTGTTACTTTATGCAGAGACGGACCGTTCATATGTTTAGAAGAAAAATCATTGAATGCTCGAGGTTACACCTATGTAGCTATGGAAAACCAATTAAACCGACTATCTTATGAGTGGGCTAGAGCATATCACTAAGAATACTATCTCACAGGTAAGTTTGTACAGTTTTCATTTTTATTTTTATTTTTATTTTTAACCTTTTGATAATAAACGCTAATTTGTTCGCTATAAAGTATTAAATTGGTATTTAATAAAATTAGGTCTTGCGACCGAAATTATTGATATCATACAAAAATTTATTACATCACTGCGAAATTTAACGTTTATTCTTAAGGTATAAATATCTTTAATCAATCAACCCAAAATATTTCAAAAATTCATCATGAGTTAAACTAGGTCATGGAACCGAAATTACTTTACCGAAAAGAGAGGCGTATATTTTTGATAATATTTGATTGATTAAAGTGGGATAAAAAGCCAAAAAGATTTTTAATTTTATTTTTACTATGTTTTTAAAATTAATATATAATTATTAAATTAATATTGTAAACTTCTTTAAAATTGTAAATATTTGAAAAAATAATATTTTTAATATAAGTTTGTATGTATAAAAACAAAAATATAATATAAGTTTGGTGTGAATTTTTAATTTTATGCATATTTAATTTAAGTTTGGTGTGAATTTTTAATTTTATGCATTTTTAATTTAAGTTTGGTGTGAATTTAAAAACAAAAATTTACTTTATTTTGCTAAGTTAAAAATATGATTTTTAAAAATTCGTCGTAAGTTGAAGACTAGGTCATTGAACCGAAATTGCTTTACCCGAGGGAGGGACGAGAACTTTTATTATCATTTTCTTTAATCTTTTTGAATTAAAGTATGCCAAAAACATTAAAAAACCCAAAAATCTTTGCTTTTAAACCCGCGCTTTAAATTGACAAATTTTAAAATTTTGTCGATGGACGGACTAGGACATCGATCCGAAACGACCTCGTTCTAAATAACAAGGGAAACAAATTTTTAAAAATAATTAATATTTATTTTATAAGTTAAAGATTTAAAAATATATATATATATATATAAACACCGCGACTCGCGGAGTTTAAAGGGGAGGAATACCGCAACTCGCGGAGAATTAAAAATCCAGAAAAAAAATAAAAGGATCGAACAGACCAGTTTCTTCCCAACCCAACCCAAAAACTGCGAAAAACACACATAAAAACACACACAAATCAGAAATTTTTGGCCGTTTTTCATCAAATCTTTCACAAAATCACAATGAGGAGACTATTAACAAGGACTTTCTCAAGGAAAACGGTAAATTTCTACACCTAAACTGTAGTGACCCGAACTTTTCCATGTTTATATATATTAATTGAGATTGATATTTACATGATTAAATGTTTCCAACATGTTAAGCAATCAAACTTGTTAAGACTTGATTAATTTAAATATGTTTCATATAAACAATTGACCACTCAAGTTGACCGGTGATTCACGAACGTTAAAAGTTGTAAAAACTATATGATGACATATATATATATATATATATATATATATATATATATATATATATATATATATATATATATATATATATATATATATATATATATATATATATATATAGTTAACATGATATTATGATAAGTAAACATATCATTAAGTATATTAATAATGAACTACATAGGTAAAAACAAGACTACTAACTTAATGATTTTTAAACGAGACATATATGTAACGATTATCGTTGTAAAGACATTTAATGTATATATATCATATTAAGAGATATTCATACATGATAATATCATGATAATATAATAATTTAAAATCTCATTTGATATTATAAACATTGGGTTAACAACATTTAACAAGATCGTTAACCTAAAGGTTTCAAAACAACACTTACATGTAACGACTAAACGATGACTTAACGACTCAGTTAAAATGTATATACATGTAGTGTTTTAATATGTATTTATACACTTTTGAAAGACTTCAATACACTTATCAAAATACTTCTACTTAACAAAAATGCTTACAATTACATCCTCATTCAGTTTCATCAACAATTCTACTCGTATGCACCCGTATTCGTACTCGTACAATACATAGCTTTTAGATGTATGTACTATTGGTATATACACTCCAATGATCAGCTCTTAGTAGCCCATGTGAGTCACCTAACACAAGTGGGAGCCATCATTTGGCAACTAGCATGAAATATCTCATAAAATTACAAAAATATGAGTAATCATTCATGACTTATTTACATGAAAACAAAATTACATATCCTTTATATCTAATCCATACACCAACGACCAAAAACACCTACAAACACTTTCATTCTTCAATTTTCTTCATCTAATTGATCTCTCTCAAGTTCTATCTTCAAGTTCTAAGTGTTCTTCATAAATTCTACAAGTTCTAGTTACATAAAATCAAGAATACTTTCAAGTTTGCTAGCTCACTTCCAATCTTGTAAGGTGATCATCCAACCTCAAGAAATCTTTGTTTCTTACAGTAGGTTATCATTCTAATACAAGGTAATAATCATATTCAAACTTTGGTTCAATTTCTATAACTATAACAATCTTATTTCAAGTGATGATCTTACTTGAACTTGTTTTCGTGTCATGATTCTGCTTCAAGAACTTCGAGCCATCCAAGGATCCGTTGAAGCTAGATCCATTTTTCTCTTTTCCAGTAGGTTTATCCAAGGAACTTAAGGTAGTAATGATGTTCATAACATCATTCGATTCATACATATAAAGCTATCTTATTCGAAGGTTTAAACTTGTAATCACTAGAACATAGTTTACTTAATTCTAAACTTGTTCGCAAACAAAAGTTAATCCATCTAACTTGACTTTTAAAATCAACTAAACACATGTTCTATATCTATATGATATGCTAACTTAATGATTTAAAACCTGGAAACATGAAAAACACAGTAAAACCGGATTTACGCCGTCGTAGTAACACCGCGGGCTGTTTTGGGTTAGTTAATTAAAAACTATAATAAACTTTGATTTTCTAACGACCCGTCCTAATCCAAAAGGACGAATACATTACATTTGGTTACATTGCGAGGTACTAGACCTCTATATGATACATTTTACAAACATTGCGTTCGTTTTTGAAAAGACAATCTTTCATTACATCGAAAGTTGACGGCATGCATACCATTTTATAATATATCTAACTATAATTGACTTAATAATAATCTTGATGAACTCAACGACTCGAATGCAACGTCTTTTGAAATATGTCCTGAATGACTCCAAGTAATGTCTCTAAAATGAGCAAGTGCACAGCGGAAGATTTCTTTCATACCTGAGAATAAACATGCTTTAAAGTGTCAACCAAAAGGTTGGTGAGTTCATTAGTTTAACATAAATAATCCTTTCCTAATTTTAATAGACCACAAGATTTCATACTTCCATTTCTCATAATCATACGTCCCATGCATAGAGACAAAAATATCATTCATATGGATTGAACACCTGGTAACCGACATTCACAATATGTATATAAGAATATCCCCATCATTCCGGGATCCTCCTTCGGACATGCTATAAATTTCGAAGTACTAAAGCATCCGGTACTTTGGATGGGGCTTGTTGGGCCCGATAGATCTATCGTTATAGTTCACGTCAATTAGGGTGTCTGTTCCCTAATTCTTAGATTACCAGACTTAATAAAAAGGGGCATATTCAATTTCGATCATTCAACCATATAATGTAGTTTCGATTACTTGTGTCTATTTCGTAGAATATTTATAAAAGCGCATGCATTCTCAGTCCCAAAAATATATATTGCAAAAGCATTTAAAAAGGGAGTGATGAAACTCACAATAATGTATTTTGTAGTAAAAATACATATGACGACATTGAACAATGCAGGGTTGGCCTCGGATTCACGAACCTATATCAAGTATTAACACATTGTAGTATAAATCAATTAAGTTTATATATTTGTTATGTATTAATTATTCTTATAATATATTATGATACTTATTTGATATTTAATTAATGTTATATCAATAATATTAGTTGAAACATAATTTTTATGTAATATTAGTATATTTTATGTTATAATATATTTACATATATATCTTTTGTTTTGCAAAATTAATAATCGTAGAAATACCTGACTAAGGGTAATAATAATAATAATAATACTAATAGTATGATACTAGTAATAATAATGATAATAATGATTATCATACTTATATGGTGATAATAATATTTATAATACTAATAATAACAATCATAATAACAATACTATTAAATGATCATAAATTCTTATTTTAGTAATAATAATAGTAATAATTATATTACTACTAATAATAACAATAATAATAATAATATTAATTTTAGAAATGAGAACTACCTTCAAAGAGCTTTTCTAAAAAAAAACTGCCCCAAACAGGGCTCGAACTCGAGACCTCTCGCCCACCCGCAAACACCCTTAACCATTCTGCCATCCATGTTTTTCTGACTTATAAGGCAACCCAAACATGTATATCTAGTATTTCTTTCATCTTAGTTCATCATCTTCTTCACCAAGTTTAAAATCAAACGGGGGCAAAAACTCAACAACAATCGAACGGGTTTTCATTTATGACTTGTAAACAACATGAAAAAAAAAATGTGTTCATGATATAAAAAAAATGAGAAAAAAAAACACAAAAAATCCTACTGCTTGCAGGTAGCTAGAAAAAAAAATTTTTGTTTTCAATTTTGAGTTCGTTTTGGACAATCTTTACAACATGAAACATGTTTCAAATCATTCCTAAAATCTATCAAAATCATCAATTTAACTTAAAACATCAAAACAAGCTCTAATTTCTTCAAGAACAAAACAGTTGACTTTTGACAATTTAACTTTGACTCGTAAATTCGAATTCGTTATTAAGAATTGGAACTTGAGATTTTGCAGGAAGTTTAAATAAATGATTCCTAACAACTTTGCATTTTTAGTTTTTGAAATTTGTTTTGAATTTACGTTAGTGTATATTACTGTGAAGAACTCAAGAACTCAAAAATTGATTTTTAGATTAAGAGTGTTATAGGTTATGATTACAACATGAATTGTGTTGCAAATCATTCCTATAATCTTTATGGATCATCAAATTAACTGGAGATATCAAAACAAACTCGAATTTGATTCAAGAACACTTAGTTGACTTTTAAAACCAAAACTTTGACTCCAAAATTAGAGATTAATAGAAAGAATTGAGGATTGAAAACTTACAGATAGTTTAGATAGATGATTCCTAACAAGACTGTATTATTACATTTTGAAAATTCATTCAAAATCAAAATATGATGAAAAAGATAAATGTACAGAGTGTGGAGCTTATTTTCTGGGTTTTTCAGTTTTATTCAATCACTGAATGCAATAGACAATATATAGCAAAGGATTTCTGTTTTGAATTGTGATTGAAGCAGACTCATAACAAACTCCGACAGATACAAAAATCATATACAGTAGGGATGTGGATGTGAAACTGAATGGTACTAGTTCTTGATTCTTTTTTTTTATAATTAAATTAATATTAATAATTGATAATATATTAATAATAATAATTATTATATAAGTACTAATGATACAAAATTCATAAAAATGATAATAATAATAATAATAATACTATTAGTGTTAATAATAATAAATTGTATTAGTTTCTAATAATTTGTAAGTTGTCACCCGTCTTACGTCCCGGTTCCGGTTTCTCGAACGCATTTTCGTATGCTTAGAAAACTGATACCTTACATTTCGCGAATTGTACCTTTATTAATAATTAGACTTAAATTAATGGAAAACTAACCCACTCAAAGTGTAACTTAATCTTTTGAGTGTTTTGGTCATTTACTTCTATAAATCATAGTCTCGTTATTTATCAAAGCATATTTAATAATATTAAATCAAAACGTTTTATGACTAATTTGATATTATTATTCATCACTTTGTAAAATAAAAATATATTTTCATTTAAAATATAAACTTGTACATACCGTATATAATGGAAATATTAATGTAATAATATAATATTTAGTTTTTCAAAACTAATAATAGTTCAAAAGTTTATTTTAAATTCGTTTAGAAAATCTTATAACACGTAACGTTTATACTTTAAACTTAATTTGATATAATTCATTTATGCGCCAACGTTTAGTTTAATTTCCTTAAACTTTCTAAATAATATATCTTAATATCGATCAAATCAAATAACAAGTGTTGCTATCGTTTACATAAATAATTTGTAATCAGATATGTATTTAATATACATAAACACGTTTTAAATACACGTTGCAAGTTATTTAAATATATCTTAACAATTAATATTCAACTTACGTTATGTAACAAAGACATTTTAATAACCAAGTTATATTACATTGGAAAACGTTTTTGCACGTTTGTAAATAGATCAATCAAGTAATATGAAATTCAATTCTCCACTAACATTTGTCTGATACTAGATAAGTGATACTTTGTTTTCATTTGAAAATCACTTTATCTTTTATTCCGAATACCGTTAAAAACAAACGATTTCTCAAATCAACGTGGACCTCATAACAGAGACTCGTATTCATAATTCAATGTATCTGATAATTCAATCATATGATATTATCTTTTAATTTCGTCAATAACTATATTAACTTATATTGAAACAAAAATACGTTCATGTAAAGTATTATATGTCTAATACTTTGTTAACGTTTTCAACTAATAAGTATATATTATATATGCATATCAATATACACATAAATGTTCGTGAATCGTTGAGCATAGTCAAAGGGTAATTGATTACATGAATATAGATTTCAAAACTTTCGAGACTCAACATTACAGATTTTGCTTATCGTGTCGGAAACATATAAAGATTAAAGTTTAAATTTGATCAGAAATTTCCGGGTCATCACAGATTTAAAAGTTGTTATTCTGGGAAAATGATTTTTATTATGAACATGAAACTATATCCAAAAATTATGGTTAAACTCAAAGTGAAAGTATGTTTTCTAAAATGGTCATCTAGACGTCGTTCTTTCGACTGAAATGACTACCTTTACAAAAATGACTTGTAACTTATTTTTCCGACTATAAACCTATACTTTTTCTGTTTAGATTCATAAAATAGAGTTCAATATGAAACCATAGCAATTTGATTCACTCAAAACGAATTTAAAATGAAGAAGTTATCGGTAAAACAAGATTGGATAATTTTTCTCATTTTAGCTACGTGAAAATTGGTAACAAATCTATTCCAACCATAACTTAATCAACTTGTATTGTATATTTTGTAATCTTGAGATACCATAGACACGTATACAATGTTTTGACCTATCATGTCGACACATCTATATATATTTCGGAACAACCATAGACACTCTATATGTGAATGTTGGAGTTAGCTATACAGGGTTGAGGTTGATTCCAAAATATATATAGTTTAAGTTTTGATCAATACTGAGATACGTATACACTGGGTCGTGGATTGATTCAAGATAATATTTATCGATTTATTTCTGTACATCTAACTGTGGACAACTAGTTGTAGGTTACTAACGAGAACAGCTGACTTAATAAACTTAAAACATCAAAATATATTAAAAGTGTTGTAAATATATTTTGAACATACTTTGATATATATGTATATATTGTTATAGGTTCGTGAATCAACCAGTGGCCAAGTCTTACTTCCCGACGAAGTAAAAATCTGTGAAAGTGAGTTATAGTCCCACTTTTAAAATCTAATATTTTTGGGATGAGAATACATGCAGGTTTTATAAATGATTTAGAAAATAGACACAAGTACGTGAAACTACATTCAATGGTTGAATTATTGAAATCGAATATGCCCCTTTTTATTAAGTCTGGTAATCTAAGAATTAGGGAACAGACACCCTAATTGACGCGAATCCTAAAGATAGATCTATCGGGCCCAACAAGCCCCATCCAAAGTACCGGATGCTTTAGTACTTTGAAATTTATATCATGTCCGAAGGAGGATCCCGGAATGATGGCGATATTCATATATGCATCTTGTTAATGTCGGTTACAAGGTGTTCACCATATGAATGATTTTTATCTCTATGTATGGGATGTGTATTGAAATATGAAATCTTGTGGTCTATTGTTACAATTTGATATATATAGGTTAAACCTATAACTCACCAACATTTTTGTTGACGTTTAAAGCATGTTTATTCTCAGGTGAATACTAAGAGCTTCCGCTGTTGCATACTAAAATAAGGACAAGATTTGGAGTCCATGTTTGTATGATATTGTGTAAAAACTGCATTCAAGAAACTGATTTCGATGTAACATATTTGTATTGTAAACCATTATGTAATGGTCGTGTGTAAACAGGATATTTTAGATTATCATTATTTGATAATCTACGTAAAGCTTTTTAAAACTTTATTTATGAAATAAAGGTTATGGTTTGTTTTAAAAATGAATGAAGTCTTTGAAAAACGTCTCATATAGTGGTCAAAACCTCGCAACGAAATCAATTAATATGGAACGTTTTTAATCAATAAGAACGGGACATTTCAGTTGGTATCCGAGCGTTGGTCTTAGAGAACCAGAAAATTTGTATTAGTGTGTCTTATCGAGTTTGTTAGGATGCATTAGTGAGTCTGGACTTCGACCGTGTTTTCTTTAAAAATGATTGCTTAACATTTTTGTTGGAAACTATATATTATTAACATGTATATATTATGTGATATATTAATCTCTTAACATGTTTGATATTGTGTAATAGATGTCTACCTCTAGCATAAATCCCATTGACTCACCTAATAATAACGAAGAGTCGAATATATATTGGACTGATTCACAAGTTCCCGAAGAGGAACCGGAAGAAGAATCAGAACCGGAAGAAGAATCGGAACCGGAAGAGGAGGAACCGGAGGAGGAAATAGAACCGGTGGGGGAAATAATAAAACGGTTAAGTAAAAGAAAATCCTCAACCAACCGACCAAGGTTAATTATGGTCAATGGTGTTTCCGCCAAGGAAGCAAAATATTGGGAGGATTACCAATTCTCCGATGAATCGGATTCCGATGAGAATTCCGATGATGTTATAGAAATTACCCCAACTGAATTTAAAAAGGCAAAAGAAAATAATAAGGGAAATGGCATAAAAATAGAGAAATCTAATTCCAACCCCGATGAACTTTATATGTATCGTCAACCCCCGAAGTCCTTAAGTTGTAACAATGACCCGGGAACCTCTAAACCACCCGGTTTTTCTAAACCGTTGTGGAAAACGACAGCTAGTATTAGGGGAACATCATATATCCCTAGAAACTTGGCAAAACGAACCAAAACCGAAGAAGAAGAAACGAGCGAGTCAGAATAAGATAGTTGTATTCGTGTGGTGTAATATATGTAATATAGTGTGCTTATGCTTTATGATATATGTAAAAATTGTTTGTATTAATAAGTATTTTTTATGAATCTAACTCTTGTCTATTTTACAGTTTAAAAACACAAAATGGATAGACAACCCAATATTTTAAGAGACCTACCCGGAGACATGATTGATGAAATCTTGTCTAGAGTCGGTCAGAATTCCTCGGCACAACTATTTAAGGCGAGATCAGTTTGTAAGACATTCGAAGAACGTTCCAAGAATGTCTTGGTTTATAAGAGACTTTCGTTTGAAAGATGGGGGATATCACATTGGGAAACCCATAAGTTACGATGTGTTTACTTTGACGCATATATTGCGGGGAACCCAAATGCTATTTTACGCAACGGGTTAAGAAATTATTTTGACTCAATGTATCCGAATATAGGACTTCATGATTTAGAAAAAGCGGCTAACAGGCAACATAAAGAAGCATGCTATGCTTACGGGTTAGTAATGTTCGCTTCTCACAAAAGTGAGAAAAAGAACATCGGGCTACAGCTATTAAACAAAACGTTCCCACAAGTGACGGAGTCGGTAATTGGGGTAAGAAATGAGGTTTTTAGGTTATTACGAGACTGTTGGTCATTACGTAACCCTCGTCCCTTTGACGACGTTACAACACGCTGTCTTATCAATGGCCATAACGGTTATGTTCCACAAGACCAAGGATGGGAAGTAGTCCTAGTAAAACCAGAATGCATGACTTGTGTACTAGCTAGAATTATCTTCACAACTATCTTGTATCAAAGTTATTGTGTGCTATATTTCATACTTTATGTAAAATAAGCGGTATTGTAAGTTTGTAAAATATTGTATAAAAGTTTGAACGCGAAATATTATTATAATCAGTTTTTCATATAGAATTGTAGTAGTTGAATTGTATATTAGCTACTAAATATGAACTTAACGGGTAGGTACTACCCGAATTTAAACTTATAAAACGCTAATATGAAGAAAAAGCTTTTATAAATGAGTTCATATTATGCTACGAAATACTATTAACTACTCTTAATATTCTGTATGATTAACTTGTTCCATTTGACTATTTTGAAGGAAATGGCACCGACTACTCGACACACCGTGAATATGAATGAAGAGGAATTCCGTACTTTTCTAGCTTCAAGCATAGCCACAGTACAGGCTGCGCTACATACCAACAATAACCTTGGATCTAGCAGTACAGGAAATCGTGTAGGATGCACCTACAAAGAATTCACTGCCTGCAAACCTTTGGAATTTGATGGAACCGAAGGACCGATAGGATTGAAACGGTGGACCGAGAAGGTCGAATCGGTGTTTGCCATAAGTAAGTGTACTGAAGAGGACAAAGTGAAGTACGCTACGCATACCTTCACAGGTTCTGCCTTAACATGGTGGAATACCTATCTAGAGCAAGTGGGACAAGATGATGCTTACGTACTACCGTGGTCAGCATTCAAGCACTTGATGAACGAGAAGTACCGTCCCAGAACCGAGGTCAATAAGCTCAAGACAGAACTTAGAGGGTTACGAACCCAAGGATTTGATATTACCACGTACGAAAGACGATTCACAGAATTGTGCCTATTGTGTCCGGGAGCGTTCGAAGATGAGGAAGAGAAGATCGGCGCGTTTGTGAAAGGATTACCGGAAAGAATCCAAGAAGATATAAGTTCACTCGAGCCCGCCTCCATACAATAGGCATGTAGAATGGCTCACAAACTAGTGAACCAGATTGAGGAAAGAATTAAAGAACAGACGGCTGAAGAGGCCAATGTGAAGCAAGTCAAAAGAAAGTGGGAGGAAAATGGTGATAAGAATCACCAATACAACAACAACAGCAATTACAACAATAATCGCAACAATTATCCCAACAATCGCAACATCAATCGCAACTATAACAAACGGCCCAACAACAACAACAACAACAACAACAACAACAACAACAACAACAACAACTACAACAATCGTCCCAACAACAATAACAATCGCAACAACAACAACAATCAGAAGCAGCTATGCCAAAGGTGTGAAAAGTATCACTCGGGGTTCTGTACCAAATTTTGCAACAAGTGTAAAAGAAATGGTCATAGCGCGGCGAAGTGTGAGGTCTACGGACCAGGGGTTAACAGAACAAAAGGAACAAATTGTGTCGGAACAAGTAATGGCGGAGCAAGTAGTGTCGGAGCAAGTTATGCCAATGTAGTTTGTTATAAATGTGGAAAACCGGGCCACATTATTAGAAATTGCCTGAACCAGGAGAACACGAATGTACAAGGCCGCGGAAGAGTTTTCAATATTAATGCGGCAGAGGCACAGGAAGACCCGGAGCTTGTTACGGGTACGTTTCTTATTGACAATAAATCTGCTTACGTTTTATTTGATTCGGGTGCGGATAGAAGCTATATGAGTATAGATTTTTGTGCTAAATTAATTTGTCCATTGACGCCGTTGGATAGTAAATTTTTACTCGAATTAGCAAATGGTAAATTAATTTCAGCAGATAATATATGTCGGAATCGAGAAATTAAACTGGTTAGCGAAACATTTAAGATTGATTTGATATCAGTAGAGTTAGGGAGTTTTGATGTGATAATCGGTATGGACTGGTTGAAAGAAGTGAAAGCAGAGATCGTTTGTTACAAAAATGCAATTCGCATTATACGAGAAAAAGGAAAACCCTTAATGGTTTACGGAGAAAAGGGCAACACGAAGCTACATCTTATTAGTAATTTGAAGGCACAAAAACTAATAAGAAAAGGTTTCTATGCTGTTCTAGCACACATCGAGAAAGTACAAACTGAAGAAAAGAGCATCAATGATGTTCCCGTTGCAAAAGAATTTCCCGATGTATTTCCGAAAGAATTACCGGGATTACCCCCACATCGATCCGTTGAATTTCAAATAGATCTTGTACCAGGAGCTGCACCAATAGCTCGTGCTCCTTACAGACTCGCACCCAGCGAGATGAAAGAACTGCAAAGCCAATTACAAGAACTTTTAGAGCGTGGTTTCATTCGACCAAGCACATCACCGTGGGGAGCTCCTGTTTTGTTTGTCAAGAAGAAAGATGGTACATTCAGGTTGTGTATCGACTACCGAGAGTTGAACAAACTTACCATCAAGAACCGATACCCACTAACGAGAATCAACGACTTATTTGATCAACTACAAGGCTCGTCTGTTTATTCAAAGATTGACTTACGTTCCGAGTATCATCAAATGTGGGTGAAAGAAAATGATATTCCAAAGACTGCTTTCAGAACACGTTACGGTCATTACGAGTTTATGGTCATGCCGTTTGGTTTAACTAATGCACCAGCTGTGTTCATGGACCTTATGAACCGAGTGTGTGGATCACACCTTGACAAGTTTGTCATTGTTTTCATTGATGACATACTTATTTACTCAAAGAATGATCAAGAACACGGTGAACATTTGAAAAAGGTGTTAAAAGTATTGAGGAAGGAAGAATTGTACGCTAAGTTTTCAAAGTGTGCATTTTGGTTGGAAGAAGTTCAATTCCTCGGTCACATAGTGAACAAAGAAGGTATTAAGGTGGATCCGGCAAAGATAGAAACTGTTGAAAAGTGGGAAACCCCGAAAACTCTGAAACACATACGCCAGTTTTTAGGACTAGCTGGTTACTACAGAAGGTTCATCCAAGACTTTTCCAGAATAGCAAAACCCTTGACTGCATTAACGCATAAAGGGAAGAAATTTGAATGGAATGATGAACAAGAGAAAGCGTTTCAGTTATTGAAGAAAAAGCTAACTACGGCACCTATATTGTCATTACCTGAAGGGAATGATGATTTTGTGATTTATTGTGACGCATCAAAGCAAGGTCTCGGTTGTGTATTAATGCAACGAACGAAGGTGATTGCTTATGCGTCTAGACAATTGAATATTCACGAGCAAAATTATACGATGCATGATTTAGAATTAGGCGCGGTTGTTTTTGCATTAAAGACTTGGAGGCACTACTTATATGGGGTCAAAAGTATTATATATACCGACCACAAAAGTCTTCAACACATATTTAATCAGAAACAACTGAATATGAGGCAGCGTAGGTGGATTGAATTGTTGAATGATTACGACTTTGATATTCGTTACCACCCGGGGAAGGCAAATGTGGTAGCCGACGCATTGAGCAGAAAGGACAGAGAACCCATTCGAGTAAAATCTATGAATATAATGATTCACACTAACCTTACTACTCAAATAAAGGAGGTGCAACAAGGAGTTTTAAAAGAGAGAAATTTAAAGGATGAAATACCTAAAGGATCGGAGAAGCATCTTAATATTCGGGAAGACGGAACCCGGTATAGGGCTGAAAGAATTTGGGTACCAAAATTTGGAGATATGAGAGAAATGGTACTTAGAGAAGCTCATAAAACCAGATACTCAATACATCCTGGAACGGGGAAGATGTACAAGGATCTTAAGAAACATTTTTGGTGGCCAGGTATGAAAGCCGATATTGCTAAATATGTAGGAGAATGTTTGACGTGTTCTAAGGTCAAAGCTGAGCATCAGAAACCATCAGGTCTACTTCAACAACCCGAAATCCTGGAATGGAAATGGGAAAACATTACCATGGATTTCATCACTAAATTGCCAAGGACTGCAAGTGGTTTTGATACTATTTGGGTAATAGTTGATCGTCTCACCAAATCAGCACACTTCCAGCCAATAAGAGAAGATGACAAGATGGAGAAGTTAGCACGATTGTATTTGAAGGAAGTCGTCTCCAGACATGGAATACCAATCTCTATTATCTCTGATAGGGATGGCAGATTTATTTCAAGATTCTGGCAGACATTACAGCAAGCATTAGGAACTCGTCTAGACATGAGTACTGCCTATCATCCACAAATTGATGGACAGAGCGAAAGGATGATACAAACGCTTGAAGACATGCTGTAGTGACCCAGAAAATTTCGACTAATTTTAAATCAAACTCTCGATATGATTTAATATTTTTAACATGATAAGCAAAGTCTGAAATGTTGAGTCTCGAAAAACTTGTAACCATGTTCATATATTCATTTGACCTTTGACTACTCTTGGCGATTCACGAACAATTGTGTGTAAATAACTATGTAAATATATATATGAAATATGAAATTTGATATATATATAAATAGTAATATAAGTATTAATATAATTATTATCATTATTATAATTACCAACAAATTCACTAAAGTTATTATTATTGTGATTTATTATTGTTATTACCCTTATTATTTGTATTATTATTATTATTATTATTATTATTATTATTATTATTTGTATTATTATTATATTTATTAATATTATTATTTATAATATTAATATTTGGATTATTATTAATATAATTATAATTATAATTATTAATTATTAATAATATTTATATAAATAACGTATGAAAAATCTTTAGGAATCAAATTCCATTCCCCATCTCAATCAGCTGTAGTTGATTTTTGTTTTACTGTCTCACAAAATAGAATCTCAATCACAATATGAACAAAAAACCGTTTGCAATTGACATCAGCTTTTAATTATTTAATTTTTATATTTTTTCCCATTTTTGTTATATGTCGACCTCAAGTAATCAACTCAGATTCTTATTTCAATTATCCATCACACTTTTCCCTTCTTTTATGGATGTCTCCTTGCTCCTGATTCCTTTCACCATATCTCAACCGTCACCACTTCTAATCTCTCCCTCTCACACAACTGCACTTCCTTTTACTTTTGTTTCAACCACAACCCGAACAAACAATACGTGTTTCTGTTTTATTCTTCTAATCAAACTTTCACTACTACTATTATTCATGATTGCTACCATCAACGAATAACAAGAACACCATTTGTCCCATAACTTTCGAACACCATGAACAAACCACCATAGAACCAACGTTTATGTTACCTTCTTAGTTGAAACCCCCATTGTTGTCATCGAATAAAAACACCACCACCGCTAATGCTATATTTATGTTAATCAAGACTGCTGAAATTTCTGTTTTCATTCCTGTTCCACGATGAATAAACCCAATACCACCCTCACCATAACATCATCATGAACCACCGAAATCGCCACCCACTTCCACCATCTCTACATCGTCTTAAACCACCAAGTGATCCTGCTTCACTGCTGCTACCAAGTCCGTTTCTGTTGCACCTTGATAACCATCGACCTCCTTGTTAACAACTGCTACTAGCTGCGTATATTTTTCTCTTTCTTTTTGTTTCAGCCGACAACCATCACTTCATTCTCTCTCATTCTCTCTCTCTCATGGTTTTAATTCGAATAACCACCAAACAAAGTATCACTGCTACTGTTTACTCTTGTTGAATTCCTGCTGCATCTTTTCGAATACCACAGACCACTTCTATCACTCGCTATGGCTGCTGTAAGTTTCTAGTCTTGCTAATTCACTTATGTTTCTATTATACTACAATAAAGAGATGATTAAAGACATTGAATATTGAAAATAACTATAAAGGAATAAAGTGATAAAGATGATTACCTCTTGTGGTCGACAATAATTAAACAACTGGTTCCACCATCCATTAGTATATATAAAAATATATTGCTAGACGTTTGAACTCATTAAACCTAATAATCGATACATGGAACTTGGGCCATTTAAAAATAATCTAACCTAAATGGACTAGTCTCAGGGGCCACAATTATTTTTACACAAATGGGCCGTAGGTTATGCTTATTTGAGTCGTTAACTCAATACCGTAAACTGAAAACGAGGACGGAGAGGAATTGATGATGGGAAATTATGATCAATATATTAACTTTAAGTATAACGATAATGATATTAGTTGATAACGATGATGATTATGATAATCAAAATAATGGTGGTACGATTATAATAATGATGATGTTCGGTTATAAGGGACGATGATGATGATATGTAGAGGATGATGGTGTTAGGGATGATGGGTATGATTATGATATTAATACTATATAATTTAGATGGTTATGCTGAATTAAAAATGTTAAATGATGAAAATGGTGATGTTAAAATCTTAATGAAGATGAAGTCAGATAGATTAAATAGTTAAAATGATTTAATTTGCAAGATAAATAAGAAAGTATCAAACAGAGCAGTTGGTTAAGGGCGTTGGTGATTATTGAGAGGTCATGGGTTCGAACCCAGGCCACTATAATATTTTTTTTAATTATCAAGAGAAGTTGTAGTGCTGAAAGTTTGGGTCTGTTGGGCCTGTTCTAGATTATGGACTCTTTGGATATTGAACTAAAAGTAGGCTAAAACGTTGAGCTGAAATAGGTTGGGCGAGATTAATAGGAATGGATCCAAATCTAGCTGTAATTGGGTTTCATTTAATGGGTTAATTAAATTTAGGCTGCATAAAAAAAATCAGAAAACCAAGTTGACTTGAGTGGTCTGGAGTGTGGTTTCTAACCCGAGAGGTCTCGGGTTCAAGCCCGGGCAAAGACGTGTATTTTATTATTAAGGCTTGTTACTTGAGGTAGTATTTTTAATATTATTATTATTATTATTATTATTATTATTATTATTATTATTATTATTATTATTATTATTATTATTATCATAATTATTATTAATATTATTATTAGTACTATTTTTCATTAAAAGTATCCTTTTTACTATTATTATCATTATTAGAAAACTTATCATTTTTTTTATTTAAAATTATTATTATTACTATCATTATTGTTATCATTAATGTTATAACTATTATTAGCCTTATTTTAGTATTATTATAATTAACATTTCGCAAACAGGAGAAAATATGTAAAAATATATTTATTACCTAAGTATAATAATATCACATAATACTATGTTTTAACTTATATAATATTATAACGTTAACTAAATTTTATATCAAATAAATATTACAAAATATTATAAGTATTAATGAAATCATATATAAGAAAATTAATCTTAATACATAACAGAATATATATAAACTTAGTTAAATTATATTATAATGTGTTAATATATATATACATGATATAGGTTCGTGAATCCGAGGCCAACTCTACATTGTTTAGTTGTTCAATGTCGTCATATGTATTTTTACTACAAAATACAATACGGTGAGTTTCATTTGCTCCCTTCTTACTCTTAACGTTTTTGGGCTGAGAATACATGCAAATACTTTATTAACTGTTTTCAATATTTATATGTGTGAGTTTCATTATTCCCTTTTTATATACATTTTTGGGCTGAGAATACATGCAAATATTTTATTAACTGTTTTACAATATTTATATGCGTGAGTCTCATTACTCCCTTTTTAAATGCTTTTGCAATATATATATTTTTGGGACTGAGAACACATGCACTGTTTTTATAACTGTTTTACGAAATAGACACAAGTAATCAAAACTACATTATATGGTTGAATTATCGAAATCGAATATGCCCCTTTTTATTTAGTCTGGTAATCTAAGAATTAGGGAACAGACACCCTAATTGACGCGAACTCTAAAGATAGATCTATCGGGCCCAACAATCCCCATCCAAAGTACCAGATGCTTTAGTACTTCGAAATTTATATCATGTCCGAAGGAGGATCCCGAAATGATGGGGATATTCTTATATGCATATTGTGAATGTCGGTTACCAGGTGTTCAATCCATATGAATGATATTTTTGTCTCTATGCATGGGACGTATGATTATGAGAAATGGAAGTATGAAATCTTGTGGTCTATTAAAATTATGAAATGATTCTTTATGATACACTAATGAACTTACCAACCTTTTGGTTGACACTTTAAAGCATGTTTATTCTCAGGTACGAAAGAAATCTTCCGCTGTGCATTTGCTCATATTAGAGATATTACTTGGAGTCATTCATGACATATTTCAAAAGATGTTACATTCGAGTCGTTGAGTTCATCAAGATTATTATTAAGTCAATTATATTTGGATATATTATGAAATGCTTTACATGCCTGTCAACTGTCGATGTAACGAAAGTTTGTCTTTTAAAAACGAATGCAATGTTTGTAAAATTTATCATATAGAGGTCAATTACCTCATGATGTAATCAACTGTTGTGAATCGTTTGTAATCGATATGGACTTTGTCCGGATGGATTAGGACGGGTCCTTTCAGTTGGTATCAGAGCGGAGGTCTTAGTGAACCAGGTCTGCATTAGTGTGTCTAACTGATAAGTCGATAGGATACATTAGTAAGTCTGGACTTCGACCGTGTCTGCATGTCAAAAAGTTTTGCTTATCATTTCTAGTCGGAAATCATCTGCTTATCATCCTTAGAAAATTACCTGCTTATCATTCTTAGTCTAGACACATCCTACTGCAATGATTGCATGAATAGTGTATAGACAAAAATTTGTATCTTAGTATATCTGCTAATTCATATCTTAGCATATCTGTTACTGTAGACTTTGCCTGACAACTTCCGTAAATTCCTCCGTAACTTATGGGATTTTAGTATTATATATGCATATGTAAATTATGTAATGCAGGGTACTAATCTACATCCTATAATCTATTTCTTATCGAAAATCCTCCATCTGATCGTACGAGATGAATCCTGCAATCAGTTTGAGTCCCTCAGATTCCGATAGCTATTCCGATAGTTATTCCGACAGCTATTCCGACATAGATGTTCACCTAAGCTCCGAAAACAGCGTCATTGGCATGAATCAACCAATCAGCCATTATCAATTCATCTGATGGGTTCGTAATCGATTTAATTAATGGAAACGTGCAGAAGGCAATCCCTTCCACCAACCGAATTCACCTCTTAACAATGAACCTGAAGCGTTTACCGGCGAACCTGTTCGAGACACCATTTTCAGTCTCATTTTCAGGGTAACTCGACAAGATTATATTCTATCCACAATTTTGAACCTTATTCATCCGCTCGTTCCGACCGACAATCATCCTGGAATAATAAGTCAATGAACTTCGCGCTCGAATAATCAATTCGGAGAATATGGTGTAAAATGTACCAGCTTCAACAACATCACCGGCACCAACAGTACCATCAATAATAGCACCAGTACCATCAACAATCCATGCTTCAATATCATCATCTGTACTTTGAGTATGATCTTCGTTCTATGTATCGTTCTACCTCATTTATCTTCGTTCGACATGGCGAATATGTAATCTCTAAAGTTTTAGAGATTATTTATTCTAGTTCCACCCGAAAAGCAAATGAGTTTAATATCATATTAACTCATTAAATCCATGAATGCATCTGAAGAAAATATATATGTATATATGTTTTCATAAAGATTGTAATTAAAAATTCTCTTGTACAAACTGTTAATGGTGAAAATATTTTAACGGGTAGGTAATACCCGAGTAATATTTAAATTTCACATTAATAAGTTACACTGTACATTCTTCGAATCTGATTCAACAGTCATTTACTATCCTACTTACATTCACCGATATGCAAATCCGTTCACCACAGAATAACCATATTCATCCAATTTCATATTGGATTTTGATTTTTTCAAAATCCAACAAGTGGCATAATGAAGAAAACATTTGATAAAATAAAATTTGTTAGAAACAAACAAATTAACTATGAGAAAATTTTGTTAAGAATCCACGCTAACAAAATCCTAACTAGCTGTTCCTAGCTAACTGTGGACTAATCAACTGAGAACTACCAGCAGTGGACAATTAAAATGAATTAAAATGTTAATTGTAACATATGAAACTAAACATCTCTTCAAGTTTGCCACTTGATTTCATCTTAAACCTCATTTGTATCTTGGTGATTCCAAACTGCGTTCAAACATTTCATGATTCTTGAAAACACCTTAAACGAGAGGATGAACCAACCACACTTCATCTACGGAAGAAAAGATTTATGCATATAGTTATGCACCTGAGAAACTCTCGGCAAATGAGTAAAAGTTTAACATGTAGCCGCGTCAGATCTTTTGGCATTTATTAGGAAAAAAAAAAAATAACTTTGCGATCCCTTTTCAAAATAGCCAATTTTGTCACAGCTCCATCAAGACAACTTCAACTCTTCATTCAAAACAACCTTATTATAACCTTGATATATATGCGTGCTCATTTATTGTTACCAGAGAACCTTTTATATTCCACCATATTACCCTCGGCGTCTAATCATCTAAAAACACAATTCTCTTGAAACCACCACGGATTGATAATCGATGACTCAGATATATTAGCATTAAATGCAGAGGAAACAGAAAAATTATAGATGGTCTAAATGGCAAAAAGTTTGATGATAAAGAAGGGAGTGTTAGGAACGTTCGATATAAAATTTGGTACTGAAAAAAAAAAAAAAAAAACAAATTGAGCAAACCACGAAGGAGTCTCTGAATGAATCACAAGGACTAAACTTGTACATTAAGAATCCTGATGATTCTGTTTCTGATGAAATCTTTAACGAGTACCTTGCTTCTGACTCCAAACTCTGGCGAACAAATCTTCTTCACCATCCTTCGATATTAGAAATTCCAAGATATCATCGTATTTTTTTTATTATAAATATCCTCCATATTTCTGAAGATATTTTTATAACTATTCTTATCTGAAATCATTAATCTCTTCGTGCTATCAGTATTACATCATATAGAAACTGTTAGTTTCTATATTCTGTAAACTTCGAGCTTAAAATATGAATGTTATTGAAGTAATGTTGGGAACTGATGCATGAATTAGTATAATATAATGACACTTGATCAACGTGATTATATTACAGTAGTTCATACTGAGTTTCTAATGGAACGTGATGATTCACAGTACCATCATCATGTGCCATTTACACGACTCTTACGTTCTACCCAATCTCTAAACATATTAAGAACATATCTTATTGATAGTTCTATCTTTTCGAATATTCTGGAAAATTACCAAATCAAGATCGTGCCATTACGATTTTCTTCTTAGAACATTAACTATGTTCATTTCAAAATCCATACGAATTCTGGACCATTATTCGCTTGACTGTAAGTCGGGAAGAGGAGAAAAAAAGTATGGCACCCTTGAATATAAAAGAAAATATAAAGCTCGACAACAATACATAAATTACAAACCGTGCATATCAATACGTATTGCCACGTAAAGACACAGGAGAATTAAAAACACTATAACCCCAAGGTAATAGTAAAGGTAAATAAAATCCTCAGGTGGTAGATGAAAGAGAAGAATGACAGATATGAAAGTTAAAAGTATATTAAGGATCAGAATGGGATGGAGCATATTAACGAATGCTTTAAGGTATGAATTGAGGGAGAAAGAATAGAAGGTGTGAGTTGTAAGAAAACAACGGGGGTGGATTTATAGAAAGATATCCGACAAAACAATCAAAACAGATGATCGCATTTAAAGCGAATCCTAATTTCCTTAATCACCGAAGAACCAAATCGTATTACGAAGATTTTCTCTAATTCCCTTGAACTTCGGAAATCAACCCTATCTACGTCAAAAGATTTGACGAATCTCTATTTTATCATTTCACTCTTTTACGATAGCTTCACTCATACGCTTCGAGAAATCGAATTATTTTATCCGTATTTCTTAATCATGATAAAACTCTATGTATCAGCTTATATTCATCATAATAACATTCTTACTATTAGCCATGGCGACCTCATTAAAATTTTGAGACAAAATTTCTTTAACGGGTAGGTACTGTAGTGACCCGGAAAATTTCGACTAATTTTAAATCAAACTCTCGATACGATTTAATATTTTTAACATGATAAGCAAAGTCTGTAATGTTGAGTCTCGAAAAACTTGTAACCATGTTCATATATTCATTTGACCTTTGACTACTCTTGGCGATTCACGAACAATTGTGTGTAAATAACTATGTAAATATATATATGAAATATGAAATTTGATATATATATAAATAGTAATATAAGTATTAATATAATTATTATCATTATTATAATTACCAACAAATTCACTAAAGTTATTATTATTGTGATTTATTATTGTTATTACCCTTATTATTTGTATTATTATTATTATTATTAATATTATTATTATTATTTGTATTATTATTATATTTATTAATATTATTATTAATAATATTAATATTTGGATTATTATTAATATAATTATAATTATAATTATTAATTATTAATAATATTTATATAAATAACGTATGAAAAATCTTTAGGAATCAAATTCCATTCCCCATCTCAATCAGCTGTAGTTGATTTTTGTTTTACTGTCTCACAAAATAGAATCTCAATCACAATATGAACAAAAAACCGTTTGCAATCGACATCAGCTTTTAATTATTTAATTTTTATATTTTTTCCCATTTTTGTTATATGTCGACCTCAAGTAATCAACTCAGATTCTTATTTCAATTATCCATCACACTTTTCCCTTCTTTTATGGATGTCTCCTTGCTCCTGATTCCTTTCACCATATCTCAACCATCACCACTTCTAATCTCTCCCTCTCACACAACTGCACTTCCTTTTACTTTTGTTTCAACCACAACCCGAACAAACAATACGTGTTTCTGTTTTATTCTTCTAATCAAACTTTCACTGCTACTATTATTCATGATTGCTACCATCAACGAATAACAAGAACACCATTTGTCCCATAACTTTCGAACACCATGAACAAACCACCATAGAACCAACGTTTATGTTACCTTCTTAGTTGAAACCCCCATTGTTGTCATCGAATAAAAACACCACCACCGCTAATGCTATATTTATGTTAATCAAGACTGCTGAAATTTATATTTTCATTCCTGTTCCACGATGAATAAACCCAATACCACCCTCACCATAACATCATCATGAACCACCGAAATCGCCACCCACTTCCACCATCTCTACATCGTCTTAAACCACCAAGTGATCCTGCTTCACTGCTGCTACCAAGTCCGTTTCTGTTGCACCTTGATAACCATCGACCTCCTTGTTAACAACTGCTACTAGCTGCGTATATTTTTCTCTTTCTTTTTGTTTCAGCTGACAACCATCACTTCATTCTCTCTCATTCTCTCTCTCTCATGGTTTTAATTCGAATAACCACCAAACAAAGTATCACTGCTACTGTTTACTCTTGTTGAATTCCTGCTGCATCTTTTCGAATACCACAGACCACTTCTATCACTCGCTATGGCTGCTGTAAGTTTCTAGTCTTGCTAATTCACTTATGTTTCTATTATACTACAATAAAGAGATGATTAAAGACATTGAATATTGAAAATAACTATAAAGGAATAAAGTGATAAAGATGATTACCTCTTGTGGTCGACAATAATTAAACAACTGGTTCCACCATCCATTAGTATATATAAAAATATATTGCTAGACGTTTGAACTCATTAAACCTAATAATCGATACATGGAACTTGGGCCATTTAAAAATAATCTAACCTAAATGGACTAGTCTCAGGTGCCACAATTATTTTTACACAAATGGGCCGTAGGTTATGCTTATTTGAGTCGTTAACTCAATACCGTAAACTGAAAACGAGGACGGAGAGGAATTGATGATGGGAAATTATGATCATTATATTAACTTTAAGTATAACGATAATGATATTAGTTGATAACGATGATGATTATGATAATCAAAATAATGGTGGTACGATTATAATAATGATGATGTTCGGTTATAAGGGACGATGATGATGATATGTAGAGGATGATGGTGTTAGGGATGATGGGTATGATTATGATATTAATACTATATAATTTAGATGGTTATGCTGAATTAAAAATGTTAAATGATGAAAATGGTGATGTTAAAATCTTAATGAAGATGAAGTCAGATAGATTAAATAGTTAAAATGATTTAATTTGCAAGATAAATAAGAAAGTATCAAACAGAGCAGTTGGTTAAGGGCGTTGGTGATTATTGAGAGGTCATGGGTTCGAACCCAGGCCACTATAATATTTTTTTTAATTATCAAGAGAAGTTGTAGTGCTGAAAGTTTGGGTCTGTTGAGCCTGTTCTAGATTATGGACTCTTTGGATATTGAACTAAAAGTAGGCTAAAACGTTGAGCTGAAATAGGTTGGGCCAGATTAATAGGAATGGATCCAAATCTAGCTGTAATTGGGTTTCATTTAATGGGTTAATTAAATTTAGGCTGCATAAAAAAAATCAGAAAAACAAGTTGACTTGAGTGGTCTGGAGTGTGGTTTCTAACCCGAGAGGTCTCGGGTTCAAGCCCGGGCAAAGACGTGTATTTTATTATTAAGGCTTGTTACTTGAGGTAGTATTTTTAATATTATTATTATTATTATTATTATTATTATTATTATTATTATTATTATTATTATTATTATTATTATTATCATAATTATTATTAATATTATTATTAGTACTATTTTTCATTAAAAGTATCCTTTTTACTATTATTATCATTATTAGAAAACTTATCATTTTTTTTATTTAAAATTATTATTATTACTATCATTATTGTTATCATTAATGTTATAACTATTATTAGCCTTATTTTAGTATTATTATAATTAACATTTCGCAAACAGGAGAAAATATGTAAAAATATATTTATTACCTAAGTATAATAATATCACATAATACTATGTTTTAACTTATATAATATTATAACGTTAACTAAATTTTATATCAAATAAATATTACAAAATATTATAAGTATTAATGAAATCATATATAAGAAAATTAATCTTAATACATAACAGAATATATATAAACTTAGTTAAATTATATTATAATGTGTTAATATATATATACATGATATAGGTTCGTGAATCCGAGGCCAACTCTACATTGTTTAGTTGTTCAATGTCGTCATATGTATTTTTACTACAAAATACAATACGGTGAGTTTCATTTGCTCCCTTCTTACTCTTAACGTTTTTGGGCTGAGAATACATGCAAATACTTTATTAACTGTTTTCAATATTTATATGTGTGAGTTTCATTATTCCCTTTTTATATACATTTTTGGGCTGAGAATACATGCAAATATTTTATTAACTGTTTTACAATATTTATATGCGTGAGTCTCATTACTCCCTTTTTAAATGCTTTTGCAATATATATATTTTTGGGACTGAGAACACATGCACTGTTTTTATAACTGTTTTACGAAATAGACACAAGTAATCAAAACTACATTATATGGTTGAATTATCGAAATCGAATATGCCCCTTTTTATTTAGTCTGGTAATCTAAGAATTAGGGAACAGACACCCTAATTGACGCGAACTCTAAAGATAGATCTATCGGGCCCAATAAGCCCCATCCAAAGTACCAGATGCTTTAGTACTTCGAAATTTATATCATGTCCAAAGGAGGATCCCGAAATGATGGGGATATTCTTATATGCATATTGTGAATGTCGGTTACCAGGTGTTCAATCCATATGAATGATATTTTTGTCTCTAAGCATGGGACGTATGATTATGAGAAATGGAAGTATGAAATCTTGTGGTCTATTAAAATTATGAAATGATTCTTTATGATACACTAATGAACTTACCAACCTTTTGGTTGACACTTTAAAGCATGTTTATTCTCAGGTACGAAAGAAATCTTCCGCTGTGCATTTGCTCATATTAGAGATATTACTTGGAGTCATTCATGACATATTTCAAAAGATGTTACATTCGAGTCGTTGAGTTCATCAAGATTATTATTAAGTCAATTATATTTGGATATATTATGAAATGCTTTACATGCCTGTCAACTGTCGATGTAACGAAAGTTTGTCTTTTAAAAACGAATGCAATGTTTGTAAAATTTATCATATAGAGGTCAATTACCTCATGATGTAATCAACTGTTGTGAATCGTTTGTAATCGATATGGACTTTGTCCGGATGGATTAGGACGGGTCCTTTCACATGCTACGAGCATGTGTTATTGATTTCGGAAACAGTTGGGATCGACATCTACCGTTAGCAGAATTTTCCTACAACAACAGCTACCATTCAAGCATTGAGATGGCGCCGTTTGAAGCACTTTATGGTAGAAAGTGCAGGTCTCCAATTTGTTGGAGTGAAGTGGGGGATAGACAGATTACGAGTTCGGAGATAATACAAGAAACTACTGAGAAGATCATCCAAATTCAACAACGGTTGAAAACCGCCCAAAGTCGACAAAAGAGCTACGCTGACATTAAAAGAAAAGATATAGAATTTGAAATTGGAGAGATGGTCATGCTTAAAGTTGCACCTTGGAAAGGCGTTGTTCGATTTAGTAAACGAGGGAAATTAAATCCAAGGTATATTGGACCATTCAAGATTATTGATCGTGTCGGACCAGTAGCTTACCGACTTGAGTTACCTCAACAACTCGCGGCTGTACATAACACTTTTCACGTCTCGAATTTGAAGAAATGTTTTGCTAAAGAAGATTTCACTATTCCGTTGGACGAAATCCAAATCAATGAAAAACTTCAATTCATTGAAGAACCCGTCGAAATAATGGATCGTGAGGTTAAGAGACTTAAACAAAACAAGATACCGATTGTTAAGGTTCGATGGAATGCTCGTAGAGGACCCGAGTTCACCTGGGAGCGTGAAGATCAGATGAAGAAGAAATACCCACATTTATTTCCAGAAGATACGTCAACACCTTCAACTGCTTAAAATTTCGGGACAAAATTTATTTAACGGGTAGGTACTGTAGTGACCCGAACTTTTCCATGTTTATATATATTAATTGAGATTGATATTTACATGATTAAATGTTTCCAACATGTTAAGCAATCAAACTTGTTAAGACTTGATTAATTGAAATATGTTTCATATAAACAATTGACCACCCAAGTTGACCGGTGATTCACGAACGTTAAAACTTGTAAAAACTATATGATGACATATATATGAATATATATATATATAGTTAACATGATATTATGATAAGTAAATATATCATTAAGTATATTAACAATGAACTACATATGTAAAAACAAGACTACTAACTTAATGATTTTTAAACGAGACATATATGTAACGATTATCGTTGTAAAGACATTTAATGTATATATATCATATTAAGAGATATTCATACATGATAATATCATGATAATATAATAATTTAAAATCTCATTTGATATTATAAACATTGGGTTAACAACATTTAACAAGATCGTTAACCTAAAGGTTTCAAAACAACACTTACATGTAACGACTAAACGATGACTCAACGACTCAGTTAAAATGTATATACATGTAGTGTTTTAATATGTATTTATACACTTTTGAAAGACTTCAATACACTTATCAAAATACTTCTACTTAACAAAAATTCTTACAATTACATCCTCGTTCAGTTTCATCAACAATTCTACTCGTATGCACCCGTATTCGTACTCGTACAATACACAGCTTTTAGATGTATGTACTATTAGTATATACACTCCAATGATAAGCTTTTAGCAGCCCATGTGAGTCACCTAACACATGTGGGAACCATCATTTGGCAACTAGCATGAAATATCTCATAAAATTACAAAAATATGAGTAATCATTCATGACTTATTTACATGAAAACAAAATTACATATCCTTTATATCTAATCCATACACCAACGACCAAAAACACCTACAAACACTTTCATTCTTCAATTTTCTTCATCTAATTGATCTCTCTCAAGTTCTATCTTCAAGTTCTAAGTGTTCTTCATAAATTCTACAAGTTCTAGTTACATAAAATCAAGAATACTTTCAAGTTTGCTAGCTCACTTCCAATCTTGTAAGGTGATCATCCAACCTCAAGAAATATTTGTTTCTTACAGTAGGTTATCATTCTAATACAAGGTAATAATCATATTCAAACTTTGGTTCAATTTCTATAACTATAACAATCTTATTTCAAGTGATGATCTTACTTGAACTTGTTTTCGTGTCATGATTCTGCTTCAAGAACTTCGAGCCATCCAAGGATCCGTTGAAGCTAGATCCATTTTTCTCTTTTCCAGTAGGTTTATCCAAGGAACTTAAGGTAGTAATTATATTCATAACATCATTCGATTCATACATATAAAGCTATCTTATTCGAAGGTTTAAACTTGTAATCACTAGAACATAGTTTAGTTAATTCTAAACTTGTTCGCAAACAAAAGTTAATCCTTCTAACTTGACTTTTAAAATCAACTAAACACATGTTCTATATCTATATGATATGCTAACTTAATGATTTAAAACCTGGAAACACGAAAAACACTGTAACAGCGGATTTACGCCGTCGTAGTAACACCGCGGGCTGTTTTGGGTTAGTTAATTAAAAACTATGATAAACTTTGATTTAAAAGTTGTTATTCTGGGAAAATGATTTTTATTATGAACATGAAACTATATCCAAAAATTATGGTTAAACTCAAAGTGGAAGTATGTTTTCTAAAATGGTCATCTAGACGTCGTTCTTTCGACTGAAATGACTACCTTTACAAAAACGACTTGTAACTAATTTTTCCGACTATAAACCTATACTTTTTCTACTTATATTCATAAAATAGAGTTCAATATGAAACCATAGCAATTTGATTCACTCAAAACGGATTTAAAATGAAGAAGTTATGGGTAGAACGAGATTGGATAATTTTTCTCATTTTAGCTACGTGAAAATTGGTAACAAATCTATTCCAACCATAACTTAATCAACTTGTATTGTATATTATGTAATCTTGAGATACCATAGACACGTATACAATGTTTCGACCTATCATGTCGACACATCTATATATATTTCGGAACAACCATAGACACTCTATATGTGAATGTTGGAGTTAGCTATACAGGGTTGAGGTTGATTCCAAAATATATATAGTTTGAGTTGTGATCAATACTGAGATACATATACACTGGGTCGTGGATTGATTCAAGATAATATTTATCGATTTATTTCTGTACATCTAACTGTGGACAACTAGTTGTAGGTTACGAACGAGGACAGCTGACTTAATAAACTTAAAACATCAAAATATATTAAAAGTGTTGTAAATATATTTTGAACATACTTTGATATATATGTATATATTGTTATAGGTTCGTGAATCAACCAGTGGCCAAGTCTTACTTCCCGACGAAGTAAAAATCTGTGAAAGTGAGTTATAGTCCCACTTTTAAAATCTAATATTTTTGGGATGAGAATGCATGCAGGTTTTATAAATGATTTACAAAATAGACACAAGTACGTGAAACTACATTCTATGGTTGAATTATCGAAATCTAATATGCCCCTTTTTATTAAGTCTGGTAATCTAAGAATTAGGAAACAGACACCCTAATTGACGCGAATCCTAAAGATAGATCTATCGGGCCCAACAAGCCCCATCCAAAGTACCAGATGCTTTAGTACTTCGAAATTTATATCATGTCCGAAGGAGGATCCCGGAATGATGGGGATATTCATATATGCATCTTGTTAATGTCGGTTACCAGGTGTTCACCATATGAATGATTTTTATCTCTATGTATGGGATGTGTATTGAAATATGAAATCTTGTGGTCTATTGTTACAATTTGATATATATAGGTTAAACCTATAACTCACCAACATTTTTGTTGACGTTTAAAGCATGTTTATTCTCAGGTGAATACTAAGAGCTTCCGCTGTTGCATACTAAAATAAGGACAAGATTTGGAGTCCATGTTTGTATGATATTGTGTAAAAACTGCATTCAAGAAACTGATTTCGATGTAACATATTTGTATTGTAAACCATTATGTAATGGTCGTGTGTAAACAGGATATTTTAGATTATCATTATTTGATAATCTACGTAAAGCTTTTTAAACCTTTATTTATGAAATAAAGGTTATGGTTTGTTTTAAAAATGAATGAAGTCTTTGAAAAACGTCTCATATAGAGGTCAAAACCTCGCAACGAAATCAATTAATATGGAACGTTTTTAATCAATAAGAACGGGACATTTCATAAACACCATTTAATCCGAAAATTAGTGTTCTTGAGCAATTTTATACCCAATTCGATTTTGATGATTTTTAGTGTAATTATGCTTAAATTTCTTGTGTATTATGCTTGTATAACCTAGATTGATGCTATTGAACATGATTAGAAGCCTTAAACTTCAAATTTAGAGTAATCTAGGGTTTGTGTTCTTGAGCAAAATTGGGGCTTTTTGATATAGACGGGTTATGGCCAAATTTTGTTGTTAGTTTATGCTAAATTGAGTAGTGTAACATGTTTAGGTAGTTAAATGATCCAAACTTTGAGCCTAAACATGATTTTTGAGAATTAAAGTGGACTTTTTCAAGTCTAAAATTCATGAATTTGATTTTTGAGAGATAATGCCATTTGAAACTTGTTTAATTGCTAATAATGATTATTTTGACATGTTATTTGAGTTGAATGCTTATGAACTTGGCGAACATTTTCGTATATGCTTATTTGAAAAAGTGTAGATTTGATAAAAATATGAAAATGAGCATAAGTTTGATATAAATTGAACATGTCATTGTAATTATTTTGATTGATGATTTTGCTGACACTAATGCATATTTGGATGCACAAAAATTGTGTTTGATGTGTTTTGCAGACTGAAAGGGGTGAATCTTCATCCCAAGCTCGCATTGCTCCTCCTGAGAATGCGGAACAACAGGATGTTGATAACTATTACAAACAAGATATACCTCATCCAGTTATGACATTTTCAGATATGCACGTGGAAGATTTGCACCCGAACTTGAGATAAGACAGACGTTGGATAGATTATCCAAAATACCAAAGGGGCTTGCACACTCTTCATTTTAAAGCTGTTGAAGTACCTAGGGTAATAGAATGGGAACCGTTAGAAGCCGTAGGATTGGGCGAACGGATTAGAGAATTACTTACACAGAGGTATGATAATTCTACTTTTAACGATTGGGTACGATTATTCAACATGCGTAGACCTGTATATAAAGTATGGTGTGAAGAATTATTGTGTAGTATAGAAATAAATGATCGGGTAGCTACTTTAACCGATCGAACTTTTATTAGATTTTTGTTAGCTACTTTAACTGAAGATACTTTTGCTTTGGACTAATCTAAAAAGTTTTATCCGATTTATTGTATGAAAGATGAATCTACACGATGAATCAATTCCATCATTAAAAGGAAGTAAAATCTTCCGAAAAAGAAACGCGCTTCTTGATTTAGGTCATGAAGTTGTCGTCCAGACCAGATGTAGGTTGACGAAAAATCTAGAAAAGTCATCACTAAAATCAGCAGGAAATCCACGGACCTCAGCATAAAACAGGGTCGCCAAGTGGTCAGACTTATCCTAACCATCAGAGGATCTGTCTTGTAAAATGGGGAGGACACCGTGCAAATTAGCTGGATAAGACTAATAAATCAGATCCCCAGAAAGGATAATCTCCTTAAAAGATCAAAAATCAGCTTTTAAGACTGATATTACTCAATCCTAGAGATTGACCTTAAAGATTGAGAATTACAAACTCATGGAATTCGATGATATCTAAACTCGAGCTTGAACGAGAAAATATTTTGATCAAAATTACAAACTGATTTGTTTTCTAAAAACCCATTTCCAATGCGTTCATTACCATTGAATGTAAAATCCTAGAAATTCACCTGGAATTCATTAGGTCACCTGAACCAAATCGGGTGTCAACCGTAAGAACGGTGGTTGCATAATATGGTCAAAGACAGGACCTTGTGCCAAACCGAAAAATCATAAAGGTGAGCTTTACTATTGCTCC
Organism: Rutidosis leptorrhynchoides; assembly: GCF_046630445.1. Classification (NCBI taxonomy): domain Eukaryota; kingdom Viridiplantae; phylum Streptophyta; class Magnoliopsida; order Asterales; family Asteraceae; genus Rutidosis; species Rutidosis leptorrhynchoides. Next base: position 160,834,380 of record NC_092343.1, on the reverse strand, counting down.
TACCAAGGATAGTAATTGCATTCAACACGTTATAGACCATAATTAAAAGCATGTCAGGGGACATTGCCTTAACAGTTGCTTGTTCAACGCTTTCCTTTACAACCGGACGGTAGTTTATCGAAAGGTAATATACGGAGCAAGTATACTGGACGTGTTGCTTTCCCAATACAAGGTTAGCAAGTGGGTGACACAAAACCGCAAGTTTTGAGCTAAAATTTCCAAATCTGAAACCCACCAAACCCACAAAAACAATTTGCAAACACCGGTGAAGGGTTATTCCGGAAAACTTATCTAGGGTAAAAGCTAGATTTAATTTTCAAAAGATCAAATGTTTTCATAAAGATCCAATTTCCTTAAGGATCTAAATTTTCATAGTCATGTGGGACTGTAAACCACATCGTTACTACCATTGTTTATACCACCGTATAGAAATCACTGATGTAAAAAGTGTGAAGAATAAAGAAGGGATTCTAGTATTTCAAGACTATATTGCTTGAGGACAAGCAACGCTCAAGTGTGGGAATATTTGATAATGCTAAAAACGAACATATATTTCATAACATTATTCCTCAAGAAAGACAAGATTTTAGTTGCAATTGTTCTATTTACAAGTGATATTCTTTTAAATATTAAAAAGTGAAGACAAAAGACAGATTCGACAAATTGAAGACACAAAGGTCCAAAAAGCTAAAAAGTACAAGATACAATCAAAAAGGTTCAAATTATTGATGAAGAAAGTCTAAAAATGACAAGAGTACAAGTTACGAAACGCAAAGTACACGATATAAAATAGTACGAAAGGACGTTCGAAAATCCGGATCCGAGACATGAGTCAACTCTCAACGCTCGACGCAACGGACCGAAAGTTACAAATTAATTATGTATATAAATATAATATAATATATAATTAATTATATAAATTATATATTTATATTATATTTATATTATTAAAATCCGTCGGCAAGTAAAGATCCAAAATGGATGAGCTGTAAAGTCGAACTCCGCGACTTGCGGAGTTTGAAGAACAAGAGTGCCGCGACTCGCGGAGCCCTAAATTTTGAAACTGCCTATAAAAGCCAACGCATTTGATCCATTTTAAATATCCATATATCATATCTCTCTATATACGTAAATATATATATATATATTTATATTTTAATTTTAATTTTAATTTTAATTTCTAATAATAAGGGTATGTTAGCGAATGTTGTAAGGGTGTAAGTCAAAATTCTGTCCGTGTAACGCTACGCTATTTTTAATCATTGTAAGTTATGTTCAACCTTTTTACATTAATGTCTCGTAGCTAAATTATTATTATGCTTATTTAAGACGAAGTAATCATGATGTTGGACTAATTACTAAAATTGGGTAATTGGGTTTTGTACCTGATAAGGCTAAAAAGGAACATATATTTCATAGCAATATCCCTCATAAATAACAGGTTTTCATATGTAATTGTATTATATTTTCATTGTAATTGTTTAAATAAATAAGTGCGAAGACAAAAGGCGAAAACGAAGATTTGAGGACACAAACGTCCAAAAATCTCAAATGTACAAGATACAATTCAAAAGGTTCAATTTATTGATGAAAAACGTCTAAAAATGACAAGAGTACAAGTTACAAAACGCAAAGTACACGATATAAAATAGTACGCAAGGACGTTCGAAAATCCGGAACCGGGATATGAGTCAACTCTCAACGCGCGACGCAACGGACTAAAAATTACAAGTCTACTATGCACAAGAATATAATATAATACATAAATAATTATATTAATTATTTATATTTTATATTTATATATATATTATGTCGACAAGCAAAGATCCAAAATGATGTGAGCTGGAAAATCAAACTCCACGACTCGCAGAGTTTGAAGGCCAAAAACGCCACGACTCGCAGAGCAACCAGATTCCAAAATGCCTATAAAAGGCCACGAGCTTCTGCAGTTTTAAAAAAATATATATACATAATAATAATAATACTCCGTAGTATAATATATATATATATATATATATATATATATATATATATATATATATATATATATATATATATATATATATATATATATATATATATATATATATATATATATATATATATATATATATATATATATAGTATAGTATAGTATAGATTAGTGTTAAATTAGATTAGTTCGGGTTATGTAAAGGTTAATTTACGGGTTTTAAAGTCGGAACTCTGTCCGTGTAACACTACGCGATAAATAATCAATGTAAGTTATGTTCTCCTTTTTAAATTAATGTCTCATAACTAAATTATTATTATGCTTATTTAAATTGAAGTAATCGTGATGTTGGGCTAAATATTAAAGATAGGGGTAATTGGGCTTTGTACCATAATTGGGGTTTGGACAAAAGAACGACACTTGTGGAAATTAGACTATGGGCTATTAATGGGCTTTATATTTGTTTACCTAAATGATAGTTTGTTAATTTTAATATAAAGATTTATAAATGGACGTCCCTATAAATAACCATATACACTCGATCGGACACGATGGGCGGGGTATTTATATGTACAAATAATCGTTCATTTAACCGGACACGGGAATGGATTAATAGTCTATGGAATTATTAAAACATGGGTGAAATTATGTACAAGGACACTTGGCGTAATTGTTAATAAAGTATTAAAACCTTGGGTTACACGCAATCGATATCCTGGTGTAATTATTAAACAAAGTATTAAAACCTTGTTACAGTTTAAGTCCCCAATTAGTTAGAATATTTGACTTCGGGTATAAGGATAATTTGACGAGGACACTCGCACTTTAAATTTATGACCGATGGACTGTTATGGACAAAAACCAGACGGACATATTAAATAATCCAGGACAAAGGACAATTAACCCATGGGCATAAAACTAAAATCAACACGTCAAACATCATGATTACGGAAGTTTACATAAGCATAATTCTTTTATTTCATATTTAATTTCCTTTATTTTATATTTAATTGCACTTTTAATTATCGCACTTTTATTTATTGTTATTGTATTTAATTGCACTTTTAATTATCGCACTTTTTAATTATCGCAAGTTTATTTTATCGCACTTTTATTTATCGCAATTTCATTATCGTTATTTACTTTACGCTTTAAATTAAGTTATATTTATTTTTAATATTTTAAAATTAGGTTTTAACTGCGACTAAAGTTTTAAAATCGACAAACTGGTCATTAAACAGTAAACCCCATTTTATATATTATTTTATATAATTATATATATTTTGTACAAATATAATTGTTTAAAAATATAGTGTGCAATAAGCCCGCTCCCTGTGGAACGAACTGGACTTACTAAAAACTATACTACTCTACGATTAGGTACACTGCCTATAGTGTTGTAGCAAGGTTTAGGTATATCCCATTTGTAAATAAATAATTAAAACTTGTGTAAAATTGTAGCATATTTAATAGTATTTTCTTGTAAAATTTAATAGTATTTTATACCCCTTAGCTTTAACATCAAGTTTTTGGCGCCGCTGCCGGGGACCTCAGCAAAACGCTATATTTTTAATTTATTTTTGTATAAATATATTTATATATATTTTTAGAAAAACAATATATAAAAAAAAACGTTTTGCAAACTCCGCGACTCGCGGAGAATTGCTGGTACGAGGAACCGTGACTCGCGGAGCCGCCCTGACCAGCCTGACCAGAAACCCTATTTCGCATTAATTACAGAATATTATTAATTATTATTATTTATAAAACCTATTTAATTTATTATTATTAATATTTAGTTTTAGTTTTTAAATTAATTTGTATTTTGTATTTTAATTAGTTTTATTATAAATAAAAATTAATACTTTTATAAAATAATAAAGATAAAAATAATATTTTTATAAAAATTGTACTTTTTACAACTTTAAGTTTATTTTTATTTTTTTGTTTATTTTTATTTGTTTTTAGCATAATATTTGTATTTTTATTGTTCGTAGCTAGTTTTAAATTTAGTATTTTGCCGTAGCTTATTTTTATTTCTAGATTTTTAGGTTTTGCCGTAAAATCCCTTAAGTGCTTTTTCTTTAGATTAAGATTTAGGCGCTTTAGAATTTTACGACGCCGTTTTAAATTTTAGTGCCTTTTAAGTTATTTCCGTTTTGGATATAGAATTCCTTTAAGCTTTAATATCTTTAGGCGTAACTTTTTAGATTTAATTTTTAGACTTTTAAGTTTCGACGTTTTTCTTTCTTATTTTTATTTTTCGACGTTTTTCGACGCGTATTCTTTTTCTTTCTTATTTCTCGACGATCTAGTTTTTAGGACTTAGAATTTTCTCTATTTCTTCTCTATAATTTCTTTAAAATTTCAACGAAAAATTATTTTAAGCAGTTAAATTGATAGACATCTAAATTTTCTGCTTCGTAGTAATAGTTGGATTTGTTAGTGGCTGAGTTGTGAGCTTCTGATTTAAAGGGTTCTGGCTCCCTGCTACATCTTTTGGCTATTCGAAACGTGGGCAAAAGCAGAAAAGTCTATTAATTTGATAACTTTAAATAATTTTTATCTTTTTATAACTAATAGGATAATTAGTGAATGCACCACATTGTAGCTAAAATTTGGCCATCGTAATAAAATGGAAAATTTTGAAAACAAGGCCTCGGAAACTCTTTATGACATCCGAAATCAATTTAATCAATACTCTCAAACGGGTGTTGATGACAATTCGTTCGGTCAATCTTGGATCACGAATGACGAAACAATAACTGGTTGTGAAATCTGTGGAGATTATCACTCAACATGGGAATGTTATTATTACGTTCCTATGGAAAATTACGCACCCACGGAACCTGAATGGAATGATTATGAAGAATATAATTCAAATTAGGATTATTCCCAAGAATATTTCCAAACTCAACAACCAGTAGACGAGAAAAATTACGTATCTGAAAATTTATTAGACAATATGAAAATCAAACTCGAAGAACTCAATGCTCAAAATGAACAAATGAGAGAGTTTGTAAATCGGCAAGCTGAAACTCTATCAGATTACACACCTGTTGATCTGAGGAGTATTGTGCAAGAAAATCTCATATCATCGAATTTTGATGAATTCGAGAGCTCCGAAATCACCAATTATCCCGATGATACTTTTTATTCAGCTTTACCAATTTCACAACATATCGATACATTAGCCTCTACCGACGAAATCAATGATCCATCAATGGATGAAGAAGAAGAAGTAAGGGTGACAAATTGGTACTCTTGGGAAAACGATAACGTTGAAAATTTTACCCCCGAGACCAAAATGGTGAGACCAATAAGTACCACTAATGAAGAAGAATTTGCTTTGATCCCGAAATTCACCATTCCACAACCTTCCAACCCAATATTCTCAATAGACGAGTCATCCACCGGAAATGAACTACAAGCTGTAATAGATATTGACACCTAGAATTTCACCCAATTGGGCAATAGAGGTGAAACCTTTGATCCCGAGAATGAACGGAAGGAAATGGTAGGAATTGTCCGCCCTATAATATGTATGTCGATGTATATCGATCCATTTGACCAAGAACCAGAAAAGAGACATATCCATTTACTAAAAGCTACACTTAAAAAAGAATTAAGTAGTGAAAATCGGGTGAGTCTAAACTTTAAACCCATTGATATATTTTATACCACCCGAGATGTAAATAACTGGCTCACTATTTTAATTCGTGGAACTTATTCTACTGACTTCACATGTCTTCAGCTAAGTGTGAGGAAGTCTAACCCCACTTAACGTTAAATCAGGGGTTCGGGTTAGTGCATAACTCGTTAATAAAAATACATGATAAATTAGGGTAAAAGACGCATTTTCAAAGATTAGCAAAGAGTTCAGAAAAGCAACCGTTTTTGAAGAAAAATATGTGTGATAAAACAAGAAGGAATGAACGATAAGGCGCGCCATCTATCATTCGACGAGCTTTGTAATTACAAACTGGGTATTTTCAATCACTTTTCTACACTAATCACCCTCATGAATTTATAATTATAGTCTGATTTCATGCAAATGAGGGCAATGCATGATCTCAAGTGTGGGGAAGGGTTATAAATTCTCTCGGGTTTACACTTGGTTTAATTGCAAAATTTTGTGAAAATTTAAAAAAAAATTCAACTAAATGAATCCAAAATCATGTTTATACATATTTATGAATGATAAAACTAGGTATTAATGCCGAAATTATCGTTACCTCGAAAAGGACATAAATTGATAAACAACTAAAACGCTTGAATTTATTTATTAAGATATAAAAAGACGCATGAAAAAAGCCAAGTGTGGGGAGAATGTACCAAGTTATTCAATTAAAAACTATCTATCACATGTTTCTGTAAAGTTTATTGCAGGTGCTTTTGTTTTGGACTAAATTAACTGTTTTACCCGGTTTACTATAATATTTTTGAAAGAGAGATGGATCTACACGATGAATCAGTTCCATCATTAAAAGGAAGTAAAGTCTTTCGAAAAAGACACGCGCTTCTTGATTTAGGTCAAGAAGTTGTTGTCCAGACCAGCTGTAGGTTGACAAAAAATCTAGAAAAGTCATCTCTAAAATCAGCAGGAAATCCACGGACCTCAACATCAAACAGGGTCGCCAAGTGGTCAGATTTATCCTAACCATGAGAAGGATTTATCTCGTACAATGGGGGGCACCGTGCAAATTAGCTTGATAAGACTAATGAATCAGATCCCCAGAAAGGATAATCTCCTTAAAGATTAAAAATCAGCTTTTAAGACTGATATTACTCAATCCTTGAGATTGACCTTAAAGATTGAGAATTCAAACTCGTGGAATTTAATGATATCTAAACTCGAGCTTGAACGAGAAAATATTTTGATCAAAATTACAAACCGATTTGTTTTCTGAAAACCCATTTTCAATGCGTTCATTACCATTCAACGTAAAATCCTGAGAATTCATTGGAATTCATTAGGTCACCTGAACCAAATCGGGCGTCAACCGTAAGAACGGTGGTTGCATAGCATGGTCGAAGACAGGACCTTGTGCCAGACCAAAAAATCATAGGATGATCTTTACTATTGCTCCTACAAAGGATAGTAATAGCATCCGACATGTTTTTGGACCATAATCAAATGCATGTCATTAGACATTGCCTTAACAGTTTTTTGTTCATCGCTTTCCTTTACAACCGGACGGTAGTTTGCCGAAAGGTAATATACGGACAAGTAAACTGGATGTGTTGCTTTCCTAATACAAGGTTAGCAAGTGGGTAACACAAAACCACAAGTGTTGAGCTAAAATTTTCAAATCTGAAACCCACACAACCCACAAAAATATTTTGCAAACACCGGTGAAGGGTTATTCCAGAAAACTTGTCTAGGGTAAAAGCTAGATTGAATTTTCAAAAGATCAAATGTTTTCATAAAGATCCAATTTCCTAACGGATCTAAATTTTCATAGTCATGTGGGACTTTAAACCGCCTTTCAAATGTGCACTTTGCTTTGGAAAGCGAAAGTAAATCGGCTATTTGATTGCAAGTGTCGTTGACCTAAACCCGAGACAACTGTGGATGACACACCCACCTTTAACCATGGTTCTATCGTTACTATCATTGTTTATACCACCATATCAAAATCACTGATGTATAAAGTGTGAGAATAAAAAAGTGATTCGAGTGAAGTGTGATTTTATTTCAAGTAATGTATTGCTTGAGGACAAGTAACGTTCAAGTGTGGGGATATTTGATAAGACTAAAAAGGAACATATATTTCATAGCAATATCCCTCATAAATAATAGGTTTTCATATGTAATTGTATTATATTTTCATTGTAATTGTTTAAATAAATAAGTGCGAAGACAAAAGGCGAAAACGAAGATTTGAAGACACAAACTTCTAAAAAGCTCAAATGTACAAGATACAATTCAAAAGTTCAATTAATTGATGAAAAACGTCAAAAAATGACAAGAGTACAAGTTACAAAACGCAAAGTACACGATATAAAATAGTACGCAAGGACGTTCAAAAATCCGTAACCGTCACATGAGTCAACTCTCAACGCGCGATGCAACGGCCAAAAACGCCACGACTCACGGAGCAACCAAATTCCAAAATGCCTATAAAAGGCCACGAGCTTCTGCAGTTTTAAAAAAATATATATACATAATAATAATAATACTCCGTAGTATAATATAAATAAATATATATATAATATATATATATATATATATATATATATATATATATATATATATATATATATATATATATATATATATATATATATATATATATATATATATATATATATATATATATAGTATAGATTAGTGTTATATTAGATTAGTTCGGGTTATGTAAAGGTTAATTTACGGGTTTTAAAGTCGGAGCTCTGTCCGTGTAACACTACGCGATAAATAATCAATGTAAGTTATGTTCTCTTTTTTAAATTAATGTCTCATAACTAAATTATTATTATGCTTATTTAAATTGAAGTAATCGTGATGTTGGGCTAAATATTAAAGATAGGGGTAATTGGGCTTTGTACCATAATTGGGGTTTGGACAAAAGAACGACACTTGTGGAAATTAGACTATGGGCTATTAATGGGCTTTATATTTGTTTAACTAAATGATAGTTTGTTAATTTTAATATAAAGATTTACAATTGGACGTCCCTATAAATAAGCATATACACTCGATCGGACACGATGGGCGGGGTATTTATATGTACGAATAATCGTTCATTTAACCGGACACGGGAATGGATTAATAGTCTATGGAATTATTAAAACAGGGGTGAAATTATGTACAAGGACACTTGGCGTAATTGTTAACAAATTATTAAAACCTTGGGTTACACGCAGTCGATATCCTGGTGTAATTATTAAACAAAGTATTAAAACCTTGTTACAGTTTAAGTCCCCAATTAGTTGGAATATTTGACTTCGAGTATAAGGATAATTTGACGAGGACACTCGCACTTTAAATTTATGACCGATGGACTATTATGGACAAAAACCAGACGGACATATTAAATAATCCAGGACAAAGGACAATTAACCCATGGGCATAAAACTAAAATCAACACGTCAAACATCATGATTACGGAAGTTTAAATAAGCATAATTCTTTTATTTCATATTTAATTTCCTTTATTTTATATTTAATTGCACTTTTAATTATCGCACTTTTATTTATTATTATTGTATTTAATTACACTTTTAATTATCGCACTTTTTAATTATCGCAAGTTTATTTTATCACACTTTTATTTATCGCAATTTCATTATCGTTATTTACTTTACGCTTTAAATTAAGTTATATTTATTTTTAATATTTTACATTAGGTTTTAACTGCGACTAAAGTTTTAAAATCGACAAACAAATCATTAAACGGTAAACCCCTTTTATATATTATTATATATAATTATATATATTTTGTACAAATATAATTGTTTAAAAATATAGTGTGCAATAAGCCCGCTCCCTATGGAACGAACCGGACTTACTAAAAACTATACTACCCTACGATTAGGTACACTGCCTATAGTGTTGTAGCAAGGTTTAGGTATATCCCATTTGTAAATAAATAATTAAAACTTGTGTAATTTGTAACGTATTTCGTAGTAAAATATAGTACTACCCCCACGCTACCACATCAGTACCATAATTGGGGTTTGGACAAAAGAACGAAGCTTGTGGAAATTAGACTATGGGCTATTAATGGGCTTTATATTTGTTTAACTAAATGATAGTTTGTTAATTTTAATATAAAGATTTACAATTGAATGTACCAATAAATAACCATATACACTCAATCGGACACGATGGGCGGGGTATTTATATGTACGAATAATCGTTCATTTAACCGGACACGGGAATGAATTAATAGTCTATGGAATTATTAAAACAGGGGTGAAATTATGTACAAGGACACTTGGCATAATTGATAACAAAAACCAGAGTATTAAAATCTTGTTACAGTTTAAGTCCCCAATTAGTTGGAATATTTGACTTCGGGTATAAGGATAATTTGACGAGGACACTCGCACTTTATATTTATGACTGATGGACTGTTATGGACAAAAAACCAGACGGACATATTAAATAATCCAGGACAAAGGACAATTAACCCATGGGCATAAAACTAAAATCAACACGTCAAACATCATGATTACGGAAGTTTAAATAAGCATAATTATTTTATTTCATATTTAATTTTCTTTATTTTATATTTAATTGCACTTTTAATTATCGCACTTTTATTTATTGTTATTGTATTTAATTGCACTTTTAATTATCATACTTTTTAATTATCGCAAGTTTATTTTATCGCACTTTTATTTATCGCAATTTCATTATCGTTATTTATTTTACGCTTTAAATTAAGTCTTTTATTTATTTAAAATTTTACATTAGGTTTTAACTGCGACTAAAGTTTTAAAAATCGACAAACCGGTCATTAAACGGTAAAAACCCCCTTTTATAATAATAATATTACTTATATATATTTGTATTTTTTTTATTAAGTAAAACTAATATAGCGTTAAGCTTTGTTTAAAAGATTCCCTGTGGAACGAACCGGACTTACTAAAAACTACACTACTGTACGATTTGGTACACTGCCTATAAGTGTTGTAGCAAGGTTTAGGTATATCCATTCTATAAATAAATAAATATCTTGTGTAAAATTGTATTGTATTTAATAGTATTTTCTTGTAAAATTTAATAGTATTTTATACCCCTCTGCTTTAACATCAATTTGGAGCGATCGTCATAGTTGGTATCAGAGCATTGGTCCTAGTGAACTAGGTCTTGCATTAGTGTGTCTAACTTATAGTTGTTAGGATGCATTAGTAAGTCTGGACTTCGACCGTGTCTGCATGTCAAAAGTTTTGCTTATCATTTTTTGTCGAAAATTACCTGCTTATCATTCCTAGTCTAGACACATTTTACTGCATTGATTGCATGAATAGTGTATAGACAAAATTCATATCTTAGCGTACCTGTTACTGTAAACTTTTCCTGACATCTTTTGAAAATTTCTCCGTGATTTATGGAATTTGGTATTATATATACATATGTAAATTATGTATTGAAGAATACCAAACTAAATTCTATAATCTAATTCATATCAAAAATCATCTCCCTAATTATACAAGATGGATCCGGTATCTAGTTCAAATTCCTTAAACTCTGACAGCTATTCCGATATGGATATTCACCTGAATTCCGAAGACAGTGTAACCGGAATGGATCAACCAATTAGCCATCATCTATTTTGGATGAACTGGGGATGGGTTCTTAATCTACTTAATCAGTGGAGACAGGAAGAAGGCGATCCCTTCCATCCACCACATTCACCTCTTGGTGAAGAACCTGAAGCACTTACCTGCGAACCCGTTCGTAACACCATTTTCACCCTCATTTCCAGAACAGCTCGCAACGACTACATAATATCCAATATTGTAAATCTTATTCATCCGCTTGTCCGAACCGCCAATCATCCGGGGGTAGTAGAAGAAGTCAACGAGCTTCGTGCTCGGGTAATGGCTTTGGAGAATATGGTGCAAGGGTTACGAACACCAGTAACAGCACCAACAGCATAACCGGTACCACCATCATCAACACCAACAGTATCATTACCACCACCAACAATAACATCCCCATCACATGCCTCAACATCACAATCCGTACCTCAGATATTAACATCATACTCACCATAGGTACCAAGGAGTACCAACAACAATAAATAATGAAGTATTGATTTCATTAGTGAAATACTCCACCAAGATTATGTAATCTCTAATGTTTTAGAGATTATTCATTTCTAATTCAAGCCAAAAATCAAATGAGCTTACTATGATCCGAATTACATCAGAAGAAAATATATATACATATATTTTCATAAAGACTGTAATGAAAAATTCTTTTGTACAAAATATTACTTGTGAAATCTTTAACGGGTAGGTAATACTCGGGAAATATATAAGTTCACAATTAATATGTTACACTGTACATTCTTCAACTTTGATTCAAAAATTATTAACAATGCTCACAACGATATACAATCATTTTCATACAAATTCAATTACATATTCTGATATTGACGGATCAGAATCCAAGTCATAACTCTGAACTGGTGAAATCATTCTTAGATCTCTACATCTTTCAAAGCTATACTTTGACTTCAAAACTGTGAAAGATCCTTTGGTATTGTTTTTACCAAAAATAACCTTGCAATTCCTTTTCATAGTATCCAGTTTTACCACACTTCCAACCAGTCAACTTCAACTTTTCATATTAAGCCTTATTGTAATCTTGATATATACGTTCTTGTTACTGGGGAACCTTTTATGTTCCACCACATTAGCAGCAAATTTACCAACAACTTCATTGATCCTTGACCTTCCGAAAAATCCTTATACTCATTGAAACCCTATCATGTACTCATCTACATCTTCTAACGATAATTGCCATACCAACTACCGGGAATTAGCAATCAGTATTTCGAATTTCGCAGCAATTCTACGCCAACAGTTATATACTCCGAATGTGAAGTTTCTGAAAAACATCCCAAACTATGAACTAGTTCTCTGAAATTGGAACAATGCTGATGAAGCAGCAAAAACTGTAAACGACCTTAATAGTCAAAAGTTTGATGATAAATAATAGTATGGTGGTAAAGCTGAGAAAAAGAGAAGGTTTGAAACTGGAAAACGAATTGAGCAAACCATGAAGGAGGCTGTGGACAAATCACAAGGACGAAATCTAACTTCAAAGGATCCAAATGATTCAGTGTCTGCTAAAATCGTTAGCAAACACCTTACTCCTCATTCTAAACCTTCACAGACAGATTTTCCGCATCATCCTCTGATATTAGAAATTCTAAGATATCATCGTATCTTTCATTATAAATATCTTCGATATTTCTGAAGATATCTTCATAACTATTATCATCCAAAATTATTTATCTCTTCACGCTATCTGTGTTACATCATAAAAGAAACTATTTAAGTTTCTAATTTCTAAAAATTTCAAAAAATGGATGTTTTTGAAGTAGTGTTGGGAATTGAAGCATGAGTTAGTATAATATAATGACACTTGATCAACGTGATTATATTACAGTAAGTCATGCTGAGTTTCTAATGGAACGTGATAAAGGTTCACAGATCATACCCTCATCATGAACCATGTTACATAACTTTTTCATTCTATTTAACCTCTAAACATATCAAGAAAATATTTTTTTGATGATTCGGTCTTTTTCGAGGTATTCTAGTAATTTGACAAGTCAGATTGTGCCATTACTGTTTTTTTCTTAGAATATTAATTATGCTCATTCCGAAATTCATACTTACGAATTCTGGACCATTATTCGCTTGACTTAAAGTCGGGAAGAGAAAACGAAAGCATGAAGCACTGAAATATAACGGAAAATATAAAGCCCGAAAACAACCCCGAAATTACAAACCGTGTATATCAATGCGTATAGCAATATAAAGACACGGGAGAATGAAAAACAATATAACCCCAAGGTAATAGTAGAAGAAAATAACCTCCTCTAGTGGCAGATGAAAAAGAAGAATGAATGATATGATAGCCAAGAAAATATCAAGAATCAGAACTGGATGAAGCATTTTCACAAATCTTTTGTAAGTATGAAATAAGGAAGAAGATTATAGGAGTGGTGAAAATAAATGAAACGGAAGAGGTCAATTTATTGCAAAATATCAGACATAGCAATCGAGGCAGATTACGCATTTAATCAAAGGAAATCCTAATTTTCTTAAATTCCGAAGAATCAAATCTTATTTAAATTATGAAGATTTTCTATTCCTTAAATTCCGGAAATCAATCGTTACTACGTTAAGAGATAAGACGAATCTCTATTCTCCATTTCACTCTATTACGATAACTTCCCTCATACGCTTCGAGTAATTGGATTTTTTGTATCCATATTATTCAACGGTAATAAAAATTCTATTTATCAACACATATTCGTCATGAAAACATTTTTATTGTTAGCCATGACGACCTCACTCAAATTTTGGGACGAAATTTCTTTAACGGGGAGGTACTGTGATGACCCGGAAATTTCTGACCAAATTTAAACTTAATCTTTAACGTTTCCGACACGATAAGCAATGTCTATGAAGTTGAATCCTAAAGTTCATGAACTATTCAAATACCCTTCGATTGTTATCAACGATTCGCGAACAAATATATGTAAATAGATACATATATATACTATAACTTGAAAACGTAACAAAGGGTTATGAAAACGATATTGTGCATTAACCTTATTGGTTTGATTATCTGATTGAAATATTTAACTACGGAGTTAAAAGATTATGCCAAACGATTGAATTAAAAGATATTTATTGAGTCCCTTAAAGATTATGATATTATTACGAGTCTCTGTTGTGAGGTCCACGTTGATTTGGGAAATCGTTCATTTTTAACGATATTCGAAATAAATGGTAAAGTGTTCGTTTAAATAACGTAATTTGGAGACATACAATAATAAGGAATATTAACAGTTGGAATTAGATATATGAATAACTTGTGATATGTATTTTAAAACGTATATATTAATATTGAAAATATATAAAATATAATATTAAACTGGTCATAAAACGATTTGGTATTATATATATATAATATATTAACAAATAGCGAGATAATGATTTATAGAAGTAAATGACCAAAATACTCAAAAGTTTAAGATATACTTTGAGTGGTATAGTTTAGGGATAATTTAAGGCTATATTTTGACAAAGGTACGTGACACGAAACGTAAAATGCAACTTTTCTAAGCGTACGAAAATGCGTTCGAGAAACCAGAACTGGGACATGAGTCGAGTGATGACGTACGACTTATCGGAACAAAAATTACAAGTCAACTATGCACGTGAATTTAATATAATATATAATTAATTATTTAAATTAAATATATTATATATATTATATAAAAATATGTCGACAAGCTAAAAGTTAAAAAATTGTGAGCTGGATTTTGGGGCCATGCGATCGCATGAGAAATAGGCATAAAACCCATGCGATCGCATGGGGTCTGAAATCTGGCCACATCTATAAATTCGATCGTTTTTCTTATTTATGATGCATTCTTCACTTCTATCTATCTCATACTCCCTCTATATTATTATTATTATTATTATTATTATTATTATTATTATTATTATTATTATTATTATTATTATTATTATTATTATTATTATTATTATTATTATTATTATTATTATTATTAGTATTTTTAGATATCGTTATTATTAGTATTATACATAAAATACTACGACGAGGTTATGAACGTGTCACTTTCAAAATGGGTTTCGAGCGGGATAGAGCTAAGGAAATTATGGGTTATAGCTATGGAGGTTATGGGTAATAATCGTGGGTAATATTCACAAGTCAAACCTAGTGTTTATCATCTCCGTTACGTCTACGTACTTTCCTACAATATTGAATCTCAATATTGATACGTAAGCACTCATATTTTATCTTTTATATATTAATTGTGTATCCATGTCTAGTGCTCGAGTATATATATTTATGCATGCTTGTATGCTAAATTTCGTCGTTAAACAGTTATGATGAATTACGAAGTAAATACATATATTACTGATAAAAGGTATATGATATGCATGTTTTTGGAAAGCTGGCGAAAAACCAATAACTTTTCATTTAGAAATCGCGTAATTTCGGTGAACGAATTAAAAGATATGATCAACTGAATTATGATTGACATTAATTGAAATTGCTTTTGAATCTGCAATTAATATTTAAACCACTTGTTTGTAAGATTGATAAATTGGATTTTTGAATATTACCAGCCGAGTAAATGAATCCTTATATAAGGCACGTCTCGTTTTGTTGAACTATTGTCAAAATTGACTTTTTGAAACGACTTTGGATAACTATTGTATGTCTATCTCGAGCATTAGGATTATGATACACTATGACCTGACCTAGCTTGATAGACATTTATTGACCAACATATGTTCTCTAGGTTGAGATCTACGGTTATTTGGTAATCCGAGTTTCAGTCACATTTTGGTGAACAACTTTATATGCTGCTAAGGTGAGTTTCATTTGCTCCCTTTTTAAATGATTTTGCAATATATATTTTTGGGCTGAGAATACATGCACTTTATTTTAAACACCATGGATACAAGTACATACTAAATTCTACACTGAGTTTAAACCGAAAATCCCTTAGCTTTGGTAACTAGTAACTGCCGGTTATAAGAACTGGTGGGCGCGAGTAGTAGTATATGGATCCATAGGGCTTGATATCCCCGTCCGAGCTAGAGCACTAGCCTTTTAACGGACGTATGCTATTTGAGAAGCGTACACGTTGGTTTGCGTGTATTATTAAGATGATTATACAAAGGGTATAAAATATATATACGTTAAGTTTAGTTACCAGGGTGCTCAATTTCGTAGAATATTTTGATAAACGTTTCTGGATGAAACAACTAAAATCTTGTGATCCACCATTATGTACAGATTATGCAAAACATTAAAACTATGAACTCACCAACCTTTGTGTTGACACTTGTTAGCATGTTTATTCTCAGGTTCCCTAGAAGTCTTCCGCTGTTTGCTTATATGTTAGACAAGCTATGTGCATGGAGTCTTACATGGCATATTTTTCAAGGAAACGTTGCATTCACCAAATCATCACCATGTATCTTATTTTGACTGCATTGTCAACGGAAGTACCATTGTAAACAATTATTTACGGTGATTGTCTATATGTAGATATCATCAGATGTCGAAAACCTTTGATTTAAATATTCATTTATGGTGTGCCTTTTCAAAAGAATGCAATGTTTACAAAACGTATCATATAGAGGTCAAATACCTCGCAATGAAATCGATTAATGATGTGTTCGTCCATATGGATTTGGAGCGATCGTCACACTTGCATATTTCTAACTTTTGCTTCAATCCATTTGTTGATTTCCTCTGTAACATTCACAAATTCAACTAATTTCGCCTTTTCTTTAGGTGCCAAATTGGATACTAATCGGTTACATAACTTAAGGTTCCCCTTAATCCTAGCATCTTGAATCCGTTTATAAAGTTTCTTCGTTGTACTGTTGAAAACGGGTTCATCTAATTTCGTATCATCATCGGGGTTCTTTGTTATCGGTTCATCATTAGGTGTTTCTTCATCTTCCCCACACTTAGGCATTTTTATTGTTTCAACAGTTTTGGTTGGTGTGGATCTAAACTTTCGGTTCATAAAGGTGACTGATTTGTTACCATCCCTAAGTGTTATTCTACCTTTTCTTACATCAATGAACGCTTTGGTGGTTGCTAAAAATGGGCAACCTAAAATTAGAGGAATATCAGGGTCTTCCTCCATATTAATAACTATGAAGTTTGCAACAAAGGTCAAACTTCCTACTTTAACAAGTAAATTATTGGCTATTCCAACCGGGTGTTTAATGGTTTAGTCGAATAATTGAACACTTATTTTGGTTGGTTTTAATTTACCCACACCTAATATTTTGTATAAGGAAAGAGGCATAACATTTGCACTTGCTCCTAAATCTGCGAGTCCATTATACATAGCACTATCATTAAGTAAGCAAGAAATGATAAATTCACCTGGATCTCCTACTTTAGTAAGTAGAGTTGGTTTGTTAACCTTATCCGGGTGATCTTTTCTTGGTTCTTCCACTTCTTGTTCACATTTTTCTTCATTTCTTGGAATGGGAGGTTTGTATAGAAATTCTTCTTCATCACTCCAATTAGAAGCTTCCCCTTCTTCAGATTTTTGTTTTTCATATGTCTTTGATAACATATTTATGTTTTCATTCTGAGGGTTTTCCTTAGTGATGAAATTATTATTAACTTCATTGTCAACTTCCATCGGACCATGTATGTAATGTTTGACTCTGTGACCATTAACTTTAAATTAAATCCCATTTGAATTTATCAACTCTATTGTTCCATATGGGAAAACTCTTTTGACTATGAATGGTCCAGACCATCTTGATTTCAATTTTCCAGGAAATAGCTTGAATCGTTAATTGAAAAGAAGAACTCGGTCTCCTTCTTTAAATTCTTTTGAACTTCTGATTCTTTTATCATGCCATTTCTTCGTTCTTTCCTTATAGATTAAAGAATTTTCATATGCTTCATATCTTAATTCTTCTAATTCGTTTAGTTGACTTAACCGTAGACGTCCGGCTTCATGCAAATCAAGATTACATGTCTTCAAAGCCCAAAATACTTTGTGCTCAATTTCTACTGGAAGGTGACATGCTTTTCCGTAAACGAGTTTAAAAGGTGTGGTTCCAATTGGAGTTTTGTAGGCTGTTCTAAAAGCCCAGAGTGCATCCTCCAATTTCATGGACCATTCCTTTGGATTTGATCCTACGGTTTTCTCTAGAATACGTTTTGAAGCTCGGTTGGTATTTTCAACTTGTCCACTTATTTGTGGATGATAAGCGGTTGAGATTTTATGAGTTACTCCATATCTTTTGAGAACTTTCTCAAGTTGATTATTACAGAAATGAGTTCTCCGATCACTTATTAAAGCTTTCGGTGTTCCGAACCTAGCAAAAAGATGTTTTAAGAAGTTGACTACAACTCGTGCATCGTTAGTTGGGAGAGCTTGTGCTTCCGCCCATTTAGATACGTAATCAATGGCTACGAGAATGTAGAGATTATTATGAGATTTTGGAAATGGACCCATAAAGTCAATACCCCAAATGTCAAATACTTCACATACATGAATAACATTTTATGGCATTTCATCATGTTGACTTATTTTTTCGGCCCTTTGACATGCATCACAGGATTTACAAAGAAGATGTGCGTCTTTGAAAATTGTAGGCCAATAGAATCCAGCATCGTAAACTTTCCTTGCTGTAAGTTGAGGCCCATAATGCCCTCCTGTTGGTCCTGTGTGACAATGGTTTAAGATTTGACTAGCTTCATCTCCGAATACACATCGGCGTATTATTCCATCGGGACATCTCTTGAACAAATGTGGATCCTCCCAAAAATAGTGTTTTATATCACTAAAGAATTTCTTTCGTTTTTGGTACGACAACCCTTTTTCAAGGAATCCACATACTAAGTACTTTGCAAAGTCTGCAAACCATGGAATTTCACTATAATCGATCTTCAAAAGATATTCATCAGGAAAGTTATCTTGTATGGCCGATTCATTTAGAACTTCTAATTCAGGGTTTTCAAGGCGAGAAAGATGATCAGCGGCGAGATTTTCTTCTCCCTTTTTGTCTCGGATTTCAATATCAAATTCTTGTAAGAGTAAGATCCAACGAATTAATCGTGGTTTGGCATCTTGTTTTAAAAATAGGTATCTAAGAGCAGAATGGTCGGTATAGACCACCGTTTTAGCTAGAACGAGATATGAACGAAATTTGTCAAAAGCAAAGACAATAGCAAGGAGTTCTTTTTCAGTAGTTGTGTAATTCGTTTGTGCTCCTTGTAACGTCTTACTAGCGTAATAAATAGGTTGAAATCGTTTTTCAATCCTTTGTCCTAAAACTGCTCCCATTGTGAAATCACTTGCATCGCACATGAGTTCAAATGGTAGATTCCAATTTGGAGTTATCATGATCGGCGCATTAGTGAGTTTTTCTTTAAGAATATTAAAAGATTTGATGCATTCATCTGAAAAGATGAATGGAGCATCCTTTTCTAGGAGTTTATTCATAGGAGTGGCAATTTTAGAAAAATCTTTTATGAAACGTCGGTAAAAACCGGCATGCCCTAGAAAACTCCTAACTCCTCTAACATTGGTGGGATGTAGAAGTTTAGCAATTACATCTACTTTAGCTCTATCCACTTCAATTCCTTCACGTGAAATCTTATGACCAAGAACGATGCCTTCTCTAACCATGAAATGGCATTTCTCCCAATTAAGTACTAGATTTGAATATTCGCATCTAATAAGCATTCATTCAAGATTAACTAGACATGTTTCAAAAGTATCACCGAAGACTGAAAAGTCATCCATGAAAACTTCCATGCATTCTTCTATCATGTCGTGAAAAATCGCCATCATGCACCTTTGAAAGGTTGCAGGGGCGTTGCAAAGTCCAAATGGCTTGCGTTTGTAAGCAAAAGTACCATAAGGGCACGTGAATGTGGTTTTCTCTTAGTCCTCGGGTGCTATTGGAATTTGAAAGTATCCGGAGAAACCGTCAAGAAAACAATAGTAACTTTTCCGGCTAACCTTTCCAACATTTGATCAATGAAAGGTAAGGGAAAGTGATCTTTTCTGGTGGCGTCATTTAATTTTCTATAATCAATAAATACACGCTCATCTTTTTCATTTGTGATGACAGTCATGCCACCCTTCTTAGGTACGCATTGAACTGGGCTTACCCATGGACTATCAGAAATTGGATAAATTAAACCTGCATCTAGCAGTTTAATTATTTCTTTCTTAACAACATCTTGCATATTAGGATTTAGTCTTCGTTGGCGTTGCACATAAGTTTTATGACCTTCTTCCATAAGGATTTTATGTGTGCAATATGAAGGACTTATGCCTTTAATGTCATGAATCTTCCATGCAATAGGTGGTTTATGAGCTTTTAGCACAGAAATGAGTCGAGATTTTTCATTGTTCGTAAGATAAGACGAGATTATTACAGGTAATTCAGATTCACCATGTAAATAAGCATATTCCAAATGGTTTGGAAGTGGCTTTAACTCTAATGTTGGTGGTTCTTCTATCGATGATTTGTATCGATATATATCTTCCTCTTTTAAAATTTGAAGTTCTTCTATTGTTGGTTCATATTCATTAGCCATAAGTGCGGCTAACATTTCAACTTCATTAATTGGTTCAGTTCCTTCTCCTAAAGAACATTCTCCTGTTCCTTGTAATTCTGAAAATTCTTCTAACAATTCTGCATGTGAATCTATAGTTTGAATATAATAACATGTATCATCTGCAGATTGCTGTTGTTGCATGGCTCTATCAACAGAAAAGGTAACACTCTCGTCCTCTATACTTAGGGTCAATTTCTTACCAAACACGTCTATTATTGCTTTAGCCGTGTTTAAGAATGGTCTTCCTAATATGAGAGGAACTCGAGAATCTTCTTCCATGTCCAGAATAACAAAATCTACTGGAAATACTAAATTACCAACTTTAACTAGCATGTTCTCCATTATCTCTCTAGGATATTTTACTGATCGATCGGCTAGTTGTATGCTTATTCGTGTTGGTTTCAATTCTCCAAGGTCTAGTTTATCGTATAGTGAATACGGCATTAAATTTATACTAGCACCTAAGTCTGCCAATGCTTCTATTGAACTAAGACTACCCAGAAAACATGGAATTGTGAAACTTCCTGGATCAGAGAGTTTTTCGCTTATCTTATTCAACAGCACTGCAGAACAATTAGCATTCATTGTAACAGCCGAGAGTTCTTCCATTTTCTTTCTATTTGTGATTAGATCTTTCAAGAATTTGGCATATCTTGGCATTCCTGAAATCACATCAATGAAAGGAAGATTGACGTTTATTTGTTTAAACATATCCAAAAATTTGGATTGCTCGGCTTCAAGTCTTTCTTTTCTCATTTTACTTGGGTAAGGAAGTGGTGGTTGGTATGGTTTAACATAAGGCTTTGCCTTAACTGCGTTATCTTCATTAACCTTTTCAACTACCGGTTCTTTTTCCTTATCTTGTTCAGATTGAGGTTCTTGTGGAGTAGGAATAGAGTCATCAGAACTTACAGGTATTTCAGGTGGGTTAAGTGTCATACCACTTCTTGTGGTAATGGCTTTAGCTGTTTCATTCCAGGGGTTAGCATTTGTATCGCTAGGTAGACTTCCCAGTTTTCTTTCACCTATCAACCTTGCTAGGTTACTTACTTCTTGTTTCAAATTTTGAATAGAAGCTTGTTGATTTCTAAATGCTTGAGCATTTTGTTCATTGGTTTGTTTCTGAGATGTGAAAACTGAGTTTGATATTCAACTAGCTTTGACATCATATCTTCTAAGTTTGTCTTTTTATCATCGGTTTGTGGTGGTTTAATTGGAAAAATAGGTCTTTGTTGATTGTAAGTATTATTGGATACTTGTTGATTGCTAGGACCTTGTTGGTTGTTGTATGGAACATTTCGGTTATAATTCTGATTTTGATTGTAGTTTGGTCTTGGCGGTTGATAATTATTCTGATAATTATTTCCCGGCCTTTGGTTCATGTATGAAACATTCTCTCTTTGTTCCATTGTTTGTTCAATACTGAGACAATCTTTTGTCAAATGTGGTCCTCCACACTGCTCACAACTAATTCGTATAGCGTGAATATCTTTATTCATCTTTTCCATTCGTCTCTCGAAAGCATCTATCTTTGCGGACATGGAATCAAAGTCATGGCTAGAATCGGCTCTAGCCGCTTTAGATGATCGGAGAATATCTTTTTCTTAATGCCACTCATGTGAGTGAGATGCTGTATTATCAATAAATTTGTGAGCTTCAGTTGCGGTTTTCTTCAT
This sequence comes from Rutidosis leptorrhynchoides, assembly GCF_046630445.1. Taxonomy (NCBI): domain Eukaryota; kingdom Viridiplantae; phylum Streptophyta; class Magnoliopsida; order Asterales; family Asteraceae; genus Rutidosis; species Rutidosis leptorrhynchoides. Next base: position 160,811,876 of record NC_092343.1, on the reverse strand, counting down.
AATGGAACCACCAGCTGCTGTGTCGATGTCTTTTCGTGTAGTAACATCGCAACCTTGGTAGAATATTTGTACTATTTGATAAGTGTCTAAACCGTGTTGCGGACATCCTCTCAACAACTTTCCGAATCTTGTCCATGCCTCATATAGAGTTTCATTTGGCTTTTGCGTGAATGTAACAATTTCTCCTTGAAGTCTCACGGCTTTGGATGCCGGAAAGAATTGTTTAAGAAATTTTTCAACTAAGACATCCCATGTATCAATCGCCCCTTCAGGTAACGATTCTAACCAATCTTTGGCTTCTCCCTTTAAAGTCCAGAGAAATAACATGAGATATATCTATTCATCCTCAACTTCTCGGATTTTGAATAGTGTACAAATCCTATTAAAGGTACGAAGATGTTCGTTTGGATCTTCCTTCGGCGCACCACTAAATTGGCATTGATTAGTTACCATGTGTAGGATTTGTCCTTTGATTTCATAATCTGGTGCATTAATACCTGGTTGAGTAATTGCGTGACCTTGACCAGTGCGTTTAGCTCGCATTCGATCTTCCATACTTAGAGGTTCCAGATTTTCCATGATTGGATTTGTTGAATCTGAATCACTAGAGGATTCTGATTTAATAGTTTCTTCCTCGACAATCTCTGATTGTATGATTTGTATTTCAGGAGGAATGATTATTGGATCAAGATCTTGGAATTGTCCCTCCGGATTCTCAATTGTGAGATTGGGTTCAAAAATTGGATTATCGAAAATTTGAGTTGGAGTACTTGTTCGACTAGATGATGATTCTAAAGAAAAATCAACATCGATAATATTGGCTAGATGTCTTGATCGAGTTACAGGTGATGAACGTATGAAAGGTGGTGAACGTTTTGCTCGGTGCATTCACTGAATATCCTATTAGTTATAAAGATAAAAATTATATAAGTTATCAAATTAATAGACTTTTCTGATTTTGTCCACGTTTCGAATAGCCAATAGATGCAGCAGGTAGCCAGGACCCTTTAAATCGGAAGCCCACAACTCGCCACTAACAAATCCAACTATTACTACGAACTAGAAAATTTGGATGTCTATCAATTTAACCGCTTAAAATAATTTTTCATTTGAAATTTTAGAGAAGAAATAGAAAATTTTATGTCCTAAAAACTAGAGCGTAGAAATGAAAAAGAAAAAGCGCGTCGAAAAATAAGAGTCGAAAAATAAGCGTCGAAAAACAAAAGAACTAAAGTTTTACGTCTAAAGCTTAGCGTCTAAAAACTTAAAACTAAAAGTTGCGACTATAGTCTAAAATCTAAAGGTAATAAAACTTAAAATAAAAATACTTTTTAATTTTATAGACAAAATCTTAAAAATATATTATTTTTAAAATTAATTTTTTTTATATGCAGGCTCAAATTGGGAGTGCAGATTAAAAATTGAATGCAAGTTCAAAAGCTGACACAGGTTCAAAACTGATGCAGATTCAAAATTATGCAGGCTCAAAATAATGCAGATTCAAAACTGATGCAGGCTCAAAATAATGCAGATTCAAAACTGATGCAGGCTCAAAACTCGTTTTTTTTTTTAAATAAAAGATAGATAATTTAATAAAAATAAATTTATATTTTAAAAATCTAAAAAAAATTACTTTTTAAAGACAATCTCATAAAAATATATGTATATATTTTTTTGTCTTTTTTTTTAACACAAATAATTCATAATTTGGATAGACACAAATAAATGAATAATAGTAGCAATAATTTGATGTGCGTTCGTAACAATCACAAAATATGAATTTAGTTGAAACAGTAAATGGAGGATAATGCAACCAATTGTTGCTAGATGAATTTGGCCCCAATTTGTCCTCTGTTTCTTTTGATATGCGTCAACCAAAACCCCACAATATGGTCCACCCTTTTTCTTCAACCAATCACACTTTGCTTCCTTCTTGCCTTGTTTTTGTCGTGATCAGCACTAAACACAATTTTTTTTTAATCACTAATTACAACTAACTTAGGTATCTAAAATTCACCTACAAATTTAATTATCTAAACTAACTATTAGACTAAAAATTAAACTTATACTGAATCTATAAAAACTAATAAAGATGAAAATAAAAATACTACACTTAAAATTTTTTTATCTAAGTTGATTTTATATTTATTCTAGTTTTCTATTTTAATTTTTTTTATACACGTTTTATATTTGAACTATTAGTAAAAACTAAAAATTCAAAAGAAGGTAAAATATATATATATATATATATATATATATATATATATATATATATATATATATATATATATATATATATATATATATATATATATATATATATATATATATATATATATATTTTATATTTATCTTATATTATTTTAACTGTTGGATAGTTGAAAGTTTGGTGCAGTTGTGTTGAAATCTCGCAACATTCATTTGATCCTTTCAAGTTGATGCTTATTTTAATATTTCTATTTGCTCACCAAATATAAACGTGATAGTCCAAGTTGATTGTCCAAGTTGATATTTATTTTAATATTATTATTAATTATTCTATTTTTTATAGCGTTTCGCTTCGGCGTTCCCCGGCAGCGGCGCTAAAAATACTTGATGTGTGCGAGGTGTAGTACAAAATAGTTATATTTTTATTGCGAAATACTATTAAATACGATACAATTTTACACAAGTTATTTATTTATTTATATAGTAGAATACCTAAACCTTGCTACAACACTTATATGCAGTGTACCTAATCGTACAGTAGTGTAGTTTTTAGTAAGTCCGGTTCGATCCACAGGGAGCTGGCAAAGTTTAACGCTATATTTATTTTAAGCTATATTTGTCTAAATATATATATAAGTATTATTATTATTATTATTATTATTATTATTATTATTATTATTATTATTATTATTATTATTATTATTATTATTATTATTATTATTATTATTATTATTATAAGGGGGTTTTTTACCGTTTAGTGACCGGTTTGTCGATTTTAAAACTTAAGTCACAATTAAAACCTAATGCAAAATATATAAATATATCTTAATTTAAAGCGTAAAGTAAATGATGATAAATAAAAGTACGATAAATTAAAGTGCGATAATTAAAATGACAGTAAATAAAAGTACGATGAGATATAAAATAAAGGAATTATGCTTATTTAAACTTCCGTAATCATGATGTCCGACGTGTTGATTTTAGTTTATTACCATGGGTTAATTGTACTTTGTCCTGGATTATTCAATATGTCCATACGGTTTTGTCCATAATAGTCCATCGGTCATAATTATAAAGTGCGAGGATCTTCGTCAAATTATTCTTATTACCCGAAGTCAAATATTCCAACTAATTGGGGATTCGAACTGTAACAAGGTCTTAATACTTTGTTTAATGAATACACCAGGTTATCGACTGTGTGTAATCCAAGGTTTTAATACTTTGTTAACAATTACACCAATTATCCTTGAATGTAATCCACCCCTGTTTTAATGAGTCCAGTAACTATTAAACCATCCCCGTGTTCGGTCAAATGAACAATAATTCGTTTTTATAAATATCCTGCCCACCGTACCCAGCTAAGCGTATGTGGTTATGAATAAATACGTCAAATTATAAGTCTTTATATTAATTTAACTAGGTTCCATTTAGTTAATATAAAGCCTATTAATAGCCCATAGTCTAATTTCCACAAGTGTCGATCTTTTGTCCAAACCCCAATTATGGTACAAAGTCCAATTACCCAATCTTAATATTTAGCCCAACATCACGATTACTTCGGCTTAAATAAGCATAATAATAACTTAGCTACGAGACATTAATGAAAATAATTTAAACATAACTTACAGTGATTTATTAATAACGTAGCGTTACACGGACAGAGTTTCGACTTACAAACTTAAAACATTCGCTAACATAACCTTATTATTATTAATCTTAAATTAAACTTAAAATTATAATTACAATTATATATATATATATTTTTACGTAAGAGATAGATAGAAAAGGTGTATCGAATTCAGCAAAATGCGTTGCCTTTTATAGGCCCCATCTGGATACTGTTTGCTCCGCGAGTGTGGATTTGTTTGCCTTCGAAGCTCTGCGAGTGCGGAGCTATGGATTCCAGCTCACACACTTTGGATCCTAGCTTGCCGACGGATTTTAAAATATAAATATAATATATATATAATTTTAAGAATTATTTATATATTATATTATATTTATGTGCATAGTTGACTTGTAATTTTAGCTCCGTTGCGTCACGCGTTGAAAGTTGACTCAGATCCCGGTTCTGGATTTTCGAACGTCCTTTCGTACGATTTAATATCGTGTACTTTACGTTTTGTAACTTGTACTCTTGTCATTTTTTGACGTTTCTCATCAATAAATTGAACCACTTGGATTGTACTTTGTACTTTTTAGCTTTTTGGTCGTTTGCGTCTTCAAATCGTCGAATCTGCCTTTTGTCTTCACCTTTTATTATTTAAACGAATATCACTTGTAAATAGAACAATTGCAACTGAAATCTTGTCTTTCTTGAGGGATAATGCTATGAAATATGTGTTCGTTTTTAGCATTATCAATAATCAAATGATAAAGGTGTAAAGTCACCTCAAAAGGAAGTAAAGTCTTCCGCTAAGACACAATTTTCTGGCTTATGTCAGAAATTGTAGTCCAGAATGGCTGAAGGGGTTTTGAAAAACCTTGAAAAGAAACCCTGCGTATCGGCTAGAAATCCTCTTGATAAATCACATCAAAAACAAGATGTGGTTGAGCCTCAACATCAAACAGGGCCTGGAGGTCAGACTTATCTTGATGAGGGAGATCTGTCTCGTCCAACGGAGAGGCAATATGACACTACTTCGGTAGATTTATTAGACCTCCGGAAGGATGATCCCCTTAACGCTTAATCAACATTTAAGCCTGAACACACACACTCCTCAGAGAGTGCCATAACTGGAAGAGATGTGTCACCTCATGACATATCAATGATTTCGAGACTCGATGTAACATCTTCCTACATTACATCGATTTCTACCAACATCAATGCGATGTTAGGTACAGTGGGAAGGCTTGGTATAACCAAGAGCGGCAAAGTCGCACAAAAGTACCATGATACTTTAATCATGGAGGCGGATAGCTTGCTAACGCTGGCTGAAACTTCGGTTATCAGTCATCCTCACCATCTGCTGAGGTAACTCCCGGACCAACCAATACCAGTGAGGTCCCCAAATCCGGAAAATCTTTTGTTAAGAAACTTGCCTAGTATAACAACTGGCATGCACATTTTAAACCTGTCTAGTGTAATAACTAGCTTGACTTTTACAAAACCAAAAACGTTTTCTGAAGATCCTATTTTTCTTGAGGATCAAAATTTTATGACATAAATTCATGTATCTTGTCCATCTTGCCTCTTTTTACCCGAGGTGATTTTGTTAGGACTTGATACTTGTACCGTGTCGCAAACCTAAAACCAAGGTTTTGCTGTGGATGACACATTTCATTACCCCAACCTTCGCCACTTACAAATATCCCAAAACCTGTCCTCACGACAACTCACACAACTACACCGACATCATTAGGTTCTTCACTATCATCCTCCTCCAGTGTACCACATCTCTCCTTCAATGCCATTGAACATTTTCTTTATCAACATACATTGATTCGAAGCTTAGCATAAATATGGGGTACTTATTCGAATTATTTCTCAACGAAAACTATTGGTACAACATATAATAAGGAAGATGATGGTACAACACATCTGGAGGAGATGGTCAAGGAGTTCGTTTGAAATGTCCCGTTCTTATTGATTAAAAACGTTCCATATTAATTGATTTCGTTGCGAGGTTTTGACCCCTATATGAGACGTTTTTCAAAGACTGCATTCATTTTAAAACAAACCATAACCTTTATTTCATCAATAAAGGTTTAAAAAGCTTTACGTAGATTATCAAATAATGATAATCTAAAATATCCTGTTTACACACGACCATTACATAATGGTTTACAATACAAATATGTTACAACAAAATAAGTTTCTTGAATGCAGTTTTTACACAATATCATACAAGCATGGACTCCAAATCTCGTCCTTATTTAAGTATGTGACAGCGGAAGCTCATAATAATCACCTGAGAATAAACATGCTTAAAACGTCAACAAAAATGTTGGTGAGTTATAGGTTTAACCTATATATATATAATCGTAACAATATACCACAAGATTTCATATTTCAATACACATCCCATACATAGAGATAAAAATCATTCATATGGTGAACACCTGGTAACCGACATTAACAAGATGCATATATATAAGAATATCCCCATCATTCCGGGACACCCTTCGGATATGATATAAATTTCGAAGTACTAAAGCATCCGGTACTTTGGATGGGGTTTGTTAGGCCCAATAGATCTATCTTTAGGATTCGCGTCAATTAAGGTGTCTGTTCCCTAATTCTTAGATTACCAGACTTAATAAAAAGGGCATATTCGATTAGATAATCCAACCATAGAATGTAGTTTCACGTACTTGTGTCTATTTTGTAAATCATTTATAAAACCTGCATGTATTCTCATTCCAAAAATATTAGATTTTAAAAGTGGGACTATAACTCACTTTCACAGATTTTTACTTCTTCGGGAAGTAAGACTTGGCCACTGGTTGATTCACGAACCTATAACAATATATACATATATATCAAAGTATGTTCAAAATATATTTACAACCCTTTTAATATATTTTGATGTTTTAAGTTTATTAAGTCAGCTGTCCTCGTTAGTAACCTACAACTAGTTGTCCACAGTTAGATATACAGAAATAAATCGATAAATATTATCTTGAATCAATCCACGACCCAGTATATACGTATCTCAGTATTGATCACAACTCAAACTATACATATTTTGGAATCAACCTCAACCCTGTATAGCTAACTCCAACATTCACATATAGAGTGTCTATGGTTGTTCCGAAATATATATAGATGTGTCGACATGATAGATCGAAACATTTTATACGTGTCTATGGTATCTCAAGATTACATAATATACAATACAAGTTGATTAAGTTATGGTTGGAATATATTTGTTACCAATTTTCACGTAGCTAAAATGAGAAAAATTATCCAATCTTGTTTTACCCATAACTTCTTCATTTTAAATCCGTTTTGAGTGAATCAAATTGCTATGGTTTCATATTGAACTCTATTTTATGAATCTAAACATAAAAAGTATAGGTTTATAGTCAGAAAAATAAGTTACAAGTTATTTTTGTAAAGGTAGTCATTTCAGTCGAAAGAACGACGTCTAGATGACCATTTTAGAAAACATACTCCCACTTTGGGTTTAACCATAATTTTTGGATATAGTTTCATGTTCATAATAAAAATCATTTTCTCAGAATAAAAACTTTTAAATCAAATTTTATCATAGTTTTTAATTAACTAACCCAAAACAGCCCGCGGTGTTACTACGACGGCATAAATCCGGTTTTACAGTGTTTTTCGTGTTTCCAGGTTTTAAATCATTAAGTTAGCATATCATATAGATATATAACATGTGTTTAGTTAATTTTAAAAGTCAAGTTAGAAGGATTAACTTTTATTTGCGAACAAGTTTAGAATTAACTAAACTATGTTCTAGTGATTACGAGTTTAAACCTTCGAATAAGATAGTTTTATATATATGAATCGAATGATGTTATGAACATCATTACTACCTCAAGTTTAGTAGGTAAACCTACTGGAAGTGACAAGAAATGATCTAGCTTCAAAGGATCTTGGATGGCTTGAAAGTTCTTGAAGTAGGATCATGACACAAAAACAAGTTCAAGTAAGATTTTTACTCGAATTAAGATAGTTTATAGTTATAGAAATTGAATCAAAGTTTGAATATGAATATTACCTTGAATAAGAAAGGTAACCTACTGTATATAACAAAGGTTTCTTGATCTTAGATGATTACTTGGAATGGATTAGAAAGCTTGGAAGTAAATTAGTAAACTTGAAGGGATTTTTGAAGTGTTCTTGAAGTGTTCTTCCTATGATGATTATAGCTTGATTCTTGAAGTGATTTTTGATGAAGATGATGATTAACTACTGGAAAAATACGTTCATAATAGTGTGTGTGTGTTGAGAGAGAATTAGAAAGAGAATTGGAAGTGAAATGGAGTGAATGATGAGTGGTAATTGGTGAGTGGTGAGTGGGGTTAAAAGGAGTTCTAGTTAGTTGACTAGCTCATGGTAGAAGTTAAAATTGATTAGTTATACATGACATAATCAAGAGTGGAATCCCATGCTAGTTCCTATTGGTATATACCCATAGTAAGTACGTTTTGAAGCTGTGTATAATACGGGTAAGAATACGACTAGAATTCTTGATGAAAGAAAAGAATGGGAATGTAACTGTAACCATTTTCGTTAAGTATGAGTGTTTTGATATATGTCTTGAAGTCTTCCAAAAGTATTTTAATACATCTAAATACACTACATGTATATACATTTTAACTGAGTCGTTAAGTCATCGTTAGTCGTTACATGTAAGTGTTGTTTTGAAACCTTTAAGTTAACGATCTCAATTAATGTTGTTAACCCATTGTTTATTATATCTAATGAGATGTTAAATTATTATATTTTCATGATATTATGATATATTAATATATCTTAATATGATATATATACATTTAAATGTCGTTACAACGATAATCGTTACATATATGTCTCGTTTCGAAATCCTTAAGTTAGTAGTCTTGTTTATATGTATATAACTTATTGTTAATATACTTATGGAGATACTTACTTATCATAATCTCATGTTAACCATATGTATATCCATATATATATCGTCATGTCGTTTTTACAAGTTTTAACGTTCGTGAATCGCCGGTCAACTTGGGTGGTCAATTGTCTATATGAAACATATTTCAATTAATCAAGTCTTAACAAGTTTGATTGCTTAACATGTTAGAAACATTTAATCATGTAAATATCAATCTCAATTAATATATATAAACATGGAAAAGTTCGGGTCACTACAGTACCTACCCGTTAAATAAATTTCGTCCCGAAATTTTAAGCTGTTGAAGGTGTTGACGAATCTTCTGGAAATAGATACGGGTATTTCTTCTTCATCTGATCTTCACGCTCCCAGGTGAACTCGGGTCCTCTACGAGCATTCCATCGAACCTTAACAATTGGTATCTTGTTTTGCTTAAGTCTTTTAACCTCACGATCCATTATTTCGACGGGTTCTTCGATGAATTGAAGTTTTTCGTTGATTTGGATTTCATCTAACGGAATAGTGAGATCTTCTTTAGCAAAACATTTCTTCAAATTCGAGACATGGAAAGTGTTATGTACAGCCGCGAGTTGTTGAGGTAACTCAAGTCGGTAAGCTACTGGTCCGACACGATCAATAATCTTGAATGGTCCAATATACCTTGGATTTAATTTCCCTCGTTTACCAAATCGAACAATGCCTTTCTAAGGTGCAACTTTAAGCATGACCATCTCTCCAATTTCAAATTCTATATCTTTTCTTTTAATGTCAGCGTAGCTCTTTTGTCGACTTTGGGCGGTTTTCAACCGTTGTTGAATTTGGATGATCTTCTCGGTAGTTTCTTGTATAATCTCTGGACCCGTAATTTGTCTATCCCCCACTTCACTCCAACAAATCGGAGACCTGCACTTTCTACCATAAAGTGCTTCAAACGGCGCCATCTCAATGCTTGAATGGTAGCTGTTGTTATAGGAAAATTCTGCTAACGGTAGATGTCGATCCCAACTGTTTCCGAAATCAATAACACATGCTCGTAGCATGTCTTCAAGCATTTGTATCGTCCTTTCACTCTGCCCATCAGTTTGTGGATGATAGGCAGTACTCATGTCTAGACGAGTTCCTAATGCTTGCTGTAATGTCTGCCAGAATCTTGAAATAAATCTGCCATCCCTATCAGAGATAATAGAGATTGGTATTCCATGTCTGGAGACGACTTCCTTCAAATACAGTCGTGCTAACTTCTCCATCTTGTCATCTTCTCTTATTGGTAGGAAGTGTGCGGATTTGGTGAGACGATCAACTATTACCCAAATAGTATCAAAACCACTTGCAGTCCTTGGCAATTTAGTGATGAAATCCATGGTAATGTTTCCCATTTCCATTCCGGGATTTCGGGTTGTTGAAGTAGACCTGATGGTTTCTGATGCTCAGCTTTGACCTTAGAACACGTCAAACATTCTCCTACATATTTAGCAACATCGGCTTTCATACCCGGCCACCAAAAATGTTTCTTGAGATCCTTGTACATCTTCCCCGTTCCAGGATGTAATGAGTATCTGGTTTTATGAGCTTCTCTAAGTACCATTTCTCTCATATCTCCAAATTTTGGTACCCAAATCCTTTCAGCCCTATACCAGGTTCCGTCTTCCCGAATATTAAGATGCTTCTCCGATCCTTTGGGTATTTCATCCTTTAAATTTCCCTCTTTTAAAACTCCTTGTTGTGCCTCCTTTATTTGAGTAGTAATGTTATTATGAATCATTATATTCATAGATTTTACTCGAATGGGTTCTCTGTCCTTCCTGCTCAAGGCATCGGCTACCACATTTGCCTTCCCCGGGTGGTAACGAATCTCAAAGTCGTAATCATTCAATAATTCAATCCACCTACGCTGCCTCATATTCAGTTGTTTCTGATTAAATATGTGTTGAAGACTTTTGTGGTCGGTATATATAATACTTTTGACCCCATATAAGTAGTGCCTCCAAGTCTTTAATGCAAAAACAACCGCGCCTAATTCCAAATCATGCGTCGTATAATTTTGTTCGTGAATCTTCAATTGTCTAGACGCATAAGCAATCACCTTCGTTCGTTGCATTAATACACAACCGAGACCTTGCTTTGATGCATCACAATAAATCACAAAATCATCATTCCCTTCAGGCAATGATAATATAGGTGCCGTAGTTAGCTTTTTCTTCAATAACTGAAACGCTTTCTCTTGTTCATCATTCCATTCAAATTTCTTCCCTTTATGCATTAATGCAGTCAAGGGTTTTGCTATTCTGGAAAAGTCTTGGATGAACCTTCTGTAGTAACCAGCTAGTCCTAAAAACTGGCGTATGTGTTTCGGAGTTTTTTGGATTTCCCACTTTTCAACAGTTTCTATCTTTGCCGGATCCACCTTAATACCTTTTTTGTTCACTATGTGACCGAGGAATTGAACTTCTTCCAACCAAAATGCACACTTTGAAAACTTAGCGTACAATTCTTCCTTCCTCAATACTTCTAACACCTTTCTCAAATGTTCACCGTGTTCTTGGTCATTCTTTGAGTAAATAAGTATGTCATCAATGAAAACAATGACAAACTTGTCAAGGTATGGTCCACACACTCGGTTCATAAGGTCCATGAACACAGCTGGTGCATTAGTTAAACCAAATGTCATGACCATAAACTCGTAATGACCGTAACGTGTTCTGAAAGCAGTCTTTGGAATATCATCTTCTTTCACCCGCATTTGATGATACCCGGAACGTAAGTCAATCTTTGAATAAACAGACGAGCCTTGTAGTTGATCAAATAAGTTGTCGATTCTCGGTAGTGGGTAGCGGTTCTTGATGGTAAGTTTGTTCAACTCTCGGTAGTCAATACACAACCTGAATGTACCATCTTTCTTCTTGACAAACAAAACAGGAGCTCCCCAGGGTGATGTGCTTGGTCGAATGAAACCACGCTCTAAAAGTTCTTGTAATTGGCTTTGCAGTTCTTTCATCTCGCTGGGTGCGAGTCTGTAAGGAGCACGAGCTATTGGTGCAGCTCCTGGTACAAGATCTATTTGAAATTCAACGGATCGATGTGGGGGTAATCCCGGTAATTCTTTCAGAAATACATCGGGAAATTCTTTTGCAATGGGAACATCATTGATGCTCTTTTCTTCAGTTTGTACTTTTTCGACGTGTGCTAGAACAGCATAGCAACCTTTTCTTATTAGTTTTTGTGCCTTCAAATTACTAATCAGATGTAGCTTCGTGTTGCCCTTTTCTCCGTACACCATTAAGGGTTTTCCTTTTTCTCGTATAATGCAAATTGCATTTTTGTAACAAACGATCTCTGCTTTCACTTCTTTCAACCAGTCCATACCGATTATCACATCAAAACTCCCTAACTCTACAGGTATCAAATCAATCTTAAATGTTTCGCTAACCAGTTTAATTTCTCGATTCCGACATATATTATCTGCTGAAATTAATTTACCATTTGCTAATTCGAGTAAAAATTTACTATCCAAAGGCGTCAATGGACAACTTAATTTAGCACAAAAATCTCTACTCATATAGCTTCTATCCGCACCCGAATCAAATAAAACGTAAGCAGATTTATTGTCAATAAGAAACGTACCCGTAACAAGCTCCGGGTCTTCCTGTGCCTCTGCCGCATTAATATTGAAAACTCTTCCGCGGCCTTGTCCATTCGTGTTCTCCTGGTTCGGGCAATTTCTAATAATGTGGCCCGATTTTCCACATTTATAACAAACTACATTGGCATAACTTGCTCCGACACTACTTCCTCCGCCATTACTCGTTCCGACACCATTTGTTCCTTTCGTTCTATTAACCCCTGGTCCGTAGACCTCACACTTCGCCGCGCTATGACCATTTCTTTTACACTTGTTGCAAAATTTGGTGCAGAACCCCGAGTGATACTTTTCACACCTTTGGCATAGCTGCTTCTGATTGTTGTTTTTGTTGCGGTTATTATTGTTGTTGGGATGATTGTTGTAGTTGCTGCTGCTGTTGTTGTTGTTGTTGTTGTTGTTGTTATTGTTGGGCCGTTTGTTGTAGTTGCGATTGATGTTGCGATTGTTGGGATAATTGTTGCGATTATTGTTGTAATTGCTGTTGTTGTTGTATTGGTGATTCTTATCACCGTTTTCCTCCCACTTTCTTTTGACTTGCTTCACATTGGCCTCTTCAGGAGTCTGTTCTTTAATTCTTTCTTCAATCTGGTTCACTAGTTTGTGAGCCATTCTACATGCCTGTTGTATAGAGGCGGGCTCGTGTGAACTTATATTTTCTTGGATTCTTTCCGGTAATCCTTTCACAAACGCGTCGATCTTCTCTTCCTCATCTTCGAATGCTCCCGGACACAATAGGCACAATTCTGTGAATCGTCTTTCGTACGTGGTAATATCAAATCCTTGGGTTCGTAACCCTCTAAGTTCTGTCTTGAGCTTATTGACCTCGGTTCTGGGACGGTATTTCTCGTTCATCAAGTGCTTGAATACTGACCACGGTAGTGCGTACGCATCGTCTTGTCCCACTTGCTCTAGATAGGTATTCCACCATGTTAACGCAGAACCTGTGAAGGTATGCGTAGCGTACTTCACTTTGTCCTCTTCAGTACACTTACTTATGGCAAACACCGATTCGACCTTCTCGGTCCACCGTTTCAATCCGATCGGTCCTTCGGTTCCATCAAATTCCAAAGGTTTGCAGGCAGTGAATTCTTTGTAGGTGCATCCTACACAATTTTCTGTACTGCTAGATCCAAGGTTATTGTTGGTATGTAGCGCAGCCTGTACTGCGGCTATGTTTGAAGCTAGAAAAGTACGGAATTCCTCTTCATTCATATTCACGGTGTGTCGAGTAGTCGGTGCCATTTCCTTCAAAATAGTCAAATGGAACAAGTTAATCATACAGAATATTAAGAGTAGTTAATAGTATTTCGTAGCATAATATGAACTCATTTATAAAAGCTTTTTCTTCATATTAGCGTTTTATAAGTTTAAATTCGGGTAGTACCTACCCGTTAAGTTCATACTTAGTAGCTAATATACAATTCAACTACTACAATTCTATATGAAAAACTGATTATAATAATATTTCGCGTTCAAACTTTTACACAATATTTTACAAACTTACAATACCGCTTATTTTACATATAGCATGAAATATAGCACACAATAAATTTGATACAAGATGGTTGTGAAGATAATTCTAGCTAGTACACAAGTCGTTCAGCAAAGGCAATAAAGACACGTAATTCATACGTCCAGAAACAAGTCATGCATTCTGGTTTTACTAGGATTACTTCCCATCCTTGGTCTTGTGGAACATAACCGTTATGGCCGTTGATAAGACAGCGTGTTGTAACGTCGTCAAATGGACGAGGGTTACGTAATGTCCAACAGTCCCGTAACAATCTAAAAACCTCATTTCTTACCCCAATTACCGACTCCGTCACTTGTGGGAACGTTTTGTTTAATAGTTGTAGCCCGATGTTCTTGTTCTCACTTTGGTGAGAAGCGAACATTACTAATCCGTAAGCATAACATGCTTCTTTATGTTGCATGTTAGCCGCTTTTTCTAAATCACGAAGTCCAATATTCGGATATATTGAGTCAAAATAATTTCTTAACCCATTGCGTAAAATAGCATTTGGGTTCCCGGCAATATATGCGTCAAAGTAAACACATCGTAACTTATGGATTTCCCAATGTGATATCCCCCATCTTTCGAACGAAAGCCTTTTATAAATCAAGGCATTCTTGGAACGTTCTTCGAATGTCTTACAAACTGATCTCGCCTTAAATAGTTGTGCCGAAGAATTCTGACCGACTCTAGACAAGATTTCATCAATCATGTCTCCGGGTAGGTCTCTTAAAATATTGGGTTGTCTATCCATTTTGTGTTTTTATACTGTAAAATAGACAAGAGTTAGATTCATAAAAAAATACTTATTAATACAAGCAATTTTTACATATATCATAAAGCATAAGCACACTATATTACTTATATTACACCACACGAATACAACTATCTTATTCCGGCTCGCTTGTTTCTTTTTCTTCGGTTTTGGTTCGTTTTGCCAAGTTTCTAGGGATATATGATGTTCCCCTAATACGAGCCGTCGTTATCCACATTGGTTTAGAAAAACCTGGTGGTTTAGAGGTTCCCGGGTCATTGTTACAACTTAAGGACTTCGGGGGTTGACGATACATATAAAGTTCATCGGGGTTGGAATTAGATTTCTCTATTTTTATGCCCTTTCCCTAATTATTTTCTTTTGCCTTTTTAAATTCAGTTGGGGTAATTTCTATAACATCATCGGAATTCACGTCGGAATCCGATTCATCGGAGAATTGGTAATCCTCCCAATATTTTGCTTCCTTGGCGGAAACACCATTGACCATAATTAACCTTGGTCGGTTGGTTGAGGATTTTCTTTTACTTAACCGTTTTATTATTTCCCCCACCGGTTCTATTTCTTCATCCGGTTCCGATTCTTCTTCCGGTTCCGATTCTTCTTCCGGTTCCGACTCTTCTTCTGGTTCCTCTTCGGGAACTTGTGAATCAGTCCACGAATCATTCCAATTTACATTTGACTCTTCATTATTATTAGGTGAGTCAATGGGACTTGTTCTAGAGGTAGACATCTATCACATAATATCAAACGCGTTAAGAGATTAATATATCACATAATATTCACATGTTAAAAATATATAGTTTCCAACAAAATTTGTTAAGCAATCATTTTTCAAGTAAACACGGTCGAAGTCCAGACTCACTAATGCATCCTAACAAACTCGATAAGACACACTAATGCAAAATTCTGGTTCTCTAAGACCAACGCTCGGATACCAACTGAAATGTCCCGTTCTTATTGATTAAAAACGTTCCATATTAATTGATTTCGTTGCGAGGTTTTGACCCCTATATGAGACGTTTTTCAAAGACTGCATTCATTTTAAAACAAACCATAACCTTTATTTCATCAATAAAGGTTTAAAAAGCTTTACGTAGATTATCAAATAATGATAATTTAAAATATCCTGTTTACACACGACCATTACATAATGGTTTACAATACAAATATGTTACAACAAAATAAGTTTCTTGAATGCAGTTTTTACACAATATCATACAAGCATGGACTCCAAATCTCGTTCTTATTTAAGTATGCGACAGTGGAAGCTCTTAATAATCACCTGAGAATAAACATGCTTAAAACGTCAACAAAAATGTTGGTGAGTTATAGGTTTAACCTATATATATCAAATCGTAACAATAGACCACAAGATTTCATATTTCAATACACATCCCATACATAGAGATAAAAATCATTCATATGATGAACACCTGGTAACCGACATTAACAAGATGCATATATATAAGAATATCCCCATCATTCCGGGACACCCTTCGGATATGATATAAATTTCGATGTACTAAAGCATCCGGTACTTTGGATGGGGTTTGTTAGGCCCAATAGATCTATCTTTAGGATTCGCGTCAATTAGGGTGTCTGTTCCCTAATTCTTAGATTACCAGACTTAATAAAAAGGGCATATTCGATTAGATAATCCAACCATAGAATGTAGTTTCACGTACTTGTGTCTATTTTGTAAATCATTTATAAAACCTGCATGTATTCTCATCCCAAAAATATTAGATTTTAAAAGTGGGACTATAACTCACTTTCACAGATTTTTACTTCTTCGGGAAATAAGACTTGGCCACTGGTTGATTCACGAACCTATAACAATATATACATATATATCAAAGTATGTTCAAAATATATTTACAACACTTTTAATATATTTTGATGTTTTAAGTTTATTAAGTCAGCTGTCCTCGTTAGTAACCTACAACTAGTTGTCCACAGTTAGATATACAGAAATAAATCGATAAATATTATCTTGAATCAATCCACGACCCAGTGTATATGTATCTCAGTATTGATCACAACTCAAACTATACATATTTTGGAATCAACCTCAACCCTGTATAGCTAACTCCAACATTCACATATAGAGTGTCTATGGTTGTTCCGAAATATATATAGATGTGTCGACATGATAGGTCGAAACATTTTATACGTGTCTATGGTATCTCAAGATTACATAATATACAATACAAGTTGATTAAGTTATGGTTGAAATATATTTGTTACCAATTTTCACGTAGCTAAAATGAGAAAAATTATCCAATCTTGTTTTACCCATAACTTCTTCATTTTAAATCCGTTTTGAGTGAATCAAATTGCTATGGTTTCATATTGAACTCTATTTTATGAATCTAAACAGAAAAAGTATAGGTTTATAGTCAGAAAAATAAGTTACAAGTCATTTTTGTAAAGGTAGTCATTTCAGTCGAAAGAACGACGTCTAGATGACCATTTTAGAAAACATACTCCCACTTTGGGTTTAACCATAATTTTTGGATATAGTTTCATGTTCATAATAAAAATCATTTTCTCAGAATAAAAACTTTTAAATCAAATTTTATCATAGTTTTTAATTAACTAACCCAAAACAGCCCGCGGTGTTACTACGACGGCATAAATCCGGTTTTACGGTGTTTTTCGTGTTTCCAGGTTTTAAATCATTAAGTTAGCATATCATATAGATATATAACATGTGTTTAGTTAATTTTAAAAGTCAAGTTAGAAGGATTAACTTTTATTTGCGAACAAGTTTAGAATTAACTAAACTATGTTCTAGTGATTACGAGTTTAAACCTTCGAATAAGATAGTTTTATATATATGAATCGAATGATGTTATGAACATCATTACTACCTCAAGTTTAGTAGGTAAACCTACTAGAAGTGACAAGAAATGATCTAGCTTCAAAGGATCTTGGATGGCTTGAAAGTTCTTGAAGTAGGATCATGACACAAAAACAAGTTCAAGTAAGATTTTTACTCGAATTAAGATAGTTTATAGTTATAGAAATTGAATCAAAGTTTGAATATGAATATTACCTTGAATAAGAAAGGTAACCTACTGTATATAACAAAGGTTTCTTGATCTTAGATGATTACTTGGAATGGATTAGAAAGCTTGGAAGTAAATTAGTAAACTTGAAGGGATTTTTGAAGTGTTCTTGAAGTGTTCTTCCTATGATGATTATAGCTTGATTCTTGAAGTGATTTTTGATGAAGATGATGATTAACTACTGAAAAAATACGTTCATAATAGTGTGTGTGTGTTGAGAGAGAATTAGAAAGAGAATTGGAAGTGAAATGGAGTGAATGATGAGTGGTAATTGGTGAGTGGTGAGTGGGGTTAAAAGGAGTTCTAGTTAGTTGACTAGCTCATGGTAGAAGTTAAAATTGATTAGTTATACATGACATAATCAAGAGTGGAATCCCATGCTAGTTCCTATTGGTATATACCCATAGTAAGTACGTTTTGAAGCTGTGTATAATACGGGTAAGAATACGACTAGAATTCTTGATGAAAGAAAAGAATGGGAAAGTAACTGTAACCATTTTCGTTAAGTATGAGTGTTTTGATATATGTCTTGAAGTCTTCCAAAAGTATTTTAATACATCTAAATACACTACATGTATATACATTTTAACTGAGTCGTTAAGTCATCGTTAGTCGTTACATGTAAGTGTTGTTTTGAAACCTTTAAGTTAACGATCTCAATTAATGTTGTTAACCCATTGTTTATTATATCTAATGAGATGTTAAATTATTATATTTTCATGATATTATGATATATTAATATATCTTAATATGATATATATACATTTAAATGTCGTTACAACGATAATCGTTACATATATGTCTCGTTTCGAAATCCTTAAGTTAGTAGTCTTGTTTATATGTATATAACTTATTGTTAATATACTTATGGAGATACTTACTTATCATAATCTCATGTTAACCATATGTATATCCATATATATATATCGTCATGTCGTTTTTACAAGTTTTAACGTTCGTGAATCGCCGGTCAACTTGGGTGGTCAATTGTCTATATGAAACATATTTCAATTAATCAAGTCTTAACAAGTTTGATTGCTTAACATGTTAGAAACATTTAATCATGTAAATATCAATCTCAATTAATATATATAAACATGGAAAAGTTCGGGTCACTACAGTACCTACCCGTTAAATAAATTTCGTCCCGAAATTTTAAGCTGTTGAAGGTGTTGACGAATCTTCTGGAAATAGATGCGGGTATTTCTTCTTCATCTGATCTTCACGCTCCCAGGTGAACTCGGGTCCTCTACGAGCATTCCATCGAACCTTAACAATTGGTATCTTGTTTTGCTTAAGTCTTTTAACCTCACGATCCATTATTTCGACGGGTTCTTCGATGAATTGAAGTTTTTCGTTGATTTGGATTTCATCTAACGGAATAGTGAGATCTTCTTTAGCAAAACATTTCTTCAAATTCGAGACATGGAAAGTGTTATGTACAGCCGCGAGTTGTTGAGGTAACTCAAGTCGGTAAGCTACTGGTCCGACACGATCAATAATCTTGAATGGTCCAATATACCTTGGATTTAATTTCCCTCGTTTACCAAATCGAACAACGCCTTTCCAAGGTGCAACTTTAAGCATGACCATCTCTCCAATTTCAAATTCTATATCTTTTCTTTTAATGTCAGCGTAGCTCTTTTGTCGACTTTGGGCGGTTTTCAACCGTTGTTGAATTTGGATGATCTTCTCGGTAGTTTCTTGTATAATCTCTGGACCCGTAATTTGTCTATCCCCCACTTCACTCCAACAAATCGGAGACCTGCACTTTCTACCATAAAGTGCTTCAAACGGCGCCATCTCAATGCTTGAATGGTAGCTGTTGTTGTAGGAAAATTCTGCTAACGGCAGATGTCGATCCCAACTGTTTCCGAAATCAATAACACATGCTCGTAGCATGTCTTCAAGCATTTGTATCGTCCTTTCACTCTGTCCATCAGTTTGTGGATGATAGGCAGTACTCATGTCTAGACGAGTTCCTAATGCTTGCTGTAATGTCTGCCAGAATCTTGAAATAAATCTGCCATCCCTATCAGAGATAATAGAGATTGGTATTCCATGTCTGGAGACGACTTCCTTCAAATACAGTCGTGCTAACTTCTCCATCTTGTTATCTTCTCTTATTGGTAGGAAGTGTGCGGATTTGGTGAGACGATCAACTATTACCCAAATAGTATCAAAACCACTTGCAGTCCTTGGCAATTTAGTGATGAAATCCATGGTAATGTTTCCCATTTCCATTCCGGGATTTCGGGTTGTTGAAGTAGACCTGATGGTTTCTGATGCTCAGCTTTGACCTTAGAACACGTCAAACATTCTCCTACATATTTAGCAACATCGGCTTTCATACCCGGCCACCAAAAATGTTTCTTGAGATCCTTGTACATCTTCCCCGTTCCAGGATGTAATGAGTATCTGGTTTTATGAGCTTCTCTAAGTACCATTTCTCTCATATCTCCAAATTTTGGTACCCAAATCCTTTCAGCCCTATACCAGGTTCCGTCTTCCCGAATATTAAGATGCTTCTCCGATCCTTTGGGTATTTCATCCTTTAAATTTCCCTCTTTTAAAACTCCTTGTTGTGCCTCCTTTATTTGAGTAGTAATGTTATTATGAATCATTATATTCATAGATTTTACTCGAATGGGTTCTCTGTCCTTCCTGCTCAAGGCATCGGCTACCACATTTGCCTTCCCCGGGTGGTAACGAATCTCAAAGTCGTAATCATTCAATAATTCAATCCACCTACGCTGCCTCATATTCAGTTGTTTCTGATTAAATATGTGTTGAAGACTTTTGTGGTCGGTATATATAATACTTTTGACCCCATATAAGTAGTGCCTCCAAGTCTTTAATGCAAAAACAACCGCGCCTAATTCCAAATCATGCGTCGTATAATTTTGTTCGTGAATCTTCAATTGTCTAGACGCATAAGCAATCACCTTCGTTCGTTGCATTAATACACAACCGAGACCTTGCTTTGATGCATCACAATAAATCACAAAATCATCATTCCCTTCAGGCAATGATAATATAGGTGCCGTAGTTAGCTTTTTCTTCAATAACTGAAACGCTTTCTCTTGTTCATCATTCCATTCAAATTTCTTCCCTTTATGCATTAATGCAGTCAAGGGTTTTGCTATTCTGGAAAAGTCTTGGATGAACCTTCTGTAGTAACCAGCTAGTCCTAAAAACTGGCGTATGTGTTTCGGAGTTTTTGGGATTTCCCACTTTTCAACAGTTTCTATCTTTGCCGGATCCACCTTAATACCTTTTTTGTTCACTATGTGACCGAGGAATTGAACTTCTTCCAACCAAAATGCACACTTTGAAAACTTAGCGTACAATTCTTCCTTCCTCAATACTTCTAACACCTTTCTCAAATGTTCACCGTGTTCTTGGTCATTCTTTGAGTAAATAAGTATGTCATCAATGAAAACAATGACAAACTTGTCAAGGTATGGTCCACACACTCGGTTCATAAGGTCCATGAACACAGCTGGTGCATTAGTTAAACCAAATGTCATGACCATAAACTCGTAATGACCGTAACGTGTTCTGAAAGCAGTCTTTGGAATATCATCTTCTTTCACCCGCATTTGATGATACCCGGAACGTAAGTCAATCTTTGAATAAACAGACGAGCCTTGTAGTTGATCAAATAAGTTGTCGATTCTCGGTAGTGGGTAGCGGTTCTTGATGGTAAGTTTGTTCAACTCTCGGTAGTCAATACACAACCTGAATGTACCATCTTTCTTCTTGACAAACAAAACAGGAGCTCCCCAGGGTGATGTGCTTGGTCGAATGAAACCACGCTCTAAAAGTTCTTGTAATTGGCTTTGCAGTTCTTTCATCTCGCTGGGTGCGAGTCTGTAAGGAGCACGAGCTATTGGTGCAGCTCCTGGTACAAGATCTATTTGAAATTCAACGGATCGATGTGGGGGTAATCCCGGTAATTCTTTCAGAAATACATCGGGAAATTCTTTTGCAATGGGAACATCATTGATGCTCTTTTCTTCAGTTTGTACTTTTTCGACGTGTGCTAGAACAGCATAGCAACCTTTTCTTATTAGTTTTTGTGCCTTCAAATTACTAATCAGATGTAGCTTCGTGTTGCCCTTTTCTCCGTACACCATTAAGGGTTTTCCTTTTTCTCGTATAATGCAAATTGCATTTTTGTAACAAACGATCTCTGCTTTCACTTCTTTCAACCAGTCCATACCGATTATCACATCAAAACTCCCTAACTCTACAGGTATCAAATCAATCTTAAATGTTTCGCTAACCAGTTTAATTTCTCGATTCCGACATATATTATCTGCTGAAATTAATTTACCATTTGCTAATTCGAGTAAAAATTTACTATCCAAAGGCGTCAATGGACAACTTAATTTAGCACAAAAATCTCTACTCATATAGCTTCTATCCGCACCCGAATCAAATAAAACGTAAGCAGATTTATTGTCAATAAGAAACGTACCCGTAACAAGCTCCGGGTCTTCCTGTGCCTCTGCCGCATTAATATTGAAAACTCTTCCGCGGCCTTGTCCATTCGTGTTCTCCTGGTTCGGGCAATTTCTAATAATGTGGCCCGATTTTCCACATTTATAACAAACTACATTGGCATAACTTGCTCCGACACTACTTCCTCCGCCATTACTCGTTCCGACACCATTTGTTCCTTTCGTTCTATTAACCCCTGGTCCGTAGACCTCACACTTCGCCGCGCTATGACCATTTCTTTTACACTTGTTGCAAAATTTGGTGCAGAACCCCGAGTGATACTTTTCACACCTTTGGCATAGCTGCTTCTGATTGTTGTTTTTGTTGCGGTTATTATTGTTGTTGGGATGATTGTTGTAGTTGCTGCTGCTGTTGTTGTTGTTGTTGTTGTTGTTATTGTTGGGCCGTTTGTTGTAGTTGCGATTGATGTTGCGATTGTTGGGATAATTGTTGCGATTATTGTTGTAATTGCTGTTGTTGTTGTATTGGTGATTCTTA
Organism: Rutidosis leptorrhynchoides; assembly: GCF_046630445.1. NCBI lineage: Eukaryota > Viridiplantae > Streptophyta > Magnoliopsida > Asterales > Asteraceae > Rutidosis > Rutidosis leptorrhynchoides. The sequence continues at coordinate 160,789,105 of NC_092343.1, read as the reverse complement.
TCACCATTTTCCTCCCACTTTCTTTTGACTTGCTTCACATTGGCCTCTTCAGGAGTCTGTTCTTTAATTCTTTCTTCAATCTGGTTCACTAGTTTGTGAGCCATTCTACATGCCTGTTGTATAGAGGCGGGCTCGTGTGAACTTATATTTTCTTGGATTCTTTCCGGTAATCCTTTCACAAACGCGTCGATCTTCTCTTCCTCATCTTCGAATGCTCCCGGACACAATAGGCACAATTCTGTGAATCGTCTTTCGTACGTGGTAATATCAAATCCTTGGGTTCGTAACCCTCTAAGTTCTGTCTTGAGCTTATTGACCTCGGTTCTGGGACGGTATTTCTCGTTCATCAAGTGCTTGAATACTGACCACGGTAGTGCGTACGCATCGTCTTGTCCCACTTGCTCTAGATAGGTATTCCACCATGTTAACGCAGAACCTGTGAAGGTATGCGTAGCGTACTTCACTTTGTCCTCTTCAGTACACTTACTTATGGCAAACACCGATTCGACCTTCTCGGTCCACCGTTTCAATCCGATCGGTCCTTCGGTTCCATCAAATTCCAAAGGTTTGCAGGCAGTGAATTCTTTGTAGGTGCATCCTACACAATTTCCTGTACTGCTAGATCCAAGGTTATTGTTGGTATGTAGCGCAGCCTGTACTGCGGCTATGTTTGAAGCTAGAAAAGTACGGAATTCCTCTTCATTCATATTCACGGTGTGTCGAGTAGTCGGTGCCATTTCCTTCAAAATAGTCAAATGGAACAAGTTAATCATACAGAATATTAAGAGTAGTTAATAGTATTTCGTAGCATAATATGAACTCATTTATAAAAGCTTTTTCTTCATATTAGCGTTTTATAAGTTTAAATTCGGGTAGTACCTACCCGTTAAGTTCATACTTAGTAGCTAATATACAATTCAACTACTACAATTCTATATGAAAAACTGATTATAATAATATTTCGCGTTCAAACTTTTACACAATATTTTACAAACTTACAATACCGCTTATTTTACATATAGCATGAAATATAGCACACAATAAATTTGATACAAGATGGTTGTGAAGATAATTCTAGCTAGTACACAAGTCGTTCAGCAAAGGCAATAAAGACACGTAATTCATACGTCCAGAAACAAGTCATGCATTCTGGTTTTACTAGGATTACTTCCCATCCTTGGTCTTGTGGAACATAACCGTTATGGCCGTTGATAAGACAGCGTGTTGTAACGTCGTCAAAGGGACGAGGGTTACGTAATGTCCAACAGTCCCGTAACAATCTAAAAACCTCATTTCTTACCCCAATTACCGACTCCGTCACTTGTGGGAACGTTTTGTTTAATAGTTGTAGCCCGATGTTCTTGTTCTCACTTTGGTGAGAAGCGAACATTACTAATCCGTAAGCATAACATGCTTCTTTATGTTGCATGTTAGCCGCTTTTTCTAAATCACGAAGTCCAATATTCGGATATATTGAGTCAAAATAATTTCTTAACCCATTGCGTAAAATAGCATTTGGGTTCCCGGCAATATATGCGTCAAAGTAAACACATCGTAACTTATGGATTTCCCAATGTGATATCCCCCATCTTTCGAACGAAAGCCTTTTATAAATCAAGGCATTCTTGGAACGTTCTTCGAATGTCTTACAAACTGATCTCGCCTTAAATAGTTGTGCCGAAGAATTCTGACCGACTCTAGACAAGATTTCATCAATCATGTCTCCGGGTAGGTCTCTTAAAATATTGGGTTGTCTATCCATTTTGTGTTTTTATACTGTAAAATAGACAAGAGTTAGATTCATAAAAAAATACTTATTAATACAAGCAATTTTTACATATATCATAAAGCATAAGCACACTATATTACTTATATTACACCACACGAATACAACTATCTTATTCCGGCTCGCTTGTTTCTTTTTCTTCGGTTTTGGTTCGTTTTGCCAAGTTTCTAGGGATATATGATGTTCCCCTAATACGAGCCGTCGTTATCCACATTGGTTTAGAAAAACCTGGTGGTTTAGAGGTTCCCGGGTCATTGTTACAACTTAAGGACTTCGGGGGTTGACGATACATATAAAGTTCATCGGGGTTGGAATTAGATTTCTCTATTTTTATGCCCTTTCCCTAATTATTTTCTTTTGCCTTTTTAAATTCAGTTGGGGTAATTTCTATAACATCATCGGAATTCACGTCGGAATCCGATTCATCGGAGAATTGGTAATCCTCCCAATATTTTGCTTCCTTGGCGGAAACACCATTGACCATAATTAACCTTGGTCGGTTGGTTGAGGATTTTCTTTTACTTAACCGTTTTATTATTTCCCCCACCGGTTCTATTTCTTCATCCGGTTCCGATTCTTCTTCCGGTTCTGATTCTTCTTCCGGTTCCGACTCTTCTTCTGGTTCCTCTTCGGGAACTTGTGAATCAGTCCACGAATCATTCCAATTTACATTTGACTCTTCATTATTATTAGGTGAGTCAATGGGACTTGTTCTAGAGGTAGACATCTATCACATAATATCAAACGCGTTAAGAGATTAATATATCACATAATATTCACATGTTAAAAATATATAGTTTCCAACAAAATTTGTTAAGCAATCATTTTTCAAGTAAACACGGTCGAAGTCCAGACTCACTAATGCATCCTAACAAACTCGATAAGACACACTAATGCAAAATTCTGGTTCTCTAAGACCAACGCTCGGATACCAACTGAAATGTCCCGTTCTTATTGATTAAAAACGTTCCATATTAATTGATTTCGTTGCGAGGTTTTGACCCCTATATGAGACGTTTTTCAAAGACTGCATTCATTTTAAAACAAACCATAACCTTTATTTCATCAATAAAGGTTTAAAAAGCTTTACGTAGATTATCAAATAATGATAATTTAAAATATCCTGTTTACACACGACCATTACATAATGGTTACAATACAAATATGTTACAACAAAATAAGTTTCTTGAATGCAGTTTTTACACAATATCATACAAGCATGGACTCCAAATCTCGTTCTTATTTAAGTATGCGACAGTGGAAGCTCTTAATAATCACCTGAGAATAAACATGCTTAAAACGTCAACAAAAATGTTGGTGAGTTATAGGTTTAACCTATATATATCAAATCGTAACAATAGACCACAAGATTTCATATTTCAATACACATCCCATACATAGAGATAAAAATCATTCATATGATGAACACCTGGTAACCGACATTAACAAGATGCATATATATAAGAATATCCCCATCATTCCGGGACACCCTTCGGATATGATATAAATTTCGATGTACTAAAGCATCCGGTACTTTGGATGGGGTTTGTTAGGCCCAATAGATCTATCTTTAGGATTCGCGTCAATTAGGGTGTCTGTTCCCTAATTCTTAGATTACCAGACTTAATAAAAAGGGCATATTCGATTAGATAATCCAACCATAGAATGTAGTTTCACGTACTTGTGTCTATTTTGTAAATCATTTATAAAACCTGCATGTATTCTCATCCCAAAAATATTAGATTTTAAAAGTGGGACTATAACTCACTTTCACAGATTTTTACTTCTTCGGGAAATAAGACTTGGCCACTGGTTGATTCACGAACCTATAACAATATATACATATATATCAAAGTATGTTCAAAATATATTTACAACACTTTTAATATATTTTGATGTTTTAAGTTTATTAAGTCAGCTGTCCTCGTTAGTAACCTACAACTAGTTGTCCACAGTTAGATATACAGAAATAAATCGATAAATATTATCTTGAATCAATCCACGACCCAGTGTATACGTATCTCAGTATTGATCACAACTCAAACTATACATATTTTGGAATCAACCTCAACCCTGTATAGCTAACTCCAACATTCACATATAGAGTGTCTATGGTTGTTCCGAAATATATATAGATGTGTCGACATGATAGGTCGAAACATTGTAGGGTGTCTATGGTATCTCAAGATTACATAATATACAATACAAGTTGATTAAGTTATGGTTGGAATATATTTGTTACCAATTTTCACGTAGCTAAAATGAGAAAAATTATCCAATCTTGTTTTACCCATAACTTCTTCATTTTAAATCCGTTTTGAGTGAATCAAATTGCTATGGTTTCATATTGAACTCTATTTTATGAATCTAAACAGAAAAAGTATAGGTTTATAGTCAGAAAAATAAGTTACAAGTCGTTTTTGTAAAGGTAGTCATTTTAGTCGAAAGAACGACGTCTAGATGACCATTTTAGAAAACATACATCCACTTTGAGTTTAACCATAATTTTTGGATATAGTTTCATGTTCATAATAAAAATCATTTTCTCAGAATAACAACTTTTAAATCAAATTTTATCATAGTTTTTAATTAACTAACCCAAAACAGCCCGCGGTGTTACTACGACGGCATAAATCCGGTTTTACGGTGTTTTTCGTGTTTCCAGGTTTTAAATCATTAAGTTAGCATATCATATAGATATAGAACATGTGTTTAGTTAATTTTAAAAGTCAATTTAGAAGGATTAACTTTTGTTTGCGAACAAGTTTAGAATTAACTAAACTATGTTCTAGTGATTACGACTTTAAACCTTCGAATAAGATAGTTTTATATATATGAATCGAATGATGTTATGAACATCATTACTACCTCAAGTTTAGTAGGTAAACCTACTGGAAGTGACAAGAAATGATCTAGCTTCAAAGGATCTTGGATGGCTTGAAAGTTCTTGAAGTAGGATCATGACACAAAAACAAGTTCAAGTAAGATTTTTACTAGAATTAAGATAGTTTATAGTTATAGAAATTGAATCAAAGTTTGAATATGAATATTACCTTGAATAAGAAAGGTAACCTACTGTATATAACAAAGGTTTCTTGATCTTAGATGATTACTTGGAATGGATTAGAAAGCTTGGAAGTAAATTAGTAAACTTGAAGGGATTTTTGAAGTGTTCTTGAAGTGTTCTTCCTATGATGATTATAGCTTTATTCTTGAAGTGATTTTTGATGAAGATGATGATTAACTACTGGAAAAATACGTTCATAATAGTGTGTGTGTGTGTGTTGAGAGAGAATTAGAAAGAGAATTGGAAGTGAAATGGAGTGAATGATGAGTGGTAATTGGTGAGTGGTGAGTGGGGTTAAAAGGAGTTCTAGTTAGTTGACTAGCTCATGATAGAAGTTAAAATTGATTAGTCATACATGACATAATCAAGAGTGGAATCCCATGCTAGTTCCTATTGGTATATACCCATAGTAAGTACGTTTTGAAGCTGTGTATAATACGGGTAAGAATACGACTAGAATTCTTGATGAAAGAAAAGAATGGGAAAGTAACTGTAACCATTTTCATTAAGTATGAGTGTTTTGATATATGTCTTGAAGTCTTCCAAAAGTATTTTAATACATCTAAATACACTACATGTATATACATTTTAACTGAGTCGTTAAGTCATCGTTAGTCGTTACATGTAAGTGTTGTTTTGAAACCTTTAAGTTAACGATCTCAATTAATGTTGTTAACCCATTGTTTATTATATCTAATGAGATGTTAAATTATTATATTATCATGATATTATGATATATTAATATATCTTAATATGATATATATATATATACATTTAAATGTCGTTACAACGATAATCGTTACATATATGTCTCGTTTCGAAATCCTTAAGTTAGTAGTCTTGTTTATATGTATATAACTCATTGTTAATATACTTATGGAGATACTTACTTATCATAATCTCATGTTAACCATATGTATATCCATATATATATCGTCATGTCGTTTTTACAAGTTTTAACGTTCGTGAATCGCCGGTCAACTTGGGTGGTCAATTGTCTATATGAAACATATTTCAATTAATCAAGTCTTAACAAGTTTGATTGCTTAACATGTTGGAAACATTTAATCATGTAAATATCAATCTCAATTAATATATATAAACATGGAAAAGTTCGGGTCACTACATCGTTAGCATGATGGATATTTGGATCTTAAACCATTATCACTCTGTCGTTTTAATTGTATCAACTCAAGTTCATGATGTATTAGTTTTACAAACACATCATGAGGGGGAGAAAAGATAAGTTGATACTAACGCACGAAGATATTTCATGTGATGACAATCAATCAAATTCTTCCTCATCAACTCAAGAACTTCACCAATACAAGTTTTGCAAAGACAATTCAATATCAACATCAAATCAAGATCTTCAAAACCAATGAACAACAACAACAATCGAGCCTACCAATGAAACAAGCTTCCGCACCAACTCTTTGAAGACCTTATCAAATCAATAACATTCAAAGAAACAAATATTGTCCAAACAAGGGGGAGCAAGAGAACGTAATGATTAAGGGGGAGCAAGATGCATCAATTTAGGGGGAGCAAAAGAAGCATTTACATCTCAAGCTTCATCATTAAGGCTCGCTCACATCAACAAATCAAGTCAATCCATTTACCCAACAACATTTCAAGAAAATCAGGAGATATTCAAAGATCAAGAGAATCTCCAAAAGAAGAAGATTCTCAACAACTCATCAACATGACATACAACAACATAACCATGAGATCAACAAAGACAAGAACTTCCAAAAGAAGAAGTTTTTCAACTAGTTCAACAACACATCAACTACATGATTTCTCATCACCAAAACTTTAAAGTTTATGAGAATTTCAAAAGAAGAATTCTCATCAATTCAAGATATCAAAATGATCAACAAATCTTTACCAACTACCATAAACAACTTCTTACAAGAAGACACAAGAGAACCTGACTTACATTTAAGACAAAAGCATCATCAACAAGCCTTCTAACAAATCTTCCTCTAAAGTTCAAAGTCAAGAGACGATTAATGTCAAATCACATCTAAGGGGGAGATTGTTAGGTCTTTAAAATAGATGTAATTTGAGACTAGAAGCATTTTTGTAAGAGTGTGGTATGTGTCATATAAATACCACACTTAGACTATATTTTAGGCTTAACCCTTCACAATTACTCTCACCCTCACACCTTCACTTTCACACACTTAGCATATTCTCTCTAAACCTTGTAAACACCTCAACAATTGTAACTGATTGTATCATTCAGATTAACAGCAACATATTCAGATCCATAACATCTTCACCTTCATAAATACAATACATATACATACGGCATATACATACACACATACACGATCACATACATAATCATAAACATGAATTAGAGCAGAAATCATACTCTACAGGATATGAATGAAAAAGTATGGTGTTAGCCAAAAAGTCACTTCTTGTTCTATTTTTTTTGGAGATAAGCCATCTCGAATCGGCCTCTATCTTTGAAGTTCGCGGTTGACTCGAATAAACCGTATCAATGGTGCTTTCATTGAGTCAACGTGAGTCCCTTGCGACTCTCGTTAAAAAAATGAACACTCTTATTGCTTCCTTTGAGTCCACAAACACTAAGCTTGACATGGTTTGTCACCGAATTGCGGCTAATAACCGTAAATTAGAAGCCATGACCAAGCAACTCTCGTCGCATTTCGCCACCACGAACCGCCAACTTGAAAACATTACTAATCAACTCACCACCCGAACCACAGCCTTCACCACATCCGACGCTTTCGAACCACCCAAACAATCCCTTAACATTAACCTTACCATCACGTTAACACCTATCCAACCCCTTGCACCGACAACACCACCCTCAAGCCCAAACTAATTGAAACTGATGAAACCATTCCCACTTACATGGAGGTCTCACATACTGTTGAACACGTCCCTTCCAAAACTTACATTCCAACAACCACTAACACATCCACCGAAACCTTCGTTACTCAATTCCTCGCCTTATCTCATCCTACACTACACGGTACCGTATCCACACGTTCTCCACATGTTACGAGTCACATCATGGGTGACGTTACCACTCTCGTCAACTCCGGTTACACCACCAAACCACCACAGTTTGTAGTTCTTCAAACTGCACATGAACCCGATTGGAAGATTCCGATGATGTTGCGGTTCAAAAAGTTATGGCTGTTTGTCGAGAATGGGTGCTCGTTTATACGACCGCCCCGCAAACCACCTTGGAAGATTTCTCCAACCTTGAGGACAAGGTTAATTTTCAACCGGTGGGTATTGATACGGTCATCAATTTTAGAAGACGTTTGTGTTGGTTACAAAAGCACGATGAAGTAGTTTTATTTACAGTTAGCATTAGTGGCAGTTTAAGTAGTAAATAAAAGGTTTGTATGCGCGAACATGGGTTGGTTACCACGTCCCACAACATGATCTAGTATCATTAATTGTAGCCAGTAGTGATTCAGTGGTTAGACATGTTTAGAAGTTGCAGTTAGTAGCCTAGTTTCTTACTATAAATATGTTATCTTTTTATTAGAATGAATATGAATGAAAAAGTTTGGTGTTAGCCAAAAAGTCTCTTCTTGTTCTATTTTCTTTAGAGATTAGCCATCTCGAATCGGCCTCTATCTTTGGAGTTCGCGGTTGACTCGAATAAACCGTATCATCAATATTTAAAAAATTTGCTAAGAGAGGAGATAACTTTTTTACCTTTTGCAAAAAATCTCCTGCACAATAAATGAGATATAATCCCGATCCCAGTTCTACTTTTGACCAAGATCCCGTATTTGACCATTAATTACGCCTTAACTCCATCGTTGATCAATTATTACTAAAGAAAAAATAGGCCCACCAAAAAATAGGCCTCGTTGATCATTGCCCATTTTATGTCGGCCCTTCTTTTTAATAATTTCATTCTACAAAGTGGGTTCTTTATGGCCCAACATCATGTGGGATTTCTAGCAATGTTTTGTCAGGTTTAGCAGGGTGTTATTTTTCGTTTCTCTTCATTTTATGTCTTTCTTTTTAGGCTCACATGCCTCTTTCATTGTATTGTTTTTCTTCATCGTTTCGATGAAGGTTTTCTTTAAATATATATTAAATTTTCGCCGTAACAAAAAAAAATTATTACAAAAGAATCCCAACGCACAAGGGGGAGTTTGATTATAATACCATTATTCTATGTTGGTAGAAAAAAAAAATTGTTATTAAAAGTTACTAATCCTTTTATTTTTTATAATGTTTCCGGTACATATCCAACACACGGGTGAGGGGGAGATTGATTCTAGCGTCACCGTGAGTTGAATAGAGCTGGGTTCATGTCGGGCAAATCAAACAAGGCTTATGTTTAACTGAGTTCATGTCGGGAAACATAAAAACTTCTGACGAACCAAACAAGGTTCACGTTAAACTGGGTTCATGTCTAGAAAAAGAAACTTAAATATTTCAAGTGAACTGAACAAGGTTCAAGAATGAACTAGGTTCATGATTTGGAATCTGAATATCTCAGGCGAACCAAACAAGGTCCAAGTTAGACTGGGTTCATGTCTGAAAACTTAAATATTCATAGGCGAACCAGTGAAGGTCCAAGTTGGAATGGGTTCATGTCTATAAATTGAATACTTCTTGGCGAACCAATAAAGGTTCAATAACGCTTGTGTTCATGTCGGGAGCTTGATGATCGAGGCAAATCTAATGAGTTCAAGTCGGGAATCGGCTGAACAAAATTGAAGACTAGCCCGTGATTGACTAGTCAACTGAAGACCCCTCAATGATGTATTGGGCAAGTTGAATTGTGAAAATCCCACTATTCAACTTGAGGGGGAGTGTTAGAATACAACTATAAAAAACTTACATTTTATGGTATTTGACCTTTGGATCAGAGAAATCATATTCTCATCATGTCGTCACAAGCAAAAATAAGCGGTCAAAGTGGTTCCAAAATGTGTTTGGATTCATACCCCAACTAGGAATTAGCTGTTAGGCCATTAGTTGTATATAATCATGTTCATTTGTAATAGAAAACTTAACCAAATCTATACAAAATGTAGTCGTTAAAGCATTCTGCTCTCTTTTATTATTTTCAAGTTTATCATCTTAGTTCTCATACTCAATACATTATCAATAAACAAATTTATATTTCCGCATTATCAATTGTTAACATATATAACATATTTGTATTATAGTTTTTTTTTTTTTTTTATGTTTTATCATATTTTAAGGCAACAGACACTGTTTATACAGCTAACAAATATTGTAAGGTTCTGTTAGGTATCATGTACAGACGGTTTGCCGGATCTCAGCTCCTGGCACCACTTTGGATGTGTTAAAAAGGTCCCCGATGCAGATCCACCAACCGATAAAGATGTCTATCTTTTGTACGAATTTGATGATAGAATGTATGTTCTGATGCAGTCGTATTTGGTGTTGTAATTGAATTTAAAAGCTCTTCAGTGTATGAAATGGTCTGATCGTAACCTGTGCAGTAACAAGGTTGTTGTTTTGACTGGAGCTGGGATAAGCACAGAATTTGAAGCAAGGACCCGATGGTGAGTGTGAAATCGATGAAAAATTCTAATAACTGGTAACATTTCCATTTTAGCGATGTGTAAATTACAAATTGAATTTACTAATTGACTTAATGTATCTATGTTTTTTGGTGATAATGTACCAAAGGATAGAGCGGTTGTAGCCATGGAACCTTCTGGTGGGTGTGATGCTTTCCTTGTTCTTGGTTCATCGTTCATGACTAGTCTGCTTGTCGACTTGTCAGATACAAATGTTCATGCAACTTTATGCGACCTAAATGTTACTTAACTTTGGTACTTTTTTGTGGTTTGTTTTTGATTAATTGAGAAATATACATGATTTGTACAGACCGGCTCATGAGGCTGGTGCTGCTACAGCAATTATAAAATAGGCAAAACTCAATGTGATGATATTGCAGAATTTAAAATTAACCCGAGACTAGGAGAGGTATTTCGTACCGGAAAATCATTTTAGTGTGAGTTAAGCATTTGATTATTGTGCGGTTGGAACCTAAAGTTTAACAAACTGTGATGCTGACTTCATCAATTTCTCTTGGCACGATGTTTTGGTACAAGGTATCTGTTCTACATGTTCTTTTATTTGACTATAGTCCTTATGTGATCTGAATCCTGTCGTTTTTGTTCTTGTTTTCTCATCTGATGTATGTGTGTATTAACGTTATTTTCCATTCATCGTAAATATGCAATTAAATTTGTGTTTGTATAAGCAATATCTAGAAATTTTATATGTATTATTGATACGTTACGAAATTCGTAACCGATCAATTATGTATATTTCATTCAAACAAATCAACGTATGAAAGAGTTGCTTCATGGATGTATGTTGATAAAGTATCAAGTATCATGCAATGTTCATTTGATTTCATTGTCTTGAAGTTTAATTCGCCAGCAGTTAATTTTGAGCTGCAGAACTATATGAGCGAGTTAAGTATGAACCATTGAATGACAACATTCAAACGACATACACTTTAAGGACAAATATGGTGTCTCTTTTGAGTTATTGGATTGCTTTGTATAGTTGCGTTATGCAAGGGTGTTGCCATTTGATGTATATTGGTGCATAATAAAGATGTTGCGCGTGACTGCCTGAAATTGTCACAAAACACCCCCGGATTGGGCGCTTACAATTCGGGTAAAAGAACTCATATGGTAAGAGTAGCCTTGCTGACGAGGACATGCGATACAAAGCTGCCCGAGCTAATTAAAGGTACTTAATTGAATCTTCAAGGCTTAGGTGAAGCTCACTAAAATTTCACATTTTATACACAGATTTGAACTAGTTTTAACTTGTCATAGGACCCTTGACCAACGTGAAGCTGCATGATTCAAATTATGATCATTGTAAACCAAAAACTCATTTCTTACCAATAATTGACTTTATCAAAACATCAAAACATCAAAACATTATATACATAAGAGAACTAGAATTCTGCATCAACCAACTTTCCAATTTTATACATGGAAAATGAAAATAAAAATGACATATAAAACATGCAAAATAAAAATGACATATAATTATAAAATGCATATAATTTAAATATGTATAAATGAAGTGCAATGCAACTATAATTATTAATGATTATGGTTATGGATCCAAGAAAAGAAGCTCTGCTTTTGTGGAAGCTCTTAGGAACCGCATAACATCCTTAGCAAAGTTGTACTTTTCATGCGCATCGGCAGTTGCACTCGGTCGGATTGATATGTTTTCAAGAGTGGGAGAATGATCAAGTAAAAGCTTTATAAAGAGCAACAAGGGTCTTGATCTTTCTACATAAAAGATATTTATAGTTTTTAACCGGTTCAATGTCTGGTCCAAACAGTCAGACGTTTCCAAATAAGTTAAAGCTGGTTTCACATCCAAATCCACGTTACGAAGACCCTGAAAATACATTAAAAGGGTGACCCTGCATTGAATGTACCTACCTTAAATAGAAGCACACCCAACAAAGAAACACAGGAAAAAGATAGTTTATCTGACTAGTCACATTGATTCGTTCTAAGTAAGGTGAGTTTCGAAGAATGCATAAAACACCTTGAAGTTGAAACAAGTCACCAAAATTGAAGTTTTGTAAATTGAGAAACTTTAAACTATTAGCTGGGTGTGGAAGCCACTTGGGAATATTTTCTACAATAGAAAACTGTGAGAGTGAAAGTAAGACTTTAAGTTATCAAAGAAAGATATGGAAGACGATATAAAAGAATATATGAGAACTAACTACACACTGGAGAGATGTAACTTGGTGCATGCAACCAGTTTCAACATCTTAAGATGTGGTAAGTTGATGATCGTTCCATGCAAGTTAGCCCCAAATTCAATATTCCTGAGCAATAGATTTTCAAGATAGAGAAATCCTTGAAAATCGAGTGATGGTTTAATGATACAGTTTTCAAGTTCTAGCATTCTCAATTCTTGACAACGGAATAAATAACATGGGAGTTGATAACGTCGGTTTTTATTAATAAGGACGAGTTTTCTAACATCATCTCTTGACAAGGATAAAATCCATTGATCGACTTCTTGGAAGCTATCAAGAACCATGTTTGGTATGTGAAGATGTAACTTTAACAGAGGACCCTTTAGAAAGTTAAAGATTTGGTTTGTGATCCTAATAAACCCATTATGACCAAACGCTTCATTTTTGGCTAATGTTTCTGAGAAATGTCTATCAAGAACCAGTGAACTCAATGTGGTCCATTTGTACGCCCACTTTTTTGATAAAGCGTGTCCTCACAGCATCTTGAACGGGGAGCTTCTCTAAAATCGAGTCAATCAAATACTCTGGCAAAACCTCCTCTCAGTATTGTTATCTGTCATTATTCAAGAAAACAAAGACTGGTTTATTCAAAAGGAAAACAAGTTCATCATTATACATAAAACAAGTTGACATAGCTAATACTCTTGAATTTTGTTACTGTATATTATAAATGAACTTGTCAATAACAGGATACCTGACAAAAATAAATACAGTACTTTTTTTCTGCAATTATTGATGGTTGAAAGCATTTTTCTTAACTTTCTTAATAGTATGGCCCTGACTATATAGTTCGGAGTAACATTTTCTATCAATCATCAGAATTGAACATTCTCCTTGCAACATACAATGGAATGATAGTCAAAATATAAGCAATGAAATATTGAAGGGAAAGGTAGAGATATCAACACACATCTCAAAGATAGAAAACGAGGCGACTGCATGAATAAAAAAAGTAGTCAACAAAACTTATAAAGGTGAGTATTCGAGCAAGAAGGTTCAAAAGGTTGTTAAGGGTAAGAATGAGGGTAATGGAATCTTAAATGGATGTAATAATGTCCATCCTAAAGAAATATTACCACCCAAAAGCAAGCTGCAGGCCAATGATACTTGAAACTAAGTACAGAATGAGGAATTAATGTTGACCAATAACAGGATCCTTTTACTTATACCTGCAGACTTATAACTAGTGCCAATAATTAATTTTTATTGTTTTATCAGTTCTTCAATTAGAAAAACTGGTTCTACCTCTATCTTTTATCAATTTTCAACTAATTACAGTTTCGCTTTCACTGTGACACATCTTTTAATCCTAGACCAGTTCAATTGATGCAAATACTATTATAGAAAAAATGACCTGTAAACAATGTATAATTAAACCATCCAGGCATAGCTTGGATGGCCACCAACACTTTCAATGAAGGTGAGGTCACGGGTTCGATTCCCTTCAAGGCACTTCAAACGCTTGGGGCGAACTTAAGAGACCAATAGCCCGAGGATGCTTTACCTGGTAGCGGTGGAGGGTTGGCTTGCCGTTTACCCGGGGTTTACCCGCTGCGGGGGGCCAATGTGCCCGTTCGTAGTAGGGGTTCCTCGTAAAAAAAAAAAAACAATGTATAATTATTCGAAAACCGAAAACAATCGATTCAAATCTGCTGCTTTATGTTTAGGGCTTCTAATAAATTGATAGTAATAATTTCGGTTACTTGGATATTTTTCGAATAAATCTCTAATTAAGGTATAGCAACAATAACTAATCAAATTATTGAGCCAGGATCTACAAATTCAATTGGAAAAATAAATGTGTGAATTACAGAATTAAATCAAAGAAGATAAAAAGTCGAATAGGAATGAAGACAGAAATCAAATCTTTTCAAACATATCGCTTATATGAAAGAATTGAACCAAATTAAAGATTAACTTACCGATATTCGGAAATACAGATGAATCCATCGGAGTACCGATATTCTAGTTTTGCAGTGTGTAAGGTTTTTAGCGATGTAGTTTTTAATAAGTTAAAGTAAACATCCCTCAACTTTTGTTATATGTGTATGCTTCAAAACCAAAAGTTTTATTTGCAGAATAGGTCCCTTGTTCAATTAAAATTCAATTAAAATTAATATAATATTCTTTATTTAAATTAAAATTTTAGTTATTTTCTTTGATTGAAATCGATGAAGATTTCCACATGTAAGATGCTCAAAATGTGATAGAGTTCATAAGAAAGCTATTGCACGCCTGAATGAACTAGTCTTGCTGGATATGACCAATTGTGTAAACGTACGAAAATTTCCACACTTACTTGCCTCCCTTGTATATGTTGAAATATGTGCTTGCTTTTACGATGCTTGAATTCACACTCCAATTTGTTTAACGATTTTTTCCCAAACGACTAGTCAGTAGAGTAATCTAATGTCAACAGAGAGATTGATTCTAGAAGGAAACAATATAACAAGCTTACCAAAATGTAATCAAATTCTACCTACATTTATATTTATATATCTTAGCGCTAACCACTTTTCAAAGATCCAGTCAATTCAAGGATCTCCAGCTATGCTTTTGGAAATAAACGAATGCCCAAATTTATGGGAGGTGGAGGGTTTTTTAAGTGGAGTTCAATAGACAAGTGGAGAAGACAAAATAATAGATTGGGATCTTCAATGGATCTGGATAGTCTAGATTATTCTAAACCAGTGGTATGTTAAACTTTGTTATGTTCTATTGTACTATGCTTTTTAATTAGTTTAGTTTCATTGGCTTATATATCATTAATAAATGTTACTGAGAACCAAACCAAACTGAATGATAGAGGATAGTGTATACGTAGGTATTGTATGAATATGGTGATGGAAAACCGTGTGTACTTTTATATTCAGATAACACAGCGGACAGTTAAAAGTAAATATATTTACATTACAAAACATGCACACGATTAACGGTTCCATTAGATCCAGTTACACCACTAATAATTATCAAAATATATAAATTCACAAAGTGAGTAAACGATATACCTTTCCTGAAGAAACGGATTGTAGGAGAGAAACTTATGATCAATAGTATGACCGTCTCTTTGGATAGTCCACACTACACTTCAAACAATCGCCAATGGATGATAGTCCAAACTCAAGTAACAAATTAATCAACCCTTGATTAATTGTGTGAGACAATTAATATAATGATACTCCGTATATATATTAAGACTTCTCAAAATGAATCAAAAGAAACTTGAAGTTTTATTTGTGTTTGTTTACGTTGAACAAAGACAACAAAAAATAGATCACCCTATTATTTTCTTTCCTTGACTCTCTCTTTTAAAACCAAAGGCCACATATATCTATATATATATGTAATAAAGTGGTATACTTTTAGTCAGTTGATAATCAACTGATGGAGCAAAATAACATTATTAATTTCTATATTATGGAGTAAGTAATCAACTTTAAAATTGGTTGAAAAGAAATTGTCACTAACAATTTCATATCTTATCTTTAGCTTTTCTTTTTTGTTTTTCACTTTTGCATTAACTTTTGTTTGCCACCAACGAATTGACATTTATTTTGACAAACAAAATTGCATTTATTTTGTTACTTGATTATATATATACATCATATATATATATATTTCATTTGACGTCTAGATGTATATGTGTGTGACTCCGAATGCTCAAATAAATTTAGCCATATAGTTATATGTTGTACCTTGCACATTAATCTTACAGACTCCCACTTGTGCATGGCACAACACCAAGTAACTATACAAACAATGAATACCGTCTAGCAACAGGTCATTGTCCCTAAATTTACGTAAGGGTAGTTTCTCAGAACTGCTTATAGTAAGTGTTAAATGTCATTCGTCCTTTTGTTTCAGATACTTTAGTTAAACTTGAGATATGGATCATCGGTCATTCTCATTTGTTTAACAATTTTATTTCTCGATCTTAGAAATAAATTAGATCACCAAATTAATTAAGTATCATCTTAATTACATCTGGGTGCGGCCACACAAATATCTTATTCATTCATCGAGGAGCTCAAAAGTATCTAACTCCAAACATTTTGGAGGAACAAATCCAATATTGCATACACGTGTCTCTCACGAGCTTTATATTATACCCAATAATGGCCTTTATTACAGCCTTATTCAGGACAACATTTAACCATATCAAAGTACAATATTTCACACATCGAAACCCGCGTGCATCTCAAGTCTAAGGACATAAAAACATAATCACTAAAAGATTCACTACTGACAACGATACATGTAGTGATATCTCGGTTGGGTCATTCCAATATCCATCATCAATGAATACATATGAATTTGGTCTATGCAAGTTAACTATTTATCATCAATAAATATAACCAACATTCATATTAACCTTAATTCATGTTATTCCCATAACATGATTGATTATGGAGATTTTGAATAATCAACAATTATTCATGGATTAAACATGCTAATATAGAACACAGTGATATAAATGGAAATGATCATACCATCAATATATCAATTCATTATGATAAAACTGTTTAATGTTCCAAAAATATCCAAATACTAAATTATAAATTAAAAAGATCAGTAGCATAACGAAGTCCAATACTACTAGCATGATCATCATGCTTGTTGTGTGTTATGGGCTTCGTGAACGGGTCAGTCACATTATCATCTGTATGAACCTTAAGAATACTAATATCATTCATCTCAACGACTTCTTGAATGTAGTCAAACTTTCAAAGAATGTGTCTGCTACCTTTAGGTACACGTGATTCTTTCGCAAGTATAATAGCACTTGAATTATCACAGTATATTTCCATAGGAGATTCAATGCTGGAAACTACTTCCAGTTCAGCAATGAACTTCCTAATCCAGACAGCTTCTTGAGCAGCTTCTGAGGCAGCAATGTATCCTGCTTCCATTGTAGATTGTGCAACTGTGCTCAGCTTTGAGCTTCTCCAATCAACTGCCCCGCCATTCATGACAAAGACATACCCTGACTGGGATCGAGAATCATCTCGATCAGTTTCGAAACTAGCATCTGTATAACATCTAATACTCAACTCTTCTTCCAAACCACCGTAAACCATGAACATATCTTTAGTTCTCCGCAAATACTTAAGAATGCTCTTAACAGCAATCCAATGTTCTTCACCTGGATTCTGTTGATAACGACTCGTCAAACTCAAAGCTAACGAGACATCAGGTCTAGTACATAACATAGCATACATAATGGATCCTATAGCCGAAGCATATGGGACACATTTCATTCGTCTTATCTCATTAGGTGTGATGGGACTTTGAGACTTGCTTAAGGTTATGCCCTTTTGCATGGGCAATGCTCCGCGCTTGGAGTTTTGCATGTTAAATCTTCGTAAGATTTTGTCAATGTATGTACTTTGACTCAAACCAATAACCCTTTTGGATCTATTTCTATAGATCCTGATTCCTAGAATATACTTAGCTTCTCCAAGATCTTTCATGGCAAAACATTTTCCAAGCCAAGATTTGACATCTTGCAAAGTTGAAATGTCATTTCCAATAAGTAGTATGTCATCAACATACAAGATCAAGAAGACAACTTTGCTCCCACTAGCTCTAATGTAAACACAGGGCTCATCTTGGTTTTGAGAAAAACCAAACTCTTTGATTTTCTGATCAAACTTAAGATTCCAGCTCCTGGATGCTTGCTTTAATCCATAAATGGATTTTAAAAGCTTGCATACTTTATTAGGATGCTTTGGATTTACAAACCCTTCCGGCTGAACCATATATACGTCCTCGCTTAGGTCGCCATTTAGGAAAGCGATTTTGACATCCATTTGCCATATTTCATAATCATGAAAAGCAGCTATGGCAATAAGTATCCTAATTGATTTAATGCTCGCGACTGGTGAAAAAGTTTCCTCATAATCAATTCCTTGAGTTTGAGTATAACCTTTTGCCACCAACCGAGCCTTAAAAGTGTTTACATTATCGTCCATGTCAGCCTTCTTCTTAAAGACCAATTTACATCCAACTGTTTTACAATTGGGTGGAAGATCAATCAAGTCTCATACTTGATTTTCTTTCATGGACTGCATCTCTATATCCATAGCATCTCGCCATTTTTCAGATTCTAAACCTGATATGGGCTCACGGTAGCTAGAGGGTTCATCATAATCCCCTAGATGAAATTCATCTGAATTAATCAGAAGATTTAATCTCTCAGGTTGATGAGGAGTTCTACTAGATCTACGAATTACAGGTGCAACACGTTCTGGCTCACCAACAGTATGTTCAGCTTCAACGTGCGGTTGGCTAGTGCCTTCAGAAGGTATGTTACTTTGTGATTCTTGAATTTCTTCAAGATCTACTTTACTCCCATTAACTTCTTGTAAGAGAAGATCTCTTTCAAAGAATTCAGCAAAACGAGCAGTAAACACTTTGTTTTTAGCTTGGTAGTAAAAGTAGTAACCCATTGTTTCTTTTGGGTATCCCACAAAGTGACATTTGATACCTCTGGGTTCTAACTTGTTTGAAGTGTCACGTTTCACATACACTTCACAACCCCAGACTTACAAATAAGACAACTTAGGACTCTTTCCATGCCATAATTCATATGGTGTCTTTTCTACCTTCTTGGTTGGAACCATATTGAGTATGCGTGCAGCAGACTCTAATGCATAACCCCAAAAAGACATTGGTAGAGTAGTTAGACTCATCATAGATCGAACCATATCAAGTAAAGTTCGATTCCTCCGTTCCAACACACCATTGTGCTGTGGTGTGTAAGGTGGAGTGAACTGTGAGACAATCCCACAATTCTTCAGGTGGTCCAAAAACTCTTGACTCATATATTCCCCTCCCCGATCAGAGCGAAGGGCTTTAATGGTCTTTCCAAGTTGATTCTCTACTTCATTTTAGAAGATTTTGAATGTTTCAAAAACTTCATGTTTATGTTTCAGCAAGTAAACATAACCATATCTACTATAATCATCAGTAAATGTAACGAAGTATGATTCACCATTTCTAGACATAGTTCTAAAAGGACCACATACATCAATATGTATTAGTCCTAAAAGATCTTTAGCTCTTTCACCTAAACCGGAGAAAGGAGCCTTTGTCATATTTCCACATAAACATGACTCGCAT
Source organism: Rutidosis leptorrhynchoides (assembly GCF_046630445.1). Classification (NCBI taxonomy): domain Eukaryota; kingdom Viridiplantae; phylum Streptophyta; class Magnoliopsida; order Asterales; family Asteraceae; genus Rutidosis; species Rutidosis leptorrhynchoides. The sequence continues at coordinate 160,769,323 of NC_092343.1, read as the reverse complement.
ACATCAAATGACTCAGAGCCAGTTGATTCCAAAAGCCCATCAGATTGGAGTTTTGAAATGCGTTGTTTGTTTATATGACCAAGACGACAATGCCATAGATAGGTATTATTCAAGTCTTGCTTAACTCGTTTGGCAGTACAGGTATATACTGAATTATTATTTGAGATCACACCATGCATATCAATTTCAAAAATACCATCACGTGGAATAGCATTAAAATAAAATACATTATTCTTAGAAACTGAAAGGACCCGTTCATATACATTATAAACGATTCACAATAGTTGATTACATCACGAGGTATTTGACCTCTATATGATACGTTTTACAAATATTGCATTCGTTTTTAAAAGACAAACTTTCTTTACATCAAAAATTGACGGCATGCATACCATTTCATATTACATCTAACTATAATTGACTTAATATTAATCTTGATGAACTCAATGACTCGAATGCAACGTCTTTCAAAGTAGGTCATGAATGACTCCAAGTAATATCCTTAAAATGAGCTAATGCACAGCGGAAGATTTCTTTAATACCTGAGAATAAACATGCTTTAAAGTGTCAACCAAAAGGTTGGTGAGTTCATTAGTTTATCATAATCAATCATTTCCGTAATAGTAATAGACCACAAGATTTCATATACATAAACGTTTTAATAAAAATATTCTAAGTGGTTGAGCACTTGGTAACCATACTTAACATTTAATCAACGTCGCATATTCCCTTTATTATGAAATCTCACTACACTGTACCAAGTGTAATCACTGAAAACGAAGTACTGTGCAACCGTTGAATACTGGTCGTCCAGTCCGGTTGGGGTTGTCAGGCCCGATAGATCTATCAACAGGATTCGCGTTTACAATACCCATGTAAATAATAGTTATCAAGCTACAGGGAAATATGCCAGTGGTACAACTCAACGTAGAATATATTTTTAAGTACTTGTGTCTATTTTGTAAACATTTATAAAAGCAGCGCATGTATTCTCAGCCCAAAAATATATATTGCAAAAGCAATTAAAAAGGGAGCAAATGAAACTCACTTTTGCCTTGAAGGTATTTAATTCGACTTAGTCTCCGATAGATATCACGAACCTAACCATATATATAATATATCAACATATTTTCTTTTTAGGTAATTGTTACATATATATATACTTTTAATACTTTTAATATTTTCTTAGTCCGTAGTTAGCAGTCCGATGTTAGTGGTCCACAATTAGTTGCTTAAATAAAATAAATAAAGACCCCATCGTATTCGTATTGATCAGAATTAATCTCGACCCATGGTACCATGTTGTCAAATGACGTGTTGCGTACATAAAGTACCGTGTTGTCAAATGACGTGTTGCGTACAATCATGAGGTCTTATGATTAATCTTCTCGTGTTGTTTACGGGTGGTCCTGAAATATATAAAATCAAATCATAAGTAATTATATATAAAATATCATATTAATTAGAAAAGATATGATTAATTTACTTTTTCTCCAAATATTTTCGTAGCTAAACTAGCTTCGGATACCCAATCTTGTTTTAGTCGTAGTTTCTTCATTACAACTCCGTTTTTGTTGGTTCAACTTGCCACTTCCTTGGATCGAGTCAAATTTTAAGAATATGAACTGAAAATACCTTAGTTTGTATTCGAAATCATAGGTTATAGGTCAAACTTTGGTGAAACTTATGAAAGTGATCATTTTCCATCATAAAAACAACATTTAATGATCATTTTTCTAAAAATACTTACACTTTGAGTTAAACCATGAAATTTTTATGTGTTAACATATTCATAAGAAATATCATTTTTTCAGAACATGAACTTCCAATTCAAAGTTCAAGATGGTTTTTAATTATCCAACCCAAAACAGCCCCGGTTGCACTCCGACGATGTAGATTCAGTTTTTAAGATGTTCTTTGTAAAACCAAGTTATATCTTGTTAAGTTAGCATATCATTATGATATATTACAGGTCTTGAAGTGTTTTAAAAGTTAAGTTAGAAGGATCTATTTTGTTTGCAAACAAGTCTGAAATCATTCAAACTATGTTCTTGTTGTTAAAATTTTACAACATAAAATAAGATAGCTATATAAATATGAATCGAATAAAATTATGAACAAGGTTACTACCTCAAGTTACTTGGACAAAGTTACTGTAAGAGATAAGAAAAAATCTTGGAATCAAAGAGTGGTGGAGTTAGATCAAAAGGTTGGAAGTATACTTCTTCAAATGGGTGGTTATTTTGATATGTTCTTGAAAGAGTTTTCTTATGGTGTTTAAGGCTTGTAATTGAAGCTAAATGATGGGGAAAATGCTTGCAGATGATCAAGTATGAAGTTAGGAGTATTTTGAGAGAGAAATGAGGGTGTAGGTATGAGAAAATGGAGTGAAGAAATGGTGTTCATTTATAAAAACGTTTTTAGTTTATAAAGAAAGAAAAGGATTCCTAATTTTGTTTTCTTACTAATAATTCATACTACTTGACAAATTCTAGTTACCTCATATCTAGGGCAGTAATAATGTTGATTAGGATGTTGATTTTATGTGTATATACCAATAGTAAATACGTATAGAAGCTGGGTATGATACGGGTACATATACCCTAGATATACGTATAGAAATCTTGAGGAAACGGAACGAGAATTCAAATATAGCTATCTTTTGTGAATATAATTATATTGTTTTATGTATTTAAGTCCTTAAAAAGTAATTAAATACATTATATATACGATACATGTATAAACCTTATAAGTTTTAAGTCAAAGAACGTTACGTATAGTTATCGTTTTGAAAACTTAAGTTAGTAGTTTCAAAATATACTTATAACTCATTGTCATTAGTACACAATGAGATGTTAAACCATCCTTAAATCATGTTAAATATATATAAATACATATATATACACAAACGTATAATTATCGTATGTTATATAGTTCGTGATATCATCGGTCAAATTGGACGGTCAAACGTTGTGTAAAACTCTTTTCAAAAACACAAGTCTCAACAATTTGGATTGCTTATCATGTTGGTAAGGTTTAATTTATGTAAATATTAATCTCATAGGTATAAAATGATCGGAAAAATCCGGGTAGTTACAGTACCTACTCGTTAAATAAATTTCGTCCCGAAATTTGATCGAGATCGTCATGGCTAACCATAAAAATGTTTTCATGATGAATATGAGTTGATAAATAGAGTTTTATAATCATTGAGTAATATAGATAAAACAATTTGATTACGCGAAGAGTATAAGTGAAGCTATCACAAAAGAGTGAAATGAATAAATGCAGATTCGTTTTAACCAGTGACGTAGTCACGGTTGATTTTCAGATTTAGAGGAAATCTTCATCATAAGATTTGGGTTCTTCGATAATTAAGGAAATTAGAATCCTCTTTGGTTAAATGCGATGATCTGTCCTGATTGTTCTGTCTAGTACTTCACTATAAATCCACCATCTTCGTTTCCTTACAACTCACACCTTCTATTCTTTCTCCCTCAACTCATATTTTAAAGTATTTGTCAATATGCTCCATCCAGTGCTGATTCTTGATATACTCCTCACTTTCATATCCGTCGTTCTTCTTTTTTATCTGCCGCCGAAAGAATCTATTTACTTCTACTATACTCTTGGTTTTATAGTGTTTTTAGTTCTCCCGTGTCTTTATATTGCTATATGCATCGATATATATGGTTTATAATTTTCGGGTTGTCATTGGGCTTTATATCTTCCCTTATATTTCCAAGTCCCTGCTTCTGTCTTCTATAATCATTGTCATCTACAGTTAATGCTCCATTCTATTTGCTGCGATTTATACTCCTATTTCTATTTCAGAGCTTCATTCTTTCATTTCCTCTTCTTGCGATTAAGCACCGTATATAATGGTCCAGATTTCGTAGATATGAATTTCGGAATGAACATAGTTAATGTTCTAAGAGTAAAATTGAAATGGCACGATCTTGATTTGTCAAATTACCAAAATTCAAGAGAAAAGATAGAATTATCAGAAAGAATATGTTCTCGATATGTTTGGAGATTAGGTAGAATGTAAGAGTCGTGTAACATGGCACATGATGACGTTATAATATGTGAATCATCACGTTCCATTAGAAACTCAGCATGACTTACTGTAATATAATCACGTTGATCAAGTGTCATTATATTATACTAACTCATGCTTCAGTTCCCAATACTACTTCAAAAACATTCATAATTTAAATTCGAATTTTTCAGAATTTAGAAATTAATATAGTTTCCTTTATAATGTATCATTGATATCGCGAAGAGATAAAAGATTTCAGTTAAGAATAGTTATGAAAATATCTTCAAAAATATGGAGGATATTTATAATGAAAGATATGATGATATCTTAGAATATTTAAGATAAGAGGATGATGAAGAATATTATCCAGAAGGGTTTAGAGTCAGGAGCAAGGTATTTGATAATGAGGATACTGAATCATTTGGATTCTTTGAAGGTAGGTTTAGTCTTTGTGATTTGTCCACAGCCTCCTTCATACTTTGCTCAATCCGTTTTCCAGTTCCAAACCTTCTCTTTTTCCGAGTTTTGCCAACACACTATTTTTTATCATCAAACTTTTTACTGTTAAGATCGTTGACAGTTTCTCCTGCTTCATCAGCATTTTTTAAAATTTCGAGAACTAGTTCGCAGTTTAGGCGTTTTTCAGAAACTTCACATTCGAAGTATGTAAGTCTTGGAGGTAGACATTATATGTATATATAACTGTTGATGTAGACATGCTGCAAGATTTCAAAATACTGATTACTGATTCTCAATAATTGGTATGGCAATTCTTGTTACAAAGTGCGGATGAGTATATGATAGGGTTCTAATGAATATATCGATTTTTCTGAAAATCAAAGATCAGTGAAATTGTTGGTAAGTTTATTGCTAATGTAGTGGGACATAAACGGTTCTTCGATAACGATGGCGAAAGGGCATCGTATATATCGAGATTATAATAAGACCGTTTTAATTGAAAAGTCGAAGTTGACTTGTGGAGCTATGACACAACTGTCTACTTTGGTAAGGAATTGAAAGGACATTTTTGCTAAATAAATGCCAAAGAGTCTGACACGGATACGTGTTAAACTATGACTTTAGTTTTGAGAGTTTTTCAGGTGTATACTGTGGGTAACATGTGGTTGGATCATCATCTCGATTGTTCATTATTTGAAGCGTCTTCAGGAATTTCGAAGGGTTTGGACACAGATTGTAATCGTTAATATACCTATGATGTTCTAACACAGTTTTGAAGTCAAAGTATAGCTTTGCAAGATGTAAGGATTTAAGAGTGATGATTTTTAGCTATATCTCGAATTAAATTTTACGATTTCAAAATCAGAATATGTAATTGAATTTGAATGAGTATGGTTATTTTGATTTCTATAAAAGAATGTATATTGTTATGACAATAGTGAGTATAGTTGATGATTGCTGAATTAGATTCGAAGAATGTAACATATTAATTGTGAATTTTATATATCTCTTGAGTATTACCTACCCGTTAAAAAAAAATTTCGTAATTAATATTTTGTACAAAAGAAATTTATTACAGTCTTTATGAAAATATACATGTGTATATTTTCTTCAGATGTAATACAGATTTGATGAATTAATACTAAATTAAGTTCATTTGATCTTAGGCTGGAGTTAGAAATGAATAATCTCTAACATTAGAGATTACATAATCTTCACAGAGTATTTCACTATTGTGATCAATACTTCATTATACGCGTTGTTGATTAGTAATGATGTCCACGGTGATTCTTGAACTGACGGAGCTTGTGATGTTATAGGTGCTGCTAATTCTGACAATGCTGACGGCAGTGACTATGCTGGTGATGCTAATGGTACTGCTGATGCTGTTGGTAAAACAAGTAAATCACGCACCATTCTTGTCAGGGTTTCTACTCTTCCTCCTATCATTTTGGTTCACTCATCTGATTTATGGTTAGGGCTAGAGTAGATAATTTCTAAGACTTTAGAGACTACATAATCATCGCATAATGTTTCTTCAATGAAATTATGAATCAATACTTCATCGTTTGTTGTTGTTGTTGGTATTCTTTGGTATCTACAGAGCGTATGACATTGGTGCTCGTGGGACAGATTGTAAAGTTGAGGTTTATGACGCAGTTGTGGTTGGGGGTGGTAATGGTACTATTGGCGTTAATGATGATGGTACTGGTTATGCTGCGGGTGCTGCTGCTGGTGTTTGTAACCTCTGCAACATATTCTCCAAAGCCACTACCCGAGCGCGAAGCTCGTTGACTTCTTCTATTACACCGGGGTGATTGTTGGTTAAGACGAGCGGATAAATAAAATCTAGAATTTGGTGTAGTATATAATCGTGACGAGATACTCTGGAAATGAGAGAGAAAATGGTGTTTCGGACAGGTTCGCCGGTAAGTGCTTCAGGTTCTTCGCCAAGAGGGCAATGTGGTGGATGGAAAGGATCGCCTTCTTCTTGTCTCCAATGATTAAGGAGGCTACGAACCCATCCCCAATTCATCCAGAATAGATGATGGCTGATTGGTTGATCCATTCCAGTCACACTGCTTTCGGAGCTTGAGTGGGATTCCATTTCGGAATCCGAGGGACTTGAACTAATGACGAATTCCATTTCATACGATTTAATAAAATATTTTTCGATATGAAATGATTTTTCCGGCTATCGAGTGGTATTCTAATTACATAGAATATCTATATATATAGAATAAAATATTTCGTAGATTACGGAGGAATTTACCGAATATGCCAGACAAAGTTTACTGTAACAGATACGCTAAGATATGAATTAACAGATACGCTAAGATATGAATTTTGTCTATACACTATTCATGCAATCAATGCAGTAAGATGTGTCTAGACTAAGAATGATAAGCAAATGATTCCCTAAGAATGATAAGCAGGTAATTTTCGACACGAAATGATAAGCAAAACTTTTGACATGCAGACACGGTCGAAGTTCAGACTCACTAATGCATCCTAACGACTATCAGTTAGACACACTAATGCAGACCTGGTTCGCTAAGACCACCGCTCTGATGCCAACTGAAAGGACCCGTTCATATACATTATAAATGATTCACAATAGTTGATTACATCGCGAGGTATTTGACCTCTATATGATATGTTTTACAAATATTGCATTCGTTTTTAAAAGACAAACTTTCTTTACATCAAAAATTGACGGCATGCATACCATTTCATATTACATCCAACTATAATTGACTTAATATTAATCTTGATGAACTCAACGACTCGAATGCAACGTCTTTCAAAGTAGGTCATGAATGACTCCAAGTAATATCCTTAAAATGAGCTAATGCACAGCGGAAGATTTCTTTAATACCTGAGAATAAACATGCTTTAAAGTGTCAACCAAAAGGTTGGTGAGTTCATTAGTTTATCATAATCAATCATTTCCGTAATAGTAATAGACCACAAGATTTCATATACATAAACGTTTTAATAAAAATATTCTAAGTGGTTGAGCACTTGGTAACCATACTTAACATTTAATCAACGTCGCATATTCCCTTTATTATGAAATCTCACTACACTGTACCAAGTGTAGTCACTGAAAACGAAGTACTGTGCAACCGTTGAATACTGGTCGTCCAGTCCGGTTGGGGTTGTCAGGCCCGATAGATCTATCAACAGGATTCGCGTTTACAATACCCATGTAAATAATAGTTACCAAGCTACAGGGAAATATGCCAGTGGTACAACTCAACGTAGAATATATTTTTAAGTACTTGTGTCTATTTTGTAAACATTTATAAAAGCAGCGCATGTATTCTCAGCCCAAAAATATATATTGCAAAAGCAATTAAAAAGGGAGCAAATGAAACTCACTTTTGCCTTGAAGGTATTTAATTCGACTTAGTCTCCGATAGATATCACGAACCTAACCATATATATAATATATCAACATATTTTCTTTTTAAGTAATCGTTACATATATATATACTTTTAATACTTTTAATATTTTCTTAGTCCGTAGTTAGCAGTCCGATGTTAGTGGTCCACAATTAGTTGCTTAAATAAAATAAATAAAGACCCCATCGTATTCGTATTGATCAGAATTAATCTCGACCCATGGTACCATGTTGTCAAATGACGTGTTGCGTACATAAAGTACCGTGTTGTCAAATGACGTGTTGCGTACAATCATGAGGTCTTATGATTAATCTTCTCGTGTTGTTTACGGGTGGTCCTGAAATATATAAAATCAAATCATAAGTAATTATATATAAAATATCATATTAATTAGAAAAGATATGATTAATTTACTTTTTCTCCAAATATTTTCGTAGCTAAACTAGCTTCGGATACCCAATCTTGTTTTAGTCGTAGTTTCTTCATTACAACTCCGTTTTTGTTGGTTCAACTTGACACTTCCTTGGATCGAGTCAAATTTTAAGAATATGAACTGAAAATACCTTAGTTTGTATTCGAAATCATAGGTTATAGGTCAAACTTTGGTGAAACTTATGAAAGTGATCATTTTCCATCATAAAAATAACATTTAATGATCATTTTTCTAAAAATACTTACACTTTGAGTTAAACCATGAAATTTTTATGTGTTAACATATTCATAAGAAATATCATTTTTCCACAACATGAACTTCCAATTCAAAGTTCAAGATGGTTTTTAATTATCCAACCCAAAACAGCCTCCGGTTGCACTCCGACGATGTAGATTCAGTTTTTAAGATGTTCTTTGTAAAACCAAGTTATATCTTGTTAAGTTAGCATATCATTATGATATATTACAGGTCTTTAAGTGTTTTAAAAGTTAAGTTAGAAGGATCTATTTAGTTTGCAAACAAGTTTGAAATCATTCAAACTATGTTCTTGTTGTTAAAATTTTACAACATAAAATAAGATAGCTATATAAATATGAATCGAATAAAATTATGAACAAGGTTACTACCTCAAGTTACTTGAACAAAGTTACTGTAAGAGATAAGAAAAAATCTTGGAATCAAAGAGTGGTGGAGTTAGATCAAAAGGTTGGAAGTATACTTCTTCAAATGGGTGGTTATTTTGATATGTTCTTGAAAGAGTTTTCTTATGGTGTTTAAGGCTTGTAATTGAAGCTAAATGATGGGAAAAATGCTTGGAGATGATCAAGTATGAAGTTAGGAGTATTTTGAGAGAGAAATGAGGGTGTAGGTATGAGAAAATGGAGTGAAGAAATGGTGTTCATTTATAAAAACGTTTTTAGTTTATAAAGAAAGAAAAGGATTCCTAATTTTGTTTTCTTACTAATAATTCATACTACTTGACAAATTCTAGTTACCTCATATCTAGGGCAGTAATAATGTTGATTAGGATGTTGATTTGATGTGTATATACCAATAGTAAATACGTATAGAAGCTAGGTATGATACGGGTACATATACCCTAGATATACGTATAGAAATCTTGAGGAAACGGAACGAGAATTCAAATATAGCTATCTTTTGTGAATATACTTATATTGTTTTATGTATTTAAGTCCTTAAAAAGTGATTAAATACATTATATATACGATACATGTATAAACATTGTAAGTTTTAAGTTAAAGAACGTTACGTATAGTTATCGTTTTGAAAACTTAAGTTAGTAGTTTCAAAATATACTTATAACTCATTGTCATTAGTACACAATGAGATGTTAAACCATCCTTAAATCATGTTAAATATATATAAATATATATATATACACAAACGTATAATTATCGTATGTTATATAGTTCGTGATATCATCGGTCAAATTGGACGGTCAAACGTTGTGTAAAACTCTTTTCAAAAACACAAGTCTCAACAATTTGGATTTCTTATCATGTTGGTAAGGTTTAATTTATGTAAATATTAATCTCATAGGTATAAAATGATCGGAAAAATCCGGGTCGTTACAGAAATTGAAATACCAAGGTGCGTAAATGTTAGTTCAAAACCAACATCTTTCAAAAGAGAAACTGAAATTACATTGCTCGTAATACTAAGAGCATAATGACATTGTTCCAATAAAACAATAAGACCACTAGGTAGAGTAAGCTCATAGGTTCCAATAGCTTCGACAGCAGCTTGAGCCCCATTGACTACTCTTAAGTCTAGTGTATTGTTCTTCAGTCTCTTACTTCTTCTCATTCCCTGCATATTGTTACAGATGTGAGTACCACAACCAGTATCAAAAATCCAGGAATCACTAGAAAAAGTATATAACTGTATATGAAATATACCTGATTTGCTGGTCTGACCAGCTTTGCCTTTTCTCAACTCAGATAGGTAGGAAGGATAGTTCCTCCTCCAGTGGCCAACTGTAACGACCCGGAAATTTCCGACCAAATTTAAACCCTAATCTCTATACGTTTCCGATACGATAAGCAAAAACCCTATTGTTGAGTCTAGAAAGTTTGAAATCTATATTCAGATAATCAGTTACCCTTTGACCATGCTTGACGATTCACGAATCACTATCTATAAATAAAAATGTTTATGTATGTATTTATATATTTAGTAGTTTGAATAATTATATCATTGCCATACGTACATATCATATGTTGTATATATATATATAAAATGTATAAAATTTAATATTCAATATAAATGAATATTATATAGTTATACTAATAAACAATGATATGTAATATAGATATACTCAAGTTAATTATAAAAATAGTTGTTATATAAAAAAAAATATATATATATATATATAATATTACTTCTACTTTCAATATTATTATTATTATTATTATTATTTTGGATATTATTATTATTTAGTATTATTACTAATATAATTAATTGTATTGATATAAATTATTAATATTATTATTATTATTATTATTTATTATTATTATTAATTGATTTATTATTAATATTTATTTATGTAACCACGAATTATAAGGGATAGAAGCTGTTGCAAATCTTTTTAAACTGTATTTGATTGGCAATTATGTTTCTAATCTGTTCAGTGCATCGAATATCATCACAAAACAATAACAATTTGTTCAGCTGTCCACATCTACTTTTAAACTTTTGTTCTTATGTGTTTTGGAACCAAATACCATCGAATTTCATACAGAACAATTGGAAACTGAATCTTCTTGTTATATAATCTTTCAATAACACATTCTATACTGAGTAATATACCACATATCTATATCTCTTTTACTTAATCAACGAACCCATTATCACAAAGAACACTATCATTAACCATCTTTTTCTCTCTCCCTCTCTTCATCTTCAACCTTAAAATACTATCGAATCTTCCACCCTATAAACCGTTACCTTCACTCAACCACCATAAACTCACCTTTACTTGTTTTCTATTTGGATCAAACGTTCATCGAATCACCAAACATAACGAATCCACCAAACCAACCTTGGTCACTAACGGTTTTATTTCTTGATCGATTATAACCAAACCAACATCTTCACTCTAACCATCACCTTCGTATATCTATGTTTCGGTTCAGAACCACCACCTTGCACCATCGTGACCCACTTCAACTCAAGGCGCCAACATATTCCTTCCTTTCTGTTTTCTGCTCGAACTTGATTGTTGATCTCGATGTTTTCTTCATATATTTTTCTGTTTCTATTATAACTTTGATCATCATCGTGAAACACCATAAACCACTAAAACATCAATTTATCAAACCTGCTACTACTAGGGTTCATGTTACTAATCGAGACTGTTAATCGTTTTCTTCTGTTTCGGATCGACCACAACAACCGTCTTCGATCAACATCATCAAACCCATCACAAAAGTTACAACGGTTATCACCAACAACCTCCACCACTAAACCACAATCTCTCTCTCCTCTCTCTCTCATCTAATCTTCTTCGAAACCCTACCCAACTGTGCACCACCACCACCTCAAAACCCTTATATGCCACTGTTACAGCCCGCTGTTCTACTTCCTGGGTGTCTGTTACAGAAACAAGAGTGGCGGTGATGATGACGATAAATAGCGTAGCTGATAATGAAGACGAGATGATGATACGAATAGGGAATTGATTCGTGATTTATGATTAGTCTATAATGATTGAGGTTCGATGGAATACAACTGGAGATTTATTTTTTTTTATGGACCGTAATTGTTGCTGCCACTTGCCCGTTTCTTTAAAAAAAAAAAAAATAATTGTCTTGAATTAAGATTTATCAACGGGCTGTGTGAATTTAATAGATGGGTCATTACTCAATTACTGGATATCAGCTTTTACAAATTGGGCCGTAAAATGTTAGGATAAAATGATTAAGGATGCTAGTTATTTCAGAAAAGTAGGAAGCAGCTTGATGGTTTTGGGTGTTGTGTGTTAACCGAGAGGTCATGGGTTCGAGTCCCGGCTTGAGCAATTTATTATCCTTTTCAGTCTTTAAGGTAGTGATCATTCTTTTTATTATTATTATTATTATTATTAATAGTATTAAAATAGTTAAAATTATTATTATTATTATTATCAAGTATTAAGTATTATTATCAAAATAAAAAAAATATATAAATATATATATAAGTTAATGATATAAAAATTATATCACTAATAATAACGCATATATTTATTCAATTACGATTATGTGTGTTAATGAATATACATAAATAATATAGGTTCGTGAATCCGAGGCCAACCTTATACGTGTTCAGTGGTGTTATATGTATTTTTACTACAAAATACAGTATGGTGAGTATATAGTCCCACTTTTAAACTCTAAATATTTCGGGATGAGAATACATGTATTTTATGTTTTACGTTATGGACACAAGTAACTGAAAAATATATTCTACGTTGAGTTGTACCACTGGCATACTTCCCTGTAGCTTGGTAACTGTTATTTACAGCGGTATTGTAAACGCGAATCCTGTTGATAGATCTATCGGGCCTGACAACCCCAACCGGACTGGACGACCAGTATTCAACGGTTGCACAGTACTTCGTTTCGTGACTACACTTGGTACGGTGTAGTAAGATTTCATAATAAAGGGAATATGCGACGTGATTAAATGTTAAGTATGGTTACCAAGTGCTCAACCACTTAGAATATTATTATTAAAATGTTTACATATGAAATTTTGTGGTCCATAGTTATAACGCTACTAGCATCAAACCTATATATCTCACCAACTTTACGTTGACGTTTTAAAGCATGTTATTCTCAGGTACGAATTAAGTGTTCCGCTGTGCATTTGCTCATGTTAAGAACATTACTTGGAGTCGATCATCGCAATGGAACCAGATGTTGTTGATTTCGTCCAGGGGGATAAGGACGGGTTACTACAGATGGTATCAGAGCGTTGGTCTTAGTGAACCAGGCCTTGCATTAGTGTGTCTGACTAGTAGTTGTTAGGATACAGTAGTGAGTCTGGACTTCGACCGTGTCTGCCTGTCAAAAAGTTTTGCTTATCATTCTAGTCGGAAATCATCTGCTTATCATCCCTAGGGAATTTTCTGCTTATCATTCATAAGTCTAGACACGTCTTACTGCATTTAGTGCATCGATAGTGTATAGACAAAATTCATATCTTGGCGCATCTGTAGACTTGCCTGACATATGCTGTAGGTTCCTCTGTAGTTTATGAAATCTTTAGTATTAAATATATAGATATTCTATGAAGTTAGAATATCATCCTATAATCGAAAATCATTTCACATCGAAGATCCCTTCCATCCACCAAATTGTCGTCTTGGCGATGAACCTGAATTACTTATCAGCGAACATGTTCGAGAAACCATTTTCTCTCTTATTTCTCGAGTATCTCGTCACGATTATATACTATCCTACATTTTGGATCTTGTTCATTCGCTTACTCCAACTGTCAATCATCCCGATGTACTAGCAAAAATTAACGAACTTCGAGCTCGTGTGACGACTTTGGAGAACCTGGTGCGAAGGTTACGACCACCAGCAGCAGCACCAGCAACATAATCAGTACCACCATCATCGACGTCGACAGTACCCTTATCATCCCTAAACCATAACCGCGCCGTAACTCTCAACATCACAATCTGTACCTCGAATATCAACATCACACGCCTCAATATTACCATCTGTATTTAGAGTATGATCATCGTTCTACATGACGTTCTATATCATTTATGTTAGTTCGACATAGCGATTATGTAACCTCTAATGTTTTAGAGATTATATATTCTTGTTCTAACGGTAAATCAGATGAGTTAATATCATATTAACTCATTAAATCCATGATTGCATCTGAATAAAATATATATGTATATATGCTTTCATAAAGATTGTAATTAAAAATTCTTTAGTACAAAGTGTTAATTGTGAAAATATTATAACGGGTAGGTAATACCCGAGGAATATTCAGATTTCACATTAATAAGTTACAATGTACATTCTTCGAAGCTGATTCAACGGTCATTTACTATCCTATGTACAACCACCGATATACGTATCCATTCACCACAAAATAACCATTTCCATTTAAATTTCATATTTGGATTTTGACCTATCAGAATCCAACAAGTGGCATAATGAAGAAAACATTGGACAAAATAAAAATTGTTAGAAACAAACGAATTAACTAATTGAAATTTTGTTAAGAATCCACGCTAACTGTTCCAGCTAACTGTTCCTAGCTAACTGATTACATTTTATTTATCGCAATTTAATTATCGCAATTTTATTTATCGTCATTTAATTTCTGTTATTTACTTTACGCATTTAATTTATCGTCATTTAATTTCTGTTATTTATTTTACGCACTTTAAATATCGGGACACGTATACAAGGTTTTGACATATCATATCGACGCATCTATATATATTATTTGGAATAACCATAGACACTCTATATGCAGTAATGCGGGAGTTAGCTATACAGGGTTGAGGTTGATTCTCAAATAATATATATACTTTGAGTTGTGATCGAGTCTGAGACATGTACACGGGTCACGATACGTATTAATTAATTCGAATATTATAAATTAAATTATATATGAATTATTGTACTGTTAACTGTGGACTATCGATTGGGACTATCAACATTGGACAATTAAAAAAAAAAAAAAAATTAAAATATTGATTATAACATATGAAACTAAATAATTCTTCAAGCTTGCCACTTGATTTCATCTTAAACCTCATTTGTATCTCGACAATTACAATGCGTGTTCAAATCTTTCATGATTCTTGAAAACCCCTCAATCGAGAGGATGAACCAACCACGTTTCATCTACGGAAGAAAAGACTTATGCTCCTGTAAGACTCTCGAAGACTGAGTCAACGTTTAACACGCAGCAGTGTTAATTTCTTTAGTGTTATTATTACCCAAAATAACTTTGCAATGTCTTTTCAAATTAGCTAATTTTGTCACAGCTTCAGCAAGTTAATCTCGACTTCTCAGAAAGGTTAGTTTCGATATATATACACGTTATTCTTTCGCTGTCGTTACCAGGAAATCTTTTATATTCCATCATCAGCGTTTAACCATCTAAAAACACAATTCGCCCAAAAACACCTTGGATTGATAACCGACGATTCAGATATGGCTGCATTAAATGCAGAGGAAACAGTAAAATTGTAGATGGCCTAAATGGCCAAAAGTTTGATGAAAAAGAAGGGAGTGTTAGGAACGCCCGATAGAAAATTTGATACTGAAAAATGGATTGAGTTAACCATGAAGGAAACAAAGAACAAATACAAGGACTGAACCTGCCTTCAAAGAATCCAAATGATTCAGTGCCTGCTGAAGCCGTTAGTAAGAACCCTACTCCTTATTCTAAACCTTTCCAGATGATATACTTCATCATTATCTTATCTTAGATATTATAAGATATCTTCAAACCTTTTCGTTATACTTATTCTCCATATTTCTGGAGACATTTCCATAACTATCCTTATTTGAAATCATCTATCACTCCGTAATATCTGCCTTACAACATAAAAGAAACTGTGTTAGTTTCTAAACTCTGAAATCTTCAAGTTTAAAGTATGAATGTTTTGAAGTAGTGTTGGGAACTGATGCATGAATTAGTATAATATAATGAAACTTGATCAACTTCATTATATTACAGTAAGTCATGTTAAGTTTCTAATGAAGCATAATGATTCTCAGTACCGTCATTATGTGCCATGTTACACGGCTCTTACATTCAATTTAATCTCCAAACATATTAGGAACATACATCTTGAAAATTCTATCTTTTCAGGATATTCTAGTAATTTGGCAAAACCAAAATCGTGTCATTACCATTTCTAACTAAGAGCATTAGCGATGTTCATTTCAAATTTCATACCTACGAATTTCGGATCAATGCTCGCTTGACTTGAGGACGGGAAAATATAAAACCCAACAATCACCCAGAAATTTCAGACCGTGTATATCAATACGTACTGCAACGTAAAGACATGGGAGAATTAGAAACATTATAATTCCAAGGAAGTCATAAAAGTGAATAGATTCTTCCGGCGGCAGATGAAAGAGAAGAATGAAAGATATGAAAGTTAGAAGTATAACAAGAATTAGAATGGGATGGAGCATTTTAAAGAATACTTTAAGGTATGAATTGAGGGAGAATGGATAGAAGATGTGGGGTGTGGAAATAAGGAAAAGAAAGGGTGGATTTATAGTGAAATATCCGACAGAGAAATCAAAACAGATTGCCGCATTAAATTAAAGAAGATCCTGATCGTTGAAGAATCAAATCTTGTTACGTAAGATTTTCTTTAGATCCCTTAAATTCTGGAAATCAATCCTAATCACGTCATCCATTAAAAAGATTTCATATTTACTCAATTCACACTTTTGTGATAGCTTCACTCGTACGCCTTACATGATCGAATCGATATATCTATATTACCCAATGATGATAAAACTCCATTATTATCTCATTTTCGTCATGAAAACATTCTTATCTATATCCATGACAACCTCTATCAAATTTCGGGGACGAAATTTCTTTAACGGGTGGGTACTGTAACGACCCGGAAATTTCCGACCAAATTTAAACCCTAATCTCTATACGTTTCCGATACGATAAGCAAAAACCCTATTGTTGAGTCTAGAAAGTTTGAAATCTATATTCAGATAATCAGTTACCCTTTGACCATGCTTGACGATTCACGAATCACTATCTATAAATAAAAATGTTTATGTATGTATTTATATATTTAGTAGTTTGAATAATTATATCATTGCCATACGTACATATCATATGTTGTATATATATATATAAAATGTATAAAATTTAATATTCAATATAAATGAATATTATATAGTTATACTAATAAACAATGATATGTAATATAGATATACTCAAGTTAATTATAAAAATAGTTGTTATATAAAAAAATATATATATATATATATATATATATAATATTACTTCTACTTTCAATATTATTATTATTATTATTATTATTTTGGATATTATTATTATTTAGTATTATTAATAATATAATTAATTGTATTGATATAAATTATTAATATTATTATTATTATTATTATTTATTATTATTATTAATTGATTTATTATTAATATTTATTTATGTAACCACGAATTATAAGGGATAGAAGCTGTTGCAAATCTTTTTAAACTGTATTTGATTGGCAATTATGTTTCTAATCTGTTCAGTGCATCGAATATCATCACAAAACAATAACAATTTGTTCAGCTGTCCACATCTACTTTTAAACTTTTGTTCTTATGTGTTTTGGAACCAAATACCATCGAATTTCATACAGAACAATTGGAAACTGAATCTTCTTGTTATATAATCTTTCAATAACACATTCTATACTGAGTAATATACCACATATCTATATCTCTTTTACTTAATCAACGAACCCATTATCACAAAGAACACTATCATTAACCATCTTTTTCTCTCTCCCTCTCTTCATCTTCAACCTTAAAATACTATCGAATCTTCCACCCTATAAACCGTTACCTTCACTCAACCACCATAAACTCACCTTTACTTGTTTTCTATTTGGATCAAACGTTCATCGAATCACCAAACATAACGAATCCACCAAACCAACCTTGGTCACTAACGGTTTTATTTCTTGATCGATTATAACCAAACCAACATCTTCACTCTAACCATCACCTTCGTATATCTATGTTTCGGTTCAGAACCACCACCTTGCACCATCGTGACCCACTTCAACTCAAGGCGCCAACATATTCCTTCCTTTCTGTTTTCTGCTCGAACTTGATTGTTGATCTCGATGTTTTCTTCATATATTTTTCTGTTTCTATTATAACTTTGATCATCATCGTGAAACACCATAAACCACTAAAACATCAATTTATCAAACCTGCTACTACTAGGGTTCATGTTACTAATCGAGACTGTTAATCGTTTTCTTCTGTTTCGGATCGACCACAACAACCGTCTTCGATCAACATCATCAAACCCATCACAAAAGTTACAACGGTTATCACCAACAACCTCCACCACTAAACCACAATCTCTCTCTCCTCTCTCTCTCATCTAATCTTCTTCGAAACCCTACCCAACTGTGCACCACCACCACCTCAAAACCCTTATATGCCACTGTTACAGCCCGCTGTTCTACTTCCTGGGTGTCTGTTACAGAAACAAGAGTGGCGGTGATGATGACGATAAATAGCGTAGCTGATAATGAAGACGAGATGATGATACGAATAGGGAATTGATTCGTGATTTATGATTAGTCTATAATGATTGAGGTTCGATGGAATACAACTGGAGATTTATTTTTTTTTATGGACCGTAATTGTTGCTGCCACTTGCCCGTTTCTTTAAAAAAATAAAATAAAATAATTGTCTTGAATTAAGATTTATCAACGGGCTGTGTGAATTTAATAGATGGGTCATTACTCAATTACTGGATATCAGCTTTTACAAATTGGGCCGTAAAATGTTAGGATAAAATGATTAAGGATGCTAGTTATTTCAGAAAAGTAGGAAGCAGCTTGATGGTTTTGGGTGTTGTGTGTTAACCGAGAGGTCATGGGTTCGAATCCCGGCTTGAGCAATTTATTATCCTTTTCAGTCTTTAAGGTAGTGATCATTCTTTTTATTATTATTATTATTATTATTAATAGTATTAAAATAGTTAAAATTATTATTATTATTATTATCAAGTATTAAGTATTATTATCAAAATAAAAAAAATATATAAATATATATATAAGTTAATGATATAAAAATTATATCACTAATAATAACGCATATATTTATTCAATTACGATTATGTGTGTTAATGAATATACATAAATAATATAGGTTCGTGAATCCGAGGCCAACCTTATACGTGTTCAGTGGTGTTATATGTATTTTTACTACAAAATACAGTATGGTGAGTATATAGTCCCACTTTTAAACTCTAAATATTTCGGGATGAGAATACATGTATTTTATGTTTTACGTTATGGACACAAGTAACTGAAAAATATATTCTACGTTGAGTTGTACCACTGGCATACTTCCCTGTAGCTTGGTAACTGTTATTTACAGCGGTATTGTAAACGCGAATCCTGTTGATAGATCTATCGGGCCTGACAACCCCAACCGGACTGGACGACCAGTATTCAACGGTTGCACAGTACTTCGTTTCGTGACTACACTTGGTACGGTGTAGTAAGATTTCATAATAAAGGGAATATGCGACGTGATTAAATGTTAAGTATGGTTACCAAGTGCTCAACCACTTAGAATATTATTATTAAAATGTTTACATATGAAATTTTGTGGTCCATAGTTATAACGCTACTAGCATCAAACCTATATATCTCACCAACTTTACGTTGACGTTTTAAAGCATGTTATTCTCAGGTACGAATTAAGTGTTCCGCTGTGCATTTGCTCATGTTAAGAACATTACTTGGAGTCGATCATCGCAATGGAACCAGATGTTGTTGATTTCGTCCAGGGGGATAAGGACGGGTTACTACACCAACCTTTCCACAGTGGAAACAGTCGGCGTCTTTAGCTGGGTTTTCTTTCTTGGGGGGTGGTGGGATTTTCTTCTTAGCAATTGACTTGCCTTTTCCCTTTCCCCAAGTTTTCGGCTTATTATTTTTCACCCTACCATCCCTAATCATCAGGACACCTGGATTGGAAACCTTATATGAAATATCCTGTTCAGCAGTTTTAAGCATCGAGTGCACCTCTGCCAGAGATTTCTCCCAACCTTGCATATTAGAATTCATCACAAATTGGTGAAACGATTTTGGTAGTGAAACCAAAACCGTGTTCACAGCCAAGTTAGGCAGCAAGGTAGTTCCAAGTTTTTCCAATCGGTCAATGTAACTTCTCATTTTTAAGACATGAGAGCTCACTGATTGACCCTCCTCCATTTTGCATGTTTGAAGAAGCTTATAAGTTTCATATAACTCTTGACTAGCCTGTTTCTGAAACATATTTTTCAGCTCAGTCATCATATCATATGCTGTACGATCTTCCATTTCCTTTTAAAGGTCCGAAGTCATACTAGCAAGTATGATTAAAGCTATCTTTTCTTGCTCATCAAACAACTTCTGATAAGCATTCTTTTGAGCAGCAGTAGTTGTCTCAGGAGGAGCTTCGGATAAGGGTTCTTCAATTTTGTTCAATTTTCCTTCAAATTTGAGAACAATTCTCAGGTTACGGTACCAATCAAGGAAGTTTGAACCATTGAGTTTCTCCTTCTCCAACAAAGAACGGAGGTTGTTTTGGTTTACGTTTTGATTGTTTGACATCTACAAAAGAACAAGATTCAATTTTAGTATTTTCGATATTTTACTTTAATAAATTAACTACCCAGGTTTTAATATATTTGAAAACAATTAATTTACGAAAGCCTAAGATCCACATAGAGGTTCCATAACTACATCTGTTGATCAGCTAGCAGTTATAGAGGCTATTGGTAGGTAGCGGTTACCAATTGCATCACAAGTGCAACTCTTAGATCATTATGGGACCTAGAAATATGTGTAGTTCAACAAACCACTATTATCTACTGGCATGTTTGTCCCATCCTTGCCTCGAACTCAGGTCTCACCGTGAATACGATTAAGTCGTCCAATTTGAAAACAGTGGAAATTCAGCCTAGTCTCACTCGTAACTGAAAATCCACCTCGTGGCTATAATTCGATTAGGTCTCACCGTAACCAAAAATTAACGAGGAGTGTTTGCAAGCTCATTGGATGGCACGACTTAAATTTGACGGGTATTTTAAAAATGTTTGTGTTAACGAATAATGCATGCACACAAGATTCGCTACACTATTTGTTAAAAATCATTTTAACCAATTTTATATATGTCGATCATGTTTATGCGTCTAGTTTGTTATTTTATTTTATATATAAAAGTAACAAATACACAAACGTGTATCATTTTAAAACAGTTTTAAAAGATTTCGATCATATATATTTTGTGTTTCAAAAATCATTTAACTTTAAACTCGTTAGAGTTTAACTTTTTAAAATCATCAATTTTAATCATTGAAACTGTTACCGATTTTATTTGATGTTTTCATCAAAAACATTTAGCATATATTCTAATCAACAATTATGTATAATGCAAAAATAAAACACAACCATATCATGCATCACACACACACACATAGCCTAGCCCAAAAATCCTATGCTCGATCCCATGAGCCGACATGGGATCAAGAATTCAAACTAAGGGTAATATCGTAGCTCCCACTTGATTCAAGAATCAAGTGAAAACTTGACAAACGTCATCGTTGTCAACTTGACCTGTTCGCCATCTTCTAAACCAAAAAGCATGTTGTATTTTATCTTCAATCTTCATCTTGTTACATTTATTTAAATTTGAAAATACAACTAAAGTAATACTTTTACAAATTGAAATAAATTTAAATACAATACTATGAAAATGAGAAATAAATATAATACAATTTTGGCTTCAAAATGGCCTTAATAATACAAATAATCAACATGACATAATATTGTCGTAATCAACAATCAAAACAATCATACATAGGTCAGGGCATTATGGGCTATGTGTGCAATCACAATTCTAATAACTACATTATTAAAAACTACATATGGCTTGTCCATGGTTACAATGCATGTGTACAACCATGGAATGAAATAAACAACAATTATTCAAGCCATAATAAATAAATTCAAAATTTATAACAGTGATATTTTTCAGATCTTATTTGTGCCTCATGAGGTTTAATTTAAAACAGACATGTTGAAAAATTATAAAAAAAAGTTTTTTTACTTTTTAACAATTCACCACAAAACTAGATCTGAGAAAATCACGTGACAATTAAAATGGTGTAAAAGCGGCTCGGATACCACTGATGGAAAACCGTGTGTACTTTTACATTCAGATAACGCAGCGGACAGTTAAAAGTAAATATATTTACATTACAAAATATGCCACGATTAACGGTTCCATTAGATCCAGTTACACCACTAATACTTACCGAAATATATAAATTCACAAAGTGAGTAAACGATATACCTTTCCTGAAGAAACGGATTGTAGGAGAGAAACTTACGATCAATAGTATAACCGTCTCTTTGGATAGTCCACACTACACTTCAAACAATCGCCAATGGATGCTAGTCCAAACTCAAGTAATAAATTAATCAACCCTTGATTAATTGTGTGAGACAATTAATATAATGATACTCCGTATAATTATTAAGACTTCTCAAAATATATCAAAAGAAACTTGAAGTTTTATTTGTGTTTGTTTACGTTGAACAAAGACAACATAAAATAGATCACCCTATTATTTTCTTTCCTTGACTCTCTCTTTTAAAACCAAAGGCCACATATCTATATATATGTAATAAAGTGGTATACTTTTAGTCAGTTGATAATCAACTGATGGAGTAAAATAACATTATTAATTTCTATATTATGGAATAAGTAATCAACTTTAAAATTGGTTGAAAAGAAATTGTCACTAACAATTTCATATCTTATCTTTAGCTTTTCCTTTTTGCTTTTCACTTTTGCATTAGCTTTTGTTTGCCACCAACGAATTGCCATTTATTTTGACAAACAAAATTGCATTTATTTTGTTACTTGATTATATATATACATCATATATATATATATATATATATATATTTCATTTGACGTCTAGGTGTATATGTGTGTGACCCCGAATGCTCAAATAAATTTAGCCATATAGTTATATGTTGTACCTTGCACATTAATCTTACATATGGTATATTCAGCATATGGGTTACACGGAACCTAATCCCTTGTTGCAGCAGCTACATGCAATGTATCATAAAAAGGGACCACGCATATCATTTAGAGTTCCAGAGAACGATTCAACACCAATAACTAGCTTCAACTTGTGTCTAGTATATTCGGGCATATAAGATTTGAAGATTCAAGTATATAACAAGACTAAGGATTTGTTATTGAATTACATATGTGAAAAAAAGGATGAAAATGGTATGACAAAAAAGAAAGGGTGGGTAAGCCTTTGGAGGTGTGGGAATCTATTAGAACATGGAGATGAAGTTTTTGTACGTATCAGATGATTCTAGAGTGTTGTTCAATGATATAGAAGAATGTGGTATAAACATTATATACAAAGAAGAATGTGATAACGATGATACGGAAAGAAAGGAGGGCAACAGTAAACTAATGATGAGTGAAAGTGATCGAATTGCATGGAGTGATAGAATATTTACAGAGATAACCGATTGTGTTCTTAACGGGATGACCTGTAATTTGGAAATTTATAATTTTCTGAGATACTATTTATTTTCTAGACTTTCAACATGTGTAGAACAAATGGAGGGAGAATGTGTATTTTGGGCCGCTGATAGTGAGGTATAGATGGACTAAGTGATTGAATTGGCTCGGTTCATTAATGGAGATGGGTACTCTTGATTATTCAAAACTAAAAGGTACCTCTTCTTTTTAATTACTACAATTTTGTAAACTAAAGGTACAAATGGTTTAATTATCAATACATGGAGTCCGTTATTACCGGATCTAATTGACTAATTGGTTTTGCGTGTCTCTGTTTGAAGGTTGTGTTTTTTGGTGATAATGTGCCAAAAGAAAGAGCGATTGTAGCTATGGAAGTTGCTGTTGGGTGTGATGCTTTCCTTGTTCTTGTTCACCGGTTATGACAATGTCCGCTTTCCAGATTGTCAAGTACAAATGTTCATTTGATATTTTTTTGTGGTTTGGTTTAGATTAATTGAGAAATCGACATGAATTTTACATAGCATCTTATGATGAGGCTGCTGCTGCTATATCAATTATAAATATAGGCAAAACTAAGAGAGCTGATGATGATGATATGGCAGATTTGAAATTAACGCAAGGCTTGGAGAGGTCTGTTGTACCCGAATACCATTTGAATGTGAGTTCAATTTGCTGTTGTTGTTGCTGCAGATATTACCACGACTGCTAAACACTGGATCACTCGGTGTTCCTGTTTTTTAAGACTTCAAACAAGACTAACTGTTTGTTGTGTGGTTAGAGCCTAAGATTAATCGATTCCCGTGATGTTGACTTCGCCAACTACTTTTAATGGGTTAATGCAAATATTGAGATTTTTTATTAGCATGATGTTATGGTACAAGCTATGTGTTCACATGTTTATGTTTTTGCTCTTTTTTGATGATACTGATAAATGTGTGTAGTAAAGTTATTTTCCATTCACAGTAAATATGTAAAGATATATTTGTGTTTGTATAAGCACTATATGGAAATGTAATATGTATATTGTATTCAACCAAATCAATGTATGAAATATATCTTTCTTGGATGTTTGTTGCTAAAGTATCATGCAGTGTTTGTTTGATATCATTCTCTTGATCTCAAATTCACCAACCATTTATTTTGTGGACCTGTCTCCATAATAAGAACATATGAAGTATATGTTTCAAACATTCTTGCAAGTAGTTACATACACAGCTCTCAAAATATAAAAAGAGAAAAAGCTGTTAATGAACTATATCATGCAAGGAGTGTTTGTTCTCATTTTGTATCAAATCAAACTGACTAGCAAGCTGTTTAGACGCATAAAGGATAAACCAATCAGGTTTAACATTATATAGTATATACAGAGAACATAACATAAGCGATGGTCAACGATAACTAGTATAGTAGTATGCATATAAAATGCAATGTAATATAAACTTAACAGATTGTGGTTAAGAATCCAAGTAGAAAAGCTCTGCTTTTGAGGAAGCTCGTGGGTACTGCATGACATCCTTAGCGAAGTTGTACTTTTCAAGAGCATCAACGGTTACATTGGGTCGAATTGATACTTTTTCAAGAATGAGTGAATGATAAAGTAAAAGCTTTATAAAGAGCAACACAGGTCTTGATCTTTCTACATGCATGATATTTATAGTTTTCAATTGGTTCAATTTCTGGTCCAAACAGTCAGAAGCTTCCAAATAAGTTGATGCTGGTTTCACATCTAGTTGCTCGTTTTGAAGACCCTGGAAAATACATTAAAAGTGAGATTGTATATTAAAACACCTACCTTAAATTACTATATAAGCACACACAACACAAAAACACAAGTGAAAACGTTTGGCACTCTTTACCTCATTATCGAAATCAAGTCGTTCTAAGTTAGGCGAGTTACGAAGCATACATAAAACACCTTGAAGTTGATTTAAATCACTAAATTTAACGTTGTGTAAGCTGAGATACTCTAAACAAATAGCCGGGTGTGGAAGCCACTTGGGAATCTTTTCTGCAATACAAAACTATGAGGGTGAAAGTGAGATTTTAAGTTACCAAAGAAGATATGGAAGACGATATGAAAAAATATATGAGAACTAACTATACGCCGGAGTGGAATGGAAAAGTTCACTTGCTCAAAGGCAATATGATGAAGAACAAAAATTAAATATTAGAATTAAAAATTCAAATCATACCTGGAGAAAATACCCGTCGATAATTAAATCCCCAAGACATGGCATATTACTTAACAAGCTAGCCAGATTAACTCTTTCAACTCCTTGAATGAGTTTACCTATAGCTATAAAAACCACACCAAGACATTTACTATGCAATAACTGATGCAAAGTTGCATCAGGGCAATCTAAGACCACTAACCAAAACAACTTTGTAGACTTGATCTTGAAATTGTAAACATTGGTGCATGCAACCAGTTTCAACATCTTAAGTTGTGGTAAGTTCATGATAGCTCCATGCAAGTTAGTCCCAAATTCAATATTCCTAAGACATAGATTTTCGAGATAGAGAAATCCTTGAAAATCGAGTGGTGGCTTAATCATACAGTTTTCAAGTTCTAGCATTCTCAATTCTAAACAACGAAAAAAATAACATGGAAGTTGATAACGTTGGTTTAAAATAGTAAGGACGAGTTGCCTAATAACACCGGCTTTTGACAAGGATAAAATCCACTGATCGACTTCTTGGAAGCTATCAAGAGTCATGTTTGGTATGTGGAGATGTAACTTTAAGATAGGACCCTTGATAAAGTTAAAGATTTGGTTTGAGATGGTAAAAAACCCATAATGACCAAAAGCTTCATTTTTGGAAAACTTTTCTGAGAAATGTTTATCAAGAACCACCGAGCTCATTTTGGTCCATTTGTACCTCCAACTTTTTGATAAAACGTGTGTCCTCACAGCATCTTGAACCGGGAGCTTCTCGAAAATCAAGTCAATCAAATTCTCTGGCAAGCAACTGATTTTATCCACTTCAGTATTGTTAAAACGTGTGTCCTCAATATTGTTACCTGTCATTACATTCAAGAAAACGCAGAATGATTTATTCAAAAGGAAAACAAGTTGACATATAGCTAATACTCTTAATTTATGTGTTATTGTAAATGAACTTTTCAATAACACGACACCTGACAAAAACAATATTTTTTCTGCTATAATTATTATTGATGGTTAAAAGCATTTTTCTTAACTTTCTTATTAGTATGGCCCATTTTGCATCAATCATCAAAATTGAACATTCTCCTTGCAACATACAATGGAATGTTAGTCAAAATATAAGCAATCAAAAATATGGAAGGAAAATGTAGAGATATCAACACACATCTCAAAGATAGAAAACGTGGCAACTGCAGAAATAAACGGAGGGCATCAAGACTTAGAAAGTTGAGTATTTGAGCAAGAAGGTTTCTAAGGTTGTTAAGGGTAAGAAATAAACAAAGTGCACATTTTAAATGGTTGTAATAATGTCCATCGTAAAGCAACATTACTATCGAAAAGCAAGCTGCGGGCCAAACAAACTTAAAACTAAGTAGAGAGTGAAAATGGGGAATTAATAACAACAACATCTACTTATACCTACAGAGTTATAACTTATAACTAGCGCCAACGATTAATTTTTACTGTCTTATCAGTTCTTCAATAAAAAAATAAGAAAAAAAAAACTGGTTCTATCTCTATCTTTTATCATTTTTCAACGCATTACATTTTCGCTTTCACTATGTCACATCTTTTATTCCTGGACCAGTTTAATTGATGCAAATATCATTATATACAAACCTGCTGCTTTACTTTAAGGCTTGTAACAATTTCGGTTACTTGAATATTTTTTGAATAAATCTCTAACATATAGCAAAAATAATTAATCGAATTGTTAAACCAGGATTTACGAATTCAACTGGAATAAAGAATGTGTGAATTACATAATAAAATTAAAGAAGATAAAAAGTCGATTAAAAAATTACAACATGAATCAATTCATTTCAAACATAACTACGTTTATATGAAAGAATCATACCAAATTATGAGGTAGAAATTAACTCACAGGTATTCGGAATTATAGTTTAGCTCCCAAATTGCAGTGCCTTCGAGTTTAAGTTCTTCAGAGTTTTTAGGGTTTAGGTCGCTGTAGTTTCTGATAAGTTAAAGTAAACACCCCTCAACTTCTCAACTTTTTTTTTCTTTCTTTTGTATGCTTCAAAACCAAAAGTTTTTATTGCAGAATAGGTCCCTTGTTCAATTTCAATTAGATTTTTTTTTGAACGGCGGTCCCTTGTTCAATTTCAATTAGATTAATAAAATATTCTTTATTTAAATTTGAGTTTTAGGTATTCCTTCTATTGAAATCGATGAAAGATGCTCAAAAAGTTAAAATGTAATAAAGTTCAGGAAGCTTGATAAATCTATTGCATGCCTGAATGAACTAGTATTGCTGGATATGACCATTTGTGTAAACGTAGGAGAATTTTCACACTTACATGTGTCCCTAGTATATCTTAGAGGGTGTTTGGGGTTACATTTTGTTTGTGATTTTTTGATTAATCACAATTACAAAACGCAAATAATTTATTTTCAGTGTTTGGCAGTTAACATTTGAAAATTGATTAATTGCGATTTAATGGGTTAAAAACGCGATATTGAAATAGTGACATGGGAGGTACTGCACCAAAAACATGATTCTTATCTCGAGTAAAAATTACCGAATAGTCCTCTAAATATTTATGAAGCTTCCGTGGTATTTCACTAAAATTTACCTACTCCACCTCCATCTCACTCAGAGGCGGATCTAAAGTGTTAAGGAGGGGGGCGGCCGCCCCCGATGGATTTCGAAATTTTAGTGCAAATTTTTTCAGTTTTTCGATTTTGCCCCGGTGAAATTTTTTTTGCCCCAAACCCTTCATATTTTGCTCCAAAACCTCCATATTTTGCCCCAAAACCTTCGTATTTTTCCCAAAAACCTTCAAATTTTGCTCAAAAAACTCTATATTTTTGCCAAAAAAAATTCCCTACGTTTTAAAAAAAAATTCGCCTCCGGTGAAAATTTTTCCTGAATCCACCACTGATCTCACTATTTAATTTATTTTCCATTTTACGTTTTTTTATATCTTAATGTGGATAACACGTATATCTCTTATACTTAATAAGAAATCTTTTATGATGCTATCTTTTTTCAAAAAAACCCACTTGTCAAAATACTAGCCTTTAGATGGGAATATTATCTTTTAATCCAAGCCATTAAAAATGCTTATGACATCATTTAGGGAAACCAACAGCAGTTATAGTTTTTAATTCCCTTCATGCCCATTGTTTAAATAATTATTTACTTAGTTTACTTAAATTTAGTAAAAAAGCTGGATAAACTGATACTAAGAGAGGTATGTTGTACCCGAATCACTTACAGAGCTCAAACACTATCTAGACTAAGAGAGGTCTGTTCGCTATTATTGCAGATATTACCACGGCTGCTCAACACTGGATCGCTCAGTATTCCTGTATTTTAAGACGTCAAAAAACAAGACTATACGTGCTAATTGGTTATTGTGCAGTTGGAACCTAAAATTTATCAATCTGTAATGCCTGACTTCATCAACTTATTTTAATGGGTTACTGCATGACGTTATGGTACTTAATTCACATGCTCTTGTGTTTGACCTTTAGTCATTTTGTGATCTGAAACCGATCGTTTTGGTTCTTGTTTGTTGAAACTGATATATGAACGTGGTGAAGTTATTTTCTATTAACGGTAAATATGCAGAGATAGATTTGTGTTTGTCTCAGCACTATCTGGAAATGTAATATGTATATTCTATTCAAACAAATCAATGTATGAAATAGTAGTTTCATAGATACTATTCACTAAAGTATCATATCATGCAATGTTTGTTTCATATCATTCTCGTGATCTTAAATTCGCCATCCATTTATTTTTGAGGACCTGTCTCCATAAGTATTTGCAAGTAGGTTGATTAGTTACATACAGCTTTCAAAATATAAAAAGAGAAAGAGCTATTGATGAGCTATCATGCAAGGAGCTTTTGATCTCATTTTGTTTCAAATCAAACTGAGTACCAAGATGTTCGAACGCTTAGAGCATAAACCAATCATGTTACTGGTTTCATCAAACATTATTTACAGATCAGTAGAGTTGTGCATAGGTCCCACAGCATACATAGCATGGAAGATAGCTAACGGTAACTAGTATGCATATAAATTGCAATGTAATTTAAAGTCATTAATAGATAGATTGTAGTTACGGATCCAAGTAGTGAAGCTCTGCTTTCGAGGAAGCTCGTGGAAGCCGCATAACATCCTTAGCGAAGTTGTACTTTTCCTGAGCATCAGCAGTTACACGGGGTTGAATTGATATCTTTTCAAGAGTGGGAGAATGTTCAAGTAAAAGCTTTATAAAGAGTAACAAGGGACTTGAACTTTCTACATGGATTATTTCTATAGTTTTCAATCGGTTCATTGTCTGGTCCAAACAGTCAGACGCTTCCAAATAAGTTAATGCTGGTTTCACATCCAAATCCAAATGCACGTTCCAAAGACCCTAGAAATACATTAAAAGTGAGACTAGCGGTGCATTAAAAAAAAAAACTACCTTAAGTTACTATATAAGCACACACAACACAGAAAACACAAGAGAAAACATTTTACACTCTTTACCTGATTATTCACATTGAGTTGTCCCAAGTTAGGTGAGTTCCGAAGCATACATAAAACACCTTGAAGTTGATACAAATCACCAAATTTGAAGTTACGTAAGCTGAGAGTCTTTAAACTATTAGCCGGGTGGGGAAGCCACTTAGGAATATTTTCAGCAATAGAAAACTGTGAGGGTGAAAGTGAGATTTTAAGTTACCAAAGATGATATGAAAGAAATGTTCTGTTGCTCAAGCGCAGATACGATAAAGAACAAAGATCAAATATTAGAATTTAAAATTCAAATCATACCTCGAGAAAATACCCATCGATAAGAAACAACACAAGACATGGCATATTACTTAACAAGGTGGCCAAATTAATTCTTTCAACTCCTTGAATGGGTAGTATGAAACCTATACCAACCGCACTAAGACATTTACTATGTAATAACTGAAGCAAAGTTGCATCAGGACAATATAGGACCGTTAACTTATATAAACTTGTAGACTTGATCTTGAAATTGTAAACATTGGTGCATGCAGACAGTTTCAACACCTTAAGTTGTGGTAAGTTGAGGATAGTTCCATGCAAGTTAGCCCCAAATTGAATATTCCTAAGCACAAGATCTTTGAGATAGAGAAATCCTTGAAAATCGAGTGGTGGCTTAATAATACAGTTTTCAAGTTCTAGCTTTCTCAATTCTAAACAACGAAATAAATAACATGGAAGTTGATAACGTTGGTTTAAATTAGTAAGGATGAGTTCCCTAATAACACCGTCTCTTGACAAGGATAAAATCCACTGATCGACTTCTTGGAAACTATCAAGAGAAATGTTTGGTATGTGGAGATGTAACTTTAAGAGAGGACCCTTGAGAAAGTTAAAGATTTGGTTTGAGATCGTAATAAACCCATTATGACCAAAAGCTTCATTTTTGGCAAACTTTTCAGAGAAATGTTTATCAAGAACCAGCGAACTCAGTGTGGTCCATTTGTACCTCCAACTTTTTGATAAAACGTGTGTCCTTACATCATCTTGAACGGGGAGCTTCTCTAAAATCGAGTCTATCAAGTTCTCTGGCAAGTAACTGATTCTATCCAGTTCAGTACAAGTTACAAACCTCCTCTTAGTATTAAAATTATTACCTGTCATTTAATTTAAGAAAACCAAGACTAGGTTATTTAATAGAAAACAAAATACATGAAACTAGGAAAACTTATATATAGGGTTGTATAGTGATGCAACAGACATTGGAATGATGCCGAATGCATACTAAGTGGTAGAACTTAGTAGCTACCAATACAAGTGTACTTAACCATCTGATGGTCACAATAAAAGCATGAAATATTGAAAGGGAAAATAGAGATAGCAACACACAACTCAAAGATAGAAACCAAGGCGACTGTAGAAATAAACAACGTGGGCATCAAAATTAAAAAAAGCTGAGTAGTAAGACAAGAAGGTTCAAAAGGTTATTAAGGGTATGAATGAGAGATACGAGATCTTAAAATTAAAAAAAGTTGAGTAGTCAGAGTGAACATGTGAAATTTAAGCTGATCAATAAAATGAACATTTTACTTATACCTACAGAGTTATAAGTAGGGCCAACATTTAATTTTCAAAGTATTATCAGTTCTTCCTTTAAAAAGGCTGATTCTACCTCTCTTAATCTTTTATAAATTTTCAACAAATCAGGGTTTCGCTTTCACTATCTTGCATCTTTTAATCAGTATAGAAAAAAAAAAAAAACTTGTAAACATTGTATAATTATGCGAAAACCTAAAGTAATCCATTCATACTTGCTGCTTTATTTTTAGGGCTTCTAACATATATCTAGGTTAAATTCCGGTCACTTGAATATGTTTCGAATAAACCGCTAACTAAGTTATAACACTGATAATCAATCGAATTGTAAACCGGAATCTACGAGTTCAACTGGATAAATAATGTATGTATTATTATAGAATTAAATTAAAGAATGTAAAAAGTCGAATAAGAAATTACAACATGAATCAAGTTTTTTCAAACATAAGTACGTCTATATGAAAGAATCAAACAAATTATGAGGTAGAAATTATATTACCGATATTAAGAATTACAGATGAATCCATAGGAGTACCGATTGGAGTTTATCGTCCAAATTGTAGTGCCTTTTCGTTGTAAGTTTTTCAGAGTTCAAGGTTTTAAGGGTTTATGTCAAGGTAGTTTAATAAGTTAATCATCCCTCAACTTTTGTTTTATGTGTATTTTCCAAAACCAACTTTCTTTGCAGAATAGGTCCCTTGTTCAATTAAAATTTTTAAAATTACTAAAATACTCTACTTAAATTTTATTTAATATTTTTTTTCCTTCAGTTGGAAAAAATCAAGATCGCATACCAAGATGCTCAAATGTGATGGATTTTTTTTACCTTGTGCGGATTTTATGTTAGGGTCTTTGTTGTAATTAAGTCAAATTTTTAATCAATACGTGGTTACTACTATCCTTTTTACGAAACTTTGTAATTGAAAGGTTTGTTTTCAAACCTATGGGCTACGAATTCATCACTACTCTATGCATAACGTTTGTAAGCAATGTTACATGGTCAACCAAGATGCGCAGCTAGAGTTTTGAGTTTTGAACCTGAGAGTTCTTGTGGGGATATCAAGACACGTATTACTATGTCATCTTAGATCCATGTGATGTGAGTCATTATGTGATTTTGAGGATTCAAATTCTGGAACACTACTAAATATTTTTAGAGCGGTTATGTTCAATCACTAATGTGTTTTTAATTAAATATTGCTTTCTAGTTTAAATGTTTATTGTAATTTTATAGGTTTAAGGCTCTAGCAACATCAGTTCAAACACACCATTAACATCACCATTAACATTATTTAAACTATTCAAGAAATTGTTCAACTGTAATATGGAAGAAGACTTTTGAAGTAGTCTTTGTAATTGAACATTCGAATAAGTCCACATAATAGTTTAGTCCAACTGCACTATATTAAATGAAATGTATCTACTGTCAAAATTTTCACCACAAGATTTATTATTAGATTCATTAAAAGACAGAAAAGTGATCCCCGATGCAGATCCACCAACCGCTAAAGATGTCAATCTTTTGTATCAATTTTTCGATAGAAGGTATGTCCTGATGCAGTCATATTTGGTGGTGTTATTGAACGTTTATGCTGATCTACATTGTATGAAATGGTTTGTTCGTTACATTGTGCAGTAATAAGGTTGTGGTTTTGACTGGAGCTGGGATAAGCACAGAATGTGGTATTCCCGATTATAGAAGGTATTCATGATTGTTATGTTTTCCGTTCTGCGTTCTGTAGATGTGACAGTTTAGATCAATTTATTTGTAACTGAATCAATTTAGGTTACATTATATCTCTCAACGGGGGCAGAAGGTAACATAGCAAGTACTATCTTAATAGAGAATGGATCAAATGAGTTGAAAGACACCCAACCTATATATTCGGTCCATAAAAACCACCTAAATCACTTTAATCAAAAAATATTACTAGTTTATTATCAAAGTCATATATTTTGGATATGATATCCTGGTTATTTACATGAAAATTTGGACATAAAGTCTTTCAGGTCAACGCAACCTCACACGTACGCGTACCTAAGTTACCCACCATTTACCTACCCTGCCCATTTTACCTCCTAATAGTCTGGTTTCATAAAGGGAGTAAGGGGCATATCCTGTTTAGTAGTTGTCACCTGCTGATAATCTGCATGTCTAATTATATATTCCGTAATCATATTTGATGAGCTAGTTATTCACTTATTTGTACAAAAGTTTGGACAAAAAAGTGTTCCAGGGTAGTGCAACCTTGTACATACTTGATCAGCAACCCACCAACTACCTAACCTTCCCATTTTAACCACCTGATATTCTGGTTTATAAAGGGACATATTCTGTTTAGTGGTTGTTACCTGCTGGTAATCTGTTTGTGTTTACTCATTATATGTATCCCTGTTAGTAACATCATTCATCTTTCCTGTCTAATATCATAATTGGTGCAAAAGCCCGGATGGAGCTTACAGTACTGGTTTCAAGCCAATCACTCATCAGGTAAATTCAATACATTACATTCAGTTGATACTATCTGCATTTTTCTATTTGAGGGATCCTGATTTGTACTTCTTTTTTATATTTTTTATGGGTGTATGATAATGCTAAAAACGAACATATATTTCATAGCATTATTCCTCAAGAAATACAAGCTTTTAGTTGCAATTGTTCTATTTACAAGTGATATTCGTTTAAATAATAAAAGGTGAAGACAAAAGACAGATTCGACGAATTGAAGACGCAAACGACCAAAAAGCTCAAAAGTACAAAAGACAATCAAAGAAGTTCCAATTATTGATAAGAAACGTCTCGAAATTACAAGATTACAAGATTCAAAACGCAAAGTACAAGATATTAAATTGTACGCAAGGACGTTCGAAAATCCGGAACCGGGACCAGAGTCAACTCTCAACGCTCGACGCAACGGACTAAAAATTACAAGGTAACTATGCACATAAATATAATATAATATTTAAATAATTCTTATAATTATTTATATATTATATAAATAAATAAAAACCGTCGGCAAGAGAGACTCCAAAATGGGTGAGCTGTAATTTCAAACTCCGCGACTCGCGGAGTTTGAAGGCCAAAAGGGCCGCGAGTCGCGGAGCCCCAAGTTTTGAAACTCCCTATAAAGCAAACCGAATTCTGATCATTTTCATCATCTTTTTTTCCTTCTTCTCTCAATATATACGAAATATATATATATAATTTATATTTTAATTTTAATTTTAATTTTAAATCCTAATAATAAGGGTATGTTAGCGAATGTTGTAAGGGTGTAAGTCGAAATTCTGTCCATGTAACGCTACGCTATTTTTAATCATTGTAAGTTATGTTCAACCATTTTATATTAATGTCTCGTAGCTAAGTTATTATTATGCTTATTTAATCCGAAGTAATCATGATGTTGGGCTAATTACTAAAATTGGGTAATTGGGCTTTGTACCATAATTGGGGTTTGGACAAAAGAACGACACTTGTGGAAATTAGACTATGGGCTATTAATGGGTTTTATATTAACTAAACAATACCTTGTTAATTTAATATACAAACTTATAATCTGACGTATTTATATATAACCACATACGCTTGACTGGGTACGGTGGGCGGGATATCTATAAATACCAATAATTATTCATTTTACCGGATACGGAACTGGATTAATAGTTAATAGACTTGTTGAAACAGGGGTGAATTACATTCAAGGGTAATTGGTGTAATTGTTAACAAAGTAGTAAAACCTTGGTTTACACGCAGTCGATAACCTGGTGTATTTATTAAACAAAGTATTAAAACCTTGTTACAATTCGAATCCCCAATTAGTTGGAATATTTGACTTCGGGAATAAGAATAATTTGACGAAGGCTTTCGCTCTTTATATTTATGACTGATGGACTATTATGGACAAATCCGTATGGACATATTAAATAATCTAGGACAAAGGACAATTAACCCATGGGCATAAAACTAAAATCAACACGTCAAACATCATGATTACGGAAGTTTAAATAAGCATAATTCTTTTATTTCATATTTAATTTCCTTTATTTTATATTTAATTGCACTTCTAATTATCGCATTTTTATTGTTATTTTATTTAATTGCACTTTTAATTATCGTACTTTTTAATTATCGCAAGTTTATTTTATCGCATTTTTATTAATCGCAATTTCATTATCATTATTTACTTTACGCTTTAATTTAAGTCTTGTATTTATTTTTAATATTTTACATTTGGTTTTAACTGCGACTAAAGTTTTAAAATCGACAAACCGGTCATTAAACGGTAAAAACCCCCCTTTATAATAATAATATTACTTATATATATATTTGTATTTTTATAAAAGTAAACTAATATAGCGTTAAGCTTTGTTTAAAAAGATTTCCTGTGGAACGAACCAGACTTACTAAAAACTACACTACTGTACGATTAGGTACACTGCCTATAAGTGTTGTAGCAAGGTTTAAGTATATCCATTCTATAAATAAATAAATATCTTGTGTAAAAATGTATCGTATTTAATAGTATTTCCTAGTAAAAATATAAGCTATTTTATATATACCTCGCACGACATCAAGTATTTTTGGCGCCGCTGCCGGGGAATCTCTTAAACGCCGGAAGCGCAACGCTAATATAAAAAAAAAAGATTTTTAGTTTACTTTTATTAAATTTCGTTTTTATAAAAATACGTTTTAAATATTCAAAAATATAAAAAGAAAAACAAAAATATAAGTATTTTTAAGATTTTGTTAAATATTTAAGTTTTATAAAGTTTCTTTAGTTTGTAAAAATATAAGTTTTATTTAAATTATATAAATATTTTAATTAGATAATATAAACAGAAAATATAAAAAAAGAAAAAAAAAAGAGAAAACGCGTCGAATTTTAAATAACCTGTCAGTTGAAATTTGGAACCCCGCGACTCGCGGGGTTTGATGCTTTGAATACCGCAAGTCGCGGAGTAATTCTGACACGCGACAGAACCCTAATTCTGCATTAATTACGGGTAATTAATTATTATTATTATTATTATTTAACCCTAATTATTATTATTATTATAATTAGTTTTATTTTAAGTTTTAATTTTTATTTAATTTGTTTTATTTAGTTAAATTAGTTTAATTAAATTGTAAAATTAATAGGTTTAATAAATAAATAATATTTTTATAAAAATTTTAATTTTTACAACTTTTTGTATATTTTTATATTTTGTCCCTTTTTAATTGTTTTAGCGTAATATTTGTATTTTTCGCTCATATTTAGTTTTAAACTTAGTTTTTGCCATAGTTATTTTTACTTCTAGATTTTTAGGCTTTGCCGTAGAATTCCTTAAGTGCTTTTTCTTTAGACTAAGATTTAGGTGCTTTAGAATTTTGAGACGCCTTTTTAAGTTTTAGTTTCTTTTTAAGTTATTTCCATTTGGGATTTAGTTTTTCCTGTAAGCTTTAATATTTTTAGACGACTTTTACCTATGTATCAATTATCATTCCAATTAGTAATCTCAATTTGCGATTATAATTTTAAGTTAGTTGTAGTAATAAGGTTAGGTTAGTCAATTGTTTTTAAGTTTTATAAGTTTCTTTTATTTTTCCGTCTCCTTTTATTTTTCAACCATTTTTCTTTTTCGATCTTTTTCCGACGAACTCTTTTTCTTTCTTATTTCTCGCTATTCTAGTTTTTAGGACATATATTTTTATTCTACTTCTTATCTAAATTTCTTAAAATTACGAAAATTTATTTTAAGTAGTTAAATTAATAGACATCAAAATTTTCTGGTTCGTAGTAATAGTTGGATTTGTACGTGGACCGGGTTATTGGAGCCAAACAGTCCTCAATTATATTGAGACCAAACGAATCCTGCCCCTCTGCT
Source organism: Rutidosis leptorrhynchoides (assembly GCF_046630445.1). Taxonomy (NCBI): domain Eukaryota; kingdom Viridiplantae; phylum Streptophyta; class Magnoliopsida; order Asterales; family Asteraceae; genus Rutidosis; species Rutidosis leptorrhynchoides. Next base: position 160,731,536 of record NC_092343.1, on the reverse strand, counting down.
GCATCTTTTGGCTATTCAAAACGTGGGCAAAATCAGAAAAGTCTATTGATTGGATAACTTATTATAATTTTTCTTTCCTTTTAAAAACTAATAGGATATTCAGTGAATGCACCGAGCAAGACGTTCACCACCTTTTGTACGTTCACCACCTGTAACTAGATCAAGACATTTAGCAAATATTACCGCCGTTGATTTCTCTTTAGAATCGTCATCCAGTCGACCAAGTACTCCAGTTCAAATTTCCGATAATCCATTTTTTGAACCCGACCTCACAATTGAGAATCCGGAGAATATTCAGGAACGATTCGTAGATCCTGAACCACTAAACTTTCCTCCGGAACCACCAATCATTCAAACAGAGATTATTGAGGAACGAACCATTAAATCAGAATCCTTTAGTGATTCCGATTCAACAAATTCAATTATGGAGAATCTGGAACCTTTAAGTATGGAAGACCGAATGAGAGCTAAACGCACTGGCCAAGGTCACGTAATTACTCATCCAGACATTAATGCGCCAGATTATGAAATCAAAGGACAAATTCTACACATGGTGACTAATCAATGCCAATTTAGTGGTGCCCCGAAGGAAGATCCAAATGAACATTTACGTACCTTTAATAGGATCTGCACACTATTTAAAATAAGAGAAGTGGAGGATGAACAGATATATCTCATGTTATTTCCCTGGACTTTAAAGGGAGAAGCCAAAGATTGGTTGGAATCGTTACCTGAAGGGGCGATTGATACATGGGATGTTTTAGTTGAAAAATTTCTTAAACAATTTTTCCGGCATCTAAAGCCGTAAGACTTCAAGCAGAAATTGTTACGTTTACACAGAAGCCGAATGAAACTCTATATGAGGCATGGACAAGATATGGAAAGTTATTAAGAGGATGTCCGCAACATGGTTTAGACACCTGTCAAATAGTACAAATATTCTACCAAGGATGCGACATCACTACAAGGAAAGACATAGATATAGCAGCTGGTGGTTCTATTATGAAGAAAACCGAAATTGATGCTTACAAAATTATTGATAACACTGCTTCCCACTCACATGAGTGGCACCAAGAAAAAGATATCGTTAGATCATCTAAAGCAGCTAGAACCGATTCTAGCCATGACTTAGATTCCATTTCCGCAAAGATAGATGCTGTCGAGAGACGAATGGAAAAGATGACTAAAGATATTCACTCAATACGAATTAGTTGTGAGCAGTGTGGAGGACCACATTTGACAAAAGATTGTCTCAGTATTGAATTAACAATGGAACAAAGAGAGAATATTTCATACATAAACCAAAGGCCTGGAAATAATTATCAGAATAATTATCAACCGCCAAGAACAATTTACAATCAAAACCAGAACTATAACCGAAATATTCCATACAACAACCAACAAGGTCCTAGCAATCAACAAGTATCCAATAATACTTACAATCAGCAAAGACCTAATTTTCAAAACAAACCACCACAACAAACCGACGATAAAAAGCCGAATTTAGAAGATATGATGACAAAGCTAGTTGAAACTCAAACGCAGTTTTTCACATCTCAGAAACAAACCAATGAACAAAATGCTCAAGCATTTAGAAATCAACAAGCTTCTATTCAAAATCTGGAACAAGAAGTAAGTAACCTAGCAAGGTTAATAGGTGAAAGAAAACCGGGAAGTCTACCTAGTGATACAAATACTAACCCCCGGAATGAAACAGCTAAAGCCATTACCACAAGAAGTGGTACAACACTTAAACCACCTGAAATACCTGTAACTTCTGATGAAGCTATTCCTACTCCACAAGAACCACAACCTGAACAAGATAAGGAAAAAGAACCGGTAGTTGAAAAGGTTAATGAAGATAACACAGTTAAGGCTAAACCTTATGTTAAACCATACCAACCACCACTTCCTTACCGAGTAAAATGAAGAAAGAGAAACTTGAAGCCGAGCAATCCAAATTCTTGGATATGTTTAAACAGATAAATGTAAATCTTCCTTTCATTGATGTGATTTCAGGAATGCCTAGATATGCTAAATTCTTGAAAGATCTAATCTCAAATAGAAAGAAAATGGAAGAACTCTCGGCTGTTACTATGAATGCTAATTGTTCAGCAGTGCTGTTGAATAAGATACCAGAAAAATTATCTGATCCAGGAAGTTTCACAATTCCATGTTTTCTGGGTAGTCTTAGTTCAATAGAAGCATTGGCAGACTTAGGTGCTAGTATAAATCTAATGCCGTATTCACTATACGCTAAACTAGACCTTGGAGAATTGAAACCAACCAGAATAAGCATACATCTAGCCGATAGATCAATAAAATATCCTAGAGGGATAATGGAGAACATGCTAGTTAAAGTTGGTACTTTAGTATTTCCAGTAGATTTTGTTGTTCTGGACATGGAAGAAGATTCTCAAGTTCCTCTCATATTAGGAAGACCATTCTTAAACACGGCTAAAGCAATGATAGACGTGTTCGGTAAGAAATTGACCCTAAGTATAGAGGATGAGAGTGTTACCTTTTCAGTTGATAGAGCAATGCAACAACCATAATCTGCAGATGATACATGTTATTATATTCAAACTATAGATGCACATGCAGAATTATTAGAAGAATTTCCAGAATTACAAGGAACAGGAGAATGTTCTTTAGGAGAAGGTAATGAACCAATTGATGAAGCTGAAATGTTAGCTACACTTATAGCTAATGGATATGAACCAACAACAAAAGAAATTCGAATGCTAAAAGAAGAAGACAGATATCGATACAAATCATCGATAGAAGAACCTCCGAAATTAGAATTAAAGCCACTTCTAAATCATTTGGAATACGCTTATTTACATGGTGAATCTGAATTACCTGTAATAATATCGTCTTCTCTTACTGAAAATGAGAAATCACAACTCATTTCTGTGTTGAAAGCTCATAAACCAGCCATTGCATGGAAGATTCATGATATTAAAGGAATAAGTCCTTCGTATTGCACACATAAAATCCTTATGGAAGAAGGTCATAAAACGTATGTGCAACGCCAACGAAGACTAAATCCTAATATGCAAGATGTAGTTAAGAAAGAGATTATTAAACTGCTAGATGCAGGTTTAATTTATCCAATTTCTGATAGTCCATGGGTAAGCCCAGTTCAATGCGTGCCTAAGAAGGGTGGCATGACTGTCATTACAAATGAGAAAAATGAGCTTATTCCTACTAGGACTGTAACAGGATGGCGTGTGTGTATTGATTATAGAAAATTAAATGACGCCAACAGAAAAGATCACTTTCCCTTACCTTTCATTGATCAAATGTTGGAAAGATTAGCCGGAAATAGTTACTATTGTTTTCTAGATGGATTTTCCGAATATTTTCAAATTCCAATAGCACCCGAGGATCAAGAGAAAACCACATTCACGTGCCCTTATGGTACTTTTGCTTACAAACGCATGCCATTTGGACTTTGCAACGCCCCTGCAACCTTTCAAAGGTGTATGATGGCGATTTTTCATGACATGATAGAAGAATGCATGGAAGTTTTCATGGATGACTTTTCAGTCTTCGGTGATACATTTGAAACATGTCTAGCTAATCTTGAACAAATGCTTATTAGATGCGAAAAATCAAATCTAGTACTTAATTGGGAGAAATGCCATTTCATGGTTAAAGAAGGCATCGTTCTTGGACATAAAATTTCAAAAGAAGGAATTGAAGTGGATAGAGCTAAAGTAGATGTAATTGCTAAACTTCCACATCCCACCAATGTTAGAGGAGTTAGGAGTTTTCTAGGGCATGCCGGTTTTTACCGACGTTTCATAAAAGATTTTTCTAAAATTGCCACTCCTATGAATAAACTCCTAGAAAAGGATGCTCCATTCATCTTTTCAGATGAGTGTATCAAATCTTTTAATATTCTTAAAGAGAAACTCATTAATGCGCCGATCATGATAACACCAAATTGGAATCTACCATTTGAACTAATGTGCGATGCAAGTGATTTTGCAATGGGAGCCGTTTTAGGACAAAGGATTGAAAACGATTTCAACCTATATATTATGCTAGTAAGACGTTACAAGGAGCACAAATGAACTATACAACTACTGAAAAAGAACTCCTTGCTATTGTCTTTGCTTTTGACAAATTTCGATCATATCTCGTTCTTGCAAAAACGGTGGTCTATACCGACCATTCTGCTCTTAGATACCTATTTTCAAAACAAGATGCTAAACCAAGATTAATCCGTTGGATCTTACTCTTACAAGAGTTTGATATTGAAATCCGAGATAAAAGAGGAGCAGAAAATCTCGCCGCTGATCATCTTTCTCGTCTTGAAAATCCCGAATTAGAAGTTCTAAATGAATCGGCCATACAAGACAACTTTCCTGATGAATATCTATTGAAGATAGATTATAATGAAATTCCATGGTTTGCAGACTATGCAAACTACTTAGTGTGTAGATTCCTTGAAAAAGGATTATCGTACCAAAAACGAAAGAAATTTTTTAGTGATATAAAACACTATTTCTGGGAAGATCCACATTTGTTTAAAAGTTGTCCCAATGGAATAATACGCATATGTGTATTCGGAGATGAAGCTAGTAAAATCTTAAACCATTGTCACACAGGACCAATAGGAGGGCATTATGGGCCTCAACTCACAGCAAGAAAAGTTTATGATGCTGGATTCTATTGGCCTACAATTTACAAAGACGCACACCTTCTTTGCAAATCCTGTGATGCTTGTCAAAGGGCCGGAAAAATAAGTCAACGTGATGAAATGCCACAAAATGTCATTCAAGTATGTGAAGTATTTGACATTTGGGGTATTGACTTTATGGGTCCATTTCCAAAATCTCATAATAATTTATACATTCTCGTAGCCATTGATTATGTATCTAAATGGGCGGAAGCACAAGCTCTCCCAACTAACGATGCACGAGTTGTAGTCAACTTTTTAAAACGTCTTTTTGCAAGGTTTGGAACACCGAAAGCTTTAATAAGTGATCGGGGTACTCATTTCTGTAATAATCAACTTGAGAAAGTTCTTAAAAGATATGGAGTAACTCATAAAATCTCCACCGCATATCATCCACAAACAAGTGGACAAGTTGAAAATACCAACCGAGCTTTAAAACGTATTCTAGAGAAAACCGTAGGATCAAATCCGAAGGAATGGTCCATTAAATTGGAGGATGCACTCTGGGCTTTTAGAGCAGCCTACAAAACTCCAATTGGAACCACACCTTTTAGACTTGTTTATGGAAAAGCATGTCATCTTCCAGTAGAAATTGAACACAAAGCATTTTGGGCTTTGAAGACATGTAATCTTGATTTACATGAAGCCGGACGTCTACGATTAAGTCAACTAAACGAATTAGAAGAATTAAGACATGAAGCATACGAGAATTCGTTAATCTATAAAGAAAGAAAGAAGAAATGGCATGATAAAAGAATCAGAAGTTCAAAAGAATTTAAGGAAGGAGACAGAGTTCTTCTTTTTAATTCACGATTCAAGCTATTTCCTGGAAAATTGAAATCAAGATGGTCTGGACCATTCATAGTTAAAAGAGTTTTTCCATACGGAATGATAGAATTAATAAATTCAAATGGGATTGAATTTAAAGTTAATGGTCACAGAGTTAAACATTACATACATGGTCCGATGGAAGTTGACAACGAAGTTAATCACAATTTCGACACCACAACTAACTAAGTGTGGGGAGAATCAAGGGGTTTATGTATTTCTGTTAGAGTTAGATTGTCTGTTTTCGTGTAGTTCTCGAAAATGGAACCCGAATGGTCTTTCCCTAGCAGACCCTAAAGAACTAGTCTTCTCCCCCCATTCTGAATTTTTATTTTTTTAGGTTTTTACAAAATGAAGACTGCCTGTGAACTAAACCATGGTCTAATGCTACACGCTTTGATCACTAAACGTAATAATGACATACTACCGAGTGAAATAGTATCAGTAATCAGAGAAAGAATGGACGGAGTTAGAAAAGAATCCAGATGCGAAGATAATAAGTTACAATTTGGTAAAGGAAAATCAAAATCCGCAGCGAAAAGAAGAGCACGACACCTAGAAAGATGTCACAAATGCGGAAAATGGTCACATGGAGGTAAATGTTCAAATAATCAAACCTATTCAAACACCGAATTTGTTACTTTATGCAGAGACGGACCGTTCATATGTTTAGAAGAAAAGACACTGAATGCTCGAGGTTACGCCTATGTAGCTATGGAAAACCAATTAAACCGACTATCTTATGAATGGGATAGATCATATAACTAAGAAATCTATTTCACAGGTATGTCTGTACAGTTTTTATTTTTATTTTTATTTTTAACCTTTTGATAATAAACGCTAATTTGTTCGCTAAAAAGTATTAAATTGGTATTGAATAAAATTAGGTTTGGCGACCGAAATTATTGATATCATTCAAAAATTTATTACATCACTGCGAAATTTAACGTTTATTCTTAAGGTATAAATATCTTTAATCAATCAACCCAAAATATTTCAAAAATTCGTCATAAGTTAAATTAGGTTTTGGAACCGAAATTACTTTACCGAAAAGAGGGGCGCATATTTTTGATAATATTTGATTGATTAAAGTGGGATAAAAAGCCAAAAAGATTTTTAATTTTATTTTTACCATGTTTTTAAAATTAATATTTAAATCTTAAATTAATATTGTAAACTTTGTAAAAACAATATATTTAAAATTGTAAATATTTGAAAAATTAATATAAGTTTGGTGTGAATTTATAATATGAATTTTTAAATTAAGTTTGGTGTGAATTTTTAATTTTTAAAATATGAATTTTATTTTTATGCATTTCAAATTTTAAGTTTAGTGTGAATTTTTAATATTAATTTTGAATTTTATATTTAAATTGTGTGAATTTAAAAACAAAAATTTACTTTATCTCATTAAGTTAAAAATATGATTTTTAAAATTCGTCGTAAGTTGAAGACTAGGTCTTTGAACCGAAATTGCTTTACCCAAGGGAGGGACGAGAACTTTTATTATCATTATTTTTAATCTTATTGAATTAAAGTATGCCAAAAACATTAAAAAAACTCAAAAATCTTAGCTTTTAAAACAATCGCTACAAAAAGACAAATTTTAAAATTTTGTCGAAGGACGGACTAGGACATCGATCCGAAACGACCTCGTCCTAAATAACAAGGGAAATAAAATTTTAAAATTAATTACTCAATTGTTTTAATTAGTATAAGATATATATAAAAAAAAAAAAAAACAAACTCCGCGACTCGCGGAGTTTGAAGGGGAAATCTCCGCGAGTCGCGGGAGGACCAAAATACAGAAAAAAATAAAAACGAGCTAAACTGATCAGTTGCACACCACACCAAAAATACTGCGAAGAACACAGCAAAAAATACTCCGAAAAAACCGAAAAAACATCCCCAAAATCACAATTTTTAACCGTTAATCATCAAATCTTTTACTAAAATCATGTTGAGAAGGATGCTATCAAGGAATTACTCAAGAAAAACGGTAAATTTCTACACCTAAACACCATTTAATCCTAAAATTAGTGTTCTTGAGCAATTTTTTCCCCAATTTAATTTTGATGCTTTTTAGTGTAATTAGGCTTAAATTGTTTATGTATTATGCTTGTATAACCTAGATTGATGCTGTTTAATATGATTAGAAGCCTTAAACTTCAAATTTTGAGTAATCTAGGGTTTGTGTTCTTGAGCAAATTTGGGGCTTTTTGATATAAACAGGTTATGGCCGATTTTTGTCATGAATTGTTGCTAAATTAAGTAGTGTAACATGTTTAGGTAGTTAAATGATCCAAACTTTGAGCCTAAACATGATTTTGAGAATTAAAGTGGACTTTTTCAAGTCTAAAATTCATGAACTTGATTTTTGAGAGATAATGCCATTTGAAACTTGTTTAATTGCTAGTAATGATTATTTTGACATGTTATTTGAATTGAATGCTTATGAACTTGATAAACATTTTCGTATATGCTTATTTGAAAAAGTGTAGATTTGATAAAAATGTGAAAATGAGCTTAAGTTTGATATAAATTGATCATGTCATTGTAATTATTTTGATTGATGATTTTGCTGACACTAATGCATATTTGGATGCACAAAAATTGTGTTTGATGTGTTTTGCAGACTGAAAGGGGTGAATCTTCATCCCAAGCTCGCAATGCTCCTGCTGAGAATGCGGAACAACAGGAGGTGGATAACTACTACAAGCAAGATATACCTCATCCAGTCATGACCTTTTCTGATATGCACTTGGAAGATTTGCACCCGAACCTGAGATTTGACAGACTTTGGATAGATTATCCAAAATATCAAAGGGGTTTGCATACTCTTCATTCTAAGGTTGTTGAGGTACCTAGGGTCATAGAATGGGGACCGTTAGAAGCTGTAGAATTAGCCGGGCCAATTAGGGAATTACTTGTACAGAGGTATGGTAATTCTACTTTTAATGACTGGGTACGTTTATTCACCATGCGTAGACCTGTATATAAAGTATGGTGTGAAGAATTGTTGTGTAGTATAGAATTAAATGATCGGGTAGCTAGTTTAACCGATCGATCTTTTATTAGATTTTTGTTAGGAGGTTCGATGCGCCACATGTCTTTACTAGACATGGCTCAGGCTTTACGTATATATACGCCTGAGGAGTTAGCATCTGCCGATTGTAGAGGGTTGATACTAAATGGTAGAAAGATAGATGAAAATTTTGATACACACGGTGTATGGAGTCAAATGACAAGCCATCACCGTTTCAAAGGGGGAAATTACTCTTATTTGGATATAGATAGAGCCGAATTAAGAGTAATTCATAGGTTTTTAGCTAATTCGATTACACAAAGAGGTAAGAACAAGGAAAAGGTAAATGAACAGGATTTGTTTTACCATATGTGTATTCGAGACCCACAAAGCGCTGTAAGTATACCTTATTGTGTGGGTTATTATTTATCAGCTATGGTTAGGGGGATGAGACCGCATAGCATAATAGGAGGTGGTATTTTTATTACTTTGATTGCTGAATATCTCGGTGTGGATATAAGTCGGGGGGGATTATTAGTCGAAGAACCAGAACCCCGCGATACTATAGGTTTAAATGTATACCATGGTGCGAAAGTTTTGAAAAGGCGAAATAACGCCGCAGTACAATACCATGGTAGACATCCACAGGTTGAGAGAAACCAACAGCAAGGTAATGTAGGAGGGGGAAATGAGATGCAAGAAATGCAAAGGTTTATAGCTTCACAGGAGTACGAAAATGCTAGACAGAGAGCATTTGAAGATTGGCAAGTTCATCAGAACCAAATCATAGCTCATTGCCAACATATAGGTAGAAACTATATTCCTACGCCAAAACCCATATTCCCTCCCTGGTCTATAGAGATGCAACCACCGTATCCTACGTATAACCCTGCCGAAGCATTCTATAGCACCTATGGTTATGCTTGGAACCCCTATTGGTACCAGTATCATCCCTAGTCTACTTAGTTTTATTTATTTTGTAATTTGTAATGTTGATATGTTTAATACTTATGTTAATATTGTAATAGTTTTTATAATTTTCTAACTTTTATTCTTAGATTTTAATAATTTTGAATGTGGGGTAATATACCAAACTTCAAAAATATGTATATATGTTTGTAGTTTATCTTATGTACACAACAGGGTAAAACAACGCATTTTCAAAGACTGGCATTAAGTTCAGCAAAAGCAACTAATTTTGACGACAAGATGCAAAATATATGTGAAATAACAACAAGACGGAATGAACAAATGATGTGCACCATTTATCATTCAACAAACAAACGCCAATATGTTTGGAAAATTTGGTAAAATTTAATCATTTTCACACAAATCACCCTCAATAATTTAATTTGTTACTGATTTCTTGCAAATGAGGGCATTGCAAGATCTTAAGTGTGGGAAGGGGTTAAATTCTTTCGGATTTTAAAATTTTTATCTTAAACACTTGGTTACCATTAAAAATACTAGTAAAGCAGTAGTTGTATTAGAATCTAGTGCTCTCTGATAATAAAGAACAGCCCTAGTCTTATATACTGACTACCCAATTCTAGTAAAATTTTTCAAAATTTTCAATTAAATGAACTCAAAATCATGTTTATACATATTTATGAACGATAAAACTAGGTTTTAACACCGAAATTATTGTTACCTCGGAAAGGACATAAATTGAGAAACAAACCAAAATGTTAAAATTCATTTAAAATGGAATAGAGGACGATAAAAAGGAAAATAAAAGCCAAGTGTGGGAAAATTTACCAAGTTATCTTAAACATATGTCACATATTTTTGTACAAATAATTGAAAATACTTTTGCTTTGGACTAAACTAAAAAGTTTTACCTGATTTACTGTAAGAAAGATGGATCTACACGATGAATCAATTCCATCATTAAAAGGAAGTAAAGTCTTCCGAAAAAGAAACGCGCTTCTTGATTTAGGTCAAGAAGTTGTCGTTCAGACCAGCTGTAGGTTGACGAAAAATCTAGAAAAGTCATCGCTAAAATCAGCAGGAAATCCACGGACCTCAGCATTAAACAGGGTCACCAAGTGGTCAGATTTATCCTAACCATGAGAAGGATTTATCTCGTAAAATGGGGTGGCACCATGCAAATTAGCTGGATAAGACTAATGAATCAGATCCCCAGAAAGGATAATCTCCTTAAAAGATCAAAAATCAGCTTTTAAGACTGATATTACTCAATCCTAGAGATTGACCTTAAAGATTGAGAATTACAAACTCATGGAATTCAATGATATCTAAACTCGAGATTGAACGAGAAAATATTTTGATCAAAATTACAAACCGATTTGTTTTCTGAAAACCCTATTTTCAATACGTTCATTACCATTGAACGTAAAATCCTAGGAATTCACCTGGAATTCATTAGGTCACCTGAACTAAATCGGGTGTCAACCGTAAGAACGGTGGTTGCATAGCATGGTCAAAGACAGAACCTTGTGCCAGACCAAAAAATTATAAGGGTGAGCTTTACTATTGCTCCTACCAAGGATAGTAATTGCGTCCGACACGTTATAGACCATAATTAAAAGCATGTAAGGGGACATTGCCTTAACAGTTGCTTGTTCAACGCTTTCCTTTACAACCGGACGGTAGTTTACCGAAAGGTAATATACGGGACAAGTAAACTGGACGTGTTGCTTTCCAAATACAAGGTTAGCAAGTGGGTGACACAAAACCATAAGTTTTGAGCTAAAATTTTTAAATCTGAAACCCACCAAACCCACAAAAATATTTTGCAAACACCGGTAAAGGGTTATTCCGGAAAACTTATCTAGGGTAAAAACTAGATTTAATTTTCAAAAGATCAAATGTTTTCATAAAGATCCAATTTCCTTAATGGATCTAAATTTTTATAGTCATGTGGGACTGTAAACCATATCGTTACTACCATTGTTTATACCACCGTATAGAAATCACTGATGTACAAAGTGTGAAGAATAAAGAAGTGATTCTAGTATTTCAAGACGATATTGCTTGAGGACAAGCAACGCTCAAGTGTGGGAATATTTGATAATGCTAAAAACGAACATATATTTCATAGCATTATTCCTCAAGAAAGACAAGCTTTTAGTTGCAATTGTTCTATTTACAAGTGATATTCGTTTAAATAATAAAAGGTGAAGACAAAAGACAGATTCGACGAATTGAAGACGCAAACGACCAAAAAGCTCAAAAGTACAAAAGACAATCAAAGAAGTTCCAATTATTGATAAGAAACGTCTCGAAATTACAAGAGTACAAGATTCAAAACGCAAAGTACAAGATATTAAATTGTACGCAAGGACGTTCGAAAATCCGGAACCGGGACCAGAGTCAACTCTCAACGCTCGACGCAACGGACTAAAAATTACAAGGCAACTATGCACATAAATATAATATAATATTTAAATAATTCTTATAATTATTTATATATTATATAAATAAATAAAAACCGTCGGCAAGAGAGACTCCAAAATGGGTGAGCTGTAATTTCAAACTCCGCGACTCGCGGAGTTTGAAGGCCAAAAGGGCCGCGAGTCGCGGAGCCCCAAGTTTTGAAACTCCCTATAAAGCAAACCGAATTCTGATCATTTTCATCATCTTTTTTTCCTTCTTCTCTCAATATATACGAAATATATATATATAATTTATATTTTAATTTTAATTTTAATTTTAAATCCTAATAATAAGGGTATGTTAGCGAATGTTGTAAGGGTGTAAGTCGAAATTCTGTCCGTGTAACGCTACGCTATTTTTAATCATTGTAAGTTATGTTCAACCTTTTTATATTAATGTCTCGTAGCTAAGTTATTATTATGCTTATTTAATCCGAAGTAATCATGATGTTGGGCTAATTACTAAAATTGGGTAATTGGGCTTTGTACCATAATTGGGGTTTGGACAAAAGAACGACACTTGTGGAAATTAGACTATGGGCTATTAATGGGTTTTATATTAACTAAACAATACCTTGTTAATTTAATATACAAACTTATAATTTGACGTATTTATATATAACCACATACGCTTGACTGGGTACGGTGGGCGGGATATCTATAAATATCAATAATTATTCATTTTACCGGATACGGAACTGGATTAATAGTTAATAGACTTGTTGAAACAGGGGTGAATTACATTCAAGGGTAATTGGTGTAATTGTTAACAAAGTAGTAAAACCTTGGTTTATACGCAGTCGATAACCTGGTGTATTCATTAAACAAAGTATTAAAACCTTGTTACAATTTGAATCCCCAATTAGTTGGAATATTTGACTTCGGGAATAAGAATAATTTGACGAAGGCTTTCGCTCTTTATATTTATGACGGATGGACTATTATGGACAAATCCGTATGGACATATTAAATAAGCTAGGACAAAGGACAATTAACCCATGGGCATAAAACTAAAATCAACACGTCAAACATCATGATTACGGAAGTTTAAATAAGCATAATTCTTTTATTTCATATTTAATTTCCTTTATTTTATATTTAATTGCACTTCTAATTATCGCATTTTTATTGTTATTTTATTTAATTGCACTTTTAATTATCGTACTTTTTAATTATCGCAAGTTTATTTTATCGCATTTTTATTAATCGCAATTTCATTATCATTATTTACTTTACGCTTTAATTTAAGTCTTGTATTTATTTTTAATATTTTACATTTGGTTTTAACTACGACTAAAGTTTTAAAATCGACAAACCGGTCATTAAACGGTAAAAACCCCCCTTTATAATAATAATAATATTACTTATATATATATTTGTATTTTTATAAAAGTAAACTAATATAGCGTTAAGCTTTGTTTAAAAAGATTCCCCGTGGAACGAACCGGACTTACTAAAAACTACACTACTGTACGATTAGGTACACTGCCTATAAGTGTTGTAGCAAGGTTTAAGTATATCCATTCTATAAATAAATAAATATCTTGTGTAAAAATGTATCGTATTTAATAGTATTTCCTAGTAAAAATATAAGCTATTTTATATATACCTCGCACGACATCAGTGTAGCAATTTAGTTGTTCAAGCCGTGCACAAAGGCAGTAGGGATAGGAGTTATGCAGGATGGAGAAAATTTATCGAAGCTAACCCTAGTCCACCTCATACTGCATTAGCTTCTTTATAAAAAGCCAACCGGATTAGCTTTATGAATGCATAAAACTTTGACAGGACATCCTTTTCTTCCATTTGTACGCCCATTTTTTGATAAAACGTGTGTCCTCACAGCATCTTGAAGGGGGAGCGTCTCTAAAATCGAGTCAATTAAATTCGTTTGCAAGCAACTGATTCTATCCACTTCACACCTCTCAGTATTGTTATTATGATAGACATTACAAGTATTAAGTATACATGTTGACTGCAGTGGGCGGCACCAATCGAAGGTCTGGGTTGTGATGTTATGGATTTTACTTAATGGGCACATGCTCTGCACATGATGCAAACAATTACTCCCTCTAAATATTCGGTCAAGACTACTACGTGCTTTTCTGAATGTAAACGTGCACATGCATACTTAAAACAACTTCTTAAAACCCACGACCCACGTGCATGACTCTAAATCAACTGCTACCAATTTTGGAGTACTTGCAATAATTTTTTATCCTTCTTGGACTTTCAATTGGGCCGCACAAGCTTTTGGGCCTAACCAGACTCGGGTTCAAGATTACCCAACAATTACTTCTATTGCTATTTTGATCCAACACTTTATTCTTAATCTTGGGCGTTCCTCACTTTAGCTTGTGATCTTCTCCAATTAGTATTAATTCGGAAGATCTATATCATATGACGACAATTCAGACAAGAGTTTTAGAATGACGATGTCTGCTTTCCGACTTGTCAGGTACAAATGTTCATGCAAATTCATTTACGCGAACTGATGATACGCATAATGATCCGTCTCAAAATAGGCAAGCATCTCAGCAAAAATCACACCCGGCACTACGAGTCCCGAGTTTCCAACTCCTTTTCTCGTCATCCGTCTGACGTCTTCCCGGATACTCCTCCATGACTGACAAAGGGCAAGGCTAAGAACCTGGATGACAAACACGTAACCGGCACCTTACAACCGGTCAAGATAATCGTAACTAGGCATCGCAAGACCAGTCATCATAATCGTGACAGTCAAGAAACACTTAGAACGTGTCTAGGCGAAACCTACCCGGTGTAACATACCGCCTTTTTCCATTTACTTTTCCGTTATACTAATATAAAGTCCGTTATATGTTTATAACATCTCCCGTTGATACGCGTTTTAAATTATCTCGTTTAGGTAATTCACGCACCCGAACGAAAGTTGAGGGACTAAACTTGACAAAGGATCAAACCCTTGACTAGGTCAAAGGGTCAAACCCCTTTCACCCATTCATTATCATCTCCATCTCTCTCTCTTTCTCTCTAGCAAGAACACACACCCATTTACCAAATTCATTCAATCATCATCTAAATCCGATCTAGGAGGCTTACAACAAAATAAATTACATATTCGTAATCCTCTCTTCATCCTCTTCATTTTGGTACCAACTTCATCTCGTTTGGGTAACATTTCTAAAACTCTAGATTTCTCTAAATTCGTGTTTTTGACTTGAAATGGTGTTAGTTAGTGTCTATGGCTCATTGTGATGTCGTGTGTGTAATTTATATGCTCGATCTCGTTGTTTTAGTGTAACTAGCATGAACTTGAATTTTGGTGTGTTGTTCTTGAATTTTGGATGATCATATGTTGTTAGATGTTAAAAGTTCATATTCTAATTGTGTTCCTAGTATCACTAGCTTCAATTTGATGTGTAGGTTGCCTTAGAAAACTTCATGAACTTGATTATTGATTTTGGTGAATTTGGGTTAGGGTTTGATGAACTTGAAATGGACTTTTGATGCATTGAATGCCATGGATTATTATTGGCAAGTGTTTAGTTGGATTGTATGCTTGATTACCTTCGAAACGGCATATCATTCATGTAAATTGGTTGCCCGAATCATTGAATTGCATTTATGAACTTGTATGCGGTTAATGTTAAGCATTAGATGCGGTTTTGGTTGTTGTAATAGGTAGATTGATTGATGAAATGTGTTTAGTTGTTTTCCTCGTCAAATTACCTTCCCAACGGTATAAGATACTTGTCTTGATTGTTTGCGGATCATAAATGGTGATTGTTTGAAGTTAGGTTCGTGCATAAAACTTAAAAACTGCCAGAATTCTCTGCACAGGTAATGGCGCGGCGCGCCATATACCCGCGCGGCGCGCCAAAGTGGTCTGTCCAACTTTGTCAATTTTCGAATAATGTTTGCTATGCTACGCACCTCCGATTCACATGTAACTTGTTCTAACATGCTCATACATGATTAAAAACCTCAGAAAAATAGTTCGGGACCCGACCCGAACGTGTTGACTTTTTCGTTGACTTTGACCGACCAAAGTTTGACCTTTTGTCAAACTTAACCAAATGATTATGCAACCTTCCTAATTTGTTTATATACTTGTATCTTGCATGAAACTTGACAATTTGATTTCACATGCTACATAATCGAGTCGTAACGAGCCATAGGACTAATTGAACATCTTTGACCTATCGTGTTTACCGTTATTGATACGACCTATTTGTTTAGGTCAAGACTAGCACTATCCTTCGCACGCGTTATTTTGTGAAGTACTTTTCGTACGTGCACTCAAGGTGAGATCATAGTCCCACTTTTACTCTTTTGCACTTACATTTGGGATGAGAAAAACATAAACGTTTCTTTTTACTAAGTGAACACAAGTACAGGAAAACAAACATTCTACATACGAGTTTGAACAAAAATCCTCAATTCGATTATCATTAGTTACACTTGCCGGGTGTAAGCGAGAACTTATGTTATATGGCCATATGGGTTTGACAAACCCTCATTCAAACGGTTCGCTACCGTTTACGAATGAAATGTATTTTCGAGAAACAGTGTATGTTCTAACACTATTGTGATGGGGTTCTATGGAAGGAATGTTAAGCATTGATAATTGGGTGCTCGTGAAACAAACTTTTGGAATGTATTACTATTATCTCATGGTTGCAAATCTTGTGGTTCACTTGTACTTACTTACTTAAACCTATGATTTCACCAACGTTTTCGTTGACAGATTTCTATATTTTTCTCAGGTCCTTGAACGATACATGATACATGCTTCCGCTCATTATTTTGATACTTGCATTAGATGTCGAGTATATATGCATACATGGCTCGTCTTTTGGCTACTTTTAAATTGTGTCGCATAAGTTTCATTTGTAGTTAAAACTTTGTATCGTAACTTGTGGTGGAACTATTCTTGTAAACTTTGAACAATCTTTACATTTGAAATGAATGCACGTTGTTTTAAAGACTTATGACCACGTAACGGGACCTAAGTAGACGGCGCCGTCAAACATGATTTGGTCGGGTCGCTACAGATGGTATCAGAGCGTTGGTTGTAGGGATTTAGAGTTCATTGGTGTCAACCTCGAGTCATAGTGTACATTGGTGAGTCTAGACTACAACCAGCATATAAACTTGAAGTAGGAATTACTTGACTACTTGTGCATTTATACTCGAACGCTTCTACTCATATCTACTCTTAGTTCATCTTAATCTCACGTTGTTTAATTTGATTGACACGCCACCTTGACTTTATAGAATAATGTCGAATGCACATATGAATCAGGGTAATATAATTTCCGGGATTATATTACGGTGACTCATATGAACGTTCCGACATTATGGCATAAAGAATTTAAGGCGAGTCGAGGAAAAACTTCTCTTTATCTTTATTCTATATCACGGTTAGTATTATTGAGAATACTAATCAATGATATTCTTGTGTCTTGAAGGAACAATGGCTCCTCGTCGTGTACGCCGCACTGAAACTCCCGAACAAGCTCTCGAACGAATGATAGCTACCGCCGTAGATGCGGCCATGGCCGGTCACTCATCCAACAACAACAATAATAACAACCACAACAACAACAACAACAATGGAGCCGGAAACTCAAACGAGGGATGCTCCTATAAAGCTTTCATGGGGTGAAAACCTCACACTTTTGATGGAACCGGGGGACCGGTCGTGCTCACCCGATGGTTTGAGCAAACGGAAGCCGTCTTTAGCATAAGCGGTTGTCGGGACCAAGACAAGGTCAAATACTCCACTCACACCTTCGCTGGTGTCGCTCTTACATGGTGGAATACTTATGTACAATCGGTGGGTACAGATGAAGCTCACGCCCTCTCTTGGGCTGACTTGAGGGAAAAGATGATTGTCGAATATTTCCCTCGTGAAGAAACCCGAAGGCTCGAACAAGAGCTAAGAACTTTAAAGGCGATCGGAAATGATCTCAAGGCTTACAATCAACGATTTTTCAAACTAGCCTTGATGTGCCCAAATCTTGTGAACCCCGAAGCTTTAAGGGTTGAACTTTACATGGATGGTCTTCCAAAGAGTATCAAACACGGAGTAATGTCATCCAAACCCACTAATCATCAAGAAGCTTTGAACATGGCCCGCAAATTGATAGAAACGGTTGACGAAATCGTAGTTCCGGCACCTAAGGCCGAGGATAAATCGGGCGGCAACAAAAGAAAGTGGGAACCCTCCCAATCAAGCAACAACAACTTTGCTAAGAAGCCTTACACCTCCGACGGCAAGAAAGGTTATGCCGGGAACCTACCTCTTTGCAACAAATGCAACAAACATCACTTTGGCGAATGTAGTAAGTTAATTTGCCACCGGTGCCAAGGAGTTGGTCATAAGGCCAACGATTGTAAAAGTGCCACTCCCGTCGCTCGAAAGTGGCCCAATGCACCAAAGACGGGCACTTGTTACGAATGTGGCCAAACGGGTCATTATAGAAATGCATGCCCAAAGAATAAAGATAACCCCAATACGCGCGGCCGAGCTTTCAACATCAACACCGAGGAAGCCCGGGATGACACTGAACTAGTCACGGGTACGTTTCTTCTCAACAATTCTTATGTCTCTTGCTTATTCGATTCGGGTGCCGATAAATGCTTTGTATCCAAGACTTTGACTCATTCTTTTAGCACTCCACCTCTTCCATTAGATACCACTTATACCATTGAAGTGGCTAACGGGAAACTATTAAGTGCCGACACATATTACCGAGGGTGTACGTTAAACATTTTGGGTAAGGAATTTGAAATTGACTTGATACCCATGGAACTAGGAAGCTTTGATGTAATAATCGGTATGAATTGGTTAGTCAAAATGAAATCTCACATCCTTTGTGATCTTAACGCAATCCGAATTCCTATCGAGAATGGTGAACCTTTGATTGTTTATGGCGATAAGAGTTGCGCCAGACTCAACCTCGTTTCGTGCCTTAAAGTTAGAAAACTACTCCGTAAGGGTTGTTTTACGATCCTTGCCCACATTAAGAAAGTCGAGTCCGATGAGAAGCATATCGATGATGTGTAAATTGTTAGTGACTTTTTCGATGTATTTCCCGACGAATTGCCGGGTCTTCCACCTCATCGACCGGTTGAATTCCAAATCGATCTTATTCCAGGAGCCGCACCCGTAGCACGTGCACCGTATAGACTTGCTCCATCCGAAATGCAAGAATTGCAAAGTCAAATCCAAGAACTACTTGATCGTGGTTTTATCCAACCTAGCCATTCACCATGGGGCGCTCCGATTTTTTTTGTTAAAAAGAAAGACGGATCCCTACGAATGTGCATTGACTATCGTGAACTAAACAAATTGACGGTTAAGAACCGATATCCTCTTCCTCGCATCGATGACCTCTTTGATCAACTACAAGGGTCTTGTGTATATTCGAAAATCGATCTCCGCTCGGGTTATCATCAATTGAGGGTTAAGGGGGAAGATGTCTCCAAAACCGCTTTCCGAACTCGTTATGGTAGTTATGAATTTCTTGTAATGTCATTTGGTCTCACTAACGCACCGGCGGTGTTCATGGATCTTATGAACCGCGTGTGCAAACCGTATCTTGACAAATTCGTTATCGTGTTCATCGATGATATTTTAGTCTATTCAAAAAGCGAAGAAGAACACGAGGAACACCTCCGACTTGTGCTTGAACTTTTAAGACAAGAACAACTCTATGCCAAATTCTCCAAGTGTGAATTTTGGTTAAAGGAAGTTCAATTTCTTGGTCATGTTGTAAGTGACCAAGGTATTAAAGTCGATCCAACGAAAATCGAAGCCATTAGCAAATGGGAGACTCCTACTACTCCTACTCACATTTGTCAATTCTTGGGTCTCGCCGGATACTACCGTAGATTCATCAAGGATTTTTCTTTGGTTGCTCGTCCTCTAACAGCTTTAACTCACAAGGGAAAGAAATTCATTTGGGCGACCGAGCAAGAATCCGCGTTTCAAATCTTGAAGACAAAGCTAACCACCGCTCCTATCTTGTCACTTCCCGAAGGCAATGATGATTTTGTTGTATATTGCGATGCCTCGAAACATGGTTTTGGATGTGTATTGATGCAACAGAAGAAAGTCATTGCTTATGCCTCTCGACAACTAAAAATTCATGAACGGAATTACACGACGCATGATCTCGAACTCGGAGCCGTTGTCTTCGCACTTAAAATGTGGAGACACTATCTTTATGGAACCAAGAGTACTATCTTCACCGACCACAAAAGTCTCCAACACATTTTCGATCAAAAACAACTAAACATGAGACAACGACGGTGGATTGAAACTTTGAACGATTACGATTGCGAGCTTCGTTACCATCCCGGGAAGGCAAATGTAGTAGCCGATGCCTTAAGTCGAAAAGAAAGAGCGGTGCCTCTTCATGTCCGAGCCTTAAACATCACCATTCACACGAACCTTAATAGCCAAATTCGGGTAGCCCAAGATGAGGCTCTCAAGGATGAAAACCTTTCACACGAGCTCTTGAACATTCTCGTCTCTCGATTCGAAATTAGGGAGACCGGACTCCGATATTACGCCGGAAGGATTTGGGTGCCTAGTTATGGGGACCTACGAAGCCCTATTTTAGACGAAGCCCATAAGTCACGATACTCGATTCACCCCGGTGCCAATAAGATGTACCACGACCTTAAACAGCTATATTGGTGGCCGAACATCAAAAGGGACGTAGCTACTTATGTTTCCAAGTGTTTGACATGTTCCAAAGTCAAAGCCGAACACCAAAGACCGTCCGGACTACTTCAACAACCCGAGATCCCGCAATGGAAGTGGGAAAGAATAACGATGGATTTTATCACCAAACTACCAAAAACGACGGGCGGTTATGATACCATTTGGGTTATTGTTGACCGTCTCACCAAATCCGCACACTTCCTGGCCATGAAAGAAACGGACAAAATGGAGAAACTTGCACAACTTTACATTAAGGAGATCGTAGCCCGACACGGTGTACCTTTATCGATTATCTCCGACCGAGATGGCCGTTTCGTTTCTAGATTTTGGCGTACATTGCAAGAAGCGTTGGGAACGCGTTTAGACATGAGCACCGCATATCATCCTCAAACCGATGGACAAAGCGAACATACAATTCAAACCTTAGAGGACATGTTACGAGCTTGCGTGGTTGATTTCGGAAAAGCTTGGGACAAGCACTTACCTCTCGCCGAGTTCTCTTACAACAATAGTTATCACGTGAGTATTAAAGCCGCACCTTTTGAAGCGCTATATGTCCGAAAATGTCGTTCACCTCTTTGTTGGGCCGAAGTAGGCGACGTACAAATCACCGGACCCGAACTCATTCACGAAACCACCGAGAAAATCGTTCAAATCCGAGATAGGCTTAGGACGGCCCAAAGTCGTCAAAAGAGCTATACCGACAAACGACGCAACGATCTTGAATTTCAAGTCGGTGATCGAGTAATGTTAAAAGTCTCACCTTGGAAGGGTGTAATCCGTTTTGGGAAACGCGGGAAGCTAAATCCGCGGTATATTGGTCCTTTCGAAATCTTGGAGCGTATTGGAACCGTTGCTTATCGTTTAGATCTTCCGCCTCAATTGAACTCCGTTCATCCTACCTTCCATGTATCTAACTTGAAAAAGTGTCTTGCCGAACCCGATATCGTCATCCCTCTCGAGAAACTTACTATTGATGACAAGCTTCATTTTGTGGAGGAACCGGTTGAAATTGTGGACACCTCCGTCAAGACATTGAAACAAAGCCGAATCCCGATTGTTAAAGTCCGTTGGAATGCCAAAAGAGGACCCGAGTTTACTTGGGAAAGGCAAGATCAAATGCAAAAGAAATACCCTCATTTATTTGTGAATTTGGAAACGCAAGATCTCGAGGAAGAAACAACGACTACTACGCCTACTTAAATTTCGGGACGAAATTTCTTTTAAGGAGTAGGTAATGTAACATCCCGCCTTTTTCCATTTACTTTTCCATTATACTAATATAAAGTCCGTTATATGTTTATAACATCTACCGTTGATACGCGTTTTAAATTATCTCGTTTAGGTAATTCACGCACCCGAACGAAAGTTGAGGGACTAAACTTGACAAGGGATCAAACCCTTGACTAGGTCAAAGGGTCAAACCCCTTTCACCCATTCATTATCATCTCCATCTCTCTCTCTTTCTCTCTGGCAAGAACACACACCCATTTACCAAATTCATTCAATCATCATCTAAATCCGATCTAGGAGGCTTACAACAAAATAAATTACATATTCGTAATCCTCTCTTCATCCTCTTCATTTTGGTACCAACTTCATCTCGTTTGGGTAACATTTCTAAAACTCTAGATTTCTCTAAATTCGTGTTTTTGACTTGAAATGGTGTTAGTTAGTGTCTATGGCTCATTGTGATGTCGTGTGTGTAATTTATATGCTCGAGCTTGTTGTTTTAGTGTAACTAGCATGAACTTGAATTTTGGTGTGTTGTTCTTGAATTTTGGATGATCATATGTTGTTAGATGTTAAAAGTTCATGTTCTAATTGTGTTCCTAGTATCACTAGCTTCAATTTGATGTGTAGGTTGCCTTAGAAAACTTCATGAACTTGATTATTGATTTTGGTGAATTTGGGTTAGGGTTTGATGAACTTGAAATGGACTTTTGATGCATTGAATGCCATGGATTATTATTGGCAAGTGTTTAGTTGGATTGTATGCTTGATTACCTTTGAAACGGCATATCATTCATGTAAATTGGTTGCCCGAATCATTGAATTGCATTTATGAACTTGTATGCGGTTAATGTTAAGCATTAGATGCGGTTTTGGTTGTTGTAATAGGTAGATTGATTGATGAAATGTGTTTAGTTGTTTTCCTCATCAAATTACCTTCCCAACGGTATAAGATACTTGTCTTGATTGTTTGCGGATCATAAATGGTGATTGTTTGAAGTTAGGTTCGTGCATAAAACTTAAAAACTGCCAGAATTCTCTGCACAGGTAATGGCGCGGCGCGCCATATACCCGCGCGGCGCGCCAAAGTGGTCTGTCCAACTTTGTCAATTTTCGAATAATGTTTGCTATGCTACGCACCTCCGATTCACATGTAACTTGTTCTAACATGCTCATACATGATTAAAAACCTCAGAAAAATAGTTCGGGACCCGACCCGAACGTGTTGACTTTTTCGTTAACTTTGACCGACCAAAGTTTGACCTTTTGTCAAACTTAACCAAATGATTATGCAACCTTCCTAATTTGTTTATATACTTGTATCTTGCATGAAACTTGACAATTTGATTTCACATGCTACATAATCGAGTCGTAACGAGCCATAGGACTAATTGAACATCTTTGACCTATCGTGTTTACCGTTATTGATACGACCTATTTGTTTAGGTCAAGACTAGCACTATCCTTCGCACGCGTTATTTTGTGAAGTACTTTTCGTACGTGCACTCAAGGTGAGATCATAGTCCCACTTTTACTCTTTTGCACTTACATTTGGGATGAGAAAAACATAAACGTTTCTTTTTACTAAGTGAACACAAGTACAGGAAAACAAACATTCTACATACGAGTTTGAACAAAAATCCTCAATTCGATTATCATTAGTTACACTTGCCGGGTGTAAGCGAGAACTTATGTTATATGGCCATATGGGTTTGACAAACCCTCATTCAAACGGTTCGCTACCGTTTACGAATGAAATGTATTTTCGAGAAACAGTGTATGTTCTAACACTATTGTGATGGGGTTCTATGGAAGGAATGTTAAGCATTGATAATTGGGTGCTCGTGAAACAAACTTTTGGAATGTATTACTATTATCTCATGGTTGCAAATCTTGTGGTTCACTTGTACTTACTTACTTAAACCTATGATTTCACCAACGTTTTCGTTGACAGATTTCTATGTTTTTCTCAAGTCCTTGAACGATACATGATACATGCTTCAACTCATTATTTTGATACTTGCATTGGATGTCGAGTATATATGCATACATGGAGCGTCTTTTGGCTACTTTTAAATTGTGTCGCATAAGTTTCATTTGTACTTAAAACTTTGTATCGTAACTTGTGGTGGAACTATTCTTGTAAACTTTGAACAATCTTTACATTTGAAATGAATGCGACATATCTTTTGGTCAAACGTTGTTTTAAAGACTTATGACCACGTAACGGGACCTAAGTAGACGGCGCCGTCAAACATGATTTGGTCGGGTCGCTACACCCGGCTGGACCGAGAACATCGTAATGCTATAACCGGAACCAACTCACCGACACCATCGTCTCGGTCCACTAAACCGACATAAGGACACTCCCGGGACAAGCACGTTGTCCCGAAACAAGAGTGCGTCACCACGGAGTAGGCACCTCGTCCCGGAATGACCACTTGATCACTGAACAAGCACGCGGGCAAGTCGCGTGACACGCCAGCCCGCAAATTTAGGGAAGTTCGTTAGAATATGTTATTCCCCATGAAAGGGACAGGTGCCACGTCATCCCTCGGGATTGACAAAGTTTGTTACAACCATGAAAGGGACATGTGCCACGTCACCCCTCAAAATGTGACTGAATTCTTAAACCCGATGTAACTCAATTCTAGTAACTAGTATCAATATATACGATTTATATTTATATTTATAATTTATATTTTAATTTTAATTATAATTCTAATAATAAGGGTATGTTAGCGAATGTTGTAAGGGTGTAAGTCGAAATTCTGTCCGTGTAACGCTACGCTATTTTTAATCATTGTAAGTTATGTTCAACCTTTTTATATTAATGTCTCGTAGCTAAGTTATTATTATGCTTATTTAAAACGAAGTAATCATGATGTTGGGCTAATTACTAAAATTGGGTAATTGGGCTTTGTACCATAATTGGGGTTTGGATAAAAGAACGACACTTGTGGAAACTAGACTATGGGCTATTAATGGGCTTTATATTTGTTTAACTAAATGAAAGTTTGTTAATGTTAAT
This sequence comes from Rutidosis leptorrhynchoides, assembly GCF_046630445.1. Classification (NCBI taxonomy): domain Eukaryota; kingdom Viridiplantae; phylum Streptophyta; class Magnoliopsida; order Asterales; family Asteraceae; genus Rutidosis; species Rutidosis leptorrhynchoides. The sequence goes on along the minus strand of NC_092343.1, from coordinate 160,706,612 downwards.
ATAAAGATTTACAATTGGGCGTCCCTATAAATTACCATATACACTCGATCGGACACGATGGGCGGGATATTTATATGTACGAATAATCGTTCATTTAACCGGACACGGGAATGGATTAATAGCCACTAGAATAATCAAAACAGGGGTGAAATTACATTCAAGGGTAATTGGTGTAATTGTTAACAAAGTAGTAAAACCTTGGTTTACACGCAGTCGATAACCTGGTGTATTCATTAAACAAAGTATTAAAACCTTGTTACAATTCGAATCCCCAATTAGTTGGAATATTTATCTTCGGGTATAATAATAATTTGACAAGGACACTTGCAATTTATATTTATGACTGATGGACTGTTATGGACAAAAACCAGACGGACATATTGAATAATCCAGGACAAAGGACAATTAACCCATGGGCATAAAACTAAAATCAACACGTCAAACATCATGATTACGGAAGTTTAAATAAGCATAATTCTTTTATTTCATATTTTATTTTATTTTATTTTATATTTAATTGCACTTCTAATTATCGCACTTTTATTTATTGTTATTTTATTTAATCGCACTTTTAATTATCGTACTTTTTAATTATCGCAATTTAATTTTATCGCATTTTTATTATTCGCAATTTCATTATCATTATTTACTTTACACTTTAATTTAAAGTCTTGTATTTATTTTATATTTTACATTAGGTTTTAACTGCGACTAAAGTTTTAAAATCGACAAACCGGTCATTAAACGGTAAAAACCCCCCTTTATAATAATAATATTACTTATATATATATATTTGTATTTTTATAAAAGTAAACTAATATAGCGTTGAGCTTTGTTTAAAGATTTCCCTGTGGAACGAACCGGACTTACTAAAAACTACACTACTGTACGATTAGGTACACTGCCTATAAGTGTTGTAGCAAGGTTTAAGTATATCCATTCTATAAATAAATAAATATCTTGTGTAAAATTGTATCGTATTTAATAGTATTTTCTGCTAAAATTTAATAGTATTTTATACCCCTCTGCTTTGACATCAAGTATTTTTGGCACCCTTCAGTCTAGTATAAGGAACTGAGGTGGTCATACCGGCTGAAGTGCTAGTTCCAACTGATCGAATCACAGAATTCGATGAACAGCAAAATGACGACGCATTGTGAGAAAATTTGGATGCCCTGGAAGAGCGGCGAACAATAGCGTACATCCGGCAAGCTGCAAAGAAACAAAAAATCGCAAACCACTATGAAAAAAAAGTCAAACCATTGGACTTTCAATTAAACGATTTGGTATTACGCTGCAACGAAGCCAGCCAACAGCAAGATGTCGGCAAGTTAGGCCCCAGATGGGAAGGACCCTACAGGGTTGTCGGGATAACTGAGTATGGTGCATACCACCTGGAAACACCGGATGGAGTTCCGATACAACGTCCTTGGCACGCCTTTTATTTAAAGAAATATCATGTGTAGGTTATCTGCACCCGTGAGGACTGATCACCCACTCGGACGGCAGAAACACTTATGTATTCAAGTAATTTCTATGTATAAGTCATCAATAAAGCTTCACTTTATATACTTATGCACTGTAGTGACTCTGAATATGACACAAGTAACACCAAATATCCTTTGGCATATTTCGGACCTACCGCCAGAAGAAATGCTTTCTAGCTTTCATTGGTAGGAGGACACCCCTTGAAGAACCTTAACGGATAACAAGGACGTCCGACCATATCATTGGTGGCCCTGTTTTACCGTATAAACAACTCGACCACACTCACGCGTAGTCTAGATATCTACGTTTTTGTCATGACAAACAAGTACAACTCAACGGAAAAGTAAACTAGTTTATAACACGGCATACAAAAAATTGTCGAAATTACATCAAATATACAAAAACCCAACCGAGTGCATATCTCTACGATTGGTAATTTACAATATCCTCAACGGATGAGTTCTCGTCCCTACAAATTCTATCTAGCTCCTCAAAACTAATCCGGTCGAGGGCTTCATGTGCCCGATGGCAGTCCTCCACACACGTAGCACTCAAAAGAGTTTTCTTCTTCTGAGCCGCGCTGCCAGGTGGCAGAAAACACTACACCGCCTTCAAAACCTCAAAAGTAGTCAACTTCTTAACGGCCTCAATAAAGGCACCAAATGGTTGACGAACAATAGACGACTTGAGAAGCCGGGCAAAAAGCACAGGAATACCATGCTGGAGACGGGTGAGTTCGCCTAGCGTGGCCGACACCTTCTCCGATAACTTTTTGTTGTCATCAGAGAGTAAGGCAACTTTCTCCTGTTCTTGGGCAAGAGCAGCCCTCAACGACTCCTGCGCTTCCCGGGAAACACGCAGCTCATTCTGAATAGGCCCCAACGCCTCCTTGGCCGACAACAACTCCCCTTCAAGACGGGCAATCGTCCATGACAATTACGCCACCCGACGGTTATCATTCTCAAACAGCACACAATGCTCGTGAATACGACGAGCATCAGCCTCGCTTCGGTTCAGTTCATCTGTCGAAAGATGCTGAGCAAATACGGAGAATTGGGAACGCAAATGTTGTACCTGGGTAGCGGAAAGCGCGGCCAGCGCCTCTTTCAAAGCCGGAAAAGTGATAAAGTCAAGATACTCCTTATAAACCAGATAGTCTGAAGCTTCACAGCGGAACAGATCAAGGAACGGCCCAATATTACAGTCGGGCAGCACGTAAACATTCTGCCCGACACTAGTCGTCAACCGAGGACGAGCATCCGAGATCTCTACCACGGGCTCTTTACCGGGACGATGCCCTTGAGCGCAAGATACAGTTAAATCAAAGAAAGAAAAAAAAACAACGCAAACCTTCGGCTGCCGGCTCAATCCGACGCTTGGTACGACGGATCAGTCCGCCCTCCGAAGAGCCACCATTCGAAGATTCCAAATATTCAGGAGGCGACATCCTGCGACGGCTGGAGGGTGCCGGTGTGGTCCCTTCGACCAGTTTATTGGTAAAGACCATGCCATCCAGGCTCGTCGCCCTCAGAACTTCTGACACGGTCAACTCTGCACAAAATATAAATTATCATCATATAAATCAAGGTAACCCTAAAAAGACGGGAAGAGTCAAACGGTAAGATACCTCTCCCACCTCTTCGGGCAACATGAATTCTATCAGCATGAGTCCAATTGTTGCTAACATTAGCTATTACCAGCACCTGCTCCTTTTAAGACCGTTACAGACCTAAACAGATAGAACTGTTCGTTCTTTAACGGGAAGTCAATACATTTGGCAAAAATAAATGATTGCACCCAATTGTCTGCAATCGCTGGTGCCTCCTCAAGAAAATCAATTTCGTCGGTAAACGTATATCAACCTTTACGATAGGACGATAGCCGAAAAATGCTTCTAAAAATATTCAAGCTTAGGCTCATGCCTAAACCATTGAAATACATCTCGAACAACACGGTCGCACGAACGCCATTCAGATGTAAACGAGCAAAACTAAGGTTATAGAAATTTAAAACCTTCGTGAAAAAGCGGGTGAAGGGGTACCTCAAATTTGAAACCTCGAATGGCCTCAAATAGATGGCACAATTTAAAGTACGTTGGTGTGATCTTGGAATGATCAACTCCAAACCTCGCAACTGAGGGCATATGTGGCAAATCCTATCGAGATACGCCTCGTTAACACTACTAGGTGCACGTAACACATCATGAAGAATGTTAGGTCTGGGCCCATACTGAAGAAAAAAGGATGAAAATGCAAACCACCGAAGACAAGAAAATCGCTTCTCTGTAATTTACAAAGCAAGTACTCTCGAAGGTGGGAAGAATAAAATGAAGAGAAATGCTCCTTTTTATAGGAAAAAGTCCCGTGTGGGACCCATCCAACTCAAAAAAGGTGCGTTGGAACACGAGAAGTACTATGATTAAGACAGCATGCAACGCGCATTTATTGCACGTCAAATCACGTGAGTGGGTCACAATAATTTAAAGTTTGGCAACACAACTGTCCCAGCTGACCTTACCAAACTGGGGGGACTTGATGATACGCATAATGATCCGTCTCAAAATAGGCAAGCATCTGGGCAAAAATCACACCCGGCACTACGAGTCCCGGGTTGCCAACTCCTTTTCTCGTCATCCGTCTGACGTCTTCCCGGATACTCCTCCATGACGGATAAATGACAAGGCTAAGAACCTGGATGACAAACACGTAACCGGTACCTTACAACTGATCAAGATAATCATAACTAGGCATCGCAAGACCAGTCATCATAATCGTGACCGTCAAGAAACACTTAGAACGTGTCTAGGCGAAACCTACCCGGCTAGACCGAGAACATCGTAATGCTATAACCGGAACCAACTCACCAACACCATCGTCTCGATCTACTAAACCGACATAAAGACACTCCCGAGACAAGCACGTTGTCCCGAAACAAGAGTGCGTCACCACAGAGCAGGCACCTCGTCCCGGAATGACCACTTGATCACGGAACAAGCACGCGGGCAAGTCGCGTGCCACGTCAACCTGCAAATTTAGGGAAGTTTGTTAGAATCTGTTATTCCCCACGAAAGGGACAGGTGCCACGTCACCCCTCGGGATTGACAAAGTTTGTTACAACCATGAAAGGGACATGTGCCACGTCATCATTCCCACCACAACATCTATAAATACACAAGTGAAATCATTCATTTAAAAAAGACACTGGATGCATAAACGTTACTCTGCCAAAATCAATTACGATAACGTCACTCCAGTCATTAGCTTAATTCCGATCGGTGCTCCGATCACCATCCGAGTTAACCCACATTAAGATATTAACTTTTTCGATTCCGATCGAATAAGGTTAATCTACTTGATTGTTTTACGCCCTTGGAATCCAGATTCCAAATCGGGGTTCGCACAATTATTGGAGTTAAAACAATCAACTTACTCCTTTTCCCAAATTAAGAACTCAAACCCGAAATCTCATCACCCATTACGATTTTGGTTTGATCACGAACGTTACTATGTTTTGGTATTTTTATAGTTTTTTTTTTGTTTAATTGAGAAATGTACATGAATTGCACAGAGCAGCTCATGATGCTGGTGCTGCTACGGAAATTATAGATATTGGCAAAACACGAGTGGACGATTAACGCAAGACTAGGATCGGCCTGTTCTAAAAAAGGATTAATTGGGGAGCTTTACAACAGTGCCTGCATGAGAATAACTATTATGGACGTTACAAATTAATAAGGGTGTATACGTTGACTGCAGTTGGCAGCAGCAATAGAAAGTCTGGGTTATGACAGCAGCAATTTAGATAAGAGTTTTGGGATGAAGCAAAGACCCGATGGTGATATTGAAATCCATGAAATATTATGGGAAGGAGATTTCCACATACCGACATGCTCAAAATGTGACTGAATTCTTGAACCCGATGTAACTCAATTCTAGTAACTAGTATTAATACATGGAATCCGTTTTTACTACCACTAATTGACTAATTGGCTTAAGGTGTCTTTTTTGAAGGTTGTGTTTTTTGGTGATAATGTACGTACCAAAAGATAGAGCGATTGTAGCTATGGAAGCTGCTGCAGGGTGTGATGCTTTCCTCGTTCTTGGTTCATCCGTTATGACAATGTCCGCTTTCCGACTTGTCGGGTACAAATGTGGTTGGAGAAATTATACAGAGCTGCTCATGATGCTGGTGCTGTTACAACAATTATAAATATTGGCAAAACTCGAGCTGATGATATTGAAGATTTTAAAACTAACGCGAGACTGGGAGAGATCCGTTGTGCCTGAAAACCATTTGAATGTAAGTTTAGATTTACCTGAATCATGATTCCAGTTGGGTGTTACTGCAGATATTACCACGGGTTCTAAACACCACATCGTTCAGTGTTCCTGTTTTTTAAGACTATACGCAAGACAATACGTACTAATTGTTTGTTGTGTGGTTGGAACCTAAAATTAATTAATCCGTGATGCTGACTTCATCGACTTCTCCTAATGGGTTAGTGCAAATATTGAGATCCTACTGTTGGCATGCTGTTATGAGACAAGGTATCTGTGCCACATGTTCTTGTTTGTTAAAACTGATATATGTGCGTGTAGTAAAGTTATTTTCCATTGACAATAAATATGCAAAGATAAATTAATGTTTGTATAAGCACTATTTGTAAATGGGTATATTGTATTCAATCAATCAATACCCAACCGTAAAATTGTTTTTGGACCATTTCTAACCCTTGGTAGTGATATCATGGTCAGTTGTGCACTTTTAAGCCAAAAAGTGCAATCTGATTTGGCAATGTCAATTTCTGACATTTTTTAACCCCATATGTCAGTTTTTTTTTTTCAAATATTGGATATAGTGATGTGGTAAAATCAGATTGAAAATGGGTGGGAAAAAATTAATTAATAATAAAAATATAATTAATGAAAATTTTTGATTGGTTGGGAGAAAACAAACGCACCTTCACATTTGTGCCACTTGGTGACGGATGGATACAAAACTAACTGACGCTCCATTAGGGGCCGTCAGTTTTCATCAATTTTTAACACATCATCTGACGAGGGGGAAACTAACGGAGGGTTGGTAAAGGTCTTATAACACTATAGTTACAATAACAAGAATATCCAAACATTACACTATAGATGTGATATGTATATTTTAACCAGACAAATCAATCTGTGAATTTTCTTTTTCCAAAGATGCTTGTTACACAACTATTGTGTAAGGAACACTTGATCTAGTTTTTATTCTAGCTGCTCGCAAAGTATAAATAAATACCAGGAGGGTTACCGGTTTTATAGTACCACTCTGCGAGTTAATGAAAACCCATAACATATATGATGCATACAATCAGAATACAACTAAATTATAAAGTAACTTAAAGTTATTAGTGGATTTTAGTTACGAATCCAAGTAGTGAAGCTCTGCTTTCGAGGAAGCTCGTGGGAACCGCATAACATCCTTAGAGAAGTTGTACCTTTCCTGAACATCAACAGTTGCACGTGGTCGGATTGATATTTTTTCAAGAGTGGGAGAATGTTCAAGTAAAAGCTTTATAAATAGCAACAAGGATCTTGATCTTTCTACATCCATTATATTTATAATTTTCAAGCAGTTCAATGTCTGGTCCAAACAGTCAGAAGCTTCCAAATAAGCTATTGTTGGTTTCACATCCAAATACACGTTTGGAAGATCCTGGAAACACATTAAAAGTGAGACTGACTGTGTATAAAAGGAACCCACATTAAATTACTATATATGCACACACAACACAAAAACACAAGAGAAACGTTTAGCACTCTTTACCTGATTGTACACATCAAGTCGTCTCAAGTTAGGTGAGTTCCGAAGGATACATAAAACACCTTGAAGTTGGTACAAATCACCAAATTTGAAGTCTCGTAAGTAGAGAAGCTTTAAACTATTGGTTGGGTGTGGAAGCCACTTGGGAATATTTTCCGCAATGGAAAACTGTGAGAGTGAAAGTAAGATTATAAGTTAACAAAGAAGATATGGTTGGAAGATGATACGAAATAATATATGAGAACTAACTATACACAAGAGTTGAATGGTAAAGTTCACTTGCTCAAACGCAAAATGATGAAGAGCAAAATATAAATATTAGAATTTAGGGTTAAGGCTATTCAAGGGTCATATACTTTTTATTTTGTCCCGATGTAGTCCATATACCCAAAAAAAATACTATTATAGGCCATAAACTTTAAAAAAATGTGTTAATGTAAACCGTTGACCTGATAAATAAGGTTGATCGATTTTGTAGGTTGATTTTCAAAAAAGTATAATTTTTTTTGTTCCAATGTAAGCTTTATACAAAAAAAAAGTACTAATGTAGTTCACATACTTTCAAAAACTGTATCGATGTAGGTCACATATTTTCCGTATCGATGTAAACAAAAGGTGACCTGTTTAGCCGGTAACAAGTTACCTTTTGTTTACATCGATACACTTTTTCAAAGTTTATGGCCTATAATAGTATTTTTTGGGTATATGGACTACATCGGGACAAAACAAAAAGTATATGGCCCTTGAGTAGCCTTAACCCTAGAATTTAAAATTCAACTCGTACCTGGAGAAAATACCCGTCGATAACAAAATACCCAACACATGGCATATTACTTAACAAGCTTGCCAAATTAACTCTCTCAACTCCCTGAATAGGTTTTTTGATAAATATACCAAACTCACTAAGACATTTACTATGCAACAAGTGGAGCAAAGTTGCATCGGGGCAACTCCTGATCAATAACTGAAACAACTTTGTAGACTTGATCTTGAAATTGTAAACATTGGTGCATTTAAACAATTGCAACATCTTGAGCTGTGGTAAGTTGATAATAGTTCCATGTAAGTTAGCCCCAAATTCAATATTCCTAAGCCTAAGTTTTTCGAGATATAGAAATCCTTGAAACTCAAGTGGTGGCTTAATGATACAGTTGTCAAGTTCTAGGATTCTCAATTCTAGACAATGAAATAAATAATATGGAAGTTGATAACGTTGGTTTGAATTTGTAAGGATGAGTTCTCTAACACCATCTCTTGACAATGATGAAATCCATTGATTGACTTCTTGGAAACTATCAAGAAACATGTATGGTATGTGAAGATGTAACTTTAAGCGAGGACCCTTGAGATAGTTAAAGATATAGTTTGTGATCCTAATAAATCCATTATGACCAAAACTTCCATTTTTTGCAAACTTTTCTGAGAAATGTTTATCAAGAACCAATGACCTAATTGAGGTCCATCTGTACCTCCATTTTTTTGACATGACATGTGTCCTCACAGCATCTACAACAGGTAGCTTCTCTAAAATCGAGTCTATCAAATTCTCTGCCAAATTACTGATTCTATCCATTTCAGTACAAGTTACAAACCTCCTCTTAGCATTGTTATCTGTCATTACATTCAAGAAAACAAAGACTGGTTTATTTAATTACTATGATACTCTTTATTTTTATTTTTATTAATTTGTTTTTCCTTCAATCAAAATCGATAAAGATTTCCACAACCAAGATGCGCAAAATGTGATGTAGTTCTTAGGCCGATGTTATATCAATTTACTTATGAATGGAAGTTAGATCAATTTTCTTATAAATGGGTCGATTTGGTCTATGATATATCTCTCAATGGGTCAAAAGGTAAAATAGAAAAACTGCTTGATAAACAACAGATCTAATGAACTGAAAGTTTCCCAATGTGTATCTTCGATCCATAAAACCTCCCAAATCATTTCTATCAAAGTTTTAGTTTATTATCAAAGTAGTATATATATGTATTTGATAATCATATTTGATACACTAGTTATTTGTATAAAAGTTTGGACGAGAAGTGTTTCAGGTCAACGCAACCTCACATGTATCTAGTTAACAACCATTCATTAACTAACCTGCCCATTTTACCACCTATGGTTTCATAAAGGGACTTATCTTTTTTAGTAGTTGTCAAATATTTTTCTGTTGTGCTTATGTTACTTTCATGTCATCTCCCAATAAGTAACATCATTAATGTTTCCTGTTTAATATGGAGCTTACAGTACTGGTTTCAAGCCAATTACTCATCAGGTAATCTGAATACACTTAGTTGATACTATATGCATTTTTCTATTTGTTGATTAGTCGTCTTTATAATGCTTAAAGTTCAAAAGGTGAATAGCTAAAGCAATCTATTCATACTTGCTGCTTTATTCTTTAGGGATTCTAATAAGTATCTAAGTTAATATTCGGTCTCTTGAATATGTTTAGAGTAAATCGCTAACTAGGTTATAACAATCTCAAATAACTCGAATTGCTAAACCAGAATGAACGAATTCAACTGGAATAAACAATGAATGTGTGACAGCATTAAATTGAAGAAAATAAAAAGTCGAATAGAAATTACAACATGAATCATGTTTTTCACACATAAGTACGTTTATTTGAATATCATTAAATCGTATTATGAGGGAGAAATAAACTTACCGATATTCAAAATAAAAGATGAATCCATTGGAGTACCGATTAGAGTTTAGCGCCGAAACTTGCAGTCTCTCTCGTTTTAAGTTTTGTCAGACTTTCAGGTTTATAGGGTTTAGGTCACCGTGGCTTAAGTAAACATACCTCGAATTTTAACCAAAACTTTTTATTTGGAGAATAGGTCCTTGTTCAATTAAAATTAGTACGGAGTTCAATACTCTTTAGTTAAACTTTAATTAATTAATTAATAATTTAATTAAGTAAATAATTTGTCTTTCTTTCAATTGAAGTCGATGATCTTTCCACGTACCAAGATCCTCAAGTGTGATAGACTTCTTAAACCGATGTAAACCTATCATTTAGCATTGCGCTATCTAAGAATTTAAACAACATAATGAAAACTAACTAAGTGTGAGTGGTTGGTATCTCGATGATGTTGACATCAACAACGACGACGCCTTTAAGGTAGTACAATGTGTGTTGCCATATAAGGAATTACAATACCAATTTTTATCGAGTAGTAGTTTGTTTGTGGAAGTTGATCTTTTTTTGCCAAAAATAACGAAAACTTCTATAAAATCGAAAATGTTTTCTAAAAGAAAACGTCTTTAACCAAATATACAAAAGATGACCTGATGAGGCTCGTACCTAAAAAGCAGCATAGAACCTAACTATCTATACCGAGTCTCATCTACATTAAGGCAAACCAAACTACCCCAGAAGGAGAATCGAAACAAAAAACATAAAAAAAAACATCAAACTAACATCCAACAGTAGACCTTACGGAAAAATGACAAAACGTAACAAGCATCGAATCTTCGACCTTTTTAAACTTGCCATGTAAAATCTCTCGACCGATATTTTCCGGAAGAGTTCTCGATCTTAAAGGAGAGAGCATAAGAAGATCAATCACCAATCAAAGTATCGGAAGAAGGAGGGGAAAAACCACAGTTAGCCAAGTTTTGGAAGGCATCTATATTCGAAGTTCATAAAATTCGCACCCGACGATCCAACCTGGTTACAATCTTGAGGAACCATAACAAATTTTAGATTGCTTCTCCGTAAACCAAATCTTCGTTATAATCCTTGAGTTTTAAAGATCGCAAGGTATGTATCTCTTTCGCCTACTTTCATGTCTTCAAATTAGCGCTACTAATTTGAACTTTTGATAAATGCCTATTAAAGACATGCCAAAATTTATAAAATCATTCACACGAGGGCACCTCACAGTCGCAATATATTCTCCCGCTTCGCCCAATCAAAATCAGGGTAGGCTTTTCTTCGTTCTTGTCTTCATTGTGTAAACCCAAAGATACTTCCTTCTCCATCTTCTTCTCCGTTCTTTTTTTTTAATGATTTGACGAAAGTGGAATTTGCAGCAAAAGAGCTCGAACCAACATCAAACAATATACGTTGATTGCAGTGGGCAGCAGCAATAGAAAGCCTGGGTTATGACAGCAGCAATTCAGATAAGAGTTTTGGGATGAAGCAAAGACCCGATGGTGATATTGAAATCCATGAAAATTTCTGAAAAGAAGATTTCCACATACCGACGTGCTCAAAATGTGACTGAATTCTTAAACCCGATGTAACTCAATTCTAGTAACTAGTATAAATGTTGGCAAAACTCGAGCTGTTCATATTGCAGATTTTAAAATTAACGCGAGACTGTGAGAGGTCTGTTGTGCCTGAAAACCATTTGAATGTAAGTTTAGATTTACCTGAATCTCATGCTGTTACTGCAGATATTACCAATGGTTCAAACCACCACATCGCTCAGTGTTCCTGTTTTTTAAGACTACAAACAAGACAATACGTACTAATTGTTTGTTGTGTGGTTGGAACCTAAAATTAATTAATCCATGATGCTGACTTCATCGACTTCTCCTAATGGGTTACTGAAAATATTGAGATCCTACTGTTGGCATGCTGTATGGTACAATGTATCTGTGCCACATGTTCTTGTTTGTTAAAACTGATATATGTGCGTGTAGTAAAGTTATTTTTCGTTCACAGTAAATATGAAAAGATAAATTAATTTTTGTATAAGCACTATTTGGAAATGGGTATATTGTATTCAATCAAATCAATACCCAATCGTAAAATTGTTGTGGGATTATCACTTTTTCCCCCGTTTTTTCACCCTTTTTTCCTCAGAGCCCAAAAAAAAAAAAAAAAAAATTTGCCAGAATGCCCATGCAAGTCGCAAGAAACCTTGCCACTAGACCCACGCAAGGCGCAAGTTTGCGACCTTGCGGCCTTGCGACCTTATCTGATCAGAACTGGATTTTCTGGATAAGATTTCGTCAGATTTCCTAGATTTTTTCGGATAAGATTATATCAGTAAATAAAGAATGGCCGTGGAAGAGTTCATACACACTCTCATATTCCATTATTTCAAATTCATTTCAGAGATTATTGGCATCAAAAGGTACACATTTAAGCATTTTTGCAATTATTTTAATGTTAATGAATTGTCGTAATGATGGTAAATTTGTTGTTCATCTATGTTGTGGGGGTTCTTTCCAGTTTATTAACAACATTCCCATATATTTTCCCCTAGATTGTTTTAGAATTCAGTTAAAACTCCCAATTGCACCCGAAAAACCCATGAATCGAAGAATATTGTTGAAAAATGTTCTTAATAAGCTTAATATGCCACTCAATGCACCTGTTTCAATAAGATATGATAATGCTAAAAACGAACATATATTTCATAGCATTATTCCTCAAGAAAGACAAGATTTTAGTTGCAATTGTTCTATTTACAAGTGATATTCGTTTAAATAATAAAAGGTGAAGACAAAAGACAGATTCGACGAATTGAAGACGCAAACGACCAAAAAGCTCAAAAGTACAAAATACAATCAAAGAGGTTCCAATTATTGATAAGAAACGTCTCAGAATTACAAGAGTACAAGATTCAAAACGCAAAGTACAAGATATTAAATTGTACGCAAGGACGTTCAAAAATCCGGAACCGGGACCAGAGTCAACTCTCAACGCTCAACGCAACGGACTAAAAATTACAAGTTAACTATGTATATAAATATAATATAATATATAATTAATTATATAAATTATATATATATATTATATTTATATAATAAAACCGTCGGCAGACTAGGATCCAAACTTGTGTGAGCTGGATTTACGAACTCCGCGACTTGCGGAGTTTGTAGTACAAAAATACCGCGACTCGCGGAGATGTCCTGGACAAAAATGCCTATAAAAGCTCGCGCATTCTCAACGTTTTATATATCCATCCTTTAATCTCTCTATCTAAACGTATATATATATATATATATATATATATATATATATATATATATATTTTAATTTTAATTTTAATTCTAATTTCTAATAATAAGGGTATGTTAGCGAATGTTGTAAGGGTGTAAGTCGAAATTCTGTCCGTGTAACGCTACGCTATTTTTAATCATTGTAAGTTATGTTCAACCTTTTTACATTAATGTCTCGTAGCTAAGTTATTATTATGCTTATTTAATACCGAAGTAATCATGATGTTGGGCTAATTACTAAAATTGGGTAATTGGGCTTTGTACCATAATTGGGGTTTGGACAAAAGAACGACACTTGTGGAAATTAGACTATGGGCTATTAATGGGCTTTATATTTGTTTAACTAAATGATAGTTTGTTAATTTTAATATAAAGATTTACAATTGGACGTACCTATAAATAACCATATACACTCGATCGGACACGATGGGCGGGGAATTTATATGTACGAATAATCGTTCATTTAACCGGACACGGGAATGGATTAATAGTCACTAGAATTATTAAAACAGGGGTGAAATTATGTATAAGGACACTTGGCATAATTGATAACAAAGTATTAAAACCTTGGGTTACACTCAGTCGATATCCTGGTGTAATTATTAAACAAAGTATTAAAACCTTATTATAGTTTAAGTCCCCAATTAGTTGGAATATTTAACTTCGGGTATAAGGATAATCTGACGAGGATACTCGCACTTTATATTTATGACTGATGGACTGTTATGGACAAAAACCAGACGGACAAATTAAATAATCCAGGACAAAGGACAATTAACCCATGGGCATAAAACTAAAATCAATACGTCAAACATCATGATTACGGAAGTTTAAATAAGCATAATTTTTTTATTTCATATTTAATTTCCTTTATTTTATATTTAATTGCACTTCTAATTATCGTACTTTTATTTATTGTTATTTAATTGCACTTTTAATTATCGTACTTTTTAATTATCGCAATTTTATTTTATCGCACTTTTATTTATCGCAATTTCATTATCGTTATTTACTTTACACTTTAAATTAAGTCTTGTATTTATTTTTAATATTTTACATTAGGTTTTAACTGCGACTAAAGTTTTAAAAATCGACAAACCGATCATTAAAAGGTAAAAACCCCCTTTATAATAATAATATTACATATTTATATATTTGTATTTTTATAAATTAAAACTAATATAGCGTTAAGCTTTGTTTAAAGATTTTCCCTGTGGAACGAACCGGACTTACTAAAAACTACACTACTGTACGATTAGGTACACTGCCTATAAGTGTTGTAGCAAGGTTTAAGTATATCCATTCTATAAATAAATAAATATCTTGTGTAAAATTGTATCGTATTTAATAGTTTTTTCTAGTAAAATATAAGCTATTTCATATACACCTCTGCGCACATCAAGTATTTTTGGCGCCGCTGCCGGGGAACAAAATCTAGCTTAAAAGCTGGAAGCGCAACGCTAAATATTAAAAAAAAAATTATTTTTAGTTTACTTTTATAAAAAAATACGCTTTTGTAAAAATACGTTTTAAAAATTCAAAAATATAAAAAGAAAAACAAAAAATTTATATATTTTTAAAAGTTTGTTAAATATTTAAGTTTTATAAAGTTTCTTTATTTTTATTTTATAAAAATATAAGTTTTATTTAAATATTTTGTTTTTATTTAAAACATAAAAAAAACACAGAAAAAAATATATATATATAAATCTATTTTTAAGATTTTTATAAAATTATAAAGTATTTCTATTTTTATTTTAGTTTTTAAAACATAAGTTTTTATTTAATTAATATAAATATTTTATATAAATATTAAAACAGAAAAATAAAAAATATAAATAAAAAAAAATATTAAAAACCGAACAATTTTGGCCTGCAACTCATTTGAAAATTCAATCACCGCGACTCGCGGAGTTTTCTGGTACGTGGCACCGCGACTCGCGGAGCCACCCTGACACGCGTGTTTAGCAACCCTAATCAGCATTAATTACGGGGTATAATTTATTATAATTAAATTAAAACCCTAATTAGGTTTTTAATTTTTAATTAGTTAATTTAGTTTAGTTTTAATTATTTTATATATTTAGTTTATTTAGTTTAATTAAATTTTAAAATTAATAGTTTTATAAAATAAATAATATAAAAATAATATTTTTATAAAAATTGTAATTTTTACAACTTTTAGTATATTTTTATATTTTGTCCCTTTTTAATTGTTTTAGCGTAATTTTTTGTATTTTTCGCTCGTATTTAGTTTTAAATATAGTTTTTGCCATAGTTATTTTTATTTCTAGATTTTTAGATTTTGCCGTAAAACTCCTTAAGTGTTTTTTCTTTAGACTAAGATTTAGGTGCTTTAAAATTTTTCGACGCCTTTTACCTATGTATCAATTATCACTCCAATTAGTAATCTCAATTTGCAATTTTAATTTTAAGTTAGTGATAGTAATAAGGTTGGGTTAGTCGAGTGTTTTAAAGTTTTATAGGTCACTCTTTTTCTTTCTTATTTTTCGACGCCTTTTATTTTATTTTATTTTTTCCAACCCTTTTCTTTTTCGACCTTTTTCGACGCGCTCTTTTTCTTTCTTATTTCTCGACATTCTAGTTTTAGGACATAGATTTTTATTCTACTTCTTCTCTAAATTTCTTAAAATTACGAAAATTTATTTTAAGTGGTTAAATTGATAGACATCAAAATTTTCTGGTTCGTAGTAATAGTTGGATTTGTACGTGGACCGGGTTATTGAAGCTAAACAGTACTCAATTATATTGAGACCAAACGAATCCTGCCCCTCTGCTGCATCTTTTGGCTATTCGAAACGTGGGCAAAATCAAAAAAGTCTATTAATTGGATAACTTATATAATTTTTCTTTCCTTTTTAAAAACTAATAGGATATTCAGTGAATGCACCGAGCAAGACGTTCACCACCTTTTGTACGTTCACCACCTGTAACTCGATCAAGACATCTAGCTAATATTGTCGCCGTTGATTTTTCTTTAGAATCGTCATCCAGTCGACCAAGTACTCCAATTCAAATTTCCGATAATTCATTTTTTGAACCCGATCTCACAATTGAGAATCCGGAGAATATTCAGGGACAATTCATAGATCCTGAACCATTAATTTTTCCTCCGGAACCAACAATCATTCAAACAGAGATTGTTGAGGAACGAACCATTAAATCAGAATCCTCTAGTGATTCAGATTCAACAAATTCAATTATGAAAAATCTGGAACCTCTAAGTATGGAAGACCGAATGCGAGCTAAACGCACTGGCCAAGGTCACGCAATTACTCATCCAGACATTAATGCGCCAGATTATGAAATCAACGGACAAATTCTACACATGGTAACTAATCAATGCCAATTTAGTGGTGCGCGGAAGGAAGATCCAAATGAACATCTTCGTACCTTTAATAGAATCTGCACACTATTTAAAATAAGAGAAGTTGAAGATGAACAGATATATCTCATGTTATTTCCCTGGACTTTAAAGGGAGAAGCCAAAGATTGGTTGGAATCGTTACCTGAAGGGGCGATCGATACATGTGACGTTTTAGTTGAAAAATTTCTTAAACAATTCTTTCCGGCATCTAAAGCCGTGAGACTTCAAGGATAAATTGTTACGTTCACACAGAAACCGAATGAAACTCTATATGAGGCGTGGACAAGATTTGGAAAGTTATTAAGAGGGTGTCCGCAACATGGGTTAGACACTTGTCAAATAGTACAAATATTCTACCAAGGATGCGACATCACTACAAGGAAAGACATCGATATAGCAGCTGGTGGTTCTATTATGAAGAAAACAGAAACTGATGCTTATAAATTTATTGATAACACTGCTTCCCACTCACATGAGTGGCACCAAGAAAAAGACATCGTTAGATCATCTAAAGCAGCTAGAGCCGATTCTAGCCATGACTTAGATTCCATTTCCGCAAAGATAGATGCTGTCGAGAGACGAATGGAAAAGATGACTAAAGATATTCACTCAATACGAATTAGTTGTGAGCAGTGTGGAGGACCACATTTGACAAAAGATTGTCTTAGTATTGAACTAACAATGGAACAAAGAGAGAATATTTCATACATAAAACAAAGGCCTGAAAATAATTATCAGAATAATTATCAACCGCCAAGACCAATTTACAATCAAAACCAGAATTATAATCGAAATGTTCCATACAACAACCAACAAGGTCCTAGCAATCAACAAGTATCCAATAATACTTACAATCAGCAAAGACCTAATTTTCAAAACAAACCACCACAAACCGATGATAAAAAGCCAAATTTAGAAGATATGATGACGAAGCTAGTTGAAACTCAAACACAGTTTTTCACATCTCAAAAACAAACTAATGAACAAAATGCTCAAGCATTTAGAAATCAACAAGCT
Source organism: Rutidosis leptorrhynchoides (assembly GCF_046630445.1). Lineage (NCBI taxonomy): Eukaryota > Viridiplantae > Streptophyta > Magnoliopsida > Asterales > Asteraceae > Rutidosis > Rutidosis leptorrhynchoides. The sequence goes on along the minus strand of NC_092343.1, from coordinate 160,688,946 downwards.
TCTATTCAAAACTTGGAACAAGAAGTAAGTAACCTAGCAAGGTTAATAGGTGAAAGAAAACTGGGAAGTCTACCTAGTGATACAAATGCTAACCCCCGGAATGAAACAGCTAAAGCTATTACCACAAGAAGTGGTACAACACTTAAACCACCTGAAAAACCTGAAATTTCTGATGAAGCTATTCCTACTCCACAAGAACCACAACCTGATCAAGATAAGGAAAAAGAACCGGTAGTTGAAAAGGTTAATGAAGATAACACAGTTAAGGCAAAACATTATGTTAAACCATACCAACCACCACTTCCTTACCCAAGTAAATTGAGAAAAGAAAGACTTGAAGCCGAGCAATCCAAATTCTTGGATATGTTTAAACAAATAAATGTCAATCTTCCTTTCATTGATGTAATTTCAGGAATGCCTAGATATGCTAAATTTCTGAAAGATCTAATATCGAATAGAAAGAAAATGGAAGAACTCTCGACCGTCACTATGAATGCTAATTGTTCAGCAGTGCTGTTGAATAAGATACCAGAAAAACTATCTGATCCAGGAAGTTTCACAATTCCATGTTTTCTGGGTAGTCTTAGTTCAATAGAAGCATTGGCAGATTTAGGTGCTAGTATAAATTTAATGCCGTATTCACTATACACTAAACTAGACCTTGGAGAATTGAAACCAACAAGAATAAGCATAAAACTATCCGATCGATCAATAAAATATCCTAGAGGGATAATGGAGAACATGCTAGTTAAAGTTGGTACTTTAGTATTTCCAGTAGATTTTGTTGTTCTGGACATGGAAGAAGATTCTCAAGTTCCTCTCATATTAGGAAGACCATTCTTAAATACGGCTAAAGCAATGATAGACGTGTTTGGTAAGAAACTGACCCTAAGTATAGAGGATGAGAGTGTTACCTTTTCAGTTGATAAAGCAATGCAACAACCGCAATCTGCAGATGATACATGTTATTATATTCAAACTATAGATTCACATGCAGAATTATTAGAAGAATTTCCAGAATTACAAGGAACAGTAGAATGTTCTTTAGGAGAAGGAACTGAACCAATTGATGAAACTGAAATGTTAGCTACACTAATGGCTAATGGATATGAACCAACAACAGAAGAAATTAAAATGCTAAAAGAAGAAGACAGATATCGATATAAATCATCGATAGAAAAACCACCAACATTAGAGTTAAAGCCACTTCTAAATCATTTGGAATATGCTTATTTACATGGTGAATCTGAATTACCTGTAATAATATCGTCTTCTCTTACTGAAAAATGAGAAATCACAACTCATTTCTGTGTTAAAAGCTCATAAACTAGCCATTGCATGGAAGATTCATGATATTAAAGGAATAAGTCCTTCGTATTGCACACATAAAATCCTTATGGAAGAAGGTCATAAAACATATGTGCAACGCCAATGAAGACTAAATCCTAATATGCAAGATGTTGTTAAGAAAGAAATTATTAAACTGCTTGATGCAGGTTTAATTTATCCAATTTCTGATAGTCCATGGGTAAGCCCAGTTCAATGCGTACCTAAGAAGGGTGGCATGACTGTCATTACAAATGAAAAAAATGAGCTTATTCCTACTAGGACAGTAACAGGATGGCGTGTATGTATTGATTATAGAAAATTAAATGACGCCACCAGAAAAGATCACTTTACCTTACCTTTTATTGATCAAATGTTGGAAAGATTAGCCGGAAACAGTTACTATTGTTTTCTTGATGGGTTTTCCGGATATTTTCAAATTCCAATAGCACCCGAAGATCAAGAGAAAACCACGTTCACGTGCCCTTATGGTACTTTTGCTTACAAACGCATGCCATTTGGACTTTGCAATGCCCCTGCAACCTTTCAAAGGTGCATGATGGCGATTTTTCACGACATGATAGAAGAATGCATGGAAGTTTTCATGGATGACTTTTCAGTCTTCGGTGATACATTTGAATCATGTTTAGTTAATCTGGAACGAATGCTTATTAGATGCGAACAATCAAATCTAGTACTTAATTGGGAGAAATGCCATTTCATGGTTAAAGAAGGCATCGTTCTTGGACATAAAATTTCAAAGGAAGGAATTGAAGTGGATAGAGCTAAAGTAGATGTAATTGCTAAACTTCCATATCGCACCAATGTTAGAGGAGTTAGGAGTTTTCTAGGGCATGCCGGTTTTTACCGACGTTTTATAAAATATTTTTCTAAAATTGCCACTCCTATGAATAAACTCCTAGAAAATGATGCTCCATTCATCTTTTCAGATGAATGCATCAAATCTTTTAATTTTCTTAAAGAAAAACTCACTAATGCGCCGATCATGATAACACCAAATTGGAATCTACCGTTTGAACTAATGTACGATGCAAGTGATTTTGCAATGGGAGCCGTTTTAGGACAAAGGATTGAAAAATGATTTCAACCTATATATTATGCTAGTAAGACGTTACAAGGAGCACAAACGAACTACACAAATACTGAAAAAGAACTCCTTGCTATTGTCTTTGCTTTTGACAAATTTCGTTCATATCTCGTTCTAGCTAAAACGGTGGTCTATACCGACCATTCTGCTCTTAGGTACCTATTTTCGAAACAAGATGCCAAACCAAGATTAATCCGTTGGATCTTACTCTTACAAGAATTCGATATTGAAATCCGAGATAAAAGAGGAGCAGAAAATCTCTCCGCTGATCATCTTTCTTGTCTTGAAAATCCTGATTTAGAAGTTCTAAATGAATCGGCCATACAAGACAACTTTCCTGATGAATATCTATTGAAGATAGATTATAATGAAATACCATGGTTTGCAGACTATGCAAACTACTTAGTATGTGGATTCCTTGAAAAAGGATTGTCGTACCAAAAATGAAAGAAATTCTTTAGTGATATAAAACACTATTTCTGGGAAGATCCACATTTGTTTAAAAGTTGTCCCGATGGAATAATACGCTGATGTGTATTCGGAGATGAAGCTAGTAAAATTTTAAACCATTGTCACACAGGACCAACAGGAGGGCATTATGGGCCTCAACTAACAGCAAGAAAAGTTTATGATGTTGGATTCTATTGGCCTACAATTTACAAAGACGCACACCTTCTTTGCAAATCCTGTGATGCTTGTCAAAGGGCCGGAAAAATAAGTCAACGTGATGAAATGCCACAAAATGTCATTCAAGTATGTGAAGTATTTGACATTTGGGGTATTGACTTTATGGGTCCATTTCCAAAATCTCATAATAATCTCTACATTCTCGTAGCTATTGATTATGTATCTAAATGGGCGGAAGCACAAGCTCTCCCAACTAACGATACACGAGTTGTAGTCAACTTTTTAAAACGTCTTTTTGCAAGGTTTGGAACACCGAAAGCTTTAATAAGTGATCGGGAAACTCATTTTTGTAATAATCAACTTGAGAAAGTTCTTAAAAGATATGGAGTAACTCATAAAATCTCCACCGCTTATCATCCACAAACAAGTAGACAAGTTGAAAATACCAACCGAGCTTTAAAACGTATTCTAGAGAAAACCGTAGGATCAAATTCGAAGGAATGGTCCATAAAATTGGAGGATGCACTCTGGGCTTTTAGAACAGCCTACAAAACTCCAATTGGAACCACACCTTTTAAACTCGTTTACGGAAAAGCATGTCATCTTCCAGTAGAAATTGAACACAAAGCATTTTGGGCTTTGAAGACATGTAATCTTGATTTACATGAAGCTGGACGTCTACGGTTAAGTCAACTAAACGAATTAGAAGAATTAAGACATGAAGCATACGAAAATTCATTAATCTATAAGGAAAGAACAAAGAAATGGCATGATAAAAGAATCAGAAGTTCAAAAGAATTTAAAGAAGGAGACAGAGTTCTTCTTTTCAATTCACGATTCAAGCTATTTCCTGGAAAATTGAAATCAAGATGGTCTGGACCATTTATAGTCAAAAGAGTTTTCCCATACGGAACAGTAGAGTTAATAAATTCAAATGGGATTGAATTTAAGGTTAATGGTCACAGAGTTAAACATTACATAGATAGTCCGATGGAAGTTGACAACGAGGTTAATCACAATTTTGATACCACAGCTAACTAAGTGTGGGGAGAATCAAGTCTTTAAAGGATAATATGTATTTCTGTTAGAGTTAGATTTTCTGTTTTCGTGTAGTTCTCGAAAATGGAACCCGAATGGTCTTTCCCTAGCAGACCCTAAAGAACTAGTCTTCTCCCCCCATTCTGAATTTTTATTTTTTTTAGGTTTTACGAAATGAAGACTTCCTGTGAACTAAACCATGGTCTAATGCTACACGCTTTGATTACTAAACGTAATAATGACACACTTCCGAGTGAACTGGTATCAGTAATCAGAGAAAAATTGGACGGAGTAAGAAAAGAATCCAGATGCGAAGATAATAAGTTACAATTTGGTAAAGGAAAATAAAAATCCGCAGCGAAAAGAAGAGCACGACACCTTGAAAGATGTCACAAATGAAGAAAATGGTCACACGAAGGTAAATGTTCAAATAATCAAACCTATTCAAACACCGAATTTGTTACTTTATGCAGAGATGGACCGTTCATATGTTTAGAAGAAAAACATTAAATGCTCGAGGTTACGCCTATGTAGCCATGGAAAATCAATTAGTCCGACTATCTTATGAGTGGGCTAGAGCATATCACTAAGAAATCTATTTCACAGGTAAGTTTGTACAGTTTTTATTTTTATTTTTATTTTTAACCTTTTGATAATAAACGCTAATTTGTTCGCTATAAAGTATTAAATTGGTATTCAATAAAATTAGGTCTTGCGACCGAAATTATTGATATCATACAAAAATTTATTACATCACTGCGAAATTTAACGTTTATTCTTAAGGTATAAATATCTTTAATCAATCAACCCAAAATATTTCAAAAATTCGTCATGAGTTAAATTAGGTCATGGAACCGAAATTACTTTACCGAAAAGAGGGGGGCATATTTTTGATAATATTTGATTGATTAAAGTGGGATAAAAGCCAAAAAGATTTTTAATTTTATTTTTACCATATTTTTAAAATTAATATTAAATTAATATTGTGCAATTTTTAAAATTAATATATTTAAAATTGTAAATATTTGAAAAATTAATATTTTTAATATAAGTTTGTATGTATAAAAACAAAAATATAATTTAAGTTTGGTGTGAATTTTTAAAATATGAATTTTTAATTTTATGCATTTTAAATTTAAGTTTGGTGTGAATTTAAAAAACAAAAATTTACTTTATTTCGCTAAGTTAAAAATATGATTTTTAAAATTCGTCGTGAGTTGAAGACTAGGTCTTTGAACCGAAATTGCTTTACCCGAGGGAGGGACGAGAACTTTTATTATCATTATTTTTAATCTTATTGAATTAAAGTATGCCAAAAACATTAAAAAACCCATAAATCTTTGCTTTTAAAACCGCGCTTTAAATAGACAAATTTTAAAATTTTGTCGAGGGACGGACTAGGACATCGTTCCGAGACGACCTCGTCCTAAAAACCAAGGAAAACAAAATTTTAAATTTATTTTATATTTGTTTTATAAGTTAATGATTAAAAAAAAAAGAGCCGCGACTCGCGGAGTTTGAAAGAGGAAAGTACCGCGACTCGCGGAGGTTGCGAAATCCAGAAAAAAATAAAAGGGATCGAACAGACCAGTTTCTTCCCAACCAAACTCAAATACTGCGAAAAATACACACGAAAACACACACAAATTCGTAATTTTTGGCCATTTTTCATCAAATCTTTCACAAAATCATGTTGAGAAGGATGCTATCAAGGAATTACTCAAGGAAAACGACTGAAAGGGGTGAATCTTCATCCCAAGCTCACATTGCTCCTCCTGAGAATGCAGAACAACAGGATGTTGATAACTATTACAAACAAGATATACCTCATCCAGTTATGACATTTTCAGATATGCACGTGGAAGATTTGCACCCGAACTTGAGATTAGACAGACGTTGGATAGATTATCCAAAATACCAAAGGAGCTTGCACACTCTTCATTCTAAAGCTGTTGAAGTACCTAGGGTAATAGAATGGGAACCGTTAGAAGCCGTAGGATTGGGCGAACGGATTAGAGAATTACTTAGACAGAGGTATGGTAATTCTACTTTTAACGATTGGGTACGATTATTCAACATGCGTAGACCTGTATATAAAGTATGGTGTGAAGAATTATTGTGTAGTATAGAAATAAATGATCGGGTAGCTAGTTTAACCGATTGAACTTTTATTAGATTTTTGGTAGGAGGTTCGATGCGCCACATGTCTCTACTAGACATGGCTCAGGCCTTACGTATATATACGCCTGAGGAGCTAGCATCTACCGATTGTCGAGGGTTGATATTAAATGGTAGGAAGATTGATGAAAATTTTGATACGCATGATGTATGGAGTCAAATGACTAGCCATCACCGATTTAAAGGGGGAAATTACTCTTATTTGGATATAGATAGAGCTGAGTTAAGAGTAATTCACAGGTTTCTAGCGAACTCGATTACACAGCGAGGTAAAAATAAGGAAAAGGTAAATGAGCAAGATTTATTTTACCACATGTGTATTCGAGACCCACAAAGCGCTGTAAGTATACCTTATTGTGTGGGATATTATTTATCAGCTATGGTTAGGGGGATGAGACCGCACAGTATAATAGGAGGTGGTATATTTATTCATTAATTGCTGAGTATCTCGATGTGGATATAAGTCAGGGGGATTATTAATCAAAGAACCAGAACCCCACGATACAATTGGTTTAAATGTATATCATTGTGCTAAGGTTTTGAAGAGGCGAAATAACGCTGAGTACAATATAATGGAAGACATCCACAGGTTGAAAGAGATCAATAGCCAGGTAATGTGGGAGGGGGAAATGAAATGACAGAAATGCAAAGGTTTATAGCTTCACAAGAGTATGAAAATGCCAGACATCGAGCATTTGAAGATTGGCAAGTTCATCAAAACCACATCATAGCTCATTGCCAACATATAGGTAGAAACTATATTCCTACTCCAAAGCCCGTATTTCCTCCCTGGTCTATAGAGATCCAACCACCGTATCCTACTTATAACCCAGCTGAAGCATTTTATAACACATACGGTTATGCATGGAACCCCTACTGGTATCAGTATCAACCCTAGTTTATTTAGTTTTATTTATTTTATTTTTGTAATGTTACTACATTTAACACTTATGTTGATATTGTAATAGTTTTTATAATTTTCTAACTTTTATTATTAGATTTTAATAATTTTTGAATGTGGGGTAATATACCAAACTTCAAAAATATGTATATATGTTTGCAGTTTATCTTATGTACACAACAGGGTAAAACAACGCATTTTCAAAGACTGGCATTAAGTTCAGCAAAAGCAACTAATTTTGACGACAAGATGAAAAATAAATGTGATGTAACAACAAGACGGAATGAACAAATGATATGCACCATTTATCATTCAGCAAACAAACGCCAATATGTTTGGGAACTTTGATAAAATTTGATCATTTTTCTACGCTAATCACCCTCAATAATTTAAATTGTTACTGATTTCTTGCAAATGAGGGCATTGCAAGATCTTAAGTGTGGGAAGGGGTTAAATTCTTTCGGATTTTAAAATTTTTACTTTATACACTTGGTTACCATTAAAAATACTAGTAACGTAGTAGTTGTATTAGAATCTAGTGCTCTCTGATAACAAAGAATAGCCCTAGTCTTATATACTGACTACCCAATTCTAGTAAAATTTTTTAAAATTTTCAATTAAATGAATTCAAAATCATGTTTATACATATTTATGAACGATAAAAGTAGGTGTTAACACCGAAATTATTGTTACCTCGGAAAGGACATAAATTGAGAAACAAACCAAAATGTTAGAATCCATTTAAAATGAAATAGAGGACAATAAAAAGGCAAATAAAAGAAAATAAAAGTCAAGTGTGGGAAAATTTACCAAGTTATTCAAAATATATATCACATATTTTTATACAAATAATTGAAAATACTTTTGTTTTGGACGATAATTAACTGTTTTACCCGATGAAAGAAAAGAAGAGATGGATCTACACGATGAATCAATTCCATCATTAAAAGGAAGTAAAGTCTTCCGAAAGAGAAACGCGCTTCTTGATTTAGGTCATGAAGTTGTCGTCCATACCAGCTGTAGGTTGACGAAAAACCTAGAAAAGTCATCTCTAAAATTAGCAGGAAATCCACGGACCTCAGCATAAAATAGGGTCGCCAAGTGGTCAGACTTATCCTAACCATGAGAGGATCTGTCTTGTAAAATGGGGAGGACGTCGTGCAAATTAGCTGGATAAGACTAATGAATCAGATCCCCAAAAAGGATAATCTCCTTAAAGATCAAAAATTAGCTTTTAAGACTGATATTACTCAATCCTAGAGATTGACCTTAAAGATTGAGAATTACAAACTCATGGAATTCGATGATATCTAAACTCGAGCTTGAACGAGAAAATATTTTGATCAAAATTACAAACCGATTTGTTTTCTGAAAACCTATTTTCAATGCGTTCATTACCATTGAACGTAAAATCCTAGGAATTCACCTGGAATTCATTAGGTCACCTGAACCAAATCGGGTGTCAACCGTAAGAATGGTGGTTGCATAGCATGGTCAAAGACAGGACCTTGTACCAGACCAACAAATTATAAGGGTGAGCTTTACTATTGCTCCTACCAAGGATAGTAATTGCATCCGATAAATTATAGATCATAATTAAAAGCATGTCACAGGACATTGCCTTAACAGTTGCTTGTTCAACGCTTTCCTTTACAACCGGATGGTAGTTTATTGAAAGGTCATATACGGAGGAAGTATACTGGACGTGTTGCTTTCCTAATACAAGGTTAGCAAGTGGGTGACACAAAACCATAAGTTTTGAGCTAAAATTTTCAAATCTGAAACCCACCAAACCCACAAAAACATTTTGCATACACCGGTGAAGGGTTATTCCAGAAAACTTATCTAGGGTAAAAACTAGATTTAATTTTCAAAAGATCAAATGTTTTCATAAAGATCCAATTTCCTTAATGGATCTAAATTTTTATAGTCATGTGGGACTGTAAACCACATCGTTACTACCATTGTTTATACCGCCGTATAGAAATCACTGATGTACAAAGTGTGAAGAATAAAGAAGTGATTCTAGTATTTTAAGACTATATTGCTTGAGGACAAGCAACGCTCAAGTGTGGGAATATTTGATAATGCTAAAAACGAACATATATTTCATAGCATTATTCCTCAAGAAAGACAAGATTTTAGTTGCAATTGTTCTATTTACAAGTGATATTCGTTTAAATAATAAAAGGTGAAGACAAAAGACAGATTCGACGAATTGAAGACGCAAACAACCAAAAAGCTCAAAAGTACAAAATACAATCAAAGAGGTTCCAATTATTGATAAGAAACGTCTCAGAATTACAAGAGTACAAGATTCAAAACGCAAAGTACAAGATATTAAATTGTACGCAAGGACGTTCAAAAATTCGGAACCGGGACCAGAGTCAACTCTCAATGATCGACGCAACGGACTAAAAATTACAAGTTAACTATGTATATAAATATAATATAATATATAATTAATTATATATATTATATATATATTATATTTATATAATAAAACCGTCGGCAGACTAGGATCCAAACTTGTGTGAGCTGGATTTACGAACTCCGTGACTTGCGGAATTTGTAGTACAAAAATACCGCGACTCGCGGAGATGTCCTGGACAAAAATGCCTATAAAAGTTCGCGCATTCTGAACGTTTTATATATCCATCCTTTAATCTCTCTATCTAAACGTGTATATATATATATATATATATATATATATATATATATATATATATATATTAATTTTAATTTTAATTTTAATTTCTAATAATAAGGGTATGTTAGCGAATGTTGTAAGGGTGTAATTCGAAATTCTGTCCGTGTAACGCTACGCTATTTTTAATCATTGTAAGTTATGTTCAACCTTTTTACATTAATGTCTCATAGCTAAGTTATTATTATGCTTATTTAATACCGAAGTAATCATGATGTTGGGCTAATTACTAAAATTGGGTAATTGGGCTTTGTACCATAATTGAGGTTTGGACAAAAGAACGACACTTGTGGAAATTAGACTATGGGCTATTAATGGGCTTTATATTTGTTTAACTAAATGATAGTTTGTTAATTTTAATATAAAGATTTACAATTGGACGTACCTATAAATAACCATATACACTCGATCGGACACGATGGGCGGGGAATTTATATGTACGAATAACCGTTCATTTAACCGGACACGGGAATGGATTAATAGTCACTAGAATTATTAAAACAGGGGTGAAATTATGTATAAGGACAATTGGCATAATTGATAACAAAGTATTAAAACCTTGGGTTACACTTAGTCGATATCCTGGTGTAATTATTAAACAAAGTATTAAAACCTTGTTACAGTTTAAGTCCCCAATTAGTTGGAATATTTAACTTCGGGTATAAGGATAATCTGACGAGGATACTCGCACTTTATATTTATGACTGATGGACTGTTATGGACAAAACCAGACGGACATATTAAATAATCCAGGACAAAGGACAATTAACCCATGGGCATAAAACTAAAATCAATACGTCAAACATCATGATTACGGAAGTTTAAATAAGCATAATTCTTTTATTTCATATTTAATTTCCTTTATTTTATATTTAATTGCACTTCTAATTATCGCATTTTTATTTATTGTTATTTAATTGCACTTTTAATTATCGTACTTTTTAATTATTGCAATTTTATTTTATCGCACTTTTATTTATCGCAATTTCATTATCGTTATTTACTTTACGCTTAAAATTAAGTCTTGTATTTATTTTTAATATTTTACATTAGGTTTTAACTGCGACTAAAGTTTTAAAAATCGACAAACCAGTCATTAAACGGTAAAAACACCCTTTATAATAATAATATTACTTATTTATATATTTGTATTTTTATAAATTAAAACTAATATAGCGTTAAGCTTTGTTTAAAGATTTTCCCTGTGGAACGAACCGGACTTACTAAAAACTACACTACTGTACGATTAGGTACACTGCCTATAAGTGTTGTAGCAAGGTTTAAGTATATCCATTCTATAAATAAATAAATATCTTGTGTAAAATTGTATCGTATTTAATAGTTTTTCCTAGTAAAATATAAGCTATTTCATATACACCTCTGCGCACATCAAGATATTTGGTAGATAATCATGTTTTTGATATTACGGATGATTATGAAGACTTTCATGAGTTTATACAATACGCAATCGCAAACGCCCCTATTGATATTTATATTGCCGAAAGAGTACGAACGCACCAGCTTCAACGAAACCCAGAAACACACGAGCTACAACCAAACCCAGAAACACACCACCCACAACCAAACCCAAAAATACACTGCCCACAACCAAACCAAGATACACACCATCACCAACAAAACCCAGAAACACACCTTCTAGAACCACCTCCAAACGTCTATAATAACAATTTAGAAGAGGATCTACCTGAAATACCACCTCCAAACACAGAAAAGTTTGATTTTTTTAACCATGGTGTTGAGAACATATGTAAAATTAAAAAAAACAGACCACCCGTTTGAATCTGTTGTCGCATCTAGTGATTCTGCTGACGCAAAAGACGGAGAAGATGAAGATGAAGATGAAGAAGAAAAGCAAGATTTATTCTGGAATATGCCACGTCTTTTGAGTCAGCAAGAGGAAGAGCCTGAATTTACCACACAAATACCAACCACGTATCAGGTATCTGATTTAATTAGTGTTCGTCAGACGTTTTTGAATAAGGATGACTTTTTAAACAATCTGTTTAGAAAATGGCTTGAAGAAAACTTCCAAATCAAGTCGGTAAAGTCAGACAAATCTCGATACACAGCTAAATGTGTGTTGCCAAACTGCGATTGGAGATGTAGTGCTTACAAAATAAGACACACTGAGAACTTTATGGTTAAAAAATTGCATAACGTACACACTTGTTCACGCACACAAATTATGGGAAACAATAAACATGCAAGCAAAAAAGTGTTGGGTATTCTTATGGATTCATTCAAATCTACAAATTGAGAATATAAACCAAAAGATATACGCGACGATATAGGCAACCGGTTTGGTGTGAGCATATCTTACAATCAAGCATGGAGGGCCAAATGTCATACATTACAAATGCTTCGTGGCAGTAGTGATGACTCGTTCCGAATGCTTCCAATTTACCTATATAACATCATGATCTACAATCGGGGAAGCGTAACTAATGTGATCGCTAACAAGGAAAATAAATTTATGATGTGTTACTATTCTCTTGGCATAGTTGTAAGTATTAAAATAATTATTGCTTTTATTTATCATTTTGTAGATGGCAAGGTAAAACACATATATTAGTGTTTCTGTTTAGGCGCATGGTAAAACTTGCGCCCTTGCATATGCGTTGCAACCATACGCAAGTTTTGCCTTGTGCCCTAGCATAACGGTTGCAAACATACGCAAGGTACCACTTGCGCCTTTGCGTAAAGGTTGTGACCATTCGCAAGGTACCCCATGCGTCTTCTAAACCATGCGCAAGGGCGTAAGGGAACTTGTGTGTAGTGTGCAACCATACGCAAGAACACCTTTGCGTCCTTGCATCTTTCATTTTTTTATTCATTTTGTAAATCTACCATACAGGTTCGATCATTTGTTCAATGTTGTTGTCCAATAATCATAGTCGATGTTGCGCATTTGAAGTTAGGGTATTTGGGGACTAATTTAGTCGCTGTCGCAATGGATGATAATAATAGAATTTTGCCATTGGCATATGGAATTGGTGAAGGCGAGACAAACGAGGTTTGGTCATGATTTTTTGGAAACCTAAGAGATCATTTAATGATTTGTGATATGGGTGATCGTATGTCGGAGCTTACTTTTATATCTGATCGTGCCCCTTCAATAGCACATGGTATTTCAAATGTCTTTCCTGAAGCGTTTCATGCTTTTTGCGCACGTCATTTGTTCATGAACGTCAAGGAAAAATCCATCAAATTAAAGTATTTTGAATGACACTATTGGAAAATGGTTAAGGCTTACCGTGTGTCAGATTTTCAGGATCATCTTAGTGTATTTCAAAGAAGATTGAAAGTGACTTACAAATATCTACAAGACGTTGGTTTCCAGAAATTTTGCAGAAATAGAGCTGAACATGTTAGGTTTTCATATCTTACTAGCAACAGTGTAGAGTCTATCAACGCACTAAGTAAACATGCTCGAAAACTACCTGTTTGTATGTTATTGGAATTTTTCCGTGGTTCTATACAAGATTGGTATTTCAAATATCGCAACACATCAGTTAGTCTTACTTCCATGGTTACTCCATATGCTGAACGTAACTAGCCAAAAGGACGAAAAAATCTAGAAGGTCTCAAGCAATCCCATCGACAAACAATCTAATAGAAGTTCTTGATGGACGAAAAAATAGGATGGTTAATCTAGAAGATAGAGTGTGTTCATGTGGCCAGTGGCAATTATCGGGCATACCATGCGGACATGTTATTGCAGCAGCACGACGCTTCGAAGTAGAGGATGTTACTTGTTATGTATCACGTTGGTTAACGACCGAAACTTATATAAATACGTATGTGGAACATATCCTATCTTTACCCCATTGGTCAGAATGGTCAGATCCGGGGCCCGACGTTTTACAAATTGTAAACCCCCTCAATCCAGTGAAAAGAAAACCTAGACGCCCGAAATGTACAAATCGTTAACCTTCACAAGGTGAAGAAACTTCCAAAACAGTAAGAACATATACTCGTTGCAAAGAACCAGGTCATGGTAGGAATACGTGCAGCGCACCTTTTGACCGAACAAGTGAATCTACTTCAAAAAGGGTAGTTAAACAATCGGCCTCAAAATCGAAGGGTAAAGATAAAGTCGAAGAGTAAAGCTTATCAGTCTCAGTTTTATTCAACGTGCAATTTAGGGGGCGATTAGGATTATTAATGATTTTATGTGTGATTTTGTAAACTCATTTAGGGTTATTTAATGTATTTAATGTGTATTTTATCTGCAATCGTAATTTAGGATTATTTAATGTATTTAATGTATTTTATATGATTTTATGTGTATTTTATATTGCCAAAAACCAATAATAAGGAAGTCGCGCAAGGGCGCAAGAAGCATATTGCGCCTTCTAAATCATCAAACGCATGGAAACAAAACAGTCCTTGCGTCTCGGCAAAGGAAGGCACAAAGGCGCAAGTAGGCCTTTGCGCCAATAAAATCGGACACAAGCACGCAAACATTAACTTGCGCCTAAAAAAAATAATACTTGCGCCCACAAATAACACGCAAGGATGCAAACAATAACTTGCGCCGCCAAAAAACAATACGCAAGGCGCAAGGACATTCTTGCGCCTGTCCAGTTTGTCTAGCCTACTTATACAGACAATATGTAATAGACCAAATATACAGTTTTAGATACAAAAGGTATTTATCAACAACCTATTTACTTGTGGTTTGTTTAGTTGATGGTGGCGGATCAAGTGTATCAAACCGTGCCCGGAAGAACGTTCTCACCATTCTCAATACGTAATCTTGTGCAGCCTTTTTTGCGTCTCCAATGTTTGGGTTTTCATCCCAACCAAAAGCAACTCGCTCCATGTGGATGCACACCCAAACACCGCAATCCCCATTAATACCACACTGAATTGGCGAGACCGGTGCATTCTCGATCATAAACTCTACACTCTCCTTGTTCTCGTAGTAATCACCAATCTGGGAGTCTTGTACTTTGTTGTAATAGTCAATTGCCTTCAAGTAGATAGGCAAGTGAACTCCCAGATTTGTGTAGGCGGCTTGAATTTGTGTGTCCGCAATACCCGGTAAACTATCAAATATTATAATCTTTTGATCCTCCAAACTCAACACAAACAGCACAAAGTGTTGAGGTTCCTCAATGTGTACAGGGATCAATATCTGCAACATTTACAATCAAATACTTAGCAAAATCAAAGGCACTAGATACGCAAGGACGCAAGGTAACCATGCGTCTGTTCTGCCCAAGAGGCGCAAGGACGCAAGATGACCTTGGTTCCAGTTAACCAAAAAGACGCAAGGACGCAATGAGCCATACGCAAGCGCGCAAGTAGTATCTTGCGCTTTGTGCCATACGGATGCACACATACGCAATGATGAAAGAAAAACCTTGCGTCTTAATGCAAACCATACGCAAGGGCGCAAGTTAAACCTTGTGCCTGGTGCCAGAATCTTTTTAACATACATAAGGGTGCAAGACAAACCTTTCGTATGGTTAAAACCTACATGCATGGGCGCAAGGTAAAAACAAGAAAACTCATCTCAAGCAAACTCATCTGGAAACAAGCAAACTCATCTGGAGAGTGACTAACCTTGTCACATTCTGCCCAAGATGGATAGAGCTCCTGACTACCATCCCCAAGTCCAATAAGATACGTGTAATCCGGAGGGTTTTGTCGTGTGATCCTTACTTCTGAGTCCAAATTGTCATTATCTTGTGCTTCTTTGGCCTTCTGGGTTTGAGTGGAATCGTAGAAAGATTGAAAGTTTGCAAGCTGATTTAGGAAACCCAATGGCATGATTGTCCACCGAGAACTACAAACATATGAGTCCCCTATCTGGTAATCAGGACTCAAAGCCATCTGGATAGCTCTGGAGAGTACCCTCTGTCGATATCTCAGCAAGAATGTCGCCCATCCATCAATATGCTATAATGTTTGATTAAATAAATACACAATGTTACAAAATTTTCAATTAATTAATTTTTAATTATTAAAATACAAAGGAAGTTACTTACTAAGTTCTCCAAATAACCGGAATATCCATCTCCAAGTAACCGGATCCAAAACTCGGCATTGATGTAAATAAACTGTTCATTCTGAAAAATGAACATGCATCGGGTTTCTTGCTTATTCTCGACCATAGTCTTCTGATCTCTTGATGGGCCGACATGCTTTCTCCCGTCTCTCCAAGCATTAGGTGGTGGTGGTTGTAGAGTTCCTTGATCATTCACAAGCTTATCAACCATCGCCCATACTTTTTCGTCACTAACCCACTCCTTTTGAGACCTTACATGCTTAGCATTAGGTGGTGGTGGTTGTAGAGTTTCCACAGGCACCTCAACTATTTTCTAAGGATCGTTTTGTTCCTCGGTATCTAGATTCAACACTTGACCTTCCTGATGAACTTCATGATCTTTGGTCACCTTTATCCTTTTCAGTTTCTGTTCAACAACATCATCCAACTATGAAAATGCAATAAATAAGAAAGTCAGGAAAAATGGTCGCAAGGATGCAAGACAATACTTGCGTCCACTAAACCAGACGCAAGGTCGCAAAATGAAACTTGCGCACAAATAAATGCGCAAGAACGCAAACAGAACTTTACGCCTACTAACCAACGACACGCAAACTCGCGAGGTTGGCCTTGCACCCAGCAAAAACAAACTCGCAAGGATGCAAGGAGAACCTTGCGTCCACCTAGGAGATTAAACCGTAAATTTAACCCAACTAAATTCTGGTAATTATCAGTTTATAAATATTTGGGAAATACACTAACCTTCTCAACGGGTTTTCTGTACCCCGGAGTTGTGAATGGGGAGTTTAAGATATTAGTTGGCCGTCTTTCGCGTTTACCACGTCTAGCCCGTGGAGCGGATTTTTCGCTCTCATTGTCAGAAAGAGATTGACCAATAATATCCTCTTGCTCATCATGATGTTCTTCGAGATAGGATAACCGTTTTTCCTGAACTGACAATCGTTTTTCTTGTTCAGACAACTGTTTCCTACACTCGGCCAACTCATTTTTCTTGAGTTTCCAAACGTTTCACCAATGACGAGTACATGCGATGTAAATCGATCTTGTCGGTAGAACGATCAAGCACAGGCTCCTCATTATCCACATCCTCATGCACAGGCTCATTGACAGGCTCATTAACAGGCTCCTCGTCATCATTATTTTTGCCTTGAAAGTACGAGTCACTGTTTATCCACCATTGACATGCACTCTATATCTTAGTGGGTTTTGAAGCCATGAAGAGGTCTTTTATTCTTCGTACAATTTTCCTGTTCCTAAAAAAGATTTGGTCATAAAATACAAAATTTAATAGTCGCAAGGACGCAAGAAGAGCCTTGCGCATCAATAACAACCGCGCAAGGTTGCACAATTGACCATGCGCAGTTAAAATCTCAACTGCGCAAGGACGCAAGACATACCTTGCACTTGAATCACCATGATGCAAGGTTGCAGTAGTAACCTTGCGTAGTAAACAACCGAAGGCGCAAGGGCGCAAGGATTAATGTTGCATCTAACTTAGCCGCAATGTCGAATTGTCAATCCTTGCGTCTATAAAGAAAGCCACAAGGTCGCAAGACATACCTTTCGTAGAAAACAACCAGAATGTGCAAGGACGCAAGGAAATACCTTGTGTCCGTTAAATCAGGTGCAAGGTCGCAATACCTACGTTGCGCCTGGACAGTCAGCAATTTTGTCACATTTATTTTATTAAAAAGGTATAATTAACGTAAAAACAATAGATATATGAATTTAAACTAACCATAACGTCAAGAATTCGAATGTAATCAGTTATCGAAAAAGCCTCGGCCGAGGTACGTTTCCAAAATACGGCCCTCGATACTCCATCCTTGTCTGTCTTTTCTGCCAAACATTTAATCGTACGACAGTATGCCTCAAGAATCCAAATCTTAAAAGCCCACATGAATCCCGCCATAGTGTACCCCCTATTGACCTCTAACTAGGATCCCCGAGATTGAAACCCCTCGTTAACTGCTGCGTAAGTGGGTTCCCAAATACGATTCGCCCATGGGTACTCATTAATTTTTTGTAAATCTTCCACCAACTGAGGGTACTTCTTGCTCACCACATGAAGCCCTTGTTTACCTAAAAATCCCCTCTCGACAATCAAAATAATTGCGAGTCGCACAACATCTTCGTCACTAACAATAACATCACCATGATCATTGAATAATTTTTGGATATGGTTAATCGTAATGTTAGAATTTGTTGGATGCTTCGGGAAGCAACGTCGTCTAATCGGCGGTAACTGTACATCATAATTACTAGGGATGAATAGTGCCATGTCCGTCCGGTGACCAAACATAAAACCCGTAATTAGACAAAACTCCCGTCTACCAAATGTAATTTGGAAATTATGACGAAAACTGAACCATATTTCCTCCTCTTCGGCTGGGTACCTCGCATCTATTCCCGTCGGCCGCTCAGCTTTTCGTTGGAGCATGGCATTTACTAGACCGGGATCATTGCTCGTGTATACTAAATCTTACCACGGACCGAAACATGTTGTTCTAAAATTTGTTTGTTGATTTTCAGCCAACGCTTTCTTCACCACAGGTATAAGAGTCAGCATATTCTTCATCGTTAGCTTGGCTTCAACATATCCCTGAAAACAAAGAATTTTATGTTAAAAAATACCATCCGCAAAGACGCGAGAACAAATTTACACATCATCGATTAAAACACTGTCTTGCGCCTGTTACATTCACAAGGTGTAAGGATGCAAGCATTAACTTGCGCCATCAACGACCAACAAAACGCAAGGACGCAAGGTCTACCTTGCGCCCAATATGTTTCACAATCTTTCCCGTAAATTCGCAGTAAAACTAATTAATGCCGCTTAAAAAAGCATATGTTTGTGAAAATAATCAAGTAGAAACAACCGTAAAATTAAAACAACACAAAATATTCGATGAGGCTTTTAATCGAGCACTTGGTGTGCGAAACTATTTGTGTGAGAGAGATTGAACGATTTGAGAGGATGAGTGGCACTAACCTGAGATTGACTCTGAGATCTACTCCGATCTTCTACCATCATCGATTAAAACACGGATCTAAGGCGGTTTGTAAGATATTAGGGTTTCTGCGTTGATGTGATGGTGGTCGTGATGCTGATAGTGGTGATGATGACGAATGATGGTGGTGATGATGATGGTGATGCTCCAAATGTTCGACAATGATGGTGGTTAGTGTAACGGGTCAGGAATCGAACACGCAAGGTGTTAGTGTGTGTGAAATGGTCGTAAGGGAGCAAATGGAGAAAGTGAGAAAAACAACTTATTTTTTATATAACAGCAAAAACGCAAGGACGCAAGGTCGCAAACTTGCGCCTTGCGTAGGTCTGGTAGCAAGGTTTCTTGCGACTTGCGCGTGCATTCTGGCAATCTTTTTTTTTTGGCTCTGAGGCAAAAAAGGGTGAAAAAATGGGCAAAAAAATGATAATCCCAACTGTTGTCTTTTCTTTGGACCATTTCTAAC
The DNA here is from genome assembly GCF_046630445.1 of Rutidosis leptorrhynchoides. Lineage (NCBI taxonomy): Eukaryota > Viridiplantae > Streptophyta > Magnoliopsida > Asterales > Asteraceae > Rutidosis > Rutidosis leptorrhynchoides. The sequence continues at coordinate 160,669,550 of NC_092343.1, read as the reverse complement.
CCTTGGTGGTGATATCACGGGCAGTTGTGCACTTTTTGGCCAAAAAGTACAATCTGACTGTGATTTGGCAATGTTTCTGACATTTTTTTAACCTCAAATATCAATTTTTTTTCAAATATTGGGTAGAGTGATGTGGTAAAATCCGATTGAAAATTGGGTGGGAAAATATTAATTAATGAAAAAATATAATTAATGAAAAATTGTGATTGGTTGGGAGAAATCAAACGCACCTTCACATTTGTGTCACTTCGGTGCCTGACAGCAGTTGTCAGTTTTTTACACATCATCTAATGGGGGGGAAGCTAACGGAGGGTTGGAAAAGGTCTTATAACACTATAGTTACAATAACAAGAATATCCAAACATTACACTATAGATGTGATATGTATATTTTATCCAAACAAATCAATCTGTGAATTGTCTTTTTTCAAAGATGCTTGTTACAGAACTATCGTGTAAGGAACACTTGATCTAGTTTTTGATAAACCGAACCGACTGCTAGCTGCTCGCAAAGTATAGATAAATACCAGTAAGGTTACCGATTTTATAGTACCACCCAACGAGTTAAAGAACCAGACTGAATAACTTGATATGACGCTCATGACCATGGTGAAGGTGCAAAATTCAGTTAATGATCAACCATAAACTTATTTCTTGCCAATAATTGGGTTTATCAAACAGTATATACATACAGCAAATTAGAATTTTGCAATAACCAGCTTTCCAATTTTACGTATTACAATACTCAAGTGCTACAGCATACAAAACATAAAAAATGAAAACCCATAACATATATGCATACAATCAGAACACAACTAAATTATAAAGTAAATTAAAGTTATTAGTGCATTCTAGTTACGGATCCAAGTAGTGAAGCTCTGCTTTCGAGGAAGCTTGTGGGAACCGTGTAACATCCTTAGAGAAGTTGTACTTTTCCTGAGCATCAGCAGTAGCACGTGGTCGGATTGATATTTTTTCAAGTGTGGGAGAATGTTCAAGTAGAAGCTTTATAAAGAGCAACACGGGCTTTGATCTTTCTACATCCATTATGTTTATAGTTTTCAAGCGGTTCAATGTCTGGTCCAAACAGTCAGAAGATTCCAGATAAGTTAATGATGGTTTCACATCCAAATGCACGTTTGGAAGATCCTAGAAATACATTAAAAGTGAGACTGACGGTGTATAAAAGGAACCCACATTAAATTACTATATATGCACAAACAACAAAAAAACACAAGAGAAACGTTTAGCACTCTATACCTGATTGTACTCATCGAGTCGTCTCAAGTTAGGTGAGTTCCGTAGGATACATAAAACACCTTGAAGTTGATACAAATCACCAAATTTGAAGTCTATTAAGTAGAGACACTTTAAACTATTGGCTGGGTGTGGAAGCCATTTGGGAATATTTTCCGCAATTGAAAACTGTGAGGGTGAAGGTAAGATTTTAAGTTAACAAAGAAGATATGGCTGGAAGATGATACGAAATAATATATGAGAACTAACTATACACAAGAGTTGAATGGTAAGTTCACTTGCTCAAACACAAAATGATGACGAGCAAAATTTAAATATTAGAATTTAAAATTCAAAATGGTACCTGGAGAAAATACCCTTCGATAACTAAACCCACAAGACATCGCATATTACTTAACAAGCTAGCCAAATAAAGTCTTTCAACTCCCTGAATAGTTTTTTTTGAAAAGTATAACAACCACACTAAGACATTTACTATGCAACAACTGAAGCAAAGTTGCAGCAGGGCAAGTCCTGAGCACTAACTGAAACAACTTTGTAGACTTGATCTTGAAATTATAAACATTGGTGCATTCATCCATTTTCAACTTCTTAAGTTGTGGTAAGTTAATGATAGTTCCATTCAAGTTAGCCCCAAATTCAATATTCCTGAGCACGAGATCTTCGAGATAGAGAAATCCTTAAAAATCGAGTGGCGGCTTAATGATACAGTTTTCAAGTTCTAGCATTCTCATTTCTAGACAACTAAAAAAATAACATGGGTGTCGATAACGTCGGTTTTTATTAATAAGGACGAGTTCTTTAACACCATCTCTTGACAAGGATAAAATCCATTGATCGACTTCTTGGAAACTATCAAGAGCCACGTATGGTATGTGGAGATGTAACTTTAAGCGAGGACCTTTGAGAAAGTTAAAGATTTGGTTTGAGATTGTAATAAACCCATTATGACCAAAAGCTCCATTTTTGGCTAACTTTTCCAAGAAATGTTCATCAAGAACCAGCGAACTCAATGTGGTCCATTTGTATGCCCTTTTTTTTTTGATAAAACGTGTGTCCTCACAGCATCTTGAATGGGGAGCTTCTCTAAAATCAATTCTATCAAATTCTCTGGCAAGTAACTGATTCTATCCACTTCAGTACAAGTTACAAACCTCCTCTTAGTATTATTGTTATTATTACCTGTCATTAAATTTAAGAAAACCAAGACTGGGTTAATATAAAACAAATACATGAAACTAGGAAAACTTATATATAGGGTTGTATAGTGATGCAACAGACGTTGGAATGATGCCGAATGACATACTAAGTGGTAGAACTTAGTAGTTAGTAATACAAGTGTACTTAACCATCTGATGGTCCCAATAAAAGCATGAAATATTGAAAGGGGAAGTAGAGATAGCAACACACATCTCAAAGATAGAAACCAAGTCGACTGCAGAAATAAACAAAGTGGGCATCAAAATTAAAAAAAGCTGAGTAGTCAGACAAGAAGGTTTATAAGGTTATTAAGGGTATGAATGAGAGATACAAAATCTTAAATAGTTGTAATAGTGACCATCATAAAGCAATAGTACTATGGAAAAGCAAGCTGTAGGCCAAAATACCTACAGAGTTATAAGTAGGGCCAACATTTAATTCAAGGTATTACCAGTTCTTCGTGTTAAAAAGGCTGGTTCTAGCTCTCTTAATCTTTTATCAATTTTCAAGAAATCAGGGTTTCGCTTTCACTATGTTACATCTTATAATCAGACATCAGTATAGACAAAAAAAACTTGTAAACATTGTATAATTATGCGAAAACCTAAAGTAATCCATTCATACTTCCTGCTTTATTTTTAGGGCTTCTAACATATATCTAGGTTAAATTCCGGTCACTTGAATATGTTTCGAATAAACCGCTAACTAAGTTATAACAATTATAATCAGTCGAATTGGTAAACCGGAATCTACGAGTTCAACTGGATAAATAATGCATGTATTATTATAGAATAGGGCATGTTTGGCAGTGTGTTTTTTGAGGTTTTTTGGAGCTTTTAGCTTCTATGTGTTATGGATTTAACCATATTGTGCCACACAAGTTGTAACAGACTGAAACCCGGGCTAGTTGTAAGTTGTCCATTTTGCCCTAAGGGTTTGTGCTTAGTCTTAAGTGCTTTTATTTTAATTATTTAATTAGTGTTTTATTATATTTTTGTTGTGTCCAGTTTGTGACAAGGGTCCCAGAACAGGTTTGTTTATTTTATTTGGACTTCGTTTGGGTTACCTAATCCCGTACGAAAGATATCAGATAACTGGTAAATACCCGTGTGTTGTTCAGTGTGGGAATTAAACCCAACTAAGAGACTAGTGTACTGTATTTTCTTCCCATTTCTAGAAAATTCATTCTTCACTCCCGTACCTAACTTCCACCTCTTCAAACCCTAATTCCTAAATTATGTTCTAGAGCTCAAATTGTTCATACCATCTTGTTTCTTACAGATTACTGAGTCTATCAAGGTAAGTAACATGTGTTTTTGTGTTCAATTCGTTGTTAAATTCTTGGTTTTGTGTGAGTTTTGTAAAAAGCTTGAATTTGTGTCAAAACAAGTGATTTAAGTGTTGTTATGGTCAAATTGTTGTGAGTTTTGAGTCTATAACAAGTAGTGAACAAGTTGTGGTCGATTTTGGTGTTTAAGACGAGCTCTAGATCGAGATTTGAGGATTTCATCGTGAAGTCCGTAGCCTTTGTTCAGTTTCTGAGGAAGATGAACACAGTCGGCCGACTGTCGGACGACAGTCGATCGACTGAGGGTGAACCGACCGACTGGCGAGTGAACCGACCGACTGAGATTTACCTTCGGCCGATTGATGTATTACCCAATGAATCGACCGACTGGAAAGGTCAGTCGACCGATTGTGTCGACAGTCGACCGACTGTAAGTGTCAGTCGACCGACTGTGTGTCCAGGGCAGAATGTTTTACCAAAGTGCCTTTTTTTAGCCGTTATGCTGCCCGTTTATAATTTGGTGTTCAGGATGTAAATTTTGAAAGTGCATAAGTGTTAAGCATGAAAATTTTAGCGGACGTATTTTTTATGAATTTGCTATAATTCGCTGTCAGTGTGTCTAATCTTGATGGGAACACTATTCTAACTTGGTTTTTGCTGTTCGCAGGAGATAAGGACAAGGAAGAAGCTCAGAAATAATAACTGAGCAGTTGCTGGTAATTGGTGAGTGGGTCTATCTACGGATAGAGTTTAAGTAGCATATCATGCTACTGTGGTCGACTCTTTTACCATGCATAGCGTAGGAATTGCCATGATAGAATAATATCGTTTGCCTGATGTTGTATGTGAATTTGTGTACACTGTGTGAATGGCACCAGTCGGGCCTAGGGAGACTGGGGACTCGAGACCGTGCCAAGGAGAGGTTAGAGTCCGTATGAGGTCAACCGTGCCTAGGGGAGGTTGGGTCCATAGGCTACTAATTGTGGAGTATAGTGTGAACGATGCACCCCCTGCATCTGGATAACTATACTGTGAATTGAGTAGCAGGGACTATCGGTAGACTCAGGCCCGATCAGCTGGGAGTCGTGTGCTCGTACAAGCCGCCGATCCTCGTATTGTCTTTTGTATGCTAGTTGGTAGTTAGCAGGTATTGTTGATGTATATAGCTTGTGTGTGGCTTAAGCTATATCTGTTAGATAGATTCCATTCACTTAGCAGTGCGCTAATCCCCCACATGTTTCCCCCTTTGCAGGTTTAGGTACTGCTAGTCGGAATGGGTATTGATGCAGAAGACATGTTTGACAACCCAACTCTAATGTGGACTTTTGTTTAAATCATGTTTTGTAATAACGTAACACCGTTGTGTAAACTTAATTACTCAGTTTAATATAATGTCGTGACCTATAGTGTGTTTGTTAATAAGTCTTCCGCTGTGTTTAAAAAAAAAAAATGGCCGGTGTTACACACGTGACATTAGAGTCGTGCATTGCACCTGAGGTGTTAAGAGTTCAAAAGTTGTTAACTGATAACCGTCAATTTGTCATCTTGTGACCTAGCAGTAGTATATAGTTAGGATCCATTGTAACACAATAGTTAGCTTATGAATTTGTATGTGTGTGATCACACTTTCTTCCCCCTTTTCTGTTGTAATCTTGAACTGTAATTTGAGTAACATCAATACAAGTTCAATTCGATTCAATTCCGAAGCTGATTCTTAATTCGACGCTTCCAGGTTGTTTCAAAGAACTTTCTCGATTCATTGAATTCAGAAAGTTCATATCAATTAGTAATCAGAGCCACACTTTTCTGGACCAATTTTTTTTCTTTTCTTTCTTTCGATTCAAAGATTAAAAACAAATCAATGGCTACTGTTGGAATCCCAAATTCGAATCAAGATATCAAAAATTAACTTCTGCAACTTTGTGATTCAATCAAGAAGATGACTGAAGAGATGACCACAAAATTAGATGTATTGGCAATAAGTCAAGAATTTCTGATGAGTGAAGTACACAACCTTAAAGATAAAAAGCAAGGTAAGAATCGAAATTCACATTCCTCGTGCTATTCTTTTAATGATTCAGTATGTAGTTCAGATTTTGTTGGCAATTCAAGAAGTTTAATGGTAAATGATCATGATGCACATAAGGTGTTTGATAAAATGTCAAATAGAAATATTGTCAAACAAGATGGGACGGTTCAAGAATATTATGAAGCATTTAATTCCTTGTTTCAAAATATGGGTTTAAATGAATCGTATGTCATAGATATCTTTGTTTGGGGGTTGCAACAGGAAATTAAGAAAGGTGTTAGCATGTTCGAACCCAAAACCCTTCATGATGCTTGTTGTTTGGCTAGGGTGCAAGAAGATATCAACAATGTCATTAAGAAACGAACTAGTTCCTCATTGCTACCTACTTCTACTCATAAGGTTTCAAATGAAGTGAATAACGACAGTTCTTGTTGTTTTGTTAGTTTTGGTAATTCAATTGACTTAGTGAACAAACCTTGTTTAGAATCACTACCTTTTCTCAGTGTGGAAGATTCAGGTAGCATAAAAAACAGTAATGATATAACTATTATTAGTGCTGCTGCTGATAACTGTGAAGAGGTTTGTAAAGGTGATCAAAATGAGTTAGCTTTTGTATCTGTTACTGATAGTTGTGATGAAATTGATAAAGATGATCAAGGTAAGCCTAAACCGACATTAGTGGAAGAGGATATCCAAGATATAGTTGTGGTTAGTAATGAGTTAGAAGATGAGTTTGTCACTAATATTTGTAATTAGTCCAAGTCATCTAGTGTATTCAGATTCATTTGCTTCTGATTATGTGAACGAAGAATCTATCAACGGAACCACTCAGAAGGACCCAAAGAATCACCCAAAGAATAAGAGTTATGGAATAGAAAGGACAAATCATAAAGATGGCATAGAAAGGACAAATCAGAATGATAGAATAGAAAGGGCCATCAAAAAGGTTAACTCGAGAACTTCCTTTTCTTGCTCAGTAGAAAATAATCATGAAATCACTTACTTTCAAGTAATGGATGTTGGCTTTGAAGCTTATGTTAAAGGTAACATGGCCATTATTGTTTTAAAGAAATTTCATTTTTCCTCATTGGGGGAAAAACATATGATGTTTGACTTATGGAAATGGCCTAGGAGGAAAAAGATAAAGATTATGAATTTGTGGCCTATTTTTAGGGTAAATAGGGTGTTTAAAGAAGTTGCTCATAGACTTGCTGAGGTGTTGAATATACTGATGGAAATGATGGGAACATTGTTACATATGAACAATGATGGAATTATGGCAATTAAACCATTGAAAATTTTGAACAGTAGGCAAGTACATGACCATGAAATGAATTTTGGTATATGTAATGATATGAATGTAACTGGTGGTTTGATGGAATTGCATGGGAACCTTGGCACTGATGCCACAACATCATTGCTTATTAATTTTGAGATGGAAACGACTAGTGTATTGTGGACACGATACACTCAGATCCACACCCTTGTTGAACGTATGAATGGAGCTTTCCAAATCCAAAGTGTGACTCATAATTCTGGAGCAGAGGAGACTACAAGTATAAATACGGTGTGGTCTCCATATGAAGAAACAAAGAAAATTGTAATAAAGGCGGTGGAGCAATGTGTGAGTACTGAAGGTGTTGAGACAAATTACATTTGTAGTGATATCCTTCCAGTGATTTTGAGAAACGTTTTGGTTAGAAGGATGGCTTTAGGCATTAGAAGTTATAAGCAGCTTGTTAAGAATACTGTCAAGATAGAAAATGAAGATGGTGTTTCTATCATTGTGGCCAGAGTAGGTGGAAACATGAAAGATGAAAGTGGGCCTTATATAAGAGTGGTGATGGAAACAAGTGAGAAAACATTACCAAATCTAGGTGCATCTGATATAGAGCCTTGTTTAAAAGAGCTTCTCATGAATGGGGTTGGTGTCATTACCTTTCTTGGGCTACGTGTAAAGTCATACCTCCCTCAAATCTGTGGTACTATAACGTGGCATCTGAACACTAGTGCAAAGGTGAGACAACATGCTGCAGATCTGATTTTGATGATAATTCCCATTCTTGTGGTCAAGAATGTTTTTAAGGGAAGGGGATTGTTATGGATTTAACCATATTGTGCCACACACGTGACATTAGAGTCGTGCATTGCACCTGAGGTGTTAAGAGTTCAAAAGTTGTTAACTGATAACCGTCAATTTGTCATCTTGTGACCTAGCAGTAGTATATAGTTAGGATCCATTGTAACACAATAGTTAGCTTATGAATTTGTATGTGTGTGATCACACTTTCTTCCCCCTTTTCTCTTGTAATCTTGAACTGTAATTTGAGTAACATCAATACAAGTTCAATTTGATTCAATTCCGAAGCTGATTCTTAATTCGACGCTTCCAGGTTGTTTTGAAGAACTTTCTCGATACATTGAATTCAGAAAGTTCATATCACTATGAAAAAGCTCCTATTTAATAATTTAACTCCTTTTGGGGTATGTTTGGCAAGGCGCTTTTAGGAGCTTTTTCGAGCTTCTAGCTTTTTGCTTTTAAGAAAAAGCTCATATTTAATAAATAGATTCGTGTGGTTGACGCAGCTTAAAGCTTTTAATGGGATTGAAAAAGCTCCAAGAAGCTCATAATTGAAACGCTTTATGACATAGCGTTTAGAAAGTTACAAGAGCTTTTGGGGTTTAGTTTACTTAAATACCCCCTCTTATATATTAGAAATGCTCTCACGTACATCCAACATATTTTGCGGCATCCAATTTTTAGTTACCGAGTTAGATATATCAATATTAAATTTGTGTATTATCAATATTGATATATTTTCAAAATATATATATTATATATATAATATAAATATTCTATTAAATCACATATTTCGTAAAGATGGTACTGTATAATGTATATATGTTTGTATTGTATGTTTATTTGGTAAAATCATTATCGTAATCAAAATTGTAATAACTGTAGCATAATCAGTTGTTGTATATTGTATATACATGTATGATGTATGTATATTGACATATTGTTTACTGATATGCTGCAACTAGATCTTGTTCTCTCGTAGCTACTATTGTCATCCGTTTGTGTAACTGTATAAACTATTTGTGTAACTATATAAGCTCCATGTGATTACAATGCTATGAGTGTGTAACTGCTATTGTCCCATTAGGAGATAATGCTATAAGGCTATGTAATTGATAAACATGAATTTATATCATATTTCATATAGTGATAAAAATTATTGAATAATGGTGGTAGACTTTATTTAAGAGTAATGGAATTGTGTATAAAGTAATTTTATAAGGTTAAGATAATCAAGTAGTTTAAATTAAGTATTAACGTATCTCATCATGTTGTTAGATGGCCTCAAAACCCGAGAATGCAAAAAAAGAAAACTGGACAAAAGAGATGGTTTTGGAATTTTGTCAGTTCTTAAATAAATATATCACGAAGTATGGTCGAACTTCTCCATTTAAATGGGTATCCCTTCAACCAGAGTTTGAAAGAGCTATAAAACATAAATTCAACAGTGATATAGCTCTAAAGAACAAGTATGATAGTCATTAATAATTTAGTAGTATTATATATGTTTTCGGTTATTAGTAGTATTATATATGTTTTCGGTTATTTGGTAATGACTATGTTTTATTAAACTAAAATAATGATATTTAAGTATTTTTTCTAGTGTCAATTTTTGTCATTTTACTTATTTATAACAGCTCCAGCTACTTTGCTAAACAATTAAATACATTTAAAAAGCTTCATCTAAACGCTTTCAGCTAAATGCTTGCAGCTAAACGCTAGCAGCTAAACGTCTGCAGCTAAACGCTTTCAAGAATCAAACAAATTATGAGGTAGAAATAAACTTACCGATATTAAGAATTACAGATGAATCCATAGGAGTACCGATTGGAGTTTATCGCCAAATTTGTAGTGCCTTTTCGTTGTAAGTTTTTCAGAGTTCAAGGGTTTATGTCACGGTAGTTTAATACGTTAATCATCCGTCAACTTTTGTTTTATGTGTATTTTCCAAAACCAACTTTCTTTGCAGAATAGGTCCCTTGTTCAATTAAAATTTTAAAATTACTAAAGTACTCTACTTAAATTTTTTTTAATATTTTTTTTTTCCTTCAGTTGAAAAAAAATCAAGATCTCGGCATACCAAGATGCTCAAATATGATGGATTTTTTACCTTGTGCGGTTTTTATGTTAAAGATATTTTGTTTCTTTGTTGTAATTAAGTCAAATTTTTAATCAATACGTGGTTACTACTATCCTGTTTAAGAAACTTTGTAATTGAAAGGTTTGTTTTCAAACCAATGGGCGACGAATTCATCACTACTTTATTCATAACGTTCGTAAGCAATGTTACATAGTCAACCAAGATGTGCAGCTAGAGTTTTGAGTTTTGAACCTGAGAATTCTTGTGGGGATATCAAGACACAGATTACTAGGTCATCTTAGATCCATGTGATGTGAGTCATTATGTGATTTTGTGGATTCAAATTCCGGAACACTACTAAAGTTTTTTTAAAGGGGTTATGCTCAATTGATAACATGCTTTTAATTAAATATTGCTTTATAGTCTAAATGTTCATTGTAATTTTATACGTTTAAGGCTCTAACTACATCAGTTCAAACACAACATTAACATTATTTAAAGTATTCACAAAATTGTTCAACTGTATATAATATGGAAGAAGACTTTTGAAGTAGTCTTTGTGATTGAACATTCGAATAAGTCCACATTATAGTTTAATCCAACTGCAATATATTAAATGAATTATATCCACTGCCAAATTTTTAACTACAAGATTTATTATTAGATTCATTAAAAGACAGAAAAGTGGTCCCGGATGCAGATCCAACAACCGCTAAAGATGTCAATCTTTTGTATCAATTTTTCGATAGAAGGTATGTCCTGATGGAGTCATATTTGGTGTGGTTATTGAATGTTTAAGCTGATCTACAGTGTATGAAATGGTCTGTTCGTTACGTTATGCAGTAACAAAGTTGTTGTTTTGACTGGAGCTGGGATAAGCACAGAATGTGGTATTCCCGATTATACAAGGTAATTCATGATTGTTATGTTTTCCGTTCTGTGTTCTGTAGATGTGAGGGTTTAGATCAATTTATTTGTAACTGAATCAATTTGGGTTACATTATATTTCTCAACGGGGGCAGAAGGTAACATAGCAAGTACTATCTTAATAGAGAATGGATCAAATGAGTTGAAAGACACCCAACGTATATATTCGGTCCATAAAAACCACCTAAATCACTTTAACCAAAAAATATTACTAGTTTATAATCAAAGTCATATATTTTGGATATCCTGGTTATTTACATGAAAATTTGGACATAAAGTCTTTCAGGTCAACGCGTACCTAAGTTACCCACCATTTACCTACCCTGCCCATTTTACCTCCTAATAGTCTGGTTTCATAAAGGGAGTAAGGGGCATATCCTGTTTAGTAGTTGTCACCTGCTGATAATCTGCATGTCTAATTATATATTCCGTAATCATATTTGATGAGCTAGTTATTCACTTATTTGTACAAAAGTTTGGACAAAAAAGTGTTCCAGGGTAGTGCAACCTTGTACATACTTGATCAGCAACCCACCAACTACCTAACCTTCCCATTTTAACCACCTGATATTCTGGTTTATAAAGGGACATATTCTGTTTAGTGGTTGTTACCTGCTGGTAATCTGTTTGTGTTTACTCATTATATGTATCCCTGTTAGTAACATCATTCATCTTTCCTGTCTAATATCATAATTGGTGCAAAAGCCCGGATGGAGCTTACAGTACTGGTTTCAAGCCAATCACTCATCAGGTAAATTCAATACATTACATTCAGTTGATACTATCTGCATTTTTCTATTTGAGGAATCCTGATTTGTACTTCTTTTTTATATTTTTTTATGGGTGTAGCAATTTAGTTGTTCAAGCTGTGCACAATGGCAGTAGGGATAGGAGTTATGCAGGATGGAGAAAATTTATCGAAGCTAACCCTAGTCCACCTCATACTGCATTAGTTTCTTTATAAAAAGCCAACCGGATTAGCTTTATGAATGCACAAAACTTTAACAGGACATCCTTTTCTTCCATTTGTACGCCCATTTTTTTGATAAAACGTGTGTCCTCACAGCATCTTGAAGGGGGAGCGTCTCTAAAATCGAGTCAATTAAATTCGTTTGCAAGCAACTGATTCTATCCACTTCACACCTCTCAGTATTGTTATTATGATAGACATTACAAGTATTAAGTATACATGTTGACTGCAGTGGGCGGCACCAATCGAAGGTCTGGGTTGTGATGTTATGGATTTTACTTAATGGGCACATGCTCTGCACATGATGCAAACAATTACTCCCTCTAAATATTCGGTCAAGACTACTACGTGCTTTTCTGAATGTAAATGTGCACATGCATACTTAAAACAACTTCTTAAAACCCACGACCCACGTGCATGACCCTAAATCAACTGCTACAAATTTTGGAGTACTTGCAATAATTTTTTATCCTTCTTGGACTTTTAATTGGGCCGCACAAGCTTTTGGGCCTAACCAGACTCGGGTTCAAGATTACCCAACAATTACTTCTATTGCTATTTTGATCCAACACTTTATTCTTAATCTTGGGCGTTCCTCACTTTAGCTTGTGATCTTCTCCAATTAGTATTAATTCGGAAGATCTATATCATATGACGACAATTCAAACAAGAGTTTTAGAATGACGATGTCTACTTTCCGACTTGTCAGGTACAAATGTTCATGCAAATTCATTTGACGCGAACTGATGATACGCATAATGATCCGTCTCAAAATAGGCAAGCATCTCGGCAAAAATCACACCCGGCACTACGAGTCCCGGGTTTCCAACTCCTTTTCTCGTCATCCGTCTGACGTCTTCCCGGATACTCCTCCATGACAGACAAATGGCAAGGCTAAGAACCTGGATGACAAACACGTAACTGGCACCTTACAACCGGTCAAGATAATTGTAACTAGGCATCGCAAGACCAGTCATCATAATCGTGACAGTCAAGAAACACTTAGAACGTGTCTAGGCGAAACCTACCCGGCTGGACCGAGAACATCGTAATGCTATAACCGGAACCAACTCACCAACACCATCATCTCGGTCCACTAAACCGACATAAGGACACTCCCGGGACAAGAACGTTGTCCCGAAACAAGAGTGCGTCACCACGGAGTAGGCACCTCGTCCCGGAATGACCACTTGATCACGGAACAAGCACGCGGGCAAGTCGCGTGCCACATCAGCCCGTAAATTTAGGAAAGGTCGTTAGAATATGTTATTCCCCACGAAAGGGACAGGTGCCACGTCACCCCTCGGGATTGACAAAGTTTGTTACAACCATGAAAGGGACATGTGCCACATCATCATTCCCTCTACAACATATATAAATACACAAGTGAAATCATTCATTTAAAAAAGACACTGGATGCATAAACGTTACTCTGCCAAAATCAATTGCGATAACGTCACTCCAGTCGTTAGCTTAATTCCGATCGGTGCTCCGATCACCATCCGAGTTAACCCACACTAAGATATTAACTTATTCGATTTTGATCGAATAAGGTTAATCTACTTGATTGTTTTACGCCCTTGGAATCCAGATTCCAAATCGGGGTTCGCACAATTATTGGAGTTAAAACAATCAACTTACTCCTTTTCCCAAATTACGCACTCAAACCCGAAATCTCATCACCCATTACGATTTTGGTTTGATCACGAACGTTACTATGTTTTGGTATTTTTATAGTTTTTTTTTTTGTTTAATTGAGAAATGTACATGAATTGCACAGAGCAGCTCATGATGCTGGTGCTGCTACGGCAATTATAGATATTGGCAAAACACGAGTGGACGATTAATGCAAGGCTAGGATCGGCCTGTTCTTAAAAAGGATTAATTGGGGAGCTTTACAACAGTGCCTGCATGAGAATAACTATTATGGACGTTACAGATTAATAAGGGTGTACACGTTGACTGCAGTTGGCAGCAGCAATAGAAAGTCTGGGTTATGACAGCAGCAATTTAGATAAGAGTTTTGGGATGAAGCAAAGACCCGATGGTGATATTGAAATCCATGAAATATTATGGGAAGGAGATTTCCACATACCGACATGCTCAAAATGTGACTGAATTCTTAAACCCGATGTAACTCAATTCTAGTAACTAGTATTAATACATGGAATCCGTTTTTACTACCACTAATTGACTAATTGGCTTAAGAGACATCGTTGCAGGCATAAAAGCGAGATTAGGAAAACATCGGCAAGGATGGCTCCAATAACCTGGTCCACGTACAAATCCAACTATTACTACGAACCAGAAAATTTTGATGTCTATCAATTTAACCACTTAAAATAAATTTTCGTAATTTTAAGAAATTTAGATAAGAAGTAGAATAAAAATCTATGTCCTAAAACTAGAATTGCGAGAAATAAGAAAGAAAAAGAGCGCGTTGAAAAAGGTCAAAAAAGAAAAGGGTTGAAAATAAAAGGCGTCGAAAAATAAGAAAGAAAAAGAGTGACTATAAAACTTTAAAAATACTCGACTAACCCAACCTTATTACTATCACTAACTTAAAATTAAAATTTCAAATTGAGATTACTAATTGGAGTGATAATTGATACATAGGTAAAAGGCGTCGAAAAATAAAAATAAGAAAGTAGCGCGTTAAAACTTAAAAAGGAACTAAAAACTAAAAACTAAAAGTTGCGTCTAAAAATATTAAAGCTTACAAGTAAAACTATATCCCAAATAGCAATATCTTAAAAAGGTACTAAAACTTAAAAAGGCGTCGCAAAATTCTAAAGCACCTAAATTTTAGTTTAAAGAAAAAGCACTTAAGGGATTTTACGGCAAAGCCTAAAAATCTAGAAATAAAAATAACTATGGCAAAAACTAAGTCTTAAAACTAAATACGAACGAAAAATACAAAAAAATTACGCTAAAACAAATAAAAAGGGACAAAATATAAAAATATACTAAAAGTTGTAAAAAGTACAATTTTTTTATAAAAATATTATTTTTATATTATTTATTTTATACTTTATAAAAGTATTAATTTTTATATATTAATAAAACTAATTAAACTTAATATTACAAATTAATTAAAACTTAAATTAAATACTAAATTAATTAAATATTTAACCCTAAATACAATTTAATTAATAATAATAAATAATACTCAGTAATTAATGCAGATTAGGGTTTCTGTGTGACCCGTGTCAGACGGCTCTGCGAGTCGCGGTTGAACCAGTTCAATACCTCCACAAGTCGCGGAGGTTGCAGGTCCAAAAGAGGTGCAGGTCAAATTCGACAGGTCAGTTTTTTTTATTTATTTGTTTTTTTCTGTTTTTTCTTTAATTAATATATTTATATAAATTTAATAAAACTTATATTTTAAAAACTAAAATAAAAATAAAGATACTTTATAATTTTATAAAAAATCTTAAAAATAGATTTATATATATATTTTTTTTTCGTTCGGTTTTTTTTATATTTTAAATAAAAACAAAATATTTAAATAAGACTTATATTTTTATAAAATAAAAATAAAGAAACTTTATAAAACTTAAATATTTAACAAACTCTTAAAAATATTTATATTTTTGTTTTTCTTTTTATATTTTCGAATATTTAAAACCTATTTTTACAAAAGTGTATTTTTATAAAAGTAAACTAAAAATAAAAATCTTTTTTTATAGCGTTGCGCTTCCGGCTTTTAAGCTAGATTTTAAGTCTTCCCCGGCAGCGGCGCCAAAAATACTTGATGTTATGCGAGGTGTATATAAAATAGCTTTATTTTTACAACTAAATACTATTAAATACGGTACAATTTTACACAAGATATTTATTTATTTATAGAATGGATATACTTAAACCTTGCTACAACACTTATAGGCAGTGTACCTAATCGTACAGTAGTGTAGTTTTTAGTAAGTCCGGTTCGTTCCACAGGAAAAAATCTTTAAACAACGCTTAACGCTATATTAGTTTTATTTTATAAAAATACAAATATATATAAGTAATATTATTATTATAAAGGGGGGTTTTACCGTTTAATGACCGGTTTGTCGATTTTTAAAACTTTAGTCGCAGTTAAACCTAATGTAAAATATTAAAAATAAATATAACTTAATTTAAAGCGTAAAGTAAATAACGATAATGAAATTGCGATAAATAAAAGTGCGATGAAATAAAATACAATAATTAAAAAGTGCGTTAATTAAAAGTGCAATTAAATACAAAAACAATAAATAAAAGTGCGATAATTAGAAGTGCAATTAAATATAAAATAAAGGAAATTAAATATGAAATAAAATAATTATGCTTATTTAAACTTTCGTAATCATGATTTTTGACATGTTGATTTTAGTTTTATGCTCATGGGTTAATTGTCCTTTGTCCTGGATTATTTAATATGTCCGTCTGGTTTTTGTCCATAACAGTCCATCAGTCATAAATATAAAGTGCGAGTGTCCTCGTCAAATTTTCCTTATACCCGAAGTTAAATATTCCAACTAATTGGGGACTTAAACTGTAACAAGATTTTAATACTTTGTTTAATAATTACACCAGGTTATCGACTGCGTGTAACCCAAGGTTTTAATACTTTGTTAACAATTATGCCAAGTGTCTTTGTACATAATTTCACCCCTGTTTTAATAATTCCATAGACTATTAATTCATTCCCGTGTCCGGTTAAATGAACGATTATTCGTACATATAAATACCCCGCCCATCGTGTCCGATCGAGTGTATATGGTTATTTATGGGTACGTCCAATTGTAAATCTTTACATTAAAATTAACAAACTATCATTTAGTTAAACAAATATAAAGCCCATTAATAGCCCATAGTCTAATTTCCACAAGTGTCGTTCTTTTGTCCAAACCCCAATTATGGTACAAAGCCCAATTACCCAATTTTAGTAATTAGCCCAACATCATGATTACTTTGGTATTAAATAAGCATAATAATAACTTAGCTACGAGACATTAAATTAAAAAGGTTGAACATAACTTACAATGATTAAAAATAGCGTAGCGTTACACGGACATAATTTCGACTTACACCCTTACAACATTCGCTAACATACCCTTATTATTAGGATTTAAAATTAAAATTAAAATTAATATATATATATATATATATATATATATATATATATATATATATATATATATATATATATATATATATATATATATATATATATATATATATATATTACGTATATAGATAGAGAGATTGATAGAATTAGGATATATTTTACGATCAAAATGCGTTGCCTTTTATAGGAATTTTCGTCCAGGGAAGCTCCGCAACGAGCGGCATTTTTCTTCTTCAAACTCCGCGAGTCGCGGAGTTTGTTTTTACAGCTCACTCCAATTTGGATCCTAGTCTGCCGATGGTTTATTATATAAATATAATATATATATATATATATATATATATAATATATATAATTAATTATATATTATATTATATTTATATACATAGTTAACTTGTAATTTTTAGTCCGTTGCGTCGAGCGTTGAGAGTTGACTCTGGTCTCGGTTCCGGATTTTTGAACGTCCTTGCGTACAATTTAATATCTTGTACTTTGCGTTTTGAATCTTGTACTCTTGTAATTTTGAGACGTTTCTTATCAATAATTGGAACCTCTTTGATTGTATTTTGTACTTTTGAGCTTTTTGGTCGTTTGCGTCTTCAATTCGTCGAATCTGTCTTTTGTCTTCACCTTTTATTATTTAAACGAATATCACTTGTAAATAGAACAATTGCAACTAAAAGCTTATCTTTCTTGAGGGATAATGCTATGAAATATATGTTCGTTTTTAGCATTATCAAATATTCCCACACTTGAGCGTTGCTTGTCCTCAAGCAATATAGTCTTGAAATACTAGAATCACTTCTTTACTCGAATCACTTTTTTTTATTCACACACTTTATACATCAGTGATTATGATACAGTGGTATAAACAATGATAGTAAGAATGTGGTTTACAGTCCCACATGACTATAAAAATTTAGATCCATTAAGAAAATTGGATCTTTATGAAAACATTTGATCATTTGAAAATTCAATCTAGTTTTTACCCTAGATAAGTTTTCCGGAATAACCCTTCACCGGTGTTTGCAAATTCTTTTTGTGGGTTTGGTGGGTTTCAGATTTGAAAAATTTAGCTCAAAACTTGTGGTTTTGTGTCACCCACTTGCTAACCTTGTATTAGGAAAGCAACACGTCCAGTATACTTGCTCCGAATATTACCTTTCGGTAAACTACCGTCCGGTTGTAAAGGAAAGCATTGAACAAGCAACTGTTAAGGCAATGTCCCCTGACATGCTTTTAATTATGGTCTATAACGTGTCGGACACAATTACTATCCTTGGTAGGAGCAATAGTAAAGCTCACCCTTATAATTTTTCGGTCTGGCACAAGGTCCTGTCTTTGACCATTCTATGCAACCACCGTTCTTACGGTTGACACACGAATTGGTTCAGGTGACCTAATGAATTCCAGGTGAATTCCTAGGATTTTACGTTCAATGGTAATGAACGCATTGAAAATAGGTTTTCAGAAAACAAATCAGTTTTAATTTGATCAAAATATTTTTTCGTTCAAGCTCGAGTTTAGATATCATTGAATTCCATGAGTTTGAATTCTCAATCTTTAAGGTCAATCTCTAGGATTGAGTAATATTAGTCTTAAAAGCTGATTTTTGATCTTTAAGGAGATTATCCTTTCTGGGGGTCTGATTCATTAGTCTTATCCAGCTAATTTGCACGGCGTCCTCCCCATTTTACGAGACAGATCCTCTCATGGTTAGGATACGTCTGACCACTTGGCGACCCTGTTTTATGCTGAGGTCCGTGGATTTTCTGCTGATTTTAGTGATGACTTTTCTAGATTTTTCGTCAACCTACAGCTGGTCTGGACGACAACTTCATGACCTAAATCAAGAAGCGCGTTTCTTTTTCGGAAGACTTTACTTCCTTTTAATGATGGAATTGATTCATCGTGTAGATCCATCTTTCTTTCAAAAGTATTACCATAAACCGGGTAAAACTGATTATTTTCGTCCAAAACAAAAGTATTTTCAATTATTTGTACAAAAATATGTGATATATGTTTTAAAATAACTTGGTAAATTTTCCCACACTTGGCTTTTATTTTCCTTTTTGTTCTCCTCTATTCCATTTTAAATGAATTCTAACATTTTGGTTTGTTTCTCAATTTATGTCCTTTCCGAGGTAACAATAATTTCGGTGTTAACACCTAGTTTTATCGTTCATAAATATGTATAAACATGATTTTGAGTTCATTTAATTGAAAATTTTGAAAATTTTTACTAGAATTGGGTAGTCAGTATATAAGACTAGGGATGTTCTTTGTTATCAGAGAGCACTAGATTCTAATACAACTACTGCGTTACTAGTATTTTTAATGGTAACCAAGTGTATAAATAAAAATTTTTAAAATCCGAAAGAATTTAACCCCTTCCCACACTTAAGATCTTGCAATGCCCTCATTTGCAAGAAATCAGTAACAATTTAAATTATTGAGGGTGATTAGCAGAAAAATGATTAAATTTTACCAAAGTTTCCAAACATATTGTTGTTTGTTTGCTGAATGATAAATGGTGCACATCATTTGTTCATTCCGTCTTGTTGTTATTTCACATATATTTTGCATCTTGTCGTCAAAATTAGTTGCTTTTGCTGAACTTAATGCCAGTCTTTGAAAATGCATTGTTTTACCCTGTTGTGTACATAAGATAAACTGCAAACATATATACATATTTTTGAAGTTTGGTATATTACCCCACATTCAAAAATTATTAAAATCTAATAATAAAAGTTAGAAAATTATAAAAACTATTACAATATCAACATAAGTGTTAAATGTAGTAACTTTAGAAAAATAAAATAAATAAAACTAAATAAACTAGGGTTGTTACTGATACCAGTAGGGGTTCCATGCATAACCATATGTGTTATAAAATGCTTCAGCTGGGTTATAAGTAGGATACGGTGGTTGGATCTCTATAGACCAGGGAGGAAATACGGGCGTTTGAGTAGGAATATAGTTTCTACCTACATGTTGGCAATGAGCTATGATTTGGTTTTGATGAACTTTCCAATATTCAAATGATCGATGTCTAGCATTTTCATACTTTTGTGAAGCTATAAACCTTTGCATTTCTGTCATTTCATTCCCCCCCCCCCCCCCACATTACCTGGCTGTTGATTTCTCTCAACCTGTGGATGTCTTCCATTATATTGTACTGCGGCGTTATTTCGCCTTTTCAAAACCTTAGCACCATGATATACATTTAAACCAATTGTATGGGGTTCTGGTTCTTCGATTAATAATCCCCCCCCCCCCCCCCGACTTATATCCACATCGAGATACTCAGCAATTAATGTAATAAATATACCACCTCCTATTATACTGTGCGGTCTCATCCCCCTAACCATAGCTGATAAATAATAACCCACACAATAAGGTATACTTACAGTGCTTTGTGGGTCTCGAATACACATGTGGTAAAATAAATCTTGCTCATTTACCTTTTCCTTATTTTTACCTCTCTGTGTAATCGAATTGGCTAAAAACCTATGGATTACTCTTAATTCAGCTCTATCTATATCCAAATAAGAGTAATTTCCCCCTTTAAATCGGTGATGGCTAGTCATTTGACTCCATACACCATGCGTATCAAAATTTTCATCAATCTTTCTACCATTTAATATCAACCCTCGACAATCGGCAGATGCTAGCTCCTCAGGCGTATATATACGTAAGGCCTGAGCCATGTCTAGTAGAGACATGTTGTGCATCGAACCTCCTAACAAAAATCTAATAAAAGTTTGATCGGTTAAACTAGCTACCCGATCATTTATTTCTATACTACACAATAATTCTTCACACCATACTTTATATACAGGTCTACGCATGTTGAATAATCGTACCCAATCGTTAAAAGTAGAATTACCATACCTCTGTGTAAGTAATTCTCTAATTCGTTCGCCCAATCCTACGGCTTCTAACGGTTCCCATTCTATTACTCTAGGTACTTCAACAGCTTTAGAATGAAGAGTGTGCAAGGCCCTTTGGTATTTTGGATAATCTATCCAACGTCTGTCTAGTTTCAAGTTCGGGTGCAAATTTTCCACGTGCATATCTGAAAATGTCATAACTGGATGAGGTATATCTTGTTTGTAATAGTTATCAACATCCTGTTGTTCCGCATTCTCAGGAGGAGCAATGCGAGCTTGGGATGAAGATTCACCCCTTTCAGTCTGCAAAACATATCAAACACAATTTTTGTGCATCCAAATATGCATTACTGTCAGCAAAATCATCAATCAAAATAATTACAATGACATGTTCAATTTATATCAAACTTGTGCTTATTTTCATATTTTTATCAAATCTACACTTTTTCAAATAAGCATATACGAAAATGTTCACCAAGTTCATAAGCATTCAACTCAAATAACATGTCAAAATAATCATTATTAGCAATTATAAAAGTTCAATTGAGAACCAACAAATTAGTGAGAACCATGAGAACCAAAATAGATAGGGCTAAAAAAGTAATATACTGATATTGTCTATCGATGTGTATTTGTTATATCAGTTTCATCTAAATTTCAAAATGCATACAGCGGTTAAGAAACTGACTCTTCTGATAGCAGTTATGGATTTTCAAATAAACCCATCGCACATACTATCAACCATATTTCAATTTGAAGATTCATGCAGTATATATTCGACTACCGAAATTCAATTTCATATTTTCCGAGTATTATTATCAGTTTTAATTGATAACAAATGTCTAATATACAAGATGAATTGGACCAATTGTGTATTGAAGAAGTTCAGAAAACTGGAGATGGAGAACCAAATCAAGCAGCCATTTTTGACTCACTTGAACTGGAACCCATTAATGTTGTTGATGAAATCTCGAGCCCTAATACAATCGAAGGTAATACATTTACATACATATTTTGAAATTGTTATACGATTTTGAATTTTTTTGTGTATTAGTCTCACCTTTTTAATTTTGATCATTAGTTGATTGTATAACCTAATATAATCAGATTAGTGTTTATACATTTGTGAACCAACAAATCTGTAAGAAATCTGAGAACCAACAGTAAGTAAAAAAGTATAATCAGATTGTATAACTTAGTTGATCATTAGTTGATTGTATAAGGTAATATAATCAGATTAGTGTTTATCCATTTGAGAAACAACAAATCAGTCTCACCTTTTTAATTTTGATTATTAGTTGATTGTATAAGTTAATATAATCTGATTAGTGTTTATCCATTTGATTAAATCATAATATCATTCGTTACAGATTGTGATGCTTACCAAGTGTTGACTTTGTTCATGTGATAAAACAAATTCTAATAGGTGCATCTATTTCAAGTGTTCATTTCTACACACCTAATGGGAGCAGATACTTCATACCTGAAGTTCAAACAACATACAAACCGGTTGTAGGAACTATGTTTAATTCAGTTGAGGAAGCATTAGTGTTGTATCAGGGTTATGCCAAAAAAGCAAGTTTCTCTGTAAGAAAATACACGGCTAAACGTAAAGCAAATGGGGATTTATCTCATAGGTTATTTGTTTGCAACAGACAAGGTAAACCGTATAAGAAAACAGGTGTTGATTCATTACAACCGGCTGTATAGGTGGACAAAAGTCAAGAACAGAATGAAAATGTTGAAGGGACGAGTGCGCAGAATATAAAAAAGAAGCCACAACGTCGTCGACGAAACTCGAACATAAAAGTAACAGACTCTTATTGTGTGTTAGTTTGTTATTTTCTCGTGACATTTAATTTACTCTTAGTGTCTGTTTAATTTAATTTTTTTTTGCTTAATAATTTCAAGTAACTGTTCTTTACAGATTTGTATAATATAATTTGCGTCTAGGGTGTATTCATAATTTTGATGTAAGTTGCTAAGATGTTATTTTTTTTTCTTTGCTTTGTTCAGTAAGTGCATCTTGTTATTTGCTGTTATTTTGTTTGTAACTCAATTCGTTATAGTGATATCAGGTTATTTCGCCAATCTCAATACCCGTTGTGCTTAGGTCTTTGGTCTGTGGATGTTAGTTTAATAAATGTTTAGTACCATCTGTTTTTGTGGGTTTCACTCATTTGCCTTCAAATCCAAAGTTGGTCATTTTATAGTGTTATACAATGTGTTTATTCCTGGTGGGATGGGGTGCATAATAACAAATGGTTAATTAGGTGGTATTTGCTGTCCCTACTAGACTTCAATTATGTTAAATCGAAGATTCCTTTTATGGTCTATGGAGTTTTGATCCACGATAACAAGTGGTATTCAATATGGCATTATTATCATGGTGGCAATCAGACTATCTTTTTTTTTTTTTTTTTTGGTTTTTTTTTTCTTTTTTTCTTTTTTAAGGTGATACAAAATATATACCTAAACTGCATTGGCCTGAATACTATTATGAATTTTTATACATATAGTTTGATTAATGTCTATTGGTTTTGGTATAGTATTTTTGTATTTGAAATATGTATCTTGTTACCAGGATATGGGATGTACATTAGTAAGTCCAAAAGTTTTATGTTGATCATGATGGTATTTTTCCTTCCTTTTGACATCTTGTGCAGGTTTACTACATTTGATTGTGTTATTTTCAAACAAATAATACACATGTGCGTGTTTTTGTAGTTGAGGACGACACGTTTTTTAGATGCTTATGTTATCAGTGCAGAGTTGGAAAACTCAGTTCAACTTAAATGATCATCATGTGTGGACTCTACAAGTAAACCATGCTCATAAAATGATAAAATTTAATTCATTAAATGAAATAAGTTCATAAAACTATGCTCAAACATCTTACACCCCAAAGTCAGACTTTAAAAACCAAAAACTACTAATATTCTAGTACCATCAAAAAATAACATTACTCAATACTTAATATCCCCTCTCAAGAGGCTTGAGGCTATTTGCATAACTTCTAGCATCCAATAGCACCTTAGATTTTTGTTTGTTTTCATTGGATAGCAATAACTTTCTTTCCCAGTACATTTGTGAATAAAACAAGGAAATTCAACTTAAAATTCCAGTCTGCAACTTCACTTTCACTTATCTTCTGCTATATTTCATCAGCACTTACACTATTCTTACCAAACTGATTCACCCACGCATCCCATATATTATCTGGTCTTCTTTTATACCCTAATGATCTTATATTCACTCCTCCGATGGGAACGCCCAAAATTCCATGAATCCTTTCTTTTGTTACCTTTATCGTGCCTGCTCTTAGTTTGAAGTCTAAATCTTCATCATTAAATTTGACCACCGCATAATAAGTAACCTTTCCCGGCAAAATATTAATATTGAAATTGAGCAATTCCCCAAAACCCATAGATTTTAAGCATTCTTTTTGGACTGAGTTCATTTTCTTTATCGCACTAAACAGCGGCTTTGGAGATGATCTGGTACGAATTGATGGTAGTTTAGACTCATCTTCGTCCACCTGCTTCGAAGCAACGTCTATATTTGTAACACCGTCAACTTTCATATTCTCACCATTATCGTTACTTTCATTCGTTTTTCTTCTACACTTCCTTTCACTTTGCTTCACACTATTATTAGCATCTTCATCTTCAATAAATGCAATACATTTTTGTTTGGGATTTACACTTTTGTTCTTCACATACGTACCTTCAAATTAGGCATCTCTATGAGTTATCAACCTTAACACATCTTTTGTTAATCATCAAGTATAAACATAAATGTGAACATTTATATAGTTGTTAACAAATATTTATTATTCAGGAATCTAACAAACCTGCAAATTATTTACAATAATACACTCTACATAACGGTTACAAAGCAATTCAGACTACATTCTTTAAATTTCATACAGTACATGCACATATAGCTACTATTGCAGCTTGTTACCATATTAACATCTACAAACCATGTTCACAATTGTGCAAAAAACATGATTAAATAAAAAAAAATAAAAATAATTAACGTAAATTATATGTATTCACAAGTTAACATTATAACAATCTTTGAAATTGTTCATATGTTAACATCACAGTACACTACATATTTCGAACCAATTATAACGTATAACCAAACTAGTAATCTTATCCTTCTTTCACATATGAACATAAAGTCATTATTACATCTTGTTACCATATTACCATATTCCAAACATATTAAAATTTTGTAAAATTCTAAACACATGCACAAATAAACCAAACACATGTTAACAAAATCACATTGAGACACATGTTAACATATTATTAACCAAAAAAGTTTCTTTTACATATACATAACATAGCAACTGTTACATAAATTTACCATATTAACATAAGCTACACAGTTGAATAACTTTCAAAACAAGTTTTAACAGATTGTAAAAAAAAAATTGATAATTAAAAAAAAAATTAAACTGTTAACAAACCTACATGTAATCTCAAGTAAACACTTTCACAAGTGAACACTTTCACAAGTGAACACTTTCACAATCCATCAAAAAATGATACTTAAAAAAACAAAAACTTGTCAACAAACCTAAATGTAATCCTACCATACACGCATTCTAGAAAACTATATATTTCAGTAACCACCAAAACATTATATTTTTTGGCACATCTTGTTACCATTATAACATTTTCACAACATGTTAACAAGTTTGTATATTCGGAACTTGTCTGCAAAACAATCCAATGATAACAAATTCACATAATTTCACATGGTAACAAATTAAAAAACACATATAATCACAACGTTCATTAGTTCACACGCTGCAAACGTTCATGATCGTAGGTTACTATTATAGGATATACTGTTATTGTGACTTCTAAATACCTAACTTGTTCATAGTTTGCCATAAACACTTACCATTAACATGTTCATAGACATACAACCATCCAAGCAAGCATGTTAATTGATTTTATTACACTTACTATAACTTGTTAACAAACTATCAAATAATAATTTACTAGTCACAATACACTAATATCACATTACAATTAACAAAAAAAAATTTATACTTAATTCAACAACAACTTGCCAACGACTGATATGAACAACAATTAGGTTCCAAACTAAACAAGTAAACAAATCTCGTGTAAACCCCTCTGTTAACTTACTCAGTGACTTTTAACAAATTAACACACATGCAAACACATTATGCATCAACATAAATCATACCTGAAATGTTTTGTTGAGCTTGTCATTTTCTCGCAGAAACATCCATGTCCTTTACACACACTCGCAAAAAAAAATAAAAAAATTTAAAAAGATTAACAAAACAATAATTATATAAAAAACAGCCTACTAATTAATAAATTGATGGTCTGCGATTATAAAATTAACATCACAATACCTTGATTCTTGAACGTTTTCTGGTACAAAATTTTTTGACTTGGAATTAATTGAAATGCTCCGTATCTGGTAGCAGTTAAAATTATCAATTAGATAAAACTGCAATTCGATGGTTATTAAACGAAAGAAGGTTTTTGATGCTGCTCCAGTTAACAATTGCCGGTTTATCATCTTCGATTTTGAAATACAAACCGCTACCCTTTTCCGTGTTAATATACTATTATTTTATTAATTAATACTAAATCTAATCCAATCCATTAATCTAATAAATCTAACGGCTGATACTAGTTCTCAAGGTTCTCACAAATTTATTAGTTCTCATTTGAACTCAACCTTATTAGCAATTAAACAAGTTTCAAATAGCATTATCTCTCAAAAATCAAGTTTATGAATTTTAGACTTGAAAAAGTCCACTTTAATTCTCAAAAATCATGTTTAGGCTCAAAGTTTGGATCATTTAACTACCTAAACATGTTACACTACTTAATTTAGCAATAATTCATGACAAAAATCGGCCATAACCTGTTTATATCAAAAAGCCCCAAATTCACTACAAGAAATTCGTTCTTTTGCCACGAAATCATTTGTGGCGACAAAAATTTCGCCGCAAACAACCCGCTAAACGACAAAAAAATCCTACTTTTTGACTTGTTGAGTCAAACTTAACTATTGTGGCGACATGTCGCCAAAAAAGTCGCCGCAAATTTAATTTTACATTTTCTTTTCCATTTTTCTTAATAAAAACCTGGTCAAAGGTTGAAATTTTTTAATTGTGGTGACATGTCGCCACTAAACGTTGTCGCAATTGTTATTTTTTATTTTTATTTCATTTATTTTTTTCGCTCCAAATTGCAAAAATTATTAAGTGGAGGGAAAATTTCCCGCCATACCTATTGTGGCGACTTGTCGCCACTAATGTCGCCGCAAAAGTTGCCACAAATTTAATTTTACATCTCCTTTCCATTTAATTATGTAAGACGGTGGTGTGGTGGTGATTTAAGACAACAAGATGTGACGATGTTGTAACAATGGGGAATGTAGTGGTGATGTAAGTCGGTGAAATGAGGAGGTGATGTAAGATGGCGGAATGTGATGATCATGTAAGACGGTGGAATGTAGTGAAATGCGGTGATGATATGCGACGTTAGTAAAATGAGTCGGTGATGTAAAATGGTGGAATTAGAAAGCAATGTAAATTGGTGGAATGTGGTGATGTAAGATGGTAGTATGATATGGTAATCTAAAACGGTAAATTCTGGTGGTGATATAAGTCGGTGGAGTGTGGTGGCCATGTACGATGGTGGAATGAGGTAGTGATGTAAAACGATGGAATGTGGTGAAAATGTAAGATGGTGAAATGTGATGGTTATGTATGACAATGAATTGTGTTGGTGATGTATGACAATGGAATGTGGTGGTGTATGACGGTGGAATGAGGTGTTAATCTAAGACGGTGGAATGAGGTGGTGATGTAAGACGATGAAATGCGGTGGAAATGTAAGACGATGAAATGTGATTGTTATGTAAGAAGGGGGAGTTTGACGGTGACGTATGACAGTGAAAAACAAATCAAGAACCTCTGTAGTGATACAAATCAAGAACCTCTAATGAGTTACATCTTGTCAATTCACGTACCGCATCACTAATAATAGGTGGTGATGTAAGGCGGTTGAATGAGATGATGATGTAAGACGATGGATGTGGTGTTTATTTAAGACAACGAAATGCGATGATAATGTGACATTGTGAAATGTAATAGTGATGTAAGTGGATGAAATGGGAAGGTGACGTAAGTCGGTAAAATGAGGCAGTGGTGTAGGACGGTGGAATTAGAAAGTAATGTTAGAAGGTGATGTATGACGGTCTAATGTGGTGGTGATGTACGATAACTAGAATCTGGACGAGAACGACCAATAGAACGATAAGGAGGACGGAGACGAGAACAAGGACAACCACGGGGGAAAACCCGCAACGTACATTTGAGAGATTTACTAGAGGCTCGAAATGGTGCACTTTTGCCCATTGAATTTGAGGTGGACCATGGTTCCACTTTTATAGCTGTTGGTGACTATGGTAACTTATTTACCTCGAAGCTTGGAACATTGGTTGACCCGATTCCAACTTACTACGAAAGCTGGCGAAAAGTACCTGCACCATTTAAGACAACATTGATCCAC
This sequence comes from Rutidosis leptorrhynchoides, assembly GCF_046630445.1. Taxonomy (NCBI): domain Eukaryota; kingdom Viridiplantae; phylum Streptophyta; class Magnoliopsida; order Asterales; family Asteraceae; genus Rutidosis; species Rutidosis leptorrhynchoides. The sequence continues at coordinate 160,641,146 of NC_092343.1, read as the reverse complement.
GATTTAGAGGTTATATATAGTCAATATATATATATATATATATATATATATATATATATATATATATATATATATATATATATATATATATATATATATATTTGAACTAATATAATAATCTGATATTGTGTTATAATTTGCAGCAATGTTTCGATTTGGATCATCATATTCAGGGACCCCACGGTGATTCGATTCGAATGGCAATTGATAAGATGTTCGCGAAGCGATATAGTGGAAAGAAAAGCAAGGTTAAAGACAAATACTGGAAAAAACGAGGGGGGAAAAAGAACGCTGCTCAACTTAAAGATAGTATTCCCGAAGGTTCAAATATGGATTTAATTGAATGGAGAAAATATTACGATTTTTATATGGATCCCAAGAACATTTCCCGATCAAATTCAAATAAAAGATGTCGTGCGAAACAAACTCTAAAGCCAAGAACGGGAAGAAAGTCGTTGGCACAAAATCGATATGAACATGTAAGTTGATAACTATATATATATATATATATATATATATATATATATATATATATATATATATATATATATATATATATATATATATATATGCTGACTCTCGTTTTTATTTACATATGAACTAATTTGATTTATTTACAGCGTGATAAATCAACCAATGTCTTTGAAAATCTAATGAAGACGTATTATCGAGTAAACCGTTATAAAAATGGGGAATGGCGTCAAACAGAGTATGGAGAAAATTATGTAAGTAATTAGTTATACTTGATAACATTATTTATATATATATATATATATATATATATATATATATATATATGTGTGTGTGTGTGTGTGTGTGTGTGTGTGTGTTTGTGTATATATATGTATGTATGTATGTATGTATCTATATGTACATTTATGTATATATATATTTTTTATGAAAAGCAAACAGTTTATTATTATTAATTATAAACAAAAGAATACATACACATACAAACCTATCACATGAATGAGGTGGGATTATGCACAGACCCATAACCCATTTTCAAGTTACATGACCCATATTCACTAGGCTGTATATACAAGTAACAGCAGCAAAACCTTTGTGCGTGTGTATATATGTATGTGTTACAGATTTTATATATAATATCAATTATTTTTTTGTCGTAATTATGCAGCTTTCAATGCAAGAACTTCAGAAAAACAAGCCCAATCTGAGTGAGATAGAGATTATGGCGGAGGTTTTGGGCAAAACACGTGGTTGGAGGAGAGGTATTGGGATGAGAATACCCTCATCGTCTACATCCAGGTCATCCACAGCCCAAATGAGGAAACGATATTATACTTTGGACCAGGTTGAGGCTTTACGGGCCGAGGATCAGAAGAAGATAATGAAGAAAATGGAAAAGATATTCCAAAAGAAGATAAATGAACAAATGGTGCACTACCATGAGAATTACACCTCGAAACTCTATGACGCGGTAGGTAAAGGGAAAGAGGCCTACGTATATGACGCAGTAGGTAAAGGGAAAGAGCCTTACATATATGTTGATGCCGAGGACGAGGAAAACCGTGGTAATAGTGACGAAGATGATGGATATGGTGATAGTAGCGATGGTGTATCGGGATCTTTGGCTTGACTTTGGTGTTTAGATTTTAGTATCTAATTCGTATGTTAAACATATGATATTTTGAACAATTGGGTATGTACTTCGTATGTTAAACATATGATATTTTGAACAATTGGGTATGTAGTTCGTATTTTAAACGATTGTAATTTGTGTTATCGGAAACGTTTAGTTTGTAGTAGATTTGTTTCTTTGATTTGTTAGAAAACAAGCAATAACAGGTTTTGTATCTGCGAAGAAAACCCGGCATTTCCGGGTGGGAAGCATGAAAAGCCAAAGCAGGTTCTGCATATTTTTCTATTTATGGCGACATATCGCCAAACTGTATCGCCACAAATGATAATTTCTGAATTTAAAAATAAATTGAATAAATATAGATATATTCCTTTTTACAACCCATTTGTCACCACAAATATGTGGCCGCTAATAACATATGACATCAGATAACGTCATAATTGAGTTTAATTCTTCTTTTTTATTTGAAACAAAATTGTCGCCACAATTTCTCGCTGCAAACCATATTTTAGAATTTCTTTTACCTTTTCTTTAAACGGTGGTGGGCCCTACGTGTGTCGCCACAAAAGAGGACGCATAATATCAAAAGTGACGGATCTATTGCGGCAACATTTTTGTGACGTATTTGTTGTTGCAAAAGAGGATATTGTGGCGACATGTGGTCTAATGTGGCGAAAAGTTGTCGCCGTATTAGACTAGAATTGTTGTAGTGATTGCTCAAGAACACAAACCCTAGATTACTTAAAATTTGAAGTTTAAGGCTTCTAATCATGTTAAATAGCATCACTCTAGGTTATAAAAGCATAATACACAAACAATTTAAGTACAATTACACTAAAAGGCATCAAAATCGAATTGGGTATAAAATTTGTTCAAGAACACTAATTTTCGGATTAAATGGTGTTTTGGTGTAAAAATTTACCGTTTTCCTTGAGTAATTCCTTGATAGCATCCTTCTCAACATGATTTTGTGAAAGATTTGATGAAAAATGGTCAAAAATTGCGAATTTGTGTGTGTTTTTCGTGTGTATTTTCGCAGTTTTTGTGTGTTGTTATGTTGGGGACTGCTCTGTTCGGCCTTTTTATTTTTTTTTCTCTATTTTTGATTCTCCGCGACTTGCGGTGAAATTCCCCTTCAAACTCCGCGAGTCGCGGAGTTTGTATATTTTTTTATTTTTTATTTTTTTTATATAAAAATCTTAACTTATAAAACAATTAATTAATTAATTTTAAAATATTGTTTCCCTTGTTATTTAAGATGAGGTCGTTTCGGAACGATGTCCTAGTCCGTCCCTCGATAAAATTTTAAAATTTTTCAATTTAAAGCGCGATTTTAAAAGCAAAGATTTTTGAGTTTTTTTAATGTTTTTGGCATACTTTAATTCAATAAGATTAAAAATAATGATAATAAAAGTTCTCGTCCTTCCCTCGGGTAAAGAAATTTCGGTTCAAAGACCTAGTCTTCAACTCACGACGAATTTTAAAAATCATATTTTTAACTTAGCGAAATAAAGTAAATTTTTGTTTTTAAATTCACACCAAACTTAAATTTTATTTTTGTTTTTATACATACAAATTATATTAAAAATATTAATTTTTCAAATATTTGCAATTTTAAATAAGTTTACAATTTTAAATTAATATTTATATATTAATTTTAAAAACATGGTAAAAATAAAATTAAAAATCTTTTTGGCTTTTATCCCACTTTAATCAATCAAATATTATAAAAAATATGCGCCCCTCTTTTCGGTAAAGTAATTTCGGTTCCATAACCTAATTTAACTCATGACGAATTTTTGAAATATTTTGAGTTGTTTGATTAAAGATATTTATACCTTAAGAATAAACGTTAAATTTTGCAGTGATGTAATAAATTTTTGTATGATATCAATAATTTCGGTCGCAAGACCTAATTTTATCGAATATCAATTTAATACTTTATAGCGAACAAATTAGCGTTTATTATCAAAAGGTTAAAAATAAAAATAAAAATAAAAAAAAACTGTACAAACTTACCTGTGAAATAGATTTCTTAGTGATATGCTCTAGCCCACTCATAAGATAGTCGGACTAATTGGTTTTCCATGGCTACATAGGCGTAACCTCGAGCATTTAATGCTTTTTCTTCTAAACATATAAACGGTCCATCTCTGCATAAAGTAACAAATTCGGTATTTGAATAGGTTTGATTATTTGAACATTTACCTTCGTGTGACCATTTTCCGCATTTGTGACATTTTTCAAGGTGTCGTGCTCTTCTTTTCGCTGCAGATTTTGATTTTCCTTTACCAAATTGTAACTTATTATCTTCGCATCTGGATTCTTTTCTTACTCCGTCCAATTTTTCTCTGATTACTGATACTAGTTCACTTGGTAGTGTGTCATTATTACGTTTAGTAATCAAAGCGTGTAGCATTAGACCATGGTTTAATTCACAGGAAGTCTTCATTTCGTAAAAACCTAAAAAAAATAAAAATTCAGAATGGGGGGAGAAGACTAGTTCTTTAGGGTCTGCTAGGGAAAGACCATTCGGGTTCCATTTTCGAGAACTACACGAAAACAGAAAATCTAACTTTAACATAAATACATATTATCCTTTAAAGACTTGATTCTCCCCACACTTAGTTAGCTGTGGTATCGAAATTGTGATTAACATCGTTGTTAATTTCCATCGGACTATCTATGTAATGTTTAACTCTGTGACCATTAACCTTAAATTCAATCCCATTTGAATTTATTAATTCTACTGTTCCGTATGGGAAAACTCTTTTGACTATGAATGGTCCAGACCATCTTGATTTCAATTTTTCAGGAAATAGCTTGAATCGTGAATTGAAAAGAAGAACTCTGTCTCCTTCTTTAAATTCTTTTGAACTTCTGATTCTTTTATCATGCCATTTCTTCGTTCTTTCTTTATAGATTAACGAATTTTCGTATGCTTCATGTCTTAATTCTTCTAATTCGTTTAATTGACTTAACCGTAGACGTCCAGCTTCATGTAAATCAAGATTACATGTCTTCAAAGCCCAAAATGCTTTGTGTTCAATTTCTACTGGAAGATGACATGTTTTTCCATAAACGAGTCTAAAAGGTGTGGTTCCAATTGGAGTTTTGTAGGCTGTTCTAAAAGCCCAGAGTGCATCCTCCAATTTAATGGACCATTCCTTCGGATTTGATCCTACGGTTTTCTCTAAAATACGTTTTAAAGCCCGGTTGGTATTTTCAACTTGTCCACTTGTTTGTGGATGATATGCAGTGGAGATTTTATGAGTTACTCCATATCTTTTAAGAACTTTCTCAAGTTGATTATTACAGAAATGAGTACCCCGATCACTTATTAAAGCTTTCGGTGTTCTAAACCTTGCAAAAAGATGTTTTAAAAAGTTGACTACAACTCGTGCATCGTTAGTTGAGAGAGCTTGTGCTTCCGCCCATTTAGATACATAATCAATGGCAATGAGAATATAGAGATTATTATGAGATTTTGGAAATGGACCCATAAAGTCAATACCCCAAATGTCAAATACTTCACATACTTGAATGACATTTTGTGGCATTTCATCACGTTGACTTATTTTTCTGGCCCTTTGACAAGCATCACAGGATTTGCAAAGAAGGTGTGCGTCTTTGTAAATTGTAGGCCAATAGAATCCAGCATCATAAACTTTTCTTGCTGTTAGTTAAGGCCCATAATGCCATCCTGTTGGTCCTGTGTGACAATGGTTTAAAATTTTACTAGCTTCATCCCCGAATACACATCGACGTATTATTCCATCTTGACAACTTTTAAACAAATGTGGATCTTCCCAGAAATAGTGTTTTATATCACTAAAGAATTTCTTTCGTTTTTGGTACGATAATCCTTTTTCAAGGAATCCACATACTAAGTAGTTTGCATAGTCTGCAAACCATGGAATTTCATTATGATCTATCTTCAATAGATATTCATCAGGAAAGTTGTCTTGTATGGCCGATTCATTTAGAACTTCTAATTCAGGATTTTCAAGACGAGAAAGATGATCAGCGGCGAGATTTTCAGCTCCTCTTTTATCTCGGATTTCAATATCGAACTCTTTTAAGAGTAAGATCCAACGAATTAATCGTGGTTTGGCATCTTGTTTCGAAAATAGGTATCTAAGAGCAGAATGGTCGGTATAGACCACCGTTTTAGCTAGAACGAGATATGATCGAAATTTGTCAAAAGCAAAGACAATAGCAAAGAGTTCTTTTTCAGTTGTTGTGTAGTTCGTTTGTGCTCCTTGTAACGTCTTACTAGCATAATATATAGGTTGAAATCGTTTTTCAATCCTTTGTCCTAAAACGGCTCCCATTGCAAAATCACTTGCATCGGACATTAGTTCGAATGGTAGATTCCAATTTGGTGTTATCATGATCGGTGCATTAGTGAGTTTCTCTTTAAGAATATTAAAAGATTTGATGCATTCATCCGAAAAGATGAATGGAGCATCCTTTTCTAGGAGTTTATTCATAGGAGTGGCAATTTTAGAAAAATCTTTTATAAAACGTCGGTAAAAATCGGCATGCCCTAGAAAACTCCTAACTCCTCTAACATTGGTGGGATGTGGAAGTTTAGCAATTACATCTACTTTAGGTCTATCTACTTCAATTCCTTCCTTTGAAATTTTATGACCAAGAACGATGCCTTCTTTAACCATGAAATGGCATTTCTCCCAATTAAGTACTAGATTTGATTGTTCGCATCTAATAAGCATTCGTTCAAGATTAACTAAACATGATTCAAATGTATCACCGAAGACTGAAAAGTCATCCATGAAAACTTCCATGCATTCTTCTATCATGTCATGAAAAATCGCCATCATGCACCTTTGAAAGGTTGCAGGGGTGTTGCAAAGTCCAAATGGCATGCGTTTGTAAGCAAAAGTACCATAAGGGCACGTGAATGTGGTTTTTTCTTGATCTTCAGGTGCTATTGGAATTTGAAAATATCCAGAAAATCCATCAAGAAAACAATAGTAACTGTTTCCGGCTAACCTTTCCAACATTTGATCAATGAAAGGTAAGGGAAAGTGATCTTTTCTGGTGGCGTCATTTAATTTTCTATAATCAATACACACACGCCATCATGTTACAGTTCTAGTAGGAATAAGCTCATTTTTCTCATTTGTAATGACAATCATGCCACCCTTCTTAGGTACGCATTGAACTGGGCTTACCCATGGACTATCAGAAATTGGATAAATTAAACCTGCATCTAGCAGTTTAATAATTTCTTTCTTAACTACATCTTGCATATTAGGATTTAGTCTTCGTTAGCGTTGTACATACGTTTTATGACCTTCTTCCATAAGGATTTTATGTGTGCAATACGAAGGACTTATTCCTTTAATATCAAGAATCTTCCATGCAATGGCTGGTTTATGAGCTTTTAACACAGAAATGAGTTGTGATTTCTCATTTTCAGTAAGAGAAGACGATATTATTACAAGTAATTCAGATTCACCATGTAAATAAGCGTATTCCAAATGGTTTGGAAGTGGCTTTAACTTTAATGTCGGAGGTTCTTCTATCAATGATTTATATCGATATCTGTCTTCTTCTTTTAGCATTTGAATTTCTTCTGTTGTTGGTTCATATCCATTAGCTATTAGTGTAGCTAACATTTCAGCTTCATCAATTGGTTCAGTTCCTTCTCCTAAAGAACATTCTCCTGTTCCTTGTAATTCTGGAAATTCTTCTAACAATTCTGCATGTGAATCTATAGTTTGAATATAATAACATGTATCATCTGCAGATTGCGGTTGTTGCATTGCTCTTTCAACCGAAAAGGTAACACTCTCATCCTCTATACTTAGGGTCAGTTTCTTACCAAACACGTCTATCATTGCTTTAGCCGTGTTTAAGAATGGTCTTCCTAATATGAGAGGAACTTGATAATCTTCTTCCATATCCAGAACAACAAAATCTACTGGAAATACTAAAGTACCAACTTTAACTAGCATGTTCTCCATTATCCCTCTAGGATATTTTATTGATCTATCGGCTAGTTGTATGCTTATTCTTGTTGGTTTCAATTCTCCAAGGTCTAGTTTAGCGTATAGTGAATACGGCATTAAATTTATACTAGCACCTAAGTCTGCCAATGCTTCTATTGAACTAAGACTACCCAGAAAACATGGAATTGTGAAACTTCCTGGATCAGATAGTTTTTCTGGTATCTTATTCAACAGCACTGCTGAACAATTAGCATTCATAGTAACAGCCGAGAGTTCTTCCATTTTCTTTCTATTCGTGATCAGATCTTTCAAGAATTTAGCATATCTAGGCATTCCTGAAATCACAACAATGAAAGGAAGATTTACATTTATCTGTTTAAACATATCCAAGAATTTGGATTGCTCGGCTTCAAGTTTCTCTTTCTTCATTTTACTCGGGTAAGGAAGTGGTGGTTGGTATGGTTTAACATAAGGTTTATCCTTAACTGTGTTATCTTCATTAACCTTTTCAACTACCGGTTCTGTTTCCTTATCTAGTTCAGGTTGTGGTTCTTGTGGAGTAGGAATAGCTTCATCAGAAGTTATAGGTATTTCAGGTGGTTTAAGTGTAACACCACTTCTTGTGGTAATGGCTTTAGCCGTTTCATTCCGGGGGTTAGCATTTGTATCACTAGGTAAACTTCCCGGTTTTCTTTCACCTATTAACCTTGCTAGGTTACTTACTTCTTGTTCCAAATTTTGAATTGAAGCTTGTTGATTTCTAAATGCTTGAGCATTTTGTTCATTAGTTTGTTTCTGAGATGTGAAAAACTGTGTTTGAGTTTCAACTAGCTTCGTCATCATATCTTCTAAATTCGGCTTTTTATCATTGGTTTGTGGTGGTTTGTTTTGAAAATTAGGTCTTTGCTGATTGTAAGTATAGTTGGATACTTGTTGATTACTAGGACCTTGTTGGTTGTTGTATGGAATATTTCGGTTGTAATTCTGGTTTTGATTGTAAATTGGTCTTGGCGGTTGATAATTATTCTGATAATTATTTCTAGGCCTTAGGTTTATGTATGAAATATTCTCTCTTTGTTCCATTGTTAGTTCAATACTAAGACAATCTTTTGTCAAATGTGGTCCTCCACACTGCTCACAACTAATTCGTATTGAGTGTATATCTTTAGTCATCTTTTCCATTCGTCTCTCGACAACATCTATCTTTTCGAAAATGGAATCTAAGTCATGGCTAGAATCGGTTCTAGCTGCTTTAGATGATCTAACGATATCTTTTTCTTGGTGCCACTCATGAGAGTGGGAAGCAGTGTTATCAATAATTTTATAAGCATCAGTTTTGGTTTTCTTCATAATAGAACCACCAGCTGCTATATCTATGTCTTTTCTTGTAGTGATGTCGCATCCTTGGTAGAATATTTGAACTATTTGACAGGTGTCTAAACCATGTTGCGGACATCCTCTTAATAACTTTCCAAATCTTGTCCACGCCTCATATAGAGTTTCATTTGGTTTCTGTGTGAACGTAACAATTTCTCCTTGAAGTCTTACGGCTTTAGATGCCGGAAAGAATTGTTTAAGAAATTTTTCAACTAAAACGTCCCATGTATCAATCGGCCCTTCAGGTAACAATTCCAACCAATCTTTGGCTTCTCCCTTTAAAGTCCAGGGAAATAACATGAGATATATCTGTTCATCTTCCACTTCTCAGATTTTAAATAGTGTACAGATCCTATTAAAGGTACGAAGATGTTCATTTGGATCTTCCTTCGGCGCACCACTAAATTGGCATTGATTAGTCACCATGTGTAGAATTTGTCCTTTGATTTCATAATTTGGCGCATTAATGTCTGGATGAGTAATTGTGTGACCTTGGCCAGTGCGTTTAGCTCTCATTCGGTCTTCCATACTTAAAGGTTCCAGATTCTCCATAATTGAATTTGTTGAATCTGAATCACTAGAGGATTCTGATTTAATGGTTCGTTCCTCAACAATCTCTGTTTGAATGATTGGTGGTTCCGGAGGAAAAATTAATGGTTCAGGATCTATGAATCGTCCCTGAATATTCTCCGGATTCTCAATTGTGAGGTCGGGTTCAAAAAATGGATTATCAGAAATTTGAATTGTAGTACTTGGTCGACTGGATGACGATTCTAAAGGAAAATCAACGGCGGTAATATTAGCTAGATGTCTTGATCTGGTTACAGGTGGTGAACGTACAAAAGGTGGTGAACGTCTTGCTCGGTGCATTCACTGAATATCCTATTAGTTTTTAAAAGGAAAGAAAAATTATATAAGTTATCCAATTAATAGACTTTTTTGATTTTGCCCACGTTTCGAATAGCCAAAAGATGCAGCAGAGGGGCAGGATTCGTTTGGTCTCAATATAATTGAGTACTGTTTGGCTCCAATAACCCGGTCCACGTACAAATCCAACTATTACTACGAACCAGAAAATTTTGATGTCTATCAATTTAACCACTTAAAATAAATTTTCGTAATTTTAAGAAATTTAGATAAGAAGTAGAATAAAAATCTATGTCCTAAAACTAGAATTGCGAGAAATAAGAAAGAAAAAGAGCGCGTCGAAAAAGGTCGAAAAAGAAAAGGGTTGAAAAATAAAAGGCGTCGAAAAATAAGAAAGAAAAAGAGTGACTATAAAACTTTAAAAATACTCGACTAACCCAACATTCTTACTATCACTAACTTAAAATTAAAATTGCTAATTGAGATTACTAATTGGAGTGATAATTAATAATTGGAACCTCTTTGATTGTATTTTGTACTTTTGAGCTTTTTGGTCGTTTGCGTCTTCAATTCGTCGAATCTGTCTTTTGTCTTCACCTTTTATTATTTAAACGAATATCACTTGTAAATAGAACAAATGCAACTAAAAGCTTGTCTTTCTTGAGGGATAATGCTATGAAATATATGTTCGTTTTTAGCATTACTAGTGGATGAACTCCAACATGTACTATGGGCACATCAGACAACGCCGAAAGATAGTACGAACGAAACACCCTTCAGTCTGGTATAAGGAACCGAGGCGGCCATACCGGCTGAAGTGCTAGTTCCAACTGATTGAATCACAGAATTCGATGAATAGAAAAACGACGACGCATTGTGAGAAAATTTGGATGCCCTGGAAGATCGGAGAACAATAGCGTACATCCGGCAAGCTGCAAAGAAACAACAAATCACAAACCACTATGACAAAAAAGTCAAACCATTGGACTTTCAATTAAACAGTTTGGTATTACGCAGCAACGAAGCCAGCCGACAGCAAGATGTCGGCAAGTTAGGCCCAGATGGGAAGGACCCTACAGGGTTATCGGGATAACTGAGTATGGTGCATACCACCTGGAAACACCGGATGGAGTTCCGATACAATGCCATTGGCACGCCTTTCATTTAAAGAAATATCATGTGTAGCTTATCTGCACCCGTGAGGACTGGTCACCCACTTAGACGGCAGAAACACTTATGTATTCAAGTAATTTCTATGTATAAGTCATCAATAAAGCTTCACTTTATATACTTATGCACTGTAGTGACTCTGAATATGACACAAGTAACACCAAATATCTTTTGGCATATTTCGGACCTACCGCTAGAAGAAATGCTTTCTAGCTTTCGTTGGTAGGAGGACACCCCTTGAAGAACCTTAACGGATAACAAGGACGTCCGACCATATCATTGGTGGCCCGGTTTTACCGTATAAACAACTCGACCACACTCACGCGTAGTCTAGATATCTACGTTTTTGTCATGACAAACAAGTACAACTCAACGGAAAAGTAAACTAGTTTATAACACGGCATACAAAAAATTGTCGAAATTACATCAATTATACAAAAACCCAACCGAGTGCATATCTCTACGGTTGATAATTTACAATATCCTCAACGGATGAGTTCTCGTCCCTACAAATTCTATCTAGCTCCTCAAAACTAATCCGGCTGAGAGCTTCATGTGCCCGATGGCAGTCCTCCACACAGGTAGCACTCAAAAGAGTTTTCTTCTTCTGAGCCGCGCTGCCAGGTGGCAGAAAACACTACACCGCCTTCAAAACCTCAAAAGTAGTCAACTTCTTAATGACCTCAATAAAGGCACCAAATGGTTGACCAACAATAGACGACTTGAGAAGTCGGGCAAAAAGCACAGGAATACCATGCTGGAGACGGGTGAGTTCGCCTAGCATGGTCGACACCTTCTCCGATAACTTTTTGTTGTCATCAGAGAGCAAGGCAACTTTCTCCTGTTCTTGGACAAGAGCAGCCCTCAACGACTCCTGCGCTTCCCGAGAAACACGCAGCTCATTCTGAATAGGCCCCAACGCCTCCTTGGCCGACAACAACTCCCCTTCAAGACGGGCGATCGTCCCTGACAATTCCGCCACCCGACGGTTATCATTCTCAAACAGCACACAATGCTCGTGAATACGACGAGCATCAGCCTCGCTTCGGTTCAGTTCATCTGTCGAAAGATGCTGAGCAAATACGGAGAATTGGGAACGCAAATGCTGTGCCTGGGTAGCGGAAAGCGCAGCCAGCACCTCTTTCGAAGCCGGAAAAGTGATAAAGTCAAGATACTCCTTATAAACCGGATAGTCTGAAGCTTCACAGCGGAACAGATCACGGAACGGCCCAATATTACAGTCGGGCAGCACATAAACATTCTGCCCGACACTAGTCGTCAACCGAGGACGAGCATCCGAGATCTATACCACGGGCTCTTTACCGGGACGATGCCCTTGAGCACAAGATACAGTTAAATCAAAGAAAGAAAAAAAAACAACGCATACCTTCGGCTGCCGGCTCAATCCGACGCCTGGTACGACGGATCAGTCCGCCCTCCGAAGAGCCACCATTCGAAGATTCCAAATCTTCAGGAGGCGACATCCTGCGACGGCTGGAGGGCGCTGGTGTGGTCCCTTCGACCAGTTTATCGGTAAAGACCATGCCATCCAGGCTCGTCGCCGTCAGAACTTCTGACACGGTCAACTCTGCAAAAAATATAAATTATCATCATATAAATCATGGTAGCCCTAAAAGACAGGAAGAGTCAAACGGTAAGATACCTCTCCCACCTCTTCGGGTAACAGGAATTCTATCAGCATGAGTCCAATTGTTGCTAACATTAGCCATTACCAGCATTTGCTCCTCATAAGACCATTGAGGAATCCTCAAGCCCCTCAATTGGTCTACCATCAATTCACCTAGCTCAGAAAGCTGCCTCAACGGCTGAACAGTCACATACCTAAACAGATAGAACTGTTCGTTCTTTAACGGGAAGTCAGAACATTTGGCAAAAACAAATGATTGCACCCAATTGTCTGCAATCGCTGGTGCCTCCTCAAGAAAATCAATTTCATCGATAAACGTATATCAACCTTTATGATAGGACGATAGCCGAAAAATGCTTCTAAAAATATTCAAGCTTAGGCTCATGCCTAAACCATTGAAATACATCTCGAACAACACGATTGCACGAACGCCATTCGGATGTAAACGAGCAACACTAAGGTTATAGAAATTTAAAACCTTCGTGAAAAGCGGGTGAAGGGGTACCTCAAATTTGAAACCTCGAACGGCCTCAAATAGATGGCACAATTTAAAGTACGTTGCTGTGATCTTGGAATGATCAACTCCAAACCTCGCATCTGAGCACATATGTGGCAAATCCTATCGAGATACGCCTCGTCAACACTACTAGGTGCACGTAACACATCATGAAGAATGTTAGGTCTGGGGCCCATACTGAAGAAAAAAGGATGAAAATGCAAACCACAGAAGACAAGAAAATCGCTTCTCTGTAATTTACAAAGCAAGTACTCTCGAAGGTGGGAAGAATAAAATGAAGAGAAACGCTACTTTTTATAGGAAAAAGTCCCGCGTGGGACCCATCCAACTCAAAAAAGGTGCGTTGGAACACGAGAAGTACTATGATTAAGAAAGCATGCAATGCGCATTTATTGCACGTCAAATCACGTGAGGGGGTCACAATAATTTAAAGTTTGGCAACACAACTGTCCCAGCTGACCTTACCAAACAGGGGGACTTGATGATACGCATAATGATCCGTCTCAAAATAGGCAAGCATCTCGGAAAAAATCACACCCGGCACTACGAGTCCCGGGTTGCCAACTCCTTTTCTCGTCATCCGTCTGACGTCTTCCCGGATACTCCTCCATGACGGATAAATGGAAAGGCTAAGAACCTGGATGACAAACACGTAACCGGCACCTTACAACCGATCAAGATAATCGTAACTAGGAATTTCAAGACCAGTCATCATAATCGTGACTGTCAAGAAACACTTAGAACGTATCTAGGAGAAACCTACCCGGCTGGACCGAGAACATCGTAATGCTATAACCGGAACCAACTCACCGGATACTCCTCCATGACGTCTTCCCGGATACTCCTCCATGACGGACAAATGGAAAGGCTAAGAACCTGGATGACAAACACGTAACCGGCACCATACAACCGATCAAGATAATCGTAACTAGGCATTTCAAGACTAGTCATCATAATCGTGACCGTCAAGAAACACTTAGAACGTATCTAGGCGAAACCTACCCGGCTGGACTGAGAACATCGTAATGCTATAACCGGAACCAACTCACCGACACCATCATCTCGGTCTACTAAACCGACATAAAGACACTCCCGGGACAAGCACGTTGTCCCGAAACAAGAGTGCGTCACCACTGAGCAGGCACCTCATCCCGGAATGACCACTTGATCACGGAACAAGCACGCGGGCAAGTCGCGTTCCACGTCAGCCTGCAAATTTAGGGAAGTTCGTTAGAATATGTTATTCCCCACGAAAGGGACAGGTGCCACGTCACCCCTTGGGATTGACAAAGTTTGTTAAAACCATGAAAGGGACATGTGCCACGTCATCATTCCCTCCACAACATCTATAAATACACAAGTGAAATCATTCATTTAAAAAAGACACTGGATGCATAAACGTTACTCTGCTAAAATCAATTACGATAACGTCACTCCAGTCGTTAGCTTAATTTCGATCGGTGCTCCGATCACCATCCGAGTTAACCCACACTAAGATATTAACTTATTCGATTCCGATCAAATTAGGTTAATCTACTTGATTGTTTTACGCCCTTGGAATCCATATTCCAAATCGGGGTTCGCACAATTATTGGAGTTAAAACAATCAACTTACTCCTTAACCCAAATTAAGCACTCAAACCCGAAATCTCATCACCCATTATGATTTTGGTTTGATCACGAACGTTACTATGTTTTGGTATTTTTATAGTTTTTTTTTTGTTTAATTGAGAAATGTACATGAATTGCACAGAGCTGCTCATGATGCTGGTGCTGCTACGGAAATTATAGATATTGGCAAAACACGAGTGGACGATTAACGCAACACTAGGATCGGCCTGTTCTTAAAAAGGATTAATTGGGGAGCTTTACAACAGTGCCTGCATGAGAATAACTATTATGGATGTTACAAATTAATAAGGGTGTATACGTTGACTGCAGTTGGCAGCAGCAATAGAAAGTCTGGGTTATGACAGCAGCAATTTAGATAAGAGTTTTGGGATGAAGCAAAGACCCGATGGTGATATTGAAATCCATGAAATATTATGGGAAGGAGATTTCCACATACCGACATGCTCAAAATGTGACTGAATTCTTAAACCCGATGTAACTCAATTCTAGTAACTAGTATTAATACATGGAATCCGTTTTTACTACCACTAATTGACTAACTGGCTTAAGGTGTCTCTTTTTGAAGGTTGTGTTTTTTGGTGATAATGTACGTACCAAAAGATAGAGCGATTGTAGCTATGGAAGCTGCTGCAGGGTGTGATGCTTTCCTCGTTCTTGGTTCATCCGTTATGACAATGTCCGCTTTCTGACTTGTCGGGTACAAATGTGGTTGGAGCAATTATACATAGCTGCTCATGATGCTGGTGCTGTTACAACAATTATAAATATTGGCAAAACTCGAGCTGATGATATTGAAGATTTTAAAACTAACGCGAGACTGGGAGAGATCCGTTGTGCCTGAAAACCATTTGAATGTAAGTTTAGATTTACCTGAATCATGATTCCAGTTGGGTGTTACTGCAGATATTACCACGGGTTCTAAACACCACATCGCTCAGTGTTCCTGTTTTTTAAGACTATAAACAAGACAATACGTACTAATTGTTTGTTGTGTGGTTGGAACCTAAAATTAATTAATCCGTGATGCTGACTTCATCGACTTCTCCTAATGGGTTAGTGCAAATATTGAGATCCTACTGTTGGCATGCTGTTATGGGACAAGGTATCTGTGCCACATGTTCTTGTTTGTTAAAACTGATATATGTGCGTGTAGTAAAGTTATTTTCCATTCACAATAAATATGCAAAGATAAATTAATGTTTGTATATGCACTATTTGGAAATGGGTATATTGTATTCAATCAATAAATACCCAACCGTAAAATTGTTTTTGGACCATTTCTAACCCTTGGTAGTGATATCACGGTCAGTTTTGCACTTTTAAGCCAAAAAGTGCAATCTGATTTGGCAATGTCAATTTCTGACATTTTTTAACCCCATATGTCAGTTTTTTTTTTCAAATATTAGATAGAGTGATGTGGTAAAATCATATTGAAAATGGGTGGGAAAAAATTAATTAATAATAAAAATATAATTAATGAAAATTTTTGATTGGTTGGGAGAAAACAAACGCACCTTCACATTTGTGCCACTTGGTGACGGATGGATACAAAACTAACTGACGCTCCATTAGGGGCCGTCAGTTTTCGTCAATTTTTAACACATCATCTGACGAGGGGGAAACTAACGGAGGGTTGGTAAAGGTCTTATAACACTATAGTTACAATAACAAGAATATCCAAACATTACACTGTAGATGTGATATGTATATTTTATCCAAACAAATCAATCTGTGAATTTTCTTTTTCCAAAGATGCTTGTTACACAACTATTGTGTAAGGAACACTTGATCTAGTTTTTATTCTAGCTGCTCGCAAAGTATAAATAAATACCAGGAGGGTTACCGGTTTTATAGTACCACTCTGCGAGTTAATGAAAACCCATAACATATATGATGCATACAATCAGAATACAACTAAATTAAAAAGTAACTTAAAGTTATTAGTGGATTGTAGTTACGGATCCAAGTAGTGAAGCTCTGCTTTCGAGGAAGCTCTTGGGAACTGCATAACATCCTTAGAGAAGTTGTACCTTTCCTAAACATCAACAGTTGCACGTGGTCGGATTGATATTTTTTCAAGAGTGGGAGAATGTTCAAGTAAAAGCTTTATAAATAGCAACAAGGATCTTGATCTTTCTACATCCATTATATTTATAATTTTCAAGCAGTTCAATGTCTGGTCTAAACAGTCAGAAGCTTCCAAATAAGCTATTGTTGGTTTCACATCCAAATACACGTTTGGAAGATCCTGGAAATACATTAAAAGTGAGACTGACTGTGTATAAAAGGAACCCACATTAAATTACTATATATGCACACACAACACAAAAACACAAGAGAAACGTTTAGCACTCTTTACCTGATTGTACACATCGAGTCGTCTCAAGTTAGGTGAGTTCCGAAGGATACATAAAACACCTTGAAGTTTGTATAAATCACCAAATTTGAAGTCTCGTAAGTAGAGAAGTTTTAAACTATTAGTTGGGTGTGGAAGCCACTTGGGAATATTTTCTGCAATGGAAAACTGTAAGGGTGAAAGTAAGATTATAAGTTAACAAAGAAGATATGGTTGGAAGATGATACGAAATAATATATGAGAACTAACTATACACAAGAGTTGAATGGTAAAGTTCACTTGCTCAAACGCAAAATGATGAAGAGCAAAATATAAATATTAGAATTTAGGGTTAAGGCTATTCAAAGGCCATATACTTTTTATTTTGTCCCGATGTAGTCCATATACCCAAAAAAATACTATTATAGGCCATAAACTTTAAAAAAATGTGTTAATGTAAACCGTTGACCTGATAAATAAGGTTGATCGATTTTGTAGGTTGATTTTCAAAAAAGTATAATTTTTTTTGTTCCAATGTAAGCTTTATACAAAAAAAAGTACTAATGTAGTTCACATACTTTCAAAAAGTGTATCGATGTAGGTCACATATTTTCCGTATCGATGTAAACAAAAGGTGACCTGTTTAGCCGGTAACAAGTTACCTTTTGTTTACATCGATACACTTTTTCAAAGTTTATGGCCTATAATAGTATTTTTTTGGGTATGTGGACTACATCGGGACAAAACAAAAAGTATATGGCCCTTGAGTAGCCTTAACCCTAGAATTTAAAATTCAACTCGTACCTGGAGAAAATACTCGTCGATAACAAAATACCCAACACATGGCATATTACTTAACAAGCTTGCCAAATTAACTCTCTCAACTCCCTGAATAGGTTTTTTGATAAATATACCAAACTCACTAAGACATTTACTATGCAACAAGTGGAGCAAAGTTGCATCGGGGCAACTCCTGATCAATAACTGAAACAACTTTGTAGACTTGATCTTGAAATTGTAAACATTGGTGCATTCAAACAATTGCAACATCTTGAGCTGTGGTAAGTTGATAATAGTTCCATGTAAGTTAGCCCCAAATTCAATATTCCTAAGCCTAAGTTTTTCGAGATATAGAAATCCTTGAAACTCAAGTGGTGGCTTAATGATACAGTTGTCAAGTTCTAGGATTCTCAATTCTAGACAATGAAATAAATAATATGGAAGTTGATAACGTTGGTTTGAATTTGTAAGGATGAGTTCTCTAACACCATCTCTTGACAATGATGAAATCCATTGATTGACTTCTTGGAAACTATCAAGAAACATGTTTGGTATGTGAAGATGTAACTTTAAGCGAGGACCCTTGAGATAGTTAAAGATATAGTTTGTGATCCTAATAAATCCATTATGACCAAAACTTCCATTTTTTGCAAACTTTTCTGAGAAATGTTTATCAAGAACCAATGACCTAATTGAAGTCCATCTGTACCTCCATTTTTTTGACAGGACATGTGTCCTCACCGCATCTACAACAGGTAGCTTCTCTAAAATCGAGTCTATCAAATTCTCTGCCAAATTACTGATTCTATCCATTTCAGTACAAGTTACAAACCTCCTCTTAGCATTGTTATCTGTCATTACATTCAAGAAAACAAAGACTGGTTTATTTAATTACTATGATACTCTTTATTTTTATTTTTATTAATTTGTTTTTTCTTCAATCAAAATCGATAAAGATTTCCACAACCAAGATGCGCAAAATGTGATGTAGTTCTTAGGCCGATGTTATATCAATTTACTTATGAATGGAAGTAAGATCAATTTTCTTATAAATGGGTCGATTTGGGCTATGATATATCTCTCAATGGGTCAAAAGGTAAAATAGAAAAACTGCTTGATAAACAACAGATCTAATGAACTGAGAGTTTCCCAATGTGTATCTTCGATCCATAAAACCTCCCAAATCATTTCTATCAAAGTTTTAGTTTATTATCAAAGTAGTATATATATGTATTTGATAATCATATTTGATACACTAGTTATTTGTATAAAAGTTTGGACGAGAAGTGTTTCAGGTCAACGCAACCTCACATGTATCTAGTTAACAAACCAATCATTAACTAACCTGCCCATTTTACCACCTATGGTTTCATAAAGGGGCTTATCTTTTTTAGTAGTTGTCAAATATTTTTCTGTTGTGCTTATGTAACTTTCATGTCATCTCCCAATAAGTAACATCATTAATGTTTCCTGTTTAATATTAAGATTTGTGCAGCCCATATGGAGCTTACAGTACTGGTTTCAAGCCAATTACTCATCAGGTAATCTGAATACACTTAGTTGATACTATATGCATTTTTCTATTTGTTGATTAGTCGTCTTTATAATGCTTAAAGTTCAAAAGGTGAATAGCTAAAGCAATCTATTCATACTTGCTGCTTTATTCTTTAGGGATTCTAATAAGTATCTAAGTTAATATTCGGTCTCTTGAATATGTTTAGAGTAAATCGCTAACTAGGTTATAACAATCTCAAATAACTCGAATTGCTAAACCAGAATGAACGAATTCAACTGGAATAAACAATGAATGTGTGACAGCATTAAATTGAAGAAAATAAAAAGTCGAATAGAAATTACAACATGAATCATGTTTTTCACACATAAGTACGTTTATTTGAATATCATTAAATCGTATTATGAGGGAGAAATAAACTTACCGATATTCAAAATAAAAGATGAATCCATTGGAGTACCGAATAGAGTTTAGCGCCGAAACTTGCAGTCCCTCTCGTTTTAAGTTTTGTCAGACTTTCAGGTTTATAGGGTTTAGGTCACTGTGGCATGAGTAAACATACCTCGAATTTTAACCAAAACTTTTTATTTGGAGAATAGGTCCTTGTTCAATTAAAATTAGTACGGAGTTCAATACTCTTTAGTTAAACTTTAATTAACTAATAATTTAATTAAGTAAATAATTTGTCTTTCTTTCAATTGAAGTCGATGATCTTTCCACGTACCAAGATGCTCAAGTGTGATAGACTTCTTAAACCGATGTAAACCTATCATTTAGCATTGCGCTATCTAAGAATTTAAACAACATAATGAAAACTAACTAAGTGTGAGTGGTTGGTATCTCGATGATGTTGACATCAACAACGACGACGCCTTTAAGGTAGTACAATGTGTGTTGCCATATAAGGAATTACAATACCAATTTTTATCGAGTAGTATTTTGTTTGTGGAAGTTGATCTTTTTTTGCCAAAAATAACGAAAACTTCTATAAAATCGAAAACGTTTTCTAAAAGAAAACGTCTTTAACCAAATATACAAAAGATGACCTGATGAGGCTCGTACCTAAAAAGCAGCATAGAAACTAACTATCTATACCGAGTCTCATCTACATTAAGGCAAACCAAACTACCCCAGAAGGAGAATCGAAACAAAAAACATAAAAAAAAACATCAAACTAACATCCAACAGTAGACCTTACGGAAAAATGACAAAACGTAACAAGCATCGAATCTTCGACCTTTTTAAACTTGCCATGTAAAATCTCTCGACCGATATTTTCCGGAAGAGTTCTCGATCTTAAAGGAGAGAGCATAAGAAGATCAATCACCAAGCAAAGTATCGGAAGAATGAGGGGAAAAACCACGGTTAGCCAAGTTTTGGAAGGCATCTATATTCGAAGTTCATAAAATTCGCACCCGACGATCCAACCTGGTTACCATCTTGAGGAACCATAACAAATTTTAGATTGCTTCTCCGTAAACCAAATCTTCGTTATAATCCTTGAGTTATAAAGATCGCAAGGTATGTATCTCTTTCGCCTACTTTCATGTCTTCAAATTAGCGCTACTAATTTGAACTTTTGATAAATGCCTATTAAAGACATGCCAAATTTTATAAAATCATTCACACGAGGGCACCTCACAGTCGCAATATATTCTCCCGCTTCGCCCAATCAAAATCAGGGTAGGCTTTTCTTCGTTCTTGTCTTCATTGTGTAAACCCAAAGATACTTCCTTCTCCATCTTCTTCTCCGTTCTTTTTTTTAATGATTTGACGAAAGTGGAATTTGCAGCAAAAGAGCTCGAACCAACATCAAGCAATATACGTTGATTGCAGTGGGCAGCAGCAATAGAAAGTCTGGGTTATGACAGCAGAAATTCAGATAAGAGTTTTGGGATGAAGCAAAGACCCGATGGTGATATTGAAATCCATGAAAATTTCTGAAAAGAAGATTTCCACATACCGACGTGCTAAAAAATGTGACTGAATTCTTAAACCCGATGTAACTCAATTCTAGTAACTAGTATAAATGTTGGCAAAACTCGAGCTGTTCATATTGCAGATTTTAAAATTAACGCGAGACTGTGAGAGGTCTGTTGTGCCTGAAAACCATTTGAATGTAAGTTTAGATTTATCTGAATCTCATGCTGTTACTGCAGATATTACCACAGGTTCAAAACACCACATCGCTCAGTGTTCCTGTTTTTTAAGACTACAAACAAAACAATACGTACTAATTGCTTGTTGTGTGGTTGGAACCTAAAATTAATTAATCCATGATGCTGACTTCATCGACTTCTCCTAATGGGTTACTGAAAATATTGAGATCCTATTGTTGGCAAGCTGTATGGTACAATGTATCTGTGCCACATGTTCTTGTTTGTTAAAACTGATATATGTGCGTGTAGTAAAGTTATTTTTCGTTCACAGTAAATATGCAAAGATAAATTAATGTTTGTATAAGCACTATTTGGAAATGGGTATATTGTACTCCCTCCGTCCCAGATTAATTGTCCCCAGACAAAAAATACACAGTTTAAGAAATGTCATTATCACACTGTACTTTTTCTGTACTTTTTTCTTACTTTACTCTTTTACCCTCAACTAATTAATTAGAAATCTCTCTCACCTTTGTAATTTAACTAATTCATTAGGGACAATATTGTAAACTTTATCAAAGTTGCTTTCCATATTTGGAAGTGGACAATTAATCTGGGATGTCCCAAAAAGGAATACTGGACAATTAATCTGGGACGGAGGGAGTATTCAATCAAATCAATACCCAATCGTAAAATTGTTGTGGGATTATCACTTTTTTCCCCATTTTTTCACCCTTTTTTGCCTCAGAGCCCAAAAAAAAAAAATGCCAGAATGCCCGTGCAAGTCACAAGAAACCTTGCCACTAGACCCGCGCAAGGCGCAAGTTTGCGGCCTTGCGGCCTTGTGACCTTATCTGATCAGAACTGGATTTTCTGGATAAGATTTCGTCAGATTTCCTAGATTTTTTCGGATAAGATTATATCAGTAAATAAAGAATGGCCGTGGAAGAGTTCATACACACTCTCATATTCCATTATTTCAAATTCATTTCAGAGATTATTGGCATCAAAAGGTACACATTTAAGCATTTTTGCAATTATTTTAATGTTAATGAATTGTCGTAATGATAATAAATTTGTTGTTCATCTATGTTGTGGGGGTTCTTTCCAGTTTATTAACAACATTCCCATATATTTCCCCTAGATTGTTTTAGAATTGAGTTAAAACTCCCAATTGCACCCGAAAAACCCATAAATCGAAGAATATTGTTGAAAAATGTTCTTAATATGCCACTCAATGCACCTGTTTCAATGAGATATGATAATGCTAAAAACAAACATATATTTCATAGCATTATTCCTCAAGAAAGACAAGATTTTAGTTGCAATTGTTCTATTTACAAGTGATATTCGTTTAAATAATAAAAGGTGAAGACAAAAGACAGATTCGACGAATTGAAGACGCAAACGACCAAAAAGCTCAAAAGTACAAAATACAATCAAAGAGGTTCCAATTATTGATAAGAAACGTCTCAGAATTACAAGAGTACAAGATTCAAAACGCAAAGTACAAGATATTAAATTGTACGCAAGGACGTTCGAAAATCCGGAACCGGGACCAGAGTCAACTCTCAACGCTCGACGCAACGGACTAAAAATTACAAGTTAACTATGTATATAAATATAATATAATATATAATTAATTATATAAATTATATATATATTATATTTATATAATAAAACCGTCGGCAGACTAGGATCCAAACTTGTGTGAGCTGGATTTACGAACTCCGCGACTTGCGGAGTTTGTAGTAAAAAAATACCGCGACTCGCGGAGATGTCCTGGACAAAAATGCCTATAAAAGCTCGCGCATTCTCAACGTTTTATATATCCATCCTTTAATCTCTCTATCTAAACGTGTATATATATATATATATATATATATATATATATATATATATATATATATATATATATATATATATATATATATATATATACATATAAATATATATATATATATATTTTAATTTTAATTTTAATTTTAATTTCTAATAATAAGGGTATGTTAGCGAATGTTGTAAGGGTGTAAGTCGAAATTCTGTCCGTGTAACGCTACGCTATTTTTAATCATTGTAAGTTATGTTCAACCTTTTTACATTAATGTCTCGTAGCTAAGTTATTATTATGCTTATTTAATACCGAAGTAATCATGATGTTGGGCTAATTACTAAAATTGGGTAATTGGGCTTTGTACCATAATTGGGGTTTGGACAAAAGAACGACACTTGTGGAAATTAGACTATGGGCTATTAATGGGCTTTATATTTGTTTAACTAAATGATAGTTTGTTAATTTTAATATAAAGATTTACAATTGGACGTACCTATAAATAACCATATACACTCGATCGGACACGATGGGTGGGGAATTTATATGTACGAATAATCGTTCATTTAACCGGACACGGGAATGGATTAATAGTCACTAGAATTATTAAAACAGGGGTGAAATTATGTATAAGGACACTTGGCATAATTGATAACAAAGTATTAAAACCTTGGGTTACACTCAGTCGATATCCTGGTGTAATTATTAAACAAAGTATTAAAACCTTGTTACAGTTTAAGTCCCCAATTAGTTGGAATATTTAACTTCGGGTATAAGGATAATTTGACGAGGATACTCGCACTTTATATTTATGACTGATGGACTGTTATGGACAAAAACCAGACGGACATATTAAATAATCCAGGACAAAGGACAATTGACCCATGGGCATAAAACTAAAATCAATACGTCAAACATCATGATTACAGAAGTTTAAATAAGCATAATTCTTTTATTTCATATTTAATTTCCTTTATTTTATATTTAATTGCACTTCTAATTATCGCACTTTTATTTATTGTTATTTAATTGCACTTTTAATTATCGTACTTTTTAATTATCGCAATTTTATTTTATCGCACTTTTATTTATCGCAATTTCATTATCGTTATTTACTTTACGCTTTAAATTAAGTCTTGTATTTATTTTTAATATTTTACATTAGGTTTTAACTGCGACTAAAGTTTTAAAAATCGACAAACCGGTTATTAAACGGTAAAAACCCTCCTTTATAATAATAATATTACTTATTTATATATTTGTATTTTTATAAATTAAAACTAATATAGCGTTAAGCTTTGTTTAAAGATTTTCCCTGTGGAACGAACCGGACTTACTAAAAACTACACTACTGTACGATTAGGTACACTGCCTATAAGTGTTGTAGCAAGGTTTAAGTATATCCATTCTATAAATAAATAAATATCTTGTGTAAAATTGTATCGTATTTAATAGTTTTTCCTAGTAAAATATAAGCTATTTCATATACACCTCTGCGCACATCAAGTATTTTTGGCGCCGCTGCCGGGGAACAAAATTTAGCTTAAAAGCCGGAAGCGCAACGCTAAATATAAAAAAACAAATTATTTTTAGTTTACTTTTATAAAAAAAATACGCTTTTGTAAAAATACGTTTTAAAAATTCAAAAATATAAAAAGAAAAACAAAAAATTTATATATTTTTAAGAGTTTGTTAAATATTTAAGTTTTATAAAGTTTCTTTATTTTTATTTTATAAAAATATAAGTTTTATTTAAATATTTTGTTTTTATTTAAAACATAAAAAAAAAACACCGAAAAAAATATATATATATAAATCTATTTTTAAGATTTTTATAAAATTATAAAGTATTTCTATTTTTATTTTAGTTTTTAAAACATAAGTTTTTATTTAATTAATATAAATATTTTATATAAATATTAAAACAGAAAAATAAAAAATATAAATAAATAAAATATTAAAAACCGAACGATTTTGGCCGGCACCTCATTTGAAAATTCAATCACCGCGACTCGCGGAGTTTTCTGGTACGTGGCACCGCGACTCGCTGAGCCACCCTGACACGCGTGTTTAGCAACCCTAATCAGCATTAATTACGGGGTATAATTTATTATAATTAAATTAAAACCCTAATTTGGTTTTTAATTTTTAATTAGTTAATTTAGTTTAGTTTTAATTATTTTATATATTTAGTTTATTTAGTTTAATTAAATTTTAAAATTAATAGTTTTATAAAATAAATAATATAAAAATAATATTTTTATAAAAATTGTAATTTTTACAACTTTTAGTATATTTTTATATTTTGTCCCTTTTTAATTGTTTTAGCGTAATTTTTTGTATTTTTCGCTCGTATTTAGTTTTAAATATAGTTTTTGCCATAGTTATTTTTATTTCTAGATTTTTAGGTTTTGCCGTAAAACTCTTCAAGTGCTTTTTCTTTAGACTAAGATTTAGGTGCTTTAGAATTTTTCGACGCCTTTTACCTATGTATCATTTATCACTCCAATTAGTAATCTCAATTTGCAATTTTAATTTTAAGTTAGTGATAGTAATAAGGTTGGGTTAGTCGAGTGTTTTAAAGTTTTATAGGTCACTCTTTTTCTTTCTTATTTTTCGACGCCTTTTATTTTATTTTATTTTTTCCAACCCTTTTCTTTTTTGACCTTTTTCGACGCGCTCTTTTTCTTTCTTATTTCTCGACATTCTAGTTTTAGGACATAGATTTTTATTCTACTTCTTCTCTAAATTTCTTAAAATTACAAAAATTTATTTTAAGTGGTTAAATTGATAGACATTAAAATTTTCTGGTTCGTAGTAATAGTTGGATTTGTACGTGGACCGGGTTATTGGAGCCAAACAGTACTCAATTATATTGAGACCAAACGAATCCGGCCCCTCTGCTGCATCTTTTGGCTATTCGAAACGTGGGCAAAATCAGAAAAGTCTATTAATTGGATAACTTATATAATTTTTCTTTCCTTTTTAAAAACTAATAGGATATTCAGTGAATGCACCGAGCAAGACGTTCACCACCTTTTGTACGTTCACCACCTGTAACTCGATCAAGACATCTAGCTAATATTGTCGCCGTTGATTTTTCTTTAGAATCGTCATCCAGTCGACCAAGTACTCCAATTCAAATTTCCGATAATCCATTTTTTGAACCCGATCTCGCAATTGAGAATCCGGAGAATATTCAGGGACAATTCATAGATCCTGAACCATTAATTTTTCCTCCGGAACCACCAATCATTCAAACAGAGATTGTTGAGGAACGAACCATTAAATCAGAATCCTCTAGTGATTCAGATTCAACAAATTCAATTATGGAAAATCTGGAACCTCTAAGTATGGAAGACCGAATGCGAGCTAAACGCACTGGCCAAGGTCACGCAATTACTCATCCAGACATTAATGCGCCAGATTATGAAATCAAAGGACAAATTCTACACATGGTAACTAATCAATGCCAATTTAGTGGTGCGCTGAAGGAAGATCCAAATGAACATCTTCGTACCTTTAATAGAATCTGCACACTATTTAAAATAAGAGAAGTTGAAGATGAACAGATATATCTCATGTTATTTCCCTGGATTTAAAGGGAGAAGCCAAAGATTGGTTGGAATCGTTACCTGAAGGGGCGATCGATACATGGGACGTTTTAGTTGAAAATTTTCTTAAACAATTCTTTCCGGCATCTAAAGCCGTGAGACTTCAAGGAGAAATTGTTACGTTCACACAGAAACCGAATGAAACTCTATATGAGGCGTGGACAAGATTTGGAAAGTTATTAAGAGGATGTCCGCAACATGGTTTAGACACTTGTCAAATAGTACAAATATTCTACCAAGGATGCGACATCACTACAAGGAAAGACATCGATATAGCAGCTGGTGGTTCTATTATGAAGAAAACAGAAACTGATGCTTATAAAATTATTGATAACACTGCTTCCCACTCACATGAGTGGCACCAAGAAAAAGACATCGTTAGATCATCTAAAGCAGCTAGAGCCGATTCTAGCCATGACTTAGATTCCATTTCCGCAAAGATAGATGCTGTCGAGAGACGAATGGAAAAGATGACTAAAGATATTCACTCAATACGAATTAGTTGTGAGCAGTGTGGAGGACCACATTTGACAAAAGATTGTCTCAGTATTGAACTAACAATGAAACAAAGAGAGAATATTTCATACATAAACCAAAGGCCTGGAAATAATTATCAGAATAATTATCAACCGCCAAGACTAATTTACAATCAAAACCAGAATTATAATCGAAATGTTCCATACAACAACCAACAAGGTCCTAGCAATCAACAAGTATCCAATAATACTTACAATCAGCAAAGACCTAATTTTCAAAACAAACCACCACAAACCGATGATAAAAAGCCAAATTTAGAAGATATGATGACGAAGCTAGTTGAAACTCAAACACAGTTTTTCACATCTCAAAAACAAACTAATGAACAAAATGCTCAAGCATTTAGAAATCAACAAGCTTCTATTCAAAACTTGGAACAAGAAGTAAATAACCTAGCAAGGTTAATAGGTGAAAGAAAACCGGGAAGTCTACCTAGTGATACAAATGCTAACCCCCGGAATGAAACAGCTAAAGCTATTACCACAAGAAGTGGTACAACACTTAAACCACCTGAAAAATTTGAAATTTCTGATGAAGCTATTCCTACTCCACAAGAACCACAACCTGATCAAGATAAGGAAAAAGAACCGGTAGTTGAAAAGGTTAATGAAGATAACACAGTTAAGACAAAACCTTATGTTAAACCATACCAACCACCACTTCCTTACCCAAGTAAATTGAGAAAAGAAAGACTTGAAGCCGAGCAATCCAAATTCTTGGATATGTTTAAACAGATAAATGTCAATCTTCCTTTCATTGATGTAATTTCAGGAATGCCTAGATATGCTAAATTTCTGAAAGATCTAATATCGAATAGAAAGAAAATGCAAGAACTCTCGGCCGTTACTATGAATGCTAATTGTTCAGCAGTGCTGTTGAATAAGATACCAGAAAAACTATCTGATCCAGGAAGTTTCACAATTCCATGTTTTCTGGGTAGTCTTAGTTCAATAGAAGCATTGGCAGATTTAGGTGCTAGTATAAATTTAATGCCGTATTCACTATACACTAAACTAGACCTTGGAGAATTGAAACCAACAAGAATAAGCATACAACTAGCCGATCGATCAATAAAATATCCTAGAGGGATAATGGAGAACATGCTAGTTAAAGTTGGTACTTTAGTATTTCCAGTAGATTTTGTTGTTCTGGACATGGAAGAAGATTCTCAAGTTCCTCTCATATTAGGAAGACCATTCTTAAATACGGCTAAAGCAATGATAGACGTGTTTGGTAAGAAACTGACCCTAAGTATAGAGGATGAGAGTGTTACCTTTTCAGTTGATAAAGCAATGCAACAACCGTAATCTGCAGATGATACATGTTATTATATTCAAACTATAGATTCACATGCAGAATTATTAGAAGAATTTCCAGAATTACAAGGAACAGGAGAATGTTCTTTAGGAGAAGGAACTGAACCAATTGATGAAACTGAAATGTTAGCTACACTAATGGCTAATGGATATGAACCAACAACAGAAGAAATTCAAATGCTAAAAGAAGAAGACAGATATCGATATAAATCATCGATAGAAAAACCACCAACATTAGAGTTAAAGCCACTTCCAAACCATTTGGAATATGCTTATTTACATGATGAATCTGAATTACCTGTAATAATATCGTCTTCTCTTACTGAAAATGAGAAATCACAACTCATTTCTGTGTTAAAATCTCATAAACGAGCCATTGCATGGAAGATTCATGATATTAAAGGAATAAGTCCTTCGTATTGCACACATAAAATCCTTATGGAAGAAGGTCATAAAACGTATGTGCAACGCCAACGAAGACTAAATCCTAATATGCAAGATGTTGTTAAGAAAGAAATTATTAAACTGCTTGATGCAGGTTTAATTTATCCAATTTCTGATAGTCCATGGGTAAGCCCAGTTCAATGCGTACCTAAGAAGGGTGGCATGACTGTCATTACAAATGAAAAAAATGAGCTTATTCCTACTAGGAATGTAACAGGATGGCATGTATGTATTGATTATAGAAAATTAAATGACGCCACCAGAAAAGATCACTTTCCCTTACCTTTTATTGATCAAATGTTGGAAAGATTAGCCAGAAACAGATACTATTGTTTTCTTGATGGTTTTTCGGATATTTTCAAATTCCAATAGCACCCGAAGATCAAGAGAAAACCACGTTCACTTGCCCTTATGGTACTTTTGCTTACAAACAAATGCCATTTGGACTTTGCAACGCCCCTGCAACCTTTCAAAGGTGCATGATGGCGATTTTTCACGACATGATAGAAGAATGCATGGAAGTTTTCATGGATGACTTTTCAGTCTTCGGTGATACATTTAAATCATGTTTAGTTAATCTGGAACGAATGCTTATTAGATGCGAACAATCAAATCTAGTACTTAATTGGGAGAAATGCCATTTCATGGTTAAAGAAGGCATCGTTCTTGGACATAAAATTTCAAAGGAAAGAATTGAAGTGGATAGAGCTAAAGTAGATGTAATTGCTAAACTTCCACATCCCACCAATGTTAGAGGAGTTAGGAGTTTTCTAGGGCATGCCGGTTTTTACCGACGTTTTATAAAAGATTTTTCTAAAATTGCCACTCCTATGAATAAACTCCTAGAAAAGGATGCTCCATTCATCTTTTCAGATGAATGCATCAAATCTTTTAATATTCTTAAAGAAAAACTCACTAATGCGCCGATCATGATAAAACCAAATTGGAATCTACCGTTTGAACTAATGTGCGATGCAAGTGATTTTGCAATGGGAGCCGTTTTAGGACAAAAGATTGAAAAACGATTTCAACCTATATATTACGCTAGTAAGACGTTACAAGGAGCACAAACGAACTACACAACTACTGAAAAAGAACTCCTTGCTATTGTCTTTGCTTTTGACAAATTTCGTTCATATCTCGTTCTAGCTAAAACGATGGTCTATACCGACCATTCTGCTCTTAGGTACCTATTTTCGAAACAAGATGCCAAACCAAGATTAATCCGTTGGATCTTACTCTTACAAGAATTCGATATTGAAATCCGAGATAAAAGAGAAGCAGAAAATCTCGCCGCTGATCATCTTTCTCGTCTTGAAAATCCTGATTTAGAAGTTCTAAATGAATCGGCCATACAAGACAACTTTCCTGATGAATATCTATTGAAGATAGATTATAATGAAATACCATGGTTTGCAGATTATGCAAACTACTTAGTATGTGGATTCCTTGAAAAAGGATTGTCGTACCAAAAACGAAAGAAATTCTTTAGTGATATAAAACACTATTTCTGGGAAGATCCACATTTGTTTAAAAGTTGTCCCGATGGAATAATACGCCGATGTGTATTCGGAGATGAAGCTAGTAAAATTTTAAACCATTGTCACACAGGACCAACATGAGGGCATTATGGGCCTCAACTAACAGCAAGAAAAGTATATGATGCTGGATTCTATTGGCTTACAATTTACAAAGACGCACACCTTCTTTGCAAATGCTGTGATGCTTGTCAAAGGGCCGGAAAAATAAGTCAACATGATGAAATGCCATAAAATGTCATTCAAGTATGTGAAGTATTTGACATTTGGGGTATTGACTTTATGGGTCCATTTCCAAAATCTCATAATAATCTCTACATTCTCGTAGCCATCGATTATGTATCTAAATGGGCGGAAGCACAAGCTCTCCCAACTAACGATGCACGAGTTGTAGTCAACTTTTTAAAACGTGTTTTTGCAAGGTTTGGAACACCGAAAGCTTTAATAAGTGATCGGGGAACTCATTTTTGTAATAATCAACTTGAGAAAGTTCTTAAAAGATATGGAGTAACTCATAAAATCTCCACCGCTTATCATCCACAAACAAGTGGACAAGTTGAAAATACCAACCGAGCTTTAAAACATATTCTAGAGAAAACCGTAGGATCAAATCCGAAGGAATGGTCCATAAAATTGGAGGATGCACTCTGGGATTTTAGAACAGCCTACAAAACTCCAATTGGAACCACACCTTTTAAACTCGTTTACGGAAAAGCATGTCATCTTCCAGTAGAAATTGAACACAAAGCATTTTGGGCTTTGAAGACATGTAATCTTGATTTACATGAAGCTGGACGTCTACGGTTAAGTCAACTAAATGAATTAGAAGAATT
Source organism: Rutidosis leptorrhynchoides (assembly GCF_046630445.1). Taxonomy (NCBI): domain Eukaryota; kingdom Viridiplantae; phylum Streptophyta; class Magnoliopsida; order Asterales; family Asteraceae; genus Rutidosis; species Rutidosis leptorrhynchoides. The sequence continues at coordinate 160,609,514 of NC_092343.1, read as the reverse complement.
AAGACATGAAGCATACGAAAATTCATTAATCTATAAGGAAAGAACAAAGAAATGGCATGATAAAAGAATCAGAAGTTCAAAAGAATTTAAAGAAGGAGACAGAGTTCTTCTTTTCAATTCACGATTCAAGCTATTTCCTGGAAAATTGAAATCAAGATGGTCTGGACCATTTATAGTCAAAAGAGTTTTCCCATACGGAACAGTAGAGTTAATAAATTCAAATGGGATTGAATTTAAGGTTAATGGTCACAGAGTTAAACATTACATAGATAGTCCGATGGAAGTTGACAACGAAGTTAATCACAATTTCAATACCACAGCTAACTAAGTGTGGGGAGAATCAAGTCTTTAAAGGATAATATGTATTTCTGTTAGAGTTAGATTTTCTGTTTTCGTGTAGTTCTCGAAAATGGAACCCGAATGGTCTTTCCCTAGCAGACCCAAAAGAACTAGTCTTCTCCCCCCATTCTGAATTTTTATTTTTTTTAGGATTTACGAAATGAAGACTTCCTGTGAACTAAACCATGGTCTAATGCTACACGCTTTGATTACTAAACGTAATAATGACACACTTCTGAGTGAACTGGTATCAGTAATCAGAGAAAAATTGGACGGAGTAAGAAAAGAATCCAGATGCGAAGATAATAAGTTACAATTTGGTAAAGGAAAATCAAAATCCGCAGCGAAAAGAAGAGCACGACACCTTGAAAGATGTCACAAATGCGAAAAATGGTCACACGAAGGTAAATGTTCAAATAATCAAACCTATTCAAACACCGAATTTGTTACTTTATGCAGAGATGGACCGTTCATATGTTTAGAAGAAAAAACATTAAATGCTCGAGGTTACGCCTATGTAGCCATGGAAAATCAATTAGTCCGACTGTCTTATGAGTGGGCTAGAGCATATTACTAAGAAATCTATTTTACAGGTAAGTTTGTACAGTTTTTATTTTTATTTTTAACCTTTTGATAATAAACGCTAATTTGTTTATAAAGTATTAAATTGGTATTCAATAAAATTAGGTCTTGCGACCGAAATTATTGATATCATACAAAAATTTATTACATCACTGCAAAATTTAACGTTTATTCTTAAGGTATAAATATCTTTAATCAATCAACCCAAAATATTTCAAAAATTCGTCATGAGTTAAATTAGGTCATGGAACCGAAATTACTTTACCGAAAAGAGGGGCGTATATTTTTGATAATATTTGATTGATTAAAGTGGGATAAAAGCCAAAAAGATTTTTAATTTTATTTTTACCATATTTTTAAAATTAATATTAAATTAATATTGTGTAATTTTTAAAATTAATATATTTAAAATTGTAAATATTTAAAAAATTAATATTTTTAATATAAGTTTGTATGTATAAAAACAAAAATATAATTTAAATTTGGTGTGAATTTTTAAAATATGAATTTTTAATTTTATGCATTTTAACTTTAAGTTTGGTGTGAATTTAAAAAACAAAAATTTACTTTATTTCGCTAAGTTAAAAATATGATTTTTAAAATTCGTCGTGAGTTGAAGACTAGGTCTTTGAACTGAAATTGCTTTACCCGAGGGAAGGACGAGAACTTTTATTATCATTATTTTTAATCTTATTGAATTAAAGTATGCCAAAAACATTAAAAAACCCATAAATCTTTGCTTATAAAACCGCGCTTTAAATAGACAAATTTTTAAATTTTGTCGAAAGACGGACTAGGACATCGTTCCGAAACGACCTCGTCCTAAAAACCAAGGAAAACAAAATTTTAAATTTATTTTATATTTGTTTTATAAGTTAATGATTATAAAAAAAAAAAAAGAGCCGCGACTCGCGGAGTTTGAAAGAGGAAAGTACCGCGACTCGCGGAGGTTGCGAAATCCAGAAAAAAATAAAAGGGATCGAACAGACCAGTTTCTTCCCAACCAAACTCAAATACTGTGAAAAACACACACGAAAACACATACAAATTCGCAATTTTTGGCCATTTTTCATCAAATCTTTCACGAAATCATGTTGAGAAGGATGCTATCAAGGAATTACTCAAAGAAAACGACTGAAAGGGGTGAATCTTCATCCCAAGCTCGCATTGCTCCTCCTGAGAATTCGGAACAACAGGATGTTGATAACTATTACAAACAAGATATACCTTATCCAGTTATGACATTTTCAGATATGCACGTGAAAGATTTGCACCCGAACTTGAGATTAGACAGACGTTGGATAGATTATCCAAAATACCAAAGGAGCTTGCACACTCTTCATTCTAAAGCTGTTGAAGTACCTAGGGTAATAGAATGGGAACCGTTAGAAGCCGTAGGATTGGACGAACGGATTAGAGAATTACTTACACAGAGGTATGGTAATTCTACTTTTAATGATTGGGTACGATTATTCAACATGCGTAGACCTGTATATAAAGTATGGTGTGAAGAATTATTGTGTAGTATATAAATAAATGATCGGGTAGCTAGTTTAACCGATTGAACTTTTATTAGATTTTTGTTAGGAGGTTCGATGCGCCACATGTCTCTACTAGACATGGCTCAGGCCTTACGTATATATACGCCTGAGGAGCTAGCATCTGCCGATTGTCGAGGGTTGATATTAAATGGTAGGAAGATTGATGAAAATTTTGATACGCATGGTGTATGGAGTCAAATGACTAGCCATCACCAATTTAAAGGGGGAAATTACTCTTATTTGGATATAGATAGAGCTGAGTTAAGAGTAATTCACAGGTTTCTAGCGAACTCGATTACACAGCGAGGTAAAAATAAGGAAAAGGTAAATGAGCAAGATTTATTTTACCACATGTGTATTCGAGACCCACAAAGCACTGTAAGTATACCTTATTGTGTGGGATATTATTTATCAGCTATGGTTAGGGGGATGAGACCGCACAGTATAATAGGAGGTGGTATATTTATTACATTAATTGCTGAGTATCTCGATGTGGATATAAGTCGGGGGGATTATTAATCGAAGAACCAGAACCCCACGATACAATTGGTTTAAATGTATATCATGGTGCTAAGGTTTTGAAGAGGCGAAATAACCCTGCAGTACAATATAATGGAAGACATCCACAGGTTGAAAGAGATTAACAGCCAGGTAATGTGGGAGGGAGAAATGAAATGACAGAAATGCAAAGGTTTATAGCTTCACAAGAGTATGAAAATGCTAGACATCGAGCATTTGAATATTGGCAAGTTCATCAAAACCACATCATAGCTCATTGCCAACATATAGGTAGAAACTATATTCCTACTCCAAAGCCCATATTTCCTCCCTGGTCTATAGAGATCCAACCACCGTATCCACTTATAACCCAGCTGAAGCATTTTATAACACATACGGTTATGCATGGAACCCCTACTAGTATCAGTATCAACCCTAGTTTATTTAGTTTTATTTATTTTATTTTTGTAATGTTACTACATTTAACACTTATGTTGATATTGTAATAGTTTTTATAATTTTCTAACTTTTATTATTAGATTTTAATAATTTTTGAATGTGGGGTAATATACCAAACTTTAAAAATATGTATATATGTTTGCAGTTTATCTTATGTACACAACAGGGTAAAACAATGCATTTTCAAAGACTGGCATTAAGTTCAGCAAAAGCAACTAATTTTGACGACAAGATGAAAAATAAATGTGATGTAACAACAAGACGGAATGAACAAATGATATGCACCATTTATCATTCAGCAAACAAATGCCAATATGTTTAGAAACTTTGGTAAAATTTGATCATTTTTCTACGCTAATCACCCTCAATAATTTAAATTGTTACTGATTTCTTGCAAATGAGGGCATTGCAAGATCTTAAGTGTGGGAAGGGGTTAAATTCTTTCGGATTTTAAAATTTTTACTTTATACACTTGGTTACCATTAAAAATACTAGTAATGCAGTAGTTGTATTAGAATCTAGTGCTCTCTGATAACAAAGAACAGCCCTAGTCTTATATACTGACTACCCAATTCTAGTAAAAATTTTCAAAATTTTCAATTAAATGAATTCAAAATCATGTTTATACATATTTATGAACGATAAAACTAGGTGTTAACACCGAAATTATTGTTACCTCGGAAAGGACATAAATTGAGAAACAAACCAAAATGTTAGAATCCATTTAAAATGAAATAGAGGACAATAAAAAGGCAAATAAAAGAAAATAAAAGTCAAGTGTGGGAAAATTTACCAAGTTATTCAAAATATATATCACATATTTTTGTACAAATAATTGAAAATACTTTTGTTTTGGACGATAATTAACTGTTTTACCCGATGAAAGAAAAGAAGAGATGGATCTACACGATGAATCAATTACATCATTAAAAGGAAGTAAAGTCTTCCGAAAGAGAAACGCGCTTCTTGATTTAGGTCATGAAGTTGTCATCCAGACCAGCTGTAGGTTGACGAAAAACCTAGAAAAGTCATCTCTAAAATTAGCAGGAAATCCACGGACCTCAGCATAAAACAGGGTCGCCAAGTGGTCAGACTTATCCTAACCATGAGAGGATCTGTCTCGTAAAATGGGGAGGACGCCGTGCAAATTAGCTGGATAAGACTAATGAATCAGATCCCCAGAAAGGATAATCTCCTTAAAGATCAAAAATCAGCTTTTAAGACTGATATTACTCAATCCTAGAGATTGACCTTAAAGATTGAGAATTACAAACTCATGGGATTCGATGATATCTAAACTCGAGCTTGAACGAGAAAATATTTTGATCAAAATTACAAACCGATTTGTTTTCTGAAAACCTATTTTCAATGCGTTCATTACCATTGAACGTAAAATCCTAGGAATTCACCTGGAATTCATTAGGTCACCTGAACCAAATCGGGTGTCAACCGTAAGAATGGTGGTTGCATAGCATGGTCAAAGACATGACCTTGTACCAGACCGAAAAATTATAAGGGTGAGCTTTATTATTGCTCCTACCAAGGATAGTAATTCCATCCGATAAGTTATAGACCATAATTAAAAGCATGTCACGGGACATTGCCTTAACAGTTGCTTGTTCAACGCTTTCCTTTACAACCGGACGGTAGTTTATCGAAAGGTAATATACAGAGCAAGTATACTGGACGTGTTGCTTTCCTAATACAAGGTTAGCAAGTGGGTGACACAAAACCATAAGTTTTGAGCTAAAATTTTCAAATCTGAAACCCACCAAACCCACAAAAACATTTTGCATACACCGGTGAAGGGTTATTCCGGAAAACTTATCTAGGGTAAAAACTAGATTTAATTTTCAAAAGATCAAATGTTTTCATAAAGATCCAATTTCCTTAATGGATCTAAATTTTTATAGTCATGTGGGACTGTAAACCACATCGTTACTGCCATTGTTTATACCTCCGTATAGAAATCACTGATGTACAAAGTGTGAAGAATAAAGAAGTGATTCTAGTATTTCAAGACTATATTGCTTGAGGACAAGCAACGCTCAAGTGTGGGAATATTTGATAATGCTAAAAATGAACATATATTTCATAGCATTATTCCTCAAGAAAGACAAGAATTTAGTTGCAATTGTTCTATTTACAAGTGATATTCGTTTAAATAATAAAAGGTGAAGACAAAAGACCAAAAAGCTCAAAAGTACAAAATACAATCAAAGAGGTTCCAATTATTGATAAGAAACGTCTCAGAATTACAAGAGTACAAGATTCAAAACGCAAAGTACAAGATATTAAATTGTACGCAAGGACGTTCGAAAATCCGGAACCGGGACCATAGTCAACTCTCAACGCTCGACGCAACGGACTAAAAATTACAAGTTAACTATGTATATAAATATAATATAATATATAATTAATTATATAAATTATATATATCTTATACTTATATAATAAAACCGTCGGCAGACTAGGATCCAAACTTGTGTGAGCTGGATTTACGAACTCCGCGACTTGCAGAGTTTGTAGTACAAAAATACCGCGACTCGCGGAGATGTCCTGGACAAAAATGCCTATAAAAGCTCGCGCATTCTGAACGTTTTATATATCCATCCTTTAATCTCTCTATCTAAACGTATATATATATATATATTTATATATTTATATTTTAATTTTAATTTTAATTTCTAATAATAAGGGTATGTTAGCGAATGTTGTAAGGGTGTAAGTCGAAATTCTGTCCGTGTAACGCTACGCTATTTTTAATCATTGTAAGTTATGTTCAACCTTTTTACATTAATGTCTCGTAGCTAAGTTATTATTATGCTTATTTAATACCGAAGTAATCATGATGTTGGGCTAATTACTAAAATTGGGTAATTGGGCTTTGTACCATAATTGGGGTTTGGACAAAAGAACGACACTTGTGGAAATTAGACTATGGGCTATTAATGGGCTTTATATTTGTTTAACTAAATGATAGTTTGTTAATTTTAATATAAAGATTTACAATTGGACGTACCTATAAATAACCATATACACTCGATCGGACACTATGGGCGGGGAATTTATATGTACGAATAATCGTTCATTTAACCGGACACGGGAATGGATTAATAGTCACTAGAATTATTAAAACCGGGGTGAAATTATGTATAAGGACACTTGGCATAATTGATAACAAAGTATTAAAACCTTGGGTTACACTCAGTCGATATCCTGGTGTAATTATTAAACAAAGTATTAAAACCTTGTTACAGTTTAAGTCCCCAATTAGTTGGAATATTTAACTTCTGGTATAAGGATAATTTGACGAGGATACTCGCACTTTATATTTATGACTGATGGACTGTTATGGACAAAAACCAGACGGACATATTAAATAATCCAGGACAAAGGACAATTAACCCATGGGCATAAAACTAAAATCAATACGTCAAACATCATGATTACGGAAGTTTAAATAAGCATAATTCTTTTATTTCATATTTAATTTCCTTTATTTTATATTTAATTGCACTTCTAATTATCGCACTTTTATTTATTGTTATTTAATTGCACTTTTAATTATTGTACTTTTTAATTATCGTAATTTTATTTTATCGCACTTTTATTTATCGCAATTTCATTATCGTTATTTACTTTACGCTTTAAATTAAGTCTTGTATTTATTTTTAATATTTTACATTAAGTTTTAACTGCGACTAAAGTTTTAAAAATCGACAAACCGGTCATTAAATGGTAAAAACCCCCCTTTATAATAATAATATTACTTATTTATATATTTGTATTTTTATAAATTAAAACTAATATAGCGTTAAGCTTTGTTTAAAGATTTTCCCTGTGGAACGATCCGGACTTACTAAAAACTACACTACTGTACGATTAGGTACACTGCCTATAAGTGTTGTAGCAAGGTTTAAGTATATCCATTCTATAAATAAATAAATATCTTGTGTAAAATTGTATCGTATTTAATAGTTTTTCCTAGTAAAATATAAGCTATTTCATATACACCTCTGCGCACATCAAGATATTTGGTAGATAATCATGTTTTTGATATTACGGATGATTATGAAGACTTTCGTGAGTTTATACAATATGCAATTGCAAATGCCCCTATTGATATTTATATTGCCGAGAGAGTACGAACGCACCCGCTTCAACGAAACCCAGAAACACACGAGCTACAACCAAACCCAGAAACACACCACCCACAACCAAACCAAAAAATACACTGCCCACAACCAAACCAAGATACACACCATCACCAACAAAACCCAGAAACACACCTTCTAGAACCACCTCCAAACGTCTATAATAACAATTTAGAAGAGGATCTACCTGAAATACCACCTCCAAACACAGAAGAGTTTGATTTTTTTAACCATGGTGTTGAGAACATATGTAAAATTAAAAAAAACAGACCACCCGTTTGAATCTGTTGTCGCATCTAGTGATTCTGATGACGCAAAAGACGGAGAAGATGAAGATGAAGAAGAAAAGCAAGATTTATTCTGGAATATGCCACGTCTTTTGAGTCAGCAAGAGGAAGAGCCTGAATTTACCACACAAATACCAACCACGTATCAGGTATCTGATTTAATTAATGTTCGTCAGACGTTTTTGAATAAGGATGACTTTTTAAATAATCTGTTTAGAAAATGCCTTGAAGAAAACTTCCAAATCAAGTCGGTAAAGTCAGACAAATCTTGATGCACAGCTAAATGTGTGTTGCCAAACTGCGATTGGAGATGTAGTGCTTACAAAATAAGACACACTGAGAACTTTATGGTTAAAAAATTGCATAACGTACACACTTGTTCACGCACACAAATTATGGGAAACAATAAACATGCAAGCACAAAAGTGTTGGGTAGTCTTATGGATTCATTCAAATCTACAAAACTAGAATATAAACCAAAAGATATACGCGATGATATAGGCAACCGGTTTGGTGTGAGCATATCTTACAATCAAGCATGGAGGGCCAAATGTCATACATTACAAATGCTTCGTGGCAGTAGTGATGACTCGTTCCGAATGCTTCCAATTTACCTATATAACATCATGATCTACAATCCGGGAAGCGTAACTAATGTGATCGCTAACAAGGAAAATAAATTTCTGATGTGTTACTATTCTCTTGGCATAGTTGTAAGTATTAAAATAATTATTGCTTTCATTTATCATTTTGTAGATGGCAAGGTAAAACACATATATTAGTGTTTCTGTTTAGGTGCATGGTAAAACTTGCGACCTTGCGTATGCGTTGCAACCATACGCAAGTTTTGCCTTGCGCCCTAGCGTAAAGGTTGCAAACATACGCAAGGTACCACTTGCGCCTTTGTGTAAAGGTTGCGACCATTCGCAAGGTACCCCATGCGTCTTCTAAACCATGCACAAGGGCGTAAGGGAACTTGTGTATAGTGTGCAACCATACGCAAGAACCCCTTTGCGTCCTTGCATCTTTCATTTTTTTATTCATTTTGTAAATCTACCATACAGGTTCGATCATTTGTTCAATGTTGTTGTCCGATAATCATAGTCGATGTTGCGCATTTGAAGTCAGGATATTTGGGGACTAATTTAGTCGCTGTCGCAATGGATGATAATAATAGAATTTTGCCATTGGCATATGGAATTGGTGAAGGCGAGACAAACGAGGTTTGGTCATGATTTTTTGGAAACCTAAGAGATCATTTAATGCTTTGTGGTATGGGTGATCATATGTCGGAGCTTACTTTTATATCTGATCGTGCCCCTTCAATAGCACATGGTATTTCAAATGTCTTTCCCGAAGCGTTTCATGCTTTTTGCGCATGTCATTTGTTCATGAACGTCAAGGAAAAATCCATCAAATTAAAGTATTTCGAATGACACTATTGGAAAATGGTTAAGGCTTACCGTGTGTCGGATTTTCAGGATCATCTTAGTGTATTTCAAAGAAGATTGAAAGTGACTTACAAATATCTACAAGACGTTGGTTTCCAGAAATTTTGCAGAAATAGAGCTGAACATGTTAGGTTTTCAAGAAATCCCATCGACAAACAATCTAATAGAAGTTCGTGATGGACGAAAAAATGGGATGGTTAATCTAGAAGATAGAGTGTGTTCATGTGGCCAGTGGCAATTATCGGGCATACCATGCGGACATGTTATTGCAGCAGCACGACGCTTCGAAGTAGAGGATGTTACTTGTTATGTATCACGTTGGTTAACGACCGAAACTTATATAAATACGTATGTGGAACATATCCTATCTTTACCCCATTGGTCAGAATGGTCAGATCCGGGGCCCGACGTTTTACAAATTGTAAACCCCCCAATCCAGTGAAAAGAAAACCTAGACGCCCGAAAAGTACAAATCGTTAACCTTCACATGGTGAAGAAACTTCCAAAACAGTAAGAACATGTACTCGTTGCAAAGAACCAGGTCATGGTAGGAATACGTGCAGTGCACCTTTTGACCGAACAAGTGAATCTACTTCAAAAAGGGTAGTTAAACAATCGGCCTCAAAATCGAAGGGTAAAGATAAAGTCGAAGAGTAAAGCTTATCAGTCTCAGTTTTATTCAACGTGCAATTTAGGGGGCGATTAGGATTATTAATGATTTTATGTGTGATTTTGTAAACTCATTTAGGGTTATTTAATGTATTTAATGTGTATTTTATCTGCAATCGCAATTTAGGATTATTTAATGTATTTAATGTATTTTATATGATTTTATGTGTATTTTATATTGCCAAAAACCAATAATAAGGAAGTCGCGCAAGGGCGCAAGAAGCATATTGCGCCTTCTAAATCATCAAACGCATGGAAGCAAAACAGTCCTTGCGTCTCGGTAAAGGAAGGCACAAAGGCGCAAGTAGGCCTTTGCGCCTATAAAATCGAACACAAGCACGCAAACATTAACTTGCGCCTAAAAAAAATAATACTTGCGCCCACAAATAACACGCAAGGATGCAAACAATAACTTGCGCCACCAAAAAACAATACGCAAGGCGCAAGGACATTCTTGCGCCGGTCCAGTTTGTCTAGCCTACTTATACAGACAATATGTAATAGACCAAATATACAGTTTTAGATACAAAAGGTATTTATCAACAACCTATTTACTTGTGGGTTGTTTAGTTGATGGTGGCGGATCAAGTGTATCAAACCGTGCCCGGAAGAACGTTCTCACCATTCTCAATACGTAATCTTGTGCAGCCTTTTTTGCATCTCCAATGTTTGGGTTTTCATCCCAACCAAAAGCAACTCGCTCCATGTGGATGCACACCCAAACACCGCAATCCCCATTAATACCACACTGAATTGGCGAGACCGGTGCATTCTCGATCATAAACTCTACGCTCTCCTTGTTCTCGTAGTAATCACCAATCTGGGAGTCTTGTACTTTGTTGTAATAGTCAATTGCCTTCAAGTAGATAGGCAAGTGAACTCCCAGATTTGTGTAGGTGGCTTGAATTTGTGTGTCCGCAATACCCGGTAAACTATCAAATATTCTAATCTTTTGATCCTCCAAACTCAACACAAACAACACAAAGTGTTGAGGTTCCTCAATGTGTACAGGGATCAATATCTGCAACATTTACAATCAAATACTTAGCAAAATCAAAGGCACTAGATACGCAAGGACGCAAGGTAACCATGCGTCTGTTCTGCCCAAGAGGCGCAAGGACGCAAGATGACCTTGGTTCCAGTTAACCAAAAAGATGCAAGGACACAATGAGCCATACGCAAGCGCAAGTAGTATCTTGCACTTTGTGCCATACGGATGCACACATACGCAAGGATGAAAGAAAAACCTTGCGTCTTAATGCAAACCATACGCAAGGGCTCAAGTTAAACCTTGTGCCTGGTGCCAGAATCCTTTTAACATATGTAAGGGTGCAAGACAAACCTTTCGTATGGTTAAAACCTACGCGCATGGGCGCAAGGTTACCTTGAGCCCAAACAAAAACAAGAAAACTCATCTCAAGCAAACTCATCTAGAAACAAGCAAACTCATCTGGAGAGTGACTAACCTTGTCACATTCTGCCCAAGATGGATAGAGCTCCTGACTACCATCCCCAAGTCCAATAAGATACGTGTAATCCGGAGGGTTTTGTCGTGTGATCCTTACTTCTGAGTCCAAATTGTCATTATCTTGTGCTTCTTTGGCCTTCAGGGTTTGAGTGGAATCGTAGAAAGATTGAAAGTTTGCAAGCTGATTTAGGAAACCCAATGGCATGATTGTCCACCGAGAACTACAAACATACGAGTCCCCTATCAGGTAATCAGGACTCAAAGCCATCTGGATAGCTCTGGGGAGTACCCTCTGTCGATATCTCAGCAAGAATGTCGCCCATCCATCAATATGCTATAATGTTTGATTAAATAAATACACAATGTTACAAAATTTTCAATTAATTAATTTTTAATTATTAAAATACAAAGGAAGTTACTTACTAAGTTCTCCAAATAACCGGAATATCCATCTCCAAGTAACCGGATCCAAAACTCGGCGTTGATGTAAATAAACTGTTCATTCTGAAAAATGAACATGCATCGGGTTTCTTGCTTATTCTCGACCATAGTCTTCTGATCTCTTGATGGGCCGACATGCTTTCTCCCGTCTCTCCAAGCATTAGGTGGTGGTGGTTGTAGAGTTCCTTGATCATTCACAAGCTTATCAACCATAGCCCATACTTCTTCGTCACTAACCCACTCCTTTTGAGACCTTACATGCTTAGCATTAGGTGGTGGTGGTTGTAGAGTTTCCACAGGCACCTCAACTATTTTCTAAGGATCGTTTTGTTCCTCGGTATCTAGATTCAATACTCGACCTTCCTGATGAACTTCATGATCTTTGGTCACCTTTATCCTTTTCAGTTTCTGTTCAACAACATCATCCAACTGTGAAAATACAATAAATAAGAAAGTCAGGAAAAATGGTCGCAAGGATGCAAGACAATACTTGCGTCCACTAAACCAGACGCAAGGTCGCAAAATGAAACTTGCGCACAAATAAATGCGCAAGAACGCAAACAGAACTTTGCGCCTACTAACCAACGACACGCAAACTCGCGAGGTTGGCCTTGCGCCCAGCAAAAACAAACTCGCAAGGATGCAAGGAGAACCTTGCGTCCACCTAGGAGATTAAACCATAAATTTAACCCAACTAAATTCTGGTAATTATCAGTTTATAAATATTTGGGAAATACACTAACCTTCTCAACGGGTTTTCTGTACCCCGGAGTTGTGAATGGGGAGTTTAAGATATTAGTTGGCCGTCTTTCGCGTTTACCACGTCTAACCCGTGGAGCGGATTTTTCGCTCTCATTGTCAGAAAGAGATCGACCAATAATATCCTCTTGCTCATCATGATGTTCTTCGAGATCGGATAACCGTTTTTCCTGAACTGACAATCGTTTTTCTTGTTCAGACAATTGTTTCCTACACTCAGCCAACTCATTTTTCTTGAGTTTCCAAACGTTTCACCAATGACGAGTACATGCAATGTAAATCGATCTTGTCGGTAGAACGATCAAGCACAGGCTCCTCATTATCCACATCCTCATGCACAAGCTCATTGACAAGCTCATTAACAGGCTCCTCGTCATCATTATTTTTGCCTTGAAAGTACGAGTCACTGTTTATCCACCATTGACATGCACTCTATATCTTAGTGGGTTTTGAAGCCATGAAGACGTCTTTTATTCTTCGTACAATTTTCCTGTTCCTAAAAAAGATTTGGTCATAAAATACAAAATTTAATAGTCGCAAGGACGCAAGAAGAGCCTTGCGCATCAATAACAACCGCGCAAGGTTGCATAATTGACCATGCGCAGTTAAAATCTCAACCGCGCAAGGACGCAAGACATACCTTGCACTTGAATCACCATGACGCAAGGTTGCAGTAGTAACCGTGCGTAGTAAACAACCGAAGGCGCAAGGGCGCAAGGATTAATGTTGCATCTAACTTAGCCGCAATGTCGAGTTGTCAACCCTTGCGTCTATAAAGAAAGCCACAAGGTCGCAAGACATACCTTTCGTAGAAAACAACCAGAATGCGCAAGGACGCAAGGAAATACCTTGCGTCCGTTAAATCAGGCGCAAGGTCGCAATACCTACGTTGCGCCTGGACAGTCAGCAATTTTGTCACATTTATTTTATTAAAAAGGTAGAATTAACGTAAAAACAATAGATATATGAATTTAAACTAACCATAACGTCAAGAATTCGAATGTAATCAGTTATCGAAAAAGCCTCGGCCGAGGTACGTTTCCAAAATACGGCCCTCGATACTCCATCCTTGTCTGTCTTTTCTGCCAAACATTTAATCGTACGACAGTATGCCTCAAGAATCCAAATCTTAAAAGCCCACATAAATCCCGCCATAGTGTACCCCCTATTGACCTCTAACTAGGATCCCCGAGATTGAAACCCCTCGTTAACTGCTGCGTAAGTGGGTTCCCAAATACGATTCGCCCATGGGTACTCATTAATTTTTTGTAAATCTTCCACCAACCGAAGGTACTTCTTGCTCACCACATGAAGCCCTTGTTTACCCAAAAATCCCCTCTCAACAATCAAAATAATTGCGAGTCGCACAACATCTTCATCACTAACAATAACATCACCATGATCATTGAATAATTTTTGAATATGGTTAATCGTAATGTTAGAATTTGTTGGATGCTTCGGGAAGCAACGTCGTCTAATCGGCGGTAACTGTACATCATAATTACTAGGGATGAATAGTGCCATGTCCGTCCGGTGACCAAACATAAAACAATTAGACAAAACTCCCGTCTACCAAATGTAATTTGGAAATTATGACGAAAACTGAACCATATTTCCTCCTCTTCGGCTGGGTACCTCGCATCTATTCCCCCGCTCAGTTTTTCGTTGGAGCATGGCATTTACTAGACCGGGATCATTGCTCGTGTATACTAAATCTTACCACGGACCGAAACATGTTGTTCTAAAATTTGTTTGTTGATTTTCAGCCAACGCTTTCTTCACCACAGGTATAAGAGTCAGCATATTCTTCATCGTTAGCTTGGCTTCAACATATCCCTGAAAACAAAGAATTTTATGTTAAAAAATACCATCCGCAAAGATGCGAGAACAAATTTACACATCATCGATTAAAACACTGTCTTGCGCCTGTTACATTCACAAGGTGCAAGGATGCAAGCATTAACTTGCGCCATCAACGACCAACAAAACGCAAGGACGCAAGGTCTACCTTGCGCCCAATATGTTTCACAATCTTTCCCATAAATTCGCAGTAAAACTAATTAATACCGCTTAAAAAAGCATATGTTTGCGAAAATAATCAAGTAGAAACAACCATAACATTAAAACAACACAAAATATTCGATGAGGCTTTTAATCGAGCACTTGGTGTGCGAAACTATTTGAGTGAGAGAGATTGAACGATTTGAGAGGATGAGTGGCACTAACCTGAGATTGACTCTGAGATCTACTCTGATCTTCTGCCATCGTCGATTAAAACACGGATCTAAGGCGGTTTGTAAGATATTAGGGTTTCTGCGTTGATGTGATGGTGGTCGTGATGCTGATGGTGGTGATGATGACGAATGATGGTGGTGATGATGATGGTGATGCTCCAAATGTTCGACAATGATGGTGGTTAGTGTAACGGGTCAGGAATCGAACACGCAAGGTGTTAGTGTGTGTGAAATGGTCGTAAGGGAGCAAATGGAGAAAGTGAGAAAAACAACAGATTTTTTTTATATAACAGCAAAAACGCAAGGACGCAAGGTCGCAAACTTGCGCCTTGCGTAGGTCTGGTCGCAAGGTTTCTTGAGACTTGCGCGTGCATTCTGGCAATCTTTTTTTTTTTGGGCTCTGAGGCAAAAAAGGGTGAAAAAATGGGCAAAAAAATGATAATCCCAACTGTTGTCTTTTCTTTGGACCATTTCTAACCCTTGGTGGTGATATCACGGGCAGTTGTGCACTTTTTGGCCAAAAAGTATAATCTGACTGTGATTTGGCAATGTTTCTGACATTTTTTTAACCTCAAATATCAATTTTTTTTTCAAATATTGGGTAGAGTGATGTGGTAAAATCCGATTGAAAATTGGGTGGGAAAATATTAATTAATGAAAAAATATAATTAATGAAAAATTGTGATTGGTTGGGAGAAATCAAATGCATCTTCACATTTGTGTCACTTCGGTGCCTTTGTGTTACTTCGGTGCCTGACAGCAGTTGTCAGTTTTTTACACATCATCTAATGGGGGGAAGCTAACGGAGGGTTGGAAAAGGTCTTATAACACTATAGTTACAATAACAAGAATATCCAAACATTACACTATAGATGTGATATGTATATTTTATCCAAACAAATCAATCTGTGAATTGTCTTTTTTCAAAGATGCTTGTTACAGAACTATCGTGTAAGGAACACTTGATCTAGTTTTTGATAAACCGAACCGACTGCTAGCCGCTCGCAAAGTATAGATAAATACCAGTAAGGTTACCGATTTTATAGTACCACCCAACGAGTTAAAGAACCTGACTGAATAACTTGAAGATATGACGCTCATGACCATGGTGAAGGTGCAAAATTCAGTTAATGATCAACCATAAACTTATTTCTTGCCAATAATTGGGTTTATCAAACAGTATATACATACAGTAAATTAGAATTTTGCAATAACCAGCTTTCCAATTTTACGTATTACAATACTCAAGTGCTACAGCATACAAAACATAAAAAATGAAAACCCATAACATATATGCATACAATCAGAACACAACTAAATTATAAAGTAAATTAAAGTTATTAGTGCATTCTAGTTACGGATCCAAGTAGTGAAGCTCTGCTTTCGAGGAAGCTTGTGGGAACCGTGTAACATCCTTAGAGAAGTTGTACTTTTCCTGAGCATCAGCAGTAGCACGTGGTCGGATTGATATTTTTTCAAGTGTGGGAGAATGTTCAAGTAGAAGCTTTATAAAGAGCAACAAGGGCTTTGATCTTTCTACATCCATTATATTTATAGTTTTCAAGCGGTTCAATGTCTGGTCCAAACAGTCAGAAGCTTCCAGATAAGTTAATGATGGTTTCACATCCAAATGCACGTTTGGAAGATCCTAGAAATACATTAAAAGTGAGACTGACGATGTATAAAAGGAAACCACATTAAATTACTATATATGCACAAACAACAAAAAAACACAAGAGAAACGTTTAGCACTCTTTACCTGATTGTACTCATCGAGCCGTCTCAAGTTAGGTGAGTTCCGTATAATATATAAAACACCTTGAAGTTGATACAAATCACCAAATTTGAAGTCTATTAAGTAGAGACACTTTAAACTATTAGCTGGGTGTGGAAGCCACTTGGGAATATTTTCCGCAATTGAAAACTGTGAGGGTGAAGGTAAGATTTTAAGTTAACAAAGAAGATATGGCTGGAAGATGATACGAAATAATATATGAGAACTCACTATACACAAGAGTTGAATGGTAAGTTCACTTGCACAAACACAAAATGATGAAGAGCAAAATTTAAATATTAGAATTTAAAATTCAAATGGTACCTGGAGAAAATACCCGTCGATAACTAAACCCACAAGACATGGGATATTACTTAACAAGCTAGCCAAATAAAGTCTTTCAACTCCCTGAATAGTTTTTTTGAAAAGTATAACAACCACACTAAGGCATTAAATATGCAAGAACTGAAGCAAAGTTGCAGCAGGGCAAGTCCTGAGCACTAACTGAAACAACTTTGTAGACTTGATCTTGAAATTATAAACATTGGTGCATTCATCCATTTTCAACTTCTTAAGTTGTGGTAAGTTAATGATAGTTCCATTCAAGTTAGCCCCAAATTCAATATTCCTGAGCACGAGATCTTCGAGATAGAGAAATCCTTAAAAATCGAGTGGCGGCTTAATGATACAGTTTTCAAGTTCTAGCATTCTCATTTCTAGACAACTAAAAAATAACATGGGTGTCGATAACGTCGTTTTTTATTAATAAGGATGAGTTCTTTAACACCATCTCTTGACAAGGATAAAATCCATTGATCGACTTCTTGGAAACTATCAAGAACCACGTATGGTATGTGGAGATGTAACTTTAAGCGAGGACCTTTGAGAAAGTTAAAGATTTGGTTTGAGATTGTAATAAACCCATTATGACAAAAAGCTCCATTTTTGGCTAACTTTTCCAAGAAATGTTCATCAAGAACCAGCGAACTCAATGTGGTCCATTTGTATGCCCTTTTTTTTGATAAAACGTGTGTCCTCACAGCATCTTGAACGGGGAGCTTCTTTAAAATCAATTCTATCAAATTCTCTGGCAAGTAACTGATTCTATCCACTTCAGTACAAGTTACAAACCTCCTCTTAGTATTATTGTTATTATTACCTGTCATTAAATTTAAGAAAACCAAGACTGGGTTAGTATAAAACAAATACATGAAACTAGGAAAACTTATATATAGGGTTGTATAGTGATGCAACAGACATTGGAATGATGCCGAATGACATACTAAGTGGTAGAACTTAGTAGTTAGTAATACAAGTGTACTTAACCATCTGATGGTCACAATAAAAGCATGAAATATTGAAAGGGGAAGTAGAGATAGCAACACACATCTCAAAGATAGAAACCAAGTCGACTGCAGAAATAAACAAAGTGGGCATCAAAATTAAAAAAAAGTTGAGTAGTCAGACAAGAAGGTTTATAAGGTTATTAAGGGTATGAATGAGAGATACGAAATCTTAAATAGTTGTAATAGTGACCATCATAAAGCAATAGTACTATGGAAAAGCAAGCTGTAGGCCAAAATACCTACAGAGTTATAAGTAGGGCCAACATTTAATTCAAGGTATTACCAGTTCTTCGTGTTAAAAAGGCTGGTTCTAGCTCTCTTAATCTTTTATCAATTTTCAAGAAATCAGGGTTTCGCTTTCACTATGTTGCATCTTATAATCAGACATCAGTATAGACAAAAAAAACTTGTAAACATTGTATAATTATGCGAAAACCTAAAGTAATCCATTCATACTTCCTGCTTTATTTTTAGGGCTTCTAACATATATCTAGGTTAAATTCCGGTCACTTGAATATGTTTCGAATAAACCGCTAACTAAGTTATAACAATTATAATCAGTCGAATTGGTAAACCGGAATCTACGAGTTCAACTGGATATATAATGCATGTATTATTATAGAATAGGGCATGTTTGGCGGTGTGTTTTTTGAGGTTTTTTGGAGCTTTTAGCTTCTATGTGTTATGGATTTAACCATATTGTGCCACACACGTGACATTAGAGTCGTGCATTGCACCTGAGGTGTTAAGAGTTCAAAAGTTGTTAACTGATAACCGTCAATTTGTCATCTTGTGACCTAGCAGTAGTATATAGTTAGGATCCATTGTAACACAATAGTTAGCTTATGAATTTGTATGTGTGTGATCACACTTTCTTCCCCCTTTTCTGTTGTAATCTTGAACTGTAATTTGAGTAACATCAATACAAGTTCAATTCGATTCAATTCCGAAGCTGATTCTTAATTCGACGCTTCCAGGTTGTTTCAAAGAACTTTCTCAATTCATTGAATTCAGAAAGTTCATATCAATTGGTAATCAGAGCCACACTTTTCTGGACCAATTTTTTTTCTTTTCTTTCTTTCGATTCAAAGATTAAAAACAAATCAATGGCTACTGTTGGAATCCCAAATTCGAATCAAGATATCAAAAATTAACTTCTGCAACTTTGTGATTCAATCAAGAAGATGACTGAAGAGATGACCACAAAATTAGATGTATTGGCAATAAGTCAAGAATTTCTGATGAGTGATGTACACAACCTTAAAGATAAAAAGCAAGGTAAGAATCGAAATTCACATTCCTCGTGCTATTCTTTTAATGATTCAGTATGTAGTTCAGATTTTGTTGGCAATTCAAGAAGTTTAATGGTAAATGATCATGATGCACATAAGGTGTTTGATAAAATGTCAAACAGAAATATTGTCAAACAAGATGGGACGGTTCAAGAATATTATGAAGCATTTAATTCCTTGTTTCAAAATATGGGTTTAAATGAATCGTATGTCATAGATATCTTTGTTTAGGGGTTGCAACAGGAAATTAAGATAGGTGTTAGCATGTTCGAACCCAAAACCCTTCATGATGCTTGTTGTTTGGCTAGGGTGCAAGAAGATATCAACAATGTCATTAAGAAACGAACTAGTTCCTCATTGCTACCTACTTCTACTCATAAGGTTTCAAATGAAGTGAATAACGACAGTTCTTGTTGTTTGGTTAGTTTTGGTAATTCAATTGACTTAGTGAACAAACCTTGTTTGGAATCACTACCTTTTCTCAGCGTGGAAGATTCAGGTAGCATAAAAAACAGTAATGATATAACTATTGTTAGTGCTGCTGCTGATAACTGTGAAGAGGTTTGTAAAGGTGATCAAAATGAGTTAGCTTTTGTATCTGTTACTGATAGTTGTGATGAAATTGATAAAGATGATCAAGGTAAGCCTAAACCGACATTAGTGGAAGAGGATATCCAAGATATAGTTGTGGTTAGTAATGAGTTAGAAGATGAGTTTGTCACTAATATTTGTAATTAGTCCAAGTCATCTAGTGTATTCAGATTCATTTGCTTCTGATTATGTGAACGAAGAATCTATCAACGGAACCACTCAGAAAAACCCAAAGAATAAGAGTTATGGAATAGAAAGGACAAATCATAAAGATGGCATAGAAAGGACAAATCAGAATGATGGAATAGAAAGGGCCATCAAAAAGGTTAACTCGAGAACTTCCATTTCTTGCTCAGTAGAAAATAATCATGAAATCACTTACTTTCAAGTAATGGATGTTGGCTTTGAAGCTTATGTTAAAGGTAACATGACCATTATTGTTTTAAAGAAATTTCATTTTTCCTCATTAGGGGAAAAACATATGATGTTTGACTTATGGAAATGGCCTAGGAGGAAAAAGATAAAGATTATCAATTTGTGGCCTATTTTTAGGGTAAATAGGGTGTTTAAAGAAGTTGCTCATAGACTTGCTGAGGTGTTGAATATACTGATGGAAATGATGGGAACATTGTTACATATGAACAATGATGGAATTATGGCAATTAAACCATTGAAAATTTTGAACAGTAGGCAAGTACATGACCATGAAATGAATTTTGGTATATGTAATGATATGAATGTAACTGGTGGTTTGATGGAATTGCATGGGAACCTTGGCACTGATGCCACAACATCATTGCTTATTAATTTTGAGATGGAAACGACTAGTGTATTGTGGACACGATACACTCAGATCCACACCCTTGTAGAACGTATGAATGGAGCTTTCCAAATCCAAAGTGTGACTCATAATTCTGGAGCATAGGAGACTACAAGTATAAATACGGTGTGGTCTCCATATGAAGAAACAAAGAAAATTGTAATAAAGGCGGTGGAGCAATGTTTGAGTACTGAAGGTGTTGAGACAAATTACATTTGTAGTGATATCCTTCCAGTGATTTTGAGAAACTTTTTGGTTAGAAGGATGGCTTTAGGCATTAGAAGTTATAAGCAGCTTGTTAAGACTACTGTCAAGATAGAAAATGAAGATGGTGTTTCTACCATTGTGGCCAGAATAGGTGGAAACATGAAAGATGAAAGTGGGCCTTATATAAGAGTGGTGATGGAAACAAGTGAGAAAACTTTACCAAATCTAGGTGCATCTGATATAGAGCCTTGTTTAAAAGAGCTTCTCATGAATGGGGTTGGTGTCATTACCTTTCTTGGGCTACGTGTAAAGTCATACCTCCCTCAAATCTGTGGTACTATAACGTGGCATCTGAACACTAGTGCAAAGGTGAGACAACATGCTGCAGATCTGATTTTGATGATAATTCCCATTCTTGTGGTCAAGAATGTTTTTAAGGGAAGGGGATTGTTATGGATTTAACCATATTGTGCCACACGTGACATTAGAGTCGTGCATTGCACCTGAGGTGTTAAGAGTTCAAAAGTTATTAACTGATAACCGTCAATTTGTCATCTTGTGACCTAGCAGTAGTATATAGTTAGGATCCATTGTAACACAATAGTTAGCTTATGAATTTGTATGTGTGTGATCACACTTTCTTCCCCATTTTCTCTTGTAATCTTGAACTGTAATTTGAGTAACATTAATACAAGTTCAATTTGATTCAATTCCGAAGCTGATTCTTAATTCGACGCTTCCAGGTTGTTTCGAAGAACTTTCTCGATTCATTGAATTCAGAAAGTTCATATCACTATGAAAAAGCTCCTATTTAATAATTTAACTCCTTTTGGGGTATGTTTGGCAAGGCGCTTTTAGGAGCTTTTTCGAGCTTCTAGCTTTTTGCTTTTAAGAAAAAGCTCATATTTAATAAATAGATTCGTTTGGTTGACATAGCTTAAAGCTTTTAATGGGATTGAAAAAGCTCCAAGAAGCTCATAATTGAAACGCTTTATGACATAGCGTTTAGAAAGTTACAAGAGCTTTTGGGGTTTAGTTTACCTACATACCCCCTCTTATATATTATAAATGCTCTCACGTACATCCAACATATTTTGCGGCATCCAATTTTTAGTTACCGAGTTAGATATATCAATATTAAATTTGTGTATTATCAATATCGATATATTTTCAAAATATATATATTATATATATAATATAAATATTCTATTAAATCACATATTTCGTAAAGATGGTACTGTATAATGTATACATGTTTGTATTGTATGTTTATTTGGTAAAATCATTATCGTAATCAAAACTGTAATAACTGTAGCATAATCAGTTGTTGTATATTGTATATACATGTATGATGTATGTATATTGACATATTGTTTACTGATATGCTGCAACTAGATCTTGTTCTCTCGTAGCTACTATTGTCATCCGTTTGTGTAACTGTATAAACTATTTGTGTAACTATATAAGCTCCATGTGATTACAATGCTATGAGTGTGTAACTGCTATTGTCCCATTAGGAGATAATGCTATAAGGCTATGTAATTGATAAACATGAATTTATATCATATTTCATATAGTGATAAAAATTATTGAATAATGGTGGTAGACTTTATTTAAGAGTAATGGAATTGCGTATAAAGTAATTTTATAAGGTTAAGATAATCAAGTAGTTTAAATTAAGTATTAAAGTATCATTCGTATCTCATCATGTTGTTAGATGGCCTCAAAACCCGAGAATGCAAAAAAAGAAAACTGGACAAAAGAGATGGTTTTGGAATTTTGTCAGCTCTTAAATAAATATATCACGAAGTATGGTCGAACTTCTCCATTTAAATGGGTATCCCTTCAACCAGAGTTTGAAAGAGCTATAAAACATAAATTCAACAGTGATAGAGCTCTAAAGAACAAGTATGATAGTCATTAATAATTTAGTAGTATTATATATGTTTTCGGTTATTAGTAGTATTATATATGTTTTCGGTTATTTGGTAATGACTATGTTTTATTAAACTAAAATAATGATATTTAAGTATTTTTTTTCTAGTGTCAATTTTTGTCATTTTACTTATTTATAACAGCTCCAGCTACTTTGCCAAACAATTAAATACATTTAAAAAGCTTCAGCTAAACGCTTTCAGCTAAACGCTTGCAGCTAAACGCTAGCAGCTAAATGTCTGCAGCTAAACGCTTTCAAGAATCAAACAAATTATGAGGTAGAAATAAACTTACCGATATTAAGAATTACAGATGAATCCATATGAGTACCGATTGGAGTTTATCCCCCAAATTGTAGTGCCTTTTCGTTGTAAGTTTTTCAGAGTTCAAGGGTTTATGTCACGGTAGTTTAATACGTTAATCATCCCTCAACTTTTGTTTTATGTGTATTTTCCAAAACCAACTTTCTTTGCAGAATAGGTCCCTTGTTCAATTAAAATTTTAAAATTACTAAAGTACTCTACTTAAATTTTTTTTAATATTTTTTT
The DNA here is from genome assembly GCF_046630445.1 of Rutidosis leptorrhynchoides. Lineage (NCBI taxonomy): Eukaryota > Viridiplantae > Streptophyta > Magnoliopsida > Asterales > Asteraceae > Rutidosis > Rutidosis leptorrhynchoides. Next base: position 160,586,116 of record NC_092343.1, on the reverse strand, counting down.
TTCCTTCAGTTGAAAAAAAATCAAGATCTCGGCATACCAAGATGCTCAAATATGATGGATTTTTTACCTTGTGCAGTTTTTATGTTAAAGATATTTTGTTTCTTTGTTGTAATTAAGTCAAATTTTTAATCAATACGTGGTTACTACTATCCTGTTTAAGAAACTTTGTAATTGAAAGGTTTGTTTTCAAACCAATGGGCGACGAATTCATCACTACTTTATTCATAACGTTCGTAAGCAATGTTACATGGTCAACCAAGATGTGCAGCTAGAGTTTTGAGTTTTGAACCTGAGAATTATTGTGGGGATATCAAGACACAGATTACTAGGTCATCTTAGATCCATGTGATGTGAGTCATTATGTGATTTTGTGGATTCAAATTCCGGAACACTACTAAAGTTTTTTTAAAGGGGTTATGCTCAATTGATAACATGCTTTTAATTAAATATTGCTTTATAGTCTAAATGTTCATTGTAATTTTATACGTTTAAGGCTCTAACTACATCAGTTCAAACACAACATTAACATTATTTAAAGTATTCACAAAATTGTTCAACTGTATATAATATAATATGGAAGAAGTCTTTTGAAGTAGTCTTTGTGATTGAACATTCGAATAAGTCCACATTATAGTTTAATCCAACTGCAATATATTAAATGAATTATGCCCACTGCCAAATTTTTAACTACAAGATTTATTATTAGATTCATTAAAAGACAGAAAAGTGGTCCCGGATGCAGATCCACCAACCGCTAAAGATGTCAATCTTTTGTATCAATTTTTCGATAGAAGGTATGTCCTGATGGAGTCATATTTGGTGTGGTTATTGAATGTTTAAGCTGATCTACAGTGTATGAAATGGTCTGTTCGTTACGTTATGCAGTAACAAATAAGTTGTTGTTTTGACTGGAGCTGGGATAAGCACAGAATGTGGTATTCCCGATTATACAAGGTAATTCATGATTGTTATGTTTTCCGTTCTGTGTTCTGTAGATGTAGATGTGACAGTTTAGATCAATTTATTTGTAACTGAATCAATTTAGGTTACATTATATCTCTCAACGGGGGCAGAAGGTAACATAGCAAGTACTATCTTAATAGAGAATGGATCAAATGAGTTGAAAGACACCCAACGTGTATATTCGGTCCATAAAAACCACCTAAATCACTTTAATCAAAAAATATTACTAGTTTATTATCAAAGTCATATATTTTGGATATGATATCCTGGTTATTTACATGAAAATTTGGACATAAAGTCTTTCAGGTCAACGCAACCTCACACGTACGCATACCTAAGTTACCCACCATTTACCTACCCTGCCCATTTTACCACCTAATAGTCTGGTTTCATAAAGGGAGTAAGGGGCATATCCTGTTTAGTAGTTGTCACCAGCTGATAATCTGCATGTCTAATTATATATTCCGTAATCATATTTGATGAGCTAGTTATTCACTTATTTGTACAAAAGTTTGGACAAAAAAGTGTTCCAGGGTAGTGCAACCTTGTACATACTTGATCAGCAACCCACCAACTACCTAACCTTCCCCATTTTAACCACTTGATATTCTGGTTTATAAAGGGACATATTCTGTTTAGTGGTTGTTACCTGCTGGTAATCTGTTTGTGTTTACTCATTATATGTATCCCTGTTAGTAACATCATTCATCTTTCCTGTCTAATATCATAATTGGTGCAAAAGCCCGGATGGAGCTTACAGTACTGGTTTCAAGCCAATCACTCATCAGGTAAATTCAATACATTACATTCAGTTGATACTATCTGCATTTTTCTATTTGAGGAATCCTGATTTGTACTTCTTTTTTATATTTTTTATGGGTGTAGCAATTTAGTTGTTCAAGCCGTGCACAAAGGCAGTAGGGATAGGAGTTATGCAGGATGGAGAAAATTTATCGAAGCTAACCCTAGTCCACCTCATACTGCATTAGCTTCTTTATAAAAAGCCAACCGGATTAGCTTTATGAATGCACAAAACTTTGACAGGACATCCTTTTCTTCCATTTGTACGCCCATTTTTTTGATAAAACGTGTGTCCTCACAGCATCTTGAAGGGGGAGCGTCTCTAAAATCGAGTCAATTAAATTCGTTTGCAAGCAACTGATTCTATCCACTTCACACCTCTCAGTATTGTTATTATGATAGACATTACAAGTATTAAGTATACATGTTGAATGCAGTGGGCGGCACCAATCGAAGGTCTGGGTTGTGATGTTATGGATTTTACTTAATGGGCACATGCTCTGCACATGATGCAAACAATTACTCCCTCTAAATATTCGGTCAAGACTACTACGTGATTTTCTGAATGTAAACGTGCACATGCATACTTAAAACAACTTCTTAAAACCCACGACCCACGTGCATGACTCTAAATCAACTGCTACCAATTTTGGAGTACTTGCAATAATTTTTTATCCTTCTTGGACTTTCAATTGGGCCGCACAAGCTTTTGGGCCTAACCAGACTCGGGTTCAAGATTACCCAACAATTACTTCTATTGCTATTTTGATCCAACACTTTATTCTTGCGTTCCTCACTTTAGCTTGTGATCTTCTCCAATTAGTATTAATTCGGAAGATCTGTATCATATGACGACAATTCAGACAAGAGTTTTAGAATGACGATGTCTGCTTTCCGACTTGTCAGGTACAAATGTTCATGCAAATTCATTTGACGCGAACTGATGATACGCATAATGATCCGTCTCAAAATAGGCAAGCATCTCGGCAAAAATCACACCCGGCACTACGAGTCCCGGGTTTCCAACTCCTTTTCTCGTCATCCGTCTGACGTCTTCCCGGATACTCCTCCATGACGGACAAATGGCAAGGCTAAGAACCTGGATGACAAACACGTAACTGGCACCTTACAACCGGTCAAGATAATCGTAACTAGGCATCGCAAGACCAGTCATCATAATCGTGACAGTCAAGAAACACTTAGAACGTGTCTAGGCGAAACCTACCCGGCTGGACCGAGAACATCGTAATGCTATAACCGGAACCAACTCACCGACACCATCGTCTCGGTCCACTAAACCGACATAAGGACACTCCCGGGACAAGCATGTTGTCCAGAAACAAGAGTGCGTCACCGCGGAGTAGGCACCTCGTCCCGGAATGACCACTTGATCATGGAACAAGCACGCGGGCAAGTCGCGTGCCACGTCAGCCCGCAAATTTAGGGAAGTTCGTTAGAATATGTTATTCCCCACGAAAGGGACAGGTGCCACGTCAGCCCTCGGGATTGACAAAGTTTGTTACAACCATGAAAGGGACATGTGCCACGTCACCCCTCAAAATGTGACTGAATTCTTAAACCCGATGTAACTCAATTCTAGTAACTAGTATTAATACATGGAATCCGTTTTTACTACCACTAATTGACTAATTGGCTTAAGAGACATCGTTGCCGGCATAAAAGAGAGATTAGGAAAACATCGGCAAGGATGGGTGGATGAACTCCAACATGTACTATGGGCACATCGGACAACGCCGAAAGATAGTACGAACGAAACACCCTTCAGTCTGGTATAAGGAACCGAGGCGGTCATACCGGCTGAAGTGCTAGTTCCAACTGATCGAATCACAGAATTCGATGAACAGCAAAACGACGACGCATTGTGAGAAAATTTGGATGCCCTGGAAGAGCGGCGAACAATAGCGTACATCCGGCAAGCTGCAAAGAAACAACAAATCGCAAACCACTATGACAAAAAAGTCAAACCATTGGACTTTCAATTAAACGATTTGGTATTACGCAGCAACGAAGCCAGCCGACAGCAAGATGTCGGCAAGTTAGGCCCCAGATGGGAAGGACCCTACAGGGTTGTCGGGATAACTGAGTATGGTGCATACCACCTGGAAACACCGGATGGAGTTCCGATACAACGCCCTTGGCACGCTTTTTATTTAAAGAAATATCATGTGTCGCTTATCTGCACCCGTGAGGACTGATCACCCACTCGGACGGCAGAAACACTTATGTATTCAAGTAATTTCTATGTATAAGTCATCAATAAAGCTTCACTTTATATACTTATGCACTGTAGTGACTCTGAATATGACACAAGTAACACCAAATATCCTTTGGCATATTTCGGACCTACCGCCAGAAGAAATGTTTTCTAGCTTTCGTTGGTAGGAGGACACCCCTTGAAGAACCTTAACGGATAACAAGGACATCCGACCATATCATTGGTGGCCCTGTTTTACCGTATAAACAACTCGACCACACTCATGCGTAGTCTAGATATCTACGTTTTTGTCATGACAAACAAGTACAACTCAACGGAAAAGTAAACTAGTTTATAACACGACATACAAAAAATTGTCGAAATTACATCAAATATACAAAAACCCAACCGAGTGCATATCTCTACGGTTGGTAATTTACAATATCCTCAACGGATGAGTTCTCGTCCCTACAAATTCTATCTAGCTCCTCAAAACTAATCCGGCCGAGAGCTTCATGTGCCCGATGGCAGTCCTCCACACAGGTAGCACTCAAAAGAGTTTTCTTCTTCTGAGCCGCGCTGCCAGGTGGCAGAAAACACTACACCGCCTTCAAAACCTCAAAAGTAGTCAACTTCTTAACGGCCTCAATAAAGGCACCAAATGGTTGACGAACAATAGACGACTTGAGAAGCCGGGCAAAAAGCACAGGAATACCATACTGGAGACGGGTGAGTTAGCCTAGCGTGGCCGACACCTTCTCCGATAACTTTTTGTTGTCATCAGAGATCAAGGCAACTTTCTCTTGTTCTTGGGTAAGAGCAGCCCTCAATGACTCCTGCGCTTCCCGGGAAACACGCAGCTCATTCTGAATAGGCCCCAACGCCTCCTTGGCCGACAACAACTCCCCTTCAAGACGGGCGATCGTCCCTGACAATTCCACCACCCGACGGTTATCATTCTCAAACAGCACACAATGCTCGTGAATACGACGAGCATCAGCCTCGCTTCGGTTCAGTTCATCTGTCGAAAGATGCTGAGCAAATACGGAGAATTGGGAATGCAAATGCTGTACCTGGGTAGCGGAAAGCGCGGCCAGCGCCTCTTTCAAAGCCGGAAAAGTGATAAAGTCAAGATACTTCTTATAAACCGGATAGTCTGAAGCTTCACAGCGGAACAGATCACGGAATGGCCCAATATTACAGTCGGGCAGCACGTAAACATTCTGCCCGACACTAGTCGTCAACCGAGGACGAGCATCCGAGATCTCTACCACGGGCTCTTTACCGGGACGATGCCCTTGAGCGCAAGATACAGTTAAATAAAAGAAAGAAAAAAAAACAACGCATACCTTCAGCTGCCGGCTCAATCCGACGCCTGGTACGACGGATCAGTCCGCCCTCCGAAGAGCCACCATTCGAAGATTCCAAATCTTCAGGAGGCGACATCCTGCGACGGCTGGAGGGCGCCGGTGTGGTCCCTTCGACCAGTTTATTGGTAAAGACCATGCCATCCAGGCTCGTCGCCCTCAGAACTTCTGACACGGTCAACTCTGCACAAAATATAAATTATCATCATATAAATCAAGGTAACCCTAAAAAGACGGGAAGAGTCAAACGGTAAGATACCTCTCCCACCTCTTCGGGCAACATGAATTCTATCAGCATGAGTCCAATTGTTGTTAACATTAGCTATTACCAACACCTGCTCCTCATAAGACCGTTGAGGAATCCTCAGGCCCCTCAATTGGTCTACCATCGATTCACCTAGCTCAGAAAGCTGCCTCGACGGCTGAACAGTCACAGACCTAAACAGATAGAACTGTTCGTTCTTTAACGGGAAGTCAGAACATTTGGCAAAAACAAATGATTGCACCCAATTGTCTGCAATCGCTGGTGCATCCTCAAGAAAATCAATTTCATCGGTAAACGTATATCAACCTTTACGATAGGACGATGGCCGAAAAATGCTTCTAAAAATATTCAAGCTTAGGCTCATGCCTAAACCATTAAAATACATCTCGAACAACACGATCGCACGAACGCCATTCGGATGTAAACGAGCAACACTAAGGTTATAGAAATTTAAAACCTTCGTGAAAAAGCGGGTGAAGGGGTACCTCAAATTTGAAACCTCGAACGGCCTCAAATAGATGGCACAATTTAAAGTACGTTGCTGTGATCTTGGAATGATCAACTCCAAACCTCGCAACTGAGGGCATATGTGGCAAATCCTATCGAGATACGCCTCATCAACACTACTAGGTGCACGTAACACATCATGAAGAATGTTAGGTCTGGGCCCATACTGAAGAAAAAAGGATGAAAATGCAAACCACAGAAGACAAGAAAATCGCTTCTCTGTAATTTACAAAGCAAGTACTCTCGAAGGTGGGAAGAATCAAATGAAGAGAAACGCTCCTTTTTATAGGAAAAAGTCCCGCGTGGGACCCATCCAACTCAAAAAGGTGCGTTGGAACACGAGAAGTACTATGATTAAGACAGCATGCAACGCGCATTTATTGCACGTCAAATCACGTGAGCGGGTCAAAATAATTTAAAGTTTGGCACCACAACTGTCCCAGCTGACCTTACCAAACTGGGGGACTTGATGATACGCATAATGATCCGTCTCAAAATAGGCAAGCATCTGGGCAAAAATCACACCCGGCACTACGAGTCCCGGGTTGCCAACTCCTTTTCTCGTCATCCTTCTGACGTCTTCCCGGATACTCCTCCATGACGGACAAATGGCAAGGCTAAGAACCTGGATGACAAACACATAACCGGCACCTTACAACTGATTAAGATAATCGTAACTAGGCATCGCAAGACCAGTCATCATAATCGTGACCGTAAAGAAACACTTAGAACGTGTCTAGGCGAAACCTACCCGGCTGGACCGAGAACATCGTAATGCTATAACCGGAACCAACTCACCGACACCATCGTCTCGGTCTACTAAACCGACATAAAGACACTCTCGGGACAAGCACGTTGTCCCGAAACAAGAGTGCATCACCACAGAGTAGGCACCTCGTCCCGGAATGACCACTTGATCACGGAACAAGCACGCGGGCAAGTCGCGTGCCACGTCAGCCTACAAATTTAGGGAAGTTCGTTAGAATCTGTTATTCCCCACGAAAGGGACAGGTGCTACGTCACCCCTCGGGATTGACAAAATTTGTTACAACCATGAAAGGGACATGTGCCACATCATCATTCCCTCCACAACATCTCTAAATACACAAGTGAAATCATTCATTTAAAAAAGACACTGGATGCATAAACGTTACTCTGCCAAAATCAATTACGATAACGTCACTCCAGTAGTTAGCTTAATTCCGATCGGTGCTCCGATCACCATCCGAGTTAACCCACATTAAGATATTAACTTATTCGATTCCGATCGAATAAGGTTAATCTACTTGATTGTTTTACGCCCTTGAAATCCAGATTCCAAATCAGGGTTCGCACAATTATTGGAGTTAAAACAATCAACTTACTCCTTTTCCTAAATTAAGCACTCAAACCCGAAATCTCATCACCCATTACGATTTTGGTTTGATCACGAACGTTACTATGTTTTGGTATTTTTATAGTTTTTTTTTGTTTAATTGAGAAATGTACATGAATTGCACGAGTGGACGATTAACGCAAGACTAGGATCGGCCTGTTCTTAAAAAGGATTAATTGGGGAGCTTTACAACAGTGCCTGCATGAGAATAACTATTATGGATGTTACAAATTAATAAAGGTGTATACGTTGACTGCAGTTGGCAGCAGCAATAGAAAGTCTGGGTTATGACAGCAGCAATTTAGATAAGAGTTTTGGGATGAAGCAAAGACCCGATGGTGATATTGAAATCCATGAAATATTATGGGAAGGAGATTTCCACATACCGACATGCTCAAAATGTGACTGAATTCTTGAACCCGATGTAACTCAATTCTAGTAACTAGTATTAATACATGGAATCCGTTTTTACTACCACTAATTGACTAATTGGCTTAAGGTGTCTCTTTTTGAAGGTTGTGTTTTTTGGTGATAATGTACGTACCAAAAGATAGAGCGATTGTAGCTATGGAAGCTGCTGCAGGGTGTGATGCTTTCCTCGTTCTTGGTTCATCCGTTATGACAATGTCCGCTTTCCAACTTGTCAGGTACAAATGTGGTTGGAGCAATTATACAGAGCTGCTCATGATGCTGGTGCTGTTACAACAATTATAAATATTGGCAAAACTCGAGCTGATGATATTGAAGATTTTAAAACTAACGCGAGACTGGGAGAGATCCGTTGTGCCTGAAAACCATTTGAATGTAAGTTTAGATTTACCTGAATCATGATTCCAGTTGGGTGTTACTGCAGATATTACCACGGGTTCTAAACACCACATCGTTCAGTGTTCCTGTTTTTTAAGACTATACACAAGACAATACGTACTAATTGTTTGTTGTGTGGTTGGAACCTAAAATTAATTAATCCGTGATTCTGACTTCATCGACTTCTCCTAATGGGTTAGTGCAAATATTGAGATCCTACTGTTGGCATGCTGTTATGGGACAAGGTATCTGTGCCACATGTTCTTGTTTGTTAAAACTGATATATGTGCGTGTAGTAAAGTTATTTTCCATTCACAATAAATATGCAAAGATAAATTAATGTTTGTATAAGCACTATTTGGAAATGGGTATATTGTATTCAATCAATCAATACCCAACCGTAAAATTGTTTTTGGACCATTTCTAACCCTTGGTAGTGATATCACGGTCAGTTGTGCACTTTTAAGCCAAAAAGTGCAATCTGATTTGGCAATGTCAATTTCTGACATTTTTTAACCCCATATGTCAGTTTTTTTTTCAAATATTGGATAGAGTGATGTGGTAAAATCAGATTGAAAATGGGTGGGAAAAATTAATTAATAATAAAAATATAATTAATGAAAATTTTTGATTGGTTGGGAGAAAACAAACGCACCTTCACATTTGTGCCACTTGGTGACGGATGGATAAAAAACTAACTGACGCTCCATTAGGGGCCGTCAGTTTTCGTCAATTTTTAACACATCATCTGACGAGGGGGAAACTAATGGAGGGTTGGTAAAGGTCTTATAACACTATAGTTACAATAACAAGAATATCCAAACATTACACTATAGATGTGATATGTATATTTTATCCAGACAAATCAATCTGTGAATTTTCTTTTTCCAAAGATGCTTGTTACACAACTATTGTGTAAGGAACACTTGATCTAGTTTTTATTCTAGCTGCTCACAAAGTATAAATAAATACCAGGAGGGTTACCGGTTTTATAGTACCACTCTGCGAGTTAATGAAAACCCATAACATATATGATGCATACAATCAGAATACAACTAAATTATAAAGTAACTTAAAGTTATTAGTGGATTATAGTTACGGATCCAAGTAGTGAAGCTCTGCTTTCGAGGAACCTCGTGGGAACCGCATAACATCCTTAGAGAAGTTGTACCTTTCCTGAACATCAACAGTTGCACGTGGTCGGATTGATATTTTTTCAAGAGTGGGAGAATGTTCAAGTAAAAGCTTTATAAATAGCAACAAGGATCTTGATCTTTCTACATCCATTATATTTATAATTTTCAAGCAGTTCAATGTCTGGTCCAAACAATCAGAAGCTTCCAAATAAGCTATTGTTGGTTTCACATCCAAATACACGTTTGGAAGATCCTGGAAATACATTAAAAGTGAGACTGACTGTGTATAAAAGGAACCCACATTAAATTACTATATATGCACACACAACACAAAAACACAAGAGAAACGTTTAGCACTCTTTACCTGATTGTACACATCAAGTCGTCTCAAGTTAGGTGAGTTCCGAAGGATACATAAAACACCTTGAAGTTGGTACAAATCACCAAATTTTAAGTCTCGTAAGTAGAGAAGCTTTAAACTATTAGTTGGGTGTGGAAGCCACTTGGGAATATTTTCCGCAATGGAAAACTGTGAGGGTGAAAGTAAGATTATAAGTTAACAAAGAAGATATGGTTGGAAGATGATACGAAATAATATATGAGAACTAACTATACACAAGAGTTGAATGGTAAAGTTCACTTGCTCAAACGCAAAATGATGAAGAGCAAAATATAAATATTAGAATTTAGGGTTAAGGCTATTCAAGGGCCATATACTTTTTATTTTGTCCCGATGTAGTCCATATACCCAAAAAAAATACTATTATAGGCCATAAACTTTAAAAAAATGTGTTAATGTAAACCGTTGACCTGATAAATAAGGTTGATCGATTTTGTAGGTTGATTTTCAAAAAAGTATAATTTTTTTTGTTCCAATGTAAGCTTTATACAAAAAAAAAGTACTAATGTAGTTCACATACTTTCAAAAAGTGTATCGATGTAGGTCACATATTTTCCGTATCGATGTAAACAAAAGGTGACCTGTTTAGCTGGTAACAAGTTACCTTTTGTTTACATCGATACACTTTTTCAAAGTTTATGGCCTATAATAGTATTTTTTTGGGTATATGGACTACATCGGGACAAAACAAAAAGTATATGGCCCTTGAGTAGCCTTAACCCTAGAATTTAAAATTCAACTCGTACCTGGAGAAAATACCCGTCGATAACAAAATACCCAACACATGGCATATTACTTAACGAGCTTGCCAAATTAACTCTCTCAACTCCCTGAATAGGTTTTTTGATAAATATACCAAACTCACTAAGACATTTACTATGCAACGAGTGGAGCAAAGTTGCATCGGGGCAACTCCTGATCAATAACTGAAACAACTTTGTAGACTTGATCTTGAAATTGTAAACATTGGTGCATTCAAACAATTGCAACATCTTGAGCTGTGGTAAGTTGATAATAGTTCCATGTAAGTTAGCCCCAAATTCAATATTCCTAAGCCTAAGTTTTTCGAGATATAGAAATCCTTGAAACTCAAGTGGTGGCTTAATGATACAGTTGTCAAGTTCTAGGATTCTCAATTCTAGACAATGAAATAAATAATATGGAAGTTGATAACGTTGGTTTGAATTTGTAAGGATGAGTTCTCTAACACCATCTCTTGACAATGATGAAATCCATTGATTGACTTCTTGGAAACTATCAAGAAACATGTATGGTATGTGAAGATGTAACTTTAAGCGAGGACCCTTGAGATAGTTAAAGATATAGTTTGTGATCCTAATAAATCCATTATGACCAAAACTTCCATTTTTTGCAAACTTTTCTGAGAAATGTTTTTCAAGAACCAATTGAAATGTCCCGTTCTTATTGATTAAAAACGTTCCATATTAATTGATTTCGTTGCGAGGTTTTGACCTCTATATGAGACGTTTTTTCAAATACTGCATTCATTTTTAAAACAAACCATAACCTTTATTTCATAGATAAAGGTTTTAAAGAACTTTACGTAGATTATCAAATAATGATAATCTAAAATATCCTGTTTACACACGACCATTACATAATGGTTTACAATACAAATATGTTACAACAAAATAAGTTTCTTGAATGCAGTTTTTACACAATATCATACAAGCATGGACTCCAAATCTCGTCCTTATTTAAGTATGCGACAGCGGAAGCTCTTAATAATCACCTGAGAATAAACATGCTTAAAACGTCAACAAAAATGTTGGTGAGTTATAGGTTTAACCTATATATATCAAATCATAATAATAGACCACAAGATTTCATATTTCAATACACATCCCATACATAGAGATAAAAATCATTCATATGGTGAACACCTGGTAACCGACATTAACAAGATGCATATATAAAAATATCCCCATCATTCCGGGACACCCTTCGGATATGATATAAATTTCGAAGTACTAAAGCATCCGGTACTTTGGATGGGGTTTGTTAGGCCCAATAGATCTATCTTTAGGATTCGCGTCAATTAGGGTGTCTGTTCCCTAATTCTTAGATTACCAGACTTAATAAAAAGGGGCATATTCGATTTCGATAATTCAACCATAGAATGTAGTTTCACGTACTTGTGTCTATTTTGTAAATCATTTATAAAACCTGCATGTATTCTCATCCCAAAAATATTAGATTTTAAAAGTGGGACTATAACTCACTTTCACAGATTTTTACTTCGTCGGGAAGTAAGACTTGGCCACTGGTTGATTCACGAACCTATAACAATATATACATATATATCAAAGTATGTTCAAAATATATTTACAACACTTTTAATATATTTTGATGTTTTAAATTTATTAAGTCAGCTGTCCTTGTTAGTAACCTACAACTAGTTGTCCACAGTTAGATGTACAGAAATAAATCGATAAATATTATCTTGAATCAATCCACGACCCAGTGTATACGTATCTCAGTATTGATCACAACTCAACCTATATATATTTTGGAATCAACCTCAACCATGTATAGCTAACTCCAACATTCACATATAGAGTGTCTATGGTTGTTCCGAAATATATATAGATGTGTCGACATGATAGGTCGAAACATTGTATACGTGTCTATGGTATCTCAAAATTATATAATATACAATACAAGTTGATTAAGTTATGGTTGGAATAGATTTGTTACCAATTTTCACGTAGCTAAAATGAGAAAAATTATCCAATCTTGTTTTACCCATAACTTCTTCATTTTAAATCCGTTTTGAGTGAATCAAATTGCTATGGTTTCATATTGAACTCTATTTTATGAATCTAAACAGAAAAAGTATAGGTTTATAGTCGGAAAAATAAGTTACAAGTCGTTTTTGTAAAGGTAGTCATTTCAGTCGAAAGAACGACATCTAGATGACCATTTTAGAAAACATACTTCCACTTTGAGTTTAACCATAATTTTTGGATATAGTTTCATGTTCATAATAAAAATCATTTTCTCAGAATAACAAATTTTAAATCAAAGTTTATCATAGTTTTTAATTAACTAACCCAAAACAGCCCGCGGTGTTACTACGACGGCGTAAATCCGGTTTTACGGTGTTTTTCGTGTTTCCAGGTTTTAAATCATTAAGTTAGCATATCATATAGATATAGAACATGTGTTTAGTTGATTTTAAAAGTCAAGTTAGAAGGATTAACTTTTGTTTGCGAACAAGTTTAGAATTAACTAAACTATGTTCTAGTGATTACAAGTTTAAACCTTCGAATAAGATAGCTTTATATGTATCAATCGAATGATGTTATGAACATCATTACTACCTTAAGTTCCTTGGATAAACCTACTGGAAAATAGAAAAATGGATCTAGCTTCAATGGATCCTTGGATGGCTCGAAGTTCTTGAAGCAGAATCATGACACGAAAACAAGTTCAAGTAAGATCATCACTTGAAATAAGATTGTTATAGTTATAGAAATTGAACCAAAGTTTGAATATGATTATTACCTTGTATTAGAATGATAACCTACTGTAAGAAACAAATATTTCTTGAGGTTGGATGATCACCTTACAAGATTGGAAGTGAGCTAGCAAACTTGAAAGTATTCTTGATTTTATGTAACTAGAACTTGTAAAATATATGAAGAACACTTAGAACTTGAAGATAGAACTTGAGAGAGATCAATTAGATGAAGAAAATTGAAGAATGAAAGTGTTTGTAGGTGTTTTTGGTCGTTGGTGTATGGATTAGATATAAAGGATATGAAATTTTGTTTTCATGTAAATAAGTCATGAATGATTACTCATATTTTTGTAATTTTATGAGATATTTCATGCTAGTTGCCAAATGATGGTTCCCACATGTGCTAGGTGACTCACATGGGCTGCTAAGAGCTGATCATTGGAGTGTATATACCAATAGTACATACATCTAAAAGCTGTGTATTGTACGAGTACGAATACGGGTGCATACGAGTAGAATTGTTGATGAAACTGAACGAGGATGTAATTGTAAGCATTTTTGTTAAGTAGAAGTATTTTGATAAGTGTATTGAAGTCTTACAAAAGTGTATAAATACATATTAAAATACTACATGTATATACATTTTAACTGATTCGTTAAGTCATCGTTAGTCGTTACATGTAAGTGTTGTTTTGAAACCTTTAGGTTAACGATCTTGTTAAATGTTGTTAACCCAATGTTTATAATATCAAATGAGATTTTAAATTATTATATTATCATGATATTATCATGTATGAATATCTCTTAATATGATATATATATACATTAAACGTCTTTACAACGATAATCGTTACATATATGTCTCGTTTAAAAATCATTAAGTTAGTAGTCTTGTTTTTACATATGTAGTTCATTGTTAATATACTTAATGATATGTTTACTTATCATAGTATCATGTTAACTATATATATATCCATATATATGTCATCATATAGTTTTTACAAGTTTTAACGTTCGTGAATCACCGGTCAACTTGGGTGGTCAATTGTCTATATGAAACATATTTCAATTAATCAAGTCTTAACAAGTTTGATTGCTTAACATGTTGGAAACATTTAATCATGTAAATATCAATCTCAATTAATATATATAAACATGGAAAAGTTCGGGTCACTACAGTACCTACCCGTTAAATAAATTTCGTCCCGAAATTTTAAGCTGTTGAAGGTGTTGACGAATCTTCTGAAAATAGATGCGGGTATTTCTTCTTCATCTGATCTTCACGCTCCCAGGTGAACTCGGGTCCTCTACGAGCATTCCATCGAACCTTAACAATTGGTATCTTGTTTTGCTTAAGTCTTTTAACCTCACGATCCATTATTTCGACGGGTTCTTCGATGAATTGAAGTTTTTCGTTGATTTGGATTTCATCTAATGGAATAGTGAGATCTTCTTTAGCAAAACATTTCTTCAAATTCGAGACGTGGAAAGTGTTATGTACAGCAGCGAGTTGTTGAGGTAACTCAAGTCGGTAAGCTACTGGTCCGACACGATCAATAATCTTGAATGGTCCAATATACCTTGGATTTAATTTCCCTCGTTTACCAAATCGAACAACGCCTTTCCAAGGTGCAACTTTAAGCATGACCATCTCTCCAATTTCAAATTCTATATCTTTTCTTTTAATGTCAGCGTAGCTCTTTTGTCGACTTTGGGCGGTTTTCAACCGTTGTTGAATTTGGATGATCTTCTCGGTAGTTTCTTGTATAATCTCCGGACCCGTAATCTGTCTATCCCCCACTTCACTCCAACAAATCGGAGACCTGCACTTTCTACCATAAAGTGCTTCAAATGGCGCCATCTCAATGCTTGAATGGTAGCTATTGTTGTAGGAAAATTCTGCTAACGGTAGATGTCGATCCCAACTGTTTCCGAAATCAATAACACATGCTCGTAGCATGTCTTCAAGTGTTTGTATCGTCCTTTCGCTCTGCCCATCAGTTTGTGGATGATAGACAGTACTCATGTCTAGACGAGTTCCTAATGCTTGCTGTAATGTCTGCCAGAATCTTGAAATAAATCTGCCATCCCTATCAGAGATAATAGAGATTGGTATTCCATGTCTGGAGATGACTTCCTTCAAATACAGTCGTGCTAACTTCTCCATCTTGTCATCTTCTCTTATTGGCAGGAAGTGTGCTGATTTGGTGAGACGATCAACTATTACCCAAATAGTATCAAAACCACTTGCAGTCCTTGGCAATTTAGTGATGAAATCCATGGTAATGTTTTCCCATTTCCATTCCGGGATTTCGGGTTGTTGAAGTAGACCTGATGGTTTCTGATGCTCAGCTTTGACCTTAGAACACGTCAAACATTCTCCTACGTATTTAGCAACATCAGCTTTCATACCCGGCCACCAAAAATGTTTCTTGAGATCCTTGTACATCTTCCCCGTTCCAGGATGTATTGAGTATCTGGTTTTATGAGCTTCTCTAAGTACCATTTCTCTCATATCTCCAAATTTTGGTACCCAAATCCTTTCAGCCCTATACCGGGTTCCGTCTTCCCGAATATTAAGATGCTTCTCCGATCCTTTGGGTATTTCATCCTTTAAATTTCTCTCTTTTAAAACTTCTTGTTGCGCCTCCTTTATTTGAGTAGTAAGGTTATTATGAATCATTATATTCATAGATTTTACTCGAATGGGTTCTCTGTCCTTCCTGCTCAAGGCATCGGCTAAAACATTTGCCTTCCCCGGGTGGTAACGAATCTCAAAGTCGTAATCATTCAACAATTCAATCCACCTACGCTGCCTCATATTCAGTTGTTTCTGATTAAATATGTGTTGAAGACTTTTGTGGTCGGTATATATAATACTTTTGACCCCATATAAGTAGTGCCTCCAAGTCTTTAATGCAAAAACAACCGCGCCTAATTCCAAATCATGCGTCGTATAATTTTGCTCGTGAATCTTCAATTGTCTAGAGGTATAAGCAATCACCTTCGTTCGTTGCATTAATACACAACCGAGACCTTGCTTTGATGCGTCACAATAAATCACAAAATCATCATTCCCTTCAGGCAATGACAATATAGGTGCCGTAGTTAGATTTTTCTTCAATAACTGAAACGCTTTCTCTTGTTCATCCTTCCATTCAAATTTCTTCCCTTTATGCGTTAATGCAGTCAAGGGTTTTGCTATTCTGGAAAAGTCTTGGATGAACCTTCTGTAGTAACCAGCTAGTCCTAAAAACTGGCGTATGTGTTTCGGAGTTTTCGGGGTTTCCCACTTTTCAACAGTTTCTATCTTTGCCGGATCCACCTTAATACCTTCTTTGTTCACTATGTGACCGAGGAATTGAACTTCTTCCAACCAAAATGCACACTTTGAAAACTTAGCGTACAATTCTTCCTTCCTCAATACTTCTAACACCTTTCTCAAATGTTCACCATGTTCTTGGTCATTCTTTGAGTAAATAAGTATGTCATCAATGAAAACAATGACAAACTTGTCAAGGTATGGTCCACACACTCGGTTCATAAGGTCCATGAACACAGCTGGTGCATTAGTTAAACCAAATGGCATGACCATAAACTCGTAATGACCGTAACATGTTCTGAAAGCAGTCTTTGGAATATCATCTTCTTTCACCCGCATTTGATGATACCCGGAACGTAAGTCAATCTTTGAATAAACAGATGAGCCTTGTAGTTGATCAAATAAGTCGTCGATTCTCGGTAGTGGGTAGCGGTTCTTGATGGTAAGTTTGTTCAACTCTCGGTAGTCGATACACATCCTGAATGTACCATCTTTCTTCTTGACAAACAAAACAGGAGCTCCCCACGGTGATGTGCTTGGTCGAATGAAACCACGCTCTAAAAGTTCTTGTAATTGGCTTTGCAGTTCTTTCATCTCGCTGGGTGCGAGTCAGTAAGGAGCACGAGCTATTGGTGCAGCTCCTGGTACGAGATCTATTTGAAATTCAACGGATCGATGTGGGGGTAATCCCGGTAATTCTTTCGGAAATACATCGGGAAATTCTTTTACAATGGGAACATCATTGATGCTCTTTTCTTCAGTTTGTACTTTCTCGACGTGTGCTAGAACAGTATAGCAACCTTTTCTTATTAGTTTTTGTTCCTTCAAATTACTAATAAGATGTAGCTTCGTGTTGCCCTTTTCTCCGTACACCATTAAGGGTTTTCCTTTTTCTCGTATAATGCGAATTGCATTTTTGTAACAAACGATCTCTGCTTTCACCTCTTTCAACCAGTCCATACCGATTATCACATCAAAACTCCCTAACTCTACTGGTATCAAATCAATCTTAAATGTTTCGCTAACCAGTTTAATTTCTCGATTCCGACATATATTATCTGCTGAAATTAATTTACCATTTGCTAATTCGAGTAAAAATTTACTATCCAAAGGCGTCAATGGACAACTTAATTTAGCACAAAAATCTCTACTCATATAGCTTCTATCCGCACCCGAATCAAATAAAACGTAAGCAGATTTATTGTCAATAAGAAACGTACCCGTAACAAGCTCCGGGTCTTCCTGTGCCTCTGCCGCATTAATATTGAAAACTCTTCCACGGCCTTGTCCATTCGTGTTCTCCTGGTTCGGGCAATTTCTAATAATGTGGCCCGGTTTTCCACATTTATAACAAACTACATTGGCATAACTTGCTCCGACACTACTTGCTCCGCCATTACTCGTTCCGACACCATTTGTTCCTTTCGTTCTATTAACCCCTGGTCCGTAGACCTCACACTTCACCGCGCTATGACCATTTCTTTTACACTTGTTGCAAAATTTGGTGCAGAATCCCGAGTGATACTTTTCACACCTTTGGCATAGCTGCTTCTGATTGTTATTGTTGTTGCGGTTATTATTGTTGTTGGGATGATTGTTGTAGTTGCTGTTGTTGTTGTTGTTGTTGTTGGGCCGTTTGTTGTAGTTGCGATTGATGTTGCGATTGTTGGGATAATTGTTGCGATTATTGTTGTAATTGCTGTTATTGTTGTATTGGTGATTCTTATCACCGTTTTCCTCCCACTTTCTTTTGACTTGCTTCACATTGGCCTCTTCAGCAGTCTGTTCTTTAATTCTTTCTTCAATCTGGTTCACTAGTTTGTGAGCCATTCTACATGCCTGTTGTATGGAGGTGGGCTCGTGTGAACTTATATCTTCTTGGATTCTTTCCGGTAATCCTTTCACAAACGCGTCGATCTTCTCTTCCTCATCTTCGAATGCTCCCGGACACAATAGGCACAATTCTGTGAATCGTCTTTCGTACGTGGTAATATCAAATCCTTGGGTTCGTAACCCTCTAAGTTCTGTCTTGAGCTTATTGACCTCGGTTCTGGGACGGTACTTCTCGTTCATCAAGTGCTTGAATGCTGACCACGGTAGTGCGTACGCATCGTCTTGTCCCACTTGCTCTAGATAGGTATTCCACCATGTTAACGCAGAACCTGTGAAGGTATGCGTAGCGTACTTTACTTTGTCCTCTTCAGTACACTTACTTATGGCAAACACCGATTCGACCTTCTCGGTCCACCGTTTCAATCCGATCGGTCCTTCGGTTCCATCAAATTCCAAAGGTTTGCAGGCAGTGAATTCTTTGTAGATGCATCCTACACGATTTCCTGTACTGCTAGATCCAAGGTTATTGTTGGTATGTAGCGCAGCCTGTACTGCGGCTATGTTTGAAGCTAGAAAAGTACGGAATTCCTCTTCATTCATATTCACGGTGTGTCGAGTAGTCGGTGCCATTTCCTTCAAAATAGTCAAATGGAACAAGTTAATCATACAGAATATCAAGAGTAGTTAATAGTATTTCGTAGCATAATATGAACTCATTTATAAAAGCTTTTTCTTCATATTAGCGTTTTATAAGTTTAAATTCGGGTAGTACCTACCCGTTAAGTGAAATGTCCCGTTCTTATTGATTAAAAACGTTCCATATTAATTGATTTCGTTGCGAGGTTTTGACCTCTATATGAGACGTTTTTCAAAGACTGCATTCATTTTTAAACAAACCATAACCTTTATTTCATCAATAAAGGTTTAAAAAGCTTTACGTAGATTATCAAATAATGATAATCTAAAATATCCTGTTTACACACGACCATTACATAATGGTTTACAATACAAATATGTTACAACAAAATAAGTTTCTTGAATACAGTTTTTACACAATATCATACAAGCATGGACTCCAAATCTTGTCCTTATTTAAGTATGCGACAGCGGAAGCTCTTAATAATCACCTGAGAATAAACATGCTTAAAACGTCAACAAAAATGTTGGTGAGTTATAGGTTTAACCTATATATATCAAATCGTAACAATAGACCACAAGATTTCATATTTCAATACACATCCCATACATAGAGATAAAAATCATTCATATGGTGAACACCTGGTAACCGACAATAACAAGATGCATATATAAGAATATCCCCATCATTCCGGGACACCCTTCGGATATGATATAAATTTCGAAGTACTAAAGCATCCGGTACTTTGGATGGGGTTTGTTAGGCCCAATAGATCTATCTTTAGGATTCGCGTCAATTAGGGTGTCTGTTCCCTAATTCTTAGATTACCAGACTTAATAAAAAGGGGCATATTCGATTTCGATAATTCAACCATAGAATGTAGTTTCACGTACTTGTGTCTATTTTGTAAATCATTTATAAAACCTGCATGTATTCTCATCCCAAAAATATTAGATTTTAAAAGTGGGACTATAACTCACTTTCACAGATTTTTACTTCGTCGGGAAGTAAGACTTGGCCACTGGTTGATTCACGAACCTATAACAATATATACATATATATCAAAGTATGTTCAAAATATATTTACAACACTTTTAATATATTTTGATGTTTTAAGTTTATTAAGTCAGCTGTCCTCGTTAGTAACCTACAACTAGTTGTCCACAGTTAGATGTACAGAAATAAATCGATAAATATTATCTTGAATCAATCCACGACCCAGTGTATATGTATCTCAGTATTGATCACAACTCAAACTATATATATTTTGGAATCAACCTCAACCCTGTATAGCTAACTCCAACATTCACATATAGAGTGTCTATGGTTGTTCCGAAATATATATAGATGTGTCGACATGATAGGTCGAAACATTGTATACGTGTCTATGGTATCTCAAGATTACATAATATATAATACAAGTTGATTAAGTTATGGTTGGAATAGATTTGTTACCAATTTTCACGTAGCTAAAATGAGAAAAATTATCCAATCTTGTTTTACCCATAACTTCTTCATTTTAAATCCGTTTTGAGTGAATCAAATTGCTATGGTTTCATATTGAACTATATTTTATGAATCTAAACAAAAAAAGTATAGGTTTCTAGTCGGAAAAATAAGTTACAAGTCATTTTTGTAAAGGTAGTCATTTCAGTCGAAAGAACGACGTCTAGATGACCATTTTAGAAAACATACTTCCACTTTGAGTTTAACCATAATTTTTGGATATAGTTTCATGTTCATAATAAAAATCATTTTCTCAGAATAACAACTTTTAAATCAAAGTTTATCATAGTTTTTAATTAACTAACCCAAAACAGCCCGCGGTGTTACTACGACGGCGTAAATCCGGTTTTACGGTGTTTTTCGTGTTTCCAGGTTTTAAATCATTAAGTTAGCATATCATATAGATATAGAACATGTGTTTAGTTGATTTTAAAAGTCAAGTTAGAAGGATTAACTTTTGTTTGCGAACAAGTTTAGAATTAACTAAACTATGTTCTAGTGATTACAAGTTTAAACCTTCGAATAAGATAGCTTTATATGTATGAATCGAATGATGTTATGAACATCATTACTACCTTAAGTTCCTTGGATGAACCTACTGGAAAAGAGAAAAATGGATCTAGCTTCAATGGATCCTTGGATGGCTCAAAGTTCTTGAAGCAAAATCATGACACGAAAACAAGTTCAAGTAAGATCATCACTTGAAATAAGATTGTTATAGTTATAGAAATTGAACCAAAGTTTGAATATGATTATTACCTTGTATTAGAATGATAACCTACTGTAAGAAACAAAGATTTCTTGAGGTTGGATGATCACCTTACAAGATTGGAAGTGAGCTAGCAAACTTGAAAGTATTCTTGATTTTATGAAACTAGAACTTTTGGAATTTATGAAGAACACTTAGAACTTGAAGATAGAACTTGAGAGAGTTCAATTAGATGAAGAAAATTGAAGAATGAAAGTGTTTGTAGGTGTTTTTGGTCGTTGGTGTATGGATTAGATATAAAGGATATGTAATTTTGTTTTCATGAAAATAAGTCATGAATGATTACTCATATTTTTGTAATCTTATGAGATATTTCATGCTAGTTGCCAAATGATGGTTCCCACATGTGTTAGGTGACTCACATGGGCTGCTAATAGCTGATCATTGGAGTGTATATACCAATAGTACATACATCTAAAAGCTGTGTATTGTACGAGTACGAATACGGGTGCATACGAGTAGAATTGTTGATGAAACTGAACGAGAATGTAATTGTAAGCATTTTTGTTAAGTAGAAGTATTTTGATAAGTGTATTGAAGTCTTTCAAAAGTGTATAAATACATGTTAAAACACTACATGTATATACATTTTAACTGAGTCGTTAAGTCATCGTTAGTCGTTACATGTAAGTGTTGTTTTGAAACCTTTAGGTTAACGATCTTGTTAAATGTTGTTAACCCAATGTTTATAATAACAAAAGAGATTTTAAATTATTATATTATCATGATATTATGATGTACGAATATCTCTTAATATGATATATATACATTAAATGTCGTTACAACGATAAACGTTACATATATGTCTCGTTTCAAAATCATTAAGTTAGTAGTCTTGTTTTTACATATGTAGTTCATTGTTAATATAATTAATGATATGTTTACTTATCATAATATCATGTTAACTATATATATAACCATATATATGTCATCATATAGTTTTTTTACAAGTTTTAACGTTCGTGAATCACCGGTCAACTTGGGTGGTCAATTGTCTATATGAAACCTATTTCAATTAATCAAGTCTTAACAAGTTTGATTGCTTAATATGTTGGAAACATTTAATCATGTAAACATCAATCTCAATTAATATATATAAACATGGAAAAGTTCGGGTCACTACAGTACCTACCCGTTAAATAAATTTCGTCCCGAAATTTTAAGCTGTTGAAGGTGTTGACGAATCTTCTGGAAATAGATGCGGGTATTTCTTCTTCATCTAATCTTCACGCTCCCAGGTGAACTCGGGTCCTCTACGAGCATTCCATCGAACCTTAACAATTGGTATCTTGTTTTGCTTAAGTCTTTTAACCTCACGATCCATTATTTCGACGGGTTCTTCGATGAATTGGAGTTTTTCGTTGATTTGGATTTCATCTAACGGAATAGTGAGATCTTCTTTAGCAAAACATTTCTTCAAATTCGAGACGTGGAAAGTGTTATGTACAGCCGCGAGTTGTTGAGGTAACTCAAGTCGGTAAGCTACTGGTCCGACACGATCAATAATCTTGAATGGTCCAATATACCTAGGATTTAATTTCCCTCGTTTACCGAATCGAACAACGCCTTTCCAAGGTGAAACTTTAAGCATGACCATCTTTCCAATTTCAAATTCTATATCTTTTCTTTTAATGTCAGCGTAGCTCTTTTGTCGACTTTGGGCGGTTTTCAACCGTTGTTGAATTTGGATGATCTTCTCGGTAGTTTCTTGTATAATCTCCGGACCCGTAATCTGTCTATCCCCCACCTCACTCCAACAAATCGGAGACCTGCACTTTCTACCATAAAGTGCTTCAAACGGCGCCATCTCAATGCTTGAATGGTAGCTGTTGTTGTAGGAAAATTCTGCTAACGGTAGATGTCGATCCCAACTGTTTCCGAAATCAATAACACATGCTCGTAGCATGTCTTCAAGCGTTTGTATCGTCCTTTCGCTCTGCCCATCAGTTTGTGGATGATAGGCAGTACTCATGTCTAGACGAGTTCCTAATGCTTGCTGTAATGTCTGCCAGAATCTTGAAATAAATCTGCCATCCCTATCAGAGATAATAGAGATTGGTATTCCATGTCTGGAGACGACTTCCTTCAAATACAGTCGTGCTAACTTCTCCATCTTGTCATCTTCTCTTATTGGTAGGAAGTGTGCTGATTTGGTGAGACGATCAACTATTACCCAAATAGTATCAAAACCACTTGCAGTCCTTGGCAATTTAGTGATGAAATCCATGGTAATGTTTTCCCATTTCCATTCCGGGATTTCGGGTTGTTGAAGTAGACCTGATGGTTTCTGATGCTCAGCTTTGACCTTAGAACACGTCAAACATTCTCCTACGTATTTAGCAACATCGGCTTTCATACCCGGCCACCAAAAATGTTTCTTGAGATCCTTGTACATCTTCCCCGTTCCAGGATGTATTGAGTATCTGGTTTTATGAGCTTCTCTAAGTACCATTTCTCTCATATCTCCAAATTTTGGTACCCAAATCCTTTCAGCCCTATACCGGGTTCCGTCTTCCCGAATATTAAGATGCTTCTCCGATCCTTTGGGTATTTCATCCTTTAAATTTCCCTCTTTTAAAACTCCTTGTTGCGCCTCCTTTATTTGAGTAGTAATGTTATTATGAATCATTATATTCATAGATTTTACTCGAATGGGTTCTCTATCCTTCCTGCTCAAGGCATCGGCTACCACATTTGCCTTCCCCGGGTGGTAACGAATCTCAAAATCGTAATCATTCAATAATTCAATCCACCTACGCTGCCTCATATTCAGTTGTTTCTGATTAAATATGTGTTGAAGACTTTTGTGGTCGGTATATATAATACTTTTGACCCCATATAAGTAGTGCCTCCAAGTCTTTAATGCAAAAACAACCGCGCCTAATTCCAAATCATGCGTCGTATAATTTTGTTCGTGAATCTTCAATTGTCTAGACGCATAAGCAATCACCTTCGTTCGTTGCATTAATACACAACCGAGACCTTGCTTTGATGTGTCACAATAAATCACAAAATCATCATTCCCTTCAGGCAATGACAATATAGGTGCCGTAGTTAGCTTTTTCTTCAATAACTGAAACGCTTTCTCTTGTTCATCATTCCATTCAAATTTCTTCCCTTTATGCGTTAATGCAGTCAAGGGTTTTGCTATTCTGGAAAAGTCTTGGATGAACCTTCTGTAGTAACCAGCTAGTCCTAAAAACTGGCGTATGTGTTTCGGAGTTTTCGGGGTTTCCCACTTTTCAACAGTTTCTATCTTTGCCGGATCCACCTTAATACCTTCTTTGTTCACTATGTGACCGAGGAATTGAACTTCTTCCAACCAAAATGCACACTTTGAAAACTTAGCGTACAATTCTTCCTTCCTCAATACTTCTAACACCTTTCTCAAATGTTCACCGTGTTCTTGGTCATTCTTTGAGTAAATAAGTATGTCATCAATGAAAACAATGACAAACTTGTCAAGGTATGGTCCACACACTCGGTTCATAAGGTCCATGAACACAGCTGGTGCATTAGTTAAACCAAACGGCATGACCATAAACTCGTAATGACCGTAACGTGTTCTGAAAGCAGTCTTTGGAATATCATCTTCTTTCACCCGCATTTGATGATACCCGGAACGTAAGTCAATCTTTGAATAAACAGACGAGCCTTGTAGTTGATCAAATAAGTCGTCGATTCTCGGTAGTGGGTAGCGGTTCTTGATGGTAAGTTTGTTCAACTCTCGGTAGTCGATACACAACCTGAATGTACCATCTTTCTTCTTGACAAACAAAACAGGAGCTCCCC
The DNA here is from genome assembly GCF_046630445.1 of Rutidosis leptorrhynchoides. Classification (NCBI taxonomy): domain Eukaryota; kingdom Viridiplantae; phylum Streptophyta; class Magnoliopsida; order Asterales; family Asteraceae; genus Rutidosis; species Rutidosis leptorrhynchoides. The sequence continues at coordinate 160,560,937 of NC_092343.1, read as the reverse complement.
ACGGTGATGTGCTTGGTCGAATGAAACCACGCTCTAAAAGTTCTTGTAATTGGCTTTGCAGTTCTTTCATCTCGCTGGGTGCGAGTCTGTAAGGAGCACGAGCTATTGGTGCAGCTCCTGGTACAAGATCTATTTGAAATTCAACGGATCGATGTGGGGGTAATCCCGGTAATTCTTTCGGAAATACATCGGGAAATTCTTTTGCAATGGAAACATCATTGATGCTCTTTTCTTCAGTTTGTACTTTCTCGACGTGTGCTAGAACAGCATAGCAACCTTTTCTTATTAGTTTTTGTGCCTTCAAATTACTAATAAGATGTAGCTTCGTGTTGCCCTTTTCTCCGTACACCATTAAGGGTTTTCCTTTTTCTCGTATAATGCGAATTGCATTTTTGTAACAAACGATCTCCGCTTTCACTTCTTTCAACCAGTCCATACCGATTATCACATCAAAAACTCCCTAACTCTACTGGTATCAAATCAATCTTAAATGTTTCGCTAACCAGTTTAATTTCTCGATTCCGACATATATTATCTGCTGAAATTAATTTACCATTTGCTAATTCGAGTAAAAATTTACTATCCAAAGGCGTCAATGGACAACTTAATTTAGCACAAAAATCTCTACTCATATAGCTTCTATCCGCACCCGAATCAAATAAAACGTAAGCAGATTTATTGTCAATAAGAAACGTACCCGTAACAAGCTCCGGGTCTTCCTGTGCCTCTACCGCATTAATATTGAAAACTCTTCCACGGCCTTGTCCATTCGTGTTCTCCTGGTTCGGGCAATTTCTAATAATGTGGCCTGGTTTTCCACATTTATAACAAACTACATTGGCATAACTTGCTCCGACACTACTTGCTCCGCCATTACTCGTTCCGACACCATTTGTTCCTTTCGTTCTATTAATCCCTGGTCCGTAGACCTCACACTTCGCCGCGCTATGACCATTTCTTTTACACTTGTTGCAAAATTTGGTGCAGAACCCCGAGTGATTCTTTTCACACCTTTGGCATAGTTGCTTCTGATTGTTGTTGTTGTTGCGGTTATTATTGTTGTTGGGATGATTGTTGTAGTTGCTGTTGTTGTTGTTGTTGTTGTTGTTGTTGTTGTTGTTGGGCCGTTTGTTGTAGTTGCGATTGATGTTGCGATTGTTGGGATAATTGTTGCGATTATTGTTGTAATTGCTGTTGTTGTTGTATTGGTGATTCTTATCACCGTTTTCCTCCCACTTTCTTTTGACTTGCTTCACATTGGCCTCTTCAGCAGTCTGTTCTTAAATTCTTTCTTCAATCTGGTTCACTAGTTTGTGAGCCATTCTACATGCCTGTTGTATGGAGGCGGGCTCGTGTGAACTTATATCTTCTTGGATTCTTTCCGGTAATCCTTTCACAAACGCGTCGATCTTCTCTTCCTCATCTTCGAATGCTCCCGGACACAATAGGCACAATTCTGTGAATCGTCTTTCGTACGTGGTAATATCAAATCCTTGGGTTCGTAACCCTCTAAGTTCTGTCTTGAGCTTATTGACCTCGGTTCTGGGACGGTACTTCTCGTTCATCAAGTGCTTGAATGCTGACCACGGTAGTGCGTACGCATCATCTTGTCCCACTTGCTCTAGATAGGTATTCCACCATGTTAACGCAGAACCTGTGAAGGTATGCGTAGCGTACTTCACTTTGTCCTCTTCAGTACACTTACTTATGGCAAACACCGATTCAACCTTCTCGGTCCACCGTTTCAATCCGATCGGTCCTTCGGTTCCATCAAATTCCAAAGGTTTGCAGGCAGTGAATTCTTTGTAGGTGCATCCTACACGATTTCCTGTACTGCTAGATCCAAGGTTATTGTTGGTATGTAGCGCAGCCTGTACTGCGGCTATGTTTGAAGCTAGAAAAGTACGGAATTCCTCTTCATTCATATTCACGGTGTGTCGAGTAGTCGGTGCCATTTCCTTCAAAATAGTTAAATGGAACAAGTTAATCATACAGAATATTAAGAGTAGTTAATAGTATTTCGTAGCATAATATGAACTCATTTATAAAAGCTTTTTCTTCATATTAGCGTTTTATAAGTTTAAATTCGGGTAGTACCTACCCGTTAAGTTCATACTTAGTAGCTAATATACAATTCAACTACTACAATTCTATATGAAAAACTGATTATAATAATATTTCGCTTTCAAACTTTTATACAATATTTTACAAACTTACAATACCGCTTATTTTACATAAAGCATGAAATATAGCACACAATAACTTTGATACAAGATAGTTGTGAAGACAATTCTAGCTAGTACACAAGTCGTTCAGCAAAGGCAATAAAGACACGTAATTCATACGTCCAGAAACAAGTCATGCATTCTGGTTTTACTAGGACTACTTCCCATCCTTGGTCTTGTGCAACATAACCGTTATGGCCGTTGATAAGACAGCGTGTTGTAACGTCATCAAAGGGACGAGGGTTACGTAATGTCCAACAGTCCCGTAATAATCTAAAAACCTCATTTCTTACCCCAATTACCGACTCCGTCACTTGTGGAAACGTTTTGTTTAATAGTTGTAGCCCGATGTTCTTGTTCTCACTTTGGTGAGAAGCGAACATTACTAATCCGTAAGCATAACATGCTTCTTTATGTTGCATGTTAGCCGCTTTTTCTAAATCACGAAGTCCAATATTCGGATATATTGAGTCAAAATAATTTCTTAACCCGTTGCGTAAAATAGCATTTGGGTTCCCCGCAATATATGCGTCAAAGTAAACACATCGTAACTTATGGGTTTCCCAATGTGATATCCCCCATCTTTCAAACGAAAGTCTCTTATAAACCAAGACATTCTTGGAACGTTCTTCGAATGTCTTACAAACTGATCTCGCCTTAAATAGTTGTGCCGAAGAATTCTGGCCGACTCTAGACAAGATTTCATCAATCATGTCTCCGGGTAGGTCTCTTAAAATATTGGGTTGTCTATCCATTTTGTGTTTTTAAACTGTAAAATAGACAAGAGTTAGATTCATAAAAAAAATACTTATTAATACAAGCAATTTTTACATATATCATAAAGCATAAGAACACTATATTCCATATATTACACCACACGAATACAACTATCTTATTCCGACTCGCTCGTTTCTTCTTCTTCGGTTTTGGTTCGTTTTGCCAAGTTTCTAGGGATATATGATGTTCCCCTAATACGAGCCGTCGTTGTCCACATTGGTTTAGAAAAACCTGGTGGTTTAGAGGTTCCCGGGTCATTGTTACAACTTAAGGACTTCGGGGGTTGACGATACATATAAAGTTCATCGGGGTTGGAATTAGATTTCTCTATTTTTATGCCCTTTCCCTTATTATTTTCTTTTGCCTTTTTAAATTCAGTTGGGGTAATTTCTATAACATCATCGGAATTCTCGTCGGAATCCGATTCATCGGAGAATTGGTAATCCTCCCAATATTTTGCTTCCTTGGCGGAAACACCATTGACCATAATTAACTTTGGTCGGTTGGTTGAGGATTTTCTTTTACTTAACCGTTTTATTATTTCCCCCACCGGTTCTATTTCTTCATCCGGTTCCGATTCTTCTTCCGGTTCCGATTCTTCTTCCGGTTCCGACTCTTCTTCCGGTTCCTCTTCGGGAACTTGTGAATCAGTCCACAAATCATTCCAATTTACATTTGACTCTTCATTATTATTAGGTGAGTCAATGGGACTTGTTCTAGAGGTAGACATCTATCACATAATATTCATATGTTAAAAATATATAGTTTCCAACAAAAATGTTAAGCAATCATTTTTAAAGAAAACACGGTCGAAGTCCAGACTCACTAATGCATCCTAACAAACTCGATAAGACACACTAATGCAAATTTTCTGGTTCTCTAAGACCAACGCTCGGATACCAACTGAAATGTCCCGTTCTTATTGATTAAAAACGTTCCATATTAATTGATTTCGTTGCGAGGTTTTGACCTCTATATGAGACGTTTTTCAAAGACTGCATTCATTTTTAAACAAACCATAACCTTTATTTCATCAATAAAGGTTTAAAAAGCTTTACGTAGATTATCAAATAATGATAATCTAAAATATCCTGTTTACACACGACCATTACATAATGGTTTACAATACAAATATGTTACAACAAAATAAGTTTCTTGAATGCAGTTTTTACACAATATCATACAAGCATGGACTCCAAATCTTGTCCTTATTTAAGTATGCGACAGCGGAAGCTCTTAATAATCACCTGAGAATAAACATGCTTAAAACGTCAACAAAAATGTTGGTGAGTTATAGGTTTAACCTATATATATCAAATCGTAACAATAGACCACAAGATTTCATATTTCAATACACATCCCATACATAGAGATAAAAATCATTCATATGGTGAACACCTGGTAACCGACAATAACAAGATGCATATATAAGAATATCCCCATCATTCCGGGACACCCTTCGGATATGATATAAATTTCGAAGTACTAAAGCATCCGGTACTTTGGATGGGGTTTGTTAGGCCCAATAGATCTATCTTTAGGATTCGCGTCAATTAGGGTGTCTGTTCCTTAATTCTTAGATTACCAGACTTAATAAAAAGGGGCATATTCGATTTCGATAATTCAACCATAGAATGTAGTTTCACGTACTTGTGTCTATTTTGTAAATCATTTATAAAACCTGCATGTATTCTCATCCCAAAAATATTAGATTTTAAAAGTGGGACTATAACTCACTTTCACAGATTTTTACTTCGTCGGGAAGTAAGACTTGGCCACTGGTTGATTCACGAACCTATAACAATATATACATATATATCAAAGTATGTTCAAAATATATTTACAACACTTTTAATATATTTTGATGTTTTAAGTTTATTAAGTCAGCTGTCCTCGTTAGTAACCTACAACTAGTTGTCCACAGTTAGATGTACAGAAATAAATCGATAAATATTATCTTGAATCAATCCACGACCCAGTGTATATGTATCTCAGTATTGATCACAACTCAAACTATATATATTTTGGAATCAACCTCAACCCTGTATAGCTAACTCCAACATTCACATATAGAGTGTCTATGGTTGTTCCGAAATATATATAGATGTGTCGACATGATAGGTCGAAACATTGTATACGTGTCTATGGTATCTCAAGATTACATAATATATAATACAAGTTGATTAAGTTATGGTTGGAATAGATTTGTTACCAATTTTCACGTAGCTAAAATGAGAAAAATTATCCAATCTTGTTTTACCCATAACTTCTTCATTTTAAATCCGTTTTGAGTGAATCAAATTGCTATGGTTTCATATTGAACTCTATTTTATGAATCTAAACAAAAAAAGTATAGGTTTCTAGTCGGAAAAATAAGTTACAAGTCATTTTTGTAAAGGTAGTCATTTCAGTCGAAAGAACGACGTCTAGATGACCATTTTAGAAAACATACTTCCACTTTGAGTTTAACCATAATTTTTGGATATAGTTTCATGTTCATAATAAAAATCATTTTCTCAGAATAACAACTTTTAAATCAAAGTTTATCATAGTTTTTAATTAACTAACCCAAAACAGCCCGCGGTGTTACTACGACGGCGTAAATCCGGTTTTACGGTGTTTTTCGTGTTTCCAGGTTTTAAATCATTAAGTTAGCATATCATATAGATATAGAACATGTGTTTAGTTGATTTTAAAAGTCAAGTTAGAAGGATTAACTTTTGTTTGCGAACAAGTTTAGAATTAACTAAACTATGTTCTAGTGATTACAAGTTTAAACCTTCGAATAAGATAGCTTTATATGTATGAATCGAATGATGTTATGAACATCATTACTACCTTAAGTTCCTTGGATGAACCTACTAGAAAAGAGAAAAATGGATCTAGCTTCAATGGATCCTTGGATGGCTCAAAGTTCTTGAAGCAAAATCATGACACGAAAACAAGTTCAAGTAAGATCATCACTTGAAATAAGATTGTTATAGTTATAGAAATTGAACCAAAGTTTGAATATGATTATTACCTTGTATTAGAATAATAACCTACTGTAAGAAACAAAGATTTCTTGAGGTTGGATGATCACCTTACAAGATTGGAAGTGAGCTAGCAAACTTGAAAGTATTCTTGATTTTATGAAACTAGAACTTTTGGAATTTATGAAGAACACTTAGAACTTGAAGATAGAACTTGAGAGAGTTCAATTAGATGAAGAAAATTGAAGAATGAAAGTATTTGTAGGTGTTTTTGGTCGTTGGTGTATGGATTAGATATAAAGGATATGTAATTTTGTTTTCATGTAAATAAGTCATGAATGATTACTCATATTTTTGTAATCTTATGAGATATTTCATGCTAGTTGCCAAATGATAGTTCCCACATGTGTTAGGTGACTCACATGGGCTGCTAATAGCTGATCATTGGAGTGTATATACCAATAGTACATACATCTAAAAGCTGTGTATTGTACGAGTACGAATACGGGTGCATACGAGTAGAATTGTTGATGAAACTGAACGAGAATGTAATTGTAAGCATTTTTGTTAAGTAGAAGTATTTTGATAAGTGTATTGAAGTCTTTCAAAAGTGTATAAATACATATTAAAACACTACATGTATATACATTTTAACTGAGTCGTTAAGTCATCGTTAGTCGTTACATGTAAGTGTTGTTTTGAAACCTTTAGGTTAACGATCTTGTTAAATGTTGTTAACCCAATGTTTATAATAACAAAAGAGATTTTAAATTATTATATTATCATGATATTATGATGTACGAATATCTCTTAATATGATATATATACATTAAATGTCGTTACAACGATAAACGTTACATATATGTCTCGTTTCAAAATCATTAAGTTAGTAGTCTTGTTTTTACATATGTAGTTCATTGTTAATATAATTAATGATATGTTTACTTATCATAATATCATGTTAACTATATATATAACCATATATATGTCATCATATAGTTTTTTTACAAGTTTTAACGTTCGTGAATCACCGGTCAACTTGGGTGGTCAATTGTCTATATGAAACCTATTTCAATTAATCAAGTCTTAACAAGTTTGATTGCTTAACATGTTGGAAACATTTAATCATGTAAACATCAATCTCAATTAATATATATAAACATGGAAAAGTTCGGGTCACTACATTAAGTTCATACTTAGTAGCTAATATACAATTCAACTACTACAATTCTATATGAAAAACTGATTATAATAATATTTCGCGTTCAAATTTTTATACAATATTTTACAAACTTACAATACCGCTTATTTTACATAAAGCATGAAATATAGCACACAATAACTTTGATACAAGATAGTTGTGAAGATAATTCTAGCTAGTACACAAGTCGTTCAGCAAAGGCAATAAAGACACGTAATTCATACGTCCAGAAACAAGTCATGCATTCTGGTTTTACTAAGACTACTTCCCATCCTTGGTCTTGTGGAACATAACCGTTATGGCCGTTGATAAGACAGCGTGTTGTAACGTCATCAAAGGGACGAGGGTTACGTAATGTCCAACAGTCCCGTAACAATCTAAAAACCTCGTTTCTTACCCCAATTACCGACTCCGTCACTTGTGGGAACGTTTTGTTTAATAGTTGTAGGCCGATGTTCTTGTTCTCACTTTGGTGAGAAGCGAACATTACTAATCCGTAAGCATAACATGCTTCTTTATGTTGCATGTTAGCCGCTTTTTCTAAATCACGAAGTCCAATATTCGGATATATTGAGTCAAAATAATTTCTTAACCCATTGCGTAAAATAGCATTTGGGTTCCCCGCAATATATGCGTCAAAGTAAACACATCGTAACTTATGGATTTCCCAATGTGATATCCCCCATCTTTCGAACGAAAGCCTTTTATAAACCAAGGCATTCTTGGAACATTCTTCGAATGTCTTACAAACTGATCTCGCCTTAAATAGTTGTGCCGAAGAATTCTGACCGACTCTAGACAAGATTTCATCAATCATGTCTCCGGGTAGGTCTCTTAAAATATTGGGTTGTCTATCCATTTTGTGTTTTTATACTGTAAAATAGACAAGAGTTAGATTCATAAAAAAAAATTTACTTATTAATACAAGCAATTTTTACATATATCATAAAGCATAAGCACACTATATTACATATATTACACCACACGAATACAACTATCTTATTCCGACTCGCTTGTTTCTTCTTCTTCGGTTTTTGGTTCGTTTTGCCAAGTTTCTAGGGATATATGATGTTCCCCTAATATGAGCCGTCGTTATCCACATTGGTTTAGAAAAACCTGGTGGTTTAGAGGTTCCCGGGTCATTGTTACAACTTAAGGACTTCGGGGGTTGACGATACATATAAAGTTCATCGGGGTTGGAATTAGATTTCTCTATTTTTATGCCCTTTCCCTTATTATTTTCTTTTGCCTTTTTAAATTCAGTTGGGGTAATTTCTATAACATCATCGGAATTCTCGTCGGAATCCGATTCATCGGAGAATTGGTAATCCTCCCAATATTTTGCTTCCTTGGCGGAAACACCATTGACCATAATTAACCTTGGTCGGTTGGTTGAGGATTTTCTTTTACTTAACCGTTTTATTATTTCCCCCACCGGTTCTATTTCTTCATCCGGTTCCGATTCTTCTTCCGGTTCCGATTCTTCTTCCGGTTCCGACTTTTCTTCCGGTTCCTCTTCGGGAACTTGTGAATCAGTCCACGAATCATTCCAATTTACATTTGACTCTTCATTATTATTAGGTGAGTCAATGGGACTTGTTCTAGAGGTAGACATCTATCACATAATATCAAACATGTTAAGAGATTAATATATCACATAATATATACATGTTAATAATATATAGTTTCCAACAAAAATGTTAAGCAATCATTTTTAAAGAAAACACGGTCGAAGTCCAGACTCACTAATGCATCCTAACAAACTCGATAAGACACACTAATGCAAATTTTCTGGTTCTCTAAGACCAACGCTCGGATACCAACTGAAATGTCCCGTTCTTATTGATTAAAAACGTTCCATATTAATTGATTTCGTTGCGAGGTTTTGACCTCTATATGAGACGTTTTTTCAAAGACTGCATTCATTTTTAAAACAAACCATAACCTTTATTTCATAGATAAAGGTTTTAAAGAACTTTACGTAGATTATCAAATAATGATAATCTAAAATATCCTGTTTACACACGACCATTACATAATGGTTTACAATACAAATATGTTACAACAAAATAAGTTTCTTGAATGCAGTTTTTACACAATATCATACAAGCATGGACTCCAAATCTCGTCCTTATTTAAGTATGCGACAGCGGAAGCTCTTAATAATCACCTGAGAATAAACATGCTTAAAACGTCAACAAAAATGTTGGTGAGTTATAGGTTTAACCTATATATATCAAATCATAATAATAGACCACAAGATTTCATATTTCAATACACATCCCATACATAGAGATAAAAATCATTCATATGGTGAACACCTGGTAACCGACATTAACAAGATGCATATATAAAAATATCCCCATCATTCCGGGACACCCTTCGGATATGATATAAATTTCGAAGTACTAAAGCATCCGGTACTTTGGATGGGGTTTGTTAGGCCCAATAGATCTATCTTTAGGATTCGCGTCAATTAGGGTGTCTGTTCCCTAATTCTTAGATTACCAGACTTAATAAAAAGGGGCATATTCGATTTCGATAATTCAACCATAGAATGTAGTTTCACGTACTTGTGTCTATTTTGTAAATCATTTATAAAACCTGCATGTATTCTCATCCCAAAAATATTAGATTTTAAAAGTGGGACTATAACTCACTTTCACCGATTTTTACTTCGTCGGGAAGTAAGACTTGGCCACTGGTTGATTCACGAACCTATAACAATATATATATATATCAAAGTATGTTCAAAATATATTTACAACACTTTTAATATATTTTGATGTAACCTTGTTAGTAACCTACAACTAGTTGTCCACAGTTAGATGTACAGAAATAAATCGATAAATATTATCTTGAATCAATCCACGACCCAGTGTATACGTATCTCAGTATTGATCACAACTCAAACTATATATATTTTGGAATCAACCTCAACCATGTATAGCTAACTCCAACATTCACATATAGAGTGTCTATGGTTGTTCCGAAATATATATAGATGTGTCGACATGATAGGTCGAAACATTGTATACGTGTCTATGGTATCTCAAGATTATATAATATACAATACAAGTTGATTAAATTATGGTTGGAATAGATTTGTTACCAATTTTCACGTAGCTAAAATGAGAAAAATTATCCAATCTTGTTTTACCCATAACTTCTTCATTTTAAATCCGTTTTGAGTGAATCAAATTGCTATGGTTTCATATTGAACTCTATTTTATGAATCTAAACAGAAAAAGTATAGGTTTATAGTCGGAAAAATAAGTTACAAGTCGTTTTTGTAAAGGTAGTCATTTCAGTCGAAAGAACGACATCTAGATGACCATTTTAGAAAACATACTTCCACTTTGAGTTTAACCATAATTTTTGGATATAGTTTCATGTTCATAATAAAAATCATTTTCTCAGAATAACAAATTTTAAATCAAAGTTTATCATAGTTTTTAATTAACTAACCCAAAACAGCCCGCGGTGTTACTACGACGGCGTAAATCCGGTTTTACGGTGTTTTTCGTGTTTCCAGGTTTTAAATCATTAAGTTAGCATATCATATAGATATAGAGCATGTGTTTAGTTGATTTTAAAAGTCAAGTTAGAAGGATTAACTTTTGTTTGCGAACAAGTTTAGAATTAACTAAACTATGTTCTAGTGATTACAAGTTTAAACTTTCGAATAAGATAGCTTTATATGTATGAATCGAATGATGTTATGAACATCATTACTACCTTAAGTTCCTTGGATAAACCTACTGGAAAAGAGAAAAATGGATCTAGCTTCAACGGATCCTTGGATGGCTCGAAGTTCTTGAAGCAGAATCATGACACGAAAACAAGTTCAAGTAAGATCATCACTTGAAATAAGATTGTTATAGTTATAGAAATTGAACCAAAGTTTGAATATGATTATTACCTTGTATTAGAATGATAACCTACTGTAAGAAACAAATATTTCTTGAGGTTGGATGATCACCTTACAAGATTAGAAGTGAGCTAGCAAACTTGAAAGTATTCTTGATTTTATGTAACTAGAACTTGTAAAATATATGAAGAACACTTAGAACTTGAAGATAGAACTTGAGAGAGATCAATTAGATGAAGAAATTTGAAGAATGAAAGTGTTTGTAGGTGTTTTTGGTCGTTGGTGTATGGATTAGATATAAAGGATATGAAATTTTGTTTTCATGTAAATAAGTCATGAATGATTACTCATATTTTTGTAATTTTATGAGATATTTCATGCTAGTTGCCAAATGATGGTTCCCACATGTGTTAGGTGACTCACATGGGCTGCTAAGAGCTGATCATTGGAGTGTATATACCAATAGTACATACATCTAAAAGCTGTGTATTGTACGAGTACGAATACGGGTGCATACGAGTAAAATTGTTGATGAAACTGAACGAGGATGTAATTGTAAGCATTTTTGTTAAGTAGAAGTATTTTGATAAGTGTATTGAAGTCTTCCAAAAGTGTATAAATACATATTAAAACACTACATGTATATACATTTTAACTGATTCGTTAAGTCATCGTTAGTCGTTACATGTAAGTGTTGTTTTGAAACCTTTAGGTTAACGATCTTGTTAAATGTTGTTAACCCAATGTTTATAATATCAAATGAGATTTTAAATTATTATATTATCATTATATTATCATGTATGAATATCTCTTAATATGATATATATACATTAAACGTCTTTACAACGATAATCGTTACATATATGTCTCGTTTAAAAATCATTAAGTTAGTAGTCTTGTTTTTACATATGTAGTTCATTGTTAATATACTTAATGATATGTTTACTTATCATAGTATCATGTTAACTATATATATATCCATATATATGTCATCATATAGTTTTTACAAGTTTTAACGTTCGTGAATCACCGGTCAACTTGGGTGGTCAATTGTCTATATGAAACATATTTCAATTAATCAAGTCTTAACAAGTTTGATTGCTTAACATGTTGGAAACATTTAATCATGTAAATATCAATCTCAATTAATATATATAAACATGGAAAAGTTCGGGTCACTACACCAATGACCTAATTGAGGTCCATCTGTACCTCCATTTTTTTGACAAGACATGTGTCCTCACAGCATCTACAACAGGTAGCTTCTCTAAAATCGAGTCTATCAAATTCTCTACCAAATTACTGATTCTATCCATTTCAGTACAAGTTACAAACCTCCTCTTAGCATTGTTATCTGTCATTACATTCAAGAAAACAAAGACTGGTTTATTTAATTACTATGATACTCTTTATTTTGATTTTTATTAATTTGTTTTTCCTTCAATCAAAATCGATAAAGATTTCCACAACCAAGATGCGCAAAATGTGATGTAGTTCTTAGGCCGATGTTATATCAATTTACTTATGAATGGAAGTTAGATCAATTTTCTTATAAATGGGTCGATTTGGGCTATGATATATCTCTCAATGGGTCAAAAGGTAAAATAGAAAAACTGCTTGATAAACAACAGATCTAATGAACTGAAAGTTTCCCAATGTGTATCTTCGATCCATAAAACCTCCCAAATCATTTCTATCAAAGTTTTAGTTTATTATCAAAGTATTATATATATGTATTTGATAATCATATTTGATACACTAGTTATTTGTATAAAAGTTTGGACGAGAAGTGTTTCTGGTCAACGCAACCTCACATGTATCTAGTTAACAAACCAATCATTAACTAACCTGCCCATTTTACCACCTATGGTTTCATAAAGGGAATTATCTTTTTTAATAGTTGTCAAATATTTTTCTGTTGTGCTTATGTAACTTTCATGTCATCTCCCAATAAGTAACATCATTAATGTTTCCTGTTTAATATTAAGATTTGTGCAGCCCATATGGAGCTTACAGTACTGGTTTCAAGCCAAGTACTGGTTTCAAGCCAATTACTCATCAGGTAATCTGAATACACTTAGTTGATACTATATGCATTTTTCTATTTGTTGATTAGTCGTCTTTATAATGCTTAAAGTTCAAAAGGTGAATAGCTAAAGCAATCTATTCATACTTGCTGCTTTATTCTTTAGGGATTCTAATAAGTATCTAAGTTAATATTCGGTAATATGTTTAGAGTAAATCGCTAACTAGGTTATAACAATCTCAAATAACTCGAATTGCTAAACCAGAATGAACGAATTCAACTGGAATAAACAATGAATGTGTGACAGCATTAAATTGAAGAAAATAAAAATTCGAATAGAAATTACAACATGAATCATGTTTTTCACACATAAGTACGTTTATGAAATAAACAATGAATGTGTGACGCCTTTAAGGTAGTACAATGTGTGTTGCCATATAAGGAATTACAATACCAATTTTTATCGAGTAGTATTTTGTTTGTGGAAGTTGATCTTTTTTTGCCAAAAATAACGAAAACTTCTATAAAATCGAAAATGTTTTCTAAAAGAAAACGTCTTTAACCAAATATACAAAAGATGACCTGATGAGGCTCGTACCTAAAAAGCAGCATAGAAACTAACTATCTATACCGAGTCTCATCTACATTAAGGCAAACCAAACTACCCCAGAAGGAGAATCGAAACAAAAAACATAAAAAAAACATCAAACTAACATCCAACAGTAGACCTTACGGAAAAATGACAAAACGTAACAAGCATCGAATCTTCGACCTTTTTAAACTTGCCATGTAAAATCTCTCGACCGATATTTTCCGGAAGAGTTCTCGATCTTAAAGGAGAGAGCATAAGAAGATCAATCACCAATCAAAGTATCGGAAGAAGGAGGGGAAAAACCACAGTTAGCCAAGTTTTGGAAGGCATCTATATTCGAAGTTCATAAAATTCGCACCCGACGACCCAACCTGGTTACCATCTTGAGGAACCATAACAAATTTTAGATTGCTTCTCCGTAAACAAAATCTTCGTTATAATCCTTGAGTTTTAAAGATCGCAAGGTATGTATCTCTTTCGCCTACTTTCATGTCTTCAAATTAGCGCTACTAATTTGAACTTTTGATAAATGCCTATTAAAGACATGCCAAAATTTGTAAAATCATTCACACGAGGGCACCTCACAGTCGCAATATATTCTCCCGCTTCGCCCAATCAAAATCAGGGTAGGCTTTTCTTCGTTCTTGTCTTCATTGTGTAAACCCAAAGATACTTCCTTCTCCATCTTCTTCTCCGTTCTTTTTTTTTAATGATTTGACGAAAGTGGAATTTGTAGCAAAAGAGCTCGAACCAACATCAAGCAATATACGTTGATTGCAGTGGGCAGCAGCAATAGAAAGTCTGGGTTATGACAGCAGCAATTCAGATAAGAGTTTTGGGATGAAGCAAAGACCCGATGGTGATATTGAAATCCATGAAAATTTCTGAAAAGAAGATTTCCACATACCGACGTGCTAAAAAATGTGACTGAATTCTTAAACCCGATGTAACTCAATTCTAGTAACTAGTATAAATGTTGGCAAAACTCGAGCTGTTCATGTTGCAGATTTTAAAATTAACGCGAGACTGTGAGAGGTCTGTTGTGCCTGAAAACCATTTGAATGTAAGTTTAGATTTATCTGAATCTCATGCTGTTACTGCAGATATTACCACGGGTTCAAAACACCACATCGCTCAGTGTTCCTATTTTTTAAGACTACAAACAAGACAATACGTACTAATTGTTTGTTGTGTGGTTGGAACCTAAAATTAATTAATCCATGATGCTGACTTCACCGACTTCTCCTAATGGGTTACTGAAAATATTGAGATCCTACTGTTGGCATGCTGTATGGTACAATGTATCTGTGCCACATGTTCTTGTTTGTTAAAACTGATATATGTGCGTGTAGTAAAGTTATTTTTCGTTCACAGTAAATATGCAAAGATAAATTAATGTTTGTATAAGCACTATTTGGAAATGGGTATATTGTATTCAATCAAATCAATACCTAATCGTAAAATTGTTGTGGGATTATCACTTTTTTGCCCATTTTTTCACCCTTTTTTGCCTCAGAGCCCAAAAAAAAAAAAAATTTGCCAGCCCGTGCAAGTCGCAAGAAACCTTGCGACTAGACCCGCGCAAGGCGCAAGTTTGAGACCTTGCGCCTAGCGGCATTGCGACCTTATCTGATCAGAACTGGATTTTCTGGATAAGATTTCGTCAGATTTCCGAGATTTTTTTGGATAAGATTATATCAGTAAATAAAGAATGGCCGTGGAAGAGTTCATACACACTCTCATATTCCATTATTTCAAATTCATTTCAGAGATTATTGGCATCAAAAGGTACACATTTAAGCATTTTTGCAATTATTTTAATGTTAATGAATTGTCGTAATGATGATAAATTTGTTGTTCATCTATGTTGTGGGGGTTCTTTCCAGTTTATTAACAACATTCCCATATATTTTCCCCTAGATTGTTTTTGAATTCAGTTAAAACTCCCAATTGCACCCGAAAAACCCATGAATCGAAGAATATTGTTGAAAAATGTTCTTAATAAGCTTAATATGCCACTCATTGCACCTGTTTCAATGAGATATTTGGTAGATAATCATGTTTTTGATATTACGGATGATTATGAAGACTTTCATGAGTTTATACAATACGCAATCGCAAACGCCCCTATTGATATTTATATTGTCGAGAGAGTACGAACGCACCAGCTTCAACGAAACCCAGAAACACACGAGCTACAACCATACCCAGAAACACACCACCCACAACCAAACCCAAAAATACACTGCCCACAACCAAACCAAGATACACACCATCACCAACAAAACCCAGAAACACACCTTCTAGAACCACCTCCAAATGTCTATAATAACAATTTAGAAAAGGATCTTCCTGAAATACCACCTCCAAACATAGAAGAGTTTGATTTTTTTAACCATGGTGTTGAGAACATATGTAAAATTAAAAAAAATAGACCACCCGTTTGAATCTGTTGTTGCATCTAGTGATTCTGATGACGCAAAAGACGGAGAAGATGAAGATGAAGATGAAGAAGAAAAGCAAGATTTATTCTGGAATATGCCACGTCTTTTGAGTCAACAAGAGGAAGAGCCTGAATTTACCACACAAATACCAACCACGTATCAGGTATCTGATTTAATTAGTGTTCGTCAGACGTTTTTGAATAAGGATGACTTTTTAAACAATCTGTTTAGAAAATGCCTTGAAGAAAACTTCCAAATCAAGTCGGTAAAGTCAGAAAAATCTCGATACATAGCTAAATGTGTGTTGCCAAACTGCGATTGGAGATGTAGTGCTTACAAAATAAGACACACTGAGAACTTTATGGTTAAAAAATTGTATAACGTACACACTTGTTCACGCACACAAATTATGGGAAACAATAAACATGCAAGCAAAAAAGTGTTGGGTAGTATTCTTATGGATTCATTCAAATATGCAAATCAAGAATATAAACCGAAAGATATACGCGACGATATAGGCAACCGGTTTGGTGTGAGCATATCTTACAATCAAGCACGGAGGGCCAAATGTCATACATTACAAAATGCTTTGTGGCAGTAGTGATGACTCGTTCCGAATGCTTCCAATTTACCTATATAACATCATGATCTACAATCCAGGAAGCGTAACTAATGTGATCACTAACAAGGAAAATAAATTTCTGATGTGTTACTATTCTCTTGGCGTAGTTGTAAGTATTAAAATAATTATTGCTTTTATTTATCATTTTGTAGATGGCAAGGTAAAACACATATATTAGTGTTTCTGTTTAGGCGCTAAGGTAAAACTTGCGCCCTTGCATATGCGTTGCAACCATACGCAAGTTTTGCCTTGTGCCCTAGCGTAAAGGTTGCAAACATATGCAAGGTACCACTTGCGCCTTTGCGTAAAGGTTGCGACCATTCGCAAGGTACCCCATGCGACTTCCAAACCATGCGCAAGGGCGTAAGGGAACTTGTGTATAGTGTGCAACCATACGCAAGAACCCCTTTGCGTCCTTGCATCTTTCATTTTTTTATTTGTTTTGTAAATCTACCATACAGGTTCGATCATTTGTTCAATGTTGTTGTCCGATAATCATAGTCGATGTTGCGCATTTGAAGTCAGGTTATTTGGGGACTAATTTAGTCGCTGTCGCAATGGATGGTAATAATAGAATTTTGCCATTGGGATATGGAATTGGTGAAGGAGAGACAAACGAGGTTTGGTCATGATTTTTTGGAAACCTAAGAGATCATTTAATGCTTTGTGGTATGGGTGATCGTATGTCAGAGCTTACTTTTATATCTGATCATGCCCCCTTCAATAGCACATGGTATTTCAAATGTCTTTCCCAAAGCGTTTCATGGTTTTTGCGCACATCATTTGTTCATGAACGTCAAGGAAAAATCCATAAAATTAAAGTATTTCGAATGACACTATTGGAAAATGGTTAAGGCTTACCGTGCGTCGGATTTTCAGGATCATCTTAGTGTATTTCAAAGAAGATTGAAAGTGACTTACAAATATCTACAAGACATTGGTTTCCAGAAATTTTTGCAGAAATAGAGCTGAACATGTTAGGTTTTCATATCTTACTAGCAACATTGTAGAGTCTATCAACGCACTAAGTAAACATGCTCGAAAACTACCTGTTTGCATGTTATTGGAATTTTTCCGTGCTTCAGTACAAGATTGGTATTTCAAACATCGCAACCTAGCCAAAAGGATGAAAAAATCTAGAAGGTCTCAAACAATCCCATCGACAAACAATCTAATAGAAGTTCGTGATGGACGAAAAAATGGGATGGTTAATCTAGAAGATAGAGTGTGTTCATGTGGCCAGTGGCAATTATAGGGTATACCATGCGGACATGTTATTGCAGCAGCACGACGCTTCGAAGTAGAGGATGTTACTTGTTATGTATCACGTTGGTTAACGACCGAAACTTATATAAATACGTATGTGGAACATATCCTATCTTTACCCCATTGGTCAGAATGGTCAGATCCGGGGCCCGACGTTTTACAAATTGTAAACCCCCCCCCAATCCAGTGAAAAGAAAACCTAGACGCCTAAAAAGTACAAATCGTTAACCTTCACAAGGTGAAGAAACTTCCAAAACAGTAAGAACATGTACTCGTTGCAAAGAACCAGGTCATGGTAGGAATACGTGCAGCGCACCTTTTGACCGAACAAGTGAATCTACTTCAAAAAGGGTAGTTAAACAATCGGCCTCAAAATCGAAGGGTAAAGATAAAGTCGAAGATTAAAGCTTATCAGTCTCAGTTTTATTCAACGTGCAATTTAGGGGGCGATTAGGATTATTAATGATTTATGTGTGATTTTGTAAACTCATTTAGGGTTATTTAATGTGTATTTTATCTGCAATCACAATTTAGGATTATTTAATATATTTAATGTATTTTATATGATTTTATGTGTATTTTATATTGCCAAAAACCAATAATAAGGAAGTCGCGCAAGGGCGCAAGAAGCATCTTGCGCCTTCTAAATCATCAAACGCATGGAAGCAAAACAGTCCTTGAGTCTCGGCAAAGGAAGGCACGCAAGGCGCAAGGACATTCTTGCTCCTGTCCAGTTTGTCTACCCTACTTATACAGACAATATGTAATAGACCAAATATACAGTTTTAGATACAAAAGGTATTTATCAACAACCTATTTACTTGTGGGTTGTTTAGTTGATGGTGGCGGATCAAGTGTATCAAACCGTGCCCGGAAGAACGTTCTCACCATTCTCAATCTGTAATCTTGTGCAGTCTTTTTTGCATATCCAATGTTTGGGATTTCATCCCAACCAAAAGCAACTCGCTCCATGTGGATGCACACCCAAACACCGCAATTCCCATTAATACCACACTGAATTGGCGAGACTGGTGCATTCTCGATCATAAACTCTACGCTCTCCTTGTTCTCGTAGTAATCACCAATCTGGGAGTCTTGTACTATGTTGTAATAGTCAAAACTCGGCGTTGATGTAAATAAACTGTTCATTCTGAAAAATGAACATGCATCGGGTTTCTTGCTTATTCTCGACCATAGTCTTCTGATCTCTTGATGGGCCGACATGCTTTCTCCCGCCTCTCCAAGCATTAGGTGGTGGTGGTTGTAGAGTTCCTTGATCATTCACAAGCTTATCAACCATCGCCCATACTTCTTCGTCACTAACCCACTCCTTTTGAGACCTTACACGCTTAGCATTAGGTGGTGGTAGTTGTAGAGTTTCCACAGGCACCTCAACTATTTTCTAAGGATCGTTTTGTTCCTCGGTATCTAGATTCAACACTTGACTTTCCTGATGAACTTCATGATCTTTGGTCACCTTTATCCTTTTTAGTTTCTGTTCAACAACATCATCCAACTTTGAAAATACAATAAATAAGTAAGTCAGGAAAAATGGTCGCAAGGATGCAAGACAATACTTGCGTCCACTAAACCAGACGCAAGGTCGCAAAATGAAACTTGCGCACAAATAAATGCGCAAGAACGCAAACAGAACTTTGCGCCTACTAACCAACGACACGCAAACTCGCGAGGTTGGCCTTGCGCTCAGCAAAAACAAACTCGCAAGGATGCAAGGAGAACCTTGCGTCCACCTAGGAGATTAAACCGTAAATTTAACCCAACTAAATTCTGGTAATTATCAGTTTATAAATATTTGGGAAATACACTAACCTTCTCAACGGGTTTTCTGTACCCCGGAGTTGTGAATGGGGAGTTTAAGATATTAGTTGGCCGTCTTTCTCGTTTACCACGTCTAACCCGTGGAGCAGATTTTTTTCTCTCATTGTCAGAAAGAGATCGACCAATAATATCCTCTTGCTCATCATGATGTTCTTCGAGATCAGATAACCGTTTTTCCTGAACTGACAATCGTTTTTCTTGTTCGGACAATTGTTTCCTACACTCGGCCAACTCATTTTTCTTGAGTTTCCAAACGTTTCACCAATGACGAGTACAGGCGATGTAAATCGATCTTGTCGGTAGAACGATCAAGCACAGGCTCCTCATTATCCACATCCTCATGCACAGGCTCATTGACAGGCTCATTAACAGGCTCCTCGTCATCATTATTTTTGCCTTGAAAGTACGAGTCACTGTTTATCCACCATTGACATGCACTCTATATCTCTGTGTGTTTTGAAGCCATGAAGAGGTCTTTTATTCTTCGTACAATTTTCCTGTTCCTAAAAAGGTTTGGTCATAAAATACAAAATTTAATAGTCGCAAGGACGCAAGAAGAGCCTTGCGCATCAATAACAACCGCGCAAGGTTGCATAATTGACCATGCGCAGTTAAAATCTCAACCGCGCAAGGACTCAAGACATACCTTGCGCTTGAATCACCATGACGCAAGGTTGCAGTAGTAACCTTGCGTAGTAAACAACCGAAGGCGCAAGGGCGCAAGGATTAATGTTGCATCTAACTTAGCCTCAAGGTCGAATTGTCAACCCTTGCGTCTATAAAGAAAGCCACAAGGTCGCAAGACATACCTTTCGTAGAAAACAACCTGAATGCGCAAGGACGCAAGGAAATACCTTGCGTCTGTTAAATCAGGCGCAAGGTCGCAATACCTACGTTGCGCCTGGACAGTCAGCAATTTTGTCACATTTATTTTATTAAAAAGGTAGAATTAACGTAAAAACAATAGATATATGAATGTAAACTAACCATAACGTCAAGAATTCGAATGTAATCAGTTATCGAAAAAGCCTCGGCCGAGGTACGTTTCCAAAATACGGCCCTCGATACTCCATCCTTGTCTGTCTTTTCTACCAAACATTTAATCGTACGACAGTATGCCTCAAGAATCCAAATCTTAAAAGCCCACATATATCCCGCCAGAGTGTACCCCCTATTGACCTCTAACTGGGATCCCCGAGATTGAAACCCCTCGTTAACTGCTGCGTAAGTGGGTTCCCAAATACGATTCACCCATGGGTACTCATTAATTTTTTGTAAATCTTTCATCAACCAAAGGTACTTCTTGCTCACCACATGAAGCCCTTTTTTACCCAAAAATCCCCTCTCGACAATCAAAATAATTGCGAGTCGCACAACATCTTCATCACTAACAATAACATCACCATGATCATTGAATAATTTTTGGATATCGTTAATCGTAATGTTAGAATTTGTTGGATGCTTCGGGAAGCAACATCGTCTAATCGGCGGTAACTGTACATCATAATTACTAGGGATGAATAGTGCCATGTCCGTCCGGTGACGAAACATAAAACCCGTAATTAGACAAAACTCCCGTCTACCAAATGTAATTTGGAAATTATGACGAAAACTTAACCATATTTCCTCCTCTTCGGCTGGGTACCTCTCATGTATTCCCGTCGGCCGCTCAGTTTTTCGTTGGAGCATGGCATGTACTAGACCGGGATCATTGCTCGTGTATACTAAATCTAACCACGGACCGAAACATGTTGTTCTAAATTTTTTTTGTTGATTTTCAGTCAACGCTTTCTTCACCACAGGTATAAGAGTCAGCATATTCTTCATCGTTAGCTTGGCTTCAACATATCCCTGAAAACAAAGAATTTTATGTTAAAAAATACCATCCGCAAAGACGCAAGAACAAATTTGTGTCTCCTTAAAAGGGAGACGCATAGTCGCAAACACTGTATTGCGCCTATTACATTCACAAGGCGCAAGGATGCAAGCAATAACTTACGCCATCAACGACCAACAAAACACAAGGACGCAAGGTCTACCTTCGCGCCCAATATGTTTCACAATCTTTCCCATAAATTCGCAGTAAAACTAATTAATACCGCTTAAAAAAGCATATGTTTGCGAAAATAATCAAGTAGAAACAACCATAACATTAAAACAACACAAAATATTCGATGAGGCTTTTAATCGAGCACTTGGTGTGCGAAACTATTTGAGTGAGAGAGATTGAACGATTTGAGAGGATGAGTGGCACTAAACTGAGATTGACTCTGAGATCTACTCTGATCTTCTGCCATCGTCGATTAAAACACGGATCTAAGGCGGTTTGTAAGATATTAGGGTTTCTGCATTGATGTGATGGTGGTCGTGATGCTGATGGTGGTGATGATGACGACTGATGGTGGTGATGATGATGGTGATACTCCAAATGTTCGACAATGATGGTGGTTAGTGTAACGGGTCAGGAATCGAACACGCAAGGTGTTAGTGTGTGTGAAATGGTCGTAAGGGAGCAAATGGGGAAAGTGAGAAAAACAACAGATTTTTTTTATATAACAGCAAAAACGCAAGGACGCAAGGCGCAAGGTCGCAAACTTGCGCCTTGTGTAGGTCTGGTTGCAAGGTTTCTTGCGACTTGCGCGTGCATTCTGGCAATCTTTTTTTTTTTTTGGGCTCTGAGGCAAAAAATGGTGAAAAAATGGGCAAAAAATGATAATTCCAACTGTTGTGTCTTTTCTTTGGACCATTTCTAACCCTTGGCGGTGATATCACGAGCAGTTGTGCACTTTTTGGCCAAAAAGTACAATCTGACTGTGATTTGGCAATGTTTCTGACATTTTTTTAACCTCAAATGTCATTTTTTTTTCAAATATTGGGTAGAGTGATGTGGTAAAATCCGATTGAAAATTGGGTGAGAAAATATTAATTAATGTAAAAATATAATTAATGAAAAATTGTGATTGGTTGGGAGAAATCAAACGCACCTTCACATTTGTGTCACTTCGGTGCCTGACAGCAGTTGTCAGTTTTTTACACATCATCTGATGGGGGGGAAGCTAACGGAGGGTTGGAAAAGGTCTTATAACACTATAGTTACAATAACAAGAATATCCAAACATTACACTATAGATGTGATATGTATATTTTATCCAAACAAATCAATCTGTGAATTGTCTTTTTTCAAAGATGCTTGTTACAGAACTATCGTGTAAGGAACACTTGATCTAGTTTTTGATAAACCGAACCGACTGCTAGCCGCTCGCAAAGTATAGATAAATACTAGTAAGGTTACCAGTTTTATAGTACCACCCAACGAGTTAAAGAACCAGATTAAATAACTTGAAGATATGACGCTCATGACCATGGTGAAGGTGCAAAATTCAGGTAATGATCAACCATAAACTTATTTCTTGCCAATAATTGGGTTTATCAAACAGTATATACATACAGCAAATTAGAATTTTGCAATAACCAGCTTTCCAATTTTATGTATTACAATACTCAAGTGCTACAGCATACAAAACATAAAAAATGAAAACCCATAACATATATGCATACAATCAGAACACAACTAAATTATAAAGTAAATTAAAGTTATTAGTGCATTCTAGTTACGGATCCAAGTAGTGAAGCTCTGCTTTCGAGGAAGCTTGTGGGAACCGTGTAACATCCTTAGAGAAGTTGTACTTTTCCTGAGCATCAGCAGTAGCACGTGGTCGGATTGATATTTTTTCAAGTGTGGGAGAATGTTCAAGTAGAAGCTTTATAAAGAGCAACAAGGGCTTTGATCTTTCTACATCCATTATATTTATAGTTTTCAAGCGGTTCAATGTCTGGTCCGAAGCTTCCAGATAAGTTAATGATGGTTTCACATCCAAATGCACGTTTGGAAGATCCTAGAAATACATTAAAAGTGAGACTGACGGTGTATAAAAGGAACCCACATTAAATTACTATATATGCACAAACAACAAAAAAACACAAGAGAAACGTTTAGCACTCTTTACCTGATTGTACACATCGAGTCGTCTCAAGGTAGGTGAGTTCCGAAGGATACATAAAACACCTTGAAGTTGATACAAATCACCAAATTTGAAGTCTATTAAGTAGAGACACTTTAAACTATTAGCTGGGTGTGGAAGCCACTTGGGAATATTTTCCGCAATAGAAAACTGTGAGGGTGAAGGTAAGATTTTAAGTTAACAAAGAAGATATGGCTGGAAGATGATACAAAATAATATATGAGAAATAACTATACACAAGAGTTGAATGGTAAGTTCACTTGCTCAAACACAAAATGATGAAGAGCAAAATTTAAATATTAGACTTTAAAATTCAAATGGTACCTGAAGAAAATACCCGTCGATAACTAAACCCACAAGACATGGCATATTACTTAACAAGCTAGCCAAATAAAGTCTTTCAACTCCCTGAATAGTTTTTTTTGAAAAGTATAACAACCACACTAAGGCATTTACTATGCAACAACTGAAGCAAAGTTGCAGCAGGGCAAGTCCTGAGCACTAATTGAAACAACTTTGTAGACTTGATCTTGAAATTATAAACATTGGTGCATTCATCCATTTTCAACTTCTTAAGTTGTGGTAAGTTAATGATAGTTCCATTCAAGTTAGCCCCAAATTCAATATTCCTGAGCATGAGATCTTCGAGATAGAGAAATCCTTAAAAATCGAGTGGCGGCTTAATGATACAGTTTTCAAGTTCTAGCATTCTCATTTCTAGACAACTAAAAAAATAACATGGGTGTCGATAACGTCGGTTTTTATTAATAAGGACGAGTTCTTTAACACCATCTCTTGACAAGGATAAAATCCATTGATCGACTTCTTGGAAACTATCAAGAGCCACGTATGGTATGTGGAGATGTAACTTTAAGCGAGGACCTTTGAGAAAGTTAAAGATTTGGTTTGAGATTGAAATAAACCCATTATGACCAAAAGCTCCATTTTTGGCTAACTTTTCGGGGAAATGTTCATCAAGAACCAGCGAACTCAATGTGGTCCATTTGTATGCCCTTTTTTTTTTTTTGATAAAACGTGTGTCCTCACAGCATCTTGAACGGGGAGCTTCTCTAAAATCAATTCTATCAAATTCTCTGGCAAGTAACTGATTCTATCCACTTCAGTACAAGTTACAAACCTCATCTTAGTATTATTGTTATTATTACCTGTCATTAAATTTAAGAAAACCAAGACTGGGTTAGTATAAAACAAATACATGAAACTAGGAAAACTTATATATAGGGTTGTATAGTGATGCAACAGACATTGGAATGATGCCGAATGACATACTAAGTGGTAGAACTTAGTAGTTAGTAATACAAGTGTACTTAACCATCTGATGGTCACAATAAAAGCATGAAATATTGAAAGGGGAAGTAGAGATAGCAACACACATCTCAAAGATAGAAACCAAGTCGACTGCAGAAATAAACAAAGTGGGCATCAAAATTAAAAAAAGCTGAGTAGTCAGACAAGAAGGTTTATAAGGTTATTAAGGGTATGAATGAGAGATATGAAATCTTAAATAGTTGTAATAGTGACCATCATAAAGCAATAGTACTATGGAAAAGCAAGCTGTAGTTATAAGTAGGGCCAACATTTAATTCAAGGTATTATCAGTTCTTCCTATTAAAAAGGCTGGTTCTAGCTCTCTTAATCTTTTATCAATTTTCAAGAAATCAGGGTTTCGCTTTCACTATGTTGCATCTTATAATCAGACATCAGTATAGACAAAAAAAACTTGTAAACATTGTATAATTATGCGAAAACCTAAAGTAATCCATTCATACTTCCTGCTTTATTTTTAGGGCTTCTAACATATATCTAGGTTAAATTCCGGTCACTTGAATATGTTTCGAATAAACCGCTAACTAAGTTATAACAATTATAATCAGTCGAATTGGTAAACCGGAATCTACGAGTTCAACTGGGTAAATAATGCATGTATTATTATAGAATAGGGCATGTTGGGCGGTGAGTTTTTTGAGGTTTTTTGGAGCTTTTAGCTTGTATGTGTTATGGATTTAACCATATTGTGCCACACACGTGACATTAGATTCGTGCATTGCACCTGAGGTGTTAAGAGTTCAAAAGTTGTTAACTGATAACCGTCAATTTGTCATCTTGTGACCTAGCAGTAGTATATAGTTAGGATCCATTGTAACACAATAGTTAGCTTATGAATTTGTATGTGTGTGATCACACTTTCTTCCCCCTTTTCTGTTTTAATCTTGAAATGTAATTTGAGTAACATCAATACAAGTTCAATTCGATTTAATTCCGAAGCTGATTCTTAATTCGACGCTTCCATGTTGTTTCGAAGAACTTTCTCGATTCATTGAATTCAGAAAGTTCATATCAATTGGTAATCAGAGCCACACTTTTCTGGACCAATTTTTTTTTTCTTTTCTTTCTTTCGATTCAAAGATTAAAAACAGATCAATGGCTACTGTTGGAATCCTAAATTCGAATCAAGATATCAAAAATCAACTTCTACAATTTGTGATTCAATCAAGAAGATGATTGAAGAGATGACCACAAAATTAGATGTATTGGCAATAAGTCAAGAATTTCTGATGAGTGAAGTACACAACCTTAAAGATAAAAAGCAAGGTAAGAATCAAAATTCACATTCCTCGTGCTATTCTTTTAATGATTCAGTATGTAGTTCAGATTTTGTTGGCAATTCAAGAAGTTTAATGGTAAATGATCATGATGCACATAAGGTGTTTGATAAAATGTCAAATAGAAATATTGTCAAACAAGATGGGACGGTTCAAGAATATTATGAAGCATTTAATTCCTTGTTTCAAAATATGGGTTTAAATGAATCGTATGTCATAGATATCTTTGTTTGGGGGTTGCAACCAGAAATTAAGAAAGGTGTTAGCATGTTCGAACCCAAAACCCTTCATGATGCTTGTTGTTTGGCTAGGGTGCAAGAAGATATCAACAATGTCATTAAGAAACGAACTAGTTCCTCATTGCTACCTACTTCTACTCATAAGGTTTCAAATGAAGCGAATAACGACAGTTCTTGTTGTTTGGTTAGTTTTGGTAATTCAATTGACTTAGTGAACAAACCTTGTTTGGAATCACTACCTTTTCTCAGCGTGGAAGATTCAGGTAGCATAAAAAACAGTAATGATATAACTATTGTTAGTGCTGCTACTGATAACTGTGAAGAGGTTTGTAAAGGTGATCGAAATGAGTTAGCTTTTGTATCTGTTACTGATAGTTGTGATGAAATTGATAAAGATGATCAAGGTAAGCCTAAACCGAAATTAGTGGAAGAGGATATCCAAGATATAGTTGTGGTTAGTAATGAGTTAGAAGATGAGTTTGTCACTAATATTTGTATTAGTCCGAGTCATCTAGTGTATTCAGATTCATTTGCTTCTAATTATGTGAACGAAGAATCTATTAACGGAACCACTCAGAAGGACCCAAAGAAACACCTAAA
Organism: Rutidosis leptorrhynchoides; assembly: GCF_046630445.1. Classification (NCBI taxonomy): domain Eukaryota; kingdom Viridiplantae; phylum Streptophyta; class Magnoliopsida; order Asterales; family Asteraceae; genus Rutidosis; species Rutidosis leptorrhynchoides. The sequence continues at coordinate 160,533,617 of NC_092343.1, read as the reverse complement.
GAGTAAGAGTTATGGAATAGAAAGGACAAATCATAAAGATGGCATAGAAAGGACAAATCAGAATGATGGAATAGAAAGGGCCATCAAAAAGGTTAACTCGAGAACTTCCATTTCTTGCTCAGTAGAAAATAATCATGAAATCACTTACTTTCAAGTAATGGATGTTGGCTTTGAAGCTTATGTTAAAGGTAACATGACGATTATTGTTTTAAAGAAATTTCATTTTTCCTCATTAGTGGAAAAACATATGATGTTTGACTTATGGAAATGGCCTAGGAGGAAAAAGATAAAGATTATCAATTTGTGGCCTATTTTTAGGGTAAATAGGGTGTTTAAAGAAGTTGCTCATAGACTTGCTGAGGTGTTGAATATACTGATGGAAATGATGGGAACATTGTTGCATATGAACAATGATGGAATTATGGCAATTAAACCATTGAAAATTTTGAGCAGTAGGCAACTACATGACCATGAAATGAATTTTGGTATATGTAATGATATGAATGTAACTGGTGGTTTGATGGAATTGCATGGGAACCTTGGCACTGATGCCACAACATCATTGCTTATTAATTTTGAGATGGAAACGACTAGTGTATTGTGGACACGATACACTCAGATCCACACCCTTGTAGAACGTATGAATGGAGCTTTCCAAATCCAAAGTGTGACTCATAATTCTGGAGCAGAGGAGACTACAAGTATAAATACGGTGTGGTCTCCATATGAAGAAACAAAGAAAATTGTAATAAAGGCAGTGGAGCAATGTGTGAGTACTGAAGGTGTTGAGACAAATTACATTTGTAGTGATATCCTTCTAGTGATTTTGAGAAACTTTTTGGTTAGAAGGATGGCTTTAGGCATTAGAAGTTATAAGCAGCTTGTTAAGACTACTGTCAAGATAGAAAATGAAGATGGTGTTTCTACCATTGTGGCCAGAATAGGTGGAAACATGAAAGATGAAAGTGGGCCTTATATAAGAGTGGTGATGGAAACAAGTGAGAAAACTTTACCAAATCTAGGTGCATCTGATATAGAGCCTTGTTTAAAAGAGCTTCTCATGAATGGGGTTGGTGTCATTACCTTTCTTGGGCTACGTGTAAAGTCATACCTCCCTCAAATCTGTGGTACTATAACGTGGCATCTGAACACTAGTGCAAAGGTGAGACAACATGCTGCAGATCTGATTTTGATGATAATTCCCATTCTTGTGGTCAAGAATGTTTTTAAGGGAAGGGGATTGTTATGGATTTAACCATGTTGTGCCACACACATGACATTAGAGTCGTGCATTGCACCTGAGGTGTTAAGAGTTCAAAAGTTGTTAACTGATAACCGTCAATTTGTCATCTTGTGACCTAGCTGTAGTATATAGTTAGGATCCATTGTAACACAATAGTTAGCTTATGAATTTGTATGTGTGTGATCACACTTTCTTCCCCCTTTTCTCTTGTAATCTTGAACTATAATTTGAGTAACATCAATACAAGTTCAATTCGATTCAATTCCGAAGCTGATTCTTAATTCGACGCTTCCAGGTTGTTTCGAAGAGCTTTCTCGATTCATTGAATTCAGAAAGTTCATATCACTATGAAAAAGCTCCTATTTAATAATTTAACTCCTTTTGGTTACACGAGCTTAAAGCTTTTTGAGGAATGGAAAAAGCTCCAAATAGCTCCAAATTGAAACGCTAATTGATCCAGCGTTTTAGGGATTGAAACGCTACGCTCCAAATTAATTTACATAAATAACCTTCCCATCTCCCACGTAATTCTGTTATCATCATGCTTTATATAGCCCATACCCTACTTTTGATTAAATCCTCCTTCGTTTTCTACGCCGCTGTCTTTTTTTTTCTTTGAAGTAAACCTATTCTACTTGTTTGTTTATTCATTGTATTTTTATGCTTCTAATTAATAATCAATGTTTCTGCTTTTAATTAATATAAGCATTATATACCTTTATGTTTGTATCTTCAATTCATGTGTACTTTATAACGTTAGTTGCATTCTGATGTATGTATATTGACATATTGTTTACTGGTTCATTAAGATTGAATGGGTAAACAATTATGTGTAAACATAATTGGTTACACATAATTGAGATATGTATGCAAGTACGGAGGATTAGTTACATTCAATCTTAATGAATTTTAAATTGGTTACACATAATTGGTTACATGTATGATGTATGTATATTGACATATTGTTTACTGATATGCTGCAACTTGATCTTGTTCTCTCGTAGCTACTATTGTCATCCGTTTGTGTAACTGTATAAACTATTTGTGTAACTATATAAGCTCCATGTGATTACAATGCTATGAGTGTGTAACTGCTATTGTCTCATTAGGAGATAATGCTATGAGGCTATGTAATTGATAAACATGAATTTATATCATATTTCATATAGTGATAAAAATTATTGAATAATTGTGGTAGACTTTAAGAGTAATGGAATTGTGTATAAAGTAATTTTATAAGGTTAAGATAATCAAGTAGTTTAAATTAAGTATTAAAGTATCATTCGTATCTCATCATGTTGTTAGATGGCCTCAAAACCCGAGAATGCAAAAAAAGAAAACTGGACAAAAGAGATGGTTTTGGAATTTTGTCGGTTCTTAAATAAATATATCACGAAGTATGGTCGAACTTCTCCATTTAAATGGGTATGCCTTCAACCAGAGTTTGAAAGAGCTATAAAACATAAATTCAACAGTGATAGAGCTCTAAAGAACAAGTATGATTGTCATTAATAACTTAGTAGTATTATATATGTTTTCGGTTATTAGTAGTATTATATATGTTTTCGGTTATTTGGTAATGACTATGTTTTATTAAACTAAAATAATGATATTTAAGTATTTTTTCTAGTGTCCATTTTTGTCATTTTACTTATTTATAACAGCTCCAGCTACTTTGCCAAACAATTAAATACATTTAAAAAGCTTCAGCTAAACGCTTGCAGCTAAACGCTAGCAGCTAGACGTCTGCAGCTAAACGCTTGCAAGAATCAAACAAATTATGAGGTAGAAATAAACTTACCGATATTAAGAATTACAGATGAATCCATAGGAGTACCGATTGGAGTTTATCGCCCAAATTGTAGTGCCTTTTCGTTGTAAGTTTTTCAGAGTTCAAGGGTTTATGTCACGGTAGTTTAATAAGTTAATCATCCCTCAACTTTTGTTTTATGTGTATTTTCCAAAACCAACTTTCTTTGCAGAATAGGTCCCTTGTTCAATTAAAATTTTAAAATTACTAAAGTACTCTACTTAAATTTTATTTAATATTTTTTTTTCCTTCGGTTGAAAAAAATCAAGATCTCGGCATTACCAAGATGCTCAAATGTGATGGATTTTTTACCTTGTGCGGTTTTTATGTTAAAGATATTTTGTTTCTTTGTTGTAATTAAGTCAAATTTTTAATCAATACGTGGTTACTACTATCCTGTTTAAGAAACTTTGTAATTGAAAGGTTTGTTTTCAAACCAATGGGCGACGAATTCATCACTACTTTATTCATAATGTTCGTAAGCAATGTTACATGGTCAACCAAGATGTGCAGCTAGAGTTTTGAGTTTCGAACCTGAGAATTCTTGTGGGGATATCAAGACACAGATTACTAGGTCATCTTAGATCCATGTGATGTGAGTCATTATGTGATTTTGTGGATTCAAATTCCGAAACACTACTAAAGTTTTTTTAAAGGGGTTATGCTCAATTGATAACATGCTTTTAATTAAATATTGCTTTATAGTCTAAATGTTCATTGTAATTTTATACGTTTAAGGCTCTAACTACATCAGTTCAAACACAACATTAACATTATTTAAAGTATTCACAAAATTGTTCAACTGTATATAATATGGAAGAAGACTTTTGAAGTAGTCTTTGTGATTGAACATTCGAATAAGTCCACATTATAGTTTAATCCAACTGCAATATATTAAATGAATTATATCCACTGCCAAATTTTTAACTACAAGATTTATTATTAGATTCATTAAAAGACAGAAAAGTGGTCCCGGATGCAGATCCACCAACCGCTAAAGATGTCAATCTTTTGTATCAATTTTTCGATAGAAGGTATGTCCTGATGGAGTCATATTTGGTGTGGTTATTGAATGTTTAAGCTGATCTACAGTGTAAGAAATGGTCTGTTCGTTACGTTATGCAGTAACAAAGTTGTTGTTTTGACTGGAGCTGGGATAAGCACAGAATTGTTAGAAATAGGAGGTTATGTGTATATTATTTATGGAAGAGAGGATTGATAATTTAGAAGTTTGATTGATCTTGAAAACTCTTCTTTTATTGCTTATTGAATTGCTTTGTTGCTTGATTACAAATGAGGGGTGAAGCCCTCTATTTATACTACTCAATGGAGTAGTCTAGATCACTCTATCATCTACTACTATCTAGATATTTCCTAGTATTTCTAGACCTAGATATTTTACAAGATTATTCTACACACATTCTACACACTTTCACTACTACATATTACAAGAAGTTTCTACATAATGGGCTATAATCTTGATCCAAAATAGTTGTATACTTGCAAGCCCAAATCCAAAACAAATAGCCCACAATCAAGTTTAGTTTCCAACAGCCCCCCTTAAACTTGATTTCGTTACTCCGAGCATATTCCGTAATCTCTGAAACGTCTCGTGTTTTAGAGGCTTTGTGAAAATATCAGCAACTTGGTCAAGTGACTTCGCGTACTTTATCTGCACCTCTTTATTTGTAACACACTCCCTGATGTAATGGTATTTCGTATCGATGTGCTTGCTTCGATCATGCAAGACTGGATTCTTTGCTAGAGCAATCGCAGACTTGTTATCCACATATATCTCTGTAGCTTCCTTTTGAAAAAACTTAAGCTCATTTAGTAACTTCCTGAGCCATATTGCATGACAGGTGCACGATGTTGCTGCTACAAACTCGGCTTCACACGTTGACAGAGTCACAATGGGTTGCTTCTTCGAGCTCCATGTGAACGCCGTATCTCCCATATAGAACACGAAACCACTCGTACTCTTACGATCATCTATGTCTCCAGCCCAATCACTATCACTGTATCCAACTAGCTTGAAGTGCTCAGAAGGCGAATAAAACAGGCCATAGTCAATCGTACCTTTGATGTAACGAAGTATCCTCTTGGCCGCCTTCAAGTGATTTATTGTAGGTGCTTCCATGTATCGACATACTAGTCCAACTCCGTAGAGAATATCTGGCCTCGTGCAGGTTAGGTACCTCAGACTTCCAACCAAACTCTTGTATTGTGTTGGATCCACCAAGTATCCTTCATCATCTTTTGACAATTTGAGATTGCAATCCACCGGTGTGTTCATTGACTTGCAGTCATTCATCTTAAACTTCTTGAGCACCTCATTCGCATAACCTTCTTGGGATATGAATATTCCTTCTTTCTTTTGTTTTACCTCGATCCCAAGATAGTAAGCCATAAGTCCAATGTCGGTCATCTCGAACTCCCGAACCATTGCTTTCTTGAACTCCTCAAACATTTTGGGATTACTACCGGTGAATATCAAGTCATCCACATATAGGCACACAATCATAACATCTCCTTCCTTGCTTACTTTGGTATATAGAGCATGCTCATGTGGGCATTTTGTAAAGCCATTCTGTTGGAAATACTTGTCTATCTTGCTATTCCATGCTCGAGGCGCTTGCTTCAACCCATATAAGGCCCTTTTCAATTTCAGCACCTTATTCTCTTGGCCTTTTACGATGTATCCCAAAGGTTGTTCTATATAGACTTCTTCTTCTAAGTGGCCATTAAGGAACACGGATTTGACATCCATTTGATAAATCTTCCAATTATGCTGAGCCGCAAGTGAGATTATTAATCTTATAGTTTCTAGACGAGCGACGGGAGCAAATACTTCTTCATAGTCTATGCCAGCTCGTTGACTATATCCTTTCGCCACCAACCTTGCCTTGTATCTTTCAACTTCACCTTTGGAATTCTTCTTGGCCTTGTACACCCACTTTACACCAATAGCCTTATGCCCTTTTGGTAGTGTAGCAAGATCCCACGTATCATTCTTCTCGATTGCTTGAATCTCCTCGTCCATGGCACGTTTCCACTTTTGGCTTTTTGCTGCATCTTCGTAACTTATTGGCTCACAATCGGCAAGAAGGCAGAATAATGATAGATCCTCCATAGGCTGGGTTACCTCGTACAACTCCCTAATGCTCCTTATGTGATGTTGTAGCCTACTTGATTCTCCTCCTGATGTTGGTGTCACTTCATTAGGTGTAGTGGTTGGAGTACGTGGAGAGTGCGGAGATGGTGTACTAGAAGGTTCTTGAACTTCTAGATATTCTTCATTCCTTGCAGTACTTTCGAATGGATAAGGGAGAAAGTCGTAGTTCTCCTCTTCGGGAACATTCCAATCCCATGTTTCTTCTTCATCGAACACCACATCTCGACTTGAGATTACTTTACCGGTCTTGGGATTGTATAACTTGTAACCCTTCGAACTTGAGTCATAGCCCACGAATATGAGTTTCTCGCTTTTATCATCGAGCTTCGTCCTCTTCTGATCTGGCACATGAGCATATGCCACACTTCCGAACACTCGAAGGTGTAAGATGCCGGGCTTCCTTCCACTCCAAGCTTCAATGGGTGTTTTGTTCTTGACGCTTCTAGTGGGCGAGCGATTTGCTAGATAGATCGCACAGTCCACTGCCTCAGCCCAAAACTCCTTAGGCATCCTTTTGCTCTTTAACATACTCCGGGCCATATCAAGAATGGTCCTATTTTTTTCTTTCCGCAACACCATTTTGTTGAGGTGAATACGGAAGAGTTAGAGGACGTCGTAAGACATTGTTGTCGCAAAATTCCTTGAATTCCTTGGATGTGAACTCTCCTCCACGATCAAATCTCAACGCCTTTATGGTGAGACCACTTTGATTCTCCACAAATGCTTTAAACTTCTTGAACATTCCAAAAGCTTCCGACTTCTCTTTTAGAAAATAGACCCATGTTTTTCGACTAAAATCATCAATGAATAGAAGAAAATATCTATTTTTACCAAAAGACGGTGGGCTGATGGGTCCACACACATCCGTGTGAATAAGTTCTAGAGGTTTCTTCGCTCTACTAGAAGCTTCTATTGGAAAACTGTTTCGAAAGTGCTTTCCTAGAAGGCATCCCTCACATATTTGATCCGGATGATTAATTGGAGGCAAACCCTTCACCATTCCTTTACTTGATTATAATTTTAAGCCTCCAAAATTTAAGTGCCCGTATCTCATGTGCCAAAGCCAAGAATTATCTTTGAAACATGCTTTTAAACTTCTTGGAATGTCATGTTGAATATTTAGCATGAACATCCTATTCGTTGACATTGGCACCTTAGCAATCAAACCTCCTTTTTGGTCTCTTAAAGAAAGGGTACGATTTATCATGTGAATATCATAGCCTTTCTCCAAGAGTTGTCCAATACTCAGTATATTCGTCTTCATATTGGGCACATAATACACGTTAGAGATAAATTGATGCCTTCCATTTTTCAAGCGGATGAGAATCTTACCTTTGCCTTTAACCGGGACTTTAGAGGAATCTCCGAAGGTGATATTTCCACTAATTACCTCGTCTAACTCCACAAACATGTTTTTCTCACCGCACATATGGTTGCTTGCACCTGTGACGAGATACCACAAATTTGATTCTCCGTTATCTTCACCTTTGCATGCTAGTAACAAAGTGTTTTCCACGGCTTCAGTATCTTCTTGTGCAAAATTTGCTCTTTCTTGCAGGTAATTGTTTGACTTCTCGCATTCCGAAGCATAGTGGCCAAATTTATGACAATTATAGCATTTGGTTTGAGAATTGTCATACCTTGGCTTTCTACTTGTGTAGCCTCTCCCGCGACCTCTTGTCGGGTGAAAATCTTGACTTCTTTTTTCATTTTTGTAAGAACTATAACCTCCACGTTTGATATATCCTTTCCCTCATCCTCGGCCACGTACTTGACCACGGCCTCGTTGACTCGTTTGATGAGTCTTTTAACTATTCTCTTCCTTGAAAGAGAGTTTTGCTTGTAAAGCTTGCTCCAAAGGCTCCTTATTTTTCTTATTGAACCTCTCTTCATGGGCTTGTAGTGAACCCATGAGTTCATCGATAGTCATTGATTCTAGATCTTTAGATTCTTCAATGGCTACGACTATATAGTCGAATTTTGAATCTAATGATCTAAGAATTTTCTCAATGACCCTCACATCACTTAAAGTTTCGCCATTCCTCTTTAATTGATTGACAACCGCCAAGACTCTTGTAAAATAATCAGAAATTGATTCTGAGTCTTTCTTATTTAAGGATTCGAACTCACCTCGTAGTGTTTGTAGTCGAACCTTTTTCACCTTATCAACTCCCTTATAAGAATTCTCCAAGATCTCCCATGCTTTCTTGGCGGTGGTTGCACTTGCAATTTTCTCAAAAGCTCCATAATCTACACTTTGTTGGATGATGGAAAGAGCCTTTTGATCGTTCGTCTTCATTAATTTTTTCTCCTTGCCGAGAGGACCTTTTTCTGCAGGTTCCTCATAGCCTTCCTCCACAATCTCCCATAAGTCTTGTCCACCTAGGAAGGTCTTCATGGATGCTCCATCAATCATAATTATCCTTTGTGAGGTGAGGAAACGTGATGACATTGTTGGCCATCATCTTGTCGAACCAAGCTCTGATACCAATTTGTTAGAAATAGGAGGTTATGTGTATATTATTTATGGAAGAGAGGGTTGATAATTTAGAAGTTTGATTGATCTTGAAAACTCTTCTTTTATTGCTTATTGAATTGCTTTGTTGCTTGATTACAAATGAGGGGTGAAGCCCTCTATTTATACTACTCAATGGAGTAGTCTAGATCACTCCATCATCTACTACTATCTAGATATATCCTAGTATTTCTAGACCTAGATATTTTACAAGATTATTCTACACATATTCTACACACTTTCACTACTACATATTACAAGAAGTTTCTACATAATGGGCTATAATCTTGATCCAAAATAGTTGTATACTTGCAAGCCCAAATCCAAAACAAATAGCCCACAATCAAGTTTAGTTTCCAACAAGAATGTGGTATTCCCGATTATACAAGGTAATTCATGATTGTTATGTTTTCCGTTCTGTGTTCTGTAGATGTGAGAGTTTAGATCAATTTATTTGTAACTGAATCAATTTAGGTTACATTATATTTCTCAACGGGGCAGAAGATAGCATATCAAGTACTATCTTAATAGAGAATGGATCAAATGAGTTGAAAGACACCCAACGTGTATATTCGGTCCATAAAAACCACCTAAATCACTTTAATCAAAAAATATTACTAGTTTATTATCAAAGTCATATATTTTGGATATGATATCCTGGTTATTTACATGAAAATTTGGACATAAAGTCTTTCAGGTCAACGCAACCTCACACGTACCTAAGTTACCCACCACTTACCTACCCTGCCCATTTTACCACCTAATAGTGTGGTTTCATAAAGGGAGTAAGGGGCATATCCTGTTTAGTAGTTGTCACCTGCTGATAATCTGCATGTCTAATTATATATTCTGTAATCATATTTGATGAGCTAGTTTGTACAAAAGTTTGGACAAAAAAGTGTTCCAGGGTAGTGCAACCTTGTACATACTTGATCAGCAACCCACCAACTACCTAACCTTCCCATTTTAACCACCTGATATTTTGGTTTACAAAGGGACATATTCTGTTTAGTGGTTGTTATCTGCTGGTAATCTGTTTGTGTTTACTCATTATATGTATCCCTGTTAGCAACATCATTCATCTCTCCTGTCTAATATCATAATTGGTGCAAAAGCCCGAATGGAGCTTACAGTACTGGTTTCAAGCCAATCACTCATCAGGTAAATTCAATACATTACATTCAGTTGATACTATCTGCATTTTTCTATTTGAGGAATCCTGATTTGTACTTCTTTTTTATAATTTTTCTGGGTGTAGCAATTTAGTTGTTCAAGCCGTGCATGAAGGCAGTATTGGGCTAGGAGTTATGCAGGATGGAGGAAATTTAACGAAGCTAACCCTAGTCCACCTCATACTGCGTTAGCTTCTTTATAATAAGCCAACCGGATTAGCTTTTTGAATACACAAAACTTTGACATGACATCCTTTTCTTCCATTTGTACGCCCATTTTTTTTTGATAAAATGTGTGACCTCACAGCATCTTTTAGGGGGAGCGTCTCTAATCGAGTCAATTAAAGTCTATGTCAAGCAACTGATTCTATACACTTCACTCCTCTCAGTATTGTTATTATGACATTACAAGTATATTAAGTATATATGTTGACTGCAGTGGGCGGCAGCAATAGAAGGTCCGGATTATGATGTTATGGACTTTACTTAATGGGCACAGGCTCTGCACGTGATGTCAAAATAACTGAAGTTGCGCAACAGTGTAAGACATATAGTTGTTAGTTAGAATTCGGTTTTGGAAATTATAGATCGGTTAATTCAATAATCAATGGATTACTTCTATTGGTTTTATGATCCAACACTTATTCTTAATCTTGGGTGTTCGTCACTTTAGCTTGTGATCTTCTACAATTAGTATTAATTCGGAAGATCCATATCATATTGAAATCGATGAAAAATTCTGGGAAGAAAATTTCCACATACCAACATGTTCAAAGTGTGACGGAATTCTCAAACCCGATGTAACCCAAATCTAATAATAACTAGTATCAATACATGAAATCCGTTATTACTGGATCTAATTGACTAATAGGTTTAGTTTGTCTCTTTTTAAAGGTTGTTTTTTTTGTGATAATGTACGAAAAGTTTGAGCGATTGTCGCTAACTAGCTATGGAAGCTTCTGCCGGGTGTGATGCTTTCCTCGTTTTTGGTTCATCGGTTATGACGATGTCTGCTTTCCGACTTGTCCGGTACAAATGTTCATGCAAATTCATTTGACGTGAATGTTACTATGTTTTGGTATTTTTGTGGGGTTTTTTTGTTTAATTGAGAAATGTACATGAATTATACAGAGCAGCTCATGATGCTGGTACAGCTACTTCAATTATAGATATTGGCAAAACACGAGTGGACGATATTGCAGATTGAATATTAACGCAAGACTAGGATCAGCCTATTCTTAAAAAGGAGTAATTGGGGAGCGTTACAACAGTGCCTGCATGAGAATAACTATTATGGACGTTAGAGGAATTCAGATAAGAGTTTTGGGAATAACTAGTATACCCGATGGTGATATTGAAATCCATTAAAAATTCTGAAAAGAAGATTTCCACATACCAACATGCTCAAAATGTGACTGAATTCTTAAACCCGATGTAACCCAATTCTAGTAACTAGTATCAATATTGGCAAAACACGAGCTGATGATATTGCAGATTTTAAAATTAACGCGAGACGGGGAGAGGTCTGTTGTTCCTGAAGGCCATTTAAATGTAAGTTTAGATTTACCTGAATCATGATTCCAGTTGGCTGTTACTGCAGATATTACCACGAGTTCTAAACACCACATCGCTCAGTGTTCCTGTTTTTTAAGACTACAAACAAACAATACGTACTAATTGTTTGTTGTGTGGTTGGAACCTAAAATTAATTAATCCATGATGCTGACTTCATCGACTTCTCCTAATGGGTTACTGCAAATATTGAGATCCTACTATTTGCATGCTGTATGGTACAACTTATCTGTGCCACATGTTCTTGTTTGTTAAAACTGATATATGTTCGTGCAGTAAAGTTATTTTCCCTTCACAGTAAATATGCAAAGATAAATTAATGTTTATATAAGCACTATTTGGAAATGGGTATATTGTATTCAATCAAATCAATACCCAGTCATAAAATTGCTGTGTCTTTTATTTGGACCATTTCTAACCCTTGGCAGTGATATCACGGTCAGTTGTGCACTTTTTGGCCAAAAAGTGCAATAACGGGCAGCGGGTCAGCAGAAACGAGATTGTGATTTGCTAATTTCAGTTTCTGACATTTTTTTAACCTCAACTATCAGTTTTGTTTTTAAACATTAGGTAGACACTACAACAAATTTATCAATTGTTCACGCATATTTTTACACACTTGTAAGAAAGTGTGAGCTTTTTTCCAAATTCCTCACACTTATAAATATGTATAAGTTTGTTACATTTATAAATGTTGAATGTTAAAAAAATTCACACTTAGAATTGTAGGAAAAGTTTGTTCACACTTATCAGTGTGTACAAACACAAATTTTATGTGTGAAACTATAACGATATTCAACACTTATAAATGTATTACATTTACAAACATTTACAAGTGTGAGGAATTTAATAAAAAAGTACACACTTCTTAAAAGTGTGTAAATTTATGCGTGGTTAACTAGCAAATTTGTTGTAGTGAGAGTGATGTGGTAAAATCCGATTGAAAATTGGGTGAAAAATAAATTAATTAATAAAAAAATATAATTAATGAAAAATTATGATCGGTTGGGAGAAAACAAACGCACCTTCACATTTGTGTCACTTTGGTGCCTGATGGATGGATACAAAACTAACTGACGCCTTATAACACTATAGTTACAATAACAAGAATATCCAAACATTACACTACAGATGTGATATGTATATTTTAGGGATTATAGTCAAAATGCCCACTCCCATCCATATTATTGCCCTGAAGCCCAAAAAAATATTACCAGAATGCCCTCGCAAGGTGCAAGCTTGTGACCTTGCGTCTTGCGACCGTGCGTCCTTATCTTATTAGAATTGGATTTTCTGGATAAGATTTCGTCATATTTCCTAGATTTTTTCGGATAAGTTTTTGATCTATTTATAGAATGACCCTGGAACTTTGCATTCACAGTCTCATTACATTTAAAAACATATTCAACTCAGAGATTATAGCCACTCTTTTAAGCATTTTTTTCACTAATTTTTGTATTTATGAATTGTGTTAATGATGATAAATTTGTTGTTCATATATGTCGCGGTAGTTCTTTTGAGTATATTAACAACATACCCAAGTATATGCCACAAGATTGTTTTAGAATTCAGTTAAGACTCCCAATTGCGCCCGTAAGACCAATGAATCAGAGAATATTGTTAAAAAATGTTCTTAAAAAGATTGAATTACCACCCAATGCAGCTGTTTCAATGAGATACGTTTTTAATAATCATGTTTTTGATATTACTAATGACGATGAAGACTTTCATGAGTTTTTACAATATGCAATTGTAAATGCTCCTATTGAGATTTATATTGTTGATAGAGTAAGAAAGTATCAGCCACAGCAAAACCCAGAAACAAAAAACTCAACAAACCAGCCACAACGAAACCAAGAAACACTCCCACCAAAACCAACAAAACAACCAAAATCACCTAAACACCAGCCACAACATTTGTTACCTTTGCATGATACCGAAGAAAAATTTGCAAGTAACAATTTAGAAATGGAACAACCTGAATTGCCACCTCCAAACACAGAAGATTTTGATTTTTTTAACTATGGTCTTGAAAACGTATGTAAAATTAAAGAAGGAAACCACCCGTTTGAGGCACCTGATGTCAAAGATAGTGATTCAGATGGAGCAAAAGACGGAAAAGAAGAATTCCAATATGAAGAAGAAAAGCAAGAGCCGTTCTGGAATATGCCAACGCTTTTGAGTCAGCATGAGGAAGAGCGCGAACATACGACTGAAATACCAACCACTTATAGGGTATTAGCTTTAGTTAAAGTTCATCAAACTGTTTTGAACAGAGAAGGGTTTATAAACACTCTATTTACTAAATGTCTTGAAGAAAACTTCCAAATAAAGCTTGTAAAGTCAGACAAAACTCGATACACCACTAAATGTGTGTTGCCAAATTGTGAGTGGAAATGTAGTGCTTACAGAGTACGATTCACTGAAAACTTTAAGGTAAAGAAACTGAATGACGTACACACATGCTCACGCACACTAATTATGGGAATCAATAAACATGTAACCAAAAAGGTGTTGGGTAGTATGCTTGTGGATTCATTCAAATCTGCAAACCGGGAATATAAAGCAAATGATATACGTGCGGATATAGGCAGCCGATTTGGTGTCAGCATATCTTACCATAAAGCATGGAGGGCCAAATGTCATACATTATAGATGCTTCATGGGAGTAGTGAAGACTCGTACTGAATGCTTCCCATTTACCTATATAACATTAAGATTCACAACCCGGAGAGCGTAACTAATTTGGTCACCGACAAAGAAAATAGATTTCTGATGTGTTATTATTCCCTTGGTGTAGTTGTAAGTATCACTATTACCATTTACTAAAATTATAAAGTATGAACGATGTGCAAGGGTCGCAAGGAAAAGCTTGCGTATAGGTTCAGAAGACGCAAGTACGCAAGAAGTACCTTGTGACTCGCACGTCAACTGTATGCAAGACGCAAGATTAGATCTTGCGTCCTTGCGTATTTGTTCAAATTAACATTTTTATTTAACCTTTTTCATTCCTGCAGGTTCGATCATTTATTCAACATTGTCGCCCGATAATCATCGTCGATGGAGCGCATTTGAAGGCAGGATACTTGGGTACAAATTTAGTTGTTGTTGCGATGGATGGCAATAATGGAATTTTTCCATTGGCTTATGGAATTGTTGGAGGCGAGACAAACGAGTCTTTGGATTGGTTTTTGGGAAACCTGCGAGACCATTCAATGTCTTGTGGTATGGGTGATAGTATGTCAGAGCTTACTTTTATTTCCGATCGAGGGTTGGCAATAGCACACGGTGTTTCAACCATGTTCCCCGAAGCGTTTCACTATTTCTGCGCTCGTCATTTGCTTAGAACCATTAAAAGTAAATCTAGAAAATTCAAATATTTTGAATGGCATTATTGGAAAATGGTCAAAGCTTATCGTGCGTCGGATTTTGAGGATCATCTTAATGTATTTCGAAGAAGATTGAAAGCGTCTTACAACGTTTTAAATGAAGTTGGTTTCCACAAATGGTCCAGAAGTAGAGCTGAACATTTTAGGTATTCACACCTTACTAGCAACAGTGTAAAGTTTGTTAACGCACTATCCGTACATGCTCGAAAACTACCTGTTTGCATGTTATTGGAATTTTTTCGCGCTTCAGTAAAAGATTGGTATTTCAAACATCGCAACCAATCGGTTAGTCTTACTTCAACGGTTACTCCATATGCTGAACATAAACTAGCCAAGAGGACGAAAAAATAAAGAAGATAGCAAGCAATTCCATCGACAAACAATCTAGTAGAAGTGCGCGATGGACGAAAAAATGGCTTCGTTAATCTAACAGATAGAGTTTGTTCATGTGGGCAATGGCAGGGATTAGGCATAACTTGCAGACATGTTTTTGCAGTAGCACGACTCTTTGGAGTGGCTGATGTTACTCAATTTGTATCACATTGGTTCACGACACAAACTTATATAAATACATATTTGGGACACATCCTTCCTTTGCCCCATCGGTCTGAATGGTCGGATCCAGGGCCCGACATCCTACAAATAGTAAACCCTCCCATTAAGCCGAAAAGACAACCCGGACGCCCAAAATCAACAAAATGTATTCCGTCAACGGGTGAAGACGCTGAAAAAACAATAAGAATGTAGTCGTTGCAAAGAAGCAGGTCATAGTAATAGTAAGGATACGTGCAGAGCTTCAGTTGATCGAACTGGTGAACCAACTTCTAAAAGGGTAGTCATCGGCCTCAACATCAAAGTCAAAGAAGGGTAAGGAGAAACTCACAGAGGCTGAAGCGTTTCATGCTTATTAGTCTCAGTTTTATGCAACGTGCAATCTAGCGAGCGATAATTAGTAACCAATATCCAAGTTTCTGTTTATTTTCCTATTTAATGTCATATCGACTGTTGTAACAAATTCTCGAAGTTTATGTATTTTATGTGTGATTTTCTTTAAATAACCAGGACAATACTCAAAGACGCAAGAAACACCCTGCGTACGTAAGACAATACTTACATGTAAATGCAAGGTCGCAGGAACAACCTTGCATCCGTTCATGAACAGATACGCAAGGTCGCAAGATAAACCTTGCGACCAAAATCACAAATACGCAAGGGCGCAAGTCCAACGTTGCGCCTATTCCAGAATACAAATATGAAAAATATTTACAAAAATACACAACTAACAACTTAATGTAATACAAAATAATTAATATTTAAATAGGAATAACAATCATACAATCTGCTTCTCTATTGGAGCATCCTTTTGAGCATCGTTTTCCTATGGTGGATTAGGTGGCGGCGGCGGTAGTGTATCAAAACGTGCACGGAAGAACGTCCTTGCCATTTTGTTCCTATATTCCTGTGCAGCCTTTTTAGGATCTCCAAGGTCATCACGCCCCTCCTGTGCAAACACCAGCCTCTCTATATGGATGCACACCCAAACCCCATAGTCACCGGTTTCACCTATTTGCACCGGCACATTACCAGCACTTTCAACCATCAACTCCAAAGTCTCATTGTTTTGGTAGTAATCAACAATTTGTGACTCTGGCATCTTGTTATAGTAGTCAATCGCATGTAAGTAGACGTGAAAGTTTTTACACAACATTGTAACAACATGTTGGAGGGCTGCACTGGCAATACCGGGTAAACTATCGTACACATAAAACTTCATTTCTTCTAACTTTAAACATAGTAGCAGGAAATGTTATGGTTCTGTAAAGAGTACTGGGATCAAGATCTGAAACAGATAGAATGTTTAGTCACACAACTAACCATACACAAGTATGCAAATTTAACCTTGCGTCCAAACATGTAACAATATGCAAGGACACAAAATAAACCTTGCGTCCAGAAAGTCATTAAGACGCAAGGACGTAAGAGTGACTTTGCGTCCAAACACCTAACAAGACGCAAGGTCACAAGAGTGACCTTGCGCCTGTTCCAACTTTTAAAAACCTGTTCTAATTATAAACAATACCAGATTCAAAGTTTTAAGAGTGTACGTACACAGACCAAGATGGATAAAGTTCATCACTACAATCCCCGAGAGAAATTATATACGTGTAATTTGGTTCCTTAACGGTAGTGATTCCTTCATTTACTTGCAATTTTGGATCTTTGGCCTTGGCCTGCTTCAACATCTCCTCCTTCTGCTTCAACTTCTCCTCCTACTCCTTCTGAGTTAATTCATAGAAATCTTTAAAATTTGCAAGCTGAGAAAGGAATGCCGATGGCATAATCGTCCATCTAGAACTTGCTTTAACCACCTCATGTGGAAACACAGGAGTGTTAAACATCTGGCTTGTTCTGGGGAGAAATCTCTGACGATATCTCAAAAGAAATGTAGCCCAACCATCAATGTGCTACAAAAATAAGAAGATCAGGTTAAGATATTAACGCAAATTAATGATTCATGACATAAACACAAAATTAAGAAGATCACTCACCAAGTTCTCCAAATACTCAGCCTCTCCTAATCCCAGCAGGCGAATCCAAAAGTTCGTACTAAGGTAAATGAACTAATCACTTTAAAAGATGAACATGCAACGGGTCTCTTGCTTGCTCTGTATAATTGACTTGGGATCTCTTGCAGGGGGTTCATGCTTTCTCTGATCTCTCCAGGCTCCCGTTGGTGGTCATTGAAGATAACCTTGATCATTTATAAGTTTGTCGATCATGGCCCAGATTTCTTCCTCACTAGCCCAGTCCTTTTCCTTCCTTTTTCTCTTATTACTTACCTTCACAAGAGGCTTACCATCCTACAATAATTCAATATAAAAAGCCAACATTAGAATTTTAAAATAAGACATAAGGACGCAAGACACACCTTGCGTAAAGGTTTTTTACGAGACGCAAAGGCGCAAGATGGGTTTTTCTACCGACCAACAAGCATACGCAAGGACGCAAGACCTTATTTGCGACAGAATTACAACTTACCTTCTATGGTCCTTCTGTTTCAGGTACCACATTATCAACTACCATAGCATCAGGTTGGCCATCAACAGCTTCCTGATCAACAACTTGCGCATCAAAAGCTTGCTCTTCTGTATCAAGGTTGACAACGTTCATGTTTTCCACTTTCTCAATGACATGTCTGGACAACTGTGGAAAACATGAAATCTAGTTAAGAAAAACACAAACATTAGACGCAAGGAAGCAAGACAACCTTGCGAACACTAGATGCAAGGATGCAAGAAGAACCTTGCGTCCACATAACACAAGGACGCAAGGTTGTATCTTGCGTCCATATCAGATCGACCATCACCGACCATCAGTAAAAACCACAATTTAGCACAAACATAATTTAGTCATTTGAAATAAAACTAATATAATAGTTACGTACCTTCTCAAGGGGTTTTCTATAGCCAGGTGAAGTAAACGGGGACCTTAATGCACGCGTGGGCCTTCTTTCTCTTATTCCATGTCGTATTTGCATATGAGAAGGCTTGATAATCTCATTTTCAGACAAAGATTTATCAAAATACGTATCGTCCTAAGCAAATAAAAAACAAAAATATATAAAATCAATAGAGAACTATTTAAAATATTCAAATGCAAAAAATATATAAATTCAAGGTAAATTCAAAATATACCTGATACTCTTGCTCTGAAAAACCCTTTTCGCATTCCGATAATTTACTTTTACATTCTCTTAATTCATTTTCAACTTTTTCCATCCGCTTGCTAAATTCATCTTCACTTTTGTCTATCCACTCGGTCAACAACGCTACCAAACGATGTAATTCTCGTACATCCAGATTTTGATGTTTTTGTGTCTGCTCTGCAGTTTCTGGAACTTCTTCGGGATCATCATCTTTCAGGATCTCCTCTTCAACTAATGTTCCAACAAAGAATGCGTCACTATCAATCCACCATTGACAACCCTTCTCAGTATCAGTGGGGAACATACCACGTAGAGGTTTCTTGTTCTTGGGATAATCATCCTGCATAATTAAACATAATATTAAACGCAAAATTACTAGAAAAATCTTGCGACTATTCTGGTCAGCGAGACGCAAGGACGCAAATCTAGATTTGGGTCTCCTATGCAGCTAGTACAAAGACGCAAGTTCAACCTTGCGTCTAAGCTTAAGGATAGAACGCAAGGTCGCAAGAATGGTCTTGCGCCCTTACCATATCCTCTCTGTTAATAGCAGTTAAATATGAATTTAATTTAGTTTAAAAAAAATTAATGCAAATAACCATAATATCTAGGAGTTTAATGTACTCAGAGATTCCAAAAATCTCCGCTGATGACCACTTCCAAAAAAGAGCCATCGGTACTCCATTCTTGTCCGTTTTTTAGCAAAGGCATTAATGGTACGACGGTAAGCCTCGAGTATCCAAATCTACCAATCATTTGTTTTAACAATATCAAATATATATTTAATAATACAAGTATTTAAAATCAAACATGTTGTTACCTTAAATGCCCACATAAACCCCGCCAAAGTGTACGCCTTTCCGCTCTCTAATTGGCTTTCCCATATACGAGACCCCCATGAGTACTTATTAACATTTGAAAAATCTTCGACTAAATATAAAAACTTCTTGTTCACCACATGGGCGGATTGTTTACCCATAAAAGCTCTCTACAACCAAGATGATTGCTAGTCGCACCACATCATCATTCGAAATACCAACCCGACTAGTTTTTAGAAGCATCTTTTCAATATCACCAATCAAAATGTTTATGCTATCTTTAATGGTCGAAAATAAATGTCGTCTAATTGGTGCGGTCTCATTTTCATAATTTTTAGGGATATAATGTGCCATGTCCGTACGGGTACCAAACAAAAACCCCGTTACTAGACAAAATTCACGCCGACCAAATCTAATTGAACAATTAGGCTTAAAAGTAAACCAAATGTCATCACGCTCTTTGGGGTACTTAGCAGCATCTATTCCTTCCGGCTTTACGTTGGAGCATAGCATGTATAAGTCCGGGATCATTACCCACGTATTCAAGATCTAACCATGGACCAAAACACGTTTCTTTAAACTTTTTATTTGATTCTCTGTCATAACTTTCTTCACATCACTTATAACACTCAATTTATTCTTCATCGTCAATTTACCTTCAACCCATCCCAGTAAAAGTAAGAAGAACATCAGCAAACGGAATGCAAGGATGCAAGAAACTACTTGCGTGTTAAACCATCGGGATGCAAGGGAGCAAATTTGGTCTTGCGACCTCTTTTTTTTCAGTACGCAAGGACGCAAGATGATCCTTGCGCCTATACAGTGAAGTTAATTTGATGAGCAACAAAGAGTTGTTTCACCATCATCATATACAAAAAAAACATAACATATACTCCATTATTAAAAAAAAAAAAAACCAATTATAGTGTTAACTGTTGATGATTATCATAGAGACATTTCATCAAACAGTTGGTGTGCACATAAACACATTTATATACGAACATAAGAATATATATATATATATATATATATATATATATATATATATATATATATATATATATATATATATATATATATATACATACATTTTTATAACTAACATATCTAGTGAAGGAAGAACTAACATGTGGATTTGCCATCGTTATTAGCTTGATTTCTTGATTTTTTTGGTTGGTGTATTACTTGAAAACTGACGGAGACGAAGAGTAGGTGGGTTGGTGGTGACGGAGACGAAGCGTACGTGGCGGTGGTGGTGAAGACGATTAACCGGTGCAAGTGGAGGTGGTGAAGGTGGTTACGAACTAGTTTGCGTACGAGGGAGAAGATGATCTTGCGTTTTTGCATTTGCAAAATAACAGCGTTTTGTGCGATCTTGCGTGTGGGGTTGTGTGTGTGTGTCAAGTGAGTGGTCGAAAAAGGGTTATAAACTAAATTAAATACCAAGCGCAAAGACGCAAGGACGCAAGGTTGCAAGTCCACTTGCGCCTTGCGTGTTGTCTAATTTGTAGACGCAAGACATGATTTGCGTATTTGCGTCTTGTTGATAAAATATGATTTAAAGAAGGTAGAATAAAGGTAGAATAAAATTACAATAACATTTAAGTAATTCGAATTACATAGTTTGTTACAAAAGGCCATACGACCTAGTTTATTACATGACCAACCGAATTAAAACATATAAGCAGCAATCAGAACCTCAGCAACTCCAATCGATCAGAAGGATAGATCAACTCATATTCATAAAGAAAGAAGTTGTTCAACAACAAGCCATAGGGTAATCCTCTCCCAGCAGCCGCTGGCAATCCCACCACTCAATTAGCAACCACATATGCAAGATTAATTTGGATTTGTTCGATCAAACACATCAAAATCAAAACTTTAGTTACATATAGCTCCACATCATCATCATCTCGAAATATTACATTCTTCTCGACGACCCTCATCATCAGGTCCTAAATATGTTCTTCCCTGATAATGATAGGACCACTGTTTGGAAAGACAAAATCAGGTTTGCACAGTCCATAACATAACCAGAAGTTGAGAACAAATTTCTCGCAGGTGACCTCCTTGGGCCACTTTTCACATCCTTGATGAGACTGAAAAACTTGAAATTCCCCACGGGGATATCCAGGTTCTCAGCAAACTCCTCCAATGTCTAATTGTATGGATAACCAAACATGTTCAAGTGAACACATTTCACCTTACGTGGATCAAATACATAGTTTGCATAAAATTCCCTAACAAGTTTGGGATAGTTCGCATTATATTGAGGTTGATTGAGAAAAGCTCCACCACTAATTCCCCGCTAGTACGCAGAAAAGTTTGGTTGAGCAGCAACATAACAACCAGAAAGAATACGATCAGCCACTAGTCGTCGTCTATCATCAACCTAGTTGTGATGACTATCCATGTGAAACTCGTCGTGAAGCTCTTCCTGGCATGGATATTAACTGAAATGAACAACACACTAAAATTAATCATCATTAGCACAATTCATAAATACTAAAATTAGTGAAAAAAATGCTTTAAACAATACCTTAACGTGGCTATAATCTTTGAATTGAATATGTTTTCAAATGTAATGAGACTGTGAATGCAAAGTTCCAGGGTCATTCTATATATAGGGTAAAAATCTTATCCGAAAAAATCTAGGAAATCTGACGAAATCTTATCCAGAAAATCCAATTCTGATAAGATAAGGACACAAGGTCGCAAGACGCAAGCTTGCACCTTGCGCGGGCAAGACACAAAGCTCCTTGCATCTTGAGAGGGCAATCTGGGAAAAAAAAATTTGGGCTCCAGGGCAATAAACTTGATAAGATTGGGCATTTTGCTATAATCCCCTATATTTTATCCAAACAAATCAATCTGTGAATTTTCTTTTTTCAAAGATGCGTGTTACAGAACTATCGTGTAAGGAACACTTGATCTAGTTTTTATTAAACTGAACCGACTGCTAGCCGCTCACAAAGTATAAATAAATACCAGCAGGGTTATCGGTTTTATAGGGTACCACCCAACAAGTTAAAGAACCAGATTGAATAACTTGAAGATATGACGCTCATGACCATGGGGAAGGTGCAAAATTCAGTTAAGGGTCACTGTAACCATAAATTTATTATTGCCAATAATTGGGTTTATCAAACAGTATATACATACAGAAAAATAATATTAGAATTTTGCAATAACCATATTTCCAATTTTAAGTATTACAATACTCAAGTCCTACAACATACAAAACATAAAAAATGAAAACCCATAACATATATGCATACAATCAGAACACAACAAATTATAAAGTAATTTAAAGTTATTAGTGGATTGTAGTTACGGATCCAAGTAGTGAAGCTCTGCTTTCGAGGAAGCTCGTGGGAACCGCGTAACATCCTTAGAGAAGTAGTACTTTTCCTGAGCATCAGCAGTTGCATGTGGTCAGATTGATATTTTTTCAAGTGTGGGAGAATGTTCAAGTAAAAGCTTTATAAAGAGCAACAAGGGCTTTGATCTTTCTACATCCATGATATTTATAGTTTTCAAGCAGTTCAATGTCTGATCCAAACAGTCAGAAGCTTCCAAATAAGTTAATGCTGGTTTCACATCCAAATGCACATGTGGAAGATCCTGGAAATACATTAAAAGTGAGACTGACTGTGTATAAATGGAACCCACATTAAATTACTATAAAAAGCACACACAGCACAAAAACACAAGAGAAACGTTTAGCACTCTTTACCTGATTGTACACATCGAGTTGTCTCAAGTTAGGTGAGTTCCGAAGGATACATAAAACACCTTGAAATTGATACAAATCACCAAATTTGAAGTCTCGTAAGTAGAGAAGCTTTAAACTATTAGTTGGGTGTGGAAGCCACTTGGGAATATTTTCCGCAATAGAAAACTGTGAGGGTGAAAGTAAGATTATAAGTTAACAAAGAAGATATGGCTGGAAGATGATACGAAATAATATATGAGAACTAACTATACACAAGATTTGAATGGTATTCACTTGCTCAAACGCAAAAATATGAAGAGCAAAATTTAAATATTAGAATTTAAAATTCAACTCGTACCTGGAGAAAATACCCGTCGATAACAAAATACCCATCACATGGCATATTACTTAACAAGCTTGCCAAATTAACTCTTTCAACTCCCTGAATAGGTTTTTTGATAAATATACCAAACTCACTAAGACATTTACTATGCAACAAGTGGAGCAAAGTTGCATCGGGGCAACTCCTGATCACTAACTGAAACAACTTTGTAGACTTGATCTTGAAATTGTAAACGTTGGTGCATGCAACCAGTTTCAACATCTTGAGCTGTGGTAAGTTGATAATAGTTCCATGTAAGTTAGCCCCAAATTCAATATTCCTAAGCGTAAGTTTTTCGAGATATAGATATCCTTGAAACTCAAGTGGTGGCTTAATGATACAGTTGTCAAGTTCTAGCATTCTCAATTCTAGACAATGAAAAAAATAATATGGAAGTTGATAAGGTTGGTTTGAATTTGTAAGGACGAGTTCTCTAACACCATCTCATGCCAATGATGAAATCCATTGATTGACTTCTTGGAAACTATCAAGAAACATTTTTGGTATGTGGAGATGTAAATTTAGGCGAGGACCCTTGAGATAGTTAAAGATATAGTTTGTGATCCTAATAAATCCATTATGACCAAAACTTCCATTTTTGGCAAACTTTCTTGAGAAATGTTTATCAAGAACCAGTGACGTCATTGAGGTCCATCTGTACCTCCATTTTTTGACAGAACATGTGTCCTCACAGCATCTTGAACAGGTAGCTTCTCTAAAAGGAAGTCTATCAAATTCTCTGGCAAATTACTGATTCTATCCACTTCGGTACAAGTTACAAACCTCCTCTTAGTATTGTTATCTGTCATTACATTCAAGAAAACAAGACTGGTTTATCTAATTACTATATAATACTCTTTATTTTTATTTTTATTAATTTGTTTTTCCTTCAATCAAAATCGATGAAGATTTCCACATACCAAGATGCGCAAAATGTGATGTAGTTCTTAGGCCGATGTTATATCAGTTTACTTATGAATTATGAATGGAAGTTAGATCAATTTACTTATAAATGGGTTGATTTGGGTTATGATATATCTCTCAATGGGACAAAAAGTAAAATAGAAAAACTGCTTGATAAACAACGGATCTAATGAACTGAAAGTTTCCCAATGTGTATCTTCGATCCATAAAACCTCCCAAATCATTTTTTTTCAAAGTTTTAGTTTATTATCAAAGTAGTATATATATGTATTTGATAATCATATTTGATACACTAGTTATTTGTATAAAAGTTTGGACGAGAAGTGTTTCAGGTCAACACAACCTCACATGTATCTAGTTAACAACCATTCATGAACTAACCTGCCCATTTTACCACCTATGGTTTCACTAAGGGACTTATCTTTTTTAGTAGAGAAAATTAGATAAATGGTCCCTGTGGTTTACATGAAAAGGGTAAATGGTCCCTGAGGTTCATTTTCGAGGTTCGTGGTTAAAAGCATGTGGGTGGTCCCTGCACATAAACTCAGAACTTAAACTTAAAAAACCCTAATCGATCTAACTCTCTTTTATTCCAAATACAAACCCACACACAAAAATCAAAAACAAATAAACCAAATTACAGAAACCTTTCACTAAAACAAAATCAGATGCACCTCACGTCGAATCAAAACAAACGAAAATCAGCGAAAGGAGCAGAGCTTTAATCAGAGGTTAGACAGAGCTTGAATCATCGTCAGTTGAAAATTGTACACCCTCGCTTTCAGTTGCAAATCGTACACCCACACTTTCAGTTGCAAATCATCGTACACCCACGATTTCAGTACAACAATCTTCGATTTGGTATTGGTAGATCTGATTCTCAATTTGGGTTTATGGGTCGGGATGAAATCGACGGTGGCGGCACGCCGGAAAAGGCTGCTAAATTGGGGGAAATGGAATATTTTGATTATTCTACTAGTAAGATCTAAACAATTATATTTATATTCAATGTATACAGGAACTGGTCGTGGACAAGGCAGGATATTGGATCACGAAACCTTCTTTTGCTTGAAAATATGCTGGACGAAATTAAAAATATCACGTTTCTCAATCGCCTGATATTTGGTGTTGGAAATATTACTAAATCCATTTATATTAAAAACGGTTTAGTTTGATTCTTGATGTAAAGGTAAAAATTTTTGTTTCATTTAATTTTTTAGAACTCATTCATGAAATAAAATAGAGATTGTGGTTAACTGTTCCACTGAGGAATAGTGTAAGTGATTATGAATTAATTATATGTATATAATCTTGATTCGTTTCACTGCGTTTTAGCTTTTTGGTATGTGCAGGTATGTGTTTTCATTTAAAGGCATTTTGTTAAAGGAATGAAGAATGGGAAGAAGAAGAAGATGATAAAATAAGGAATGAAAAAAATATTAAATTATGTAAACGGCCGATTTTACCCATCACGTGTTTGGCACGTGATTACACTTGACGGATGAAATAAACGTCCGTCAGAAATTGGGACCATTTACACCGGCTGTGTAAACCACAAGGACCACGAACCTCGAAAATGAACATCAGGGACCATTTACCCATTTTCATGTAAACCATAGGGACCATTTATCTAATTTTCTCTTTTTAGTAGCTGTTAAATATTTTTCTGTTGTGCTTATGTTACTTTCATGTCATCTCCCAATAAGTAACATCATTAATGTTTCTTTTTCAATATTTTCTGCAGCCCATATGAAGCTTACAGTACGGGTTTCAAGCCAATCATTCATCACTCATCAGGTAATCTGAATACACTTAGTTGATACTATCTGCATTTGTCTATTTGTTGATTAGTCGTCTTTATAATGCTTTTAGTTCAAAAGGTTATTAAAGGTAACAATGAGGGCTATGAAATCTTAAACGGTTGTAATAGTATCCTAAAGCAATATTACTTTACAAAAGCAAGCTGCAGGCCAAGCATACATGAAACTAAGTATAGAGTGCAATTTGTCTTATCAGCTCTTCATGTTAAAAAAGCTTGTTCTGCTTCTCTTTGTCTTTTAAAAATTTTCAACACATTAAAGTTTCACTTTCACTATGTCACATCTTTTAATCCTAGACCAGCTTAGCTTAACTGATGCAAATATGTAAGCATTATATAATTGTGTGAATAGCTAAAGCAATCTATTCATACTTGCTGCTTTATTCTTTAGGGATTCTAATAAGTACCTAGGTTAAATTTCGGTCTGTTGAATATGTTAATCTAAGAATAAATCGCTAATTAGGTTATAACAATTACAAATAACTCTAATTGTTAAATCAGAAACTACGAATTCATATCTAATAAACGATGAATGTGCGACAGCATTAAATTGAGGAAAATAAAAAGTCGAATAGAAATTACAACGTGAATCAAGTTTTTCACACATAAGTACGTTTATTTGAAAATCTTAAATCAAATTATGAGGGAGAAATAAACTTACCGATATTCAAAATAAAAGATGAATCCATTGGATTACCGATTAGAGTTTAGCGCCGAAACTTGCAGTCCCTCTCGTTTTAAGTTTTTTCTGACTTTCAGGTTTTTAGGGTTTAGGTCACTGTGGCTTAAGTAAACATCCCTCGAATTTTGTCTTGTGTGTACGCTCCAAAACCAAAAGTTTTTATTTAGAGAATAGGTCCTTGTTCAATTAAAATTAGTACGGAGTTAAATACTCTTTATTTAAACTGTAATTAAATTAATTAATTTAATTAAGTAATTAATTTGTCTTTCTTTCAATTGAAGTCGATCATCTTTCCATGTACCAAGATCATCAAATGTGATAGACTTCTTAAACCAATGAAAACCTATCATTTAAACAGCATAATGAAAACTAACTAATTGTGTGCGGTTGGTATCTCGCTGATGTTGACATCAACTTCTCTTCATAGTTAGAGTAAAATATTAATTCCATATGTCGGTACGACGACATTAAGGTAGTACAATGTGTGTTGTATAAGGAATTATAATACCAAATTTTATCGAGTAGTATTTTGTTTCTGGAAGTTGATCTTTTTTTTTTTGCCAAAAATAACAAAAACTTCTATAAAATCGAAAACGTTTTCTAAAAGAAAACGTCTTTAACCAACTATACAATATATATACAAGAGATGATCCGATGACGCTCGTACCTAAAAAGCAGCCTACAAACTAACTATTCATACTGAGTCTCATCTATCTACATTAAATCAAACCAAACTACACCAAAAGGAGAATCGAAACAAAAAACATAACAAAACATCAAACTAACATCCAACAGTAGACCTTAAGGAAAAACTACAAAATGTAACAAGCATCGAATCTACGGTTCGACCTTTTTTAACTTGCCATGTAAAATCTCTCGACGGATATTTTTCGGAGGAATTCTCGATCTTAAAGAACAAAGCATTAGAAGATCAATCACCAATCATAGTACCCGAAGAAGGAGGGGAAAAACCACGGTTACCCAAGTTTTGAAAGGCATCTTTATTCGAAGTTCTTAAAATTCGCACCCGACGATCCAACCTTGTTACCATCTTGAGGAGCCATATCAAATTTTAGATTGCTTGCTTCTCTGTAAACCCAATCTTCATCATAATCCATGAGTTTTAAAGATCCCAGGGTATGTATCTCTTTCGCATTTTTTCTTGTCTTCAAATTAACGCTATTCATTTGAACTTTTGATAAATGCCTATTAAAGACGTGCCAAAATTTACAAAATCTTTCACACGAGAGCACCTCACAGTCGAAATATATTCTCCCGCTTCGCCCAATTAAAATCGGGGTAGGTTTTTCTTCATTCTTGCCTTCAAGATCCTTCCTTCTCCATCCCCTTCTCGGTTTTTTTTTTTTTTTTTTTTTTTTTTTTTTGTTTTTTCAATGTTTCGACGAAAGTGGAATTTGCAGGCCAACATTCAGCCCCAACAGGCAGCCCTGCATTCAGCGCATCAGAGGGCCCTACAACCAAGCCAATGGACTTTAAAATGGACTCGTCCACGGTACGATCAACCTTTAAAAACTACAGTTCATTACAATTATCAAGTGCATCAGAAGCTCTGTTACCTTCTTCCAATGCAAAGAAGAGGTAGAAACATAAATTCCATACGTGTCTCCAAAATCATCTCCATCATTTGTAGCTTGGAGATCAAATTCATCAATTGAACCAAACTTGAAAGGAAAAACACTGGATTAAGGAATCGATTTCTCATCACAGTTTATGGAAGATGTTGCCCCTACATCTCCTTCTTCCACTACCCAACCTTCAAACCCAACCCCGCCACATGGGCCGACTCATCCCATGACCACCCCCGTTCCCGTTCTGGCATTACTAAACTTGATCAACGTCTAAACCGTCACATCTCCACTACCTCACCCCTCCCAAAATCATACTCTCAAGCCTTCTCTTATCTTGGTTGTCTGCCGCAGTGCTATGAACGATGGATATAATGCTTTGATTAATAACCGTACTTGAACTCTTGTGCCCCGACTTCGGGACACGATCATAATTAGGAAAAGAACAACAATATCTACAATACCAAATCTTGTCGAGGCAAGAATTTAGCTGGAGATAGGTCTTCAAATAAACATGAAGTGTTTGAGGAGATTAGAAGGAAACTTCATCATTTCTTATCACTACAAGAAAAATGGTCGTTTGTGACGATTTTTAGTGACGACTTATTATTTGGTCACTATTAATGCTATTTAGTTAACATTAAAAAGGCCGTCACTAAATTTTGTCACTATATCATATTAGTGACCAAACAAATAGTCATTTTAGTGACTAATTTTAGTATTTTGCCCTCAAATAATGTTTTGTGACGGATCTATATTGACGAAAATTGACCAACTTATTTTGGTAACTAACTCGATTTGGTGACCAATTTAGCGTTATTAGTGATGAATCGCTCTCGTCAATAAAGCTCATTTTTCTTGTAGTGTATGTACATCATATCATACCTAACTAAACGGCTACTTACCAAGTTTATGGTGTTCTTTAAATATATTCCCTAAACGTTATTGGCTCCCTTCCTAATTTAACCATATAGCCATTTCAGACAAAGTAGGATAGTATAGATAAGTAATAGTTAGCTTTGTCAATAATAATAACCAATAATGTAATTTTCAAAATGTAACCAAAAAATTCATCATCAATTCAAATGCAAATAAACTTAAATACTTCTCATTTCAAAATCAATATTCCAATTTCGGCTTACAACATAATATGCAAGCAAAAAGAAAAATATTTTATCAAGATTTATGATTGTTGTCTTAAACCTCAACGAGTTTAATCCAAATACATACCAAAGCATCCAGCCAGAGAGCAACAGCAACCTACAGAGTGAAACATGTAAGAATCCTAAAATGTTGAAATGGGTAGATATAATATTACAAATAATACCGCTGCAATGTCTTCAAGATATCTTTTTTGACAAAATTCTGTAGCAGATTTGACCAGCAAGGGAGGGGGACCCTCTTGATCACCCTATTGCATTTCATCACGAGCTGTTTGAAGTTTTGAACCTTCAACGAGAGAAATAATGCAATGGATTTTTTTTTTTTTGTGAAAAACAACGGAAACTCATATACAAACGAAATTGTTTTCCATAGGAAAACATCCTCAACGGAGAATACAAAGAAACGGGGAAACGGGGAAGCTCACACCTAGAAAGCAACCAACTAAACGAAAACTATCATTAAATGAGTCTTCCTTAAGAACCCAGAAAACATTAAAACAAATTAACCAATACTAAACCGCATACTACACACTAATAACAGGTACCAAACCAAACGAACTAAGTGAAATCAAAAAACTTAAAAAATATACGAAAAAACACGAGACGAACCCAATCAATTAACCTCTAGGTCCCGCTCTTTTCAACTTACCATTAACCCTCCCTTTCAAAGTGTTCTTCCCGGACCGATTCACTATCTTGTAAGCTAACACATTGGCGGATTCATCACCAAGTTCGCTCTCCTCCGGCAAAGTACCCTTCATCTCCCATTTCATTATAAGATTAAAACGAGATGTTATTGACTAAAATTCAAGCCTATTTAAGAAGGTCTTGTAAAAAAAATATTTCCTTGAAGTTGGTGTTAGCCCATATTATATATTGTATTATGATGTAAGCCCATCTTTATAAGGGCCATATTCTAGTATATTCTAGTGATTAGCCTTATGTTTGGTGTGATCTTTATATATGTGGCAAGGATTCTCATTTGTACGAAATTCAGTTAATATCAATATCAATATATCAATTATGATTAATATGGTATCAGTAGCTATCTCCCTATCGCACAGAACCAACACGAAACCCTAACACACAAACACATCTTTACAGCAGCTTCCATCTTCTTCTGTTTTCTTTTTTTTTTCACACATATCTACATCCGGCAAGTACGATAAGATCTACACGGTCACTTCCGTCACTCATTTAATTCCCATTAAACTAGATCTAAACAAACACAACTACATCCATTGGAGCAAGTTGTTTAGCAATCATTGTGCGGCCTTCAATGTTGATTCGTTCTTGACCGAATCAACGACGTCCGACGCACCATCGGACGATTGGAAAAAGGCCGATGCGTTCGTCATGGGATGGATGTTCTTAACCATCTCGGAAACACTCCTTGAACGTCTCTTGAACTCACAACCAAAGACATCTTATCAAGCATGGGAGTTTTTGAAGAATATTTTCCAAGACAATAAACGATCCAAGATCGTCGAACTCACGGCTGAACTACGTTCTATTACCATTGGAGACCTCACGGCAGAAGCTTATTTTCAAAAGATTGATTCGATTGCATCTATGCTCCAGAACCTCGGATCTACCATGAAGGATGAAGAGTTAGTAACTTATGCGATCAATGGCTTAAATAATCGATTTCCTTATGCTACTCACATTATTCTACATAGCGAACCATTCCCGAATCTAAACACCGTTCGGTCCATGATCACCCTTGAAGAGATGCAACTTCAACGACAACTTCGCGGTTCAATTGATTCACCAGGAACCCCTTCGGCACCCACTGCTCTCATGGCTCAGATTCCCGCAAATGCTCCGTCTCGATCAACGATCACATCACCTCAGGTTTGTCGCAATTTTAGTCGTGGTCACTGTCGATTTGGTGAGAAGTGTCGCTATATTCTCCAAGGAAATCATGCTTCACGTTCTGGTAATCATATGCAAAATACCTCAGGTAATCGGACAACAGGAAATAACCAAACTCAGCTCTTAAACATCATAGCAGCCCAACAGCATCTGTTAGCCCAACATCATCTAAATCGGTCCAGTGTTCCATCTATTCCAGGATATGGGCCGCGAACTCCCCTGGCCCAATTTTCTGGCCCGCCAGGATTCCCTGCATCTCCACAGGCCCACTACATCGGTTTGCCAGCTTCTGTCGGGTCTGGTTATTTAACAGGCCCTCTTATGCCCAGTCCACAATTTAATGGCTATCTTCAAACTGGGCCTGCTCAGATTAATACAGGTCAGGTCTCTGGCCCAGCTGCTCACACGGTCAATGGGCCTGCACAGATTACACCTGGCCCATCTCAGTTCACTGTTGGCCCCACTGGTCACACCCCATTTGCTCTTACAGCTCAGCCTAGTCAGGAAACTTTGATTCCGAATGCTTTCGCGGCCACGACACTACCTGATTACGGTAATTCGGGTTGGACTATGGATACTGGTGCGTCCACCCACCTTACCTCTAGCATTAATAATTTAAGTATTGTTTTTAATCATTGCATTTATCCATCGGTCGCCGTTGGCGACGGGAATTCTATTCCCGTCACCAATACCGGCTATAGCATGTTGCCTAATATCCACCGACCCCTCCATTTATCTAATGTCCTTGTTACCCTCAATATTGTTAAAAACCTTATTTCCGTACGTAGATTTACTCGTGATAACAAAGTTTCTGTTACATTTGACGAATTTGGTTTTCATGTGAAGGATTACTTGACACGCGGTCTACTACTCCGATGTGATAGCACCAGAGATCTTTACCCGCTCACTCCTCAGTCACCACCTACAGCTCATCAAGCTCTTGTAACCACACCCAGCATTTGGCATCAGCGACTTGGTCACCCGAGTACTGATACTTTTCGTCGTCTTATTTCAAATAATTCTATTGTTTGTAATAATACGAAGTCTCCCGTTCTTTGTCATGCTTGCCAACTTGGCAAACACGTGAGACTTCCATTTAGTAGTTCTGTTTCGCATTTTACTTCATTATTTGACATTGTTCACTCGGGCTTATGGACGTCTCCCATACCGAGTCTTAGCGGATACAAATACTATGTTCTATTTTTGGATCATTACTCGCATTATTTATGGATTTTCCCTTTACGTAATAAGTCTGAAGTATTTGACAAATTTTTACAATTTCGTACATATGTTAAAACTCAATTCAATACTGAAATAAAAGCCTTTCAATGTGATAATGGTGGTGAATTTGATAACAAACAATTCCAGTAACTTTTTCAAACCAACGGTATTCAAATACATTTCTCTTGCCCCCACACCTCTCAACAAAACGGCAAGTCCGAACGCATGATCCGCACCATAAACAATCTCATCCGCACTTTACTCTTTCAAGCTAACCTCCCACCTACCTTCTGGGTCGAGGCTCTACACATGGCCACTTACCTCATAAATATCCTACCCTCCTCCGCCATCAACCACGAAATTCCCCACACCCGCCTATACAAGTACAAACCTAACTACTTCTCCCTCCGAGTTTTTGGATGTCTCTGCTATCCTCACTTACACACCACTCACAAACTTGCTCCTCGCTCCACTCCATGCATATTCCTTGGCTATCCGACTAATCACCGCGGGTATCGCTGTTATGACCTATCCA
The DNA here is from genome assembly GCF_046630445.1 of Rutidosis leptorrhynchoides. Classification (NCBI taxonomy): domain Eukaryota; kingdom Viridiplantae; phylum Streptophyta; class Magnoliopsida; order Asterales; family Asteraceae; genus Rutidosis; species Rutidosis leptorrhynchoides. The sequence continues at coordinate 160,500,315 of NC_092343.1, read as the reverse complement.
CTCACAAAATCATCCTTTCTCGACACGTCACTTTTGACGAGACATCCTTTCCATATAGCTCTACCACGCCCTCAACACCACCATCATATGGATTCCTGGACCCCCCCCACCACCCAATCTCCTATCAAGAAACCTCTCCGACCCTCCAGATACAAATCCTCCCGAAATCACCCTTCCCACTTCTCCCACTCCACCTACCCCTCTTACACCTCCCACACCACCATTACCATAAAACCCTATTCCCGATCCACAACCAGCTGCCCCCACTCAACCAACCACTTCCACTCACCCTATGGTCACCCGTCACCGTGTCGGTACCACCAAACCTGTCCAACGGCTCAATCTTCATGTAGCCACCCCTTCTCCCACACCTAAAACATACTCACATGCCTTTCAAGACCCCAACTGGCAACATGCTATGACCTATGAATATAATGTTTTACTTAAAAACGGTACTTGGACTCATGTGCCTCGCCCATCGGACACGGACATAGTTCGCTCCATGTGGCTCTTTAAGCACAAGTTTAATGCAGATGGTACTTTAAGCAGGTATAAGGCTCGCCTCGTTGCTAACGGACGTAGCCAACAGGTTGGTATTGACTGCGATGAGACCTTCAGTCCGGTTGTCAAACCGGCCACTATCAGGACTGTTCTCAGCTTAACCATTTCTCGACATTGGTCGGTCCATCAGCTGGATGTCAAGAATGCCTTTCTTCACGGCAATCTATTCGAGACTGTTTACATGCATCAGCCGCCTGGTTTCCGGGATCCCACTCGCGCTAACCATGTGTGCCTCTTACATAAGTCCCTCTACGGACTTAAGCAGGCACCTCGCGCTTGGTTTCAGCGATTCGCCAGTTATGCCCAGCGAGTTGGTTTTCAGCACAGCAGATGTGATCCTTCCCTGTTTATCTATAAACATGGTGCTGACACCGCATACTTACTATTATATGTTGATGATATTGTCTTGACTGCATCGACTCCGGCTTTCCTTCAGCGGATTATTGCCTCGCTTCACATGGAATTTTCGATGACCGATCTTGGCCCATTGAATTACTTCCTCGGCATTTCTGTCACTCGCACCACTTCTGGGATGTTTCTCTCTAAGAAGAATTATGCCACTGAAATCCTTGAGCGTGCAGACATGGCTGGTTGCAATCCCAGCAGAACATATGTCGACACCTGCACCAAACTCACAGCATCCGGACCTCGTGTCAAGGATCCCACATTATACCGTAGCCTCGTCGGAGTTCTTCAGTACCTCACATTTACTCACCCTGATCTCATATGCGGTACAGCAGATTTGTCTCTTTATGCATGATCCCCGAGAGCCTCACCTTGCTGCTCTACGACGTATATTACGGTATGTCCAGGGTACTATTGATCTCGGCCTTCAGCTACATGCCTCTCCTGCTACATCTCTGACTGCATACTCCGATGCCGACTGGGCTGGTTGCCCGACTACTCGCCGCTCCACCTCAGGCTATTGTGTATTCCTTGGTGATAATCTTTTGTCCTGGTCCTCCAAGCGACAACAGACTCCATCGCTCTCCAGTCCTGAAGCGGAATATCGCGGTGTCGCAAACGCCGTGGCCGAGACATGTTAGATTCTCAACCTTCTCCGTGAGTTGCACTGTCCATTATTTTCTGCCACTCTGGTCTACTGTGACAATGTCAGTGCTGTTTATATGTCTAGTAACGCGGTTCAGCATCAGCGAACCAAGCATATCGAGATTCACTATAACATTTATCCTCATTTAGACCCCCATATATAGACGTGTTAGTAAATTAACATGTCTATATAAACAAATGGACACGTCTAATTAGAAAAAAAGGGCGGAACACCTCTAATTAACATATTATTTAGACATGTTGACACGTCTAATTAAAATATTTAGATGTGTTGTTGATAAAAAGAGCGGAACACCTCTAATTAACATGTTATTTAGACGTGTTGACACGTTTATTTGATCAAATTGGAGGAACACGTCTAAACGTGTTATTATTTAGACGTGTTCTAATTAACATTTAGACGTGTTTAGACATGTTGTTGATTAAAGTGGTGGAACACCTCTAATTAATATATTATATAGACTTATTAACACGTCTAGGTAAGCCAAACACGTCTAGTTAGAAACCATTTAGCTATTAGGGTTCCCTGACCCTTAAAAGTAAAAAAGCAGTATTTTCCTCTACAACCTTCATCTTCTTTACTTCTAACCTCAAATATTACATCTCAATCTCAATTTCATAGGTCTAACCTCTTCTTCACTACACCATGCTCTAATCTTCAAATACCTAATTCTTATATGTGGTTCCTCTATTAACCTAATTCTTTACCCGAACTACATTCGTCACTCCTCTGTTCTGCCACCAATTTTTGTGTCCGCTTATATACACCAAACGAAAATGGCGAAAGTCTAGGGTTTCGTTCGTCATCATTTTTTTTTCCAATTAATTGTACCAGAAAGGAAGCATTGGTTTTGCTATCATAGTTTGTCTTCATAAGTTAACTTTTTTTTTTCAAAAGATTGTTGTTACTCTGTCGTGATATATATCTTCAATTCATTAATCTGTATTATTGTGTTCATTTACGGTTTATGCGTTCTTTTTTTTTTTTTCCTTTATTTTTGAATTTTTGTGACATCATCTTAATGGTTCGATTCTTTATCAGTGTTTTTGGCGATTTCTTTATACATCGATCATTTCTGCCATTTCCAGGTACTGTGGGATTTAAATTTCCGCTCTTACTTTTTTTTTTTAATCTTCGATGTTCCTGTTTTTGTGTTTCGTTTTCGTCGATGTGGTCATTTGGGTGGCCTGTTATCATTTGCGTTGGTATCTCCATGTCTTTAGTATATTCAGAAATTTATTAGTATTGTCTTATTGAATTTATTAACAAATTTCAGTAACTTGAAATATATAGTATCAAGTTCGGTAACTGAGGTATGTAATAATTCAATATTGCTTTTGGGTCCTCGCGGATGTGGTAAAATCGCGCTATGATATTTTGTTTTTTCACTAATTTGTTCATGTTATCTATAATGTAATCTGAATTTATTAATAAGTTATTGATTTATGAATTTAGGCTTTGGACCTTGTTCATAATAATCTATCTCATCAAAAGAAAATACTCATTAGTAGCTGTATAAATATGGGTGTCTCATGTTTATCATCGTTGCCCAACCATTTCTAACAACCTACATGTTTTTTCTGACAAATCAAACTAACCGTAAATGAAGCCTGTACAGGTACCGGATTTCATCATGCACGCGTGCCTGATTCCAGCCCCGCTAGGGGTGTGATTGCAGCCTGTTACACGCTCCGTGCGTTACAGACGTACCTGATTGCAGCTCACACACGTGCCTTAATTGTCTGCAATATTAATAGCTTTTGTTGAGGTTTCATTCATGAAATATAACTGCAAGTTTTTAATGAATTCTAACTGAAACTTTTGTCTTCGTATACCTAATGGACGTTTCATTTGTTGCAGGTGTTTTGGATATCTTCAAATTTTGCCCAAGTAGAGTAAGATTCTTCATTTATTCTTTATATGTATATGTATTAATGCATTAATGTTTGCAGTTACACGTATGCCTTTTATATGTGTTCATAGTGTGCAATTGTTTAAACGCAAAATGTTCTATATGTTATTGTTTTTCCTGCACCAAGTTCTCTATTAATTTACTAAATGTTGCAGGACGGTAACCAAATTCCTAATTTTGGTCCTTTAATATGTGCAGCTGCAACTGCTCCTTCGTTCGAACAGTTTCGTTCACATGGATGATAGCCTCAAGACAATTTAAGGTACATATTTACACTTCTAAACAAGACTTTTTTATAGCCATAAACTGTTTCAAGTAAATGTCTGTTTGGAATCTTGGAGGACTGCCCATTGTTTGTTATGCTCAACTTTCTCAACACATGTAGTGATACTCATTTACTTCCACTACCTGATGGAATAGTTCATTAGCTATACAAACATTAGGATGTCCTTACTAACAATACTAACTATAATAAAATACCCTTTTCAGATTGGAGCAGCAGGTTCGGATGCAGCAATTGTGAGGTTGCATGATTTCACACCACCGTTGGCACTCACATGGAGGAACAACTGCATGCTTGACATTTATTTCACCCGCTGGAGGGGACTGATTGCAGAGGGATGACATGTTGGATGGCTACCATTAGCTACCGTTTTTAGTTTAGAGTTCCTCCATTGTAAATTACATTCATGACCTTTTTGTAAATACTTTAAAGATATGTATATATATGATATTTATATATAAAGTTTGGTTCTGTAGTAAATTTAATTTCGTATATTTGGTGCATTTGGTATTTGGCGGGTATTATTTAAAATATTTGAGATTTTAATTTATCTGGCGCCGGAGAGATTGAAATATCTCTGGTATTTGGCGGGTATTATTTAAAATATCTAAGATTTTAACCAGGGTTAACATTTACCGGAACACGTTTAATTGATAACACGTCTAATCGATAACACGTCTAATTGTTACCCGTAACACGTCTAATTATCAATTAGACGTGTTAATTTAACCAATTAGACGTGTTCCTGGAACACGTCTAATTGACAAAAAAGAGGAACACGTCTAAATACACTACTTTTTAGACGTGTTGACACGTCTAATTGAGTTTTTTAGACGTGTTCACGGACCGCACTATATGCCATAAGCAATTAGTGCTGTCACATCTAGACGTGTTGAAAAACACGTCTAATAAGCCTTTTTAACACGTCTAATTAACGATTTTTGTAGTAGTGATTGACATACACTTTGTTCGCGATCTTGTTACGAAAGGTCACGTTCGTGTCCTCCACGTGCCCTCGCGCTACCAGTATGCCGATATCTTCACCAAAGGCTTACCTGCTGCTCTGTTTGATGACTTTCGCGCCAGTTTGAGCGTTCGCTCGACTCCCGCTCCAACTGCGGGGGGATGTTAGTCCATATTATATCTTGTATTATGATGTAAACCCATCTTTATAAGGGCCATATTCTAGTATATTCTAGTGATTAGCCTTATGTTTGGTGTGATCTTTATATATGTGGCAAGGATTCTCATTTGTACGCAATTCAGTTAATATCAATATCAATATATCAATTATGATTAATAGCTGGCAAGGTCCAGGAGTATGTATACGGCGAAGAAATATTAATTCCTGCTGTTCCAAAAAAAAAAAAAAAAAAAAAAAAAAAAAAAAAAATTAAGATTGAAGATATAAATATCATAAGTCAAATAAATGAACTGTTAAACCCAACCCTTTTATAAACCAGGAACTCTCATGAATAAAGACGGAGTGTTAAGCACATGATTACCCTAGGGTCCAGCAATGTAAAAAACAGATTTACAACTTATGTTACATTGTCTAGGCAGTTAGGGGTAAACCACAGTTAAATTTTCCTTGTTCAGGCTACCGGGAGGATGGGTTTTGTTGCTTAGATGTACGCGGTTAAGTTGATAGTATAATGCATTAATGTTTAGTTAGGGGTAAATATGGGTAAACTGGTGATGGAATAAAAACGAGATATATCAGAACCATTATTGAGCTGTATTACTTTGCATTAATGTATGGATTTTTAGATAAATCATCCAATACCTCTCAACCATTTTAAGCACACATAAGGTAAGTTTGAGGACCATCAATATTGGTATACATGGTTTATGCTTGAAAACAGTGTATGTTTGTTTATCTTATGAAAATATAACTAATTTAATTCTTTTTTTCAATCTGTATCTACACTGTTAGCATATGTGTATTTATATATTATAGTTTGTAGTATATTATAGGCCCATTCCACATTGTATACTATGTAATCTGCTCAGCCCATCATTGTACTATATATATGTGATAATACAATGGAATATATGACTGGAATATATCATGGGAAAATATATGTCCTCAACTTATTTCCTTCTTTTTTTCTCTCATTCTAGGAAACTATTCTTCTCCTTCCATCATTCTCGGCTCTACCTCCTGCCATCTCTCTTCCACTAAAAAAAAAAATTCTTGATTTATTACTATGCTTTTTTTTTTTTTTTTTTTTTTTTTTTTTTTTTTTTTTTTTCCTTTTTCTCTCTGTTGATCTCCACCATCTACATGACAAGCGGAAGCTCTACCCCACCAACTTCCGCTACACCTCTCCACAAAGCATATAGCGTTACTAATATCAACTCTCACATTCTGCTTATTTTAAATCTTGATCATCTCAACTATGATGCATGGAACGTTCTATTTGAAACTCATTGTATCGGTTTTGACGTGATCGATCACATGACATCGATAGTACATATGAGAATAGCAGCCTTCCCACCGATCCCGAATGGGTCAAACTTGACTCTATTGTTAGGATGTGGATATATAGCACTATTTCTCCTGAAGTTCTTGAAAACATTCATGAAAAGAAAACCACCGCTCGTGCCACGTGGTTAAATCTCGAAACACTCTTTCGAACCAACAAAGATTCAACCGCATTTCAACTTGAAAACGAACTCTGAACACTCACTCTCGGTGACATGTCTATTAAGGATTATTGCACGAAAATTAAGTCAATGGCCGATCTTTTGGAAAATATTGGTGAACCCGTTTCCTATAAAAACCTCGTTGCGTATACACTGCAAGGATTGCCACGTAAATGGAATGGTGTCACCCGCGCCATACGTCTTCGGGAGACTCAACCTACGTGGGTTCAAACCCGGGCTATTTTACTAAGTGAAGAATCAAAGCTCGACGACACCCGATTATCCAATTCAAACTCGTCTTCTCCAAATTTACTTGCTTCATCGGGACCCGAAAACCGTTATTCGGGACGTCGTGCAGGTTGTCGTGGTGGTGGCCGTCAGAGTGACCGCCGTCAACAGCCCATCGGTCAGTATGGATGGGTTTACATCCCACCGCCGCCACGTACTCAAAATAACCGGTCTTCCTACAATACGTATGCTTCCAATCAACAAAATGTTAGACCATTTTCTCGTACAGGAAACTCACAAAATGGATTGCTTGGTATTGGCCCAACAAATAATTCTTTTAATTATACAAGCTCAACAGGTCAAGCACATGTTTTAAATGGGCCCAACAATTCAGTTTTTTCAGCAGGCAACTTAAATCAGACGCAACAAATTAACTCACTAGCTGCTGGACAGAATTTTGGACCATCTTTTGGTGGTGGACAGCGCACGAATCAGTAGACTTGGGCTAATAATTATGATCAGCCTACCACTTTACCATATTTATTCAGTACTATGACATTGCAGGAACCCAACACTTCAGGTTGGATCATGGATACCGCGGGAGCCACGGATCACGTTCACTCAGATTCAGGTATACTTAAGTCCATCTCTAATAATCATGGTACTCGTTCTATTTTTGTTGGTGATGGTTCTTCAAATCCTGTATTGACTACTGGGTACACAGACCTGCCAAACCCATATCGCCCACTTCATTTTCACATTGTACTTATCACCCCGGCAATCATTAAGAATCTTATTTCTGTTCGCAATTTACAACTGAAAACTGATAACTACTGTTCTATTGACTTTGACCCCTTTGGTTTTACTGTGAAGGATTATCGCACCCATCAGCCTCTAATCCGATGTGACAGCACCGGGCCTCTCTATCTCGTGACACAATCCACCTCTCAAGTCTTCTCTACATATAGCTCATCACTTTGGCATCAACGTCTTGGCCTTCCCGATGACAAAGAACTACAATATTTAATTTCCCGCCAATTTATTTCTTGTAACAAAGATAAGTCACGTGTTTTGTGTCAACCATGTCAACTTGGCAAACACGTCCAACTTCCATTTAGTACTTCTAATTCTTTTGTGTGGTCTCCATGTGATATTATTGTTGGTCCCTTGATAAATAACAGGAGTATTGTAGAGGAGGGGGGGGGGGGGGGTGAATACAATTTCTTTTAATTAAAAACACGATTTAGTATTCAAGCAAGTAAATTAAGTAGAGTCACAGGTAAGTTTTCAACGGTTTATTCTTTATTGATAAAATCACAAAGAATTACAACTATCATTGGCGGAATGATAGTTGGTTGATACAGATTTACCAAGATTATAGCTATGAGGATAACTTAAAGTTATTACACGTTTTGGACTCTAAATAATAAAACCCACACCACTAGTTTTTACAATAGTGGATACATCAATTTATAGTAGTCCTATTATCCGTGTAATTGTTTCATTATCCACTGGTACATAGGATGTCTGTACTTGTGGGGACAATTGTGTCAGAGAGCGTGCTCCCTTCTTTCCTCTTTGGTAGCTATTTGCAGGAACACCCCAATTCGGTTTGGCACCACTATTTGTTTAAACAAATAGAATGTTGTGTTCCCTAGGCGTTGACAAAGGATAACCCATGTCTGCACATGCGTTAAACTTCTGCATTCCCACGTGGTCTTGTAAGGTCACTTGTCAGCCGCCGACGCGTGTCCTTTTCTGTTCAACTTTGTCTTTGACTTCTGTTGAATAGTACGATTGATGTAGACCACTCAGGAAACCACTATGCTTGTAATGGAGCATAGCTGTCTTGTGTTGTATGCTGCTTACCAGGTATACTGGTTCTTCTCATGCTGAGTCACTTGATATTCTTGAATTGCTGGGTACACATCATGTGGTGATTCGAAGAATACTCTCTACCTTGTGTTGGTAGACTAGGCAGCATACTAAACACATGACATAACAATATTTGCTGTCTATACATAAACAAACTTGTGTTGGCTGCACATAATATTTTAGTGCCAATAAATTCTGTTTTGTCATAATTAAATCCTTAATTACTTTGGGGACTCAACAATCTCCCCCTATTTGATGATGACAAAACCCATGACATAAAGAGAAAACACTAAAGCCAGCACTAAGGGACCTAATGAAAAATACGCAGTAAATCTGTCCCTTTAAAGTTGGTTTTGGGATCTTTTGCTGAGTTATCTATATCTTATATATTGATATGATTTTGAAGATAAACCCATTTCTTTTTCATTACAGCAGAGTATATACAAACATTTACAAGATAGTATAATGAAAAATGAAATAACAAAAGATACAATTAAATCACTAGAAGGTTATCTGTCTTTATCTTTATCTTTCTCTTGTTCATCACCAGATAGCTCTTATTCCTTCACTTTCAAGGCTGCCCAGGCTTCAGGAAATAAATAAGGCACTTCGGCAGGATCGAATACTAGAATGTGAGGGGGTAGAATGATGGGATCTCTCCTTTGTGGATCTTCACCAACAGACTTCTTCCTTTTAGGCTTTTGAGAAAGGATCTCTTCTACATTTACTGTTGGTGCATTCCCATATCTAACTGCTTTGTTGAAAAGTTCTTGAAGATCACGTTTCTGTGTGTCTTTAAGAGCACTTTTACCTTTATTAATGAAGTACTCTAGGATCTCCATCCATTCACTATACCCAAAAGATCTGAGTTCAGTGTAGTCTACCCTCTCATAAACATTGTTTTCTCTGCTGACAGAGAAAGCTCTTTTTGTGCCTTTGTGCACCTTGATGATCTTGCTAGGATTTGATCTTCTGGTTAGCACATCACCATATTTGCTCCTATAGTAATGATCAGATAACTCAATTGTTCGTTCAGTTTCTATAAGGGTGCTTTCTCAGCAGCTTCCAGTTCATCGAATGCCTTATCTTGTTCCTTAACAATGGCTTTGGCTAACTTGAGGGACTCAGCCTCTTGCTTTCTATCAGCAGCCAACTTAGCCTCTTCTTCCTGGAGCCTCAGCCTCTCAGCATATTCAGCATCAACATCCTCCCTTCTTTGCCTTTCAATTTGAAGACCCAAAAGATAGTCATTGGTAGTAATGTTCAAGGACTTTGCTGTTGCAATCAATTGCATGCCCTCATCAGTTTTAAGGGCATCACGATATTGCCTTAAATCCATATCCAGTTTCACAGCCTCATAAAAGAGAGCTTTCTCTTCATCAGTATGTAGCCTTTGACCACTGTTATATAGATACACGCCAACCTCAATGCCATATGTGAAAGCATTAACATAGAATTGCTGATCAAGTGGGTGATGCAGCAATCTAATCTGGCGTATCCTTTCAGGAATAGCTGCTTGTCTTTGTTCAAGCAGTTCATGTACAGTGATCTCCAGCCTGTAAGCCTCTCTTTTGTCAGGATTCATCTTTCTTATATCAGGCTCACGTTGTGCAACTGGATCATCTTCCCAAGTAGTTTGCTTACCATTACGTTTAGGGGAAGATTCAGCATAATTGAAGAGTGATTCTGCTTTGCCGGAAGGGCCCACTCTTTCAAAGTCAGGCTCCTCACGTATCCTATCAAAATAAGCAAGGGTCCGGGCAGGGATTGGTGATTGAATGAATGTTGAACTCCCCCTGCCCCAGACTGTAAACTCAGCAGGATCAACAGAATCAGCATCTTGGTTAGCACCCAGCTCATCCACCTTTGCTGGGTCTTCAACACTTGTTACACCCAGCAGCACACTACTGGCTGGGTCTTCAATCACAGCACTCCTTGCTGTGTCTTCAGTACCAGCTAACTGCAGCTGACACAACTGCCACAGTATCTTCACCAGCTGCCTCAAATAAGGGCTCTTTCCTTAGGGGACGATTGGCCCCAGGGGCAGATTTTACCCTCTGTTTATCGATAGGATTGGGTTCAGCTGGTGGTTCTTGTGTTGTTACTGGTTCTTGTGGAGGCACATAGGGAGTAATAGCAAGATACTCCCCCTGAACATCATCATCATCATCATCAAGGTTGATTATTTCTGCTGGCTGTTGTTGTGCATCTGGCTGAGCAGAGAAGATGCTGGTCGAGAGGATTGGCTGGTTTCTAACATTGCATCTAGCCATTTCATGAACACATCAGCTCTAACTCCTCCTGACTCAGTAGTTTTCAAATAATCTTGCATCTCTTCAGGTATCATTCTTTTAATCCTGTATGCTCGCTCAGCATACAGCTTTGCCCTTTTCTTGTCATATTTCACCATGAACTTAGCATTTCTTTTTCGAGCATCTCTTTTGTATTTGTTAATGCTGAGCAGTTCATCATGAATATCCATCTTTTCAGGGACTAGGCTTCTTCATGCTGTCTCTTTTTGTGTCTCTCTAGTTTTCTTTTCATTTTCCTTTCAATAGTTTGAAAAATGACAAAAGATTCAGCAACAGCCAGTTCAGAAACATCACTGGGCTTACTGCCATAACCAATATCATCCACAGATGTGGCAGACATACTGGGTTGAGATTCACCAGCTCTCTTGACACCAGCTTCAGTATGAGCGTTGCTGGGCTTAGTGCTAGTACCTTGACCAGTAACATCACCACCATCATCACCATCTCTCCTTTGCTGCTTTGGAGCCTTTTCATGCTCATGCTCTCCCTCAAATTGTTTTTTCTTTTTAGATTTCTTTTTAGATTTCATCTGCCCCTTTTTGTCATCAGTAGGGACAGAAGGATGGTCTGGGGAAACTTATGCATCAAGGTCACTATCTGACTCAGGAACAGAATAGGCAAAGTTGTTCCAGTCAGCATTAGCAGGAGGTAGATGGGCACCAGGATCTACGCCATATTGTCTGAGACATAGGTTTGAAGTTCTGACTTCATTCCTTGCAACACCCATAGCCATCTGATCAACAGTTTCCCTAACATCAGCTTGTAAGGCAGCCATACGTTGCATAGTCTCCACCATTTGAACATAAGCAGAGACAGGAACCATTGTAGCCATTTGCTGTTCCTACGAATCCAACCTCTCTTCCAATACCCTATTCTCCTCATTAAGAAAAAGAATCCTGCGATTAGCAGCATCAAGATCAGCTTAAAGACGGGCAATATGATCAGCATATTCATTGTGAGAGATGATTCACCTTTTAAGGTCCTCCTCTTCTTCATGGTGTTGGACAATGGCATCCACCTCGAGATCAGCAAAAGCACATACTTGTTTGAGCTGGGATTCAAAAGTGGAAGTTGTAACATCCCCAGCTCTGCGTATGGCTTCAGTCATTCGATCAACAAGAGTAGTGAGGATGGTTCTTTGGATGTCCGGTGTGATTCTGGCTACAGTACGATAGACAGCCAGAGTATAAATGGCAACCACCTCGGTAGAATCAAAACTACTGGTTGAGGGGCGATCAATAGTAGCTAGAACAGGAGTACCTCCATGGGGTGGTGGAGGTAGAAGGTCAGAATATAACTCATCACCATGATCACCATCATTTTTACCTTCACCCGAAGGTTTGGAACCACTAGTATCCTTGTCAGCATCATTATCAGCATCATCGGTAAGATCCACTATTGTGTCTTTGGAACCAGCCACATTATCATGAGTGACTAGCTCATCCTTACCAGTACCTTTATCAGCATCACCATCAGATGAAGAGGATAATGAGGAAGAAGCTGATGAATCAGAAGGTACTGGTAAATCAGGAACATTCTGCATCACACACTTTTTAGTGACATGATCTATGATGAATTTGAGAGGCCTCCAAGTATCAGGCCATGGTGAAGCAGCTGGAGCCATGCCAAACACATGGTAGTAAGTGTGACAACCCGGAAATTTCCGACCAAATTTAAACTTTATCTTTATATTATTTTGACACGATAAGCAAAGTTTATTAAGTTGAATTTAAAAACTTTAAACTGTGTTCATACATTCATTTAACCTCGACCGAGTTCCAACGATTCACGAACCATTATATAAATGGATATGATTATATGTATATATATATGTATATATATATGTATATATATATATATATATATATATATATATATATATATATATATATATATATATATATATATATATATATATATATATATATATATATATATATATTATAACTTGAAAACATTAACAAGGTATTAAATGTATAATACTTTACATGAATGTATTTGTTTCAATATATGTTAAATGTTTATTGACGGAATTAAAAGATAATTCAATTGATTGAATTATCAGAGTCATTATGATATGATTTACATGTCTCTATTGAGAGGTCCACTTAGATTTAGGAAACCTTTCCTTTTTAACGATATTCGGAATAATTGGTAAAGTGATTTTACAAATTGGAATAAAGTATCATTAACGAGAGTTAGTCAAAAGTTAGTGGAGATTCCAGTCTAAATTTCAAAAGTGTGCTTTACTTTGATTGTCTCGTGTCCCTTGATAAATTAATTATTTTGTTTTCATATTATTAAAAACATTATTTGATATAATAACTCCTATTATTTAAAACGAGTTTAAATTATATAAAACGAACTTTGAAATATAATTTAGTTTTGAAAAACTAAATATTATATTAAATTAATATTCCAGTTATATATACATAAATTATATTCCTAAATAAAGATATATATATATATATATATATATATATATATATATATATATATATATATATATATATATATATATATATATATATATATATATATATATATATATATATATATATCTTTATATATTTTACAATATTAATATAGTTATAAAACATTTCTATTTAAGAAACACTTTAAATATATTATTAAATATATTTTAATAAACAAACGAGAAGTTGATTTACATAAATAAATAACCAAAACACTCAAATATATAAGTTACACTTTGTGTAATACGATTTATCAATGGTTTTAGCCTATATTTTGACAAGGGTACGAGTCACTAATTGTAAAGTACAAGTTTTATAAGCGTACGAAACTTCGTTTGAAAAAACCGGAACCGAGACATTAGTTGAGTGACAACGTACGAGTCATTGGAACTAATTTTACATGTCATCTATACTCGTAAATATAATATAATATATATATAATTATATAAATTAATAATATAAATAAATAAATAATAAAAATGAGTGTCGGCAGCTTTGATTGCTCGAAGGTGAGCTGGCTGGAGAGCCCATACGATTGCATGGCCCTCAAGCACAATCCCCATGCGATCGCATGGGGAGTAGTTGGCTGAAACATCTATAAATCGAGCTCGTTTGCAGTTTTGATTCATTCACTCATTCACTCCGTAGTATTACATATATATATTTATTATTATTATTATTATTATTATTATTATTATTATTATTATTATTATTATTATTATTATTATTATTATTATTATTATTATTATTATTATTATTATTATTATTATTATTATTATTATTATTAAGATTAATATTATTATTAATCTTATTATTATTAGTAGTATTAGTATTAGTATTATTATTATTTATATATAAAATACTACGACGAGGTTCTGCTCGCATGTTTTCAAAACGGGTTTTATGAGCGGGATAGAGCTAAGGAAATTATGGGTTATAACTATGGAGGTGATGGGTATTGTTCGGGGGTATGCTCAATAGGTCAAACTAGTTTTTATCATCTCCGTTGCGTCTACGTACTTTCCTGCAATATTGAATCTCAAAATTGATACGTTCGTGAATCCGAGGCCAACCCTGCACTTGTTCAGTGCCGTCATTTGCATTATGGCTACGAATTACAGTATTGTGAGTTCATTTGATTCCATTTTACTCTTTATATTTTTGGGACTGAGAATACATGCGCTGTTTTTATAACTATTTTATTAAATGCTTTTGAGATATATTTTTGAACTGAGAATACATGAATTACTTTTATAAATGTTTGACGAAATAGACACAAGAACTCGAAACTACATTCTATGATAGAATCATTTGGATTATGTGGTTCAATTTCTATAATGATTTTTTACGGTGAGATAGTTTTGCATTGCACGCTGCATTAGCTCACGTTGTTAAAATTGTTTACGATGAGAGAGTTTTGCATTGCACGTTGCATTAGTTCCCGTTGGTGAGATTGTTTTGCATACCTTTCGGTGTTCTTCATAAGAATGATTTTTACAGCAGTGAGCAGACCTGCATAGATTGTTTTCGAAATATAAAGTATCTTGTGGTCTATTATATAATTGGAAATGATTGATTATGATAAACTCATGAACTCACCAACCTTTTGGTTGACACTTTAAAGCATGTTTATTCTCAGGTATTAAGGAAATCTTCCACTGTGCATTAGCTCATTTTAAGTATATTACCTGGAGTCATTCATGGCATATTTCGAAAGACGTTTCATTCGAGTCGTTGAGTTCATCAAGATTATTATTAAGTCAATTATAGTTGGTTGTATTATGAAATGGTATGCATGCTGTCAACTTTCGATGTAAAGAAAGTTTGTATTTTAAAAATGAATGCAATGTAGTTTGTATTTTAAAAACGAATGCAATGTTTGTAAAATGTATCATATAGAGGTCAAATACCTCGCGATGTATCCATATGTTATTGTATTCGTCCTTATGGATTAGGACGGGTTATGATAGTAAGGTTGTTCATTGATTTGCTCCAGTGTGGCCAGCCTCTCATACACTTCTTCACGTGCTGGTCGATCTAGCTGAGATAGCAGTTTAGTCAGCTCCTCTTCAGGTAATTTGCTGGCTGAGACAATAGCATTTTGAGGATCAATGGTCAGCTGATCCACCAACTTTAATGCCCCGTCCTAATCCATCCGGACGAAGTCCTTCTCGATTATAAACGATTCATAATAGTTGATTACATCGCGAGGTACTTGACCTCTAAATGATACATTTTACAAACATTGCATTCGTTTTTAAAAGACAAACTTTCATTACATCAAAAGTTGACAGGTATGCATACCATTTCATAATATCCAACTATAAATGACCTAATCCGTCATTTACTTAATAATCTCTAATGAACTTCAATGACTCGAATGCAACGTCTTTTGAAATATGTCATGAATGACTTCAAGTAAAATTCTTTAAATGAGCTAATGCACAGCGGAAGATTTCTTTCAAACCTGAGAATAAACATGCTTTCAAGTGTCAACCAAAAGGTTGGTGAGTTCATCAGTTTATAGTAATCATTTCATTTTCATCATTTTAATAGACCACAAGATTTTAAATATTATAAAATGTGTAGAAGTCCCATTCCAACTGCACAAAAAAATATCTTTCATATGAAGAACACCTGGTGAGGATTCAAAATATAATAGTAACCATCTGTGCTGGTCTTTCACCCCACGGCTGAATACATGTGTCTTCAAAATATAGAACCTCTGTGCCGGTCTTTACACCCCACGACTGAACACATGTTTATAAAATATAGGACAACCGGTGCCAAAATGTCATAAATAATAAACCATCCACCCGACTCGGGAGCTCATATGCTCTAACGGAAACCGGGGGCTAATACGTGTCATAATAATCAACCCCAATCCTAGATAATTCTATCATAGAATGCAGTTAAGGTACTTGTGTCTATTGCGTCAAACATTTATAAAAGCGCATGTATTCTCAGTCCCAAAAATATATATTGCAAAAGCATTTAAAAAGGGAGCAAATGAAACTCACGCATATAAATATTGTAAAACAGTTAATAAAGCATTTGCATGTATTCTCAGCCCAAAAATGTAAAGAGTAAAAAGGGCAAATGAACTCACGCATATAAATATTGTAAAATAGTTAATAAAGCATTTGCATGTATTCTCAGCCCAAAAATGTAAAGAGTAAAAAGGGCAAATGAACTCACCATACTGTATTTTGTAGTAAAAATACATAGAACGACATTGAACAAGTATAGGGTTGGCCTCAGATTCACGAACCTATATCAGGTATATATATATATATATATATATATATATATATATATATATATATATACACATATATATGAAGTCAATTAAGGTTATATATATTTTATAATGTAATAAGATTAATATCTTTATATATAATGATATTAATACTTATAATTTGTTATAATACTTATATGATATATAATTTAATTAATGTTATATCAATATAAATAATATTATATTAGTTAATATATTAAAAGCATAATATTATGTAATATTCATATACTTATGATATATGTTATAAATATATTTTTATATAGATATCTTTCGTTTGTAAAATACTAATTATAATAATATTAAAATAATGATAATAATAATAATAATGATATTGATATTAAATTATACCTTTGTAGCATTAAAACAAATTAAACTACCCGAGACGGGACTCGAACCCGCGACCTCTCAATATCCCAACTCCAATCCAAACCATTTCTCTACTAGTTACCCCCTTGTAAAATCCAGTACACTTAAATATTAAATCCACAAAACTGTTTATGTACCAGTTTCAGCCCAACACGAGTATGGCCCAACAGAAGCATGGCCCAACAGAGCAACACTCAAAAAACATATATATATATATTTCTGCAGCTTAATGGTTTCGAACTCACGACCTCTTGATAAGCAACTCACACCTCAACCATCCAACTGCTAGTTTATTTCTATTTTAATCCCAGATTAAACCTACTTAACCTATATAATTGTTTGTTCTTCTTCTTCTTAATTAACTATCTCAATTCATCATCATCTATGTTTTTCCCTATCATCTAACATAACTCTAATCATTTTTCATTATCAATTGTCATCATCTAAGTTGTAAATCTTAATATTATCATCAAATCAAATCCTCAATTATCCTAATCTAATTCGTTACTCCATCATCATTATTTTATAAAATCACGTTTTGGAATTTATGATAAAAATAGAACTAGTCGCTATCTATATCTTTACAGCTCATTTTATCGAAGTAAAAATTACAGCCCAAGCCTAAAATAAAAGAAGTTCAATCTTTTAACGTGTTTTATATATATATATATATATATATATATATATATATATATATATATATATATATATATATATATATATATATATATATATATATATATATATATATATATACTTATACGAACCTAAATAGCCTCAAGATTGTCATAGCTCATGCTGTGCTATATGTTCCATATTTGCAATGTTTTTAAATCAAAGCCCCATAATATTTAAGTCTATTTGACCAATCATTTGCACAGTTCGATGGAAAAAAAAAATGAATAACAATCCTGCCACTTTAACAAGTGGGTGGGTGTACTTACTAAATGTTGTCCACCACTTTATTAAGCCACTAGTTGCACTTGTCCTACCACTAACAAACATAATCTCATGGATATCTTTGTTATAACCGAAGCATCGAGAAAAACAGAAGACAAATCACGATTTGCAGCGGCATCATAATAGTAATGCAGTGGTGGTGTTTTAAATAATTTCGAGTGAGTTTAGTTTGTACAGGTTTGAGTCGTCGACAAGACAGTAGTAGAAGACAGTGGATTTGTGGGCTATGGGTTGTACTTGGTGGGTTTTCGTTGCAAGTGGGTTTAATGAGGGTGATTGTGGTTGTTCATTCGTATGTAGTAGGTGTTCTTGATGGTTTATTTGTTCGAACACAACAGGCAGCAGTTGTAGCAGTATACATTTAATAATTTGTGTTTGGTTCTTGTTGGGTCCGAGTAGGAATAGGAAGGGAGCAGCAGGTTGCAGCCGTAATGATTAGAAAGTTGATGGACATGATACTTGGTTGATGGGTTGTTCGAAATAGAACCCGGTACAGAAATGAGTGAGAATGAGAGAGAAAGAGTGAGGTGACGGGTAGTGATGGTTGCAGGGGTAACCGGTGGTGTTGGGTTTTACATGGTGTAGTTCACGATCAAAAGTTAGAACACAAGGTGGTGTTAGATGTTGGTTTTGTGGTTAAGGGTGGCGACAGAGAAGAAACAAGGTGGTGGCGTTTGATTCACCAAAAAAAAAAATATATGAAACAAAGCAGGATTATGAATAACTAAAGATTCGTGGGGATAGAAACAAGAAGTAGAAGATAGTTTGCATGTTAGGACAAGGTGATATAAAACTACACAATGTACTTTCATGAATCAACAACTTTCAATCAGTAAAGAAGAAGAAACAAAAAAAAATAAAAAAAAAAGCAGATTTGTTGAGATTCCAATTCGTACAACTTTGAGTGAGATGCGTAACTGAATTTGGTTGTATTGGTGACTTGATTTCGATTGATAGCTAGTATTAGAGACAGGAATATAAATTGGATTGTGATTTGCAGATTTGAAAGAAAATATACACAAGTTTATTCTATAATTAATTTATATTAATAATAATAATACTTTTTTTTATATTTTTAATAATCATATAAGTAACTATGATAATAAATATTATTCATAGTATTATTTCCAAAACAGTAATAATAATACATTTATAATATGATGATATTAATAATAACAAAAATGATAATTTTAATAAACATATTA
This sequence comes from Rutidosis leptorrhynchoides, assembly GCF_046630445.1. Lineage (NCBI taxonomy): Eukaryota > Viridiplantae > Streptophyta > Magnoliopsida > Asterales > Asteraceae > Rutidosis > Rutidosis leptorrhynchoides. The sequence continues at coordinate 160,481,120 of NC_092343.1, read as the reverse complement.
ATAATAATATTATTCATAATAAAAATTCTATTTTTAATAATATTAATGTTATTAATGATAATAATAATAATATTACTTCTAATAATAATAATAATAATATAACAATTTATATATGTCAAATTTCATATTTATATCCTAATATTATTATAAATAATAATGAAAGTAATATAATAACTATATTTTTTAGAATTTAATATATTAGTATTGCATATTACTAATTATATAATATCTAATAATATATATATATATATATATATATATATATATATATATATATATATATATATATATATATATATATATATATATATATATATATATATATATATATATATATATAATTCATATAATATTTATATCTTTTATATATATTCTAATACCATAATACTTCTTTATAGAGATCACATATACTTATATATAATTTTAATTTAATAACCACTTTATTAACTTGTATATTACTTTATATTCTTAATTCAAATGATTAAATTCTTATTATTTCCTATTATTATTTATAATTACCTTTATTGTATATATACATATTCATTAACAAATAATGGTTCGTGAATCGTCGAGAACAGTCGAAGGTCAATTGAACATATGAAACAGTTTTTAAAATTCTTGAGATTTAACTTAACAACTTTTGCTTATCGTGTCAGAAACATATAAAGATTTAAGTTTAAATTTGATCGGAAATTTTCGGGTCATCACACCAACAACGCAATCTTAGGGATGATAGAGGCTCCCCTGTAGATGAAGTTAGGCACAACTTCATCTGGATCTGGTACCTTGCAAACATATGGTTTCTTCTCAGCAGAAACAGAAGCCTGAGTAGAATCAGTAGTAGCAGTAGCAGAGGTACCAGCGTCCACATTAACACCCTGTTCACCAGAGTCTGAACCAGGGATGATAATAACATTAGCTGCATTAGGTGGAATAGTTTGAAATTCCACATCAGAAGAATCAGCAGTATCAGCAGCTTTGTCAGTTGTGAGCACAGTGTCACCCTTGGGTTCAGTGACAAGATCATCAGTGAGAACCTCCTTAACAATATTATCGATGACTTGTTTAAGCATAGGAGGTTCAACTATCATCTAATCTTCTACTTCTGGGACAGTAGTGGAGTCAGCACTACTGGGAATTGGAGGAGGAATAACAACAGTAGTAACATCAGAAACCATCTTCTCATGACCAGTAGGAACAGTTGAACCAGCATCAACTAGATCCCCAGTATCACCAGCAGTAGCAGAAGCAACAGTACTAGTATCAGCACCACCAGTTTGAGAATCAGTAGCACTAACACAAGTAGCAGAAACAGAGAGCTCATCAGTAGAAACAATAACATCTTTTTCTTGCTCCCCCTCTGCCTGTTCATCTACCCTGCTAAGAACTGAAACAAAAGAACATTTTATGTTAACAACTGTAGAACCAAATAAATTTGACTCAAAAATTGCATCTGGTGTTGGTCTCTTGGGGGTGATTTAGTTAGCCCTTTGATTAAAACAGAATAAGGTGTCTGTAAGTGCAGTTGTGACTCTGCTGACTCATCGGCAACACATGTTGACCCAGATAGTGTAAGAGTTCTGGATGGTAATAATGTAGGAGTGTGACTCTTATCATAATCCAAGTAACATTTAGGTTTTACAGTAGCCTGAGCTGGTTCAACACGATGAGGAGCCAGCTCAAGTCTGCTTTGGGGGTCAGTTATGTTCTCTGCTGGTTGTACTGTCAGCAGAGGATATTTCATGAAGTATAATTTAGAAAAATGTGGAAGTGCCTGGTTAGAAGAGTATAGGTTGCTACTCTTCTTAACACTAGTTTTAAAACCAGTCAGCTTGGGAGCCAAGGTTATACCTTTAACTCCACTTTCATTTTTCAATTCAGCAGTTAAAATATTTTGAATTAAGTTAGAAATTTCTGTTGTTTGGTCTAGAAACGCACCAGGTTCCATAGCTACATCCTTTGCAGGAGCAGCAGTTGAGACTGGTGCAATCTTCCTTGTGGTTTGCTTGGAGCCAGCTTTGGCACGTTTGGATTTGCCTGTTACCAAGAAATAGATGAGCAACGGATTCCAATACTAGAATTAGGTAGTCAGTATATAAGACTAGGGCTGTTCTTTATTATCAGAGAGCACTAGATTCTAATACAACTACTGCTTTACCAGTATGTGAGACGGTGGCTGTTCTAGTTGAGGTAGCTGGCTGCTTCCTATGCGTAGCTGGCTTTCGCTGAGGTCCCTCCCCTTCAGGTGGTGCAGACTCAGAGGCAGTCGATTGGTGAACTCCACCCCGAGTAGCAAGATACTCGAGCATGGCTGGTGTTAAACTAGTATATGGAGCAGGAGCATCTTTTATCATTCACCCTTGTTTCATAGGCATGTCAAACGATTCATCAGCAATCTGCTGGTAAGCATCACCCAGCTCATTTTCAAATACCAGGCTCAAGAACCTTCGAAAGGGGATTAAGTGTGTTCTTTTGGGTGCAAGCACCATTTCCATTAGCCTCAAGTAAATTTTACCGGCATAATCAATATTACGGTTGAACAGAAACCAGTGACCAATATTAAGCTCAAAATCTGAGCACTGGTCAAAACTACCAGACTCCTGGCTGATGCATTGAGTCAGCAATCCAAAGAAGTAATACCATAGAGGTGGCATATGCTTCCTTAATGGCGTATGAGCTACTGGTCGAGTAAATCCAATAGTTTCAAGTACCTCCCTTCAAAATTCATCACTCGTTGGTGAATCAACAAATGGTCCACCTGGCAGTTGAAGGGCTCTTCGAATGGCATCAACTGTGATTGAGCAGGTTAGGGTTTCAGTAACCATGCCACGAATACATGGAACATTCTGTGGAGTGGTGGCCATGGTGGCAGTATACCAGAATCTGGCTAAGCAGGCTAGATATAGACGTGAAGGTACACATGTAATTTCTCGAGCCAGAGGTGATTTCCTTATGTAATCGATAAGAGTATCATAGCCCATGTTGGCTTTGGATTTTGGAATGGAAAGGGCATGAGCAACATTTCCTTTCGATAGGAGAATAAGAGTGTGATCTGGTGCATTAGCAGCCCTGACCAGATTTGGGTGAAGATTGAACAGGGGTGCCTAAATAATCGGTTCCTTCGGTGTCGGTTGTGGTTGTTGTGGTTCCTCCAGTTGTTGTTGTTGTGGTTCATCTGGTTGGTTCTCAATGGGTGGTGATTATTGTTGGTTTGCCATTGATGATTGGAAAATATGAAGATTTGAAGATATAAAGGATTGAAGATTTTGGAGAGAAGAGTGTGTTTGAGAAGAATGAATAACCGAAGGTTATTATGGAAAGTGAATCACTCTTTTATCCGTTCTGATTGGTGAAAATGTGCAGGAGAGAGAAGATTGGCAACTGTCATCTGCAGGCGCATGGGCAGATGTGACAGACTGGCATGTTTTTGAGGGGACACAGACTGTTGACATGACGTATAATCGGCTTGAACACTCATACCTCCCATTAAGCATTAAATGCAGCCGATTTTAATTCAAAATTGAGTTAAAAAAACCACAAAATAAAGTTTGTATTAAATACAAAAATTCTTTGTCACATTTAATATTTCATGAATTTAATTTAAATCATTGGAAGTAAATGAGTTTCAGTTTTAAGGTATCATTTAAGTATAGTGAGCTATTTATTATTTCATTTTAAACATTGAGTAACTATTATATTGAAGACCTTGTTGTGCTGATTGTTTGACATGTAGGCAGTAAGTAAATGGTTATGACTTACTGGTTTGCCTTACATGTTGTAGAGCCAGCACACCAACAAAATTGTTTTTTATTTTGAGTTCAAGCATACCCAGCTCAGAGATGAGATAATTAAAACGTTTCTCATCTAAGGGCTTTGAAAAGAGGTCTTCTAATTGCTGGTCTGTTGAAATAAAATGTAGCCCCACATCTCCTTTTTGAACATGATCCCTTATGAAATTATATCGAACATCAATGTGCTTAGTCCTTGAATGCATCACAGGATTGTTGGTGATGGCAATTGCACTGGTGTTGTCATAGTAAATTGGAGTTTTTGTAACATGAACACCGTAGTCCTTCAGCTGGCTTTGCATCCATAGTACTTGAGTAGTACAACTATCAACAGAGACATATTCTACCTCAGCAGTAGATGTGGACACAGTATTTTGCTTCTTGTTTGTCCAACTGACTAGCCTACCACCCAGTAACTGGCAACCACCAGTAGTACTTTTTCTGTCTATTTTACACCCTGCAAAGTCAGCATCTGAATACCCAATTAGCTCAAAATCCTGGTCTTTGGGATACCAAAGACGACGTTTAGCAGTACCTTTTAGGTACCTAAATATTCTTTTTACTACTAGCAAGTGTGACTCTTTAGGATCAGCTTGATATCTGGCACAGAGACATGTGGCAAACATAATATCTAGTCTGCTGGTTGTGAGATAAAGTAGGGATCCAATCATACCTCTATATTCAGTGATATTGACTGGTTCACCATTTGGATCAGCATCTATTTTAATGGATGCTGCCATTGGGGTTCCTATATCTTTTAAAGACCAAATTTCTTTAACATATCTTTAATATATTTATCTTGATTTATAAAAATCCCATCATCAAGTTGTTTGATCTGCAATCCTAAAAAGTATTGCAGATCTCTTTGTAAACTCATTTCATATGTCTTTGACATAAGTTTTGAATATACTTGACAATGTGTTTCATTTTTAGAACCATAGATAATATCATCCACATATATCTGTACCAACAAGAGGTCACCATCTATCTCTTTTGAGAACAGAGTGGTATCAATTATTCTAACTTTAAAACCTAAACCAGTGAGATACACATGAAGTGTCTCATACCATGCTCTTGGAGCCTGTTTGAGGCCATAAAGAGCTTTGTCTAACTTGTAGACATGGTCTGGATATTTACTGCTTACAAAACCAGGTGGCTGCTTGACAAAGACTTCTTCTTGCACCTTCCCATTAAGAAATGCAGATTTAACATCTATCTGGAATACCCTAAAGTTCATCTTAGCAGCATATGCCAAGAATAATCTGATAGCTTCCATCCTAGCCACTGGTGCATATGTTTCCCCATAATCCAATCCTTCTTCCTGTCTGAAACCTTGAGCAACCAATCTAGCTTTGTTTTTGATCACAATCTCATCTTCATCCATCTTGTTCTTAAACACCCACTTGGTACCAATGATTTTCTTTGTCTTATCCTCTGGTCCAGGTACCAATTTCCATACTTTATTCCTATCAAACTGAGTAAGTTCATCTTGCATTGCTCCTACCCTGCTAGGATCTTTAAGAGCTACTTCAGGACATGTGGGTTCAATGGTAGACACAAAATTTACATGCATACAGAAATTGCTGGTTGCATGCCTTCTAGTTTTAACACCACTAGCCAGATTACCAATGACTTGCTCAATTGGATGCTCCTTTGTCCATCTAGTGTTATGAACAGGTGAGCTTGTTGTGGAACACACATCATCTTGATCATTAGTTGTTCACCAGTATGAGCAGCAATAGGAGACAGCTGTTCAATATTAGTGGAACCAGTACCAACTTGCGATCTTTCAGAACCAGCAGACCTATGCTCAAGTTGTAAAACTTCAGTAGAGCCAATAGGTCTACATGCTTTGGACAAAGATGGAACAGAGTGTTCCATCTCATCATCAGAGAACCCAGCAACATGGATTGGTGAGGGATTTGCTGCTGGTTCTTCTTCATCATCTAGAGCTTGCTGAGTAGGCTCTTCAAACAGTAACTCCTCATCTTCATGACCAGAAGATGAAGTAGGGCAGTTTCATCAAATGTAACATTAATGGATTCTTCAAAACAACCCCCTCTTTTATTATAGACCCTATATGCCTTTGACATGTTGGAATATCCAAGAAATATACCTTCATCAGCCTTAGCATCAAACTTGTCCAGCGGATCCCTATTGTTTAGAATGTAACAGGGAGTGCCAAATATATGAATAAATGAAATTGGGGGTCTTCTGCCTTTAAGAACTTCATAAGCAGTTTTCTGATGTCTTTTCACAATTAAAGATCAATTCTGGGTAAAACAGGCAGTATTCACAGCTTCTGCCCAATATGAATTTTTTAGCCCAGACTCACTCAGCCAACATAGATCTTGTTACTTCAATGAGAGTTCTATTTCTTCTTTCTGTAAAATCATTCTGTTGAGGTGTTCTCACAGCAGAAAAGTTCTGTGAAATACCTTTGTTAGCATAAAATTCTTCTAATGTAGCATTTCTGAATTATGTTCCATGATCACTTCTTAGCTGTTTCACAAGTTGCCCATTCAATAGTTCTATTCTTTTGATAAAATTAATAATTTCATCAGCAGCTTCGCTCTTTTGCTTCAAAAAAAAAAAAAATACCCAAGTGTATCTGAAATATTCATCAACAATAACCAGTGTATACTTCTTCCCACTTCAGCTGTCTACATTAACAGGACCAAAGAGATCCATATGAAGTAAATGCAATGGTTTCTCAACAGATGAGATCTGCTTAGATTTGAATGAGGCATGGTGATGTTTTCCCTTTTCACATCCAGGACACAATCTGTCCTTCACGTAAGACATAGTGGGTAGCCCAGACACTAAACTTTTGCTAGATAATTTGTGAATATCTTTAAAGTTGAGATGTGAGAGTCTCTTATGCCATAACCACTTGAGGTTGTTTGCTGCCATTGAATAGAAACAAGTATCAGTTGTTGTGACTGCTGTGTTCATGTTAATTTGATACATGTTTTCATGTCTTTTTGCTGTCAGCAGGGGCTTCCCTGTCTTATCAAATAGTTCCAATTTTCCTTCTAAATTGGACTATCTTATTCTTGCTTGTTAGTTGGCTTATGCTGAGTAAATTGTGTTTAACCGCAAAGACATATGCCACATTTGAGAAGGTGACATTCCCATTTGTTAAAGTACCAAAGCCCTTTGTGTAACCCAACGAATTATCTCCATACGAAACAACTGGACCATCCTTTTCTTGATTGTCCATTAGCAGGGACTTACTTCCGGTCATATGTCTCGAACAACCACTATCGAGATACTAGATTTGCTTGTTTTGAATGCCCTGCATAGTAGCTAAGAGATTAGTTCTTTTTGGGAACCCATCCAAGGATGGGTTCAGGGCGAGTCATCTTAGATGCTTTCTTCCTTGATGCTTGGTTGATTTGAGAGGTAGAAGCATTGGGGTTCATAACATTTGTACATTGATGGGACAAGTGAGTTTTGCTGCCACATTTGTAGCATTTTCTCACTTTTGGTCTCGATAGCTGGTTAGCAGTAGATGCACTGGGTGACTTGTTCTACTGTTGGCTTTGAGTAACAGCCAATAGCAACTGTTCGAGCTTCACAGTCAGTATCTCAGCAATAGATGTTTCAGTGTTTGACTCTACTGCTTTAGCTTTTCCATTATCAGCAGCTTTTGGCTTGGAACCAGTACCATTCGTGTGGTTTACTGCCTTCCTTTTGGGTTTTGACTTAACAGTGTGGGAAGTTACTAGTTTGTCTTCTGTTGCTCTTTACCAGCTGAAATCACTTTAGACTTACCAGCATCAGGATTTGTTAGTTCATCTTCAGTTACTAGTTGGCCAGCAGGAACAACAGCAGTAGGCTCAACATTGAGGCAGCTAGAAGGATTAACTGATTTTAGATTTCTCTTGTTATTTTCAGTTATCTCCTTCTTGATTTGTCTCACTTTGGGAGTCATATAGTAAATGTTTGAGGGGTCAGTAGTTTCATCAATTGAAGCACTGATTTCCTTAGCCTTGACTTCACTCTCCAAAATTTCTTTCATGGACAGTGGTGGGGTCTCTGTAGGTCTGACAAACTTATTGGTTAAGACCTTTTTACCCTTGACTTTCTTAGCAAAAGTATTTGGTAAGATGGCTTCAGGATCAGTTTCAAGAATGGAGTCTATAAAAGCAACTTCTGCAAGAGCAGCAGCAGCAGCAGCAGCATAGTCACCAGTAAAAAAAGCTTCAACTTAGGTAGGAACCTGCTCATTTACACATTTAGCTGCGAGCAGATGTACACAATGAAGCAACAACCTTTTTGATATCGACTAAAAAGTCACGTTTTCACCCCGGTATTAAGGCCCAAAAACAAGAAAGATTCAAACTTTGTTGGCAAAATACCCACTTCATCGGTTAGAATTGAAGAACAAGTAATTACTAATACGGTGCAAAAAGAATCAAGAGAATCGGAGCTAAAACAAAGATTCTAGAGCAAAAACGGTGAAAGACAAGAAATCAAGTTACGATCCAGGGAAATCATGCTGACCAGGCCAGCAAACGGCCTGCCATACGGCTTGCCAAACATCCTGCCAGTATGGCAAATGGCTTGCCAAACGTTCAGATCAAACGGGCTCGATAAACGGCTTGCCTTAGCAAACGGCCTCCAAAAACGGCCTGCCAAACGGCCTGCCAGCCGTTTGCAGGCAAAAATCTTGTCTATTTAAAGGGTCTTTGTCATGCATTCCAACACACACTTTAATTCACTTCTTTCTCTCTCTTGTACAATATTAGTCATACTCTCAAGGCCTTCAACCCCGTGCGGGAAACCTAGTACCCGGAGAAGAACGCCGAAGATTGTATTAGGAGCGGTCTGGAGTCTTGAAGTTGCCACTTTTGTATTCAGAACTCATTTAATCTACTCGTACTTCTATCCCTTATCTTTATATAAATTCTTCTATCATTATGTTATGTGATGCTGTTGCCATGATTAGCGAGTAGTTATCTTTAGTGTATGCTATGATGTAAGCAGTTATAATGATGAAATAATATTATGGTCTATGTATGCTTTTGAAATACTTTCCGATTATGCTTTAAACTCAATCTCTTTTCCAACTAATAGAACGTAGTTATTGGCTATTGATAAGGCTAAAAAGGAACATATATTTCATAGCAATATCCCTCCTAAATAATAGATTTTTATATGTAATTGTATTATATTTTCATTGTAATTGTTTAAATAAATAAATGTGAAGACGAAGCACGAAGATTAAAGAATTGAAGAAAAAGTGCCACTAAAGCCTGAAAAGTGCCACTAAAGCCATAGTACACTTAAAAGTGCCACTAAAAAGTTAGTAAAAGACTCGCACGGATTTTGAAATTTAAGGAGAACAATTTTTGTGCAAATTACAAATCGCGAAACGTAAAGTGCACGATATAAAATAGTACGGAAGGACGTTTGAAAATCCGGAACCAGGACATGAGTCAACTCTTAACGCTCGACGCAACGGACTAAAAATTACGAGTCAACTATGCACGAGAATATAATATAATATTTAAATAATTATATTAATTATTTAAATATTATAATTATATAAATAATATGTCGGCAAAGCAAAGTTCCAAACTTGGATGAGCTGTATTCACGATCTCCGCGACTCGCAGAGATCCCAGCCTTTTTCTATCGCGACTCGCGGAGCACAAGATTTCAGAAATGCCTATAAAAGGCTCGAGCATTTGGCCGAGTAAAAAATAATAATAATAATAATACTCCGTAAGATAATAAATAAATAAATATATAATAAATATATATATATATATATATATATATATATATATATATATATATATATATATATATATATATATATATATATATATATATATATATATATATAGTATAGATTAGTTTTATATTAGATTAGTTCGGGTTATGTAAAGGTTATTTTACGGGTTTTTGAAGTCGAAATTCTGTCCGTGCAACACTACGTGATAAATACTCAATGTAAGTTATGTTCTCCTTTTTAAATTAATGTCTCGTACTTAAGTTATTATTATGCTTATTTGAGCCAAAGTAATCATGATGTTGGACTAAATATTAAAGACGGGGTAATTGGGCTTTGTACCATAATTGGGGTTTGGACAAAAGAACGACACTTGTGGAAATTAGACTATGGGCTATTAATGGGCTTTATATTTATTTAACTAAATGATAGTTTGTTAATTTTAATATAAAGATTTACAATTGGACGTCCCTGTAAATAACCATATACACTCGATCGGACACGATGGGCGGGGTATTTATATGTACGAATAATAGTTCATTTAACCGGACACGAAAATGGATTAATAGTCACTAGAATTATTAAAACAGGGGTGAAATTATTTACAAGGACACTTGGCATAATTGATAACAAAGTATTAAAACCTTGGGTTACACGCAGTCGATAACCTGGTGTAATTATTAAACAAAGTATTAAAATCTTGTTACAGTTTAAGTCCCCAATTAGTTGGAATATTTGACTTCGGACATAAGGATAATTTGACGAGGACACTCGCACTTTATATTTATGACTGATGGACTGTTATGGACAAAAACCAGATGGACTTATCAAATAATCCAGGACAAAGGACAATTAACCCATGGTAATAAATAATCAAAACGTCAAACATCATGGTTACGGAAGCTTAAATAAGCATAATATATTTTATTTTATTTTTCCTCGTACTTTTATTTATTGTCATTTTAATTATTGTTATTTATTTTATATTGTTATTTAAATATCGTCATTTACTATACGCTTCGTTTAAAATATAAATCGACAAACCGGTCATTAAACGGTAAACCCCCTTTTATATATTATTATATATAATTATATATATTTTGTACAAATATAGTTGTTTAAAAATATAGTGTGCAATAAGCCCGCTCCCTGTGGAACGAACCGGACTTACTAAAAACTATACTACTCTATGATTAGGTACACTGCCTATAGTGTTGTAGCAAGGTTTAGGTATATCCCATTTGTAAATAAATAATTAAAACTTGTGTAATCTGTATCGCTTTTCGTATCAAAAATATAATACTATTTCGTACCCCTTCGCTTTAACATCAAGTTTTTGGCGCCGCTGCCGGGGAACTTGGCGAAACGCTATATTTTTAATATATATTTGTATAAATATTTTTTTAGAAAAACAATAAAAAAAAACCGAAAAAAAATAAAAAATAAAAAATATATATAAATCTAGTTTTACGATTTTTATTTATAAAATTATAAAGTAGTTCTATTTTTATTTTAGTTTTTAAATATAAGTTTTTATTATATAAATATTTAGATTTTAAAACAGAAAAATATAAAACAGAAAAAAAAAACACGTCGAATTAAAAACTGTACCAGAGTTGAATTTTGGAACCCCGCGACTCGCGGGGTTTGCTGCTTGAAATACCGCGACTCGCGGAGACACTCTGACACACGTGACAGAACCCTAATTTCACATTAATTACGGATTTTATTCTTATTATTATTAATAAACCCTAATTAGTTTAATTATTATAATTAGTTTAAGTTTTTTTTTAATTAAATTGTATTTTAAATTTTAATTAGTTTTATTATATGTAAAATTAATAGTTTTAATAAATAAATAATATAAAAATAATATTTTTATAAAAATTGTACTTTTTACAACTTTTTGTATATTTTTATATTTTGTCCCTTTTTAATCGTTTTAGCGTAATATTTGTATTTTTAGCTCATATTTAGTTTTAAACTTAGTTTTTGCCATAGTTATTTTTACTTCTAGATTTTTAGGCTTTGCCGTAAAATTCCTTAAGTGCTTTTTCTTTAGACTAAGATTTAGGTGCTTTAGAATTTTGCGACGCCGTTTTTATATTTTAGTACCTTTTTAAGTTATTACCATTTGGGATATAGTTTTTATTTTAAGCTTTAATATTTTTAGACGCAACTTTTAATTCTTAGTTTTTAATTCCTTTTTAAGTTACGACGCGCTCTTTTCTTATTTTTATTTTTCGACGTTTTTCGACGCGCATTCTTTTTCTTTCTTATTTCTCGACGCTTTAGTTTTTAGGACTTAGAAATTTTCTCTATTTCTTATCTAATATCTCAAACAGAAAGAAAAATTATTTAAGTGGTTAAATTAATGGACGTTGACAATTTTCTGCTTCGTAGTAATAGTTGGATTTGTTAGTGGCTGAGTTGTGAGCTTCCGATTTAAAGGGTTCTGGCTCCCTGCTGCATCTTTTGGCTATTCGAAACGTGGGCAAAAGCGGAAAAGTCTATTAATTGGACAACTTATATAAGTTTTTCTATGTTTATAACTAATAGGATAATTAGTAAATGCACCACATTGTAGCTAAAATTTGGCCGTCGCAATAAAATGGAAAATTTTGAAAACAAGGCTATGGAAACTCTTTTTGATATCCAAAATCAATTAAATCAATACTCTCAAACGGGTGTTGATGACAATTCGTTCGGTCAATCTTGGATCACGAATGACGAAACAATAACTGGTTGTGAAATCTGTGGAGATTATCACTCAACATGGGAATGTTATTATTACGTTCCTATGGAAAATTACGCACCCACGAAACCTGAATGGAATGATTATGAAGAATACAATTCAAATTGGGATTATTCCCAAGAATATTTCCAAACTCAACAACCAGTAGACGAGGAAAATTACGTGTCTGAAAATTTATTAGACAATATGAAAATCAAACTCGAAGAACTTGATGCTCAAAATGAACAAATGAGAGAGTTTGTAAACCGGCAAGCTAAAACTCTATCAGACTACACACCTGTTGATCTGAGGAGTCGTGTGCAAGAAAATCTCATATCATCGAATTTTGATGAATTCGAGAGCTCCGAAATCACCAACTATCCCGATGATACTTTTTATTCAGTCTTACCAATTTCACAACATATCGACACATTAGCCTCTACCGACGAAATCATCGATCCATCAATGGATAAAGAAGAAGTAAGGGTAACAAATTGGTACTCTTGGGAATACGATAACGTTGAAAATTTTACCCCCAATGCCAAACCGAACTTCACCATTCCACAACCTTCCAACCCAATATTCTCAATAGACGAGTCATCCACCGAAAATGAACTACGAGCTGTAATAGATAATGACACCTCGAATTTCACCCAATTGGGTAATAGAGGTGAAAACTTTGACGTCGAGAATAAAAGGAAGGAAACGTTAGAAATTGTCCACCCTATAATATGTATGTCGGTGTAAATCAATCCATTTGACCAAGAACCAAAAAAGAGATATATCCATTTACTAAAAGCTACACTTAAAAAAGAATTAAGTAGTGACAATTGGGCGAGTCTAAACTTTAAACCCATTGATATAATATATACCACCCGAGATGTAAATAACTGGCTCACTATTCTAATTCGTGGAACTTATTCTACCGACTTCACATGTCGTCAGCTAAGTGTGGGGAAGTCTAACCCCACTTAACGTTAAATTAGGGGTTCAGGTTAGTGCATAACTCGTTAAATAAACATGAATAATAAGTAAGGGTAAAAGACGCATTTTCAAATATTAGCAAACAGTTCAGAAAAGCAACCGTTTTTGAAGAAAAACATGTGTGATAAAACAAGAAGGAATGAACGATGAGGCGCGCCATCTATTATTCGATGAGCTTTGTAATTACAAAATGGGTATTTTTTTATCACTTTTCTACACTTATCACCCTCGTGAATTTATAATTATAGTCTGATTTCATGCAAATGAGGGCATTGCATGATCTCAAGTGTGGGGAAGGGTTATAAATTTTCTCGGGTTTATACTTGGCTTATTTTCTAAATTTTATGAAAATTTGAAAAATTTTCAAATAAATGAATTCAAAATCATATTTATACATATTTATGAACGATGAAAATTAGGTGTTAATACCGAAATTATCATTACCTCGGAAAGGACATAAATTGAGAAACAACCTAAAATGCTTGAATTCATTTAAAATGGAATAAAAGAGAATAAAAAGGAAAATAAAAGCCAAGTGTGGGAAAATTTACCAAGTTATTTTAAACATATGTCACATATTTCTGTAACAAATAACTGAAAATACTTTTGTTTTGGACTAAATTAACTATTTTACCCGATTTACTGTAATATATTTGAAAGAAAAGATAGATCTACACGATGAATCAATTCCATCATTAAAAGGAAGTAAAGTCTTCCGAAAAAGACACGCGCTTCTTGATTTAGGTCATGAAGTTGTCGTCCAGACCAGCTGTAGGTTGACAAAAAATCTAGAAAAGTCATCTCTAAAATCAGCAGGAAATCCACGGACCTCAGCATAAAACAGGGTCGCCAGGTGGTCAGACTTATCCTAACCATGAGAGGATCTGTCTTGTAAAATGGGGAGGGTGCCGTGCAAATTAGCTTGATAAGACTAATGAATCAGATCCCCAGAAAGGATAATCTCCTTAAAGATCAAAAATAAGCTTTTAAGCCTGATGATACTCAATCCTTGAGATTGACCTTAAAGATTGAGAATTACAAACTCATGGAATTCAATGATATCTAAACTCGAGCTTGAACGAGAAAATATTTTGATCAAAAATAAAACCGATTTGTTTTCTGAAAACCCATTTTCAATGCGTTCATTACCTTTGAACTAAAATCCTAGGAATTCACCTGGAATTCATTAGGTCACCTGAACCAAATCGGGTGTCAACCGTAAGAACGGTGGTTGCATAGCATGGTAAAAGACAGGACCTTGTGCCAGACCAGAAAATTATAAGGGTGAGCTTTACTATTGCTCCTACAAAGGATAGTAATTGCGTCCGACACATTATAGACCATAATTAAAAGCATGTCAGGGGACATTGCCTTAACAGTTTCTTGTTCATCGCTTTCCTTTACAACCGGACGGTAGTTTACCGAAAGGTAATATACAGGACAAGTAAACTGGACGTGTTGCTTTCCTAATACAAGGTTAGCAAGTGGGTAACACAAAGCCGCAAATGTTGAGCTAAAATTTTCAAATCTGAAACCCACAAAACCCACAAAACCCACAAAAATAATTTGCAAACACCGGTGAAGGGTTATTCCGGAAAACTTATCTAGGATAAAAGCTAGAATGAATTTTCAAAATATCAAATGTTTTCATAAAGATCCAATTTCCTTAAGGATCTACATTTTCATAGTCATGTGGGACTGTAAACCGCCTTTCAAATGTGCACTTTGCTTTGGAAACCGAAAGTAAATCGGCTATTTGATTGTAAGTGTCGTTGACCTAAACCCGAGGCAACTGTGGATGACACACCCACCTTTAACCATGGTTCTATCGTTATTATCATTGTTTATACCACCATATCAAAATCACTAATGTACAAAGTGTGATGAATAAAAAAGTGATTCATGTATGTTTTTATTTCAAGTTCTGTATTGCTTGAGGACAAGCAACGCTCAAGTGTGGGGATATTTGATAAGGCTAAAAAGGAACATATATTTCATAGCAATATCCCTCCTAAATAATAGATTTTTATATGTAATTGTATTATATTTTCATTGTAATTGTTTAAATAAATAAATGTGAAGACGAAGCACGAAGATTAAAGAATTGAAGAAAAAGTGCCACTAAAGCCTGAAAAGTGCCACTAAAGCCATAGTACACTTAAAAGTGCCACTATTATAATTATATAATATAATATTTAAATAATTATATTAATTATTTAAATATTATAATTATATAAATAATATGTCGGCAAAGCAAAGTTCCAAACTTGGATGAGCTGTATTCACGATCTCCGTGACTCGCGGAGATCCCAGCCTTTTTCTATCGCGACTCGCGGAGCACAAGACTTCAGAAATGCCTATAAAAGGCTCGAGCATTTGGCCGAGTAAAAAATAATAATAATAATAATACTCCGTAAGATAATAAATAAATAAATATATAATAAATATATATATATATATATAGTATAGATTAGTTTTATATTAGATTAGTTCGGGTTATGTAAAGGTTATTTTACGGGTTTTTGAAGTCGAAATTCTGTCCGTGTAACACTACGCGATAAATACTCAATGTAAGTTATGTTCTCCTTTTTAAATTAATGTCTCGTACTTAAGTTATTATTATACTTATTTGAGCCAAAGTAATCATGATGTTGGACTAAATATTAAAGACGGGGTAATTGGGCTTTGTACCATAATTGGGGTTTGGACAAAAGAACGACACTTGTGGAAATTAGACTATGGGCTATTAATGGGCTTTATATTTGTTTAACTAAATGATAGTTTGTTAATTTTAATATAAAGATTTACAATTGGACATCCCTATAAATAACCATATACACTCGATCGGAAACGATGGGCGGGGTATTTATATGTACGAATAATAGTTCATTTAACCGGACACGAAAATGGATTAATAGTCACTAGAATTATTAAAACAGGGGTGAAATTATTTACAAGGACACTTGGCATAATTGATAACAAAGTATTAAAACCTTGGGTTACACGCAGTCGATAACCTGGTGTAATTATTAAACAAAGTATTAAAATCTTGTTACAGTTTAAGTCCCCAATTAGTTGAAATATTTGACTTCGGACATAAGGATAATTTGACGAGGACACTCGCACTTTATATTTATGACTGATGGACTGTTATGGACAAAAACCAGATGGACTTATCAAATAATCCAGGACAAAGGACAATTAACCCATGGTAATAAATAATCAAAACGTCAAACATCATGGTTACGGAAGCTTAAATAAGCATAATATATTTTATTTTATTTTTCCTCGTACTTTTATTTATTATCATTTTAATTATTGTTATTTATTTTATATTGTTATTTAAATATCGTCATTTACTATACGCTTCGTTTAAAATATAAATCCACAAACCGGTCATTAAACGGTAAACCCCCTTTTATATATTATTATATATAATTATATATATTTTGTACAAATATAGTTGTTTAAAAATATAGTGTGAAATAAGCCCGCTCCCTGTGGAACGAACCGGACTTACTAAAAACTATACTACTCTACGATTAGGTACACTGCCTATAGTGTTGTAGCAAGGTTTAGGTATATCCCATTTGTAAATAAATAATTAAAACTTGTGTAATCTGTATCGCTTTTCGTATCAAAAATATAATACTATTTCGTACCCCTTCGCTTTAACATCAGCTATGTTATTGGGAAGTCGCGAACCTCGATTCAGAGTACACTATCTGTGTCACCCCTTGGTAAGAGAAGTATATCGGATACAACATAAGATCGACTAAGGCACACCGATTGTAGTAAGTCTATCAAGCTTTGGATTCTGACTGAGTACTCTTTCGTAGTGAAACATCTGACTAGACCCTTAGTAAATTGCTGGTCCCATACCATGCTAGTGTAGTCACCAAGTATATAAACTTCGTACGTGCATGCTGAAGCACATCGGTTGTTTTAAGCTGTAACTCTGCTAAGTAAGGCCATGGAACCCGGTTAGTGTTGACTAGTACACTGCACCATAACGCGGTCTCAAGTATTGCACCCCGCTTGAGAGATTTTAAGTTAATTAAGGAACTGTTTGTTTAGACACATAAAGGATTGGACCGTTAGGATAACCGAACGTGTTCATGGAAGTCAACTTGACTTGGCCATGGTGTTCTTTATGGTTGAACTCTTTTTAAGGGCCTAACTATCTTTTAAAACCAATCATTAACGAAAGCATTGAAACACATCACGTCTCTCGGATATGGTAAACCATGTATTCTATTATACTTTAGAAAGTTTAGACTATTGCGAAATGTGAATACGTCACCCAACCGAGTCGCTCAATTGGATGAGCCATCTGAACATGTATGCCTGTAGTTAGACTGCACGGGCGTCGGGGGTAAGGTACATTGCTGTCTTTTCAGAATCTTCAAGCCTAACATAGTACCAAGTGACATGTCTTATGACAGGGGTGTTTAGGACCAGTGTAATGAATACAAGGCCTCTGCCTATTCATGAGCCATCATTCCATAATCTCGGCAGAATAACCGATGAAGTCATAGTATGCACTCACTTTAACCTTATCTGAATTACGAATTTTATCGCATTTACTTTATCTGTCTTATAAATTAGAAAATCCCAAAATTAAGTAACCACTACTCCTTCCTAACTATCTTAGGCTTAAATATAGGTTCGATTCTACTGATATCTCAAAAATACGACTCTAGGTCATACTTCCTTTACTCATACTAAGGAGTAGTACGATTTAGGCCCCGCTAAATATAAATTTAAAACAATACCTTCCCCCCTGAGTGGCTGATCCTGGCGCGCCGCGCCCCGACGACACCGCGCGAATAAAAACTGTCCGTTTCGGCCATATCACGGGGGAGTATAAGTTTTTAGTGCCGCTGCCGAGGAACAGGTATCAGGCAATACTCAATACTGCTCTCTATCAAACTTATTCGCAAGCATTTGGTGGTGTCTAAGAAAGACAATTATACACGGACTTAGTTGTTGGATTTTCCGAACAGTCGCCAATTATATTGGGACCAAAAGGATCCTGCCTCTCCGTAGTCGGCCTGGCCACTTGGTTTGTTGAATAGTTCGTGTGGAGCTCTGTTACCGAAATACCAGGGAATCAGTAGCCAGAACCAAAAACATATTCAACCTAGGATAGTTAGTTAGTTAAATTAGATTACTTAAATTAGCTTACCTTAGATTACTTTAGAAATTTAGTTTATTTGCTAAAAATTAAAAACAAAAAGGCATACCCAGTGTATGACCCAAACCCGATCTAGACCAGGGCCATTGTTATTCGTACCTGATCCAGACGCAATAATTTCTAAAGCAAGTAAGGAAGCACGAATCAGAAATCGAATGGCGTTACACGTTACTTTAGCAGAAAATACCAAACCCTCGATTGAAGGTCGAGGAGGACCGATCAGATTTCCAGAGATCCAAGGATACTCGTTCGAGTTAAAACATCACATCATCCAGCTCATCCATAATAGCTATCAGTTTCATGGATTACCGAATGACAATCCTAATTCTCACCTTGATAAATTCATATCTCTTTCGAACTCCTACAAACAGCCAGGGATAGGACAAGATATAGTCCGGCTATACTTGTTCCCCTATTCTCTCACTCATCATGCTCAAACTTGGTTCGAAGGACTGGAAAAAGATTTCATCACGTCATGGACGGAGATGGCTACTAAATTCCTAACCAAATATTTCCCTCATTCTAAACAAACCAAACTAAAGAATGACATCATTAACTTCAAACAAAGTTATGATGAATCTCTTTACACTGCTTGGGAGCGATTCAAAACCCTGCTGAAGAAATGCCCTAATCACTAGTTAGAATGGTCAGCCCAAATCTGTACCTTCTACAATGGTCTTACAGTAAATCATAGGACGACGATCGATGCAGCAGCTCAAGGGAATCTGATGAACTAAACCGCAGACGAAGCATGGGAATTACTCGAGAACATGACAATGCATCATCATGACTGGAACAGTGTTGAAACAACTTCATCATGTGCCCCACTCTCTGCACTCAACAATCAAATGGAGCCCATCAAATCCCTCATGGATAAGATGGAATCTCTTGCTAAACAACTCAGAGAATTGAAGACGCAACCACAGCAGGTCAACCAAGCTCAGGCTTGTGTTAATTGTACCAACCCGCAACCTACTGAAGAATATCAAGTTGAGTACGAAAACCCTGACGGTTCAGTCTGTTACGTCCAATTCCCAGCTCGTCCACTAAATCCCAGATTCAATCAACAACCTAGGGTTAATCAATTTCAGCGAAGAAATCAACCTTTTCGCTATCGCTATCCACTTTATCCAGCCCAACAATCTCAATTTACCTACGATCAACTACTTCCACTCACTGGTACCCCAGTTGAGGAAAATTCCCCTACCACCCAGATTACGAAAGAAACTAACCCCACTCTCGGAGCTGATGATCAGACTCGGTTCATTCAAGGACAACAACAGCTAAATCAGAGAACTGTAGCCAGACAAGATCAGACGAAGATACTAATGAGAAATCAATTGGCTCTGCTCAAAAGTCTGGAAACGCAGCTTGGACAGTTATCACAACGCCTTGAAACCCGACCGCGGGGAAGGTTACCAAGTAATACTATCCAAAATCCCCACATAGAATAAGCAAAGCAAATGAATTCCGTAATCCCAGAGGAAGAACCACGGAGAAGGTCAGCCAGGCTCAAGAACAAATCGACATATACTCAGAAGCTGACCCTGGAAACTCCAGTTCGTGTACCCTATCCTGGGAGGCTACAAGAAGAACCATCCAAGCTTGAGTCCTTCAAACTTGATGGAAGGTTCCTAGACACTATGTCCAAAGTTCCCAACCAGAAGAGATACATTCGAAGGCTTCTTTCTACAGAGGAGAGGATACCAGATTCTAACAAAATTCCACTGAGTGAAGAATGCTCTGCATTACTCAAGAACTCTCTACCACCGAAGCTAGGAGATACAGGCCGATTCGTTTTCCTGTGTTCAATCTACCAATCTGGAACCATTCATGTTCTAACATATTTAGGAGCAAGTATCAACCTAATCCCCTACTCTCTCTACAAGAGATTAGAGTTAGGAGACTTGTCGCCAACTAAAATAACAATCCAACTTGCCGATCACACCATTCGATATCCTAAGGGCATAGTTGAGAACGTCTTGGTGAAAGTTGACAAATTCTTGTATCCTACGGATTTTGTAGTAATGGATATTAAGGAAGACCTACACACACTAGTAGTGTTAGGAAGACCTTTCATGAATACGGCTAGGACTGTCATTGATGTGAACAATTAAACCTTGATCTTACGATCACATGGGGAGAGCGTTACCTTCAAAATTGACCGACCAACCGATCTTTCTGGACATGCAGAGATGTTTGTTATTTCCACCAGACGAATCACTTCCGATGACGAGTCTTCACCACCAGCCAATGATATCGAGATGGGTGTCGAATCACAGTCTGTAAACGACCCAGAAATGGAAGAAGAGGATCCCAGCGAAGAAATAGAGGAAGAGGAGGAATCTGAAGAGGAAGAGGAAATGGAAGACGTAAAAGAAACTGCGACAATACCCGCTCCAAGCATTGAGCATCATGAAGAAATAATGAGGCTTGAGACGGAAGATCACAGTTTAATCATTCGCTTCAAGAAGAAGACGGACAAAGCTGAGGTTAAGGATATAGAAATTGATCCTGCAAGTATCAAAGTGGAGAATCAGAATACTGAAGAAACCCGTTCATCAGACGCATCCTCAGAAGAAAAATACACCGATGATGACGAGGTAGAGTGACATGAAGACATTCTGAATAACTCACACTCTCCAACCGAACCAGATCAAGGGGAGCCGGACTCTTCTACAGATCATATTCCGGTTATATCCACACATGCAGACATGATAACCTTCATCAATGATACCAATGAATTTGAAGATATTCTCAAAGCCATCGGAAAATCAACCATTGATTTTTCGCTATGCTTAACAGAATGAATTATGGCTATCCAAGAAGAACACAACCTCTATCTCTGAAGAGAAGACAATGATGTTGAAATCCTAGAAGAACGCATTCAAGACTTTATTAATTTTCTTCATGATCATATCTACCAGGAAGAAAGGTAACGAGAGCACAAATCAGTGGTTCACACTATTCTTGAGACAAGATTTTGTCGAGATCAGAAGATCATTTACTCTAAGGTTTATAACGCCTTAGCCGGATCTGCACTTCCGTTCTCACGAAACCAACGAGCACTACTGACTCTCATCCGGAAGCATATGGATCTATCACTCTGATTTGCAAATGATCGAGGATATTCACAGCTTTTTCGCTCTCTTGGAAAGAGATAATTTCGAAAGCACACCAGACAGACTAGTGATTTACGTAACAATTGATCACTATGCTGATCTGATTATCAAAGAGTTACCAGACGCTGTTACGGAGGAAGTAAGGCTAAACAATCCGTTCTCTCATCTTGAACCAGATCGAGTCAACATTACCACCTATGTTACAAAGCAGATATCACGTATCTTCCACGAATCCACAGATCCTAGTTTCACATTTAAAGCTGGATGTCGGGAGATATACTCAAAGACGGTGACATTAATGCTCGGGTCAGGATTGCTGTTCACTTCTTTTCGGCTTCATCTCTTAACAAATCTGTGCAAAGCTACCGACTCTTACTGTGGAGATCACCGTTCCTAAGACTTCGAGATTCTAAAGATACATTTTCTAACATTATTTGAAGGCCTCCGAAATGAGCATCCCATCAGAGAAACAATCACCACCAACAGTGCTTCAATGATTGACATTCATGGGTCAACCAGCAGAGCCGTGGATCATATTCTCATCGGACTTCAAGACTTATCAAGACGCACTACTTATCTTTCAGAAGATCTTCAAGAGAAGTATCGGATCTTCTACCACTATTGGTCCGGCACTTTCTCAGGATTTACCCGCCAAGACTCACATTCCCTCAAGGAGACCAAGATCACAACCATCAGCTTATCACTAAGTGTGGGATAACACCAAATTAAAACACTAGACAAATACTCCCAAATCTTCAACTAAAACTCCTAAGTGTGGGATACACTAGGAACGTTGAGGACAATGTTCGTCTAAGTGTGGGATGTTGGTATAATCTTTTTATGCTATATTAAAATAACCTATTACGAAGATTCCAAGTCCTCAAGCCAAATTTCAAAATTTTTGCAAAAGAAAGCCTTTTTGAAAAAGTATTTTTGAAAACCTAAAACGTTTGTCAATAAAAATAAGGCTTAAGTAAGGTGGAAATCTTGTTAGGTTGAACCAAATCTCTGATAGAGCATTGCATGACTAAGGCATTATCGACCTAAATTGATTATGGTGAGGCACCTCAAATAAGACCGGAATTCATCTTTAATGTCTCACTATTTTTCGTTGAGAGTGCCGATGTTTGTGCTCAGAATCAGAACTTGCTTTAGATCTGCATCTCCAAGCAGCGAAACGTGATTCGGTTATAATCAAAAGAGCTAGCCATTTGTCAAAAATAAGCCTTCCGTACCTCCACTACTTCTACTCCACCACCACATCCACATCACCTTTACTATTACTCAAAAAATTCAGAAAACGAGATTCCTTCCGAAAACCCGATGTTATAAACCTCTCAAGTATCATGGCAAAGGTCTTGAAAAAGTTTACCGGCAAAAAGTTTCTCAAGATGAAGTCTCCAAAAAAATATATATTATATTTCAAAGTTCTGAAAAAAGGAGCAGAGCTTAATTAGAGAAATGCCGAAGAAAAACTTGACCGAAAATGATTATCAAATGAAGAAAAGTTCAAAAGTGCTTCTCAAAATACTTCAGCACTCCTATCTATCCGAATAAAAGTCTGTATAAAGAATACATTAACCTTTTTATCTCACACCTCAAAAACAACTTCACTACCACTTCAAAATTCCTTCTCCATCATTGACAAATGACCTATAAAGCTGAGATTACTACCGTTCTCGCATTAGCAGCAAGGATTTGAGTCTTTAGCAAGCCTATGATGATGGGTGCAGCATGAATGGCTATGAGTGTATTCATTTCTTAGATCTATAGGGAACCCTAAACACTTGAGTGATTTGAGTGACCCGTGAAAGCTAGCCAATGTCATGTAACCTCCTCGCATGCTTGCAGAGATAGTTTCAATCATAATATGGATGACTCACCTTATCTTTTTTGCTCTTATAATAAAAGCAAACCGCTTAGGCTATTAGAAAAGAAACTCCGAAAAGATTCTTAAGGAAATGAGAGTTTTCTTGAGGACAAGCAAAGTCTAAGTGTGGGATATTTGATATCAGCTAAAAAGTCACGTTTTCACCCTGGTATTAAGGCCCAAAAATAAGAAAGATTCAAACTTTGTCGGAAAAATACCCTCTTCGTCGGTTAGAATTGAAGAAAAAGTAATTACGAAGACGGTGCAAAAAGAATCAAGAGAATCGGAGCTAAAACGAAGATTCCAGAGCGAAAATGGTGAAAGACAAGAAATCAAGTTACGAAATACGGCTAGCCAAATGGCCTGCCATACGGCTTTCCAAACAGCCTGCTAGTATGGTAAACGGCCTGCCAAATGGTCAGATCAAACGGGCTCGATAAACGGCTTGCCTTAGCAAACGGCCTCCAAAAACGGCCTGCCAAACGGCCTGCCAGCCGTTTGCAGGCAAAAATCTTGTCTATTTAAAGGGTCTTTGTCATTCATTCTAACACACACTTCAATTCACTTCTTTCTCTCACTTGTACAATATTAGTCATACTCTCAAGGCCTTCGACTCTGTGCGGAAAACCTAGTTCCCGGAGAAGAACGCCGAAGATTTTATTAGGAGCGATCTGGAGTCTTGAAGTTGTCACTTTTGTATTCAAAACTCGTTTAATCTACTGGTACTTCTATCCCTTATCTTTATATAATGTCTTCTATCATTATGTTATGTGATGTTGTTACCATGATTAGCGAGTAGTTATCTTTAGTGTATGCTATGATGTAAGCAGTTATAATGCCAAAATAATATTATGGTCTGTGTATGCTGTTGAAATGCTTTCCGATTATGCTTTAAATTCAATCGCTTTTTCAACTAATAGAACGTAGTTATTGGCTCTGTTATTGGGAAGTCGCGAACCCGATTATGCTTTAAATTCAATCGCTTTTCCAACTAATAGAACGTAGTTATTGGCTCTGTTATTGGGAAGTCGCGAACCCCGATTCAGAGTACACTATCTGTGTCACCCCTTGGTAAGAGAAGTCTATCGAATACAATGTAAGATCGACTAAGGCACACCGGTTGTAGTAAGTCTATCAAGCTTTGGAATTCGACTGAGGACTCTTTCGTAGTGAAACATCTGACTAGACCCTTAGTACATTGTCAGTCCCACACCATGCTAGTGTAGTCACCAAGCATATAAACTTCGTACGTGCATGCTGAAGCACAGCGGTTGTTGTAAGCTGTACCTCTCTGCTAAGTAAGGCCATGGAACCCGGTTAGTGTTGACTAGTACACTGCACCATAACGCGGTCTCAAGAATTGCACCCCGCTTGAGGGATTCTTAGTTAATTAAGGAACTGTTTGTTTAGACACATAAAGGATTGGACCGTTAGGATAACTGAACGTGTTCATGGAAGTCAGCTTGACTTGGCCATGGTGTTCTTTATGGTTGAACTCTTTTTAAGGGCCTAACTATCTTTTAAAACCAATCATTAACGAAAGCATTGAAACACATCACGTCTCTCGAATATGGTAAACCATGTATTCTATTATACTTAAGAAATTTTAGACTATTGTGGAATGTTAATACATCACCCAACTGAGTCGCTCAATTGGATGAGCCGTCTGAACGTGTATGCCTGTAGTCAGACTGCATGGGCGTCAGGGGTAAGGGACGTTGCTGTCTATTCAGAATCTTCAAGCCTAACGCAGTACCCAGTGACATGTCTTATGACAGGGGCGTTTAGGACCAGTGTAATGAATACAAGGCCTCTGCCTATTCATAAGCCATCATTCCATAATTTTGGCAGTAACTGATGAAGTCATCGTATGCACTCACTTTAACCTTATCTGAATTACGTATTTTATCGCATTTACTTTATCTGTCTTATAAATTAGAAAATCCCAAAATTAAGTAACCACTACTCTTTCCTAACTATCTTAGGCTTAAATATAGGTTCGATTCTACTGATATCTCAAAAATACGACTCTAGGTCATACTTCCATTACTCATACTAAGGAGTAGTACGATTTATGTCTCGCTAAATAAAAATTTAAAATAGTACCTTCCCCCCTGAGTGGCTGATCCTGGCCCGCCGCGGCCCAACGACACCGCGCGAATAATAACCGTCCGTTTCGGACATATCACTTTTTCAGATCGTTTAGCTAGTTCTTGACATCTGCTGCCTCAACGTGAAGAGATTTTAAAGCAAAATTTTGTTTTTTAAGTTTTGAAATTTCATCTTCCAAGATTTTAATTTCATCATTTTTTCCTTTAAGTTTTTCATTTAAAGATTTGTGATGTCGTGCGAGGTGTACGTGAAATACTATATATTTTTGATACGAAAAGCGATACAGATTACACAAGTTTTAATTATTTATTTACAAATGAGATATACCTAAACCTTGCTACAACACTATAGGCTGTGTACCTAATCGTAGAGTAGTATAGTTTTTAGTAAGTCCGGTTCGTTCCACAGGGAGACGACTTATTTTACACTATATTTTAAACAACTATATTTGTACAAAATATATATTTTTATATATAATAATAATATAAAAGGGGGTTTACCGTTTAATGACCGGTTTGTCGATTTTAAAACTTTAGTCGCAGTTAAAACCTAATGTAAAATATTAAAAATAAATACAACTTAATTTAAAGCGTAAAGTAAATAACGATAATGAAATTGCGATAAATAAAAGTGCGATGAAATAAAATACGATAATTAAAAAGTGCGTTAATTAGAAGTGCAATTAAATATGAAAATAAAAGAATTATGCTTATTTAAACTTCCGTAATCATGATGTTTGACGTGTTGATTTTTAGTTTTATGCCCATGGGTTAATTGTTCTTTGTTCTGGATTATTTAATATGTACGTCTGGTTTTTGTCCATAACAGTCCATCAGTCATAAATATAAAATGCGAGTGTCCTCGTCAAATTATCCTTATATCCGAAGTCAAATATTCCAACTAATTGGGGACATAAACTGTAACAAGGTTTTAATACTTTGTTTAATAATTACACCAGGATATCGACTGCGTGTAACCCAAGGTTTTAATACTTTGTTAACAATTACGCCAAGTGTCCTTGTACATAATTTCACCCCTGTTTTAATAAGTCCATAGACTATTAATCCATTCCCGTGTCCGGTTAAATGAACGATTATTCGTACATATAAATATACCGCCCATCGTGTCCGATTGAGTGTATATGGTTATTTATAGGTATGTCCAATTGTAAATCTTTATATTAAAATTAACAAACTATCATTTAGTTAAACAAATATAAAGCCCATTAATAGCCCATAGTCTAATTTCCACAAGTGTCGTTCTTTTGTCCAAACCCCAATTATGGTACAAAGCCCAATTACCCAATTTTAATATTTTTATCCCAACATCATGATTACTTCGTTTTAAATAAGCATAATAATAACTTAAGTACGAGACATTAATTTAAAAAGGAGAACATAGCTTACATTGATTATTTATCGCGTAGTGTTACACGGACAGAGTTCCGACTTTAAAACCCGTAAAATAACCTTTGCATAACCCAAAACTAATCTAATATAAAACTACCCTATACTATTATATATATATATATATATATATATATATATATATATATATATATATATATATATATATATATATATATATATATATATATATATATATATATATATATATATATATATTATTAGAGGAGTATTATTATTATTATGTTTTTAACTCGTCGAATAAGCTGGCTATTTATAGGACCTGACCAACTTTTTCGGGCCATGCGATCGCATGGGATATGTGCCTTCTGGCCATGCGATCGCATGGCCAGCTGGATCCAGCCACATTTGCTTGTTTTTCTTTTTTGTCGACATAATATATAAATATATATAATATATATATATAATTTATATAATTATATATATATAATATTATATTCTTGTGCATAGTAGACTTGTAATTTTTGGTCCGTTGCGTCGGGCGTTGATAGTTGGCTCAGGTCCCGGTTCCGGATTTTCGAACGTCCTTTCGTATAATTTAATATCCTGTACTTTGCGTTTCGAAACTTGTACTTTTGTCATTTTTAGACATTTCTCATCAATAAATTGAACCACTTGGATTGTATCTTGTACATTTGAGCTTTTTGGTCATTTGCGTCTTCAAATCGTCATTTTCGCCTTTTGTCTTCGCACTTATTTAATATAAATGATTACAACTTAAAATAGGACAATTATAACTAAATAATTTACATATTGGGGGGATATTGCTACTAAATATATGGTCATTTGGAGCACTATCAAATATCCCCACACTTGAACGTTGCTTGTCCTCAAGCAATATATAACTTGAAATAAAATCACACTTCACTCGAATCACTTTTTTTATTCTCACACTTTATACATTAGTGATTTTAATAGAGCGGTATAAAAATGATAGTAACGATGTGGTTTACAGTCCCACATGACTATGAAAATTTAGATCCTTTAAGGAAATTGGATCTTTATGAAAACATTTGATCTTTTGAAAATTCAATCTAGCTTTTACCCTAGATAAGTTTTCCGGAATAACCCGTCACCGGTGTTTGCAAATTATTTTTGTGGGTTTCATATTTGAAAATTTTAGCTCAACATTTTCAGTTTTGTGTCACCCACTTGCTAACCTTGTATTAGGAAAGCAACACGTCCAGTTTACTTGCTCCGTATATTACCTTTCGGTAAACTACCGTCCGGTTGTAAAGGAAAGCGATGAATAAGAAACTGTTAAGGCAATGTCTAATGACATGCATTTGTTCATGGTCTATGACGTGTCGGATGCAATTACTATCCTTTGTAGGAGCAATAGTAAAGCTCACCCTTATAATTTTCCGGTCTGGCACAAGGTCCTGTCTTTGACCATGCTATGTAACCACCATTCTTACGGTTGACACCCGATTTGGTTCAGGTGACCTAATGAATTCCAGTGAATTCCTAGGATTTTACGTTCAATGGTAATGAACGCATTGAAAATGGGTTTTCAGAAAACAAATCGGTTTGTAATTTTGATCAAAATATTTTCTCGTTCAAGCCATCGAATTCCATGAGTTTGTAATTCTCAATCTTTAAGGTCAATCTCAAGGATTGAGTAATATCAGGCTTAAAAGCTGATTTTTAATCTTTAAGGAGATTATCCTTTCTGGGGGTCTGATTCATTAGTCTTATCAAGCTAATTTGCACGGTGCCCTCCCCATTTTACGAGACAGATCCTCTCATGGTTAGGATAAGTCTGACCACTTGGCGACCCTGTTTGATGCTGAGGTCCGTGGATTTTCTGCTGATTTTAGAGATGACTTTTCTAGATTTTTCGTCAACCTACAGCTGGTCTGGACGACAACTTCATGACCTAAATCAAGAAGCGCGTTTCTTTTTCGGAAGACTTTACTTCCTTTTAATGATGGAATTGATTCATCGTGTAGATCCATCTTTCTTACAGTAAATCGGGTAAACCAGTTAATTTAGTCCAAAATAAAAGCACCTGCAATAACTTTACAAAAACATGTGATAGATAGTTTTTAATTGAATAACTTGGTACATTCTCCCCACACTTAGTTTCTTTCTTTGCCTTTTTATTCTAATTTATTCCATTTTAAATGAATTCAAGCATTTTAGGGTGTTTCTCAATTTATGTCCTTTTCGAGGTAACGATAATTTCGGCATTAACACCTAGTTTTATCGTTCATAAATATGTATAAACATGATTTTGAATTCATTTAGTTGAAAATTTTTAAAATTTTCACAATATTTAGAAAATAAGCCAAGTATAAACCCGAGAGAATTTATAACCCTTCCCCACACTTGAGATCATGCAATGCCCTCATTTGCATGAAATCAGACTCTAATTATAAATTCATGAAGGTGATTAGTGTAGAAAAGTGATTGAAAATACCCAGTTTGTAATTACAAAGCTCGTCGAATGATAGATGGCGCGCCTCATCGTTCATTCCTTCTTGTTTTATCACCCATGTTTTTCTTCAAAAATGGTTGCTTTTCTGAACTGTTTGCTAATTTTTAAAAATACGTCTTTTACCCTAACTCATCATGCATTTTTATTAACGAGTTATGCACTAACCCGAACCCCTAATTTAATGTTAAGTGGGGTTAGACTTCCCCACACTTAGCTGACGACATGTGAAGTCGGTAGAATAAGTTCCACGAATTAGAATAGTGAGCCAGTTATTTACATCTCGGGTGGTATAAAATATATCAATGGGTTTAAAGTTTAGACCCACCCGATCGTCACTACTTAATTCTTTTTTAAGTGTAGCTTTTAGTAAATGGATATGTCTCTTTTCTGGTTTTTGGTCAAATGGATCTATATACACCGACATACATATTTCTATAGGGTGGATAATTCCTAACATTTCCTTTTGTTTATTCTAGGGATCAAAGTTTTCACCTCTATTACCCAATTGGGTGAAAGTCAAGTTGTCAATATCTATTACAGCTTGTAGTTCATCTTTTTTAGATGACTCATCTATTGAGAATATTGGGTTGGAAGGTTGTAGAATGGTGAATTTCGGGATCAAAGCAAATTCTTCTTCATTAATCGGTCCCACCATTTTGGTCTCGGGGGTAAAATTTTCAACGTTATCATTTTTCCAAGAGTACCAATTTGTCACCCTTACTTCTTCTTCTTCATCCATTGAAGGATCGTTGATTTCGTCGGTAGAGGCTAAAGTGTCGATATGTTGTGAAATTGGTAAAGCTGAATAAAAAGTATCATCGGGATAATTGGTGATTTCGGAGCTCTCGAATTCATCAAAATTCGATGATATGAAATTTTCTTGCACACGACTCCTCAGATCAACAGGTGTGTAATCTGATAGAGTTTCAGCTTGCCGATTTACAAACTCTCATTTGTTCATTTTGAGCATCAAGTTCTTCGAGTTTGATTTTCATATTGTCTAAAAGATTTTCAGACACATAATTCTCCTCGTCTTCTGGTTGTTGAGTTTGGATATATTCTTGGGAATAATCCCAATTTGAATTGTATTCTTCATAATCATTCCATTCAGGTTCCATGGGTGCATAATTTTCCATAGGAACGTAATAATAACATTCCCATGTTGAGTGATAATCTCCACAGATTTCACAACCAGTTATTGTTTCGTCATTCGTGATCCAAGATTGACCGAACGAATTGTCATCAACACCCGTTTGAGAGTATTGATTTAATTGATTTTGGATATCAAAAAGAGTTTCCATAGCCTTGTTTTCAAAATTTTCCATTTTATTGCGATGGTCAAATTTTAGCTACAATGTGGTGCATTCACTAATTATCCTATTAGTTATAAAACTAAAAATTATATAAGTTATCAAATTAATAGACTTTTCTGATTTTGCCCACGTTTCGAATAGCCAATAGATGCAGCAGGGAGCCAGAACCCTTTAAATCGGAAGCTCACAACTCAGCCACTAACAAATCCAACTATTACTACGAACCAGAAAATTTGGATGTCTATCAATTTAATCGCTTAAAATAATTTTTCGTTTTTGAAATTTTAGAGAAGAAATAGAAAATTCTATGTCCTAAAAACTAGATCGTCGAGAAATAAGAAAGAAAAAGAAGCGCGTTGAAAAACGTCGAAAAATAAAAGTTTGAAAAATAATAGGCGTCGAAAAATAAAAATAAGAAAGTAGCGCGTCGAAACTTAAAAAGGAACTAAAAACTTAAAAATTAAAAGTTGCGTCTAAAAATATTAAAGCTTACAAGTAAAACTATATCTCAAATGGCAATATCTTAAAAAGGTACTAAAATATAAAAATGGCGTCGCAAAATTCTAAAGCACCTAGATCTTAGTCTAAAGAAAAAGTACTTAAGGGATTTTACGGCAAAGCCTAAAAATCTAGAAGTAAAAATAACTAAGGCAAAAACTATAATTAAAACTAAGTACGAGCGAAAAATACAAATATTACGCTAAAACGATTAAAAAGGTACAAAATATAAAAATAAAACTAAAGTTTATGAAAATACAATTTTTATAAAAATATTATTTTTATATTATTTAATTTATAAAAGTATTAATTTTATATTTTATAAAACTAATTAAACTTAAAAATACAAATTAAATAAATAACTAAATTAAATATTTAACTAATCTAACCTAATTAGGGTTTTAAAATTAATAATTATTATTAATTTAAACCCTAAACTGTCGGCTGAGGTTACCAGGCCTGTCAAGTCAAGCCATGCGATCACATGGTTTGATAGTTAAAATCTCATGCGATCGCATGAGCGTCGGATCCGGTTCAAAAATTGGACTGCTACAGTTCTCGGTCCGATTGATTTTTATATAAATATATTTTTTTTTCTATTTTTATATTAAATAAAATACAATATAACTTAAATAAAAATTTAATTTTAAAACCTAAACTAAAAATACTTTTTAACTTTATATATTTTTAACAACTCTTAAAAATATATAGATTTTTTTATTTTCTTTTTATATTTTTGTAAATTTTTTTTTTTATATTTTTTTTAAGAAAAAGATAAATAAATATATTTATGCAAATATATATTAAAAATATAGCGTTTCGCCGGCTCCCCGGCAGCGGCGCCAAAAACTTGATGTCGTGCGAGGTGTACGTGAAATACTATATATTTTTGATACGAAAAGCGATACAGATTACAAAAGTTTTAATTATTTATTTACAGATGAGATATACCTAAACTTTGCTAAAACACTATAGGCAGTGTACCTAATCGTAGAGTAGTATAGTTTTTAGTAAGTCCGGTTCATTCCACAGGGAGACGACTTCTTTTACACTATATTTTAAACAACTATATTTGTACAAAATATATATTTTTATATATAATAATAATATAAAAGGGGGTTTACCGTTTAATGACCGGTTTGTCGATTTTAAAACTTTAGTCGCAGTTAAAACCTAATGTAAAATATTAAAAATAAATACAACTTAATTTAAAGCGTAAAGTAAATAACGATAATGAAATTGCGATAAATAAAAGTGCGATGAAATAAAATACGATAATTAAAAAGTGCGTTAATTAGAAGTGCAATTAAATATGAGTAAAAAAGAATTATGCTTATTTAAACTTCCGTAATCATGATGTTTGACGTGTTGATTTTTAGTTTTATGCCCATGGGTTAATTGTTCTTTGTCCTGGATTATTTAATATGTCCATCTGGTTTTTGTCCATAACAGTCCATCAGTCATAAATATAAAATGCGAGTGTCCTCGTCAAATTATCCTTATACCCGAAGTCAAATATTCCAACTAATTGGGGACTTAAACTGTAACAAGGTCTTAATACTTTGTTTAATAATTACACCAGGATATCGACTGCGTGTAACCCAAGGCGTTAATACTTTGTTAAAAATTATGCCAAGTGTCCTTGTACATAATTTCACCCCTGTTTTAATAAGTCCATAGACTATTAATCCATTCCCGTGTCCGGTTAAATGAACGATTATTCGTACATATAAATATCCCGCCCATCGTGTCCGATTGAGTGTATATGGTTATTTATAGGTATGTCCAATTGTAAATCTTTATATTAAAATTAACAAACTATCATTTAGTTAAACAAATATAAAGCCCATTAATAGCCCATAGTCTAATTTCCACAAGTGCCGTTCTTTTGTCCAAACCCCAATTATGGTACAAAGCCCAATTACCCAATTTTAATATTTTTATCCCAACATCATGAGTACTTCATTTTAAATAAGAATAATAATAACTTAAGTACGAGACATTAATTTAAAAAGGAGAACATAGCTTACATTGATTATTTATCGCGTAGTGTTACACGGACAGAGTTCCGACTTTAAAACCCGTAAAATAACCTTTGCATAACCCAAAACTAATCTAATATAAAACTACCCTATACTAATATATATATATATATATATATATATATATATATATATATATATATATATATATATATATATATATATATTATTAGAGGAGTATTATTATTATTATGTTTTTAACTCGTCGAATAAGCTGGCTATTTATAGGACCTGACCAACTTTTTCGGGCCATGCGATCGCATGGGATATGTGCCTTCTGGCCATGCGAT
Organism: Rutidosis leptorrhynchoides; assembly: GCF_046630445.1. NCBI lineage: Eukaryota > Viridiplantae > Streptophyta > Magnoliopsida > Asterales > Asteraceae > Rutidosis > Rutidosis leptorrhynchoides. Next base: position 160,447,560 of record NC_092343.1, on the reverse strand, counting down.
CGCATGGCCAGCTGGATCCAACCACATTTGCTTGTTTTCTTCTTTGTCGACATAATATATAAATATATATAATTTATATATATAATTTATATAATTATATATATATTATATTATATTCTTGTGCATAGTAGACTTGTAATTTTTGGTCCGTTGCGTCGGGCGTTGATAGTTGGCTCAGGTCCCGGTTCCGGATTTTCGAACGTCCTTTCGTATAATTTAATATCTTGTACTTTGCGTTCCGAAACTTGTACTTTTGTCATTTTTAGACGTTTCTCATCAATAAATTGAACCACTTGGATTGTATCTTGTACATTTAAGCTTTTTGGTCATTTGCGTCTTCAAATCGTCGTTTTCGCCTTTTGTCTTCGCACTTATTTAATATAAATGATTACAACTTAAAATAGGGCAATTATAACTAAATAATTTACATATTGGGAGGATATTGCTACTAAATATATGTTCATTTGGAGCACTATCAATTTGTTATCAGATTTCAACATTTCTTCACATTTACTGCCTCTACACAAGTCAACTCTTAGGTAGTCAAACATTTCATCTTTTTCATCATCAGTGTAAGTTCGAAAATTATCAACCTTATACAGCATTTCAGATTTCCATTGAGGTGAATCCCTTTTCAGATCAGCTTCCCTTATATCAGCCATAAATGTACTACCATTATCATCCTCATCAGACTCCTCGACCTCTTTGGCCATTAAAAACAGCTTTTTACCAGAAGCAAAACCAGCACCATCATCATCAGTATCACTATCAGAAGATGAAGAAGAGCTGGTTTCATCCCAATCATGATGCTCAGCAACTAGAAACTTTTATGGCTTCTTTCCCTTCTTATCAGCCTTTGCACTTTCCTTCATCTGAGCCTTCATAGCTTTGTACTTGTTCTTGTACTTATCAGCTTTTGAGAAGGAGTTAGCATGTGATGATGAAGGTTTCCTGGACATGCATTCAGCCGCAAAATGTCCAACCTTCCCACAATTGTAACACTCAGATTAAGGACCCTTGACTGATTTGCTTCTATACCTAGCACTTGGTTTCTTACTCCCTTGGTATGACTTGCTGGTTCTATTACGATTGAACCTTTTGAGCTGCCTAGCCAGCAAACCCATACTTTCAGCAAACCCTTCCACATCATCTTCATCATCACTGCTTTTCTCAGACCCAGTACCACTATCCACCTCATCCTCAGCTGAATCTTCTTCTGCCATCAACTTTTGAACCAATAAAGCTTTCCGAGCTTTCTTTTTAGCAGCAGCAATAAGAGCAGTATCATCTGATTTAGAAAATTTTGAAGTGGTGGGGGCAGACTTAAAATTTTCTTTCAAGTTAAGTTCAAACTTTGCTTCTGCCTTCTCATGGTTCCAAAGTGTACTATAGAGAGAAGACATGTTAAAGTTCTTTAAAGTCCGGGTGGTTCTTAATAGGTCAGTAACAGGTTTGCATTTAGCAGGCAGTGAGTCAAAGAATTTGATTACTTGTTCAAAATCAATATATGTGATTTTTAAAGTAATCAGGTCAGCAATTAAGGAGTTAAACCTAATGAAGGTTTGCTTAAGGGTTTCACTCTTGTAGGCTGATGATACGCATAATGATCCGCCTCAAAACAGGCAAGCGTCTCGGCAAAAACCATATCCGGCACTACGCGTCCCGGGTTGCCAACTCCTTTTCTCGTAATTCGTCTAGCCGATTCCCGGACACTCTACCATGTCGGACAAATGGCAAGACTAAGAACCTGGACGACATACACATAACCGGCACCTTGCAGCCGGTCAAGATAATCATAACTAGGCACCACAAAGCTAATCGTCATAATCTTGACCGAGAAGAAACACTTCCCAAGTATTTGGCAAGACCTACCCGGCTAGACTGAGAGCATCGTAATGCCATAACCGACACCAACATCTCGGTGCACTAAACTGGCATAAGGACACTCCCGGGACAAGCACGTGGTCCCAGAACAAAAGCGCGTCACCTCGGAGCCGGCACTTCGTCCCGGAATGACCACTTGATCATGGAACAAGCACGCCAGCAAGTCGCGTGCCACGTCAGACTGCAAATCTATGAAAGTTTGTTAGAATCTATTATTCCCCACGAAAGGGACAGGTGCCACATCACCCCTCGAGATTGGCAAAGTTTGTTACAACTATGAAAGGGACATGTGCCACGTCATCATTCCCTCCATAACATCTATAAATACATAAGTGAAATGATTCACTTACACAACACTGGATGCCTTAACGTTACTCTGCCCAAATCAATTGCGATAACGTTACTCCAGTCCTTAACTTAATTCCGACCGTTGCTCCAATCACCTTCCGAGTTAATCCACACTAAGATATTAACTTATTTGATACCGATCGAATAAGGTTAATTCACTTGGTTGTTTTACGCCCTTGGAATCCAGTATCCAAATCGGGGTTTGCGCAATTATTGGAGTTAAAACAATCAACCTACTCTTTTTCCCAAATTAAGCACTCAAACCCGAAATCTAATCACACTTAACGATTTTGGTTTGATCAAATGGCGCCACCAAAAGGTACGAACAATGCATTGAAACCAAGTAGCGAAACGGCAAATAATAAAGGTACGACCGACGATGGTCAGCCACCTTTGGACAAAGGAAGCTCACCACCGGTGGAACCACCTCAGCCTCCAAGGCAGTCAATCGCCCATATTCACACTGGCGACACGTCAAGAGACAAAATGAATGTCTCCGACGACGCTGAGGATACACATGAGGGATCACCGCTTGGTGGAGACCGGTTGAAACTTGGCACCCTTGGTCCCAAAGCTGGTGGATCAAGTGGCATCGGATCATCCCAACACAACACCGACATGATCACCAAAATGATCTCAGTCGATGTTGAGAAGCAAGTAATCGAAAAGCTGAAGTCCATGTTAAATGATAACGGTCTAGCAGAAAGGCAACAATCTCAAACTCTAGACATTCTGAAAAATGGCCTGTTGCTAAACGTCGGTACCGAAAGTGGGGGTGTCAGCAAGGATGCCGCAAATGCATGGTTGACCGAGCTCCTCATGCAAGCTGCGCCGCCAGCATACAAACACTCCCTGTCACAACCCGCCGTCCAGGGGACAGCACTTGAAAATCTCTTTGCACTAATCACCGGTAACAAGGTAAAGCGACCTGTTGAGACGTCAGCTACTAGCCAAAAGTTGTGTGAACGAATTGCTAGATGCGCGCTCCCCGCTAACATCATCATACCGGTCAATTTGGGGGTGTATAACAACACCACAGACCCGGATGATTTCCTGCAAATTTTTGAAGGTGCCATGAAAACCCAGCACTGGAGTGAAGAGGTGGCGTGTCATCTCTTTCCGACGGTACTACAGTCGGCCGCCAGGGAGTGGTTTGCAAAGTTACCACCTAACGGTATCACTTGCTTCGCGGACTTGCGAGAAAAGTTTCTCCTGCAATACAGAATCTCCGCCGGCACACGTATACGCATCTGTATGCTCACAAAATACCGATGTACCGGGGAGAGAAGATCGAAAGTTTCATCACAAGGTACATGCTGGAATGTCAAAAAATCCCAGGACTCCCAAAAACACAATAGATTTTCGGATTCATCACGTACCTGGACAAAGACGCACACCCGTCACTTGTCTCGGAACACCGTTGGAACATCTCGGGTACATTTGTAGATGCCGTAACGGTAGCCAGGCAGTACCAACACTCGAGAAGGGAGAGACAAGCTGAGTATCATCGAGAAGAAAGGAAGAGAGAAGAGAAAAGAAGCGACAGTAGACACCGCCATGACAGTAGCGGGCGCAATGAAAGCCACAGTAAACATCACAACAGTCACGGCAAGAGTCATGATAGCCATAGGCATGACAAAGGTGCCCAGAAGCCGTACGACAAAGGGTCCCTAATTGACAACCTTTCCAAAACTCCCAGAGAGATACTGTTAACAGAACCCGTGAAGGCAAAGTTTACTCCGCCGGCACCGCTGGAGAAGCGTGACGGTCAAAAGTCAGACAAATATTGCGATGAAGACAATGGCCATGATACCGATGAATGCAAGGCACTAATACGTGAAATCATCGCCAAGATTAAAGCAGGTGAACTCAATCACTTGTTGACTGGAAGGAAATTCAAAAAGGCCGACCCCAACAAAACGTTTAGTTGGCAGAAAGATGACGGAAAAAAGCGAGAGAAAGCAAAGGATAAAGTTGTCATCAACATGATTAACGTTCAGAAGGACGATTTTTCCCCACAGAACTCCTGGAAAGATGCTGCCATCATTTTCCCGGGAATACCAACATGGTACTCGTGTGATGAACCGGTAGTTATTACCGGACTGATAGATGGATTCCCGGTGAACGAGATGTACACCGATACAGGAAGTGAAGTTGAAGTGATATACGCTCATTGCCTTTCCCGATTACCCAAACGCGTCGGGAAAAAGATGAGACAATCTAGTGCCATCATCTCTGGATTCTCTGGCCACGCTGAAGAAACAATTGGAAAGCTCAAGGCAACAGTCATGGTAGGCACTCGACCCAACCTTCGCAGCGAATAAATCGACTTCTATGTCATCAAATCTGTGACTGTGACGAACGTAATACTGGGGAGACAATTTTTCAAAAAGTTCGGCGCCATAGCATCCACTGCTCACGGTATACTCAAGCTCCCCACCCGGCAATGCGTGGTAACGGTTCAATCCACCCGACACCCTTTTTCTGACAATGAAGCTATTCAAGACAGACAAAATGACGAGTCACAGAGAACACCCCATTTCATGGAAGAGGAACGTGTCTCGGTTCTTAGAAGACAAACCTTTTTCTCCCCGACGACACATCCAGGTAACAAAAGTTCAGACATCCTTCATAAAGCAGAAAAGGTAATTGCCGGTCGACGTCGTCAGTCAGAGTGGGAAAAATCTCTTAATGGCATGCGTGGAAAGGTTAAACCCCTTAGTTCGACACTCAAATGGTCAAGGACCGAAAGTCGTGAAAGTTCCAACCGAGACAAGATGGCGGTTGAGGAAAATGAAAGTGGATGAAATAGTAACTGAAGTTTCGATGGGTACCGTGATTGAACTTGATCACCTCAATCCACGGTTATCTTGATTTTTATCTTTTGTTTCTTGTAATAAAAGATCTGATGTATGTCTTTCCTTTTCAAGGAATTAATAAAAAGCTTTTTACCATTTGCAATAACTTTGTCATTATGTAATTCACAATGTTTACACAACTATAAATGGCCAGCGGCAAAACGGATTCCGACATCCACATAAGTCCCATGCCCGTTTTGTACCCCCTAAGAGGTGACTGCCTAGACCTCGCCGGTACAAGTTTATACTAATAAACGGCCAATGAGTAGATGGCATAAACACGCGTGACTGCACGGTGTACATGCCAAAACTAAACAAATGTATTTCTAGGTATACATATGAAGATATGAACTAGTTCAACTCAAGAAAAATATACAAAATACTTGAAATTAACATTTCACCAACAACTGTACGCGAATAATTACAAGTTTAACCCAAAAATGCACAACCGTGCAGTACAAATTTTCAGAAATTAAAATCCAAGTGCTGCTGAACGGTCGTGTCGTCATTGGCACAAAGGTCCTCAAAGCTGCCAAAATGAATTTCCTTCAAAGCATTTGCAGCAGCCTGAACCGACTCCATGGAAGATGGATTCAACTTCTGAGCAATCTCGGAATGAAAGGAGGTAACCCCACTAGCGTGATGATTCTGCATCAACATGACAACATGAGTAAAGTGGGCTGACGCGACGCTGTTCAAATAATCCTGAAAAGGCACCTTTACAGTAGGTGAATTGATAGCTTTTTTCAGAACGGCAGGGAAATTGCCACGCAAACGTTTGCACTCTTCTCGGGCAGCAGCACACTTTTCTCTAGCAACAGCAAGCTCACTCTCCTTCTGGCCGAGTCCCTCCTTAGCCACCCTCAGCTGAGTCTCCAAACTCTGGACAGCTTCCCGGGCAAGTGGAGCCTGAGATAACTCGAGACGGGCTTCTAAAAGTTGGCGCTCCAAGTCTGCCGCTCGCCTCTCCCTGTTAAACCCTTCTTGAATAAGCGTATTCAACGCCATCAATGCCCGAGTGCGAATAGCCAAAGATTCTTTGCAAGAAAGGGCAGACGCCGACTGGGTAAGGGAGGAAGAAACCTCTTTTTCCAGAAAGCTTGCACAACTAGGATAGTTAATATCCAACTGAGAAAAAGCACGAACAAGATCATCACCAATAGGCACCCGGAAGTGCATTTCATCAATGCTCTCCAGGTCAAACTGTTCAGCATCACTTATGTTCAAAGGCTCCGTCTCGATCACAGACGGCTCAGCAGTGACTGCAAAAATAAATAAAAAATAAATAGTCAGAGACAAATCAAACTGTTTATTACCCAAAAGAAAAGCAATGAGAGAAGAGATGTTCGTTTTAACGAAACAAGAATTACCTTTAGCTTTCTTCCTAAGATGAGGATGCTCGTGAATTTTCCTCTTCACCACTAAATTATCACCCGGAACCTCAGGACCGGGAAGATCCAAGCCAGCACCATCACAAACATTGTGCTCCAAATCCGGCGGCACAACATCCGGCTCCTCCCCAGGATTCACCGGGACACTCTCCACCTGGATGTCTGAAAGGTCACCAAAACACAAAAAGGTAGCAAACTCCATTACTGTTGTATAAACATCAAACGAAAACAAGGTTAGTGTGCGATAAATTAACCTAGCAGCGTAACAGTTGGCTGGGATCAGTCTTCACCTACCCCATTAAAACGAAGAACAGGTTTAGTGTTCGGGTCTGGCCATTGGTGGCTAACCCCACCTAATACGAGCATATCCTCTGGATATGGACGTTGAGGATACTCAAACCCCCGAATAGCCTCTATACATGCCTTCTCGGCAGCATTTAGAGTCGGAATTTTGTTGACTCTTTTCTTTACGTCAACTGCCCATTCGCACAGCTTAACGAATCGTGGTGGCAGTCCTTCCCTATCAACAAAAAAGAAAGATTCCCGCCACTCTTTTAACGACGTGTCCATATCCCCAGTAAACTTGATTCCTGCTCTACGTTTGATAGTGAACCATCCAGTTTCGGACTTCGAAACAATAAAACAGAATCGGAACAAATGGACGGAAGGAAGAATGTGATAGTAGTTGAAATACATCTCCCACATTACCAATTTCTGGTATGCATGAGGATGTACCTGTGCAGGCGCTATGCCATAATGATCGAAGAATTGGTACATGAACTCAGAATAGGGCAATCGAAAGTTGCCCACGCTAATGGTATAACCATAAAAGGTAACCATTCCTGGAGGAGGCTTATGGGCCCTATGAGTAGCATCAGGCACCCTCAACGAATAACGAGATAAAAAGGGGTACTTTTGTACCATCTCGTCAAGATACTCATGGCATACTAGACTCTTAATATCATTAACATTTACAGAAGATCTACCAGAAGTTTCGGGAACATCTACACTAGCAGAAGTGGAAGACTGATCCGCCATATGAACGAAAACAAAAAAAATAAGTAAAAGAAGAAGGAAATAGAAAAGGTACCTTTTTCGTAAGAAAACTGTTGGTTTTTTGAGAAGAAGCATTTAGGGCTCAAAGGCTGTAAAAAGTAAAATATCGAAAAAAGGACACTATTTATAGGTTTTAAGAAAACTGATCCAACGGTCCAGATCAAAAGATGGATCGACAAAAAGTAATGATTAAAAGGGCAAAAGAAAATCTCTCGAACGCCGTTCCAAAAGTTGAAAAACGGAAAGAACACGAAAAGGGAGGCGCATTTGCAGAAATTGTCTTTTCACGCTGACAAGCATTAAATGCACATCCAATCAGGAAGCGTGGCTTTGTCTCGAAAGTTTGACAACGGTAACCATTCCGGCTACCCTCATTAAACTGGGGGGACTTGATGATACGCATAACGATCCATCTCAAAACAGGCAAGCGTCTCGGCAAAAACCATACCCTGCACTACGCGTCCCGGGTTGCCAACTCCTTTTCTCGTAATCCATCTAGCCGATTCCTGGACACTCTACCATGTCGAACAAATGGCAATACTAAGAACCTGGACGACATACATGTAACCGGCACCTTGCAGCCGGTCAAGATAGTCATAACTAGGCACCACAAAGCTAATCGTCATAATCGTGACCGAGAAGAAACACTTCCCAAGTATTTGGCAAGACCTACCTGGCTGAATTGAGAGCATCGTAATTCCTTAACCGACACCAACGTCTCATTGCACTAAACTGGCATAAGGACACTCCCGGGACAAGCACGTGGTCCCAGAACAAGAGCGCGTCACCTCGGAGCTATCACTTCATCCCGGAATGACCACTTGATCATGGAACAAGAACGCGAGCAAGTCGCGTGCCACGTCAGCCCGCTAATCTAGGAAAGTTCGTTAGAATCTGTTATTCCCCACGAAAGGGACAGGTGCCACGTCACCCCTCGAGATTGGAAAAGTTTGTAACAACTATGAAAGGGACATGTGCCACGTCATCATTCCCTCCATAACATCTATAAATACACAAGTGAAATGATTCACTTACACAACACTGGATGCTTTAACGTTACTCTGCCCAAATCAATTGCGATAACGTTACTCCAGTCATTAACTTAATTCCGACCAGTGCTCCGATCACCATCCGAGTTAATCCACACTAAGATATTAACTTATTCGATTCCGATCGAATAAGGTTAATTCACTTGGTTGTTTTACGCCCTTGGAATCCAGTATCCAAATCGGGGTTTGCACAATTATTGGAGTTAAAACAATCAACCTACTCTTTTTCCCAAATTAAGCACTCAAACCCGAAATCTAATCACACTTAACGATTTTGGTTTGATCATAGGCAAAGAACATTTCATACTCTCTTTTCAATGTAATCATCTTGTTCTGCCTTACCTCACCCATACTCTCATAGGTGACATCTAGATAGTCTATCATAAGCTTAGCATTCAGCTTTCCCTTAATCAGTTTAAACAATGGGTTAGGCAATGTTATAGCTAACATGGTTCTGATCTTAGGGTCAAGTCCAACACGACTTTTGTCCTCAGCATCCCATTCAGATGGGGGAAGAACAACCTCTCTACCAGGAAGGAACATCAGGAGCGTCAGCAGTAGCTGGAACACTTGCAATAGTCTCAGTTGGGACATATGGACCATCTGTGGCAATGCCAGGCATGAGTGGGTCAATAGACTCAAGATGAAGCATGAACCTTATCTTCCAAGTTTCATACTCCCCTTCATTAAATTTGGGTGGTCTATTGGTTAAGTCATTTTCAAGGTAAGCTGTATTTGAGTATGCAGCCATGTGAGAATTCAGATCCAAGATATTAAATTATCAAGACTGAAGCTCTGGTACCAGTTGTTGGTCCCTTGATAAACAACATGAATATTGTAGAGGGGGGTGAATACAATTTATTTTAATTAACTTAACAGTTAAACAGGATTTAGTATTCAAGCAAGTAAATTAAGTAGAGTCACAGGTAAGTTTTCAGCAGTTTATTCTTTATTGATTAAATCATAAAGAATTACAACTATCCTTGGTGGAATGATAGTTGGTTGATATAGATTTACCTAGATTATAGCTATGAGGATAACTTAAAGCTATTACATGTTTTGGACTCTAAATAATAAAACCCACACCACTAGTTTTTACAATAGTGGATACATCAATTTATAGTAGTCATATTATCCGTGTAATTGTTCCATTGTCCACTGGTACATAGGATGTCTGTACTTGTGGGGACAATTGTGTCAGAGAGCGTGCTCCCTTCTTTCCTCTTAGGTAGCTATTTGCAGGAACACCCCTATTCGGTTTGGCACCACTATTTGTTTAAACAAATAGAATGTTGTGTTCCCTAGGCATTGACAAAGGATAACCCATGTCTGCGCATGCGTTAAACTTCTGCATTCCCACGTGGTCTTGTAAGGTCACTTGTCAGCCGCCGACGCATATCCTTTTCTGTTCAACTTTGTCTTTGACTTCTGTTGAATAGTACGATTGATGTAGACCACTCAGGAAACCACTATGCTTGTAATGGAGCATAGCTATCTTGTGTTGTATGCTGCTTACCAGGTATACTGGTTCTTCTCATGCTGAGTCCCTTGATATTCTTGAATTGCTGGGTACACATCATGTGCCTATTCGAAGAATACTCTCTACCTTGTGCTGGTAGACTATGCAGCATACTAAACACTTGACATAGCAATATTTGTTGTCTATACATAAACAAACTTGTGTTGGCTGCAAATAATATTTTAGTGCCAATAAATTCTGTTTTGTCATAATTAAATCCTCAATTACTTTGGGGTCTCAACAATTATACATTCTAAAGTTTGATGTTTGGACTTCTCCTATTACTAGCATGAGTGATTTTAAATATTATGTCATCTTTCTTGATCATTATACACATTATTTGTGGGTTTATCCATTGCGACACAAATCTGACGTTTTTGACAAGTTTTTACATTTCACATAAAATGTTCAAAATCAATTTAAATGTACTATAAAATCTTTTCAGTGTGATAATGGTGGTGAGTACGATAACAACACATTTCATGACTTCTTTGCCAAAAATGGTATCCTTTTTTCGTTTTTTATGCCCACACACATCTCAACAAAACGGAAAATCTGAACGAATGTTGCGCACTATTAACAACACTATCCGTACACTTTTATTTCATGCTTGTCTTCCTCCTACATATTAGGCGAAGGCTCTCCATATGTCCACCCATCTACTCAACATCCTACCATCTTCGACCATTCAAAATGACACCCATCATTATCGCCTTTCCCCCACCTAACCACTCCCCATAAACTCGCCTAACGATCCACACCATGTATATTCCTCGATTATCCGTCAAACCATCGTGGTTTCTGTTGTCTTAACATATCCAATCATAAAATCATCATCTCTCGTCAGGTCGTATTTAACGAAACTGTTTTCCCTTTTGGCTCGATTACTCCAACTAACTCTCCATCATATGACTTTTTAGAAGATCCTTCCCCTTCATTACGTCCAGCATTTCAGCCTGTCTCTCCAGTTCTGTCCTCGAACGCGGCCTCCTCATCACAGAGTGACACACCTCCACTTACCTCCACTACAAATTCCCCTACCATACCTCCAGCCACCTCACCATCTCCGACACCTTCTAACACCCATGATCACTCGTGGCAAACATGGGATAACTAAACCCATAACCCGACTTAACTTACATACTACTACCTCACCATCAGTGGCCAGTCTTACTTACAAGCTCTTAAGGACCCTCACTGGCACAAAGCCATGGATGAGGAATATCATGCTCTTATTTCTAATGGCACTTGGGTACTTCTTTCATGCCCTCCCGGGGCTAATGTGGTCTGATGTATGTGGTTATTTAAGCAGAAGTTTAATGCTGATGGTTCCATGGCTCGTTACAAAGCCAGGTTAGTTGCTAATGGAAAGAGCCAGCAGATTGGCATTGATTGTGATGGGACTTTCAGTCCGGTTGTCAAACCGGCCACCATTTGTACTGTGTTAAGTTTGGCTGTCTCCCGACACTGGCCCATTCATTAGCTTGATGTAAAGAATGCTTTTCTTCATGGTGACTTACTAGAGACTGTTTACATGCATCAACCACCTAGATACCGAGATACTAGATTTCCTGACTATGTTTACCACTTGCAGCGCTATTTATATGGCCTGAAACAGGCACCACACGCTAGGTACTAGCGGTTTGTTGATTTTGTTCTAACACAGGGTTTTCAGCAGAGTCGATGTGACTCGTCTTTATTTGTATATCATCACGGGTCCTCTACATCATACCTTCTTCTATATGTTGATGACATTATTCTTACTGCATCGTCCACTTCGCTGCTACAGACCATCATTGGTCAGCTTAGTAGAGAGTTTTCTATGACTGATTTAGGGGACCTTAACTATTTTCTTGGCATTTCAGCCACTTGCAGCTCTACAGGCATGTTTCTTTCTCGGAAGAATTATTCTATATACATCTTAAAACGTGTAGATATGGTACATGGCAAACCTTGTCGCACGCCTACCGACACAATGTCCAAATTAGACGACACCGGTCCACCTAATGCTGATCCCACCTTGTATAGGAGTTTTGCAGGTGCTCTTCAGTATCTCACGTTCACTCGACCTGACATATCCTATGTTGTTCAACAGATTTGTCTTTTCATGCATGACCCACGGGAGCCACATTTTCTTGCTCTAAAATGCATTTTGCGCTACCTTCATGGCACACTTGATCATGGGTTACAGATACATGTCTCATCCACAGATGGCCTTGTTGCATATTCTGATGCTGATTGGGATGGGTGCCCCACGACACATCGCTCCACATCTGGCTATTGTGTTTTCCTTTGTGACAATCTATTATCATGGTCCTCGAAGCATCATGAGGTTATCTCGAGATCTAGTGCCGAGGCTGAATATCAGGGTGTAGCCAATGTTGTTGTTGAAACATGCTGTAATGTCCCAATCGGCTGAACAAATAACAAACATATAATTTGGAAACAAAATCAACACCAAAGCCAAAAGGCTATTCTTATTTCAAGTGAAAGATAATGATAAAAAAAAAACTGAGTTCCAGGGGAACAAAAAGCCCTGCTTAAATAAGAGGAAATAACATATTACATAGACTTATCAAATTCGAGTATTACTTCTTTTATTAAATAGACTTATCAAATTCCAGTATTACTTCTTTAGCTTCTGCCCTTCTTTTTCTTTCTGGATCCATCTTCAATTCCCACCAAATAATCAAATAAAGCTGTGGGCTGGTTTGCGAGTTGGGCTGGATCTACATCATCCTCCTCTTCTTCAGAAAGACTCGACCTCGAGTCTAGATCATCAACACTATCACCCTGGTACGGTGACAAGTCAGCAACATTAAAAGTTCCCGATACATTGTAGTGACCAGGTAGTTCGATCTAGTACGCATTGTCATTGATACGATCCAAAACTCGAAAGGGACCATAAGCTCTAGGCTTGAGTTTACCAAATCTTCCGGCAGGGAAACGCTCCTTCCTCAAATGTATCCAAACTAAATCTCCCACTTCATATACAACCCGTTTCCTGTGTTTGTTGGCTTGTGCTTGCTACACATTATTTTCCTGAATAATACAATCCTGAACTTGTTGATGCAAGGATTTAATTTTCTCAGCTTGAGCATATCCCTCACTTTGATCAGAATTAGAAACAGGTCCTGGTAATAAGTCAAGTGGAGTCAAAGGGTTGCTACCATACATGACTTCAAAGGGGCTTTTACCTGTTGTCCGGTTAACTGAGCTATTAAAAGTGAATTCTGCTTGAGCCAAAGTTAAGTCCCACTGTTTAGGGTGTTCCCCCACCAAACTTCGCATCCGATTTCCCAAGCTCCTGTTGACAACTTCGGTTTGACCATCCGTTTGTGGATGGTGTGAACTACTAAAGTGTAGCTTGGAACCCATACGCGTCCATAAAGTCCTCCAAAAATGACTGATAAATTTCACATCACGGTCGGATGTTAATGTTTTCGGAATTCCATGCAACTTAACTATCTCTGTGAAATACAAATGGGCGACCTGACTAGCATCAAATGTCTTCGCACATAACTGAATCTTTATGTTGTTGGGTCCGAGGTAACCCAAGCACAAAATCTAAACTAACATCCTCCCATGGAGCATGTGGTACAGGTAAAGGCATATATAACCCGGCATTACTCCCATGCGTTTTCGCGATATGACAAACTCGACATCTAACGACCACTCGATGAACATCATGAACCATACGTGGCCAGTAAAAACGGTTTGTAATTAAAGACAAAGTCTTTCTCATTCCAAAATGGCCAGCAAGGCCCCCACCATGGCTTTCCACAATGATAGCATCATGTAAGGAACTATGTGGAATACATAAACGCATATCTCGAAAAAGAAACCCATCATAGATATAAAAAAGAGAGAAAGTTCCATGCGAGCATTTGGACCATATATCTTTAAAATCTGGATCGTCCCTGTACAAAGACTTCCATGTATCAAACCCTCGCACATGGTGTTGCATTGTTGACAATAACGCATGTCTTCGACTAAGGGCATCAGCTACTTGGTTTTGCGCCCCTACTTTATGCTTAATCACAAACGAATAGGCTTGCAATATTTCTACCCACTTCGCATGTCGAGGACTTAGTTTATGTTGGCCTTGAATGTACTTTAAAGACTCATGATCCAAGTACAATATGAATTCAGCGGGTAACAAGTAATGTCGCCAAGTCTCTAGCGTGCAGACAATGGCATAAAACTCGCGATCATAAGTGGAGTATTTACGCCTCACTTCGTTTAGCTTCTCACTAAAATAAGCCATCGGTCGCTTATTTTGGCTCAAGACACCACCGATTCCAACACCCGATGCATCACACTCAACCTAGAAAATGTAAGAAAAATTAGGTAATGCTAGGACAGTTACCTTAGCCTTTAAGTCATTAAATGCATTGGTGGCGTCAATAGACCACGAGAACTTCCCAGCCTTCATACATTCGGTAACGAGAGTAATAATCATGCTAAAGTTTTTTATAAATCTCCGATAAAAAGAGGCAAGCCCGTGGAAGCTCCGAATGTCATGGAGATTCGTTGGTATCGGCCAATCAAGAATGGCGTTAATCTTGGCCGGGTCCATCCTGATACCACCTCCCGAAATGATGTACCCTAAAAAGGTAATTTCTGATGCAAGAAAGTGACACTTCTTAGCATTAGCATATAGCCTCTGATCATGCAAAACGGTGAACACCTGGCGTAAGTGTGTGAGATGTTCATCCACGGTGAGACTGAATACCAAAATGTCATCAAAATATACGACTACAAACTTCCTGATAAAATCTTTAAACACTTGATTCATCAGGCGCATGAACGTGGTCGGCACGTTCGAAAGCCCGAATGGCATCACCATCCACTCGTATAATCCATCACGTGTTTTAAAAGCGGTTTTCCACTCATCTCCTGGTCGCATGCGAATCTGGTGGTAACCACTTCTCAAGTCAATTTTAGAAAAAACTTTTGCGCCATACAACTGATACAATAAGTCATCAAAACGTGGAATAGGAAAACGATATTTTATGATGATTTTGTTAACCGCACGACTATCAATACACATGCGGAAGGTGCCTCCATGTTTCGGCACTAACAATGCAGGGACCGCACATGGACTCTTGTTCTCTCGTATGAGACCCTTTTCTAACAACTCTGTTACTTGTCATTGCAACTCCTCAAACTCGGTGGGATTCATTCGATAAGCGGGTTTATTAGGAATGGTAGATCCCGGTATAAAGTCTATACAGTGGTGGATATCACGCATCAACGGTAGCCCAGGAGGGATCTCATTTGGAAAAACATTTGAGAATTCTTCCATAAGGGGTACTACTTCATCAGGTATGTCATTCACTACAGAATTCTCTTCTGTAATAACTAGCATGAATACTATAGATGTAGTTTTTCTCGCTGCCATAATATCAGATCTATTTAGGAAAAGGTTGGGTTTTTTTGTTGACTTTTGTCGGGTGTCAAGTGGTGCTAAAGTAACGTGAACCCCGTCCTTGTAAAAAGAATACGTGTTGCGGTATCCATCATGCTTGGTCTTCCTGTCAAACTGCCACGGACATCCCAACAGAATGTGGCAAGCATTCATCGGGATAACCTCGCACCACACCTCATCACTATATTTTCTCCCAATCAAAAACTGTACTAAACACCTTTTATTAATGGTTACATGGTTTCCTTTTTTCAGCCAAGTCAATTTGTACGGTTCTGGGTGGTCTCCAGCCTTCGATCCCAGTTTGTCAACCATCTCAGTTGAAACCACGTTCTCGCAGCTCCCCCATCAATAATCATACTACAGACTTTCCCTTT
The DNA here is from genome assembly GCF_046630445.1 of Rutidosis leptorrhynchoides. Taxonomy (NCBI): domain Eukaryota; kingdom Viridiplantae; phylum Streptophyta; class Magnoliopsida; order Asterales; family Asteraceae; genus Rutidosis; species Rutidosis leptorrhynchoides. Next base: position 160,431,650 of record NC_092343.1, on the reverse strand, counting down.
CGCCGTTACCTGCGTGTGAAAAATATTATTCCTTAACCAAGAGTAATCATCGGTATTGTGAACAACAGATGTACTGAGAGCCCGTCGAATCACTAGTAACTCTCCTTTATCTGGGTAGACTACTTCACTTTCTTCGTACTGAGGAGTTGTTGTGTTCTCATAATCCTCTTCTGTATCATAAACTGGAGCAGATGAATCATCCCAAAGGGTAACAATGCACTGATTTGGGCACTCACGAAGTGACCCAATCCTTGACACTTAAAACACCTGGGAGCTCGAATGTTACCTCCTTGTGTTGACACTTTTACGGATTGTTCCCCTTTCCTTTATCAATCACGATAGGGTTTGGTTTCGGGTTGATATTGCCACGTCCAAATGTCATATTTGATTTACCCTTACTTTGTTGTTTTTCCACCTTGAGTGCCAACCTACAAACATCTTCATACGTCAAATAAGGCCGTAGACTTACCACATCAGCAATTTCTGGTTTGAGAGTTCCTAAAAACCGAGCTATGATTTGTTCCTCCTCCTCGATAACATCACATCGCATGCGCAATTTATCAAATTCATGTATTAACTCTTCAACACTCAACGAACGCTGTTGTAAATTGTGGTAGTCAAGAAAAGATTCTTGCATATGGTTTGCGGGCAAGAACTTTCGCCTCAACAATTTCTTCATCTTGTCCCATGTCTCCACTTTAGATTTTCGAGCCAGATTTCGCTGTTTTTTTTGTATGATCCCACCACAAGGATGCATGTTTCCGGAGCTTAATGGCTACCAACTTAACCTTCAAATGTTCTGGAATATCTTTGATGTCGAAAACTCTTTCTACCGTGCTCAACCAGTCTAGAAAGTCGTTTGGATGAACTGTCCCCGAAAATTCTGGGATCTCCACTTTCATGCCAATATTGCGCAAAGGATCTTCTTGGTACCCTCTGTGAAAACCCCTCAGAATGTTAGCAAACGGATTCGCTTCCTCGGACGGTTGGTATGTTTGATCAGACTCACTCTCTTCATACTCATGTTGAAGTTCCAACTCAACAATTCGTCTTTGTAATCGGTCAATCTCCACGTCACGTGGATCAACATCATTGCCTCGATTGGCGTTTCTATGAGTTGCTGCCCTACGGGGTCTTCCACGCTGATTACGATCGGCCATTACCTAGCGCTCTGATTTCCAAATAATGTCCCAATCGGCCAAACAAATAATAAACATATTATTTGGAAACAAAATCAACACCAAAGCCAAAAGGCTATTCTTATTTCAAGTGAAAGATAATGATAAAAAGAAAACTGAGGTCCAGGGGAACAAAAAGCCCTGCTTAAATAAGAGGAAATAACATATTACATAGACTTATCAAATTCCAGTATTACTTCTTATATTAAATAGACTTATCAAATTCCAGTATTACTTCTTTAGCTTCTGCCCTTCTTTTTCTTTCTGGATCCATCTTCAATTCCCACCAAATAATCAAATAAAGTTGTGGGCTGGTTTGCGAGTTGGGCCGGATCTACATCATGCTGGCTACGCAATCTACTTAGGGAGCTTCACTCGTCACCGCTTAAGGCTGCCATTGTCTATTGTGATAACATCAGCTCCTCCGTATACATGTCATCTAATCCGGTACAACATCAGTGAACGAAGTACATTGAGATTGATATTCACTTTGTTCGTGATCAGGTTGCTCTGTGTCATATACGGGTTTTACATGTTCCATCTGCATCTCAATATGCTGATATCTTCACCAAAGGGCTTCCGACATCTCTTTACCGACTTTCGATCCAGTTTGAACGTCCGAATTTCTCCTCCCGATAAAACTGCGGGGGATGTTAGCATATGTGTATTTATGTATTATATTTTGTAGTATATTATAGGCCCAGTCCACATTGTGTACTATGTAATCTGCTCAGCCCATCATTGTACTATATATATGTGATAATACAATGGAATATATCATGGGAAAATATATCATCCAATATACACTTATATTTAATAAGGTCTCACGATAATTTTATCTTTAGCGTTTTAGGCTTTAATAGCTTCTGAGTTCGATTTGACCCAGGTCAAAGTCCAACTAATATATATAGTAGAAGTTTGTTGTTAATATTAGACAAATTTTTCTGTTATTATTGTCTCTACTATTGACTGTATGTTATTCCCATAATCATGTCATATAATTAAGATCACTGATTGCTACTCTTAATTTTTTACATTATCATTTATATTTTAAAATTGTGTGGGGTTGATATTTGTAATTAGTTTTATCAACTTTTGTTACTAGTGTAATTTAGTTTGTTTAGGAAGATCAATATGAACGGTTGTGGATTGAGATGATATGAAAGAAGACTATTGAAAATTCACTTACTCTCTCAGATCTTTTATTCATCAAATTTTCTTGTGACTTCATTTCATACTTCATTTTGTATCAATCATCATGGTTAAGATCACTGAAATTTCACAACTATCTTCACCGAGTTATGTTTACGATGTCTTTCTAAGTTTTCGAGGTGCTGATACTCGTTATAGTTTCACTGATCACCTCCACAAGGCTTTGGTTGATGCTACCATCGACACTTTTTTAGATGATGCTGAGATTCAAACCGGAAGAGAATTGAAACCAGAATTGGAGAATGCAATCAAAGCATCGAGAGCCTCGATTATCGTGTTGTCCGCAAATTACGCTTCTTCAAGATGGTGCCTTGATGAACTTGTATTGATCCTGGAGCAACGTAGGAACTTTAACCAAATTGTTATCCCTATCTTCTATCATGTCGAGCCCACCGATGTCAGGAAGCAACAAAATAACTTTGCAGATGCGATGGCAACTTATAAACAGAGGATGGAGACAGAATCAGATGCAGAGAAGAAAAGTCAATGGGCTAAAAAGATAGATGAATGGAAAAAAGCACTTACTGAAGTTGCTGATTTAAAAGGGAAGGATGCACCTGGATGGTAAATATAAAACTTTCATCCTATATATTAACTGGTTGTACTATACATTTTTTATGCATCTTTTTGGTAGATATTTTAATTTTGACCCTTAATTTTTTCACCTTTCTTTCCAGAAACCAGTTTATGCTCATTTTTTCTAATTGAAAGTAAACTAATTAGTTCATAACGAGTAAAAAAAAACCGTGCTTCGTTGCAGGGTGATTTTAAGTAGTTAATCGAAGGGGCTAGTTTTGATCAGGTAATTGAACGAAAAAAATGGAATGAAAATGGTAGGAAGAAATCTTGTAAATAAAAGAACAAAAAAAAAAAAAAATTTCAAAAAAAAAAAAAAAAAAAGGCAAATTACTATGGGTAAGTGAAATGTATTACTTCATTAATTACCATGGACAAGTGAAGTTACTCTTCGACCTTTGTGAATACTAACTTCTCATGGTAATTAGTGTATACAGATAATAATATTCAAACTCTATGGAAGTTTTCACTATGCTGCATAATTATGTTGAATAAGACAAACACTCATATAAGACCACAATTCCGCAAATCGGCCTCATGCCTGAAAGATAATAAAGATCAATTATATCTAAAAACATCTAGCCTACAATACTATTTTGTAATCAGGCCTAATAATTAGTTGGTCAACCCTATAAATTTACTAATGATCATCATGGTGTTTAAGCTATCTTTGAGGGTAACTGTTTTTTGTTTTTGATTTCATAAAAAAACTTATAAAAAGATCAGCAGTAGCATAGCAGATTAGATCTAATAATATTTCCATTTGTCCTTTTAAAACTCTGTCCGCAAAACTACTTTTACAAAACATACACTTAATAAACGCTGAATTGAATGTTGTTTTAGAGAAAAATAATAATAATAATTTTTAATATACTCAAAAACTTACCAGGTTGGAGACGAAACTTATTGAAGAAATTGTTAAAGAGATCAGCAAGAGATTGGATCTACATAAACGGAGTAATATTCCACACATGATTGGGAGGAAGTTTTACATTGATTCCATTGAAGTTTTCTTGAAAGATGCTTCCCCACATAACACCCAAGTTCTCACACTATGGGGAATTCCTGGGATTGGAAAAACTTACTTAGCTTATTACATCTTTAAATTGCACTATTTTGAATTCGAAAGAAGCTGTTTTCTTGAAGATATCGAAAGGAGGTGTACATCATCAAATGGCTTGCTTGACTTACAAAAACAGCTCCTTAAAGAATTTCAAGATGGAAGTTGGATGGACGTACAAGATACTAATGTGGGCACCTATAAGATTGAAAAAATACTTCATAGGAAAAGAACTCTTATTGTTTTTGATGGTATTAGTAAAATTGAACAGTTGGATGCGTTAATCGGTACAAAAAGCCTTCACCCTGGAAGCAGATTAATAATAACATCCAAAGATGGATCAGTAACACAAAAATATAGGCTGCTTGTAACAACAGAAGTTCCACCCGAGAATACAAGACACTTGCTTGAAGGGTTAGACTTGGAAGCGTCAATACAACTTTTAAGTTGGCATTCCTTCGGACACTATGAACCCGAAGAAGACGAAAAGGAAGACCTGAAGAAGGTTGCAGAGTATTGCAATGGGCATCCATTGGCTCTTAAAGTTTTGGGTAGTTCTGTACGTTATGAAGACGCTACATGGGATGAAATCTTAGAATCTCTAAGTAACAAAAACAATCATGATGTTCAAAAGAAGCTGAAAATAAGTTTAGACTCATTGCCACATGAAAAGGACAAGGAACTCTTCAAGTTCATTGCCTGTTTTTTTGTTGGAGAAGATAAAGAGGTTAGTGAAGAAATCTTAAAAGCATGCGGTATATGCAGATCTTTTGGGATCAAGAATCTCACCAACAGATGCCTTCTTGCAGTAAATTCATATACTAATCAGTTAGAGATGCATCAGCTTCTTCAAGATTTGTGGAGATATGTAGTCCATCTAGAATCACCTGAAAAGCCGTGGAAAAGAAGTCTGTTATGGCATCATGAGGATTCCGTAACAGTGTTGAGACAGAAAAAGGTAATAATCAATTTTGTTACGAGTACATTCAATATCCATAAAAGTAATTTAATATCTCACTATTCCTTCTATTTGTAGGGAACAAGAAAAAATCAAGGTCTTGTCCTTGACATGAAAGTATTTGAGGATGATACTTCACGTAGCTCAAGTAGCGTCGATGACTACAACAACTTTAGATCATTTCCATTAGTCACTTGGGTTTTAAGTTTATGTTCCCCTTGTGATAATCAACATGTTGTCTTTGAGACAATTTCATTTAGTGAGATGTGTAACTTAAAACTACTACAACTCAACTATGTACAAATCAGTGGATCGTACAAGAATTTTCCTAAAGGATTAAGATGGTTGTGCATGCGCGGATTTCCTTTCAGTTTTATACCTTCAGAGTTACAAATGGAGAATATTGTTTCTCTTGATATGTGTAACAGCAATCTACAACAACTATGGAAGAAGCCCCAGGTACCAACTAGATTGAACTTCTCTTTTTGTAGTTATCACATCCATATATTATTTAATTTCAATTTCAATTCAATAGGTGCTCAAGTCACTAAAGTTTCTTAATCTCAGTGGTTGTTCTAAGCTTCTTACGGTGGGTAGCTTCTCTGCATTCCCTCTACTAGAGAGGTTGACACTCACAGGGTGTATAAATCTGGTCGAGGTTAGTGAATTAATTGGGAATGGTGATAGACTTGTATTCCTAAATATGAGTGAATGTCATCAGCTAAAAATACTTCCACAGAGCATAGGAAATCATAAAAACCTTAGAGAACTATTGTTAAATGGTTGTATAAATTTGGTTGAGGTTAGTGAATCAATTGGGAATTGTGATAGACTTGAAGTCCTAAATTTGAGTGAATGTCATCAGCTGAAAAAGCTTCCGCGGAGCATAGGAAATCTAAAAAACCTTAGAGAACTATCGATAAGCGGTTGTATAAATCTGGTTCAGTTTCCTGATGAGATTGAGAATATGGAGTCACTAGAGATGCTTGAGATTAACAGAATTAACATAGAACCCCAAGTGTCTTCCTCTGCCATTGTGGAAGCTATACCGAAAAGTGTGAATCCCTTTACGATTTCTTTTCCCAAATCATTAGTTAGTTTATCACTTAAAAATAATAATTTGTCTAATGAATCATTTCGGATGGATTTTATTGGTTTATCGGCATTGAAGACGTTGTATTTAGATTCCAATCCAATTGATTCCATTCCCGGTTGTGTGAGAAACTTACGTAGTCTGCAGACACTCAGTTTAAAAAAAATGCAAAATGCTAAAGAAAATCTTGTGTGTTCCAAACACAATAGATATATTGCATATCAATGGCTGTGAAACACTGGAGAAAGTAACTTTCGATCCAGAAATGCCAGATGACCCTTGCGTTCTTTATGAAAAGTTACATTCTTTGACTGAGATTCAAGGCTTGTTCAAAACGCAAGCTATATCAGAAATTAACGAAGTGATACTTGATAGTTTGGGGTGGATTAATTTAGAATATGTGAATGATTGTCATTTGTTTATATCAAATTGTAGACAAGATTACTCCGTCTCCGAAAATAAACAACCAGCACAGGTGAACATCTATTCATCTATCTTCTCTTTTCTTTCCTACGTTAAGTAAATTCAAGTGATTGAGGCTAATTAACAAGAGGTGGATGTTACAGATGCTCTATGAACATGGAATATTCAGCACTTATCTTAAAGGCTCAGAGGTTCCAAAGTGGTTCACTCATCGAAGCAACGGTTCATCATCAGTTACCTTGCAATCAAATCGAAAGAATTGCCGGATTCGTGGGCTAAATGTGTGCGTCGCGTGTTCTTATACAGGCTTTGGTCTAGCAAGAATTGCAATTAGGAATTTGACAAAGAACTACTCCTGGATATACCAACCCCGGGCTTATATTTTCACAGATAATAAAGTTGAAGTATGGTTAACCCATTGGATTTTCGAGGACAATGAGTTTCAAGACGGCGACGAAGTTATTGTTCACTTCAACCCAAAAACCGATTACTTCAGTTTTTTTCATTCGAATCATTTTGGTAATGGAGAAGAATATGCAGATGTAAAGGAGTATGGGATTAGCCTTGTGTATGGTGAGGAAAACAAGAAAGAAGAAGATCCTTTGGCTTATTACAAGTCATGGAATTATATCATCACTCGAAATCTCTCTGCTTCAAAACGTGGATATTTAAATGAGTACATTATGAGGCCCGTATGGCCAAATATTGTTTGTGGTATGCTCTTTCCGCATGCATCTTATTGGTCAAATGTAATCTCTATGTAATCAAGCCATCAAAAATGACCAACATTCAATATATTTTACCTTACTGGCAAAAATAATGCACTGGATTTATAATCTCTGATTTCATATCAGATTAAAACTAGAAATTACTGACTAAAATTTCAAACTTTCTAACAATGTCCTTTTACAGTTTTCTTCCTTGAAGATGGCGAAGTCCAGGGGTACTTGAAGCTGGTATTGTTCTTTCCGATGTTAACCCCAAGAATTCCTGGACAATTTTCCCTGCATGCTGACTTTATCACCGGAAGAAGTTGACTTACTTGATGTTTCATCAAGCATACTTTTCTCATGTTTGGCACTGTCCATAACAAAAAAAAAAAAAAAAAAAAAAAAAAACATGACTAGTTATAAATAAGAAACAGATGCAATGTGGCTCAAAAGTCCAAATTACAGAGCACATTTTGCAGTTAAATGCACATTTGTGTTATGACTAAAGTCCCAAATTGAGTTGTTTTTTAAGATTCTAATAATTTTTTATAAAGTCTTTGTACACATCGTAAATATAGATTGTTTCACATTATAATTATAAATATGATTGTGATACATATTAATAATAACAATAGTCACGCAATATTTACTTTCAAAGTAATACATTAAACTAACTTGCATCTCAATACCACTACATGATGGTTAACCATAATAAGTTAATACAAACAAATCAATATAACACAAGTATACATCACACAATTATTACTTTTTGATACAAATTCAGTTATTTAAACTTTACAATGCCAAAGTACAAGACCAAAAATTTATAACTGACTATCTCGGAATTCCATGCAACTTAACTATCTCTGTGAAATACAAATGGGCGACCAGACTAGCATCAAATGTCTTCGCACATAACTGAATCTTTATGTTGTTGGGTCCGAGGTAACCCAAGCACAAAATCTAAACTAACATCCTCCCATGGAGCATGTGGTACAGGTAAAGGCATATATAACCCGGCATTACTCCCATGCGTTTTCGCGATATGACAAACTCGACATCTAACGACCACTCGATGAACATCATGCACCATACGTGGCCAGTAAAAACGGTTTGTAATTAAAGACAAAGTCTTTCTCATTCCAAAATGGCCAGCAAGGCCCCCACCATGGCTTTCCACAATGATAGCATCATGTAAGGAACTATGTGGAATACATAAACGCATATCTCGAAAAAGAAACCCATCATAGATATAAAAAAGAGAGAAAGTTCCATGCGAGCATTTGGACCATATATCTTTAAAATCTGGATCGTCCCTGTACAAAGACTTCCATGTATCAAACCCTCGCACATGGTGTTGCATTGTTGACAATAACGCATGTCTTCGACTAAGGGCATCAGCTACTTGGTTTTGCGCCCCTGCTTTATGCTTAATCACAAACGAATAGGCTTGCAATATTTCTACGCACTTCGCATGTCGAGGACTTAGTTTATGTTGGCCTTGAATGTACTTTAAAGACTCATTATCCAAGTACAATATGAATTCAGCGGGTAACAAGCAATGTCGCCAAGTCTCTAGCGTGCAGACAATGGCATAAAACTCGCGATCATAAGTGGAGTATTTACGCCTCACTTCGTTTAGCTTCTCACTAAAATAAGCCATCGGTCGCTTATTTTGGCTCAAGACACCACCGATTCCAACACCCGATGCATCACACTCAACCTAGAAAATGTAAGAAAAATTAGGTAATGCTAGGACAGTTACCTTAGCCTTTAAGTCATTAAATGCATTGGTGGCGTCAATAGACCACGAGAACTTCCCAGCCTTCATACATTCGGTAACGAGAGTAATAATCGTGCTAAAGTTTTTTATAAATCTCCGATAAAAAGAGGCAAGCCCGTGGAAGCTCCGAATGTCATGGAGATTCGTTGGTATCGGCCAATCAAGAATGGCGTTAATCTTGGCCGGGTCCATCCTGATACCACCTCCCGAAATGATGTACCCTAAAAAGGTAATTTCTGATGCAAGAAAGTGACACTTCTTAGCATTAGCATATAGCCTCTGATCATGCAAAACGGTGAATACCTGGCGTAAGTGTGTGAGATGTTCATCCACGGTGAGACTGAATACCAAAATGTCATCAAAATATACCACTACAAACTTCCTGATAAAATCTTTAAACACTTGATTCATCAGGCGCATGAACGTGCTCGGCATGTTCGAAAGCCCGAATGGCATCACCATCCACTCGTATAATCCATCACGTGTTTTAAAAGCGGTTTTCCACTCATCTCCTGGTCGCATGCGAATCTGGTGGTAACCACTTCTCAAGTCAATTTTTGAAAAAACTTTTGCGCCATACAACTGATCCAATAAGTCATCAAAACGTGGAATAGGAAAACGATATTTTATGATGATTTTGTTAACCGCACGACTATCAATACACATGCGGAAGGTGCCTCCATGTTTCGGCACTAACAATGCACGGACCGCACATGGGCTCTTGTTCTCTCGTATGAGACCTTTTTCTAACAACTCTGTTACTTGTCGTTGCAACTCCTCAAACTCGGTGGGATTCATTCGATAAGCGGGTTTATTAGGAATGGTAGATCCTGGTATAAAGTCTATACAGTGCTGGATATCACGCATCAACAGTAGCCCAGGAGGGATTTCATTTGGAAAAACATTTGAGAATTCTTCCATAAGGGGTACTACTTCATCAGGTATCGTAAATATAGATTGTTTCACATTATAATTATAAATATGATTATGATACATATTAATAATAACAATAGTCACGCAATATTTACTTTCAAAGTAATACATTAAACTAACTTGCATCTCAATACCACTACATGATGGTTAACCATAATAAGTTAATACAAACAAATCAATATAACACAAGTATACATCACACAATTATTACTTTTTGATACAAATTCAGTTATTTAAACTTTACAATGCCAAACTACAAGACCAAAAATTTATAACTGACAAAACTATAACCAGTAAACAGAAAAATCATCTTGGTTTCAGTTGTTTGGCGGTGTCTATTTCCGAAGAAAACCCTAAAAGTGACAGGTAGGTAACTCATCTTCTCAATAACACACAACAATTATCTTCGGCACTGTATGTGGTTTCACTGAACAAATGAATGTCATTACTTGTTTCGCAATACTTTTTTTTCACGAGATACACGAGTGTATGATGATATAATTTTAACTGTTATTTATGAAAAGTAATTCATTCATTACTTCAATTAGTTCACTTCCGTATTATTTAACGTTATTTGGTTTTATGTTGTACAATTGCAATAGACATCTGAATTTTAGGTTTCAATCCAAAACCCCTTTTCTCCATTATTCTCGGGTGATTCGTTTCCTCCTCAATCCGCCGCCGTTTTTTGTTTTTTCCGGTGATTCTCTGGCGGGATCAAACGCCAATCACCATGGTTGGGAACACACGAGACACCCTACTCAAGGATGGGTGGTACGTCAAGGAACGACGCAACAACAAAACTTCTTATCGGAAAATCGATCTTGATTTCGAGAGAAAACCGATTAAAGAGTACCAGTCTTTTTTCGTTACTAATTTTCCTGATCATGCAGATGTTCCTACGTTGTGGAAGGTATTTGATACGTTTGATTATAATTAGTTGATGTTTTTATTGTCAAGAAACGAGCAAAAACGGGGAAACGATTTACGTTCATACGTTATATGTGTGTTAAACATGCACTAGAGATGAAAAGTCGTTTGTCAGATGTGTGGATGGGCAATTATCACCTATTTGTTGGGGCTTCTAAATTTGATAAGATGAGCAGTCCAAAACAAACCACTGTTAAACCTTCACCACCTAAGGTTCATGTGCCGAAAGTGGTGGAGACAGTGGCTGACAATTTACAGGGTGTTTCTTATGCTTCTAAACTTTCGGCATCTAATACATCATCGAAGATCGTTTTAGATGATGCAGATTTAGTCACCGTTAACAAGGAAGATCATGTTCTTATGGCCAAGGTTAAAGATATTAGTACCTTGTATACTGTGTATCGTGTTTGTTATCTGAAGGATTCACAGACTTCACGATCCAATACGTGGGTGGGTATTGGGTTTGGTTGAAGTTCTCTTCTGAATCAAGCTTGTTAGCTTTTAAAAGTAATGCTAACATTATGTCTATGTTCTCCTGAATTAAAGATGCATTTGATAATTTTATTGTGGACGAAACGATTGTGTGGGTCGAGATGTCAGGCTTACCTACATGTGCATGGGGTTCTAACGCTTTCAAGAAAGTGGCGTCAATTTTTGGGAAATTTCTGTTCTTTGAATCTAATAGTAGAATGCCACTGGCTTCGGGCCGTATATGCATAGCCACTCACGATATGAAACCTATCTTCGAATCTAATAGTAGAATGCCACTGGCTTCAGTGTCGATTTAAATGAAGATTCGAGCTCTAAAGTGGTTGATAAGAAGGATGGGGGGCTACCTAAAATGGACAGTTATGTTGCAGGTGCTAGTAGAGTTACAAAAAGTATCCATGCTGATAACGATGGAACTCATTGTCACAAAACCAATTCGAGTGTTCTTTACCCCCAGGTTACACCGATGTTTTTAATGGCAGGAACGAGAAGGCGATTTCGGGAGGCTCTTGCCACACTCCTTTTACTATTATTAATCATGACATTGCTTCATTTGGGTCTCTTGGTCAAGACTTAAGTGAAGACATTTTTGGTATTGGGGAGTTACTCGGGTATAACATCATGGGTTGTCACAAAACTTTGACACGGGATGGTGGTTACATGGTTTTAAATGAAGATTGTATCAATTAATAGTTGCGGGTCTAAAGATTTTTCCAAGAGAAATTGGTTACGGGATTTATGTATATCTTTGAATGTACAGTTTTTTGGGATCCAGGAGACTAAGATGTCACATTTAAAACTGTATCGTCTAAGGTCTATTTGGGGCAATTCAAACTTTGACTAAGCTATTCGTTTATCACAAAGTTTTTCGGGTGGTAACGTCTCTATATGGGATCCTAATGCGTTTTCCAAGATTAATATGTGGTGTGATTATAATTTTGTGATTGTTAGAGGTTTGTGGATCATAGAAGGCTTGGAGACTTTTATGGTCAATGTGTATGCTCCACAATCATTCAATGATAAGGCATTGATTTGGTCAAAACTATGGTGTTTTATGATTGCTCATCCAGGTAGATATATTGTTCGGGATTGGAACGTTGTTAGACGATCGGACCAACGACATGGCACTGATTTTTGTCATCAAGATTCTAGTTCTTTCAACGACTTTATCGACTCGAATGACCTTTATGAATTTCCCCTCGGTGGTCTTCATTTTACATGGCGCAATAAACCCGGTAATAAACTTAGTAAACTTGAGTGTTTCTTTGTTACGAATAATGTGATTGATGGGTGTTGTTGATTTAAAGGGTACGGTGCTCCCGCGTGGCTATTCTGACCATTCGCCTATCTTACTTTGTTAAGAAAAAATAGACTTCGGACCTACTAATTTTAAGATTTTTGAATCTTGGTTCGTACGCCCAGGTTTTGATACTTTTGTTAAAGAGGCTTGGGAATCTATTTCCAAGGAACAGAATGTAAATGTGGTTCTCAAACTTCGGCATTTGAACTGGAAATTGAAAGATTGGATACATTCGTCTAGATCAAGTGAAGCAATTCGTTTAAAAGAGATTGACCAAAAAACTAATGACTTTGATATGGTGATAGGTGCGCGCAATGCTGATCCGAGTGTTGTTGTTGCTCGTAATCTATTATTCACAGAAAGAGACGATCCTGAAAAATTGATTATTCTTGACTCTTGTCAAAAATCTAGAATCAAATGGGATGTTGAAGGTGACGAGAATTCAAAATTTTTTCATAGTTCCTTAAAGAATAAATGACGTATTCAACATATTCAAGATTTGATGATTGATGAGAATTGGGTTGAGAATCCAGACGATATCAAACATTGTTTTGTATAATCACTTTAAGTCTAAATGTGAGGAATTTAAATCAGGAGGTGAATTTGGCAACATTAACCCACATTGCATTTTATCTAATGATGAAACTAGATTCCTTGAAAGAGAGGTTGCTGATGCGGAGATTAAGAGAGCAGTTTGGGATTGTGGTAGTTCTAAGGCGCCTTTCCGGACGGTATCTCGTTTCGATTCATAAAAAACTTTTGGGATATTCTCCAGCATGACATTTGCAGAGACATAACGGGTTTCTTCTCGAGTGCCTCTATGCCACATGGTGCCAACTCATCGTTTTTCTCACTTATCCATAAGGTGCAAAACCCTGTTCTTATTACAGATTTTAGGCCTATTTCGTTGTAAGGTTTTTTCTACAAGATTGTTACTAAGGTAATTACGCATCGTCTACTTCTTGTTATCGATAAAATTATTAGCCCGGTTCAGTAGACTTTTATATCTGGCCGATAGATCTTGGATGGTCCTCTGATGTTAAGCGAGATAATATCATGATACAAGAAATGTAATAAAAACTGCTTCTTTTTAAGTTGGACTTTGAGAAAGCATATTATTCGGTTCAATGGGATTATTTATTGTTTATGTTGTCGTGGGGTGGATAGATTCTAGGTTGTTTAAAATCAGCTAGAACTTCTGTCATTGTAGCCCGACTAGTGAATTTTCCATTAAGAGAGGCTTACGACATGGTGACCCGTTAAGTCCTTTTTTGTTCTTAATTGTCATGGAAGGTCTCCACTTGGCTTTTCATAGTGCTATGGAGTCAAGAATTATCCGTGGTGTTAAAGCCGGATCGGATCAGATTCATGTATCTCACTTTTTATATGTAGACAACGTTATCATTTTATCATCAGAATGGGGTTGGCAAGAGTTGAATTATATCATGTTAATTCTTGAGGTGTTTTATCTTGTTTCAGGGTTACGAATTAATATGACGAAATACCATATTTTCGGTATCGGGGTCAGCTATTCTTCTGAAGTTGATTCATTCGCGGCTGCAACAGGTACTCGGGTGGGCACGTTTCCTACTAAGTACTTAGGTGTTCCTATTAGGGCTAACATGAATCGTGTGTCTAGTTGGGATTTTTTAGTCGAGAAGTTTCAATCTGAATTATCGTCATGGAAGGCTAATCTACTCTCATCAGGCGGTAGATTGACTTTAGTGAAATCGGTCATGGGGAGTCTTGATATTTATGTTATATCGTTATTCAAGTACCCAGTAACAATTTTGAAACTACTTGAATCTATTCGATCAAGATTTTCTTAGGGCAGTAGTGGCTCGATTAGAAAGATGGCTTGGGTTAAATGGGACTCCTTACTCTCTTCTTTTGACCGCAGTGGACTTAACATAGGCCTCAAAGCTTTTAATCTCGTGTTAATTTTAAAATGGAGATGGCGATATCTAGTTAACCCAAGCGATTTTTGGGTGTCTATCATAAAATCAATACATGACAATAGTTTTGAGAAAGTATCATGCACTAGTCCCACTATTTGGTCCAATATTGTAGCCACTGCTTGTAAAGTTATCACGGATGGGTTACCTCCATTAAATGAGTTTCACATGAAGATTGGCAACGGAAGGAACGTTCGTTTTTGGCATGATTTGTAGTGTGGTAACGAAGTTCTGTCGACTCATTTCAATCGTTTATATCACTTGGACATCAATAAGAATGATTCGGTTAGTGATAAATGAAGCGACCCGTCCTAATCCATAAGGACGAATACGATAACATATGATTACATTGCGAGGTATTGACCTCTATATGATACATTTTACAAACATTGCATTCGTTTTTTTTAAGACAAACTTTCATTTCATCGAAAGTTGACCGCATGCATATCATTTCATAATATATCCAGCTATAATTGACTTAGTAATAATCTTGATGAACTCAACGACTCGAATGCAACGTCTTTTGAAATATGTCATGAATGACTCCAAGTAATATCTCTAAAATGAGCAAATGCACAGCGGAAGATTTCTTTCATACCTGAAAATAAACATGTTTTCAAGTGTCAACCAAAAGGTTGGTGAGTTCATTAGTTTATCATAATCGATCATTTCCATAATTTTAATAGACCACAAGATTTTCATTTTTCATTTCTCATAAATATACATCTCATATCAGGCATTTCGCAAACTGCATAGAGATAAAAATCATTCGTATGGTGAACGCTTGATAACCGAACTAACATGATGCATATAGAATGTCCCCATCATTTCGGGACTCTCATCGGATATGATATCGAAGTACTAAAGCATTCGTAACCCGAATGGGACTTGTCAAGGTCCATACATCTATTTTTAGGATTCGCGTCAATTGGTGGCAATTATAATAAACACCAATTCTTAGGCTACCAAGCTAGAAAGGGGCATATCCAAATTCGATAATCCAATCATAGAATGTAATTTTCGATTACTTGTGTCTATTTCATAAAACATTTATAAAAGCAGCGCATGTATTCTCAGTCCCAAAAATATATATTGCAAAAGCATTTAAAAAGGGAGCAAATGAAACTCACAATACTGTATTTTGTAGTAAGAATACATATGACGACATTGAACAACTAAACAATGCAGGGTTGGCCTCGGATTCACGAACCTATATCATTTGTATATATATTAATACATATACTTGTAATCGAATAATTCTATATATTATTATTAATGATGTATTTGTTATATTTAGTAATTTATAAGTTTCATTATTTATTTATATATTTTCATTTTTATATATAGAAATTTTAATATAGTTAAGTTATGTAATTTAAATATATTTGTGTATATGTAATCTTTATTTTTATACTTATAACCTTAACAATATCTTCAAAACCTTTATTTTCATAATCATAATAATTTTAATAATATTGATAATATTACTAATAATAATAATAATGATAGTAAAGATGTTACTTTTAATGATACTATTAGTTTTAACAAAAAAAAAAATGATAGGTTTAAAAATAATATTGTTTTTTTAGTAATAATGGTATTACTAATAATACTAATACTGATAATAATAATAATTATAATAATTTTACTACTAATGATATTAGTGATAATGGTAATACTAATAATAATAATGATATTATTAAAAATGGTTCTTATGTAAATAATAATAATAATAATAGTAATACTAATAATTACAAAAATGATATTAATACTAATATTAGTGAAAATAATTATAACTTGTATTATTTTTATAATAACAATAATAATAGTCGTAATCATAATCATAATAATAATAGTAGTACTAAAATGATTAATTAATAATGATAATAACATTAATAATACTTATAATAATAATAATAATAATAATAATAATAATAATAATAATAATAATAATAATAATAATATAATAATAATAATAATAATAATAATAATAATAATAATAATAATAATAATAATAATAATAATAATAATTGTTATAACACTTATTATGATACTAATAATAATTATTATAACACTTATAATAACAATAATAATAATAACAACAATAACAAAAATCATAATAATAATAATAATAATAATAATAATAATAATAATAATAATAATAATAATAATAATAATAATAATAATAATAATAATAATATTAATAATAATAATAATAATAATAATAATAATAATAATAACAATAATAATAATAATAATAATAAATAAAAATGAGAAAACTACCTCCCAATGAAAAAGTTCCAAAAAATATAACTGCCCACGCCCGGGTTCGAACCCAAGACCTCTCGTTCACCCACAACATCCCCTTAACCACTCGTCTGATTCTATTTATCTGTTTTAAACTCAACCTAAATATATATAACCCGATTCATATTCTGTTTCCTTATCTTCTCCTTCTTCTTCGCCACTTAACTCGACCAGAGGTGAAATCAACTAATTAACTAATTTATTTTGGTTCTTCAATTGAATCAGAATTTATCAGTATTGGTGCAAGGAATTAATTAAAACAGAAAAAAACTTTTGAGCAGCAGCAGACCTCGAACAAACATATAAGAACTCCAAATGCGTTTTAAAAATCTAGACACTTTTAGGTTAAACTTACAACATGAAATAGGTTGCAAAATTCTTTTAGAAACTACCTGTACCCTTAATTGAATCTAAAACCTCAACTGGAAATCGAATTTCGCGATGAACACACACTTTGACTTTTTGAAACTGAATCTTTGACTTCAAAATTCGAATCCGATATTAAGAATTGGAGGCTAGAATTTTGCAGATAGTTTAAGTAAGAGACTCCTATCAAAACTGCATTAACACATTTTAAAAATTTATATCAAAATCGATCAAATTGAAAAATGGAAAGGAAACAGGGTAGTCGACTGGGTTTTATTCAGTTTTTGTTTTAATCTGCCAATTTGAAAGCGATTAGATATAATTAAGGTTATGAATTGATAATGTGGGTCGACTGATGTCATTTACACTGAATGTGATTAAGTCCTATAGCATACAATGGTTGACAGAATTCAAATCAGGTACAAAAAATAAAATAAAAAAAATTAAAAGGGAAGTTGATTGATAATATAATGGTACGATCGAGAATGATGTTTATCAATTTGAGGGACAGAAAACAAAATCGTTTATAGGGTGATAACGATGTGAAACTAAATCTGATGATCTTTTATGTATATGTACGTATATTTATATTGTTAATTATTAATATATTAATAATACTAATTTATGTATACTTATATATATCAGTAATCTATTTTTGTAAATATCTGTTTTTATATATATATATCTGAATATACATTTATATATATCAGTATCTATATAGTATCTATATATCGTATGTATATGTAATGTATCACTTAATATTAATAATAATACTTAATAATAATAATTGATAATTGTATTTATAATAAAAATTAAAATTCTAATAATATTCATAATAATATTAATGTAAAAAAAATGATAATATTAATATTATTAATGATAATAATGAATTGTATCATTTTCTAATAATTGAAATGATAATGGTAAAAATAATTTATAATAATAATAATTATTATTAATAATAATAATATTCAATAATAATACTAATACTTATCAAATGACAAAAATTATAATTACTGATTTTGATATTAACAATGATAACTATATTATTAATACTAATAGTAACATAACAATTCTTATGTATCAAATTTCATAAAATAACTTTTAAGTATAAATATAATTAATAATAATAATAATAATAATAATAATATAATAACCAAAATTAAACTTGTAATTTCATCTAATATATTTATATTACAATTTATATTATATATTATACGAATATATCTATTGAATAGTTAATATTTATATATTTTATAAATGTTACAATTTAATAGTTATTAATAGAAATAGATTCATAATAATATTATATATATATATATATATATATATATTTAATAATAACTTAATTACTTTATTTGTTATTTTACATTTTTAATTCTAATTGATAAGTGTATACCTTATTAATTCAAGATATTATATATATATATATATATATATATATATATATATATATATATATATACACTTATATATATATATATATATATATATATATATATATATATATATACACTTATATATATATATATATATATATATATATATAAGTGTATATATATATATATATATATATATATATATATATATATATATATATATATATATATATATATATATATATATATATATATATATTTACATAATTATTTACACACATTTGTTCGTGAATCGTCGGGTAAGGTCCAATGGATAGTTAGATGTATGAAATTATATAAAACGTCGATTTACTTAACTTGTCGATATTTATCCTCTAAGTTTTCTACATTTCATAATTTTACCTTTTCATTAAATAATATAAAAGTTAAACAGTTATCTTATCAAAAGTCACGATGAAATTATTGTAAAGTATACATTGAAAATTAAGCTGAAATCTCCACTAACTTATGTCTAGTTATCGTTAATTGACACATTTGTTCTTTTATGTAAATCACTTTACCATTTTCCGAATATTGTTAAAAAGAACAGATTTCTCAAATCTTAGTGAACCTCATAACAGAGACCCGTAAACATATTACAATGTATCTGATAATTCAATCATCTGATATATTTTTTTTAATTCTGTTGATAAATGTATTGAAATAAATAAATTCATGTTAAGTATTATACATCTAATACTTTGTTAACGTTTTCAATTAATATAACTATATATTAGATATACATATCTATATATACATAAATGTTCGTGAATCATTGGGAATATTCGAAGGGTTAATTGAACACATAAACATGGTTCAAAATTTTTGAGACTCAACATAACAGACTTTGCTTAGCGTGTTGAAATCATATAAAGATTAAGTTTAAATTTGGTCGAAAATTTCCGGGTCGTCACAGTACCTACCCGTTAAAGAAATTTCGTCCTCGAAATTTGATCGAGGTCATCATGGGTAACAATAAGAATGTTTTCATGACAAATATGACTTGATAAATAGAATTTTTATCATCATTGAGTAATATGAATAAAAGCATTTGATTTTTATGAAGAGTACTAGTGAAGTTATCACATAAGGGTTAAATAAGGAAGGGTAGATTCGCCATATCTTTTGACGTAGGTATGATTGATTTCCAGAGTTCAAGGGATTTGAAGAAAATCTTCGTAATAAGATTTGATTCTTCGGTAATCAAGGAAACTAGGATCCGCTTTAAATGCGATCATCTGCTTTGATTGTTCTGTCAGATATCTTACTATAAATTCACCCCCTTCGTTTCCTTACAACTCACACTTCTATCCTTTCTCCTTCAACTCATACTTTTAAAGCATTCATCAATGTGCTTCATCCAGTTCTGCTTCTTGATATATTCCTAACCTTCATATCTGTCATTCTTCTTTTTCGTCTACCACCGGAATAATCTATTTACTTCTACTATACTCTTGGTTTTATAGTGTTTTTAGTTCTCTCGTATCTTTATATTGCTATATGCATCGATATATATGGTTTGTAATTTCTGGGTTGTTGTTGGGCTTTATATCTTCCATTATATTTCAAAGTCCCTGTTTTTGTCTTCTATAATCATTATCATCCACAGTTAATGTTTTCTCTGATTTGCTACGATTTATACCCCAATTTCTCTTTCAGAGTTTCATTCTTTCGTTTCTTCTTCTTGCGATTAAACACCGCTTGTAATGGTCCAGAATTCGCAGATATGAGTTTCGGAATGAACATAGTTAATGTCCTAAGAAGGAAATGGTAATGGCACGATCTTGAATTGTTAAATTACCAGAATACCCTGGAAAAGACCGAATCATCAAGAAATATTTTCTTGATATTTTAGAGGTTAAATAGAATACAAGAGTCGTGTAACATGGCACATGATGATGTTATGATCTATGAATCATCACGTTCCATTTAGAGACTCAGCATGAATTACTGTAATATAATCACGTTGATCAAGTGTCATTATATTATATTAACTCATGCTTCAATTCCCAACATTACTTCAAAAACATTCACATTTTAAATTTGAATTTTTCAGAATTTAGACACTAACACAGTTTCTTTTATGTTATAACGCAGATATTGCGAAGAGATAAATGATTTCAGATAAGAATAGTTACGAAAATATCTTCAGAAATATCGAGGATATTTATAATGAAAGATATGATGATATCTTAGAATTTCTATTATCGATGAATGATGAAGAAGATTTGTCTATAAAGGTTTAGAATAAGGAGTAATGTCTTTGCTACCGATTTCAGCAGACACTGAATCATTTGGATCCTTTGAAGGTAGATTTCGTCCTTGTGATTTGTCCACAGCCTCCTTCATGGTCTGCTCAATCCGTTTTCCAATTCCAAACCTTCTCTTTTTCTCAGCTTTACCACCATACTATTCTTTATCATCAAACTTTTGACTGTTAAAGTTGTTTACAGTTTTTGCTGCTTCATCAGCATTTTTTCTAATTTCGGAGAACTAGTTCATAGTTTGGGATATTTTTCAGAAACTTCACATTCGAAGTATTTAAGTCTAAGAAATAGACGTTATATGTATACATATAATTGTTGAAGTGAAAACTGCTGCGAGATTCGAAATTGATGATTGATGATTTCCGGTAGTTGGTATGGCAATTATTGTTACAGGATGTAGGTGAGTACATGATGAGGTTTCATGAATAATCCAGATATTTTTCAGAGAAAGACTAAGCCGAAGTTGCTGGTACAACTGCTGATAATATAGTGGAATATAAAAGGTTCTCCGGTAACGATGGCGAAAAAAACAATGTATATATCGAGGTTGTAATAAGACTAGTTCTACTGAAGAGTCGAAGTTGACTTGCTGGAGCTGTTACGAAACTGGCTACTTTGAAGAGGAATTGCAAGGTTATTTTCGGTAAAAACAATGCTAAGGGATCTTGCACAGTTTGGAAGTCAAAGTATCGCTTCGAAAGATGTAAGGATCTAAGAGTGATTTTTTTTTTGATTATATCTCTACTTGGATTCTGATATGTTAAAATCAGAATATGTAATTAGATTCGAATGAGTATAGTTGTTTTGATTTCTATAAAAGAATGTATACTGTCGTGAAAGTAAGGAGTATAGTTGATGATTTGCTGAATCAGAATCTATGAATATAACATATTAATTGTGAATTTTATATATCTCTCGGGTATTACCTACCCGTTAAAAAAAAATTTCACAAGTAATGTTTTGTATTAGAGAATTTTATTACAATATTTATGAAAATATATGTATATTTTCTTCAGATGTAATACAGATTAAATGAGTTAATATCATATTAAGCTCATTTGATTTTTCGGCTTGAATTAGAATGAATAATCTCTAAAACATTAGAGATTACATAATCTTCGCGGAGTATTTCACTAATATAATCAATACTTCAATTTTTTTTATTGATATTCCATGGTGAAGGATGTTGATGCTCGTAGAATTCTTGCAAACTTCGCAAGGTACGATTGATGTTTCTAGAAAGTTTTGAGTGTATCGAAAGTGTAAAATCAAACATGTGATTGAATAATACACTTGGTTTGTTATGGAATGGAATTCATTGAGTTGAAACACAGATTGTAGTTAACGATGGTTAGGTTGTTAACGAAAGATGTACATCATAGCATATTAGTAATATGAATTTAAACGAGTAGTATCTACCATTTTTCAGTTCATACTTAATAGCTTAGTGCGAAAAGATTTATGATGGTTTTAAAATTTATATATATAAGATATACATATAAATTCTTTAGAGGAATTGAGTTAATACTTCATAATTCATTGATACAATATATTCGTTGTTGATTTGTAATGATGTCCACGGGGATTCTTGAACTGGTGAAGCTTGTGATGTTAGAGGTGCTGCTGATTCTGACGATGTTGACAGCACTGACTGTGCTGGTGAGGCTAAGGGTACTGTTGATGCTGTTGATAAAACAAGTCTAGCTTGTACCTTACGCACCATTCTTGTTAGGGTTTCTACTCTTCCTTTTATCATTTTGGTTCACTCATCTGATTTATGGTTAGGGCTAGAATAGATAATCTCTAAGATTATAGATTATATAATCGCCATAGGATATCTCTCCGATGAAGTTATGAATCCATACTTCATCATTTGTTGTTGTTGATACTCCCTGGTATCTATGGTGCGTATGATGTTGATATTCGAGGTACAGATTGTGATGTTGAGGCGTGTGATGGGAATGTTGTTGTTGGTGGTAATGGTACTGTTGGTGTTGATGTTGGTGGTACCGTTGATGCCGGTGATGCTGCTGGTGCTTATGGTATTGAGGCTTGCGATGTGGGTGTTAGTGGCGGTACTGGTGTCGCTGATGGTGCTTGTAATCTTTGCACCATACGTTCCAAAGCCACTACTCGAGCGCGAAGCTCGTTGACTTCTTCTATCATACCGGGATGATTGGTGGTTCGGATGATCGGATAAATAAGGTTTAGAATATGGGATAGTATATAATCGTGACGAGATACTCTAGCAATGAGTGAGAAAATGGTGTCTTGAACAGGTTCGCCGGTAAGTGCTTCATGTTCATCGCCAAGAGGGCAATGTGGTGGATGGAAGGGATCACCTTCTTCCTGTCTCCAATGATTGAGTAGACTACGAACCCATCCCCAATTCATCCAGAATAGATGATGGCTAATTGGTTGATCCATTCCGGTCACACTGCTTTCAGAGCTTGAGTGGAATTCCATATCGGAATCCGAGGGACTTGAACTAGTGGCGAGTTCTATTTCATACAATTGAATAAAGGATTTTTCGATATGAAATGATTTTCGGCTATCGGATGGTATTCTAATTAAATAGAGTATCCATATATATAGAACAAAAGATCTCGTAGATTACGGAGGAATTTATGGAATATGTCAGGCAGAGTTTACAGTAACAGATACGCGGAGATATGAATTAGCAGATACGCTAAGATATGAATTTTGTCTATACACTATTCATGCAATCAATGCAGTAAGATGTGTCTAGACGAAGAATGATAAGCAGGTAATTTTCGACAAAAATGATAAGCAAAACTTTTGACATGAAGACCAGGTTCAAGTCCAGACCCATTAATGTAACCTAACAAGTACTAGGTCGAAGTCCAGACTCACTAATGCATTCTAACAACTACCTGTTAGACACACTAATGCAGGCCTGGTTCGCTAAGACCACCGCTCTGATACCACATGAAGCGACCCGTCCTAATCCATAAGGATGAATACGATAACATATGATTACATTGCGAGGTATTGACCTCTATATGATACATTTTACAAATATTGCATTCGTTTTTTATAAAGGCAAACTTTCATTTCATCGAAAGTTGACGGCATGCATAATATTTCATAATATATCCAGCTATAATTGACTTAGTAATAATCTTGATGAACTCAACGACTCAAATGCAACGTCTTTTGAAATATGTCATGAATGACTCCAAGTAATATCTCTAAAATGAGCAAATGCACATCGAAAGATTTCTTTCATACCTGAGAATAAACATGCTTTCAAGTGTCAACCAAAAGGTTGGTGAGTTCATTAGTTTATCATAATCGATCATTTCCATAATTTTAATAGACCACAAGATTTTCATTTTTCATTTCTCATAAATATACATCTCATATCAGGCATTTCGCAAACTGCATAGAGATAAAAATCATTCGTATGCTGAACGCTTGATAACCGAACTAACAGGATGCATATAGAATATCCCCATCATTCCAGGACTCTCATCGGATATGATATCGAAGTACTTAAGCATTCATAACCCGAATGGGACTTGTCAAGGTCTATAGATCTATCTTTAGGATTCGCGTCAATTGGTGGCAATTATAATAAACACTAATTCTTAGGCTACCAAGCTAAAAAGGGGCATATCCAAATTCGATTATCCAACCATAGAATGTAATTTTCGATTACTTGTGTCTATTTCATAAAACATTTATAAAAGCAGCGCATGTATTCTCAGTCCCAAAAATATATATTGCAAAAGCATTTAAAAAGGGAGCAAATGAAACTCACAATACTGTATTTTGTAGTAAAAATACATATGACGACATTGAACAACTGAACAATGCAGGGTTGGCCTTGGATTCACGAACCTATATCATTTGTATATATATTAATACATATACTTGTAATCGAATAATTCTATATATTATTATTAATGATGTATTTGTTATATTTAATAATTTATAAGTTTCATTATTTATTTATATATTTTCATTTTTATGTATAGAAATTTTAATATAGTTAAGTTATGTAATTTAAATATATTTATGTATATGTAATCTTTATTTTTATACTTATAACCTTAACAATATCTCTAAAACCTTTATTTTCATAATCATAGTAATTTTAATGATATTGATAATATTACTAATAATAATAATAATGAAAGTAAAGATGTTAATTTTAATGATACTATTAGTTTTAAAAAAGAACGACAGGTTTAAAAATAATATTTTTTTAGTAATAATGGTATTACTAATAATACTAATACTGATAATAATAATAATGATAATAATTTTACTACTAATGATATTAGTGATAATGGTAATACTAATAATAATAATGATATTGTTAAAAATGGTTCTTATGTTAATAATAATAATAGTAATACTAATAATTACAAAAATGATATTAATACTAATATTAGTGAAAATAATTATAACTTGTATTATTTTTATAATATAATAACAATAATAATAGTCCTAATCATAATCATAATAATAATAGTAGTACTAAAATGATTAATTAATAATGATAATAACATTAATAATACTTATAGTAATAATAATAATAATTGTTATAACACTTATTATGATACTAATAATAATTATTATAACACTTATAATAATAATAATAATAATAATAATAATAATAATAACAACAACAATAACAAAAATCATAATAATAATAATAATAATAATAATAATAATAATAATAATAATAATAATAATAATAAATAAATAAATAAATAAATAAATAAAAATGAGAAAACTACCTCCCAATGAAAAAGTTCCAAAAAATATAACTGCCCACGCCCGGGTTCGAACCCAAGACCTCTCATTCACCCACAACATCCCCTTAACCACTCGTCTGATTCTATTTATTTGTCTTAAACTCAACCTAAATATATATAACCCGATTCATATTCTGTTTCCTTATCTTCTCCTTCTTCTTCGCCACTTAACTCGACCAGAGGTGAAATCAACTAATTAACTAATTTATTTTGGTTCTTTAATTGAATCAGAATTTATCAGTATTGGTGCAAGGAATTAATTAAAATAGAAAAACAACTTTTGAGCAGCAGCAGACCTCGAACAAACATATAAGAACTCCAAATGTGTTTTAAAAATATAGACACTTTTAGGTTAAACTTACAACATGAAATAGGTTACAAAATTCTTTTAGAAACTACCTGTACCCTTAATTGAATCTAAAACCTCAACTGGAAATCGAATTTCGCGATGAACACACACTTTGACTTTTTGAAACTGAATCTTTGACTCCAAAATTCGAATCCGATATTAAGAATTGGAGGCTAGGATTTTGCAGATAGTTTAAGTAAGAGACTCCTATCAAAACTGCATTAACACATTTTAAAATTTTATATCAAAATCAATCAAATTGAAAAATGGAAAGGAAACAGGGCAGTCGACTGGGTTTTATTCAGTTTTTGTTTTAATCTACCAATTTGAAAGCGATTAGAGATAATTGAGGTTATGAATTGATAATGTGGGTCGACTGATGTCATTTACACTGAATGTGATTAAGTCCTATAGCATATAATGGTTGACAGAATTCAAATCAGGTACAAAAAAAAAATAAAAAAAAAATTAAAAGGGAAGTTGATTGATAATATAATGGTACGATCGAGAATGATGTTTATCAATTTGAGGGACAGAAAACAAAATTGTTTATAGGGTGATAACGATATGAAACTGAATCTGATGATCTTTTATGTATATGTACGTATATTTATATTGTTAATTATTAATATATTAATAATACTAATTTATGTATACTTATATATATCAGTAATCTATTTTTGTAAATATCTGTTTATATATATATATATATATATATATATATATATATATATACATATATATATCTGAATATACATTTATATATATCAGTATCTATATAGTATCTATATATCGTATGTATATGTAATGTATCGATTAATATTAATAATAATACTTAATAATAATAATAATTGATAATTGTATTTATAATAAAAATTAAAATTCTAATAATATTCATAATAATATTAATGTAAAAAAATGATATTATTAATATTATTAATGATAATAATGAATTGTATCATTTTCTAATAATTAAAATGATAATGATAATAATAATTTATAATAATAATAATTATTATTAATAATAATAATATTCAATAATAATACTAATACTTATCAAATGACAAAAATTATAATTACTGATTTTGAAATTAACAATGATAACTATATTATTAATACTAATAGTAACATAACAATTCTTATGTATCAAATTTCATAAAATAACTTTCAAGTATAAATAATAATAATAATAATAATAATAATAATAATAATAATAACGAATATAATAATAATCATATAATAACCAAAATTAAACTTGTAATTTCATCTAATATATTTATATTACAATTTATATTATATATTATACGAATATATCTATTGAATAGTTAATATTTATATATTTTATAAATGTTACAATATAATAGTTATTAATAGAAATAGATTCATAATAATATTATATATATATATATATATATATATATATATATATATATATATATATATATATATATATATATATATATATATATTCATTTTAATAATAACTTAATTACTTTATTTGTTATTTTATATTTTTAGTTCTAATTGATAAGTGTATACCTTATTAATTCAAGATATTATATATATATATATACACTTATATATATATATATATATATATATATATATATATATATATATATATATATATATATTTACATAATTATTTACACACATTTGTTCGTGAATCGTCAGGTAAGGTCCAATAGATAGTTAGATGTATGAAATTATATAAAACGTTGATTTACTTTACTTGTCGATATTTATCCTCTAAGTCACGATGAAATTATTGTAAAGTATACATTGAAAATTAAGCTGAAATCTCCACTAACTTATGTCTAGTTATCGTTAATTGACACATTTGTTCTTTCATGTAAATCACTTTACCATTTTTCGAATATTGTTAAAAAGAACAGATTTCTCAAATCTTAGTGAACCTCATAACAGAGACCCGTAAACATATTACAATGTATCTGATAATTCAATCATCTGATATATTTTTTTTTAATTCTGTTGATAAATGTATTGAAACAAATAAATTCATGTTAAGTATTATACATCTAATACTTTGTTAACGTTTTCAATTAATATAACTATATATTAGATATACATATCTATATATACATAAATGTTCGTGAATCACTGGGAATATTCGAAGGGTTAATTAAACACATAAACATGGTTCAAAATTTTTGAGACTCAACATAACAGACTTTGCTTTTCGTGTTGAAATCATATAAAGATTAAGTTTAAATTTGGTCGGAAATTTCCGGATCGTCACAATAAATGGGTTGATGGTGATTGGCAATGGGTGTGGTCTAGAGGAAATATTGGTAACCGTAATTGTGCTTCTCTTGATTTACTTCACGCTACTCTTCAACAAGTATCGATTTCAGATAGAGATGATAGTTGGTTATTTGATTGTTCATCTGATGGCGTGTTCACTGTTAAATCAGCCAGAGAAACAATCGATTCCATTCTTCTCCCTTTGTCTAGTTCGAGGACTGTTTGGTTCAAGTTTATCCCACGAAAAGTTAACAATTTTTTATGGAGATTGAATCTTAACTCTTTATCGGTTCGTTGAAATTTATCCGCGAAGGATGTAGAGATTAGTACTATTGTTTGCCCGACTTGTAACAACGAGATCGAGACCAGGGATCACCTTTTTCTCGAGTGTCAGTTTGCTAAGGAGATATGGCATAAGGTTAGAATTTGGTTAAATTGTTCATTACCATCGTTCAACTCATGGCCTAATTTTCTCAGTTGGATTGAAGCCACTCACTTATCTTCTTTGTCTAAGAATCGAATTGTTGCGGTGGTGGCTACATCATTATGGGCTTTATGGCGGTTCAGGAACGGAGTCATTTTTAGTGAGTCATTTTGTAGTAAAAGTAGCTTATTTGATGTAATTAGATTGTTTTCTTATCGTTGGATTAAAAATAGAAGTCATTTAGTGTCAAATTGGAACTTATGGTACTCTATGCCGGTGTATTTTTCTACCTTAACTACTTGCTAGGGAGCGTTTAATATATACAGTTTTTTGACCGTTAATAAAAAAACAATTGCAATAGACATGGACAAACTTATAAGAAATGATAAACAGTTACGAAAATACACTCTAAATTGGGGGGGGGGGGGTGACTTCAAATTTGCTTATTTGAATGCCTAACACTTATTTTTATAAGGAAAAAAACAAATCCAAACACAATCTCGAAACTGCTTTTCAGCTTATATGCTTTTTTTTAACAGCGATTGGGATCACCTGAGGGGGACTAAACCACTCGTTGCGATCATCTTCCGTTTAGACTATGACGATGTAGCGATAATAACCCCGCCCCCATCGCTGCATGGGAGGAAACTTTTAAACCGATCCAAGGGCACGACCAAGTAAAACCCCTACCCTTTAGCCCCCAAACGATATGGCAAAGGTGCCATAGGTGGATACTTCATGGCAGGGATGAAATTGTGTTTTTAATATGTAGTCAACGGGGGTCGAACTCCTGACCTCCTCTAAAGGAGTCAGGCCACCAACTGCTGGACCACATCACAACTTCAGCTTATATGCTTTAAAATGGAATTATCACATGAAAATAAGCATGTTGTTACTCTATTAGTTTTAAGGCAATAAGCACTTTGACCATTTTTACTAAGCTCCGTTTTTAAGGCAATAAGCACTTTG
Organism: Rutidosis leptorrhynchoides; assembly: GCF_046630445.1. Lineage (NCBI taxonomy): Eukaryota > Viridiplantae > Streptophyta > Magnoliopsida > Asterales > Asteraceae > Rutidosis > Rutidosis leptorrhynchoides. Next base: position 160,401,898 of record NC_092343.1, on the reverse strand, counting down.
ACCATTTTTACTAAGCACATGAAAAGGTGTGTGAGAGCCAACAAGTCAACCTAATCCGATCCAAAACCTTTTGACCATTTTTTACTTAGCACTATTAACACTAGCCCGTTTTATCAATTACGCATTTTAATCCATTACTTTATCCAGTTCAACTTTCGCCTTTCATAACCTCAAATATATGTAGACAGATAAAGGAGTCCACTTTAAAGAGTATATATTAGATAAGATATGCTATTTACAAAATAAAAAAACTTTACATGTTTACGAATTTACGATATGGTATAGGTTATTTGACACCGAAACTAGCATCTCTATAGCATATTCTACAAGGACAATCTGAAAGTCAAAACTATTGTTCTTATACAAATTCCACAGTGACCTGAGATGTGATTTCCAATTTAAGGATGTGCTATACAAATTATGTAAAACATATGTTTATACTTATTTGATTCCCTCAAAATTAAACAATCTATCATCACATAAAAGCATAGTCATTAAAATACATACAAACATACAACATAAAAAATCATCTCTTACTAATAGAAATCAAATCACACACTATTTACTACTCTTACAATCTAACAAGCAACTCATATAAATTGTAATTAAAAGATATTTAAACCCATCATAGAAAATAAACCAACTACAATTCAAATTGAAATATCTTGATGTTGTTCATCCACAGTCCTGGCATAACCAGTCAGTCCAATAGTGGCTCCTATTAGTAATATTCCCTACAATTCAGGAAACTCGATTTCAAATCAGCGTATGTATATGTATTACTATTTAAGAAACTATTCTTGTAAAAAAAGTGAACTTAAACTTTTAATCAGTTTACCATTTTCTCAATCAGATAAAACTGTTTTATTCTTTTTCATGTTCTCTCTTTTTAACCATTTTGTGAAATAATTTTCTAAAGAAATTCAGCACACGAATTGTTGAGTAATATCATTCTCATCCCACATCGGCTAAGCACCTAAATATTGTGATGCTTATAATAGCTTGGGTTCCTCATCCCCTTGAGTTAACTTTTGGGGTTGAATTGGGCTCAAGTCTATTATTTCACATGGTATCAGAGCTACGGTTATTAATGTTGGGACCGCGCCAACAGTAATCTGCGCCTCGTGTGAGGGGGCGTGTTGAGTAATATCATTCTCATCCCACATCGATATGCGCCTCGTGTGAGGGGGCGTGTTGAGTAATATCATTCTCATCCCACATCGGCTAGGCACCTAAATCTTGTGGTGCTTATAATAGCTTGGGTTCCTCATCCCCTTGAGTTAACTTTTGATGTTGGGACCGCGCTAACAGTAATCTGTGCCTCATGTGGCCTCGTGTGAGGGGGCGTGTAGAGTAATATCATTCTCATCCCACATCGGCTAGGCACCTAAATCTTGTTTCCTCATCCCCTTGAGTTAACTTTTGATGTTGGGACCGCGCCAACAGTAATCTGCTCCTCATGTGGCCTCGTGTGAGGGGGCGTGTAGAGTAATATCATTCTCATCCCACATCGGCTAGGCACCTAAATCTTGTGGTGCTTATAATAGCTTGGGTTCCTCATCCCTTGAGTTAACTTTTAATGTTGGGACCGCGCCAACAGTAATCTGCCCCTCATGTGAGGGGGGCGTGTTGAGTAATATCATTCTCTTCCCACATCGGCTAGGCACCTAAATATTGTGGTGCTTATAATAGCTTGGGTTCCTCATCCCATTGAGTTAACTTTTGGAGTTAAATTGGGCTAAGTATATTATTTCACACGAATACTTTCTAAAAAAGCATAAGTAATAAAATTAAACGAAAAATGGTCACCTTTCAAGAAGAACGAGGAGTATTAGGTTTAACAGCAGCACCGGAAGAAATAAAAAATGTCTGGTGTAGCAAAACACATAAGTAATAAAATTAAACGAAAAAAGGTCACCTTTCACGAAGAACGAGGAGTATTAGGTTTAACAGCAGCACCGGAAGAAATAAAAAATGTCTGGTGTAGCAGCAGAAACCGCCATTTACTTCATCTTCTTTGTTAAACATTCTTTAATAAATCTTGATACAATCCTTTCAGCCATTTTCCTTTTTACTCAAAATCTGTTGAAAATATGAGATTTTTGGTGTTTTAAGCTTATGAATTGAACTGGGTTTTTGGAAATTAAAATAGTCTGGTTGGTGTTTTATTATGAGTGGAAATAAATTAATCAAATTGAATATTAGGGTGCGTTTAATAAAATTGAATGATTTAGCGTTGAATGGTTCAAAATCTGAATGGTTCAAAGTCTCTGAATAAAGTTTGTTCTGAATGAAAATAAGTTATTTGATAATCATTTAGAATAAACAATATAAACTGAGTAAAATTACCTTATCAAAGTGTAACATGAATAAAATATTCAATATACTTGTTAGTTAAGTGTTCATGATAGGATTTGAGGAGAAAATTACTGAAAATTTAGGCTCTTAATGGTAAAGAGAGTGTTTCATCTCTGAATGGTTCAACACTGAATTCTGAATCATTCAGCACCATATGTTATTCAGAGGTCAGAAACAAACGCACTGAATGCTGGATGACTCAGTATTCAACACTTAACCATTCCATTAAGAGGCAAACAAACGCACCCTTAGTTTAAGGAACGAATTTATGAATGAGTATATATGGTTTGTTTATCGAGTATATATGGTTTGTTTATTATCGAAGAAGGAAAGAAATTGAAGAATTTGTGTGCTTTTCTTTTACTCTGATGGTCCTCCAGTTTGCACTTGTAACGTCAATGGTCCCTGTCACTAAAGATCACTAAATAATTTCCTTAAGTTTTGGCATGTGCGAAACACATGAGGGTCAATCTGGCACTTTACTAGTTTTTTTTTTTTTTTTTTATCATCAAGCTCACCATTCAACCCTCCATCAAACTCATATTCATATCTAAAACCCCACTTTCGTCATTGCAAACTTTCATCATCCCCAAAGTCTCAAAGTTGAATAAATTAAAATCCACACATCACCATATATTAAATAATACACTACTACATTCCGGCACAAAAGACGTGTTAAAAATCCTTTTTAAACGTGTTGCACAACACCTCTACATGTGACAGCTTCAATTGAGGGATCACATATAGTGCGGTCCAAGGAACCGCTCTAAAAACTCTCAAGTAGACGTGTTGTCAAATCGTTAGACAAGGCTATTTTAGACGTGTTCCGTTATGTCTTTTAGACGTGTTCCGTTATGTCTATTAGACGTGTTCAGTTAGTTGCAATTAGACGTGTTCCGTTAGTTGCAATTAGACGTGGTAAATATTAACCCTGGTTAAAATCCCAAATATTTTAAATAATACCCCTCAAATTCTCAAATATTTTAAATAATACCCGCCAAATACCAAAATGCACCAAATATACCAAATTAATTTATTACAAAACCAAACTATATATACAAATATCATATAAATATCTTTAAAGTATTTACAAAAAAAAAAAAAAAATCATAAATGTAATTTACAATGGAGGAAACTATAAACTAAAAAAGATAGCTAGCTAGTTCTTTGAACACTCATCTAACATATCATCCCTCTCCCAAAGCACTTATGTATGAAACTTCTGCCTTCTTATTGGCCTCGTCCCCATTAGTCCCCTCCTGCTGCCTTCCACCAACAACATTTTAATGCAAACTAACAACAACATATACAAATAAAATGCCAATTAGCTTAAAAAAGGTAATTAAGATTACAAATCCAAACTTGAAAAGGTAACCAAGAATACAAATCTAACAACGAACATCAATGTAGTTTATAATGAGCAACAAAGTAACCAGATTTTGGTTCACTACAAAGCTACCAAAATTTTTAAACGAAACGAAATCGTACTTACTCATATAAGTAATCGTTGCCTCCAAATCATCTCACGTTTCACCTCTTATTGCATCAATTTGTATCTTTATAGCTAATCAACCTTCTTCGTTTTCTAAAATTGGAAACTAACTACGAACCAGCAAAATACAAAATCATTGAGTGATCAAATAATGTTTTAATCATTACTTGCAAAACATAGCTATAGACAATGCATAAAAGTCAACATAAATATCAAATATATATTATTCAGATTAATGAGCTATATATTTATTTCAATTTACAAAAGAGTGTAGATTGCAGCTAGCCCAAAGGTAATCTATATATGCAAGCAGAATGTAGGTAGTTATATAACAAATGTATGGTAGTGATGCGTTCGTGTAATATTCATCTTTTACCCTCTAAATTTATACATGATTCAAACACTGCAAATAAGCACACACAACTAACTAGCACGTAGAACCCGGTTATTATAGTACTTTATTATAAGTATTCGTTTCAAGTTTATCACAAGAGAGTGGTGTAAGTTGGATAATTGAAACTATTAATTGTCCTAGGGTTTGTTTGATTGGGGGGTTTTGATTGATTTTGATTAACAACTAAAACTTTCACAATTAAACAAACTTAAACTTAACAAGTAAGCTAGTAGCAAGTAACAAGTAACGAAATATTAAGACTTAAATCAAATTAACTAAGAAGTGTTCACTTATCTAATCCTCTCTATGCTTGACATGCCCCGTTTTACCTATTTTGCTATCTCATTTGTTGTCGAACTATTAAATGTTTAGCATCACTACTAAACCTCAAATCAAATAACACTCAGCGAATTCACATAAGCATTGCATTCTAAGATCGAGTTAAGCATGATTTGGTCATTGAGATTGAGCTTGGGTTAAAATCACTTAAAACCCCCAACTATCGAAATCACTTAAGATAATCGACACTACTATGTTGACTAAAGGCCAATTGAAAACCAACCTAGATCAAGAACACAATCACTTGCAATTCTTAAGCTAGTTGTCTAGATCACCTAAGGTGTTGAAGCACACATTGATTCACTTCTCAAATCACTAAGAGAGCTACTCAACATATGTAATCAAAGTCAAGCCTAAAACAAACTCATAGCAATGGATCTTTAGCCAACTCAACAACACATGATCATGTAATTCATTCAAACAACATTATTCAATAGATTAAATATGATGCCCCGTACAAAATCATCGTGTAAGGATCATCAAAAATAGGATCATTACAAGGTCAAACACTATATGCTGTTTGAAAATTAGTTTTGCATTCATGAAAAGATAACATTTTACAACAGATAACGTGCTTCCTATGAATAGAAGCATAAACATAAGTATGTGACCCAAAGGTCGTTACAAAGCTATTGTTTGAAAATAACATAAATTACGAATGCAAAAGAAAAGTTCCATGATTGAGACATCTCTAAGTAATGCAGCGGAAATCTAACACAGCAGGTCCGTAACAGCAAGTTTATAACACCAAGGCAGCAAGTATAATAGCGGAAGCAACAACATCTAAGCACCTGAGAAATACATGCTTAAAAAGTCAACACGAATGTTGGTGAGCTATAGTTTGTTTGTAATCAGTAATGTAATGTAGGCCACAACATTTCAGTGCTTCAAACCAGCGTTTCAAATCAGTATTTCAAATCAGTATGATAAAGTATATGCTTATCCGTGGGCAATTGGTAACAAACTTAACGTAATATCACCCCCTAAAAGTACACTTGACGAGTGCGTAAGTTTACGAAGTATTAAACACCCGTTAAATGCTAGCGCGACTAGCCCGAGTGGGGATGTCAAACCCTATGGATCCATATCTAAGATTCGCATTCACCGGTTCAAAAACCAATGACTAAACGTTACCGAGGTAAGGGGAAAGTTTATGCCGTTGTATAACCCACACATATATAAAGTTTAAGTACTTGTTCCTAGTAAGTAAAACGAAAAAAGGTCATGTAATCTCAGTCCCAAAAATAGTAAAAGTAAAAAGGGATGCTATAACTCACAGTGAATAAGCAGTAAAAGTCGTCACGAAAGTGTGCAAGTAGTAAGTCGGTCCGAAAGGTCGTCAACCTAAGTCAAAGGTTACTAGGTCAGTAGGTTGTCCTCATAAGTTCTAATAGTGCATAAAATAAGTTTAAGTGTCATCATCATCATCATTCATCATCGTAAAAACTAAGTTTAACAAGTATAGAGATCGGAACAATAGGCTGACTTTGATCAGCTGCTACGATCTCTATGTAATTCGAAAAGACGCGAAATCAGTGGCTATGGCTCCGTATGGGAGTCCTATAGTGGCTGACTAATTTCCAGACTCAAACTCATCTTCGTTTGACCGTGGCGGCGGTTTAAGTGCGAGTAGGTCAGAATTTTCAGCACAACGTTACAAAGGTGTAGTGGTTTTGAAAAGGTCATAAATCCCAAACCGTAACTCGGATTGAGGCGAGTCTTAAACGGAAAGTCATCTAATCGAACCGAAATATCTGAAATTAAACTTTTGCAGTAGCCCATGCACCTGATCAGATCCAGAAAACAGTAAACAAGCGCTCCGGTGGGGTTCTTGGTGCTTGATGCTCATCACGGTTCTCATCCTTGATGCTTGTAGCTTCAAGTGTACAAATCGTTGATGGGTTAGCATCACCTTGGCCAAGAGTCTACCATCAACACACAATATGTTAAGACCAAGTAAGAACGCAACTCATTTAAGAGTCTTAGATGGATGATGAACCAAGGTTACATCATATCCTTAGTCTTAACACAATTACAAGTTCCATTAACAACTAAAGCTACAAACTTTACTTCAATCAAACAAGTATTAACATAATCTAAATCAAATAAGGTGATGGAACCCTAAGCTAGAGAACTTGGATCCTTTTCACACAAGTTATAAGATTACAAAGCTAGAAAGCTTGAACCTTTGGTGTTCTTGAAGACCTTGAAGCATAAAGCTTAGATCCTTAAGTTACATGAAGACCATAAACACAAGTTTTGATCTTTATAACAAAGTAATGAGATCATAAGTTAGAAAACTTAGATCCAACAAAAGATATGAAGATTCAAGTTAGAAAGCTTGCATCTTGGTGTTCTTAAAGATCTTGAAGCATAAAGCTTGGAACTTTAAGTTACATGAATATTACAAACACAAGTTTGAATCTTTATAACAAAATAACAAGATTAAAGTTAAAAAATTTAGATCTACAAAGTAGGTGAAGATTCAAAGCTAGAAAGCTTGAATCTTCCATGTTCTTGAAGGATTCAAATCTATGTTTGAATCTACAAGATGTAATCAAGATCAAAGTTAAAAAGTTAGATCCTTAGATGATGATGATCACGTGAATGGGGAAGGAAAGAAGAAGAAGAAAAATCAATTACTTACACTTTTTAGAGAAAGAAAGACTAGAGAAAGAATTAGAGAGTAAGTGTGTGTGAAATGCAAATGAGAGCAAGTGTAAAATGGATGAATCAAGGCTTGTATGTATAGTGTGGTGATAGTGGTGGTGGTCTTCCAAAACCGTGGGCATGGGGGACAAAAGGGGAGACAACTTTTGCTTTTTGGTTAATGGTTGTCTAAAGTTGGTGCTTATGTTGGGATCCCATGAAACATTAAGGATAATACTTGACAAAAATGCTAGCATGTTCCCTCTAATAAATCGGCATTTGTCTTACTTATTAATGGGTCACTAGTTACTTATAATTGAGCTAATTAAATAGTTCACTAACTAGTGTAGGGTGGGCTAAAGTCCAACAAGGTAGAAAGTCCAACAAGCCTAACTAGTAAGCATAAGTAAATTACTAAGCGTAATTAAGCATCCAAAAACTAAGTAATTGTTATTATAAAATAACAATTAATATTTTGTAGTCATAATATTCTGATTACGACAAAAGTTAAACATGTACGCAGTACGTAGTTTGTTCGAAATGTCAAGTGACACTAAAGGTCATAAAGGCATCCGGTGATCAAGTTAAGTAACCTACGTACTTAAAGGCACGTTTTAACATATAAATGAAAGTAATCCACGTGTAGTAAGATTCTAGAGTATAAAATAGCACATTACGCACAAATACGCAGTTTCGCAAAAACACAAGGCACAAAAGCAAGTCGAAAAAGTCGGGTTGTTACATTACCCACCTGTTAATCGAAATTTCGTCCCGAAATTTTGAGGAGTGACCAACAATGGTACCGTCTTTGAATAAGAAGGAGCGTATCAAAGCTCCGAGGGACTCATGGGCTCAGAAGTGAACTATTTATCTTGAAAGGTACTTGGGCGTATAAAAGTAAGAATAGGTATATGCCATTAACTATGTCTCTTGTCCTAAGAGATCAACAAATTGATTTCGTCTCTTGTTAACACGAATATGTCATCCGAATATATACCCACAAAAGGAATGATGATGTTTGTAGTCCTACAGGCATCTTCAGTAAGCTGGATGCATGAAATCCATCATGAATGTTACTAAACTCATCTAAAATATTGAGCGCTTATGTCGCAATACAGGGCTGACAGGTAGAATGGAAAACATAGTGATCACAACATACTGCGTGTGAACTTATCCTTGGATGGAATGAAAGCACAGTTCCATGATGTAACTTTATCCTTTCAATTACATGTTGAAGTTAGGGTTAACATTAACTAGAACAACATATAGTTGCAACCAACGAAGGAAGAAATATGTAGAGTATCCACATCAGTGTCGTAAATGTTTTAAGCAGTCCCCTTCCAAGAGGATAACAGGATTCGTAGATTCTTAAAGTATCTTATATTACATTTCCAAAAGAAAATCGCACGAAAGGTGTGGTCCTTGAACGAGAGTGAACTCTTCGAGCGGTTCGTCCTGAATTTATCCTTATACTTAAGGGGATGCGCGAATGAGAAGATACGTGAACCCTAGGTGATAAAGAATGGTTTACTCTAAAAAGAATCTCAAAAACGATTCCTTGTACCTCAACCTACTGATTCATAGAGATGATGTTTACGGGGGTGTTGCATTTAGTCATGAAATATTGAGAATAGAAACCCGCCTAGTGCCTTTTCTACGGTAAGGTGACTACTGAGTGTTCCTCGGAAAACTGATTCATCGGCCCGCGTTTTTGCCATGTCTAACCTTAAAAGGGAACATTTTACGAGCGCAAAGACTTTCTAACAAATTTTATAAATCTGCCACCCAAAGTGGCTCAAGCATTTTTAACAAAGATTTTAATAGTAAGCTTCATCCCTAACGGAAGGCGAGAAGGAGTGTGATCCATACATGGTGTAGTCTAATACGAAAACCTTTAGTAAAATCAACCAAGGAAGTTTTGAAAAACCTTTAAACGTTTGATGTGACAATACAAACGGAACAAAGTTCCTAGTAAATTTAGAAGTATGTACAACGTGTACCATTTTGCACAAAACTATTTGACTTAAGTTAAACAACTCAATAAAGGAGCGATTTTTAAATAATTTGAAGGGATAACTTAGTGTATACTAACCAAAATAAGTAAATGTAAATTGATTAACTTAATCGCATCAGTGATAGAAATTTTTTTTTTACTTACATTTGTCCATAAATCTCGTGAGGACCCCACAAATAAACAACGTGTAAAAATTTTGTTAAACATAGTTTTTCGTATTTCAGAGGTTACGAGTTGAAAAAGATTGAGTGAAAAATCTTTGGATCATCGGGTGACATGTTACTAGGTAATGAAAACTAATGAATTAAATGTAGTTTTGATAATTATCAGGACATAAGTCTTTGGACCAAAAATGTTCACGTGCGAAGCCGTTGCTAAAAAGTGAGGTATGAAGGATAGAGCATGAGGAGGAGAAGTTAATCGCTTCTTAAACTTTGCAAAATACCAAACAGGTTATGACTAATACTTAAAGTCGGATTACTGATGGTGTTAATATCCCTAGATGAGAATCTCTTGGAATAAGTCAGGACTTCGAGTTATGTAAGAAAGAGCATCGTTCCAACAGGCGTGACAAATAAGATCTTTGGGGTAACGTAATAATTTTGAATGGTTTAAGTGTTAGTGGTGTAGTGACCCGAACTTTTCCATGTTTATATATATTAATTGAGATTGATATTTACATGATTAAATGTTTCCAACATGTTAAGCAATCAAACTTGTTAAGACTTGATTAATTGAAATATGTTTCATATAGACAATTGACCACCCAAGTTGACCGGTGATTCACGAACGTTAAAACTTGTAAAAACTATATGATAACATATATATGGATATATATATAGTTAACATGATACTATGATAAGTAAACATATCATTAAGTATATTAACAATGAACTACATATGTAAAAACAAGACTACTAACTTAATGATTTTTAAACGAGACATATATGTAACGATTATCGTTGTAAAGACATTTAATGTATATATATCATATTAAGAGATATTCATACATGATAATATCATGATAATATAATAATTTAAAATCTCATTTGATATTATAAACATTGGGTTAACAACATTTAACAAGACCGTTAACCTAAAGGTTTAAAAACAACACTTACATGTAACGACTAACGATGACTTAACGACTCAGTTAAAATGTATATACATGTAGTGTTTTAATATGTATTTATACACTTTTGAAAGACTTCAATACACTTATCAAAATACTTCTACTTAACAAAAATGCTTACAATTACATCCTCGTTCAGTTTCATCAACAATTCTACTCGTATGCACCCGTATTCGTACTCGTACAATACACAGCTTTTAGATGTATGTACTATTGGTATATACACTCCAATGATCAGCTCTTAGCAGCCCATGTGAGTCACCTAACACATGTGGGAACCATCATTTGGCAACTAGCATGAAATATCTCATAAAATTACAAAAATATGAGTAATCATTCATGACTTATTTACATGAAAACAAAATTACATATCCTTTATATCTAATCCATACACCAACGACCAAAAACACCTACAAACACTTTCATTCTTCAATTTTCTTCATCTAATTGATCTCTCTCAAGTTCTATCTTCAAGTTCTAAGTGTTCTTCATATATTCTACAAGTTCTAGTTACATAAAATCAAGAATACTTTCAAGTTTGCTAGCTCACTTCCAATCTTGTAAGGTGATCATCCAACCTCAAGAAATCTTTGTTTCTTACAGTAGGTTATCATTCTAATACAAGGTAATAATCATATTCAAACTTTGGTTCAATTTCTATAACTATAACAATCTTATCTCAAGTGATGATCTTACTTGAACTTGTTTTCGTGTCATGATTCTGCTTCAAGAACTTCGAGCCATCCAAGGATCCGTTGAAGCTAGATCCATTTTTCTCTTTTCCAGTAGGTTTATCCAAGGAAATTAAGGTAGTAATGATGTTCATAACATCATTCGATTCATACGTATAAAGCTATCTTATTCGAAGGTTTAAACTTGTAATCACTAGAACATAGTTTAGTTAATTCTAAACTTGTTCGCAAACAAAAGTTAATCCTTCTAACTTGTCTTTTAAAATCAACTAAACACATGTTCTATATCTATATGATATGCTAACTTAATGATTTAAAACCTGAAAACACGAAAAACACCGTAAAACCGGATTTACGCCGTCGTAGTAACACCGCGGGCTGTTTTGGGTTAGTTAATTAAAAACTATGATAAACTTTGATTTAAAAGTTGTTATTCTGAGAAAATAATTTTTATTATGAACATGAAACTATATCCAAAAATTATGGTTAAACTCAAAGTGGAAGTATGTTTTCTAAAATGGTCATCTAGACGTCGTTCTGTCGACTGAAATGACTACCTTTACAAAAACGACTTGTAACTTATTTTTCCGACTATAAACCTATACTTTTTCTGTTTAGATTCATAAAATAGATTTCAATATGAAACCATAGCAATTTGATTCACTCAAAACGGATTTAAAATGAAGAAGTTATGGGTAAAACAAGATTGGATAATTTTTCTCATTTTAGCTACGTGAAAATTGGTAACAAATATATTCCAACCATAACTTAATCAACTTGTATTGTATATTATATAATCTTGAGATACCATAGACACGTATACAATGTTTCGACCTATCATGTCGACACATCTATATATATTTCGGAACAACCATAGACACTCTATATGTGAATGTTGGAGTTAGCTATACAGGGTTGAGGTTGATTCCAAAATATATATAGTTTGAGTTGTGATCAATACTGAGATACGTATACAATGGGTCGTGGATTGATTCAAGATAATATTTATCGATTTATTTCTGTACATCTAACTGTGGACAACTAGTTGTAGGTTACTAACGAGGACAGCTGACTTAAGAAACTTAAAACATCAAAATATATTAAAAGTGTTGTAAATATATTTTGAACATACTTTGATATATATGTATATATTGTTATAGGTTCGTGAATCAACCAGTGGCCAAGTCTTACTTCCCGACGAAGTAAAAATCTGTGAAAGTGAGTTATAGTCCCACTTTTAAAATCTAATATTTTTGGGATGAGAATACATGCAGGTTTTATAAATGATTTACAAAATAGACACAAGTACGTGAAACTACATTCTATGGTTGAATTATCGAAATCGAATATGCCCCTTTTTATTAAGTCTGGTAATCTAAGAATTAGGGAACAGACACCCTAATTGACACGAATCCTAAAGATAGATCTATTGGGCCTAACAAACCCCATCCAAAGTACCGGATGCTTTAGTACTTCGAAATTTATATCATATCCGAAGGGTGTCCCGGAATGATGGGGATATTCTTATATATGCATCTTGTTAATGTCGGTTACCAGGTGTTCACCATATGAATGATTTTTATCTCTATGTATGGGATGTGTATTGAAATATGAAATCTTGTGGTCTATTATTATGATTTGATATATATAGGTTAAACCTATAACTCACCAACATTTTTGTTGACGTTTTAAGCATGTTTATTCTCAGGTGATTATTAAGAGCTTCCGCTGTCGCATACTTAAATAAGGACGAGATTTGGAGTCCATGCTTGTATGATATTGTGTAAAAACTGCATTCAAGAAACTTATTTTGTTGTAACATATTTGTATTGTAAACCATTATGTAATGGTCGTGTGTAAACAGGATATTTTAGATTATCATTATTTGATAATCTACGTAAAGCTTTTTAAACCTTTATTGATGAAATAAAGGTTATGGTTTGTTTTAAAATAAATGCAGTCTTTGAAAAACGTCTCATATAGAGGTCAAAACCTCGCAACGAAATCAATTAATATGGAACGTTATTAATCAATAAGAACGGGACATTTCAGTTGGTATCCGAGCGTTGGTCTTAGAGAACCAGAATTTTGCATTAGTGTGTCTTATCGAGTTTGTTAGGATGCATTAGTGAGTCTGGACTTCGACCGTGTTTACTTGAAAAATGATTGCTTAACAAATTTTGTTGGAAACTATATATTTTTAACATGTGAATATTATGTGATATATTAATCTCTTAACGCGTTTGATATTATGTGATAGATGTCTACCTCTAGAACAAGTCCCATTGACTCACCTAATAATAATGAAGAGTCAAATGTAAATTGGAATGATTCGTGGACTGATTCACAAGTTCCCGAAGAGGAACCGGAAGAAGAGTCGGAACCGGAAGAAGAATCGGAACCGGAAGAAGAATCGGAACCGGATGAAGAAATAGAACCGGTGGGGGAAATAATAAAACGGTTAAGTAAAAGAAAATCCTCAACCAACCGACCAAGGTTAATTATGGTCAATGGTGTTTCCGCCAAGGAAGCAAAATATTGGGAGGATTACCAATTCTCCGATGAATCGGATTCCGACGAGAATTCCGATGATGTTATAGAAATTACCCCAACTGAATTTAAAAAGGCAAAAGAAAATAATAAGGGAAAGGGCATAAAAATAGAGAAATCTAATTCCAACCCCGATGAACTTTATATGTATCGTCAACCCCCGAAGTCCTTAAGTTGTAACAATGACCCGGGAACCTCTAAACCACCAGGTTTTTCTAAACCAATGTGGATAACGACGGCTCGTATTAGGGGAAAATCATATATCCCTAGAAACTTGGCAAAACGAACCAAAACCGAAGAAGAAGAAACAAGCGAGTCGGAATAAGATAGTTGTATTCATGTGGTGTAATTTATGTAATATAGTGTACTTATGCTTTATGATATATGTAAAAATTGCTTGTATTAATAAGTATTTTTTTTTATGAATCTAACTCTTGTCTATTTTACAGTATAAAAACGCAAAATGGATAGACAACCCAATATTTTAAGAGACCTACACGGAGACATGATTGATGAAATCTTGTATAGAGTCGGTCAGAATTCCTCGGCACAACTATTTAAAGCGAGATCAGTTTGTAAGACATTCGAAGAACGTTCCAAGAATGTCTTGGTTTATAAGAGACTTTCGTTTGAAAGATGGGGGATATCACATTGGGAAACCCATAAGTTACGATGTGTTTACTTTGACGCATATATTGCGGGGAACCCAAATGCTATTTTACGCAACGGGTTAAGAAATTATTTTGACTCAATGTATCCGAATATAGGACTTCATGATTTAGAAAAAGCGGCTAACATGCAACATAAAGAAGCATGCTATGCTTATGGGTTAGTAATGTTCGCTTCTCACCAAAGTGAGAAAAAGAACATCGGGCTACAGCTATTAAACAAAACGTTCCCACAAGTGACGGAGTCGGTAATTGGGGTAAGAAATGAGGTTTTTAGATTGTTACGGGACTGTTGGACATTACGTAACCCTCGTCCCTTTGACGACGTTACAACACGCTGTCTTATCAACGGCCATAACGGTTATGTTGCACAAGACCAAGGATGGGAAGTAGTCCTAGTAAAACCAGAATGCATGACTTGTTTCTGGACGTATGAATTACGTGTCTTTATTGCCTTTGCTGAACGACTTGTGTACTAGCTAGAATTATCTTCACAACTATCTTGTATCAAAGTTATTGTGTGCTATATTTCATGCTTTATGTAAAATAAGCGGTATTGTAAGTTTGTAAAATATTGTATAAAAGTTTGAACGCGAAATATTATTATAATCAGTTTTTCATATAGAATTGTAGTAGTTGAATTGTATATTAGCTACTAAGTATGAACTTAACGGGTAGGTACTACCCGAATTTAAACTTATAAAACGCTAATATGAAGAAAAAGCTTTTATAAATGAGTTCATATTATGCTACGAAATACTATTAACTACTCTTAATATTCTGTATGATTAACTTGTTCCATTTGACTATTTTGAAGGAAATGGCACCGACTACTCGACACACCGTGAATATGAATGAAGAGGAATTTCGTACTTTTCTAGCTTCAAACATAGCCGCAGTACAGGCTGCGCTACATACCAACAATAACCTTGGATCTAGCAGTACAGGAAATCGTGTAGGATGCACCTACAAAGAATTCACTGCCTGCAAACCTTTGGAATTTGATGGAACCGAAGGACCGATCGGATTGAAACGGTGGACCGAGAAGGTTGAATCGGTGTTTGCCATAAGTAAGTGTACTGAAGAGGACAAAGTGAAGTACGCTACGCATACCTTCACAGGTTCTGCGTTAACATGGTGGAATACCTATCTAGAGCAAGTGGGACAAGACGATGCTTACGCACTACCGTGGTCAGCATTCAAGCACTTGATGAACGAGAAGTACCGTCCCAGAACCGAGGTCAATAAGCTCAAGACAGAACTTAGAGGGTTACGAACCCAAGGATTTGATATTACCACGTACGAAAGACGATTCACAGAATTGTGCCTATTGTGTCCGGGAGCATTCGAAGATGAGGAAGAGAAGATCGACGCGTTTGTGAAAGGATTACCGGAAAGAATCCAAGAAGATATAAGTTCACACGAGCCCGCCTCCATACAACAGGCATGTAGAATGGCTCACAAACTAGTGAACCAGATTGAAGAAAGAATTAAAGAACAGACTGCTGAAGAGGCCAATGTGAAGCAAGTCAAAAGAAAGTGGGAGGAAAACGGTGATAAGAATCACCAATACAACAACAACAGTAATTATAACAATAATCGCAACAACTATCCTAACAATCGCAACATCAATCGCAACTACAACAAACGGCCCAACAACAACAACAACAACAACAACCACAACAATCATCTTAACAACAATAATAACCGCAACAACAACAACAATCAGAAGCCGCTATGCCAAAGGTGTGAAAAGTATCACTCGGGGTTCTGCACCAAATTTTGCAACAAGTGTAAAAGAAATGGTCATAGCGCGGCGAAGTGTGATGTCTACGGACCAGGGGTTAACAGAACGAAAGGAACAAATGGTGTCGGAACGAGTAATGGCGGAGCAAGTAGTGTCGGAGCAAGTTATGCCAATGTAGTTTGTTATAAATGTGGAAAACCGGGCCACATTATTAGAAATTTCCCGAACCAGGAGAACACGAATGGACAAGGCCGCGGAAGAGTTTTCAATATTAATGTGGCAGAGGCACAGGAAGACCCGGAGCTTGTTACGGGTAC
The DNA here is from genome assembly GCF_046630445.1 of Rutidosis leptorrhynchoides. NCBI lineage: Eukaryota > Viridiplantae > Streptophyta > Magnoliopsida > Asterales > Asteraceae > Rutidosis > Rutidosis leptorrhynchoides. The sequence goes on along the minus strand of NC_092343.1, from coordinate 160,385,546 downwards.
GTTTCTTATTGACAATAAATCTGCTTACGTTTTATTTGATTCGGGTGCGGATAGAAGCTATATGAGTAGAGATTTTTGTGCTAAATTAAGTTGTCCGTTGACGCCTTTGGATAGTAAATTTTTACTCGAATTAGCAAATGGTAAATTAATTTCAGCAGATAATATATGTCGGAATCGAGAAATTAAACTGGTTAGCGAAACATTTAAGATTGATTTGATACCAGTAGAGTTAGGGAGTTTTGATGTGATAATCGGTATGGACTGGTTGAAAGAAGTGAAAGCAGAGATCGTTTGTTACAAAAATGCAATTCGCATTATACGAGAAAAAGGAAAACCCTTAATGGTGTACGGAGAAAAGGGCAACACGAAGCTACATCTTATTAGTAATTTGAAGGCACAAAAACTAATAAGAAAAGGTTGCTATGCTGTTCTAGCACACGTCGAGAAAGTACAAACTGAAGAAAAGAGAATCAATGATGTTCCCATCGCAAAAGAATTTCCCGATGTATTTCTGAAAGAATTACCGGGATTACCCCCACATCGATCCGTTGAATTTCAAATAGATCTTGTACCAGGAGCTGCACCAATAGCTCGTGCTCCTTACAGACTAGCACCCAGCGAGATGAAAGAACTGCAAAGCCAATTACAAGAACTTTTAGAGCATGGTTTCATTCGACCAAGCACATCACCGTGGGGAGCTCCTGTTTTGTTTGTCAAGAAGAAAGATGGTACATTCAGGTTGTGTATCGACTACCGAGAGTTGAACAAACTTACCATCAAGAACCGCTACCCACTACCGAGAATCGATGACTTATTTGATCAACTACAAGGCTCGTCTGTTTATTCAAAGATTGACTTACGTTCCGGGTATCATCAAATGCGGGTGAAAGAAGATGATATTCCAAAGACTGCTTTCAGAACACGTTACGGTCATTACGAGTTTATGGTCATGCCGTTTGGTTTAACTAATGCACCAGCTGTGTTCATGGACCTTATGAACCGAGTGTGTGGATCATACCTTGACAAGTTTGTCATTGTTTTCATTGATGACATACTTATTTACTCAAAGAATGACCAAGAACACGGTGAACATTTGAGAAAAGTGTTAGAAGTATTGAGGAAGGAAGAATTGTACGCTAAGTTTTCAAAGTGTGCATTTTGGTTGGAAGAAGTTCAATTCCTCGGTCACATAGTGAACAAAGAAGGTATTAAGGTGGATTCGGCAAAGATAGACACTGTTGAAAAGTGGGAAACCCCGAAAACTCCGAAACACATACGCCAGTTTTTAGGACTAGCTGGTTACTACAGAAGGTTCATCCAAGACTTTTCCAGAATAGCAAAACCCTTGACTGCATTAACGCATAAAGGGAAGAAATTTGAATGGAATGATGAACAAGAGAAGGCGTTTCAATTATTGAAGAAAAAGCTAACTACGGCACCTATATTGTCATTGCCTGAAGGGAATGATGATTTTGTGATTTATTGTGATGCATCAAAGCAAGGTCTCAGTTGTGTATTAATGCAACGAACGAAGGTGATTGCTTATGCGTCTAGACAATTGAAGATTCACGAACAAAATTATATGACGCATGATTTGGAATTAGGCGCGGTTGTTTTTGCATTAAAGACTTGGAGGCACTACTTATATGGGGTCAAAAGTATTATATATACCGACCACAAAAGTCTTCAACACATATTTAATCAGAAACAACTGAATATGAGGCAGCGTAGGTGGATTGAATTATTGAATGATTACGACTTTGAGATTCGTTACCACCCGGGGAAGGCAAATGTGGTAGCCGATGCCTTGAGCAGGAAGGACAGAGAACCCATTCGAGTAAAATCTATGAATATAACGATTCATAATAACCTTACTACTCAAATAAAGGAGGCGCAACAAGGAGTTTTAAAAGAGGGAAATTTAAAGGATGAAATACCCAAAGGATCGGAGAAGCATCTTAATATTCAGGAAGACGGAACCCGGTATAGGGCTGAAAGGATTTGGGTACCAAAATTTGGAGATATGAGAGAAATGGTACTTAGAGAAGCTCATAAAACCAGATACTCAATACATCCTGGAACGGGGAAGATGTACAAGGATCTCAAGAAACATTTTTGGTGGCCGGGTATGAAAGCCGATGTTGCTAAATACGTAGGAGAATGTTTGACGTGTTCTAAGGTCAAAGCTGAGCATCAAAAACCATCAGGTCTACTTCAACAACCCGAAATCCCAGAATGGAAATGGGAAAACATTACCATGGATTTCGTCACTAAATTGCCAAGGACTGCAAGTGGTTTTGATACTATTTGGGTAATAGTTGATCGTCTCACCAAATCAGCACACTTCCTGCCAATAAGAGAAGATGACAAGATGGAGAAGTTAGCACGACTGTATTTGAAGGAAGTCGTTTCCAGACATAGAATACCAATCTCTATTATCTCTGATAGGGATGGCAGATTTATTTCAAGATTCTGGCAGACATTACAGCAAGCATTAGGAACTCGTCTAGACATGAGTACTGCCTATCATCCACAAACTGATGGGGAGAGCGAAAGGACGATACAAACGCTTGAAGACATGCTACGAGCATGTGTTATTGATTTCGGAAACAGTTGGGATCGACATCTACCATTAGCAGAATTTTCCTACAACAACAGCTACCATTCAAGCATTGAGATGGCGCCGTTTGAAGCACTTTATGGTAGAAAGTGCAGGTCTCCGATTTGTTGGAGTGAAGTGGGGGATAGACAGATTACGGGTCCGAAGATTATACAAGAAACTACCGAGAAGATCATCCAAATTCAACAAAGGTTGAAGACCGCCCAAAGTCGACAAAAGAACTACGCTGACATTAAAAGAAAAGATATAGAATTTGAAATTGGAGAGATGGTCATGCTTAAAGTTGCACCTTGGAAAGGCGTTGTTCGATTTGGTAAACGAGGGAAATTAAATCCAAGGTATATTGGACCATTCAAGATTATTGATCGTGTCGGACCAGTAGCTTACCGACTAGAGTTACCTCAACAACTCGCGGCTGTACATAACACTTTCCACGTCTCGAATTTGAAGAAATGTTTTGCTAAAGAAGATCTCACTATTCCATTAGATGAAATCCAAATCAACGAAAAACTTCAATTCATCGAAGAACCCGTCGAAATAATGGATCGTGAGGTTAAAAGACTTAAGCAAAACAAGATACCAATTGTTAAGGTTCGATGGAATGCTCGTAGAGGACCCGAGTTCACCTGGGAGCGTGAAGATCAGATGAAGAAGAAATACCCACATCTATTTCCAGAAGATTCGTCAACACCTTCAACAGCTTAAAATTTCGGGACGAAATTTATTTAACGGGTAGGTACTGTAGTGACCCGAACTTTTCCATGTTTATATATATTAATTGAGATTGATATTTACAAGATTAAATGTTTCCAACATGTTAAGCAATCAAACTTGTTAAGACTTGATTAATTGAAATATGTTTCATATAGACAATTGACCACCTAAGTTGACCGGTGATTCACGAACGTTAAAACTTGTAAAAACTATATGATGACATATATATGGATATATATATAGTTAACATGATACTATGATAAGTAAACATATCATTAAGTATATTAACAATGAACTACATATGTAAAAACAAGACTACTAACTTAATGATTTTTAAACGAGACATATATGTAATGATTATCGTTGTAAAGACATTTAATGTATATATATCATATTAAGAGATATTCATACATGATAATATCATGATAATATAATAATTTAAAATCTCATTTGATATTATAAACATTGGGTTAACAACATTTAACAAGACCGTTAACCTAAAGGTTTAAAAACAACACTTACATGTAACGACTAACGATGACTTAACGACTCAGTTAAAATGTATATACATGTAGTGTTTTAATATGTATTTATACACTTTTGAAAGACTTCAATACACTTATCAAAATACTTCTACTTAACAAAAATGCTTACAATTACATCCTCGTTCAGTTTCATCAACAATTCTACTCGTATGCACCCGTATTCGTACTCGTACAATACACAGCTTTTAGATGTATGTACTATTGGTATATACACTCCAATGATCAGCTCTTAGCAGCCCATGTGAGTCACCTAACACATGTGGGAACCATCATTTGGCAACTAGCATGAAATATCTCATAAAATTACAAAAATATGAGTAATCATTCATGACTTATTTACATGAAAACAAAATTACATATCCTTTATATCTAATCCATACACCAACGACCAAAAACACCTACAAACACTTTCATTCTTCAATTTTCTTCATCTAATTGATCTCTCTCAAGTTCTATCTTCAAGTTCTAAGTGTTCTTCATATATTCTACAAGTTCTAGTTACATAAAATCAAGAATACTTTCAAGTTTGCTAGCTCACTTCCAATCTTGTAAGGTGATCATCCAACCTCAAGAAATCTTTGTTTCTTACAGTAGGTTATCATTCTAATACAAGGTAATAATCATATTCAAACTTTGGTTCAATTTCTATAACTATAACAATCTTATTTCAAGTGATGATCTTACTTGAACTTGTTTTCGTGTCATGATTCTGCTTCAAGAACTTCGAGCCATCCAAGGATCCGTTGAAGCTAGATCCATTTTTCTCTTTTCCAGTAGGTTTATCCAAGGAAATTAAGGTAGTAATGATGTTCATAACATCATTCGATTCATACGTATAAAGCTATCTTATTCGAAGGTTTAAACTTGTAATCACTAGAACATAGTTTAGTTAATTCTAAACTTGTTCGCAAACAAAAGTTAATCTTTCTAACTTGACTTTTAAAATCAACTAAACACATGTTCTATATCTATATGATATGCTAACTTAATGATTTAAAACCTGAAAACACGAAAAACACCGTAAAACCGGATTTACGCCGTCGTAGTAACACCGCGGGCTGTTTTGGGTTAGTTAATTAAAAACTATGATAAACTTTGATTTAAAAGTTGTTATTCTGAGAAAATGATTTTTATTATGAACATGAAACTATATCCAAAAATTATGGTTAAACTCAAAGTGGAAGTATGTTTTCTAAAATAGTCATCTAGACGTCGTTCTGTCGACTGAAATGACTACCTTTACAAAAACGACTTGTAACTTATTTTTCCGACTATAAACCTATACTTTTTCTGTTTAGATTCATAAAATAGATTTCAATATGAAACCATAGCAATTTGATTCACTCAAAACGGATTTAAAATGAAGAAGTTATGGGTAAAACAAGATTGGATAATTTTTCTCATTTTAGCTACGTGAAAATTGGTAACAAATCTATTCCAACCATAACTTAATCAACTTGTATTGTATATTATATAATCTTGAGATACCATAGACACGTATACAATGTTTCGACCTATCATGTCGACACATCTATATATATTTCGGAACAACCATAGACACTCTATATGTGAATGTTGGAGTTAGCTATACAGGGTTGAGGTTGATTCCAAAATATATATAGTTTGAGTTGTGATCAATACTGAGATACGTATACACTGGGTCGTGGATTGATTCAAGATAATATTTATCGATTTATTTCTGTACATCTAACTGTGGACAACTAGTTGTAGGTTACTAACGAGGACAGCTGACTTAAGAAACTTAAAACATCAAAATATATTAAAAGTGTTGTAAATATATTTTGAACATACTTTGATATATATGTATATATTGTTATAGGTTCGTGAATCAACCAGTGGCCAAGTCTTACTTCCCGACGAAGTAAAAATCTGTGAAAGTGAGTTATAGTCCCACTTTTAAAATCTAATATTTTTGGGATGAGAATACATGCAGGTTTTATAAATGATTTACAAAATAGACACAAGTACGTGAAACTACATTCTATGGTTGAATTATCGAAATCGAATATGCCCCTTTTTATTAAGTCTGGTAATCTAAGAATTAGGGAACAGACACCCTAATTGACGCGAATCCTAAAGATAGATCTATTGGGCCTAACAAACCCCATCCAAAGTACCGGATGCTTTAGTACTTCGAAATTTATATCATATCCGAAGGGTGTCCCGGAATGATGGGGATATTCTTATATATGCATCTTGTTAATGTCGGTTACCAGGTGTTCACCATATGAATGATTTTTATCTCTATGTATGGGATGTGTATTGAAATATGAAATCTTGTGGTCTATTATTATGATTTGATATATATAGGTTAAACCTATAACTCACCAACATTTTTGTTGACGTTTTAAGCATGTTTATTCTCAGGTGATTATTAAGAGCTTCCGCTGTCGCATACTTAAATAAGGACGAGATTTGGAGTCCATGCTTGTATGATATTGTGTAAAAACTGCATTCAAGAAACTTATTTTGTTGTAACATATTTGTATTGTAAACCATTATGTAATGGTCGTGTGTAAACAGGATATTTTAGATTATCATTATTTGATAATCTACGTAAAGCTTTTTAAACCTTTATTGATGAAATAAAGGTTATGGTTTGTTTTAAAATAAATGCAGTCTTTGAAAAATGTCTCATATAGAGGTCAAAACCTCGCAACGAAATAAATTAATATGGAACGTTTTTAATCAATAAGAACGGGACATTTCAAGTGGCTGCCCGAAGGCCCTGTATGATGTGGTAGTAAGTGTCTTCATCACATACACATACACACATGAATCTCTCGATTTCGACGGTTGCAAAGTCTTCATGATGATTTGGATACGAATAAGCAACGAAAAAAAATTATATTACAAGCAACAAAATTTTTATAGAAATCGTTTAAGGTGACAATGTAAGAAAAGAAACGAAGTTCTTAGTAAACTGGAGTTATGTACAACATGTACTATTTTAAGTAGCATATCTTTTGAATAAAACAATTGATTGGTAAAAGTGAAAGTAAAATTTCATGTGTACTAGTCAAAATAAGTAATTATTTACTTTAACATATACGGTTTCTAAAATTTGTATGAATGGCAATAAAATAAATTTTTATAAAACTTAGAGAGGATCGCGCAATAAAATAGTGTTTGTAAAATTTTGGCAAACAAAATTTTCATATTTCGGAGGTTACAAGTCAGAAAAAGATTGAGTAAAAGATTTTGAAAATTTCGGGTGACATTTGAGCATCAATATCACGAGGTTATGAAAACTATTGAATTTAAATGTGGTTGATGACTTTTAGTAGGACATAAGTCCTTTGATCAAAAATGCTTAAGTGTGAAGTTGTTGCTTATAAGTGAGATACGAATGGGAGAGTATGAGGATGGAAATTAACTACCCATTGATTTTGGAAATTTCGAACTGGTACGACTAATATTGACGTAAGAAGGGTAATGGTGTGATTATCATCGATTAAGAATTCTCTCGGAATAAGTTAGGATTCAGAGTCGTGTAAGAATAAGCATCAAATAAGATTCTTGGGTAGTATAGAATTTAAATTGCTGAAGTGACGGGATACAATTTCCTTTATGTATCATTGTCCATTGTATCGGTTTCTTTCATGGTTAGAAAGTGAGCAGATTTGGTGAGGCGGTCAACGATAATCCCGATAGTGTCATAACTGCCTATTGTTTTCGGTAGCTTTAGGATGAAATCCATCGTCATCCCTTCCCATTTCCATTGTGGGATCTTGGGTTGTTGAAGTAACCCAGATCGCTTTTGGCTCACCATTCTCGCGAGGTATACGAATAATCTTTTCACTAACATTCGCTTTCATCCTTGAAAGCCATTCCGTTCCAACTATTTCATCAAAGCTTCCTAACTTGATGAGTATTAGGTTAATCCTAAAGTCCATTCCAACTAAATCTTATTATACTGCTGTGAAAAATTCTATCAATCTTCTCAAATAACATCTGCTTGTGCATAGGTAACTAATCCTTTCCAACTACTACTATAAAACTTCCAAGTTTTGTTGGCATGAGGTCATCTCCAAATGACCCACCTGTTAATTTTAAGGTACCACCTTAAATTACTCCTCTATCTCTGCCAGCTTACCATTAGCTTGTCCTATAGAATACTTAACTCTCATGGTTATTAATGGCTTATTAGTCATCACACTAAGGTTCTTAGATATAAGGTTTCTATCACTCTAGTATTAAACAATTCCGAGACGATAAATCGTTGTGAAGAAACGTACCCTAACAAAAATCAGGATCCATGTGAGTTTCCATAGCTGAGATAACGATTGCTCTACCACAAGTAAGTCCAAAGTTTTTCCTATTTGAGAACTTTTTCCTTAAGTGCTCAGGGTGTGCATATCTATAACAAATTTTCGGGTTATCATCTCTGCAATCAAGGCCCTTACAGTATCTGGGCTTAGTGGTTATTCCTACCTCTAACAGACCATAATGCGTACACTCAAGTGGTTCCTACCAAAATTCCCTTTGAAGCGCTTCATATTCCTTATATAGTGACATTGGGACTTCTGCATGATTCACTTCAATATAATCACGCTGGCCTGGCATCATTATATTGTACTAAATCGTACGTTCATTCCAATATTACTCCATATGGTCAATGTAACGTGATCACTTTAAGTTCTTCTCAATTTCATCTAACGATGCTTTATCTATACTATCTCAAAACAATATCGATAAAATTAATCGCACGGTTTCTCGGTGTGGGTGCGTAGGTTTCGTAGGTCATGTATCAATGCCTAAATGTCTCGAAATTTCTTCAAAATGTTCGGGTTCAGGTAATGTCGTTAGGTTCCTTTCTAGAAATTCAACATGGGTCACGTGTCGAGTTGTACGTGTAGCAAGTAGTAATACGATTTGTCTTGAGGAGACTTCCAAGTCTTTGGGTACGGATGAGCATCAATAGAAAACACTATGACCTTGTGAAAGGAGATGTCCTCCCAACTTCTCCAATACCTAAGAGTGTTAAAGACATAAGTCCAGAAGTGTCGTTAGATCATCGAGTAGTGGTGAAGAATGAAAGAGATAAGTGACGGTCATGAAAGCGTACGGGATACGAGTCAACTCACGGAAATTGAACAACCTTCTGATGTTCATACGTTGTACGTGGCTAATTAGAGTGAGCTCGGGGTGCGGTTACTCCGACAAGTCCTCACATATCTCCTCCTCCGAGGATCAACTTCAGCGGGCGTGTAATTCGAGGGGTACTCTTCCTAGATTGCGTGAAGTAACGTTTCAATCTCCGAAACGGTGGAACGGTAGTAACAGGTAGATTACAATACTAATCCTTAGGGTTAGACGTGTGGGAAAAGGGTTCAGAAAAACATCTGAACTAGGAAAGGTAAGTTTTCCAAGTCAGTACAGCGAATAGAAGGCATGAAGCAAGCACGTAATCAGGCTCTACAGCAGTATATAGCATGGTAGTAATAACTATACTAAACAGAAGTAACATGCAATTAAAAGCAGATAGTAGCATGCAGTAGCGAGGATAAGCAGTAGCATACAACAAGTTTACATAGCAGTAAAAGGAAACGGTAGCATGCAGCAAGTTCATACAGCAGTAGAAGTAAGCAGTGGCATACAGTAGTAGTAAGCAGTAACATGCAGTAATACAACACAGTAGCATGCAATAGGTTCCGCAGAAACAAGTAAATGAGCAAGTTGTAGATTAGTCCTATTAGCAAATCCTACTCGACTCGGTCAAGACTCACTAATGCAACCTAATTCCCTACAACCAATGCTCTGATACCAAATGTGACGCCCCGTACAAAACCATCGTGTATGGATCATCAACAACAGGATCATTACAAGGTCAAACACTATATGCTGTTTGAAAATCAGTTTTGCATTCATGAAAAGATAACGTTTTACAAAAGATAACGTGCTTCCAATGAATAGAAGCATAAACATAAGTATGTGACCCAAAGTTCGTTACAAAGCTATTGTTTGAAAATAACATAAATTACGAATGCAAAGGAAAAGTTCCATGATTGAGACATCTCTAAGTAATGCAGTGGAAATCTAACACAGTAGGTCCGTAACAGCAAGTCTATAACAGCAAGTTTATAACACCAAGGCAGTAAGTCTAATAGCAGAAGCAACAATGTCTAAGCACCTGAGAAATACATGCTTAAAAAGTCAACACGAATATTAGTGAGCTATAGTTTGTTTGTAATCAGTAATGTAATGTAGGCCACTAGATTTCAGTGCTTCAAACCAGCGTTTCAAATCAGTATTTCAAATCAGTATGATAAAGTATATGCTTATCCGTGGGCACTTGGTAATTAACTTAACGTAATATCACCCCCTAAAAGTACACTTGGTGAGTGCGTAAGTTTACGAAGTATTAAACACCCGTTAAATGCTAGCGCGACTAGCCCGAGTGGGGATGTCAAACCCTATGGATCCATATCTAAGATTCGCATTCACCGGTTCAAAAACCAATGACTAAACGTTACCAAGCTAAGGGGAAAGTTTATGCTGTTGTATAACCCACACATGTATAAAGTTTAAGTACTTGTGCCTAGTAAGTAAAACGTAAAAAGCGCATGTAATCTCAGTCCCAAAAATAGTAAAAGTAAAAAAGGGATGCTATAACTCACAGTGAATAAGCAGTAAAAGTAGTCACGAAAGTGTGCAAGTATTAAGTCGGTCCGAAAGGTCGTCAACCTAAGTCAAAGGTTACTAGGTCAGTAGGTTGTCCTCATAAGTTCTAATAGTGCATAAAATAAGTTTAGGTGTCATCATCATCATCATTCATCATCGTAAAAGCTAAGTAAGTTTAACAAGTATAGAGATCGGAACAATAGGCTGATTTTGATCAGCTGCTACGACCTCTATGTAAATCGAAAAGACGCGAAATCAGTGGATATGGCTCCGTATGGGAGTCCTCTAGTGGTTGACTAATTTCCAGACTCAAACTCGCCTTTGTTTGACCGTGGCGACGGTTTAAGTGCGAGTAGGTCAGAATTTTCAGCACAACGTTACAAAGGTGTAGTGGTTTTGAAAAGGTCATAAATCCCAAACCGTAACTCGGATTGAGGCGAGTCTTAAACGGAAAGTCATCTAATCGAACCAAGATATCTGAAAATGAACTTTTACAGTAGCCCAGGTGCCTGATCAGATCCATAAAACAGTAAAAAAGCACTCCGGTGGGGTTCTTGGTGCTTGATGCTCATCACGGTTCTCATCCTTGATGCTTGTAGCTTCAAGTGTACAACTCGTTGATGGTTTAGCATCACCTTGACCAAGAGTCTACCATCAACACACAATATGTTAAGACCAAGTAAGAACGCAACTCATTTAAGAGTCTTAGATGGATGATGAACCAAGGTTACATCATATCCTTAGTGTTAACACAATTACAAGTTCCATTTACAACTAAAGCTACAAACTTTACTTCAATCAAACAAGTATTCACATAATCTAAATCAAATAAGGTGTTGGAACCTTAAGCTAGAGAGCTTGGATCCTTTTCACACAATTTATAAGATTACAAAGCTAGAATCCCTGAACCTTTGGTGTTTTTGAAGACCTTGAAGCATAAAGCTTAGATCCTTAAGTTACACGAAGACCATAAACACAAGTTTTGATCTTTATAACAAAGTAATGAGATCATAAGTTAGAAAATTTAGATCCAACAAAAGATATGAAGATTCAAGCTAGAAAGCTTGCATCTTGGTTGTTCTTGAAGATCTTGAAGTATAAAGCTTGGATCTTTAAGTTACATGAAGATTACAAACACAAGTTTGAATCATTATAACAAAATAACAAGATTAAAGTTAAAAGATTTAGATCTACAAAGTAGGTGAAGATTCAAAGCTAGAAAGCTTGAATCTTCCATTTTATTGAAGGATTCAAATCTATGTTTGAATCTACAAGATGTAATCCAGATCAAAGTTAAAAAGCTAGATCCTTAGATGATGATGATGATCACGCGAATGGGGAAGGAAAGAAGAAGAAGAAAAATCAATTACTTACACTTTTTAGAGAAAGAAAGACTAGAGAAAGAATTAGAGAGTAAGTGTGTGTGAAATACAAATGAGAGCAAGTGTAAAATGGATGAATCAAGGCTTGTATTTATAGTGTGGTGATGGTGGTGGTGGTCTTCCAAAACCGTAGGCATGGGGGGAAAAAAGGGGAGACAACTTTTTCTTTTTGGTTAATGGTTGTCTAAAGTTGGTGCTTATGTTGGGATGCCATGAAACATTAAGGATAATACTTGACAAAATTGCTCGCATGTTCCCTCTAATAAATGGACATTTGTCTTACTTATTAATGGGTCACTAGTTACTTATAATTGGGCTAATTAAAAAGTTCACTAACTAGAGTAGGGTGGGCTAAAGTCCAACAAGGTAGAAAGTCCAACAAGCCTAACTAGTAAGCATAAGTAAATTATTGTAACGACCCTACTTTTTTCGTTATCTTTTACCGTTAATTATTTAACGACCGTTAACTGTTATTCGTGCCACGTCATTTCTTTGACCTATATTATTATTTTTGTAATAATATATTAATTATTATGTGCTATGTGAATATTTGTATTCATATTTTAAGTTATACGTTTCTACGTGTCGCGGATTTCTATTCGGCGAATCTTTTCGGTTTTCGAACCAACGGTCAAGCTTTTGGGATTTTTAAATCCAAATTATCTTAAATATTATATTTTGATGTCATATAAATATATATAGTGTTTATATATTTTATTCGTCGCGTATTTGTTATCTCTCCGAAAAATCAATCGCGTATCGGTGTTTTCGCGTTTCGGGCTTCGTTCGGGAATTCGGGCCACAAGATTTCTTTCATTTATCAAGTTGGACCACAAGGGGGGCCCACCCTTCATATTTCAGCCAAAAATATCAAAGTGGAGGGGGTATTGTGCCATTTTTCCCAAACTTGTAGTTTTAGGGATCAAAACCTAATCACTACTTCATTCTTCCCCATTTTCACATTTTAATTTTTGTTTCCTCCTCCCCTTGCTCTCCTTGCCGTCACCTACCACCAAGAACATCATCATCATCTCACAAAATTGTTAATTATTTAAGAGGCTTTCAACATAATCGGATTCTACACAACGATCTCTATGCGTTCATATTACATGATTGTTGATTAAAGTATAAACCCTAACCCTATATTTTCAATTTTTCAATTATTTTTCTGTTTTTACATGTTATATTGATAGTATGTTGATTATATGTTATTGTATTGATGATTGTATGCATAGAAATGCTCAAATATATATGTTTTCGGTTTGATTGAATTGGGACAGCAGCATATTCATTCATTTCTGGTTATGTAACTGATATAAAAGTGAAATTAAAGTATCTATATTAGTTCCTCTCATCAAGACATTAATTTTAGACTCCGGATTCATGTCGTTTCGATTCCCGGAGCCCTAGAGATGATCAAAATGGTACTTTGTTAAGATTGAAATGTAATATTGATATGAACCAGGTTTGGTCCGACTTTGTGACGACCCGGAAATTTCGATCAAATTTAAACCTAATCTTATTATGTTTTCGACACAATAAGCAAAGTCTGTAATGTTGAGTCTTAAAAACATTGAACTATTTTATATATCCATTTAACTTTTAACCATTTCCGACGATTCACGAATCAATGTGTAAATATTTATGTAAAAGTATACATACATATATATATATATATATATATATATATATATATATATATATATATATATATATATATATATATATATATGACTTTATACAAATTATTATTATGTGTATATTGAATCTAAATAAAAGTTATGGATAATATATGTGTTGAAATATAAAATATCTATTTCTATTAAGAAATAACTTAATATAATAACTATAAAACATTATTGTTGAATGTATAATTATATATAAATATAATCATATAAATAGCTATATATGAAAAATAGATACTAATAGGTATATATACAGTTATATATAAAAAAAAATAATAAAGAAAATAAAATAAGAACTGATATATATTCACAGATCCAATTCATATCATAAGCAACTTCATCAATTTTGTTTCTTGTTTCAATCCGAGTCACTAGTCGAATATATTAAATATATAACAACAAATTATGGACATCAAAGTCTTTAAACTGTACGATTCAACTGTAGCCATTATATGTTTAGTTAAATTGTTTCTTGTTTTTATATTACTACTGAATATTCTAGCCATATATATCTGTAAACGAATTCAGTAAAAGTCGGATTCTTGTTACAAGTCTTTCTCAATCACATCTAACAACAGAAATCGTCACTTCATATAATACTCTGTATTGGTAATGAAAGGAAAATAACATAATACAGAAAATATTCTTGTTAACCCCTTTTCTTACTCATTCTTCAAGCAAATCGATTATTTTTTTTTTTACGAAATCAAAACAAACACAACCATCGAATTTCTGTTGGGTTGTGATGCCAGAAAACCAAACAAAACTCGAACAACTATTGCTACCATACTTCTGTTTTCTATTTTTCTGCTTGAAACCATCCATAACAACCTGCAATGTTTAATATTGCTAACTATCATGCTGCTACTTCTGTCCGGTTTCAACCATCACCCTACAACACCATAACCACCGCCACCTGCTGTCCAATTGAAACCACCATACTTCCACTTTTCTATTTTCTATATATATATATATATTTTTTTTCTTTCTTTCTTCGAACACAAACCGAACAAGATCCACCACAATCATGCTTCTATCAAAATATTCACTGATACTGTTTTCCTCTTGTTTCTTTTTCAACCGGGACACCATCATCATCACTAGCATCACCTAAAACCGACACCAACACCACTATAATTCCATCAAACCTGTTATATATAAATCGATTTTGAATTCTGTGAATTTCTGTTTTTGTTTCAGTCGTAAACCACAAAGGAACACCATCGACACCCATCAAAAACCCCACATACAAATCGATTTTGATAATGGCATCATAAAACTGAAAACCTTTCAGCTGTTACAGTTCAAATAAAAAATAGATAAATAAATAATTAACTAGATAAATAAAAGAAAAGAAAAATATATATATATATATATATATATATATATATATATATATATATATATATATATATATATATATATATATATATATATATAAAACCTGCAACTTCTTCGACTGCACTGCTGCTTCTTTCTATCTTTGAATCAGATCGAATCCACTCAAGAAAAACCCCCAAAACTGATAATTTTACTCCAACTAGCCGATTGTGATGTGGTAACCATGATGATTGATGATGAATCGATGAATTACGAATTTTCACTTGATTGATTATTGATTAATGAATCAAAGAACACTTGAATCTTGAAACTCTCGCTCCTGCTTCTTGTTCTGCTATTTCGATCTATTAAAACAGACCACAGAGACATATATGATGTATAAACGAACCGGGTAACCTAGTTTGTGTAATGGACCTTTGTTGGTTTTAACTTGGGCCGAATACTTGGGCCAAACTTATTCTGATAGGTATATTACTTCTATTATTATTATTATTATTATTATTATTATTATTATTATTATTATTATTATTATTATTATTATTATTATTATTATTAACAAAAGTATTATTAGATTATCATTAGTAATAAGATTGCTATAATAATTATTATTATCAAGTATTATGTTATATTATCAAAACTATTATTTTTATTATTATTATTGTTAAACTTTTCATTTTATTAAAAACTACTATTATTATCATTACTATGAGATTTATTATAAAAACTATCGTTAATATTATTATATAGGATTATTAACACTATTATCATTATTATTAATATTAGTATTATTATTATTATTATTGTTATCACTTAATATATTATCTTAGTACTAACAAACAAATGAAATTTATATATAAATATATCTAATACATATAACATAACAAAATTTAATATTTTATGTACAAAATGAATATACGAAACATATATATATTATTATTATAAAAAGGATATAATTAATAAAATTAATATATATATTCATTCAATTATAACTATGTATATTGATAAATATACAAATGATATAGGTTCGTGAATCCGAGGTTAACCCTACACTTGTTAAATGACGTCATATGTATTTTTACTACAAAATACATTAGGTGAGTTTCATTTGCTCCCTTTTAATTGCTTTTGCAATATATATATTTTTGGGCTGAGAATACATGCGCTGCTTTTATAAATGTTTACAAAATAGACACAAGTACTTAAAAATATATTCTACGTTGAGTTGTACCACTGGCATATTTCCCTGTAGCTTGGTAACTACTATTTACATGGGTATTGTAAACGCGAATCCTGTTGATAGATCTATCGGGCCTGACAACCCCAACCGGACTGGACGACCAGTATTCAACGGTTGCACAGTACTTCGTTTTGTTACTACACTTGGTACAGTGTAGGGAGATTTCATAATAAAGGGAATATGCGACGTTGATTAAATGTTAAGTATGGTTACCAAGTGCTCAACCACTTAGAATGCTTTACATACACTTGCGAGTGTATTATGTTTATGATTATGAAATCTTGTGGTCTATTGAAACTATTGATAACTGTTGTTACGATAAACCTATGAACTCACCAACCTTTTTGGTTGACACTTTTAAGCATGTTTATTCTCAGGTACGAATTAAGTCTTTCGCTGTGCATTTGCTCATTTTAAGAACATTACTTGGAGTCGATCATCGCAATGGGACCAAATGTTGATGACTTCGTCCAGGTGGATAAGGATGGGTTGTTACAGTTGGTATCAGAGCGGTGGTCTTAGCGAACCAGGTCTTGCATTAGTAAGTCTAATTGATAATTGTTCGGATGCATTAGCAAGTCTGGACTTCGACCTTAGCTACATATTATAAGTATTGTATATCATTCCTAGTGGAAAATTGCCTGCTAATCATTCCTAAGTCTAGGAACGACTTCCTGCACTTATTTGTTAGATAGTGTACAGATAATTCATATTTTAGCGTATCTGCTAATTCATATCTTAGCGTATCTGTTACTGTAGACTTTATCTAACATGTTTCCTTAAATCCCTTCGTAATCTACGGGATCTTCTGTACTATGTGTAGGTATT
Organism: Rutidosis leptorrhynchoides; assembly: GCF_046630445.1. Taxonomy (NCBI): domain Eukaryota; kingdom Viridiplantae; phylum Streptophyta; class Magnoliopsida; order Asterales; family Asteraceae; genus Rutidosis; species Rutidosis leptorrhynchoides. Next base: position 160,368,549 of record NC_092343.1, on the reverse strand, counting down.
ATATATAATTAGAATATCATCCGATATCCAAAAATCATCTCATATCGAAAAATCCTTTATTCAATCGTACGCAATGGAACTCACCATTAGATCAAGTCCCTTGGATTCCGATATGGAGTCCCACTCCAGCCCCAGAAGCAGCGTCACCAGAATGAATCAACCAATCATCAATCCTCAATTCATCTGATGGGTTCGTAGTCGACTTAACCAATGGAGACAAGAAGAAAGCGATCCTTTCCATTCCACCAACCGAATTTACCTCTTGGCGATGAACCTGAAACAGTTACCGGCGAACCTGTTTGTAATACTATTTTCTCTCTCATTTCCCGAATATCTCGCCAAGATTATATTCTATCTAAAATTCTAAACCTTATTCATTCGCTCGTTCCAACCGACAATCACTCCGGAATAATAGAAGAAGTTAACAAACTTCGCGCTCGAAAAAAAAATAAATTTGGAGAATATGGTGCAAAATGTACCAGCTTCAACAACATCACCGGCACCAACAGTACCATCAGTAACAGCACCAGTACCATCAACAATCCATGCCTCAACATCTCATTCTGTACCTTGAGTATAATCATCGTTCTACGTATCATTCTACATCGATTATCTTCGTTCTTCATGGCGATTAAGTAATCTATAAATGTTTTAGAGATTATGTATTCTATTTCTAATGGTAAACCAAATGAGTTTAATATCATATTAACTCAATGAATCCATGATTACAACTGAAGAAAATATATATGTATATATGTTTTCATAAAGATTGTAATTAAAAATTCTTTCGTACTAAGTGTTAATTGTGAAAATATTTTAACGGGTAGGTAATACCTGAGGAATATTCAGATTTCACATTAATAAGTTACAATGTACATTCTTCGAAGCTGATTCAACAGTCGTTTACTATCCTACTTACATCCACCGATATACGTATCCGTTCACTACAGAATAACCATTTCCATTTAAATTTCATATTTGGATTTTGACCTATCAGAATCCAACAAGTGGCATAATAAAGAAAACATTGGACAAAATAAAATTTGTTAGAAACAAACGAATTAACTAATTGAAATTTTGTTAAGAATCCACGCTAACTGTTCCAGCTAACTGTTCCTAGCTAACTGATTACATTTTATTTATCACAATTTAATTATCGCAATTTAATTTATCGTCATTTAATTTCTGTTATTTATTTTACGCCCTTTAAATATCGGGACACGTATACAAGGTTTTGACATATCATATCGACGCATCTATATATATTATTTGGAATAACCATAGACACTCTATATGCAGTAATGCGGGAGTTAGCTATACAGGGCTGAGGTTGATTCTCAAATAATATATATACTTTGAGTTGTGATCGAGTCTGAGACATGTACACGGGTCACGATACGTATTAATTAATTCGAATATTATTAATTAAATTATATATGAATTATTGTACTGTTAACTGTGGACTATCGATTGGGACTATCAACATTGGACAATTAAAAAAATGAATTAAAATATTAATTATAACATATGAAACTAAACAATTCTTCAAGTTTGCCACTTGATTTCATCTTAAACCTCATTTGTACCTTGACGATTACAATCTGCGTTCAAACCTTTCATGATTCTTGAAAACACCTCAATCGAGAGGATGAACCAACCGCACTTTATCTACGAAAGAAAAATATTGATGCATATAGTTATGCACCTGAAAAACCTTCAGAAACTGAGTAAACGTTTAACACGTAGCTGTGCTAATTCCTTTAGTGTTATTATTACCCAAAATAATTTGGTAATCCCTTTCAAAGTAGCAAATTTTGTCACAGATCCAGCAAGTCAACTCCGACTTTTCATCCGAAACAACCTTATTATAACCTTGATATATATGCGTACTCTTTATTGTTACTGGGGAACCTTTTATATTCCACCATATTACCATCAGCGTTTAATCATCTAAAAACACAATTCTCCTGAAATTACCTCGGATTGATAACCGATGATTCAGATATGGTAGCATTAAATGCAGAGGAAACAACAAAAGTGTAGATGGTCTAAATGGTCAAGAGTTTGATGGTAAAGAATGGAGTGTTGGGAACGCTCGATAGAAAATTTGGTACTGAAAAATGGATTGAGCAAACCCTGAAAGAGACCAAGGACAAATACAAGGACTAAACCCTATATTCAAAGAATCCAGGTAATTCTGGATCCGCTGAAACCTTTAGAGAAAATCTTGTTCCGAAGTCATGTTAAAATCTTGCGGAAAATTTTTCTTCATCAACTTTTGAACTTAGAAATTCCAAAATATCATCATAAATATCTTTGATATTTCTGAGGATATTTTCATAAATATTCTTGCCTGAAATTATATAACTCTTCGTGCTTTCTGTATTTCATTATATTGTAAACTTCTGTAAAATCTAAGTATAAATTATGAATGAATTGTGGAGAAGTGTTGGGAATTGAAGCATGAGTTAGTATAATATAATGACGCTTGGCCGACGTGATTATATTACAGTAAGTCATGCTGAGTTTCTAATGGAACGTGATTCACAGACCCTAACGTCATCATGTGTCATGTTACATAACTCTATCATTCTACATAACTTTTGAACATATCAAGAAAGCATATTCTTGATAGTTCTATCCTCAGTGACTTTGATAAATTTGAAAATCAAATCGTGCTATCACATTCTTTCTTGATTAGAACATTAAGTTTATTCGAAACTCCATATTTACGAATTCTGGACCGTTACTCGCTTTACTAGAGGTCGAGAAGAAAAGAAAAAGGCAAAGAGCTCCGAAACATAAGGAAAGATATAAAACCCGACAATAACACAGAAATCACAAACCATGTATGTCAATGTTTATCGCAACATAAAGACACGGGAGAATTAAAAGCACTATAACTCCAAGGGCGAAGTAGAAGAAAGTAGATTCCTCTGGTGGAAGTTGGAAAATGAGAATGAATGTTGCGATAGTAAGGATGAGGACGAGGAGCAGAACTGGATTAAGCATTTTCACAATTGTTTGAAAGTGTGGATTAAGAAAGGAAGAATTTGAGTGGTGAAAATAATGGAACGAAAGAAGCTCGTTTATAGAGAAGATACCAGACAAAGCAATCGAGACAGATAATGGCATTAAATTAAAGAGGATTCTAATTTTCCATAAATCCCGGAGAAATCAAATCCTATAGATTTCCAAGATTTTCTTTTAAATCCCTTGAATTCCGGAAATCCACAATGACTACGTCAAAAGTTAAGACGAAACTTTTCACTCTTTTGTGATAGCTTCACTCGTACGCTTCACATGATCGAATCATTTTATCTATATTAATCAATAATGATAAAACTTTATTTATCAACTCTTTTTCGTCATGAAAACATTTTTATTGTTAGCCATGATGAACACACTCAAATTTCGGGACGAAATTTCTTTAACGGGTAGGTACTGTGACGACCCGGAAATTTCGATCAAATTTAAACCTAATCTTATTATGTTTTCGACACAATAAGCAAAGTCTGTAATGTTGAGTCTTAAAAACATTGAACTATTTTATATATCCATTTAACTTTTAACCATTTCCGACGATTCACGAATCAATGTGTAAATATTTATGTAAAAGTATACATATATATATATATATATATATATATATATATATATATATATATATATATATATATATATATATATATATATGACTTTATACAAATTATTATTATGTGTATATTGAATCTAAATAAAAGTTATGGATAATATATGTGTTGAAATATAAAATACCTATTTCTATTATGAAATAATTTAATATAATAACTATAAAACATTATTGTTGAATGTATAATTATATATAAATATAATCATATAAATAGCTATATATGAAAAATAGATACTAATAGGTATATATACAGTTATATATAAAAAAAATAATAATAAAGAAAATAAAATAAGAACTGATATATATTCACAGATCCAATTCATATCATAAGCAACTTCATCAATTTTGTTTCTTGTTTCAATCCGAGTCACTAGTCAAATATATTAAATATATAACAACAAATTATGGACATCAAAGTCTTTAAACTGTACGATTCAACTGTAGCCATTATATGTTTAGTTAAATTGTTTCTTGTTTTTATATTACTACTGAATATTCTAGCCATATATATCTGTAAACGAATTCAGTAAAAGTTGAATTCTTGTTACAAGTCTTTCTCAATCACATCTAACAACAGAAATCGTCACTTCATATAATACTCTGTATTGGTAATGAAAGGAAAATAACATAATACAGAAAATATTCTTGTTAACCCCTGTTCTTACTCATTCTTCAAGCAAATCGATTATTTTTTTTTTTACAAAATCAAAACAAACACAACCATCGAATTTCTGTTGGGTTGTGATGCCAGAAAACCAAACAAAACTCGAACAACTATTGCTACCATACTTCTGTTTTCTATTTTTCTGCTTGAAACCATCCATGACAACCTACAATGTTTAATATTGCTAACTATCATGCTGCTACTTCTGTCTGGTTTCAACCATCACCCTACAACACCATAACCACCGCCACCTGCTGTCCAATTGAAACCACCATACTTCCACTTTTCTATTTTCTATATATATATATATATATATATTTTTTCTTTCTTTCTTCGAACACAAACCGAACAAGATCCACCACAATCATGCTTCTATCAAAATATTCACTGATACTGTTTTCCTCTTGTTTCTTTTTCAACCGGGACACCATCATCATCACTAGCATCACCTAAAACCGACACCAACACCACTATAATTCCATCAAACCTGTTATATATAAATCGATTTTGAATTCTGTGAATTTCTGTTTTTGTTTCAGTCGTAAACCACAAAGGAACACCATCGACACCCATCAAAAACCCCACATACAAATCGATTTTGATAATGGCATCATAAAACTGAAAACCTTTCAGCTGTTACAGTTCAAATAAAAAAATAGAAAAATAAATAATTAAATAGATAAATAAAAGAAAAGAAAAATATATATATATATATAAAACCTGCAACTTCTTCGACTGCACTGCTGCTGCTTTCTATCTTTGAATCAGATCGAATCCACTCAAGAAAAACCCCCAAAACTGATAATTTTACTCCAACTAGCCGATTGTGATGTGGTAACCATGATGATTGATGATGAATCGATGAATTACGAATTTTCACTTGATTGATTATTGATTAATGAATCAAAGAACACTTGAATCTTGAAACTCTCGCTCCTGCTTCTTGTTCTGCTATTTCGATCTATTAAAACAGACCACAGAGACATATATGATGTATAAACGAACCGGGTAACCTAGTTTGTGTAATGGACCTTTGTTGGTTTTAACTTGGGCCGAATACTTGGGCCAAACTTATTCTGATAGGTATATTACTTCTATTATTATTATTATTATTATTATTATTATTATTATTATTATTATTATTATTATTATTATTATTATTATTATTATTATTATTATTATTATTATTATTATTATTATTATTATTAACAAAAGTATTATTAGATTATCATTAGTAATAAGATTGCTATAATAATTATTATTATCAAGTATTATGTTATATTATCAAAACTATTATTTTTATTATTATTATTGTTAAACTTTTCATTTTATTAAAAACTACTATTATTATCATTACTATGAGATTTATTATAAAAACTATCGTTAATATTATCATATAGGATTATTAACACTATTATCATTATTATTAATATTAGTATTATTATTATTATTATTGTTATCACTTAATATATTATCTTAGTACTAACAAACAAATGAAATTTATATATAAATATAACTAATACATATAACATAACAAAATTTAATATTTTATGTACAAAATGAATATACGAAACATATATATATTATTATTATAAAAGGGATATAATTAATAAAATTAATATATATATTTATTCAATTATAACTATGTATATTGATAAATATACAAATGATATAGGTTCGTGAATCCGAGGTTAACCCTACACTTGTTAAATGACGTCATATGTATTTTTACTACAAAATACATTAGGTGAGTTTCATTTGCTCCCTTTTAATTGCTTTTGCAATATATATATTTTTGGGCTGAGAATACATGCGCTGCTTTTATAAATGTTTACAAAATAGACACAAGTACTTAAAAATATATTCTACGTTGAGTTGTACCACTGGCATATTTCCCTGTAGCTTGGTAACTACTATTTACATGGGTATTGTAAACGCGAATCCTGTTGATAGATCTATCGGGCCTGACAACCCCAACCGGACTGGACGACCAGTATTCAACGGTTGCACAGTACTTCGTTTTGTTACTACACTTGGTACAGTGTAGGGAGATTTCATAATAAAGGGAATATGTGACGTTGATTAAATGTTAAGTATGGTTACCAAGTGCTCAACCACTTAGAATGCTTTACATACACTTGCGAGTGTATTATGTTTATGATTATGAAATCTTGTGGTCTATTGAAACTATTGATAACTGTTGTTACGATAAACCTATGAACTCACCAACCTTTTTGGTTGACACTTTTAAGCATGTTTATTCTCAGGTACGAATTAAGTCTTCCGCTGTGCATTTGCTCATTTTAAGAACATTACTTGGAGTCGATCATCGCAATGGGACCAAATGTTGATGACTTCATCCAGGTGGATAAGGATGGGTTGTTACAGACTTTGTGACCATATTTGGTGACTTTAGGGTGTGTTAGTGTGTTAGGATTAATGGTGGGACGAACTTTCATGTTCGGGTCATCTAAATCCGAGCCACGAATCACCCGTTTCGGCTAAAACACGATTTTGATTGAATTGAAGTTCCAAGTGGTGTCATGGCTGATTACCACGACTTGTGGACTATTCTTGGTGTGTTCTTGAGTGTACCAAAGTGTCGGGTGGTTTGATTAGGCGGAGATATATGTAAGGCTCGCCGAAAACCGACACCCGGGGCTCAAGATACGACCCGATGAACTTTTGATTTAAAATTCATGCTTAATTATTAAACTTATGATATAAATATTGAATTTCATTATCATTTAATTACTTATGATAAAAAAATAATTATTATTATTTAAGACTTATGATATATATTTATTATATCATTTAATTATTACTTATGATTTAATTAACATTTTAATTAAACTTATGATTAATAATACTTTTATTATTAATGGAAAATACTTATGATAAGTATTAAACTTATATTATGAGATTATTATAATAAGACTTATAATAAGGATTAATTAATTATTTAATTATTATAAGACTTGGTTATTATTTAATTATAAATCTAATTATTAAACACTTATGATTTAATAATTATAATTAGAAACTTATGATATGATTAATAATTCATTATTAATTAATAATACTTATGATATGATTTAAAATTTATTATTAATTAATAATACTTATATTATGATTAATATTTAATTAATGAATTAAATACTTATGTTATATTAATTATATCATTTAAACTTATGTTAACTTTAATAATTCATTTTAATTTAATTAAACTTATGTTATGACATAATTATACATATTTAACTTTAATTAACATTATAACTTATATTATTATTACAACTTACACTTTTAAAATTAATGTTGACTATGTTTGACTAAGGTTGACTTTTGAGTTGACTTTCGGTTGACTTTGACTTTCAGTTGACTTTTGTTGACTTTCTAAATAAGGAAACTTTTCTAACTTAAAACTTTCTAAACTTGGAAACTTTTCAAAAATCGAAACTTTCCAAAAATAGAAACTTTCCTAAAATAGAAATTTTCCAAAAATGGAAACCTGCTAAAAATAGAAACTTTCTAAAAATAGAAAGTGTGTGTCCGTACACTGTTTCGATCAAACCGATGCATGTTGAGTGTTGTTCTATGTCTACTTGCAACATGTACAATAGCTATCATACTAAGACTTGACCTAAGTTAGTTATTTATATTGACCTTCTTTATTTATAGGTCGGCGTTGTGATCATTCTTGATCACTTTACTTCGTATTGCTGTTCGCATATTTGTGTGGTTACTTCGTTTGCTATTAAGGTGAGTTATAGTCCCATTTTCTATTTTAAATCTTTTGGGATGAGAATACATGCAATTTATTTTATATTTTGGACACAAGTGGAAGTTGGTTTAAATTATTCATTGTGAGTTGAACAAAAATATTCCCTAGTCTGGTAACTGTAATCACTGGTTTTTACTGGTGAACGCGAATCCTACGGATAGATCTATCGGGTTTGACAACCCCATTTCGAGCTAGTCGCGCTAGCAATTTATAATCGGAATGTTTAGTACTTCGTATTTAGTTGAAGATACACTTGTTCGGTGTATATTATTTATTGTGTTTGGCAAGGGTAAATAAATGGTTAAGTGGTTACCAGGTGGCTCACGGAAAATAGAATAATGTTTTATTATATGTTTTCTAGCATATAATTTTATGGTCCAAAAAGGAGTTTTTATGTTTTCAAACATAAATTTTTATTGTTTAAATTAAATATTGTTCGCAATAATAAACCTATAATTCACTCAATATTTTTGTTGACAGTTACTCGCATGTTTTTTTCGCAGGTTCATGATAGATTGCTTCAGCTGTGCTTAGAGAGTCTGCATATTTATGATGGCAGCTTTTGCTAAACATTAATTTGCATTCTATTTTGATACATTTAATAGTGGATGTTGTTGACTTGTTTTGGTCAACTTTTGGTTAAGTAATAATGTATGGTTTTTCTAAACTTACATATTTTGGTAGGTTTCCTTTAGAGGAAATCATTTTTAAATAAAGAATGCAAGGTTATTTATCAATTTCATATAGAGTTATGATCAAGCTGTGGGACCAAGATAACGATGGCCGTCAAGTGTACTTTTACGGGTCATTTCAGTTGGTATCAGAGCGTTGGTTGTAGGGAATTAGGCTGCATTGATGTCGTTACCCGAGTTAATAGGGTGCATTAGTGAGTCTAGTCTACAGCCCGGCCTATAATATATTATTATATGTGATTATTTGTATCGTATTGGTATGTATATTGTTATCATACATACATCTCTATTATGTTCTGAATTCGGAAGGAACTCCCATTCCAATTTAAACGTATTCTCCGACTCATGCGAGTCCATCTTTTATAAGAACACCTCGGTTAGTGAAACCCAGGGGGTGTCATTCTTGACTTCTGAAATTCTCGACATTTCTATGTCATCAATTGTGTTTATTGATATAACGTTTGAGTTATATTACGTGTTCTGGAATTCTCGGCATTTATATATCATCTATTATGGTTATGCATATAACGTTTGAGTTATACTATGCTATATGTCATTCTTGACTTCTAAATGCTTGGCATTTCAATGTCAGCTATTATGTTTAGGTATATAACATTCTTGTTATATTACGTGTCGCTGTGCCTTTGTGCGCTGGTGCTTTGGTTTTCGAACCGGAAAGACGTCATTCTTGACTTTTAAAGATTCTTGATACTTCAAGGACATTTCTATGTCATCGTTACTCTTATACATTACTTTTGATGTTTTTGTCTCTTGTGCTATCCTTAGCACATTGTTTAAGAAATCGTTTTAGAGAAATTGTGTGGAAATCCGAGGTTGATCGCGCATCCTGACCTCATGTAGTGCTATTCAAATGGAACTATGAATTAGTGAAATATAATGGCGTCAGGCCAACGTGATTATATTACGTTAATTCATAAAGAAGTCCCAATATTGTGACATGAGGAATAGAAAGCGAGTCAAAGAAAATTTTTACACTACTCATTCAGAAATTCCGATGTATTACATGGGTAGGGAAAATATTCATTATCTTATTTGTTGATATGCGAGAAGCTCGTTTTAACCAGATTATCTATATCATGCTCTATCCTTCATAACTCGCTTGTTAGCAACAGCTTCGCTCGGGAACAGTTTTGGCCCAAGGACTTATGTCCTAATAATAGTCAAAACATTATTTAACTCATTGGTTTCATGACCTCGTAACATTTGTTGGTTAAATGTCGCACGACGATTCAAGTCCTTTACTCGATCTTCCACGATCTTACTTCAACTTGTAACCTCTGAAATACAGATACTCTATTTATTATCGGGAGTTTTACACATTTGTTTAATTGGGCAGTTCTCACGAGATTTATGGGCGAATAGAAGTAATGAAATATTTTGTCATGTATACAATTTATAAAAATCATATATGTACGTATGGGTTCAAATGAATAAATTTACCCTTACCTATTTTAGCTAGTATATACTAAATCATACCTTCAAATTTTTTTTTTTTTTAGAACCACTCAATTATTGAGCTGTTTGACTAAGTCAATTTCTTTTATATAAAATGGTACACGTTGTACATACTTCTAAATTTACTAAGAACTTCGCTCTGTTTATGTTGTCACATCAAACGTTTAAAGCTTTTTCAAAACTCCTTTGATTGATTTTATCAAATTTTCGCATTACCCTACAGAGTGTTTGGATCACAATTCTTCTCATCCTCCATTTAAGGATGAAACTTACCATTAAGTTCATTAATAGAAACTATTACACCACTTTGGATGCCGGTTTTATGAAAATTGTGAGGACCCGTCCTTATCCACCCGGACGAAGTCGTCAACATTTGGTCCCATTGCGATGATAGACTCCAAGTAATGTCCTTAAAATGAGCAAAATGCACAGCGGAAGACTTAATTCGTACCTGAGAATAAACATGCTTAAAAGTGTCAACCAAAAGGTTGGTGAGTTCATAGGTTTATCGCAATAATCATTTCAATATGTTAATAGACCACAAGATTTCATATACATAAATGTTTTAATAATAATATTCTAAGTGGTTGAGCACTTGGTAACCATACTTAACATTTAATCAACGTCGCATATTCCCTTTATTATGAAATCTCACTACACCGTACCAAGTGTAGTCACGAAACGAAGTACTGTGCAACCATTGAATACAGGTCGTCCAGTCCGGTTGGGGTTGTCAGGCCCGATAGATCTATCAACAGGATTCGCGTTTAAAATACCCATGTAAATAGTAGTTACCAAGCTACAGGGAAGTATGCCAGTGGTACAACTCAACGTAGAATGTATTTTTAAGTACTTGTGTCTATTTCGTAAACATTTATGAAAGCAGCGCATGTATTCTCAGCCCAAAAAATATATATTGCAAAAACAATTAAAAAGGGAGCAAATGAAACCCACCATGCTGTATTTTGTAGTAAAAATACATAGGACAATATTGAACAAGTATAGAGTTGGCCTCGGATTCATGAATCTATATCATTTATATATATTAACACATATCAAATTTAGTCAACTGAGTTTATTTATATTATATACCGTATTAGGATTAATATCTTTATATATATATGATTATATATAAAATGTTGTTATATAACTAATACTTTATTTGGTAAAATAATATTAATTATAGAAAGTTGTAATATAATATTTTTTTTATAAAAATAATAATACTAATAATAATAGTAATAATACTTAATAATAAAAATAATTATAGCAATAATAACCATGATACAATAATATTACTAATGATAATCAAAATAATGATAATAAAAATAATACTTTTGATAATAATACTTATTACCTAAATATAATAATAATAATAATAATAATAATAATAATAATAATAATAATAATAATAATAATAATAATAATAATAATAATAATAATAATAATAATAATAATAATAATAATAATATTTAGTAATAAGTAAACTACCTCAAGAAGTAGCCCTTAAAAGAAAATTGCCCAAGTCCGGGTTTGAACCCGCGACGTCCCGCTAACCCGATAACATCCTTAACCATATTTATTATTATCGTTATTTTACATATCATTAACGAATCATAATCATCATCAATGTGATCATAATCATAATGGAACCCGTTCATCATCATACGCGACCTTTTAATCATTTTAGTCAACACAATTTGTATATCACCATCATCATTATTTTAATCATTCGAAAATCATAGTCTCATAAAATATCATCATCATCGGCCTAACCTTGTATCATCATCATCTTATTAAAAACGCCATTATCATATTACTACCTCATCATTATTACTTGCGTACCCGAGCAACAGAATTAGCAGCCATGTTAGTTAAGCTTTTACCTGCCCTTTTAGAGCCCACCAACAAAGCTTATTTGTGTAGTCCATTTATAAAACAAAGGAAGCCCAATTATCAACAGCCTACTTATTTAATTTAACAGCCCGATATAAAAGGAGTTTAGTAATTAAATTTCTTCATTGTTTTTGATTTGGCACTTCAACTTGAAAGAATACCTTGGTCCACCATACCTTGGTAGCAGTTAAAATTGCAGATTGTGGGTTTGTTGTTGTCGGATGAAAACGGTGAAGCATAAACAGAAAATAATCGTAGCATACTGCGATAGTTTGTTGTTGGGTTTGTATTCGATGAACATAAACAAACAGTAGGAAGATGGTTCAAGTCGCATTCGATGGTTGTAGATTTGTGATAGTATTTTTACAGAAGAAAACGAAACAAAAAACAGTCGGTGGTGTTGAGTTTATCAAACTGTAGCAACAACAATCGTGATCAAGCAAACGAAAACAAATAAATAAAAAAATGGTAGAGATAGAGAGAGATGTGGTTCGGCGATGGGGTGGTGATGGAGATTATCAAGGTGCCAGTTGTTTGTAATAGTGGTTGATCAAGAAAGTTCAATAGCGATTAAAGGTGGTGGATCTTGGAGAAGATGAAAGGTGGTGAAGGTGGTTAAATAGGTTTGAGATGTTAGTTGTTGAGGTTGAGCTTATAACCGAAACAAAATTTGATGGTGACAGAATAGTTGTAACGGGTTTAGGGTGGTTTGGTTGTGGTGGTTCTCTGGTGGGTTTCGTACAATGATAAAGAGAGGAAGAGAATGAGATGGAGAAAGGTGGTTAGGCTCGATGGGTTTGATGTTGATCCGGAACATAATACAAAAAAAAAAAAAAATAGTTTGGTGGGTTATTCATTATTGATTGTGGAGATCATATAAATGATTAGATGGAAGATGAAGTGGATTAGAATATGGCCAGAAACAGAAACGAATATAATAAGTAGCACAAATGGGTTTATGTAAAATGTGTAAGTCAAATTGCATGAGAACATGTATATATAATATGATTAAGAATAAAGGTGGTGATCATTGAAACAAAATAGTGATAAGTCACTAAAATTTTAATTCACTAAATGAAAGGAGCAGTTATCAGCCGAGTAATCCTACAGACAGTTTTAAATTTCGGATATTATATCGTGTTCATTGCTAAACAGTTAAAATATAAGAGTGTTCCTAAAAATCATAAATTTTTAAATTAAATATATTTAATTATTTCACTCATTAACTGTTTGAAACCTGATCAAAAAGGTTCGATAATTATTTATTTTATGTTCCAATTTATATGTACGGAGTACAAAATTTTAAACTTTAAAAGGTAAAAATATTTTTAACAAATCTACCATCTTCGTAATCAATTTACAGTCCAACTTTTATCTTAATCTTTCCCGAACATGTACTATATCTATATTAAAACTAACAATACGTCAACCGAGTGTCACTGAGGTTTACTAAATAGGCTCGAAATCATTCATTTTCCATTTACTCTCTTTCTATATATAATCAGTTTTAAATAACAAGTTTTATCACATAAATATCTATTATATATTTTTAAACAAATAGATTTAATATTATTTTATATATTTACAAGTAGTATTTATATGCATATTTATATATATACATATATCTATATTTAGTTGTTCGTGAATCGTCGAGAACAGTCAAAGGGTAATTGCATTCATAAAAATAATTCAAAATCTTTGAGACTCATCCTAACAAGTTTTGCTTATCGTGTCAAAATACAATATCGTATCGAGAGTTTGGTTTAAAAAAAAATCGAAATTTTCCGGGTCGTGACAAAAATTGTTGGGAAGTCTTTACGCTCAGAAAATTTTCCCTCTATTGGATTGGACATGAGCGAAACACGGACCGATAAACCAGTTTTCTGAGGTACATTCAGTGGTCATCCTGTTATCAGGAAAGGCATTGGGTGGGTTTTTGCCCCGACTATTTTTATAGCTGGTATCACAGATAGATATTACACTAGACCGTCTGAGAAGTTTCTACTCTCGATATTCACGGCTAACCGCACCACCCTTGTAAACATCAATCCTAGGATTCAATACTTTGAGGTGCATGAAATTATTTTTGGATATTCATCTCACCTAGAGTCGGCCATTCTTTATAACCCATGATTCGCGTTCTTTTCATCCGCACATAAATTTAAGAATATGGATGAATCCTAGATTTCCCCGCTCATTGTACAAGGAAGTTCACTCTCATTGAAATATCACACCCTTCGTACGTCTTCCTTTCAGAAATGTATTGAAAATTTACTTTGAAGTCCATGATCCTCGTTATCTCCATTGAGAGAATTGCCTTAAATATCTATGCCACCGATGTGATTACTTCATATATTTATTCCTTCATTGTTGCAACTAAATTTCATTCGTCCCAGTTCGTCCCCTTGGGGAGCTCCTGTTTTGTTTGTTAAGATGGAAGGTGGTTCGTTCTGATGGTGTATTGATTATCGCGAGTTGAACAAGCTTAGGTTAAGAACCGTTACCATCTTCCAAGAATTTATGATCTGTTCGATCAGCTTCAGGGTTCGTCTATTTATTCTAAAATCGATCTTCGTTCTGGCTATCATCGGTTGCGTGTTAAAGAACCTGATGTTTTGAAAACTGCTTTTCGCACCCGTTATGGTCACTTCAAATTTCTTGTTATGCCGTTCGGATTGACTAACGCACCTGATGTGTTCATGGACCTCATGAACCATGTGTGTAGACCCTATCTGGACAGATTCATTATCATTTTCATCGACGACATCCTTATTTATTTCAAGAGTGATGAAGAGCACGGAGAACATTTGAAGTTGGTGCTTTATTTGTTGAGGAAAGAAGAGTTGTACACTAAGTTCTCTAAGTGTGCTTTCTGATTAAGAGAAGTTCAATTCCTTGGACATGTTGTTAGTAAACAAGGTATACAAGTTGATCCTGCCAATATTGAGGCAATTGAAAAGTGGGAAATTCCGAAGACTCCTATTCAGATTCGTCAGTTTCTAGGGTTGACATGTTACTATAGAAGGTTCATTCAAGATTTCTCTCATATAGCGAAACCTCTGACTGCTTTAACGCACAAGGGGAAGAAGTAGGAGTGAAAGGATGAACAAGAGACTGATTTTCAAACTCTGAAGAAGAAGTTGACTACCGCTCTGATATTATCACTACCTGAAGGTAATGACAATTTGGTTGTTTGTTGTGATGCTCCGCTTCAGGGCTTTGGTTGTGTTTTGATGTAACGAAAGAAAGTCATTGCTTACACGTCACGTCAGTTGAAGATCCATGAGCATAATTATACAACCCATGATTTAGAATTGGGAGCTGTTGTGTTCGTACTCAAGAATTGGAGACATTACTTATATGGGGTCAAATGTACAGTGTACAGTGATCACAAAAGTCTTCAACATATCTTTGATCAAAGACAGTGGAATATGAGGTAGCGAAGATGGGTTGAATTGTTGAACGATTATGATTGTGAACTCCTTTAGCCATTCCAGGAAAAAGCCAATGTCGTGGCTGATGCTTTGAGTCAAAAAGAGAGAGTTGAACCTCGTAGGTTTAGGGCCTTGAATATGACCATTTGAATAAACCTCGCAAGGCAGATTCGTGCAGCTCAACAAGAAGCCTTGAAGGAGGAGAATTTTGTAACGGGAAGGTCCGAGGCTTGAGTAAACAGTTAGAGGTATGAACCGATGGTACTCGGTATTTTGCGAGACGTCTTTGGGTTACGAAATTTGGTGATTTGCGACAACTTGTTTTAGATGAAACTCATAAGTCTGGGTACTCTATTCATCCTGGTTCAGGAAAGATGTATCATGACCTTAAGGAGCTGTATTGGTGGCCTAATTTGAAAGCTGATGTGGCTACATATGTGGCTAAGTGTTTGACCTGTGCTAAGTTTAAGCTGAACATCAGAAACCGTCTGGACTTTTGGTGCAACCTGAGATTCCCGAGTGGAAGTGGGAAGGTATTACAACGGATTTTATTACGAAGTTACTGAGAGTTGTGGGTGGTTATGATACCATTTGGGTGATTGTTGACCGACTCACAAAATCAGCTCATTTCTTACCGATTAAGGAAACAGATTCGAAGGAGAAGCTTACTCGTTTGTATTTGAAGGAAATTGTTTTGAGACATGATGTTCCTGTATCTATTATTTCAGATCGAGACAGTTGATTTATATCGAGGTTTTGGTAATCCTTACAAGAAGCTATGGGAACTAAGCTGGATATGAGCACCGCTTATCATTCACAGATGGATGGTCAGAGTGAAAAGATCATTCAAACGTGAGAAGACATGTTACGAGCGTGCGTTATTAATTTTGGTAATGGGTGGGATAGATATTTGCCGTTGGCTGAGTTTTCTTATAATAATAGCTATCATGCAAGTATTAAAGCCACACCGTTTGAAGCTCTGTATGGTAAAAAGTGTAGGTCTCCTATCTGTTGGAATGAGGTTGGGGATGCTCAACTCACAGGTCCAGAAATTATTCATGAGACTACCGAGAAGATCGTACAGATTAAGGAAAGATTGAGAACTGCCAGAAGTCGGCGAAAGAGTTATGCCAATAAGAGAAGGAATGATATTGAATTTCAGGTCGGTGATTGTGTTATGTTGAAAGTATCACCTTGGAAAGGTTTGATACATTTTGGTAAAAGGAGAAAGTTGAATCCTCGTTTTATTGGACCATTTGAGATTATTGAGAGAGTTGGACCCATGGCTTATCGTTTGAAATTGCCACAAGAACTCAGGGTTGTTCACGACGTTTTTCACATGTCGAATTTGAAGAAGTGTTTGGCCGAGGCTGATGAAACTATTCCTCTGGAGGAACTTCATGTTTATAAGAAACTACATTTTATTAAGGAACCTGTTGAAATTATGGATCGAGAGGAACCTATAGAAACTACATTTTATTAAGGAACCTGTTGAAATTATCGTTTGAAATTGCCACAAGAACTCAGGGTTGTTCACGACGTTTTTCACATGTCGAATTTGAAGAAGTGTTTGGCCGAGGCCGATGAAACTATTCCTCTGGAGGAACTTCATGTTTATAAGAAACTACATTTTCTTAAGCAGAGTAGAATTCCTATTGTTCGAGTTAGATGGAACGCCAAACGCGGTCTCGAGTTTGCTTGGGAGCGTGAAGATCAGATGAAGCAGAAGTACCCACATTTGTTCCCAGATGCTGAGTCAACCCTGCACCTGCTTAAATTTCGGGACGAAATTTCCGTAACGGGAAGGTACTGTAACGACCCTACGTTTTCCGTTATCTTTTACCGTTAATTATTTAACGACCGTTAACTGTTATTTGTGCCACGTCATTTCTATGACCTATATTATTATTTTTGTAATAATATATTAATTATTATGTGCTATGTGAATATTTGTATTCATATTTTAAGTTATACGTTTCTACGTGTCGCGGATTTCTATCCGGCGAATCTTTTCTCGAACCAACAGTCAAGCTTTTGGAATTTTTAAATCCAAATTATCTTAAATATTATATTTTGATGTCATATAAATATATATAGTGTTTATATATTTTATTTGTCGCGTATTTGTTATCTCTCCGAAAAATCAATCGCGTAGCGGTGTTTTCGCGTTTCGGGCTTCGTTCGGGCATTCGAGCCACAAGATTTCTTTCATTTATCAAGTTGGACCACAAGTGGGGCCCACCCTTCATATTTCAGCCAAAAATATCAAAGGGGAGGGGGGTATTGTGCCATTTTTCCCAAACTTGTAGTTTTAGGGATCAAAATCTAATCACTATTTCATTCTTCCCCATTTTCACATTTTAATTTTTGTTTCCTCCTCCCCTTGCTCTCCTTGCCGTCACCTACCACCAAGAACATCATCATCATCTCACAAAATTGTTAATCATTTAAGAGGCTTTCAACATTATCGGATTCTACACAACGATCTCTACGCGTTCATATTACTTGATTGTTGATTAGGGTATAAACCCTAACCCTAGATTTTCAATTTTTCAATTATTTTTCTGTTTTTACATGTTATATTGATAGTATGATGATTATATATTATTGTATTGATGATTGTATGCATAGAAATGCTCAAATATATATGTTTTCGGTTTGATTGAATTGGGACAGCAGCATATTCGTTCATTTCTGGTTATTTAACTGATATAAAAGTGAAATTAAAGTATCTAGATGAGTTCCTCTCATCAAGACATTAATTTAAGACTCCGGATTCATGTTGTTTCGATTCCCGTAGCCCTAGATATGATCAAAATGGTATTTTGTTAAGATTGAAATGTGATATTGATATGAACCAGGTTTGGTCCGACTTTGTGACCATATTTGGTGACTTTAGGGTGTTTTAGTGTGTTAGGATTAATGGTGGGACGAACTTTCATGTTCGGGTCATCTAAATCCGAGCCACGAATCACCCGTTTCGGCTAAAACACGATTTTGATTGAATTGAAGTTCCAAGCGGTGTCATGGCTGATCACCATCACTTGTGGACTGTTCTTGGTGTGTTATTGAGTGTACCAAAGTGTCGGGTGGTTTGATTAGGCGGAGATATATGTGAGGCTCGCCGAAAACCAACACCCGGGGCTCAAGATACGACCCGATGAACTTTTGATTTAAAATTCATGATTAATTATTAAACTTATGATATAAATAATGAATTTCATTATCATTTAATTACTTATGATAAAAAAAATAATTATTATTATTTAAGACTTATGATATATATTTATTATATCATTTAATTATTACTTATGATTTAATTAACATTTTAATTAAACTTATGATTAATAATACTTTTATTATTAATGGAAAATACTTATGATAAGTATTAAACTTATATTATGAGATTATTATAATAAGACTTATAATAAGGATTAATTAATTATTTAATTATTATAAGACTTGGTTATTATTTAATTATAAATCTAATTATTAAACACTTATGATTTAATAATTATAATTAGAAACTTATGATATGATTAATAATTCATTATTAATTAATAATACTTATGATTTGATTTAAAATTTATTATTAATTAATAATACTTATATTATGATTAATATTTAATTAATGAATTAAATACTTATGTTATATTAATTATATCATTTAAACTTATGTTAACTTTAATAATTCATTTTAATTTAATTAAACTTATGTTATGACATAATTATACATATTTAACTTTAATTAACATTATAACATATATTATTATTACAACTTACACTTTTAAAATTAATGTTGACTATGTTTGACCAAGGTTGACTTTTGAGTTGACTTTCGGTTGACTTTGACTTTCAGTTGACTTTTGTTGACTTTCTAAATAAGGAAACTTTCCTAACTTAAAACTTTCTAAATTTGGAAATTTTCCAAAAATCGAAACTTTCCAAAAATAGAAACTTTCCAAAAATAGAAACTTTCCTAAAATAGAAATTTTCCAAAAATGGAAACCTGCTAAAAATAGAAACTTTCTAAAAATAGAAAGTGTGTGTCCGTACGCTATTTCGATCAAACTGATGCATGTTGAGTGTTGTTCTATGTCTACTTGCAACATGTACAATAGCTATCATACTAAGACTTGACCTAAGTTAGTTATTTATATCGACCTGCTTTATTTATAGGTCGGCATTGTGAACATTCTTGATCACTTTACTTCGTATTGCTGTTCGCATATTTGTGTGGTTACTTCGTTTGCTATTAAGGTGAGTTATAGTCCCATTTTCTATTTTAAATCTTTTGGGATGAGAATACATGCAATTTGTTTTATATTTTGGACACAAGTGGAAGTTGGTTTAAATTATTCATTGTGAGTTGAACAAAAATATTCCCTAGTCTGGTAACTATAATCACTGGTTTCTACTGGTGAACGCGAATCCTACGGATAGATCTATCGGGTTTGACAATCCCATTTCGAGCTAGTCGCGCTAGCAATTTATAATCGGAATGTTTAGTACTTCGTATTTAGTTGAAGATACACTTGTTCGGTGTATATTATTTATTGTGTTTGGCAAGGGTAAATAAATGGTTAAGTGGTTACCAGGTGGCTCACGGAAAATGGAATAATGTTTTATTATATGTTTTCTAGCATATAATTTTATGGTCCAAAAAGGAGTTTTTATGTTTTCAAACATAAATTTTTATTGTTTAAATTAAATATTGTTCGCAATATTAAACCTATAATTCACTCAACATTTTTGTTGACAGTTACTCGCATGTTTTATTCTCAGGTTCATGATAGATTGCTTCCGCTGTGCTTAGAGAGTCTGCATATTTATGTTGGCAGCTTTTGCTAAACATTAACTTGCATTCTATTTTGATACATTTAATAGTAGGTGTTGTTGACTTGTTTTGGTCAACTTTTGGTTAAGTAATAATGTATGGTTTTTCTAAACTTACATATTTTGGTAGGTTTCCTTTATAGGAAATCATTTTTAAATAAAGAATGCAAGGTTATTTATCAATTTCATATAGAGTTATGATCAAGCTATGGGACCAAGATAACGATGGTCGTCAAGTGTACTTTGACGGGTCGTTTCAATTATTAAGCGTAATTAAGCATCCAAAAACCAAGTAATTGTTATTATAAAATAACAATTAATATTTCGTAGTCATAATATTCTGATTACGACAAAAGTTAAACGTGTACGCAGTACGCAGTTTGTTCGAAATGTCAAATGACACTAACGATCATAAAGGCATCCGGTGATCAAGTTAAGTAACCTACGTACTTAAAGGCACGTTTTAACATATAAATGAAACTAATCCACGTGTAGTAAGATTCCAGAGTATAAAATAGCACAGTACGCACAAATACGCAGTTTCGCAAAAACACAAGGCACAAAAGCAAGTCGAAAAAGTCGGGTTGTTACATTAATGGCTAATCTTATGCATTAGAGATTCATAGATAAGCAATCACAAGTGATTTAGCCAAACATAGCAAGGATTACACTAGCAATAAGCATAAAAACATCAATAAACATCATCTTGAGTGATTACAAGTAATTAGTTCAAAGCTAGATGAAGAAAAACAAAGATTACAACTAATTAGTGAAAAATGAGTAAAGTAAAGTGGATATTACAACCCAAAATGATAAAGAGAAGAAGATCTAAGCTATAATCATAAGATAAACAAGAACAAAATCAATTAAAACTAAAACATTCATCATTACAAGTAGATAAAATAAGAACAAGTGCTAAAATGGAAAGGAAATTACAAATTGGAGAATGGATGATGTAGATCTAGCATCTAGCTTCACTAATCTTGGACTTGGAACATGAAATTAGGCTTTGATCTTGATGGAATCATGATTGGAACCCTTTTAGGGCTCCAAAACGGCCTAAGGAAGCAGCTCTCCAACTCAAAAACCCCAAATTTCCTTTTATAGGTCGGCTGAATTTTTTGGCTGTAACAGCTCCAGGAGCGGCGCTTTTGGAATAGGAGCGACGCTTTTGGGAGGACAGGAGCGACGCTTTTGTGTAGGAGCGGCGCTTTTGGAACATAGGAGCG
This sequence comes from Rutidosis leptorrhynchoides, assembly GCF_046630445.1. Lineage (NCBI taxonomy): Eukaryota > Viridiplantae > Streptophyta > Magnoliopsida > Asterales > Asteraceae > Rutidosis > Rutidosis leptorrhynchoides. The sequence continues at coordinate 160,346,889 of NC_092343.1, read as the reverse complement.
ATGCTTTCGTGCTGGAGCGGCGCTTTTGGCCACTGATCTTTGTAACACACGTTTTAGCAAATAGGGGCGCCACGTTTGACCTTAGGAGCGCCGCTTTTGAACCTAGAACTTCATTTTCACTCCAAAACTTCACTTGATTCATTCCTTTGATCCAAGGGTTGATTTCTTAGCATAAATATGAACTTTTAGACCATTTTTGTCCCGAAACAACTAAATATCACAAACCGCTCACTAATCATCACAACCCGTATCGAAATGCCACGAAAGTAGGAAGAAATTGCGAAGATAAATATGTATATTTTGAGCAATATCAGGTAGTCATATAACCATTCAAATGTAGGTGCTTTAGAGTATCTGCTCACAAAATCTAGGCCATTTGAAGCACTGGAAGAATGAATTCGACAGTTTTTTAATAATAGTCACCTGTGCATGTATAACATACATATGAAATTATATTATAGTGACCACTAAAAAGGAAATTATTGTATGACCCAAATTCAATAACAAATTCAACAAAAACAAAACAAATTCAAGCCTGATATTAAATAAGGAAAAAATCGAAATATATTTTCTTAAATAAACCTGAAATAGAAAAAAAAAAAATTCAAGCCTACGGGTGAGAATATCAACAACGGCTGATAAAGCTGAACCAAACCCTCAAATTCGCAACAAATTAAGAAACCCTAACTTATCGTTGCAATCGAAAGGACCAGCGAAAGAAGGAAAAAGGTCAAAGTGAACGATTCAACGCTAATCCATCTTCCCAGTCGACTAACAATCATGATAAAACCACCAAATCTAGCACGAAAGAACCTAGGGTTCCATCACAGTCGCTGGAAACGAACTGGGCAGAGAGAAGATGGAAAAGTGAGAAAGCCAATTTGATGATACGTATTGATGGTGAAAAGGATTTGAGGGTAGATTTCTCCAATTTTTTGTTGATTTTAGTTTATGGTGGTTACAGAGAAGAAGATTTTGAATGGTAAGTGAGTGGTTTTCCCTTTACCAGGATACGTAAGAGAGGAATGAAGCATATAGAATGGGTGTGGCCCACTAATACCCGAGTTAAAATGACATGAAAGTGATGGAAACGACAAACGCCCTTTTGCTGTTGTTAGTGTTAGAATTTAATAAACACTTTTTTATAGAATATAAATAATAATTATAATAAAAGGGTTGAACTATTTTTTTAATAAACTATTAAATTAAAAATAATTTAATAAACTATTTTTTTATAGATTTTTTGTAGTTTACATAAGTTAATAGTTATAGATATTTATAGTATAGTTATCTTTTGTATTATAATTATAAGTATGGTTCTCTTTTGAGAAAAATACTCATTCCTAATTCAAATCCATTCCTAATTCAAATTCCTACTCTACTAACATCTAACGATAATTTTAACTAACTTCCTGTTAATTTTCTGAGGCAAAAGATGGCTCCGTTAGTGTTTGGATGAAATTAAACGTTCCTAGTAACATATTAGACGTGTTTGGTTAATTAGACGTGTGGCTGGTAACTTATTTAGACGTGTTCCAAGTAGACGTGTTCATCTAACTAATTGGACGTGTCTTTTAATTAACTAGACGTGTTCTAGAAAACTTGTTAGACGTGTTGTCATTTAGACGTGTTCTTGGTAAAACTATTTAGGCGTGTTGTCAATTAGACGTGTTCTTGGTAAAACTAATTAGACGTGTTGTCAATTAGACATGTTCCTAGTAAAACTAATTAGACGTGGTTACCAATTAGAGGTGTTATACTTATTTAGGCGTGTTGCAAGTTTCTAATTAGACGTGTTCCGGTTTTCTTTTTAAAAAAAGCTAATTAGACGTGTTCCTTTGGTTTAATTAGACGTGTTAGTTGATGTACACTTGCACCATGTGTGCACAGTCCTCGCGCTATGGCACTTCAGGCGCAAGTAAATGTGCGCTAGGTATGTCTGACCCGCGATGTAAGAGGATGACGTGTCATGTACTTACCACGATCTCTACAAAGTACAGACAGCCAGCATAAAATAATAGTACTGTTCCCTGGTCCCCTCACCTAAACGTTCAGGTAGTACAGATAAGAAAGCAACATGGAACACGTGGCTCCAATAGACAAACGACACTGTAGCTATAAATAACGGACTCGAATCACAAAGCAAAGGGGACGATCCAGTTTTGGGATTTACACCTATACTATTTTCGGTATTAAGATACGAATTAGCTTGCTATCTATATAGCACGATTATACCCGTGCTACCGTACATACATCACCCCACTAGATATTCTCGATATATAGTTAACGTTCTACGAACACAAACCCTATAACCCAGCGCGATCCATCATTAATCGGACGACCCGTCGGTGGTGGGTATATGTTTAACCACCCCTGCTGAGATCCTCATCTTTCAAGGGTGTAACATCCTCAATCGGGCCTAGCTGTAAGATTACTAAATTGCCCTTAAGTTTGTGTTGTGTTAGTATATGCTTTTATTTTTATCTAATATTTATTATTATGTAATGATGTGTTTAGGACCAGTTTGTGACAAGGGTCACAGAACAGGTTTGTTTATTTAATTTGGACTTCGTTTGGGTTGCCAAATGATGTACGAAAGATATCACATAACTGTTAAATACCCGTGCATCGCACAGTGTAGGAATTAACCACAATTTAGTGACTAGTGCTGCTTCTCTCATCTCATTTCTAGACTTTTCCAAACACACACCGTTCTTCATCTCTTCACCTACACCAAACCCTAATTCTTAATTATTGTTTTAGAGCTCAAATCGTTTGTATCTTTGTATTCCTTGTGATTTACTGATTCTATCAAGGTAAGAATCATAGCATTTCATGCTTTAATCTTTGAGAAATTTGAGTTTTTGTGTAAGTTTTTACAAAGTGAGTAATTTGGGTCAAAATGGTTAGATTTGATGTTGTTTGAGTCCAAATCTTGTGGTTTTATGTTTCTACATGTTTAGTGTCTTCGATTTGGTCATTATTGAGGTCATAATCGAGCTCTAGAGCAAGAATTGGTCGATTTTGATGATCAGGATGTAAATTTTGAAAATGCATAAGTGTTAAGAATAAATTTTTAGCGAGCGCTTTTTGATACAAAAATTTATGTACTGTGTTGTTTGATGTTAACAGACAGCAACTAACTTGATTTGCCTTATGTTCAGGTGATAAGGATAAGGAAGCCACTCTGTAGTAGATTATCTGAGCTGGTTGCTGGTATTTGGTGAATGGGACTAACTGGAGATTATAGTATAGAGTAGCATGTTATATTATGATTGCCATGCTTATTTGATATACTTACTGTTGTGGTTACTTAGTATATTGTGATGACTGCATATTAGTTGATGCTTGTCAGCTGGAGCCCAGTACGTCCCTATTGTGTGGTAGCCTCAGTAGGAGAGATCAACCTGCGGGTTGGGATCCTCATGTGGTAGCCTAAACAATCGAGGTGTATATATATGTGAATGACGCGTCCGTCGCGTGTGGATTATATATATACACACGGTGGTTGAGGAACTTCTGGTAAGCCTCAGTCCGATCAACTGGTGGTTAATGGTTTGACCAAGCCGCCAGAGTCTCTGTAGATGGCACTTGGATGATGTTTGTGTGTTAGACTTTGTGACATGATTAGTATGACGGTTCCTGTATACTATTGCCTGTAGTTAGTTGTACTCACTTAGCTTCGTGCTAATTCCCCTCCATCCTCTCCTTGCAGGTTGTTAGCTTTTGTAAGTGATGTATTTTAGGGAGAAGACGGGCATGGTCATGTTATGTTTAACTATGAAGAAACTTTGAAGTGTGTTTTCCGTTAAAACTGAATTTTGGTTGTAATGTCACGTGACACTAGAATTATTGTTTAATATTAGCCGTCAAATGATATGTAATTAAATATGTTTATGTTATGGTAATAGTTAAGTAACACTAATGCTTCCGCCACGTTTTTAAAAAAAAAATTAGCAGTGTCACAAGTTGGTATCAGAGCTTAGTTTGGCAGCATGTGCATTGTGATCTAAATGTCATGTTCCCAAACTTAGTAGAGTCATGTCAAACATAACATGCTGGGGATGGGTTAAGTGAGTATTAGGACAGGTTATGTGTTAGTTATTAGTGATAACAGAATTTATACTAAGCCTTGGTGTGAGTGTTGTGGTAGTGCAGTAATGGCAGATAATGAAGCAAACGCTACTGGCCCTAATGTCCCTGGAACTGGTACCTTTAGAGCTCCCGATGAAGATGGGCATGTGTCTTCGGAAGAGGAAACCTCCCAAGAAGTTATAAACCTTCAAAGTCGATTACTAGAAGCTCAGGAGAAAATTAAAGAACTGGAACAAGAACGGGCAAGATGGAACCCTAATACCACTGCGTTGAACACAACTTTTCCTTCAAACCTTTATACTCAAGCCGGAGGCAGCTCTCGGTTACAGTTTTCTCAAACCACCTATCAAAACCTCCAAATGCCATTCCTGTTTAACCAGTCATTTCCAAATCAGATGATATACCCTTTTCAAGTTCCCGAGACAAGAAAGAAGTGTACCTATAAACAGTTTCTAGACTGCAAACCCCCTAAGTACAGTGGTCACACAAACCCTACAATGACACTCAATTGGTTAAGAGAAGTAGAGCGAGCGTTGGAAGCATATTTCTGTGAGCCTGAATCTATGGTACTGTTTGCTAGTAGGCTTCTCAAAGGTGAAGCAATGGAATGGTGAGACTCTATCAATGCATATTTACCAAAAGAACAGATCAGTCAAATAACCTGGAAACAATTTGCTGCTAAGGTGAGTGAGCAGTATTGTTCTGAGTATGAGATGGAAAGATTAAAAAACAGAGTTTCTGAAAATGAGAATGACAGAAAGTATGACAACTGATGAGGTTTTCAGAGATTTTACATCGAAGCTAAGGTTTGTTCAATAATGGGTATCGAGTGAGAAGGATAAGATTCAGCACTTTATGCGGGTGATTAAGCCAGAGTTTAGAACAGTTGCGAGATTTGCAACGACTTTGTCACAGGCTCATGACAGGGCTAAGATTACTGATGGTGACATTAATGCAGCGAAAATAGAAAGTTCAAGACGTGGATCTTTTGGGGGAAAATCAGAAAGTCAATTGGGTGGACAGTCGACTCAACAGTCGAGTAAGCAATCCGGTTTTAGTGATAAAAAGTTAGGCGGGTTTAAACAGAAAAGTAGGTTTGGTATTAGTGGATCGGGTTCAAGTTAGTCTGGGTGGTGTAATGTTTGTAAGTTGACCCATGTCGGTCTATGTTCTCCAATGACCAGAAGGTGTTTGAAATGTGGAGTGTTAGGTCATGAATCAACAACTTGTTCTTTTAAGTCTAATGTTTGTTTGAGTTGTCATCAAGAAGGACATAGATCGGCGAATTGTCCAACTGGGTCAAGAGTCAGTTCTAGGGCAGGGTCAGGGGCGAGGTCGGTTACTTCTGGGGGATCTTCTGCTTCTACCGCCGGGCAGAAGAGAAAGAATCCTCCAACAGCAGATGCAAGGGCATTTCAGATGACGGTAGACGCAACAATCGCTACCGATGACGTCATTACAGGTATGTTCTTAGTTAATTCCTTGCCAGCTCATGTGTTATTTGATTCAGGAGAAAATCGTTCTTTTATGTCCTTAGGCTTCTGTGATAAGTTGAAGTTGCATGTTAGGATGCTATATGCGCCTTTGGGAATAGAAGTAGCTGATGGTAAAATGGTTCCATGCACATCATATGTGTCTGGAATTACCATCGAAATTGACGGCCATTCTTTCCCTTTAACCTGTTTATTGATGCCTATACCTAGCTTTGATGTGGTCATACGCATGAATTGGTTAAGAGCTAATAGGGCTAATATTAAGTGTGATAAGAAGATGATTTCTTTTCGTTTGGCCAATGGATCCTGAGTGATAGCTAGGGGAGAGCGCAGTGGATTTAACTTCCCTATGGTTTCCCTAATGAAAGCTCAGAAGGAGATATCTAAAGGGTGTGATTCGTTCTTACCCTACGTGATCGATGTTAAGAAAGAAAAGAAGCAGGTGACCGATATTCCCGTTATGTCAGAATTTCCAGAAGTGTTTCTAGATGATTTACCAGGGATACCTCCAGTACGTGAAGTAGAGTATAAAATTGATTTGGTTCCGGGTGCTACACCAGTTACAAAAGCTCCTTACAGATTAGCTCTGTCAGAAATCCGAGAAATGATGTCTCAGATTCAGGAATTGTTAGATAAGGGGTTTATTCGACTAAGTTCTTCACCCTGGGGTGCTCCTGTTTTGTTTGTGAAAAAGAAATATGGGTCGCTTCGTATGTGTATAACTTATCGTGATTTAAACAAGAGAACAATAAAAAATAAGTATCCAATACCGAGAATAGATGATTTATTCGATCAGTTACAGGGTGCTTCTTACTTTTCAAAAAATTATTTACTTTCAGGGTATCATCAGGTACGTGTTGTAGAGACCGACATACCGAAAACCGCGTTCAAAACAAGATATGGTCATTATGAATTTCTAGTTATGCCATTCGGGTTAACAAACGCGCTAGCAGTGTTTATGGATCTAATGAACAGAGTGTGTCGTCAGTATCTCGACAAGTTCATGATTGTTTTCATAGATGACATTTTGATATATTCGAAAACCGAGAAAGATCATGCTACACATCTGAGATTGGTGTTAGAACTTCTGAAACATGAACAGTTGTACGCTAAATTCTCCAAGTGTGAATTTTGGTTATGGGAAGTACAGTTTCTGGGTCATGTGATTTGTGAACAGGGTATCAAAGTAGATCAGTGTAAGATAGAAGCTGTAATGAATTGGAACTCGCCGAAAATGCCGACAGAAATTAAGAGTTTTCTGGGTTTAGCAGGTTATTACCGCAAATTTATTAAAGACTTTTCTAAAATAGCAGGTCCGTTGAATAAGTTAACCAGAAAAGATGTATCCTTTCGATGGACTGATGAACAAGAAAAGGCTTTTCAGACTATCAAAAAGTTATTATGCCAAGCGCCGGTTTTAGCTTTACCAGAGGGAACAGAAGATTTTGTGGTTTACTGCAATGCATCACACGCAGGTCTGGGTTGTGTTTTGATGTAAAGAAATAAAGTCATAGCGTATGCTTTGCGACAGTTGAAAAATCATGAACGAAACTACCCTACTCATGACTTAGAGTTAACTGCAGTTGTGGTTGCTTTGAAGCTTTGGAGACACTATTTGTATGGTACACATTGTGAAATCTATACTGATCATAAGAGTCTTCAGTACATCTTTTCGCAGAAAGAATTAAATATGTGTAAACGACGATGTCAAGAATTGATTAAAGACTATGATTGTGCGATTAAATACCATCCGGTTAAAGCAAATGTGGTCGCAGATGCTCTGAGTCGAAAGAAAACAGTCGAAAACGTTAGATTTATGAGAATTGAGATAGTTTCAGACTTGATCGATCGATTGAAAATAGTTCAGTTAGCAGCATTGAATGATGAAAACCTAAAGACTGAACAAATGACTAAAAGAAAATTTGACCTATGCAATGATTATAGAGGATTAAAGACCTATAATGTAGTGACCCGAACTTTTTCATGTTTATATATATATTAAATGAAATTGTTATTTTACATGATTAAGTGTTTCCAACATGTTAAGCAATCAAACTTGTTAAGACTTGATTAATTGAAATAGGTTTCATATAGACAATTGACCACCCAAGTTGACCGGTGATTCACGAACGTTAAAACTTGTAAAAACTATATGATGACATATATATGGTTATATATATAGTTAACATGATATTATGATAAGTAAACATATCATTAAGTATATTAACAATGAACTACATATGTAAAAACAAGACTACTAACTTAATGATTTTGAAACGAGACATATATGTAACGATTATCATTGTAACGACATTTAATGTATATATATCATAATAAGAGATATTCGTACATCATAATATCATGATAATATAATAATTTAAAATCTCATTTGATATTATAAACATTGGGTTAACAACATTAAACAAGATCGTTAACCTAAAGGTTTCAAAACAACACTTACATGTAACGACTAACGATGACTTAACGACTCAGTTAAAATGTATATACATGTAGTGTTTTAATATGTATTCATACACTTTTGAAAGACTTCAAGACGCTTATCAAAATACTTCTACTTAACAAAAATGCTTACAATTACATCCTCGTTCAGTTTCATCAACAATTCTACTCGTATGCACCCGTATTCGTACTCGTACAATACACAACTTTTAGATGTATGTACTATTGGTATATGAAATGTCCCGTTCTTATTGATTAAAAACGTTCGATATTAATTGATTTCGTTGCGAGGTTTTGACCTCTATATGAGACGTTTTTCAAAGACTGCATTCATTTTTAAAACAAACCATAACCTTTATTTCATAGATAAAGGTTTTAAAAAGCTTTACGTAGATTATCAAATAATGATAATCTAAAATATCCTGTTTACACACGACCATTACATAATGGTTTACAATACAAATATGTTACAACAAAATAAGTTTCTTGAATGCAGTTTTTACACAATATCATACAAGCATGGACTCCAAATCTCGTCCTTATTTAAGTATGCTACAGCGGAAGCTCTTAATAATCACCTGAGAATAAACATGCTTAAAACGTCAACAAAAATGTTGGTGAGTTATAGGTTTAACCTATATATATCAAATCATAATAATAGACCACAAGATTTCATATTTCAATACACATCCCATACATAGAGATAAAAATCATTCATATGGTGAACACCTGGTAACCGACATTAACAAGATGCATATATAAGAATATCCCCATCATTCCGGGACACCCTTCGGATATGATATAAATTTCGAAGTACTAAAGCATCCGGTACTTTGGATGGGGTTTGTTAAGCCCAATAGATCTATCTTTAGGATTCGCGTCAATTAGGGTGTCTGTTCCCTAATTCTTAGATTACCAGACTTAATAAAAAGGGGCATATTCGATTTCGATAATTCAACCATAGAATGTAGTTTCACGTACTTGTGTCTATTTTGTAAATCATTTATAAAACCTGCATGTATTCTCATCCCAAAAATATTAGATTTTAAAAGTGGGACTATAACTCACTTTCACAGATTTTTACTTCGTCGGGAAGTAAGACTTGGCCACTGGTTGATTCACGAACCTATAACAATATATACATATATATCAAAGTATGTTCAAAATATATTTACAACACTTTTAATATATTTTGATGTTTTAAGTTTATTAAGTCAGCTGTCCTCGTTAGTAACCTACAACTAGTTGTCCACAGTTAGATGTACAGAAATAAATCGATAAATATTATCTTGAATCAATCCACGACCCAGTGTATACGTATCTCAGTATTGATCACAACTCAAACTATATATATTTTGGAATCAACCTCAACCCTGTATAGCTAACTCCAACATTCACATATAGAGTGTCTATGGTTGTTCCGAAATATATATAGATGTGTCGACATGATAGGTCGAAACATTGTATACGTGTCTATGGTATCTCAAGATTACATAATATACAATACAAGTTGATTAAGTTATGGTTGGAATAGATTTGTTACCAATTTTCACGTAGCTAAAATGAGAAAAATTATCCAATCTTGTTTTACCCATAACTTCTTCATTTTAAATCCGTTTTGAGTGAATCAAATTGCTAGGGTTTCATATTGAACTCTATTTTATGAATCTAAACAGAAAAAGTATAGGTTTATAGTCGAAAAAATAAGTTACAAGTCGTTTTTGTAAAGGTAGTCATTTCAGTCGAAAGAACGACGTCTAGATGACCATTTTAGAAAACATACTTCCACTTTGAGTTTAACCATAATTTTTGGATATAGTTTCATGTTCATAATAAAAATCATTTTCTCAGAATAACAACTTTTAAATCAAAGTTTATCATAGTTTTTAATTAACTAACCCAAAACAGCCCGCGGTGTTACTACGACGGCGTAAATCCGGTTTTACGGTGTTTTTCGTGTTTCCAGGTTTTAAATCATTAAGTTAGCATATCATATAGATATAGAACATGTGTTTAGTTGATTTTAAAATTCAAGTTAGAAGGATTAACTTTTGTTTGCGAACAAGTTTAGAATTAACTAAACTATGTTCTAGTGATTACAAATTTAAACCTTCGAATAAGATAGCTTTATATTTATGAATCGAATGATGTTACGAACATCATTACTACCTTAAGTTCCTTGGATAAACCTACTGGAAAAGAGAAAAATGGATCTATCTTCAACGGATCCTTGGATGGCTCGAAGTTCTTGAAGCAGAATCATGACACGAAAACAAGTTCAAGTAAGATCATCACTTGAAATAAGATTGTTATTGTAACGACCCGCACTTTTTCGATCATTCTATACTTATAAGATTAATATTTACATAAATTAAACCTTGCCAACATGATAAGCAATCCAAATTGTCGAGATTTATATTTCCGAAAAGAGTTTTACACAACGTTTGACCGTCTAGTTTGACCGATGATATCACGAACTATACAATATATGATAATTGTACGTTTGTGTATATAAATGTATATATACATATTTAACATGATTAATAAATGTTTTAATATCTCATTTTGTATTAATAACAACAAGTTATATGTGTATTTTGAAACTACTAACTTAAGTTTTCAAAACGATAACTATACGTAACGTTATTTGACATAAATACTTAAGACTTATAATGTTTATACATATATCGTATAAGTAATGTATTTAATCACTTTTAAGAACTTAAATACATAAAATCATATAAGTGTATTCACAAAAGATAGCTATATTTGAATCCTCATTCCATTTTTCACAAAATTTCTATACGTATACCTAGAGTATTTGTACTCGTATCATACCAAGCTTCTATACGTATTTACTAATAGTAAATACACATCAAAATCACCACCTAACCAGCCATTATTCATGCCATGAGGGCTAGGTAATTGAACTTGGAAGCAATTAGGACTAGATACATAAAATTATCACTTGAAATTTTGTCTCCATACTCCCCCATTCACGTTTTTTTAAAGGGTTAGGAGTAACCCATTTTTGATTCATTTTACTCCAAGTATCTAGCCAAAACACACACATACTTATGAACCCTAAAACACCTTAACCACCTCAGCTCATAACCTTGAAGATCTAGCTTCAAAAACCATACTAAAACACCATAAGAAAACCATACAAAAACACTTCAAGAAAACCCTCCAAGAACACCAACTTACTTCCAATCTTTCATCCACTTCTATCACCCTTTTGATTCTAGCTTCTTACTTCTCTTTTACAGCAACTTCATCCAAGGAACTTGAGGTAGAATATATGTTCATAACCTTATTCGATTCATATATATATAGCTATCATATTTTGTGGTATACAAGTTTAACAACAAGAACATAGTTTGAATGTTTTCAAACTTGTTTGCAAACTAAATAGATCCTTCTAACTTAACTTTTAAAATACTTCAAGACCTGTAATATAACTTATGTATATGCTAATTTAACAAGGTAAAACTTGGTTTTTCAAAGTATAGGTATTTTTAGAAAAATGGTCATTAAATGATTTTGTTGTAACGAAAATGATTAACTTCATAAGTTTCACTAAAGTTTGACCTATGCCGTGTGATTTTGAATACAAACTAAGGTATTTACAGTTCATAGTCTTAAAGAGGGACTCGATCCAAGGAGATGGCAAGTTGAATCAACGAAAACGGACTTGTAACGAAGAAACTATGACCGAAACAAAATTGGTTATCCAAGGCTTAAATGACTTCGGGATTCATTGGAAAAATTTACATAAAATCACATACTTCTAAGATAACATGATATTTTATATATATGTACTCATAATTCAATTTCATATGGTTCAGGATCACCCGTAAGCAACACGAGAAGATTAATCATAAGATCCCATGATTGTACGCAACACGTCATTTGACAACACCGGTACCATGGGTCAAGATTAATCTCGACCAATACATTTATGATGGGGTTTTACGGGAGTTTTATTTATTTCGTTGGGGGTTGTATTTATTCATTGCGGGTATATTAAACATCTAAAAATGAACCATTAAAAATTGAATTGCTAACCTCGGACTGCTAACTTCGGACTAAGGAAATATTCAAAGTATTAAAAGTATAACAAGTATATATATATAACGTTTGTTTAAAATGAAAACATATTGATATATTATATATGGATAGGTTCGTGATATCAACCGGAAGACCGAGTCAAATTATTTATATCATCAAGACAAAAGTGAGTATATAGTCCCACTTTTAAACTCTAAATATTTCGGGATGAGAATACATGTACTTTATGTTTTACGCTATGGACACAAGTAACTGAAAAATATATTCTACGTTGAGTTGTACCACTGGCATACTTCCCTGTAGCTTGGTAACTAATATTTACAGCGGTATTGTAAACGCGAATCCTGTTGATAGATCTATCGGGCCTGACAACCCCAACCGGACTGGACGACCAGTATTCAACGGTTGCACAGTACTTCGTTTTGTGACTACACTTGGTACGGTGTAGTAAGATTTCATATTAAAGGGAATATGCGACGTGAAAATGTTAAGTATGGTTACCGAGTGCTCAACCACTTAGAATACTTTTATTAAACTGTTTATATACGAAATCTTGTGGTCTATATATATATATTGCTGCCGGCATTAAACCTATATCTCACCAACTTTATGTTGACCTTTTTAAAACATGTCTATTCTCAGGTGATTTCTAAAGCTTCCGCTGTATCATGTTGGATCTAACCAGGATCTTGCGTACGCATGTTTGTGTCAAAAATAAAACTGCATATCCAAGATGTTGCATTGTAAAATATGCTAGAAACCGTGTTGTTGTCATCATTTGTAAAGTTTGTAAGTCGAAGATTATCGCTAAACGTTAATCTTCTTTTTATTGTCTTAAGCTTGTAACAAAAATAATGGTTATGGTTTGTAATGTAAAATATATGCAGTTTTCTTTCAAAAATGTCTCATATAGAGGTCAATACCTCGCAATGAAATCATACGTTATCTAACGCGTTCTTATGGTTAAGGACGGGTTATGACATGTGGTATCAGAGCGTTGGTCTTAGCGAACCAGGTTTGCATTAGTGTGTCTAACCGATAAGTCGTTAGGATACATTAGTAAGTCTGGACTTTGACCGGGTCTGATTTAAAAACCATTGCTTATCATTGTTGGTTAAAATTTATATGTAAATATTATGTAGTACTAATGGGTTAGTTGTTATATGATAGATGTCGGGCTCAAAACTTGTTATCACATTCAGCGATTCCGAACCAGAATCTTCAGATTGTGTTTCAGTCATTAACATATCCGATGACGAAAATGGTATTTTTGGGGAAGACTCACAATTTCCAGATGAACCAACTATAGAAATATCGGAAAGTGAACCCGAGGAGGAAAGTGAACCCGAAGAGGAAAGTGAACCCGAGGAGGAAAGTGAACCCGAAGAGGAAAGTGAACCCGAGGAAGAAATACTAGAAATTACGAAAGAAAAATTCGATCAAGGAAAGAAACGAAAAGCGAATGAATTAGAAAATTCAAATCCCGAACTTAGTAAGAATGACGTAGCACCAATTCCACTCAACACTACCACCCCTATTCCCGCTATTCCTATTAGTGCAATCCCCGCATCTAGTTCTTCGGCTCCTCAGCCAAAATGTAGGCAGACAGCTAGGATAAGCGTTAGGCCATTCATTGGAACTAAACGCCCTAGAAAATAGACCGAACGATGCACTGCCGTATTAAGCCATGGAATCATATAATGTTTTGTATAATATTATTAGTGTGGTTTGCTTAAAGTTTGATGTAAGATAAGCATATGTAAAATAGCGAAGTATGAAATGCAATAATTTTCCATGGTTAAGTATTATTTAGATTGTAGTAATTGATTCTGTACTAAGCTATTAAGTATGAACATTAACGGGTAGGTACTACCCAAGATATAATTATAAAACGCTAATAAGAAGAAAAGGCTTTTATAATAATACCTGGTTCATATTATTAACAAGCTATAAATGTACTATAAATACACACTACATCTATAATAATCCATGTGAATAATTATTTTCTTTCATTAGGAAATGGCGCGATTGAACCGAATGACGGAACAAGAAGTCGAGAACTTCATCAACCAGCGAGTCAACGATAGAATGCTATGGGTCGAAGCTGCAAGAGCTACTGCAGCTAATCCAAATCCTCGCGTAGGATGCTCCTACAAGACGTTTCAAGCTTGCAAACCTTCATCATTCAGTGGAACGGAAGGACCTATCGGTTTAACCCGATGGATAGAAAAGATGGAGACGGTGTTCAAAATCAGCGGTTGTGATGAAAAAGACATGACCAAGTATGCATCGTGCACTTTACAAGATAGTGCACTCACATGGTGGAAGAATTATGTGAAGGCGGTAGGAGGAGATGCAGCTTATGATACTCCATGGGAAGAATTCAAAGCAATGATAATCACCGAGTATTGTCCAAGGAATGAGGTTATTAAGTTAGAAGATGAGTTACGAAGTTTGAAGGTGGTTGGTACTGAAATCACCAACTACAATCAGCGATTCATGGAATTGGTTTTACTATGTCCTGAATTGGTTCCAACCGAAGCACGGAAGATTGAAATGTACAAAGGTGGTTTGCCCAAAAAGGTCAAGGCAAACGTTACAGCATCGAAACCTAAGACAATTCATGAAGCTATAACCATGGCAAACGAGCTAATGGATCAGGTCATTTTGGACAAGAAAGCATTCAATACTGAGGTGAAGGTATTGGGGAACAAGAAAAAGTGGAATGGAGGTTATGATCGAGGTAACCAACAACAACCTTATAAGAAACAAGAAACCACGAAAGGTGCGGGTAGCGGTTCAGGCTTTGGTTACAAAGGACAAAGTCCTTTATGCAACCATTGTCACAAACATCATTTTGGTTACTGTAGTGTGTTGTGTACTAAATGCAATAGACAGGGACATCTTGCTGAAGATTGTAAGGCTCTCGTTACAAATGCAAATGGTAACAAGACTCCTGCCACCAACGCAAATAGAACTGCTTTGGCTAACATTACTTGTTTTGGGTGTGGAAAACAAGGTCACTATAAGAGCCAGTGCCCGAATCAGAATGGCGGACCTGCACGTGGAAGAGCGTTTGTTATTAATGCTAGAGAGGCACGAGAAGACCCGGAACTTGTTACGGGTACGTTTACCATTAATAACTTATCAGCATCTATTTTATTTGATACTGGCGCCGATAGAAGTTACGTGTGTATAAATTTTTACACTAAATTGAATTGTTCATCATTACCTCTAGATGCTAAGTACTTGATTGAGTTAGCTAATGGTAAGCTAATTAAAGCCGATAAAATTTGTCGTGATTGTGAAATAAATCTAGCCGGAGAAACGTTTAAAATCGACTTAATACCCGTGGAATTAGGAGGTTTTGATGTAATAGTCGGCATGGACTGGATGTCCAAAATAGGAGCGGAAATTGTTTGTGCCAAGAAGGCAATTCGTATTCCTGGTAAGGATAAAATACCGGTGATGATTTATGGAGAGAAGGGTAAGTCAAAGCTAAAACTCATTAGCTGTTTGAAAGCCAAGAAGTGTTTAGAAAAGGGATGTTACGCTATTTTAGCACATGTTAATAAAGTCGAAAAGAAAGAAAAGTGCATCAACGACGTGCCTGTGGCAAGAGATTTTCCTGAAGTTTTTCCGGAAGAGTTGCCGGGATTACCTCCATTTAGATCGGTAGAATTTCAAATAGATTTAGTACCAGGAGCTGCACCAGTGGCTCGTGCTCCATATAGACTTGCACCGTCCGAGTTAAAAGAACTTCAAAGTCAGTTAAAAGAATTACTGGACCGTGGATTCATACGACCGAGTACTTCACCGTGGGGAGCTCCAATTTTATTTGTTAAGAAGAAAGATGGATCTTTTAGGATGTGTATAGACTATCGTGAATTAAATAAGTTAACTATCAAGAATCGGTATCCACTACCGAGAATTGATGACTTATTTGATCAATTGCAAGGATCATGTGTTTATTCAAAAATCGACTTAAGATCGGGCTATCATCAACTACGCGTCAAAGAAGAGGATATTCCGAAAACTGCTTTTCGGACACGTTATGGTCATTACGAATTTTTGGTTATGCCGTTTGGATTGACGAATGCGCCAGCTGTATTCATGGACCTCATGAATCGAGTTTGTAGTCCGTATTTAGATAAGTTTGTTATCGTTTTCATTGATGATATTCTTATCTATTCCAAGAATGAGCAAGAGCATGAAGAGCATTTAAGGTTGATACTGGAGTTGTTGAGAAAAGAACAACTTTATGCTAAATTTTCTAAGTGTGCTTTCTGGTTGAAAGAAGTGCAATTTCTTGGTCACGTTGTTAATAGCGAAGGAATTCAGGTTGATCCAGCAAAAACTGAAGCTATTGAAAAATGGGAGACTCCTAAGACACCAACGCAGATACGTCAATTTTTGGGTTTAGCCGGTTATTATAGAAGGTTTATTCAAGATTTTTCCCGAATAGCTAAGCCGCTGACAACATTAACGCAAAAAGGGAAGAAATACGAATGGACCTCGGAGCAGGAGAACGCATTTCAATTACTGAAGAAGAAGTTAACTACGGCGCCTATTTTATCGTTACCTGAAGGGAACGATGATTTTGAAATATATTGTGACGCTTCGCGACAAGGTTTTGGTTGTGTTCTTATGCAACGAAAGAAAGTAATTGCATTTGCATCTCGACAATTGAAGATTCACGAGCGGAATTATACGACGCATGATCTAGAATTGGGAGCAGTCGTGTTTGCATTGAAGATGTGGAGACACTACTTGTATGGGGTTAAATTCACTGTGTTTACTGATCATAAAAGCCTTCAACATATTTTTGATCAGAAACAGCTGAACATGAGGCAACGTAGGTGGGTCGAGCTGATAAACGACTATGATTGTGAAATTCGTTATCATCCCGGGAAGGCGAACGTGGTGGCCGATGCTCTAAGCAGAAAGGAACGAGAACCAATCCGAGTACGAGCGATGAACATAAAAATTCGCATGAATCTCAACTCACAAATCAAAGAAGTTCAACGAGAAGCACTTACTAAAGAAAATATAGGAAATGAAATAATGAAGAAGTATGAGAAGCAACTCGTTATGCGGGAAGATGGAATTCGATATTTTGCAAATCGTATTTGGGTACCGAAGTTGGGTGGATTAAGGAAGTTGATATTGAACGAGGCACATAAGACAAGATATTCGATACATCCTGGAGTTGGAAAGATGTACCAAGATCTTAAGACGCATTATTGGTGGCCTAATTTGAAGATAGACGTTGCAACATATGTTGGGGAGTGTTTAACTTGTTCTAAGGTCAAAGCAGAACACCAGAAGCCGTCAGGGTTACTTCAACAACCAGAAATCCCAGAATGGAAATGGGATGGTATTACCATGGATTTCATCACGAAGTTACCAAAGACTGCCTGGGGATACGACACCATTTGGGTGATTGTTGATCGTCTCACCAAGTCTGCACATTTCTTGCCTATAAAGGAAACGGATAGAATGGAGAAACTATTACGATTGTATATAAAGGAAGTTGTTTCAAGGCATGGGATACCTATTTCCATTATATCCGATCGTGATAGTAGATTTACCTCAAAGTTTTGGCAATCACTACAGGAGGCATTAGGAACTCGTTTGGATATGAGTACCGCATATCATCCGCAGACCGACGGGCAGAGTGAAAGAACAATTCAGACTCTTGAAGACATGCTCAGGGCATGTGTGATCGATTTTGGAAACGGTTGGGATAAATATCTACCGTTAGCAGAATTCTCGTATAATAATAGTTATCATGCGAGCATTGGAGCTGCGCCATTCGAAGCATTGTATGGAAGGAAGTGTAGATCTCCTATCTGTTGGAATGAAGTAGGAGATCGACAATTAACTGGTCCCGAGATCATACATGAAACGACTGAGAAGATAGTGCAAATCAAGGAGAGATTAAAAACAGCCCGCAGTCGCCAAAAGAGCTACGCCGATGTCCGAAGGAAACCATTAAAGTTTCAGGTCGGGGACATGGTTATGCTAAAGGTGTCACCTTGGAAAGGTGTAATACGTTTCGGCAAAAGGGGTAAACTGAACCCAAGATACGTAGGCCCGTTTAAGATCATCGAACGCATTGGACCGGTAGCTTATCGACTCGAGTTACCACAACAACTCGCCGGAGTACATAATACCTTTCACGTCTCAAACCTTAAGAAGTGTCTTGCAAAGGAAGACCTCACCATTCCTCTTGAGGAAATCCATGTCGACGAGAAACTACAATTCGTCGAAGAACCAATCGAAATCATGGACCGTGAAGTTAAACAGCTCAAACAGAGCAATATACCGATTGTTAAGGTTCGTTGGAATGCTAGAAGAGGTCCCGAGTTTACTTGGGAACGAGAGGATCAGATGAAGCAAAAGTATCCACACTTGTTTCTCGATGACGCAAAATAGGTACAATTTTAAAATTTCGGGACGAAATTTATTTAACGGGGAGGTAATGTAACGACCCGCACTTTTTCGATCATTCTATACTTATAAGATTAATATTTACATAAATTAAACCTTGCCAACATGATAAGCAATCCAAATTGTCGAGATTTATATTTCCGAAAAGAGTTTTACACAACGTTTGACCGTCTAGTTTGACCGATGATATCACGAACTATACAATATATGATAATTGTACGTTTGTGTATATAAATGTATATATACATATTTAACATGATTAATAAATGTTTTAATATCTCATTTTGTATTAATAACAACAAGTTATATGTGTATTTTGAAACTACTAACTTAAGTTTTCAAAACGATAACTATACGTAACGTTATTTGACATAAATACTTAAGACTTATAATGTTTATACATATATCGTATAAGTAATGTATTTAATCACTTTTAAGAACTTAAATACATAAAATCATATAAGTGTATTCACAAAAGATAGCTATATTTGAATCCTCATTCCATTTTTCACAAAATTTCTATACGTATACCTAGAGTATTTGTACTCGTATCATACCAAGCTTCTATACGTATTTACTAATAGTAAATACACATCAAAATCACCACCTAACCAGCCATTATTCATGCCATGAGGGCTAGGTAATTGAACTTGGAAGCAATTAGGACTAGATACATAAAATTATCACTTGAAATTTTGTCTCCATACTCCCCCATTCACGTTTTTTTAAAGGGTTAGGAGTAACCCATTTTTGATTCATTTTACTCCAAGTATCTAGCCAAAACACACACATACTTATGAACCCTAAAACACCTTAACCACCTCAGCTCATAACCTTGAAGATCTAGCTTCAAAAACCATACTAAAACACCATAAGAAAACCATACAAAAACACTTCAAGAAAACCCTCCAAGAACACCAACTTACTTCCAATCTTTCATCCACTTCTATCACCCTTTTGATTCTAGCTTCTTACTTCTCTTTTACAGCAACTTCATCCAAGGAACTTGAGGTAGAATATATGTTCATAACCTTATTCGATTCATATATATATAGCTATCATATTTTGTGGTATACAAGTTTAACAACAAGAACATAGTTTGAATGTTTTCAAACTTGTTTGCAAACTAAATAGATCCTTCTAACTTAACTTTTAAAATACTTCAAGACCTGTAATATAACTTATGTATATGCTAATTTAACAAGGTAAAACTTGGTTTTTCAAAGTATAGGTATTTTTAGAAAAATGGTCATTAAATGATTTTGTTGTAACGAAAATGATTAACTTCATAAGTTTCACTAAAGTTTGACCTATGCCGTGTGATTTTGAATACAAACTAAGGTATTTACAGTTCATAGTCTTAAAGAGGGACTCGATCCAAGGAGATGGCAAGTTGAATCAACGAAAACGGACTTGTAACGAAGAAACTATGACCGAAACAAAATTGGTTATCCAAGGCTTAAATGACTTCGGGATTCATTGGAAAAATTTACATAAAATCACATACTTCTAAGATAACATGATATTTTATATATATGTACTCATAATTCAATTTCATATGGTTCAGGATCACCCGTAAGCAACACGAGAAGATTAATCATAAGATCCCATGATTGTACGCAACACGTCATTTGACAACACCGGTACCATGGGTCAAGATTAATCTCGACCAATACATTTATGATGGGGTTTTACGGGAGTTTTATTTATTTCGTTGGGGGTTGTATTTATTCATTGCGGGTATATTAAACATCTAAAAATGAACCATTAAAAATTGAATTGCTAACCTCGGACTGCTAACTTCGGACTAAGGAAATATTCAAAGTATTAAAAGTATAACAAGTATATATATATAACGTTTGTTTAAAATGAAAACATATTGATATATTATATATGGATAGGTTCGTGATATCAACCGGAAGACCGAGTCAAATTATTTATATCATCAAGACAAAAGTGAGTATATAGTCCCACTTTTAAACTCTAAATATTTCGGGATGAGAATACATGTACTTTATGTTTTACGCTATGGACACAAGTAACTGAAAAATATATTCTACGTTGAGTTGTACCACTGGCATACTTCCCTGTAGCTTGGTAACTAATATTTACAGCGGTATTGTAAACGCGAATCCTGTTGATAGATCTATCGGGCCTGACAACCCCAACCGGACTGGACGACCAGTATTCAACGGTTGCACAGTACTTCGTTTTGTGACTACACTTGGTACGGTGTAGTAAGATTTCATATTAAAGGGAATATGCGACGTGAAAATGTTAAGTATGGTTACCGAGTGCTCAACCACTTAGAATACTTTTATTAAACTGTTTATATACGAAATCTTGTGGTCTATATATATATATTGCTGCCGGCATTAAACCTATATCTCACCAACTTTATGTTGACCTTTTTAAAACATGTCTATTCTCAGGTGATTTCTAAAGCTTCCGCTGTATCATGTTGGATCTAACCAGGATCTTGCGTACGCATGTTTGTGTCAAAAATAAAACTGCATATCCAAGATGTTGCATTGTAAAATATGCTAGAAACCGTGTTGTTGTCATCATTTGTAAAGTTTGTAAGTCGAAGATTATCGCTAAACGTTAATCTTCTTTTTATTGTCTTAAGCTTGTAACAAAAATAATGGTTATGGTTTGTAATGTAAAATATATGCAGTTTTCTTTCAAAAATGTCTCATATAGAGGTCAATACCTCGCAATGAAATCATACGTTATCTAACGCGTTCTTATGGTTAAGGACGGGTTATGACAGTTATAGTTATAGAAATTGAACCAAAGTTTGAATATGATTATTACCTTGTATTAGAATGATAACCTACTGTAAGAAACAAAGATTTCTTGGGGTTGGATGATCACCTTACAAGATTGGAAATGAGCTAGCAAACTTGAAAGTATTCTTGATTTTATGTAACTAGAACTTGTAAAATATATGAAGAACACTTAGAACTTGAAGATAGAACTTGAGAGAGATCAATTAGATGAAGAAAATTGAAGAATGAAAGTGTTTATAGGTGTTTTTGGTCGTTGGTGTATGGATTAGATATAAAGGATATGTAATTTTGTTTTCATGTAAATAAGTCATGAATGATTACTCATATTTTTGTAATTTTATGAGATATTTCATGCTAGTTGCCAAATGATAGTTCCCACATGTGTTAGGTGACTCACATGGGCTGCTAAGAGCTGATCATTGGAGTGTATATACCAATAGTACATACATCTAAAAGCTGTGTATTGTACGAGTACGAATACGGGTGCATACGAGTAGAATTGTTGATGAAACTGAACGAGGATGTAATTGTAAGCATTTTTGTTAAGTAGAAGTATTTTGATAAGTGTCTTGAAGTCTTTCAAAAGTGTATGAATACATATTAAAACACTACATGTATATACATTTTAACTGAGTCGTTAAGTCATCGTTAGTCGTTACATGTAAATGTTGTTTTGAAACCTTTAGGTTAACGATCTTGTTAAATGTTGTTAACCCAATGTTTATAATATCAAAAGAGATTTTAAATTATTATATTATCATGATATTATGATGTACGAATATCTCTTAATATGATATATATATACATTAAATGTCGTTACAACGATAATCGTTACATATATGTCTCGTTTCAAAATCATTAAGTTAGTAGTCTTGTTTTTACATATGTAGTTCATTGTTAATACACTTAATGATATGTTTACTTATCATAATATCATGTTAACTATATATATAACCATATATATGTCATCATATAGTTTTTACAAGTTTTAACATTCGTGAATCACCGGTCAACTTGGGTAGTCAATTGTCTATATGAAACCTATTTCAATTAATCAAGTCTTAACAAGTTTGATTGCTTAATATGTTGGAAACATTTAATCATGTAAATATCAATCTCAATTAATATATATAAACATGGAAAAGTTCGGGTCACTACAGTATATACACTCCAATTATCAGCTCTTAGCAGCCCATGTGAGTCACTTAACACATGTGGGAACCATCATTTGGCAACTAGCATGAAATATCTCATAAAATTACAAAAATATGAGTAATCATTCATGACTTATTTACATGAAAACAAAATTACATATCCTTTATATCTAATCCATACACCAACGACCAAAAACACCTAAAAACACTTTCATTCTTCAATTTTCTTCATCTAATTGATCTCTCTCAAGTTCTATCTTCAAGTTCTAAGTGTTCTTCATAAATTCTACAAGTTCTAGTTTCATAAAATCAAGAATACTTCCAAGTTTGCTAGCTTACTTCCAATCTTGTAGAGTGATCATCCAACCTCAAGAAATCTTTCTTAATTACAGTAAGATATCTTTCTAATATAAGGTAGTACTCATATTCAAACTTTGGTTCAATTTCTATAACTATAACAATCTTATTTCGAGTGATGATCTTACTTGAACTTGTTTTCGTGTTATGATTCTGCTTCAAGAATTTCGAGCCATCCAAGGATCCGTTGAAGCTAGATCCATTTTTCTCTTTTCCAGTAGGTTTATCCAAGGAACTTAAGGTAGTAATGATGTTCATAACATCATTCGATTCATACATGAAAAGCTATCATATTCGAAGTGGTAAACTTGTAATCACTAGAACATAGTTTAGTTAATTCTAAACTTGTTCGTAAATAAAGTTAATCCTTCTAACTACACTTTTAAAATAAACTATAAACATGTTCTATATCTATATGATATGCTAACTTAATGATTTAAAAACTGGAAACACGATAAACACCATAAAACCGGATTTACGCCGTTGTAGTTACAACCGGGGGCTGTTTTGGTTTGGATAATTAAAAACTATGAAAAACTTTGATTTAAAAGCAATACTTCTGGGAAAATGATTTTTCTTATGAACATAAAACCATATCCAAAAATCATAGTTAAACTCAAAGTGAAAGTATGTTTTTCAAAACAGTCATCTAGATGTCGTTCTTTTGACGGAAATGACTACCTCTTTCAAAAATGACTTGTAACTTGTATTTCCGACTATAAACCTATACCTTTTCTGTTTAGTTTCATAAATTCAAGTTCAATACGAAACCTTGGCTGCTTAAATCACTCAAAACGGATTAGAAACGAAGAAATGGCGAGCAAAACAAAATTGGTAAAAACTACTCATTTTAGCTACGTGAAAATTGGTAACAAATCTATTCCAACCATAACTTAATCAACTTGTATTATATATTATGTAATCTTGAGATACCATAGACACGTATACAATGTTTCGACCTATCATGTCGACACATCTATATATATTTCGGAACAACCATAGACACTCTATATGTGAATGTTGGAGTTAGCTATAAAGGGTTGAGGTTGATTCCAAAATATATATAGTTTGAGTTGTGATCAATACTGAGATATGTATACACTGGGTCATGGATTGATTCAAGATATATATATTAATTTATTCATGTACGATCAATTGTGGACTTCTAACATCGGACCGCTAACTGGACAACTAAAAATCATCAACACGTAATAAAGAAAATATTGTGAATATATTTCTATTATATTTTGATATATGTATATATTGTTATAGGTTCGTGAATCAACCCGTGGCCAAGTCAAATTCTCGACGAAGTGATATTTGGTGAAAGTGAGTTATAGTCCCACTTTTAAAATCTAATATTTTTGGGATGAGAATACATGCAGGTTTTATAAATGATTTACAAAATAGACACAAGTACGTGAAACTACATTCTATGGTTGAATTATCAAAATCGAATATGCCCCTTTTTATTAAGTCTGGTAATCTAAGAATTAGGGAACAGACACCCTAATTGATGCGAATCCTAAAGATAGATCTATTGGGCCTAACAAACCCCATCCAAAGTACTGGATGCGTTAGTACTTCGAAATTTATATCATATTCGAAGGGTGTCCCGGAATGATGGGGATATTCTTAAATATGCATCTTGTTAATGTCGGTTACCAGGTGTGAAATGTCCCGTTCTTATTGATTAAAAACGTTCCATATTAATTGATTTCGTTGCGAGGTTTTGACCTCTATATGAGACGTTTTTCAAAGACTGCATTCATTTTTAAATCAAACCATAACCTTTATTTCATAAATAAAGGTTTAAAAAGCTTTACGTAGATTATCAAATAATGATAATCTAAAATATCCTGTTTACACACGACCATTACATAATGGTTTACAATACAAATATGTTACATCGAAATCAGTTTCTTGAATGCAGTTTTACACAATATCATACAAACATGGACTCCAAATCTTGTCCTTATTTTAGTATGCAACAGCGGAAGCTCTTAGTATTCACCTGAGAATAAACATGCTTTAAACGTCAACAAAAATGTAGGTGAGTTATAGGTTTAACCTATATATATCAAATCGTAATAATAGACCACAAGATTTCATATTTCAATACACATCCCATACATAGAGATAAAAATCATTCATATGGTGAACACCTGGTAACCGACATTAACAAGATATATATATAAGAATATCCCCATCATTCCGGGACACCCTTCGGATATGATATAAATTTTGAAGTACTAAAACATCCGGTACTTTGGATGGGGTTTGTTAGGCCCAATAGATCTATCTTTAGGATTTCCGTCAATTAGGGTGTCTGTTCCCTAATTCTTAGATTACCAGACTTAATAAAAAGGGGCATATTCGATTTCGATAATTCAACCATAGAATGTAGTTTCACGTACTTGTGTCTATTTTGTAAATCATTTATAAAACCTGCATGTATTCTCATCCCAAAAATATTAGATTTTAAAAGTGGGACTATAACTCACTTTCACAGATTTTTACTTCGTCGGGAAGTAAGACTTGGCCACTGGTTGATTCACGAACCTATAACAATATATACATATATATCAAAGTATGTTCAAAATATATTTACAACACTTTTAATATATTTTGATGTTTTAAGTTTATTAAGTCAGCTGTCCTCGTTAGTAACCTACAACTAGTTGTCCACAGTTAGATGTACAGAAATAAATCGATAAATATTATCTTGAATCAATCCACGACCCAGTGTATACGTATCTCAGTATTGATCACAACTCAAACTATATGTATTTTGGAATCAACCTCAACCCTGTATAGCTAACTCCAACATTACTGCATATAGAGTGTCTATGGTTGTTCCAAATAATATATATACATGGGTTGATATGATATGTCAAAACATTTGCATACGTGTCTATGGTATCCCAAGATTACATAATATACAATACAAGTTGATTAAGTTATGGTTGGAATAGATTTATTACCAATTTTCACGTAGCTAAAATGAGAAAAATTATCCAATCTTGTTTTACCCATAACTTCTTCATTTTAAATCCGTTTTAAGTGAATCAAATTGCTATGGTTTCATATTGAACTCTATTTTATGAATCTAAACAGAAAAAGTATAGGTTTATAGTCAGAAAAATAAGTTACAAGTCGTTTTTGTAAAGGTAGTCATTTCAGTCGAAAGAACGACGTCTAGATGACCATTTTAGAAAACATACTTTCACTTTGAGTTTAACCATAATTTTTGGATATAGTTTCATGTTCATAATAAAAATCATTTTCCCAGAATAACAACTTTTAAATCAAAGTTTATCATGGTTTTTAATTAACTAACCCAAAACAGCCCGCGGTGTTACTACGACGGCGTAAATCCGGTTTTACGGTGTTTTTCGTGTTTCCAGGTTTTAAATCATTAAGTTAGCATATCATATAGATATAGAACATGTGTTTAGTTGATTTTAAAAGTCCAGTTAGAAGGATTAACTTTTATTTGCGAACAAGTTTAGAATTAACTAAACTATGTTCTAGTGATTACAAGTTTAAACCTTCGAATAAGATAGCTTTATATGTATGAATCGAATGATGTTATGAACATCATTACTACCTCAAGTTCCTTGGATAAACCTACTAGAAATGAGAAAAATAGATCTAGCTTCAAAGGATCCTTGGATGGCTTGAAAGTTTTTGAAGCAGAATCATGACACGAAAACAATTTCAAGTAAGATTTCCACTCGAAATAAGATTGTTATAGTTATAGAAATTGAATTAAAGTTTGAATATGATTATTACCTTGTATTAGAAAGATAACCTACTGTAAGTAACAAAGGTTTCTTGATCTTGGATGATTACTTGGAATGGATTTAGAAAACTTGGAAGTAAACTTGCAATCTTGGAAGTATTCTTGATTTTATGAAACTAGAACTTTTGGAATTTATGAAGAACACTTAGAACTTGAAGATAGAACTTGAGAGAGATCAATTAGATGAATAAAATTGAAGAATGAAAGTGTTTGTAGGTGTTTTTGGTCGTTGGTGTATGGATTAGATATAAAGGATGTGTAATTTTGTTTTCATGTAAATAAGTCATGAATGATTACTCATATTTTTGTAATTTTATGAGATATTTCATGCTAGTTGCCAAATGATGGTTCCCACATGTGTTAGGTGACTCACATGGGCTGCTAAGAGCTGATCATTGGAGTATATATACCAATAGTACATACATCTAAAAGCTGTGTATTGTACGAGTACGAATACGGGTGCATACGAGTAGAATTGTTGATGAAACTGAACGAGGATGTAATTGTAAGCATTTTTGTTAAGTAGAAGTATTTTGATAAGTGTATTGAAGTCTTTAAAAAGTGTATGAATACATATTAAAACACTACATGTATATACATTTTAACTGAGTCGTTAAGTCATCGTTAGTCGTTACATGTAAATGTTGTTTTGAAACCTTTAGGTTAACGATCTTGTTGAATGTTGTTAACCCATTGTTTATTATAACAAATGAGATGTTAAATTGGTATATTATCATGATATTATGATATATAATATATCTTAGTATGATATATATACAGTTAAATGTCGTTACAACGATAATCGTTACATATATGTCTCGTTTCGAAATCATTAAGTTAGTAGTCTTATTTTTACATATGTATTTCATTGTTAATACACTTAATAATATATTTACTTATCATTTAACATAATTAACCAAGTGTATCAATATCTTAATATGATTCATATGTACCTAGTAAGACGTTGTTATAACGATAATCGTTATATATATCGTTTTCGAGTTTCTTAAATTAATAGTCTCATTTTTATGTATATAACTCATCG
Organism: Rutidosis leptorrhynchoides; assembly: GCF_046630445.1. Classification (NCBI taxonomy): domain Eukaryota; kingdom Viridiplantae; phylum Streptophyta; class Magnoliopsida; order Asterales; family Asteraceae; genus Rutidosis; species Rutidosis leptorrhynchoides. The sequence continues at coordinate 160,319,164 of NC_092343.1, read as the reverse complement.
TTAAAATACCTAATGAGATACATACTTATAATAAAATCATGTTAACTATATATATAACCATATATATGTCATCATATAGTTTTTACAAGTTTTAACGTTCGTGGATCACCGGTCAACTTGGGTGGTCAATTGTCTATATGAAACCTATTTCAATTAATCAAGTCTTAACAAGTTTGATTGCTTAACATGTTGGAAACACTTAATCATGTAAATAACAATTTCATTTAATATATATATAAACATGGAAAAGTTCGGGTCACTACAGTACCTACCCGTTAAATAAATTTCGTCCCGAAATTTTAAGCAGTTGGAGGTGTTGACGTATCTTCTGGAAATAAATGCAGGTATTTCTTCTTCATCTGATCTTCACGCTCCCAGGTGAACTCGGGTCCTCTACGAGCATTCCATCGAACCTTAACAATCGGTATCTTGTTTTGTTTAAGTCTCTTAACCTCACGATCCATTATTTCGATGGGTTCTTCAATGAATTGAAGTTTTTCATTGATTTGGATTTCGTCCAACGGAATAGTGAGATCTTCTTTAGAAAAACATTTCTTCAAATTTGAGACGTGGAAAGTGTTATGTACAGCCGCGAGTTGTTGAGGTAGCTCCAGTTGGTAAGCTACTGGTCCGACACGATCTATAATCTTGAATGGTCCAATGTACCTTGGATTTAGTTTCCCCCGTTTACCAAATCGAACAATGCCTTTCCAAGGTGAAACCTTAACCATGACCATCTCTCCAATTTCAAACTCTATATCTTTTCTTTTACTATCCGCATAGCTCTTTTGTCGACTCTGGGCGGTTTTCAATCTTTGTTGAATTTGGATGATTTTCTCGGTAGTTTCTTGTATTATCTCCGGATCCGTAATCTGTCTATCCCCCACTTCACTCCAACAAATCGGAGACCTGCACTTTCTACCATAAAGTGCTTCAAACGGCGCCATCTCAATGCTTGAATGGTAGCTGTTGTTGTAGGAAATTCTGCTAACGGTAGATGTCGATCCCAACTGTTTCCGAAATCAATAACACAAGCTCGTAGCATGACTTTAAGCGTTTTTATCATCCTTTCGCTCTGCCCATCAGTTTGTGGATGATAGGCAGTACTCATGTCTAGACGAGTTCCCAATGCTTGCTGTAATGTCTGCCAGAATCTTGAAATAAATCTGCCATCCCTATCAGAGATAATAGAGATTGGTATTCCATGTCTGGAGACGACTTCCTTCAAATACAGTCGTGCTAACTTCTCCATCTTGTCATCTTCTCTTATTGGCAGGAAGTGTGCTGACTTGGTGAGACGATCAACTATTACCCAAATAGTATCATAACCACTTGCAGTCCTTGGCAATTTAGTAATGAAATCCATGGTAATGTTTTCCCATTTCCATTCCGGGATTTCAGGTTGTTGTAGTAGACCTGATGGTTTCTGATGTTCAGCTTTGACCTTAGAACACGTCAAAATTCTCCTACATATTTAGCAATATCGGCTTTCATACCTGGCCACCAAAAATGTTTCTTAAGATCCTTGTACATCTTCCCCATTCCAGGATGTATTGAGTATCTGGTTTTATGAGCTTCTCTAAGTACCATTTCTCTCATATCTCCAAATTTTGGTACCCAAATTCTTTCAGCCCTATTCCGGGTTCCGTCTTCCCGAATATTAAGATGCTTCTTCGATCCTTTGGGTATTTCATCCTTTAAATTTCCCTCTTTTAAAACTCCTTGTTGCGCCTCCTTTATTTGAGTAGTAAGGTTAGTGTGAATCATTATATTCATAGATTTTACTCGAATGGGTTCTCTGTCCTTTCTGCTCAAGGCGTCGGCTACCACATTTGCCTTCCCCGGGTGGTAACTAATCTCAAAGTCGTAATCATTCAACAATTCAATCCACCTACGCTGCCTCATATTCAGTTGTTTCTGATTAAATATGTGTTGAAGACTTTTGTGGTCGGTATATATAATACTTTTGACCCCATATAAGTAGTGCCTCCAAGTCTTTAATGCAAAAACAACCGCGCCTAATTCCAAATCATGCGTCGTATAATTTTGCTCGTGAATCTTCAATTGTCTAGACGCATAAGCAATCACCTTCGTCCGTTGCATTAATACACAACCGAGACCTTGCTTTGATGCGTCACAATAAATCACAAAATCATCATTCCCTTCAGGCAATGACAATATAGGTGCCGTAGTTAGCTTTTTTTCAATAATTGAAACGCCTTCTCTTGTTCATCCTTCCATTCAAATTTCTTCCCTTTATGCATTAATGCAGTCAAGGGTTTTGCTATTTTGGAGAAATCTTAGATGAATCTTCTGTAGTAACCAGCCAATTCTAAAAATTGACGTATATACTTCGGAGTTTTTGGGGTTTCCCACTTTTCAACGATTTTGATCTTTGCCGGGTCCACCTGGATACCTTCTTTGTTCACTATGTGACCGAGGAATTGAACTTCTTCCAACCAAAATGCACACTTTGAAAACTTAGCGTACAGTTTTTCTTTCCTCAATACTTCTAGCACTTTTCTCAAATGTTCTTCGTGTTCTTGATCATTCTTTGAATAAATAAGTATGTCATCGATGAAAACAATGACAAACTTTTCAAGATATGGCCCACACACTCGGTTCATAAGGTCCATGAACACAGCTGGTGCGTTAGTCAATCCAAACGGCATAACCATAAACTCGTAATGACCATAACGCGTCCTAAAAGCAGTTTTTGGAATATCATCCTCCTTTACTCGCATTTGATGATATCCAGAACGTAAATCGATCTTCGAATAAACCGACGAGCCTTGTAGTTGATCAAATAAGTCGTCAATTCTCGGCAGTGGATAACGGTTTTTGATGGTAAGTTTGTTCAACTCTCTATAGTCAATACACAACCTAAATGTACCATCCTTCTTCTTGACAAACAAAATAGGAGCTCCCCATGGTGATGTGCTTGGTCGAATGAAACCACGTTCTAATAGTTCTTGCAGTTGGCTTTGCAGTTCTTTTATCTCGCTGGGTGCGAGTCTATAAGGAGCACGAGCTATTGGTGCAGCTCCTGGTACAAGATCTATTTTGAAATTCAACAGATCGATGTGGAGGTAGTCACGGTAATTCTTTCGGAAATACATCGAGAAATTCTTTTGCGACGGGAACATCATTGATGCTCTTTTCTTCAGTTTGTACTTTCTCGACGTGTGCTAGAACAGCATAGCAACCTTTTCTTATTAGTTTTTGTGCCTTCAAATTACTAATAAGATGTAGCTTCATGTTGCCCTTTTCTCCGTACACCATTAAGGGTTCTCCTTCTTCTCGTACAATGCGAATTGCATTTTTATAACATACGATCTCTGCTTTCACCTTCTTCAGCCAGTCCATGCCAACTATTACATCAAAACTCCCTAACTCTACTGGTATCAAATCAATCTTAAATATTTCGCTACCCAGTTTAATTTCTCGATTCCGGCATATATTATTTGCTGAAATTAATTTACCGTTTGCTAATTCGAGTAAAAATTTACTATCCAATGGTGTCAATGGACAACTTAATTTAGCACAAAAATCTCTACTCATATAGCTTCTATCCGCACCCGAATTAAATAAAACGTAAGCAGATTTATTGTCAATAAGAAACGTACCCGTAACAAGCTCCAGGTCTTCCTGTGCCTCTGCCGCATTAATATTGAAAACTCTTCCGCGGCCTTGTCCATTCGTGTTCTCCTGGTTCGGGCAATTTCTAAAAATGTGGCCCGGTTTTCCACATTTATTACAAACTACATTGGCATAACTTGCTCCGACACTACTTGCTCCGCCATTACTCGTTCCGACACCATTTGTTCCTTTCGTTCTGTTAACCCCTGGTCCGTAGACCTCACACTTCACCGCGCTATGACCATTTCTTTTACACTTGTTGCAAAATTTGGTGCAGAACCCCGAGTGATACTTTTCACACCTTTGGCATAGGTACTTCTGATTGTTGTTGTTGTTGCGGTTGTTATTGTTGTTGGGATGATTATTGTAGTTGTTGTTGTTGTTGTTGTTGTTGTTGTTGTTGTTGTTGTTGTTGTTGTTGTTGTTGTTGTTGTTGTTGTTGTTGTTGTTGTAGTTGTTGTTGTTGTTGGGACGTTTGTTGTAGTTGCGATTGATGTTGCGATTGTTGGGATAATTGTTGCGATTATTATTGTAATTGCTGTTGTTGTTGTATTGGTGATTCTTATCATCGTTTTCCTCCCACTTTCTTTTGACTTGCTTCACATTGGCCTCTTCAGCCGTCTGTTCTTTAATTCTTTCCTCAATCTGGTTCACTAGTTTGTGAGCCATTCTACATGCCTGTTGTATGGAGGCGGGCTCGTGTGAACTTATATCTTCTTGGATTCTTTCCGGTAATCCTTTCACAAACGCGTCGATCTTCTCTTCCTCATCTTCAAACGCTCCCGGACACAATAGGCACAATTCTGTGAATCATCTTTCGTACGTGGTAATATCAAATCCTTGGGTTCGTAACCCTCTAAGTTCTGTCTTGAGCTTATTGACCTTGGTTCTGGGACGGTACTTCTCGTTCATCAACTGCTTGAATGCTGACCACGGTAGTGCGTACGCATCATCTTGTCCCACTTGCTCTAGATAGGTATTCCACCATGTTAACGCAGAACCTGTGAAGGTATGCGTAGCGTACTTCACTTTGTCCTCTTCAGTACACTTACTTATGGCAAACACCGATTCGACCTTCTCGGTCCACCGTTTCAATCCGATCGGTCCTTCGGTTCCATCAAATTCCAAAGGTTTGCAGGCAGTGAATTCATTGTAGGTGCATCCTACACGATTTCCTATACTGCTAGATCCAAGGTTATTGTTGGTATTTAGCGCAGCCTGTACTGCGGCTATGTTTGAAGCTAGAAAAGTACGGAATTCCTCTTCATTCATATTCACGGTGTGTCGAGTAGTTGGTGTCATTTCCTTCAAAATAGTCAAATGGAACAAGTTAATCATACAGAATATTAAGAGTAGTTAATAGTATTTCGTAGCATAATATGAACTCATTTATAAAAGCTTTTTCTTCATATTAGCATTTTATAAGTTTAAATTCGGGTAGTACCTACCCGTTAAGTTCATACTTAGTAGCTAATATACAATTCAACTACTACAATTCTATATGAAAAACTGATTATAATAATATTTCGCGTTCAAACTTTTATACAATATTTTACAAACTTACAATACCGCTTATTTTACATAAAGCATGAAATATAGCACACAATAACTTTGATACAAGATAGTTGTGAAGATAATTCTAGCTAGTACACAAGTCGTTCAGCAAAGGCAATAAAGACACGTAATTCATACGTCCAGAAACAAGTCATGCATTCTGGTTTTACTAGGACTACTTCCCATCCTTGGTCTTGTGGAACATAACCGTTATGGCCGTTGATAAGACAGCGTGTTGTAACGTCGTCAAAGGGACGAGGGTTACGTAATGACCAACAGTCTCGTAATAACCTAAAAACCTCATTTCTTACCCCAATTACCGACTCCGTCACTTGTGGGAACGTTTTGTTTAATAGTTGTAGCCCGATGTTCTTTTTCTCACTTTGGTGAGAAGCGAACATTACTAACACGTAAGCATAGCATGCTTCTTTATGTTGCATGTTAGCCGCTTTTTCTAAATCATGAAATCCTATATTCGGATACATTGAGTCAAAATAATTTCTTAACCCGTTGCGTAAAATAGCATTTGGGTTCCCCGCAATATATGCGTCAAAGTAAACACATCGTAACTTATGGGTTTCCCAATGTGATATCCCCCATCTTTCAAACGAAAGTCTCTTATAAACCAAGACATTCTTGGAACGTTCTTCAAATGTCTTACAAACTGATTTCGTCGTAAATAGTTGTGCCGAAGAATTCTGACCGACTCTAGACAAGATTTCATCAATCATGTCTCCGGGTAGGTCTCTTAAAATATTGGGTTGTCGATCCATTTTGTGTTTTTATACTATAAAATAGACAAGAGTTAGATTCATAAAAAAAATACTTATTAATACAAGCAATTTTTACATATATCATAAAGCATAAGCACACTATATTACATATATTACACCACACGAATACAACTATCTTATTCCGACTCGCTCGTTTCTTCTTCTTCGGTTTTGGTTCGTTTTGCCAAGTTTCTAGGGATATATGATGTTCCCCTAATACGAGCTGTCGTTTTTCACAACGGTTTAGAAAAACCTGGTGGTTTAGAGGTTCCCGGGTCATTGTTACAACTTAAGGGCTTTGGGGGTTGACGATACATATAAAGTTCATCGGGGTTGGAATTAGATTTCTCTATTTTTATGCCCTTTCCCTTATTATTTTCTTTTGCCTTTTTAAATTCAGTTGGGTTAATTTCTATAACATCATCGGAATTCTCGTCAGAATCCGATTCATCGGAGAATTGGTAATCCTCCCAATATTTTGCTTCCTTGGCGGAAACACCATTGACCATAATTAACCTTGGTCGGTTGGTTGAGGATTTTCTTTTACTTAACCGTTTTATTATTTCCCCCACCGGTTCTATTTCCTCCTCCGGTTCCTCCTCTTCTGGTTCTGATTCTTCTTCCGGTTCTAATTCTTCTTCCGGTTCCTCTTCGGGAACTTGTGAATCAGTCCAATATATATTCGACTCTTCGTTATTATTAGGTGAGTCAATGGGATTTGTGCTAGAGGTAGACATCTATCACACAATATCAAACATGTTAAGAGATTAATATATCACATAATATATACATGTTAATAATATATAGTTTCCAACAAAAATGTCAAACAATCATTTTTAAAGAAAACACGGTCGAAGTCCAGACTCACTAATGTATCCTAACAAACTCGATAAGACACACTAATGCAAATTTTCTGGTTCTCTAAGACCAACGCTCGGATACCAACTGAAATGTCCCGTTCTTATTGATTAAAAACGTTCCATATTAATTGATTTCGTTGCGAGGTTTTGACCTCTATATGAGACGTTTTTCAAAGACTGCATTCATTTTTAAATCAAACCATAACCTTTATTTCATAAATAAAGGTTTAAAAAGCTTTACGTAGATTATCAAATAATGATAATCTAAAATATCCTGTTTACACACGACCATTACATAATGGTTTACAATACAAATATGTTACATCGAAATCAGTTTCTTGAATGCAGTTTTTACACAATATCATACAAACATGGACTCCAAATCTTGTCCTTATTTTAGTATGCAACAGCGGAAGCTCTTAGTATTCACCTGAGAATAAACATGCTTTAAACGTCAACAAAAATGTTGGTGAGTTATAGGTTTAACCTATATATATCAAATCGTATATACATGTAGTATTTTAATATGTATTGGGTTAACAACATTTAACAAGATCGTTAACCTAAAGGTTTCAAAACAACACTTACATGTAACGACTAACGATGACTTAACGACTCAGTTAAAATGTATATACATGTAGTGTTTTAATATGTATTCATACACTTTTGAAAGACTTCAAGACACTTATCAAAATACTTCTACTTAACCAAAATGCTTACAATTACATCCTCGTTCAGTTTCATCAACAATTCTACTCGTATGCACCCGTATTCGTACTCGTACAATACAAAACTTTTAGATGTATGTACTATTGGTATATACACTCCAATGATCAGCTCTTAGCAGCCCATGTGAGTCACCTAACACATGTGGGAACCATCATTTGGCAACTAGCATGAAATACTCATAAAATTATAAAAATATGAGTAATCATTCATGACTTATTTACATGAAAACAAAATTACATATCTTTTATATCTAATCCATACACCAACGACCAAAAACACCTACAAACACTTTCATTCTTCAATTTTCTTCATCTAATTGATCTCTCTCAAGTTCTATCTTCAAGTTTTAAGTGTTCTTCATAAATTCTACAAGTTCTAGTTTCATAAAATCAAGAATACTTCCAAGTTTGCTAGCTTACTTCCAATCTTGTAGAGTGATCATCCAACCTCAAGAAATATTTCTTAATTACAGTAAGATATCTTTCTAATATAAAGTAATACGCATATTCAAACTTTGGTTCAATTTCTATAACTATAACAATCTTATTTCGAGTGATGATCTTACTTGAACTTGTTTTCGTGTCATGATTCTGCTTCAAGAATTTCGAGCCATCCAAGGATCCGTTGAAGCTAGATCCATTTTTCTCTTTTCCAGTAGGTTTATCCAAGGAACTTAAGGTAGTAATGATGTTCATAACATCATTCGATTCATACATGAAAAGCTATCATATTCGAAGTGGTAAACTTGTAATCACTAGAACATAGTTTAGTTAATTCTAAACTTGTTCGCAAATAAAGTTAATCCTTCTAACTACACTTTTAAAATAAACTATACACATGTTCTATATCTATATGATATGCTAACTTAATGATTTAAAACCCGGAAACACGATAAACACCATAAAACCGGATTTACGCCGTCGTAGTTACAACCGGGGGCTGTTTTGATTTGGATAATTAAAAACTATGAAATACTTTGATTTAAAAGCTATACTTCTGGGAAAATGATTTTTCTTATGAACATGAAACCATATCCAAAAATCATGGTTAAACTCAAAGTGAAAGTATGTTTTTCAAAACAGTCATCTAGATGTCGTTCTTTCGACGGAAATGACTACCTCTTTCAAAAACGACTTGTAACTTGTATTTCCGACTATAAACCTATACCTTTTCTGTTTAGTTTCATAAAGTCAAGTTCAATACAAAACCGTGGCCGCTTAAATCACTCAAAACGGATTAGACACGAAGAAATGGCGAGCAAAACAAAATTGGTAAAAACTACTCATTTTACCTACGTGAAAATTGGTAACAAATATATTCCAACCATAACTTAATCAACTTGTATTGTATATTATGTAATATTGAGATACTATAGACACGTATACAATGTTTCGACCTATCATGTCGACACATCTATATATATTTCTGAACAACCATAGACACTCTATATGTGAATGTTGGAGTTAGCTATACAGGGTTGAGATTGATTCCAAAATATATATAGTTTGAGTTGTGATCAATACTGAGATATGTATACACTGGGTCGTGGATTGATTCAAGATATATATATTAATTTATTCATGTACGATCAATTGTGGACTTCTAACATCGGACCGCTAACTGGACAACTAAAAATCATCAACACGTAATAAAGAAAATATTGTGAATATATTTCTATTATATTTTGATATATGTATATATTGTTATAGGTTCGTGAATCAACCCGTGGCCAAGTCAAATTCTCGACGAAGTGATATTTGGTGAAAGTGAGTTATAGTCCCACTTTTAAAATCTAATATTTTTGGGATGAGAATACATGCAGGTTTTATAAATGATTTACAAAATAGACACAAGTACGTGAAACTACATTCTATGGTTGAATTATCGAAATCGAATATGCCCCTTTTTATTAAGTCCGGTAATCTAAGAATTAGGGAACAGACACCCTAATTGATGCGAATCCTAAAGATAGATCTATTGGGCCTAACAAACCCCATCCAAAGTACTGGATGATTTAGTACTTCGAAATTTATATCATATCCGAAGGGTGTCCCGGAATGTTGGGGATATTCTTAAATATGCATCTTGTTAATGTCGGTTACCAGGTGTGAAATGTCCCGTTCTTATTGATTAAAAACGTTCCATATTAATTGATTTCGTTGCGAGGTTTTGACCTCTATATGAGACGTTTTTCAAAGACTGCATTCATTTTTAAATCAAACCATAACCTTTATTTCATAAATAAAGGTTTAAAAAGCTTTACGTAGATTATCAAATAATGATAATCTAAAATATCCTGTTTACACACGACCATTACATAATGATTTACAATACAAATATGTTACATCGAAATCAGTTTCTTGAATGAAGTTTTTACACAATATCATACAAACATGGACTCCAAATCTTGTCCTTATTTTAGTATGCAATAGCGGAAGCTCTTAGTATTCACCTGAGAATAAACATGCTTTAAACGTCAACAAAAATGTTGGTGAGTTATAGGTTTAACCTATATATATCAAATCGTAACAATAGACCACAAGATTTCATATTTCAATACACATCCCATACATAGAGATAAAAATCATTCATATGGTGAACACCTGGTAACCGACATTAACAAGATGTATATATAAGAATATCCCCATCATTCCGGGACACCCTTCGGATATGATATAAATTTCGAAGTACTAAAGCATCTGGTACTTTGGATGGGGTTTGTTAGGCCCAATAGATCTATCTTTAGGATTCGCGTCAATTAGGGTGTCTGTTCCCTAATTCTTAGATTACCAAACTTAATAAAAAGGGGCATATTCAATTTCGATAATTCAACCATAGAATGTAGTTTCACGTACTTGTGTCTATTTTGTAAATCATTTATAAAACTGCATGTATTCTCATCCCAAAAATATTAGATTTTAAAAGTGGGACTATAACTCACTTTCACAGATTTTTACTTCGTCGGGAAGTAAGACTTGGCCACTGGTTGATTCACGAACCTATAACAATATATACATATATATCAAAGTATGTTCAAAATATATTTACAACACTTTTAATATATTTTGATGTTTTAAGTTTATTAAGTCAGCTGTCCTCGTTAGTAACCTACAACTAGTTGTCCACAGTTAGATGTACAGAAATAAATCGATAAATATTATCTTGAATCAATCCACGAACCAGTGTATACGTATCTCAGTATTGATCACAACTCAAACTATATGTATTTTGGAATCAACCTCAACCCTGTATAGCTAACTCCAACATTCACATATAGAGTGTCTATGGTTGTTCCGAAATATATATAGATGTGTCGACATGATAGGTTGAAACATTGTATACGTGTCTATGGTATCTCAAGATTACATAATATACAATACAAGTTGATTAAGTTATGGTTGGAATAGATTTGTTACCAATTTTCACGTAGCTAAAATGAGAAAAATTATCCAATCTTGTTTTACCCATAACTTCTTCATTTTAAATCCGTTTTGAGTGAATCAAATTGCTATGGTTTCATATTGAACTCTATTTTATGAATCTAAAAGAAAAAGTATAGGTTTATAGTCAGAAAAATAAGTTACAAGTCGTTTTTGTAAAGGTAGTCATTTCAGTCGAAAGAACGACGTCTAGATGACCATTTTAGAAAACATACTTCCACTTTGAGTTTAACCATAATTTTTAGATATAGTTTCATGTTCATAATAAAAATCATTTTCCTAGAATAACATCTTTTAAATCAAAGTTTATCGTAGTTTTTAATTAACTAACCCAAAACAGCCCGCGGTGTTACTACGACGGCGTAAATCCGGTTTTACGGTGTTTTTCGTGTTTTCGGGTTTTAAATCATTAAGTTAGCATATCATATAGATATAGAACATGTGTTTAGTAGATTTTAAAAGTCAAGTTAGAAGGATTAACTTTTATTTGCGAACAAGTTTAGAATTAACTAAACTATGTTCTAGTGATTACAAGTTTAAACCTTCGAATAAGATAGCTTTATATGCATGAATCGAATGATGTTATGAACATCATTACTACCTCAAGTTCCTTGGATAAACCTATTGGAATTGAGAAAAATAGATCTATCTTCAAAGGATCCTTGGATGGCTTGAAAGTTCTTGAAGCAGAATCATGACACGAAAACAATTTCAAGTAAGATTTCCACTCAAAATAAGATTGTTATAGTTATAGAAATTGAATTAAAGTTTGAATATGATTATTACCTTGTATTAGAAATATAACCTACTGTAAGTAACAAAGGTTTCTTGATCTTGGATGATTACTTGGAATGGATTTAGAAAACTTGGAAGTAAACTTGCAATCTTGGAAGTATTCTTGATTTTATGAAACTAGAACTTTTGGAATTTATGAAGAACACTTAGAACTTGAAGATAGAACTTGAGAGAGATCAATTAGATGAAGAAAATTAAAGAATGAAAGTGTTTGTAGGTGTTTTTGGTCGTTGGTGTATGGATTAGATATAAAGGATATGTAATTTTGTTTTCATGTAAATAAGTCATGAATGATTACTCATATTTGTGTAATTTTATGAGATATTTCATGCTAGTTGCCAAATGTGTGACGACCCGGGAATTTTCGACCAAATTTAAACTTAATCTTTATATGTTCCGACACGATAAGCAAAGTCTGTGATGTTGAATCTTTAAAACTTTGAAACTAGGTTCATATATTCAATTGACCTTCGACTGTTCTCGACGATTCACGAACAACTAGTTGTAAATAAATACATGTACATTTATATATATATATATATATATATATATATATATATATATATATATATATATATATATATATATATATATATATATATATATATATATATATATGTATAGATATAATAATTTGAAATACTATATGAGATAATATATGATTTAATTGTTGAAAATAAATATGTAAAATATTATGCAATGTAATGAAAGCTATTATTATAAATGTATAGATATATATGTAAATATTTCTTGTAAATATATATAATTATATTAAAAAATATATAATATATTTATTTTAGTAGTTAAAAACTTGCTATTTAAAACTATTTGCATATAGAAAGAGGATATATTAAAAATAACTGATTTCGAGCCTAATTAGTAAACGTCAGTAACACACGGTTGACGTTTTGTTAGTTTTAATATAGATCTAATACATGTTCATGAATGATTAAAATAAAAGTTGGACTGTAAATTGATTACGAAGATTTTAGATTTATTATAAATATTTTTACATTTTTAAGATTAAATATTAGTACTCCGTACACATAAATTGGAACAGAAAATAAACAATTATCAAACCTTTTTGATCAGGTTTCAAACAGGTAATGAGTGAAATAATTAATTATATTTAAACTAAAAATTTGAGATTTTTAGGAACACTTTTATACGTTAACTGTTTAGCAATGGGCACGATATTGCGTTCCCGTGACAACTGTCGGCACATAAAGTTGCTGTGTACTCTGTATTATTGCCAATTCATATCCCATCCATCACATGGTATGATTATATTATATATTAATTATTATTATATTATTATTATAGTTATTTTATTATTATTAAAATTACATCACAGTTATATATAAAGATGTGAGATGTGTATAACACCATCACCATCTTTTATTGTTTTGAACCAAGAACCCAAAACCAATCTCTTTCAATCAACGACCACTCAACACTCATTCAATCACGATGGCTACCACCTTCACATCGAGCCACCACCACCATGCCCGATCACCATCTCCGTTGAACCGCCATCACCCTTGACATCCTCACCATACTCTCGGTTTGGTTGAAACTGAGAAACACCATCACACATCACCTACCCCTTCAAGCTTCCTTTGTTTGTCTAAACACCACCACCATCCTCCCTAAACCCATCACCTAACCATCGTAGGTCATAACCACCATCAATTAAACGGACATCATTACCAACCACTTTCCTCACCGTTTAAACCACAACCTCCATCTCACTCTCTCTCTCTAACTCACTATATCTCTCTCTCACCTCCATTTTTTTTTATTTCGTGAACATCGATCACCACCACCATAACCTGCAAGCTGCTTAATCTACTTCCTTGTTGTTTATATCGAGAACACCCATAACCACATCATCATATTTAAGTTACACCTAATACTACTGTGGTTAGGTTTCTAAGCTCAACAACCACCGGTATCACCACCATCCTTCAATTCTTCGGCCACCATTTGACCACCATCTCTGCTGTTCTCCAGCCCCGAATCCACCGTCAAATAACCATTGTAAGTCGGCTGTTTTACAACCCAAAATTACCACTCAAAAACCATCATAACCACCACTATTTTAGTGATCTTTACCTTCTGTTGACTACTCGTATATTTAGGTTTGAACCACTGTAATCCACCACCAAATCACCACAACTGCTACACTCATTACCTGTTGCTACTACTATTATTTTTCTGTTTCTGTTACGGGTTGAACATATCACCATCGTTGATGATGAGGTCGATGTTGATCGTGATTTTATGTAATAGAAAAATAAAGATGTGGTATGATGATATATCACGATGAAGGTGTTTATGAATAAGATGATGCTGTGATGGCGAACGATATGATAATGATAATTTCGATGTTAAAAATATTGATGATAATGGTGATGCTAGGCAATGAGAAAATGATAAATAATTAGTATATGTTAAATAAATTAAACGTTCAGAGTATAACAAGAAGTAACATGATGGTTCGATGGTTTAAGTGGGTGTTTAGTAGGCGAGTGATCCTGTGTTCGAAACTTGGCTACGTCGTATTTTTCTTTTTTTTTCAACAAATAGCAGCTGTAAAGATTGGGCCATAGCCACGCTTGGGCTGTTTAGATGAAGGCCTGCCCAAAAAGTCGATTAATGGAGAGAAATTTCTGATGGGCTGAAGTAAACAAAATTATATAAATTAAGCTGTGATTAAAGATAGAAAAGTAAGAATGGATGGATGGTCTAGGGTGTTTGCATCATTCGAAGGTTCGCGAGTTCGAGCCTGGGCAGTGGCGTACTTTTTTTTTAGAAAGCTTATTATTGAGGTAGTTATCTTATATTTGTTATTATTATATTGTTATTATTATTGTTGTTGTTATGATTAATTGATGTTTTCCCTAAATACTAATAACATGATTATTATTATCATTAGTATTAGGATTACCATTTTTTTTAAATATTATTATCATTATTACTATTATGATTAGGATTACAAAGCGATGTTATACAAGCTTTAATTATTGGTTTAGAAATTTAACGTGAAGATTTTGATTATGATTAACATAAGTGTTGTTATTAATATTATCACAAGTAATGAAATTGCTATAATAATTATTATTATTAAGTATTATGAAATGATATCAAAATTATTAATTTATTTACCATTATTATTAAATTATCAATCTTATTAAAACTACTAATGTTATCATTATATTTAATATTAGTATTGTCATTATATTACTTCAAATATTATCTTAGTATTATTAAAATACCGTCTTAACAAACAAATGATTTACATATATATATAAATATATAAATATAATTAATATATACAACATAACAAACTTAATATCTTATTTAGTTAAAATATATATAATAAATACATAGCACATATAAATTAACATAAAAACGATATAACTAAGAAAGTTATATATATTTATTCGATTACGATTATGTGTATTAATATATATACACAAATGTTATAGGTTCGTGAATCCGAGGCCAACCCTATACTTGTTCAATGTCCTTCTATGTATTTTTACTACAAAATACATTAGGTGAGTTTCATTAATCCCTTTTTAAATGCTTTTGCAATATATATATTTTTGGGACTGAGAATATATGCGCTGTTTTTATAACTGTTTTACGAAATAGACACAAGTAATTGAAACTTCATTATATGGTTGAATGATCGAAATCGAATATGCCCCTTTTTATTAAGTCTGGTAATCTAAGAATTAGGGAACAGACACCCGAATTGACGTGAACTCTAAAGATAGATCTATCGGGCCCAACAAGCCCCATCCAAAGTACCGGATGCTTTAGTACTTCGAAATTTATATCATGTCCGAAGGAGGATCCCGAAATGATGGGGGATATTCTTATATGCATATTGTGAATATCGGTTACCAGGTGTTCAATCCATATGAATGATATTTTTGTCTCTATGCATGGGACGTTTATTTATGAGAATTGGAAATATAAAATCTTGTGGTCTATTAAAATTATGAAATGATTATTTATGATAAACTAATGAACTCACCAACCTTTTGGTTGACACTTGAAAGCATGTTTATTCTCAGGTATGAAAGAAATCTTCCACTGTGCATTTGCTTATTTTAAGGACATTACTTGGAGTCGATCATCGCTCTGGAATCAAATGTTGATGACTTCGTCCAGATGGATTAGGACGGTGTAGTAAGATTTCATAATAAAGGGAATATGCGACGTGATTAAATGTTAAGTATGGTTACCAAGTGCTCAACCACTTAGAATATTTTTATTAAAATGTTTATATATGAAATCTTGTGGTCTATATATATATATATATATATATATATATATATATATATATATATATATATATATATATATATATATATATATATATATATTGCTGCCGGCATTAAACCTATATCTCACCAACTTTATGTTGACGTTTTAAGCATGTTTATTCTCAGGTGATAACTAAAAGCTTCCGCTGCAACATGTTGAATTTAAGCAAGATCTTGAGTATGCATATTTGTGTCAAAAATAAAACTGCATATCCGAGGAATTGTAATGTAAAATATGCTAGAAATCGTATTGTTATCATCACATGTAAAGTTTGTAAGTCTAAGATTATCGCGCTAAACGATAATCATCTTTTTATTGTCTAAAGCTTGTATTAAAATAAGAGTTATGGTTTGTAATGTAAAATAAATGCAGTTGTTCTTTTAAAAATGTCGCATATAGAGGTCAATACCTCGCAATGAAATCATACGTTATCTAACTCGTTCTTATGGTTAAGGACGGGTTATGACATGTGGTATCAGAGCGGTGGTCTTAGCGAACCAGGTTTGCATTAGTGTGTCTAACTAATAAGTCGTTAGGATACATTAGTAAGTCTGGACTTTGACCGGGTCTGATTTAAAAACCATTGCTTATCATTGTTGGTTAAAATTTATATGTAAATATTATGTAGTACTAATGGGTTAGTTGTTGTGTGATAGATGTCGGGCTCAAAACTTGTTATCACATTCAGCGACTCCGAACCAGAATCTTCAGATGGTGTTCCAGTCATTAACCTATCCGATGACGAAAATAATATCTTTGGGGAAGACTCACAAATTCCGGATGAACCGACTATAGAGAACCCGGAAAGTGAACCCGAGGAGGAAAGTGAACCCGAGGAGGAAAGTGAACCCGAGGAGGAAAGTGAACCCGAGGAAGAAATACAGGAAATTACAAAAGACAAGTTCGAACTAGGAAAGAAACGAAAGGCTAATGAATTAGAAAATTCAAATCCCGAGTTTAGTAAGGATGATGTGGCACCAACTCCACTAGACACTACTACCCCTATTCCCGCTATTCCTATTCGTTCTATCCCGGCATCCAGTTCTTCAGCCCCACAGCCAAAATATAGGCAGACAGCCAGGATAAGCGTTAAGCGATTCTTTGAACCTAAACGTCCTAGAAAATAGACCAAACGATGCGCTGCCGTATTAAACCATGGGATCATATAATGTTTTTAGTGGTTTGCTTAATGTTCGATGTAAGATAAGCATATGTAAAATAGTGAAGTATGAAATGCAATAATTTTCCATGGTTAAGTATTATTTAGATGGTAGTAATTGGTTCTGTACTAAGCTATTAAGTATGGACATTAACGGGTAGGTACTACCCTAGATATAATTATAAAACGCTAATAAGAAAAAAAGGCTTTTATAATAATACCTGGTTCATATTATTAATAAGCTATAATGTACTATAAATATACACTACATCTATAATATTCCATGTGAATAATTATTTTCTTTTCATTCTTATAGAAGAATATGGCGCGATTGAATCGAATGACGGAACAAGAAGTCGAGGAATTCATCAACCAGCGAGTGAACGACAGAATGTTATGGGTCGAGGCTGCAAGAGCTGCTGCAGTTAACCCAAATCCTCGTGTAGGATGCACCTACAAAACTTTTCAAGCTTGCAAGCCCTCATCATTCAGTGGAACAGAAGGACCGATCGGTTTAACCCGGTGGATAGAAAAGATGGAGACTGTGTTTAAAATCAGTGGTTGTGTTGAAAAGGACATGACCAAGTATGCATCGTGCACTTTACAAGATAGTGCACTCACGTGGTGGAAAAATTTTGTGAAGGCTGTAGGAGGAGATGTAGCTTATGATACTCCATGGGAAGAATTCAAAACAATGTTAATCAACGAATATTGTCCAAGGAACGAGGTTAGGAAGTTGGAAGATGAATTACGAAGTCTGAAGGTTATTGGTACTGAAATCACCAACTACAATCAGCGATTCATGGAATTAGTTTTGCTATGTCCTGAATTGGTTCCAACCGAAGAACGGAAGATTGAAATGTACAAAGATGGTTTGCCCAAAAAGGTCAAGGCAAATGTTACAGCATCGAAACCTAAGACAATTCATGAAGCTATAACCATGGCAAACGAGCTAATGGATCAGGTCATCATGGATAAGAAAGTATCCAATACTGATGTGAAGGTATCAGGTAACAAAAGAAAGTGGAATGGAAATTATGATCGAGGTAACCAACAACAATCTTTTAAGAAACAAGAAATCACGCAAGGTGCGGGTAGTGGTTTAAGCTTTGGTTACAAAGGACAAAATCCTTTATGCAACCGATGCCACAAACATCACTCTGGTTACTGTAATGTGGTATGCAACAAATGTAATCGAAAGGGTCATCTTGCTGAAGATTGTAGGGCTCTCGTTACAAATACAAATGGTACCAAGACTCCTGCCACCAATGCAAATAGAACTGCTTTGGCTACCATTACTTGTTATGGGTGTGGAAAACAAGGTCACTATAAGAGCCAGTGCCCGAATCCTGAGAAGAATATCGGACCTGCACGTGGGAGAGCATTTATTATTAATGCTAGAGAGGCATGTGAAGACCCGGAGCTTGTTACGGGTACGTTTACCATTAATAACTTATCAGCATCTATTATATTTGATACTGGTGCCGATAGAAGTTACGTGTGTAGAAATTTTTACACTAAATTGAATTGTTCATCATTACCTCTAGATGCTAAGTACATGATTGAGTTAGCTAATGGTAAACTAATTAAAGCCGGTAAAATTTGTCGTGATTGTAAAATAAATTTAGCCGGAGAAACGTTTAAAATTGACTTGATACCCGTAGAATTAGGAAGTTTTGATGTAATAGTCGGCATGGACTGGATGTCCAAAGTAGGAGCTGAAGTTGTGTGTGCCAAGAAGGCAATTCGCATTCCTTGTAAGGATAAAATGCCGGTGATGATTTATGGAGAGAAGGGTAACTCAAAGTTAAAACTCATTAGCTGTTTGAAAGCCAAGAAGTGTTTAGAAAAGGGATGTTATGCTATTCTAGCACATGTTAATAAAGTCGAAAAGAAAGAAAAAGAGAAGTGCATCAACGACGTGCCTGTGGCAAGAGATTTTCCTGAAGTTTTTCCGAAAGAGTTGCCGGGATTACCTCCATTTAGATCTGTAGAATTTCAAATAGATTTAGTACCAGGAGCTGCACCAGTTGACCGTGCTCCATATAGACTTGCACCGTCCGAGTTAAAAGAACTTCAGAGTCAGTTAAAAGAATTACTGGATCGTGGATTCATACGACCAAGTACTTCACCGTGGGGAGCTCCGATTCTATTTGTTAAAAAGAAAGATGGATCTTTTTGGATGTGTATAGATTATCGTGAATTAAATAAGTTAACTATCAAGAATCGGTATCTACTATCGAGAATTGACGACTTATTTGATCAACTGCAAGGATCATGTGTGTACTCAAAAATTGACCTAAGATCGGGCTATCATCAATTACGCGTCAAAGAAGAAGATATACCGAAAACTGCTTTTCGGACACGTTACGGTCATTACGAATTTTTGGTCATGCCGTTTGGATTGACGAATGCGCCAGTTGTATTCATGGACCTCATGAATCGAGTTTGTAGTCCATATTTAGATAAGTTTGTTATTGTTTTCATTGATGACATTCTTATCTATTCCAAGAGTGAGCAAGAGCATGAGCAGCATTTAAGTTTAATATTAGAGTTGTTGAGAAAAGAACAGCTATACGCTAAATTTTCTAAGTGTGCTTTCTGGTTGAAAGAAGTGCAATTTCTTGGCCACGTTGTTAGTAGCAAAGGAATTCAGGTTGATCCAGCAAAAATTGAAGCCATTGAAAAATGGGAGACTCCTAAGACACCAATGCAGATACGCCAATTTTTGGGTTTAGCCGGTTATTATAGAAGGTTTATTCAAGATTTTTCCCGAATAGCTAAGCCGTTGACAGCGTTAACGCAAAAAGGGAAGAAATATGAATGGACTTCTGAGCAGGAGAGTGCATTTCAATTACTGAAAAAGAAGTTGACTACGGCGCCTATTTTATCGTTACCAGAAGGGAACGATGATTTTGAAATATATTGTGATGCTTCGCGACAAGGTTTTGGTTGCGTTCTTATGCAACGGAAGAAAGTTATTGCATACGCATCCCGACAATTGAAGATTCACGAGCGGAATTATACGACGCATGATCTAGAACTGGGAGCAGTCGTGTTTGCATTGAAGATATGGAGACACTACTTGTATGGGGTTAAATGCACTGTGTTTACTGATCATAAAAGACTTCAACATATTTTTGATCAGAAACAGCTGAACATGAGGCAACGTAGGTGGGTCGAGTTAATAAACGACTATGATTGTGAAATTCGTTACCATCCCGGGAAAGCGAATGTGGTGGCTGACGCACTAAGCAGAAAGGAACGAGAACCAATTCGAGTACGAGCGATGAACATAAAAATTCGCATGAATCTCAACTCACAAATCAAAGAAGTTCAACGAGAAGCACTTACTAAAGAAAATATAGGAAATGAAATAATGAAGAAGTATGAGAAGCAACTCGTTATGCGGGAAGATGGAATTCGATATTTTGCAAATCGTATTTGGGTACCGAAGTTGGGTGGATTAAGGAAGTTGATATTGAACGAGGCACATAAGACAAGATATTCGATACATCCTGGAGTTGGAAAGATGTACCAAGATCTTAAGACACATTATTGGTGGCCTAATTTAAAGACAGACGTTGCAACATATGTTGGGGAGTGTTTAACTTGTTCCAAAGTCAAAGCAGAACACCAGAAGCCGTCAGGATTACTTCAACAACCAGAAATCCCAGAATGGAAATGGGACGGTATTACCATGAATTTCATCACGAAGTTACCAAAGACTGCCTGGGGATACGACACCATTTGGGTAATTGTTGATCGTCTTACCAAATCTTCACATTTCTTGCCTATAAAGGAAACGGATAGAATGGAGAAATTATTACGATTATATATAAAGGAAATAGTTTCAAGGCATGGAATACCTATTTCCATTATTTCTGATCGTGATAGTAGATTTACCTCAAAGTTCTGGCAATCACTACAGGAGGCACTAGGAACTCGTTTGGATATGAGTACCGCATATCATCCGCAAACCGACGGGCAGAGTGAAAGAACAATTCAGACTCTTGAAGACATGCTCAGGGCATGTGTGATCGATTTTGGAAACGGATGGGATAAATATCTACCATTAGCAGAATTCTCGTATAATAATAGTTATCATGCGAGCATTAAAGCTGCGCCATTCGAAGCATTGTACGGAAGGAAGTGTAGATCTCCTATTTGTTGGAATGAAGTAGGAGATCGACAATTAACCGGTCCCGAGATCATACATGAAACGACTGAGAAGATAGTACAAATCAAGGAGAGATTGAAAACAGCCCGTAGTCGCCAAAAGAGCTACGCCGATGTCCGAAGGAAACCATTAGAGTTTCAGATCGGTGACATGGTTATGCTAAAGGTGTCACCTTGGAAAGGTGTAATACGTTTCGGTAAAAGAGGTAAACTGAACCCAAGATATGTAGGCCCGTTCAAGATCATCGAAAGCATTGGACCGGTAGCTTATCGACTCGAGTTACCGCAACAACTCGCCGGAGTACATAATACATTTCACGTCTCGAACCTTAAAAAGTGTCTTGCAAAGGAAAACCTCACCATTCCTCTTGAAGAAATTCAAGTTGACGAGAAACTACAATTCATAGAAGAACCAATCGAGATCATGGACCGTGAAGTTAAACGGCTCAAGCAGAGCAACATACCGATCGTTAAAGTTTGTTGGAATGCACGAAGAGGTCCCGAGTTTACTTGGGAGCGAGAGGATCAAATGAAACAAAAATACCCGCATTTGTTTCCCGATGACGCAAAATAGGTACGATTTTAAAATTTCGGGACGAAATTTATTTAACGGGTAGGTACTGTAATGACCCGGACTTTTTCGATCAATTTATACTTATAAGATTAATATTTACATAAATTAAACCTTACCAACATGATAAGCAATCCAAATTGTTGAGACTTATGTTTTTGAAAAGAGTTTTACACAACGTTTGACCGTCTAGTTGACCGATGATATCACGAACTATATAACATATGATAATTATACGTTTGTGTATATATATGTATATATACATATTTAACATGATCTAAGGATGTTGTAATACCTCATTTTGTATTAATAACAATAAGTTATAAGTATATTTTGAAACTACTAACTTAAGTTTTCAAAACAATAACCATACGTAACGTTATTTGACATAAATACTTATGACCTATAATGTTTATACATATATCGTATATGTAATGTATTTAATCACTTTTAAGGACTTAAATACATAAAACAATATAAGTGTATTCACAAAAGATAGCTATATTTGAATCCTCGTTCCGTTTTCACAAGATTTCTATACGTATATCTAGAGTATATGTACTCGTATCATACCTAGCTTCTATACATATTTACTATTGGTATATACACATCAAATCAACACCAACCAGCCCTTGTTCATGACTTATGTATAAGGTAATTACTTTGTTATCTAGTATGACTAACTATACAAGAAAACAACCTAAAATCTTGTCTTTGTTCATCATAAATCACGCCACCACCATCATTTATACATGCATCCATTTTCAATTTTTGATACATCATTTCTCTAGCTAAACACACACACTTATTAGCCTCATGTATCTCTAAGAACTCCAGCAAAAATCCTCTCAAGAATCACCTTAAACACCATCATAACAAGATCAAACAAAAACACTACAAAAATACAACTTTCAATTCAAGTTTATGTCTTAAGTTGCTTCCAAACTTTCATCCAATTCCATCACTCTTTTGGTTCTAGGTTTTTACTCCTCTTTCACAGCAATCTTGTCCAAGTAACTTGAGGTAGTAACTTTGTTCATAACCTTATTCGATTCATATATATATAGCTATCTTATTTTATGGTATACAATTTTAACAACAAGAACATAGTTTGAATGATTTCAAACTTGTTTGCAAACTAAATAGATCCTTCTAACTTAATTTTTAAAATACTTCAAGACCTGTAATATATCATAAATATATGCTAATTTAACAAGGTATAACTTGGTTTTTCAAAGAACACCTTAAAAACTGAATTTACGACGTCGGAGTACAACCGGGGGCTGTTTTGGGTTGGATAATTAAAAACTATTTTGAACTTTGAATTGGAGGCTTATTTTCTGGAAAATTTATATTTACTATGAATATGTTAACACATAAAAATTTCATGATTTAACTCAAAGTATAAGTATTTTTAGAAAAATAATCATTTAAGGTTGTTTACATGATGGAAAATGATCAACTTCATGAGTTTAACTAAAGTTTGACCTATGACCTGTGATTTCGAATACAAACTAAGGTATTTACAGTTCATATTCTTAAAGAAGGACTCGATCCAAGGAAGTGGCAAGTTGAACCAACGAAAACGGAGTTGTAACGAAGAAACTATGACTAAAACAAGATCGGATATCCAAAACTAGTTTAGCCACGAAAATAATTGGAGAAAAATTAAATAAATCACATCTTTCTAAAATAACATGATATTTTATATATATGTACTCATAATTTAATTTTATATATTTCAGGATCACCCTTAAACAACACGAGAAGATTAATCATAAGACCTCATGTACGTACGCAACACGTCATTTGACAACACCGGTACTTTATGTACGCAACACGTCATTTGACAACACGGTACCGTGGGTCAAGATTAATCCCGACCAATACGAATACGATGGGGGTTTTATTTATTTCGATGGGGGTTTTATTTATTTATTAAACACCTAAATATGAACCATTAAAAAATTGAATTGCTAACTACGGACTAAGAAGACATTAAAAGTATTATAAGTATATATATGTGACGATTGTTTAAAATGAAAATATATTGATAAATTATATGGATAGGTTCGTGATATCAACCAAAGACCAAGTCAAAATATATATATCTTCAAGGCAAAAGTGAGTATATAGTCCCACTTTTAAACTCTAAATATTTCGGGATGAGAATACATGTATTTTATGTTTTACGATATGGACACAAGTAACTGAAAAATATATTCTACGTTGAGTTGTACCACTGGCATACTTCCCTGTAGCTTGGTAACTACTATTTACAGCGGTATTGTAAACGCGAATCCTGTTGATAGATCTATCGGGCCTGACAACCCCAACCGACTGGACGACCAGTATTCAACGGTTGCACAGTACTTCGTTTCGTGACTATACTTGGTACGGTGTAGTAAGATTTCATAATAAAGGGAATATGCGACGTGATTAAATGTTAAGTATGGTTACCAAGTGCTCAACCACTTAGAATATTTTTATTAAAATGTTTATATATGAAATCTTGTGGTCTATATATATATATTGCTGCCGGCATTAAACCTATATCTCACCAACTTTATGTTGACGTTTTAAGCATGTTTATTCTCAGGTGATAACTAAAAGCTTCCGCTGCAACATGTTGAATTTAAGAAAGATCTTGAGTATGCATATTTGTGTCAAAAATAAAACTGCATATCCGAGGAATTGTATTGTAAAATATGCTAGAAATCGTATTGTTATCATCTCATGTAAAGTTTGTAAGTCTAAGATTATCGCTAAACGATAATCATTTTTTATTGTCTAAAGCTTGTATTAAAATAAGAGTTATGGTTTGTAATGTAAAATAAATGCAGTTGTTCTTTTAAAAATGTCGCATATAGAGGTCAATACCTCGCAATGAAATCATACATTATCTAACTCGTTCTTATGGTTAAGGACGGGTTATGACATTACCTGTTGCTACTACTATTATTTTTCTGTTTCTGTTACGGGTTGAACATATCGCCATTGTTGATGATGAGGTCGATGTTGATCATGATTTTATGTAATAGAAAAATAAAGATGTGGTATGATGATATATCACGATGAAGGTGTTTATGAATAAGATGATGCTGTGATGGCGAACGATATGATGATGATAATTTCGATGTTAAAAATATTGATGATAATGGTGATGCTAGGCAATGAGAAAATGATAAATAATTAGTATATGTTAAATAAATTAAACGTTCAGAGTATAACAAGAACTAACATGATGGTTCGATGGTTTAAGTGGGTGTTTAGTAGGCGAGTGATCCTGTGTTCAAAACTTGGCTACGTCGTATTTTTCTTTTTTTTCAACAAATAGCAGCTGTAAAGATTGGGCCATAGCCACGCTTGGGCTGTTTAAATGAAGGCCAGCCCAAAAAGTCAATTAATGGAGAGAAATTTCTGATGGGCTGAAGTAAACAAAATTATATAAATTAAGCTGTGATTAAAGATAGAAAAGTAAGAATGGATGGATGGTCTAGGGTGTTTGCATCATTCGAAGGTTCGCGAGTTCGAGCCTGGGCAGTGGCGTACTTTTTTTTTTAGAAAGCTTATTATTGAGGTAGTTATCTTATATTTGTTATTATTATATTGTTATTATTATTGTTGTTGTTATGATTAATTGATGTTTTCCCTAAATACTAATAACATGATTATTATTATCATTAGTATTAGGATTACTATTTTTTTTATAAATATTATTATCATTATTACTATTATGATTAGGATTACAAAGCGATGTTATACAAGCTTTAATTATTGGTTTAGAAATTTAACGTGAAGATTTTGATTATGATTAACATAAGTATTGTTATTAATATTATCACAAGTAATGAAATTGCTATAATAATTATTATTATTAAGTATTATGAAATGATATCAAAATTATTAATTTATTTACCATTATTATTAAATTATCAATCTTATTAAAACTACTAATGTTATCATTATATTTAATATTAGTATTGTCATTATATTACTTCAAATATTATCTTAGTATTATTAAAATACCGTCTTAACAAACAAATGATTTACATATATATATAAATATATAAATATAATTAATATATACAACATAACAAACTTAATATCTTATTTAATTAAAATATATATAATAAATACATAGCACATATAAATTAACATAAAAACGATATAACTAAGAAAGTTATATATATTTATTCGATTACGATTATGTGTATTAATATATATACACAAATGTTATAGGTTCGTGAATCCGAGGCCAACCCTATACTTGTTCAATGTCGTTCTATGTATTTTTACTACAAAATACATTAAGTGAGTTTCATTAATCCCTTTTTAAATGCTTTTGCAATATATATATTTTTGGGACTGAGAATACATGTGCTGTTTTTATAACTGTTTTACGAAATAGACACAAGTAATTGAAACTTCATTATATGGTTGAATGATCGAAATCGAATATGCCCCTTTTTATTAAGTCTGGTAATCTAAGAATTAGGGAACAGACACCCGAATTGACGCGAACTCTAAAGATAGATCTATCGGGCCCAACAAGCCCCATCCAAAGTACCGGATGCTTTAGTACTTCGAAATTTATATCATGTTCGAAGGAGGATCCCGGAATGATGGGGGATATTCTTATATGCATATTGTGAATGTTGGTTACCAGGTGTTCAATCCATATGAATGATATTTTTGTCTCTATGCATGGGACGTTTATTTATGAGAATTGGAAATATAAAATCTTGTGGTCTATTAAAATTATGAAATGATTATTTATGATAAACTAATGAACTCACCAACCTTTTGGTTGACACTTGAAAGCATGTTTATTCTCAGGTATGAAAGAAATCTTCCGCTGTGCATTTGCTCATTTTAAGGACATTACTTGGAGTCGATCATCGCTCTGGAATCAAATGTTGATGACTTCGTCCAGATGGATTAGGACGGGGCGTTTCAAAATGATGGTTCCCACATGTGTTAGGTGACTCACACGGCCTGCTAAGAGCTGATCATTGGAGTGTATATACCAATAGTACCTACATCTAAAAGCTGTGTATTGTACGAGTACGAATACGGGTGCATACGAGTAGAATTGTTGATGAAACTGAACGAGGATGTAATTGTAAGCATTTCTGTTAAGTAGAAGTATTTTGATAAGTGTCTTGAAGTCTTTCAAAAGTGTATGAATACATATTAAAACACTACATGTATATACATTTTAACTGAGTCGTTAAGTCATCGTTAGTCGTTACATGTAAATGTTGTTTTGAAACCTTTAGGTTAACGATCTTATTGAATGTTGTTAACCCATTATTTATTATAACAAATGAGATGTTAAATTGTTATATTATCATGATATTATGATATATAATATATCTTAGTATGATATATATACAGTTAAATGTCGTTACAACGATAATCGTTGCATATATGTCTCGTTTCGAAATCATTAAGTTAGTAGTCTTATTTTTACATATGCATTTCATTGTTAATACACTTAATAATATATTTACTTATCATTTAACATAATTAACCAAGTGTATCAATATCTTAATATGATTCATATGTACCTAGTAAGACGTTGTTATAACGATAATCGTTATATATATCGTTTTCGAGTTTCTTAAATTAATAGTCTCATTTTTATGTATATAACTCATTGTTAAAATACCTAATGAGATACATACTTATAATAAAATCATGTTAACTATATATATAA
Source organism: Rutidosis leptorrhynchoides (assembly GCF_046630445.1). Lineage (NCBI taxonomy): Eukaryota > Viridiplantae > Streptophyta > Magnoliopsida > Asterales > Asteraceae > Rutidosis > Rutidosis leptorrhynchoides. The sequence continues at coordinate 160,291,402 of NC_092343.1, read as the reverse complement.
CCATATATATGTCATCGTATAGTTTTTACAAGTTTTAACGTTCGTGAATCACCGGTCAACTTGGGTGGTCAATTGTCTATATGAAACCTATTTCAATTAATCAAGTCTTAACAAGTTTGATTGCTTAACATATTGGAAACACTTAATCACGTAAATAACAATTTCATTTAATATATATATATAAACATGGAAAAGTTCGGGTCACTACAAGGTGTTCACCTTATGAATGATTTTTATCTCTATGTATGGGATGTGTATTGAAATATGAAATCTTGTGGTCTATTGTTATGATTTGATATATATAGGTTAAACCTATAACTCACCAACATTTTTGTTGACGTTTAAAGCATGTTTATTCTCAGGTGAATACTAAGAGCTTCCGCTGTTGCATACTAAAATAAGGACAAGATTTGGAGTCCATGTTTGTATGATATTGTGTAAAAACTGCATTCAAGAAACTGATTTTGATGTAACATATTTGTATTGTAAACCATTATGTAATGGTCGTGTGTAAACAGGATATTTTAGATTATCATTATTTGATAATCTACGTAAAGCTTTTTAAACCTTTATTTATGAAATAAAGGTTATGGTTTGTTTTAAATATGAATGCAGTCTTTGAAAAAAAATGTCTCATATAGAGGTCAAAACCTCACAACGAAATCAATTAATATGGAACGTTTTTAATCAATAAGAACGGGACATTTCAGTTGGTATCAGAGCGTTGGTCTTAGAGAACCAGAATTTTGCATTAGTTTATCTTATCGAGTTTGTTAGGATGCATTAGTGAGTCTGGACTTCGACCGTGTTTACTTGAAAAATGATTGCTTAACAAATTTTGTTGGAAACTATATATTTTTAACATGTGAATATTATGTGATATATTAATCTCTTAACGCGTTTGATATTATGTGATAGATGTCTACCTCTAGAACAAGTCCCATTGACTCACCTAATAATAATGAAGAGTCAAATGTAAATTAGAATGATTCGTGGACTGATTCACAAGTTCCCGAAGAGGAACCAAAAGAAGAGTCAGAACCGGAAGAAGAATCGAAATTGGAAGAAGAATCGGAACCGGAAGAAGAAATAGAACCAGTGGGGGAAATAATAAAACGGTTAAGTAGAAGAAAATCCTCAACCAACCGACTAAAGTTAATTATGGTCAATGGTGTTTCCGCCAAGGAAGCAAAGTATTGGGAGGATTACCAATTCTCCGATGAATCGGATCCCGACAAGGATTCCGATGATGTTATAGAAATTACCCTGACACAATTTAATAAGGCAAAAGAGAACAATAAGGGAAAGGGCATAAAAATAGATAAATTTGATTCCAAACCTGATGAACTTTATATGTATCATCAACACCCGTATTTCTTAAGTTGTGACAATAACCCGGGAACCTCTAAACCACCAGGTTTTTCTAAACCAATGTGGAAAACGACAGCTCGTATTAGGGGAACATCATATATCCCTAGAAACTTGGCAAAACGAACCAAAACTGAAGAAGAAGAAGAAACGAGCGAGTCGAAATAAGATAGTTGTATTCATGTGGTGTAATATATGTAATATAGTGTGCTTATTCTTTATGATATATGTAAAAATTGCTTGTATTAATAAGTATTTTTTTTATGAATCTAACTCTTGTCTATTTTACAGTATAAAAACACAAAATGGATAGACAACCCAATAATTTAAGAGACCTACCCGGAGACATGATTGATGAAATCTTGTCTAGAGTCTGTCAGAATTCCTCGGCACAACTATTTAAGGCGAGATCAGTTTGTAAGACATTCGAAGAACGTTCCAAGAATGCCTTGATTTATAAAACGCTTTCGTTCGAAAGATGGGGGATATCACATTGGGAAATCCATAAGTTACGATGTGTTTACTTTGACGCATATATTGCGGGGAACCCAAATGCTATTTTACGCAACGGGTTAAGAAATTATTTTGACTCAATATATCCAAATATAGGACTTCGTGATTTAGAAAAAGCGGCTAACATGCAACATAAAGAAGCATGTTATGCTTACGGGTTAGTAATGTTCGCTTCTCACCAAAGTGAGAACAAGAACATCGGGCTACAAATATTAAACAAAACGTTCCCACAAGTGACGAAGTCGGTAATTGGGGTAAGAAATGAGGTTTTTAGATTATTACGGGACTGTTGGACATTATGTAACCTTCATCCTTTTGATGACGTTACAACACGTTGTCTTACTATCGGTCACAACGGTTATGTTCCACAAAACTAAGGATGGGAAGTGGTATTAGTAAAACCAGAATGCATGACTTGTTTCTAGACGTATGAATTACGTGTCTTTATTGCCTTTGCTGAACGCCTTATTTATTAACTAGAATTATCTTCGCAACTACTTTGTATCAAAGTTTTATGTGCTATATTTCATGCTATATGTAAAAAAAAAGCGGTATTGTAAGTTTGCAAGTTATTGTATAAAGGTTTGAATATGATATTTTTTTTTTGTGATAAGTTTTTCATATAGAATTGTAGTAGTTGAAATGGTATGTTAGCTACTAAGTATGAACTTAACGGGTAGGTACTACCTGAATTAAAGAGTATAAAACGCTAATATGAAGAAAGAGCTTTTATAAATAAGTTCATATTACGCTACGAAATACTATTGACTACTCTTGATATTCTATATGATTAACTCGTTTCATTTGACTATTTTGAAGGAAATGGCACCGACTACTCGACACACCTTGAATATGAGCGAAGAGGAATTTCGTGCCTTTCTTGCTTCAAACATAGCCGCAGTACAGGCTGCGCTACATACCAACAATAACCTTAGATCTAGCAGTACAGGAAATCGTGTAGGATGCACCTACAAAGAATTCACTGCCTGCAAACCTTTGGAATTTGATGGAACCGAAGGACCGATCGGATTGAAACGGTGGACCGAGAAGGTCGAATCGGTGTTCGCCATAAGTAAGTGTACTGAAGAGGACAAAGTGAAGTACGCTACGCATACCTTCACAGGTTCTGCATTAACATGGTGGAATACCTATCTAGAGCAAGTGGGACAAGATGATGCTTACGCACTACCGTGGTCAGCATTCAAGCACTTGATGAACGAGAAGTACCGTCGCAGAACCGAGGTCAATAAGCTCAAGACAGAACTTAGAGGGTTACGAACCCAAAAATTTGATATTACCAAGTACGAAAGACGATTCACAGAATTATGCCTATTGTGTCCGGGAGCGTTCGAAGATGAGGAAGAGAAGATCGACGCGTTTGTGAAAGGATTACCGGAAAGAATCCAAGAAGATATAAGTTCACACGAGCCCGCCTCCATACAACAGGCATGTAGAATGGCTCACAAACTAGTGAACCAGATTGAAGAAAGAATTAAAGAACAGACTGCTGAAGAGGCCAATGTGAAGCAAGTCAAAAGAAAGTGGGAGGAAAACAGTGATAAGAATCACCAATACAACAGCAACAGCAATTACAACAATAATCGCAACAACTATCCCAACAATCGCAACATCAATCGCAACTACAACCAACGGCCCAACAACAACAACAACAACAGTAACTACAACAATCATCCCAACAACAATAATAACCGCAACAATAACAACAATCAGAAGCAGCTATGCCAAAGGTGTGAAAAGTATCACTCGGGGTTCTGCAACAAATTTTGCAACAAGTGTAAAAGAAATGGTCATAGCGCGGCGACGTGTGAGGTCTACGGACCAGGGGTTAACAGAACGAAAGGAACAAATGGTGTCGGAACGAGTAATGGGGAGCAAGTAGTGTCGGAGCAAGTTATGCCAATGTAGTTTGTTATAAATGTGGAAAACCGGGCCACATTATTAGAAATTGCCCGAACCAGGAGAACACGAATGGACAAGGCCGCGGAAGAGTTTTCAATATTAATGCGGCCGAGGCACAGGAAGGCCCGGAGCTTGTTACAGGTACATTTCTTATTGACAATAAATCTGCTTACGTTTTATTTGATTCGGGTGCGGATAGAAGCTATATGAGTAGAGATTTTTGTGCTAAATTAAGTTGTCCATTGACGCCTTTGGATAGTAAATTTTTACTCGAATTAGCAAATGGTAAATTAATTTCAGCAGATAATATATGTCGGAATCAAGAAATTAAACTGGTTAGCGAAACATTTAAGATTGACTTGATACCAGTAGAGTTAGGGAGTTTTGATGTGATAATCGGTATGGATTGGTTGAAAGAAGTGAAAACAGAGATCGTTTGTTACAAAAATGCAATTCGCATTATACGAGAAAAAGGAAAACCCTTAATGGTGTACGGAGAAAAGGGCAACACGAAACTACATCTTATTAGTAATTTGAAGGCACAAAAACTAATAAGAAAAGGTTGCTATGTTGTTCTAGCACACCTCGAGAAAGTACAAACTGAAGAAAAGAGCATCAATGATGTTCCTGTCACAAAAGAATTTCCCGATGTATTTCCGAAAGAATTACCGGGATTACTCCCACATCGATCCGTTGAATTTCAAATAGATCTTGTACCAGGAGCTGCACCAATAGCTCGTGCTCCTTACAGAATCGCACCCAGCGAGATGAAAGAACTGCAAAGCCAATTACAAGAACTTTTAGAGCGTGGTTTCATTCGACCAAGCACATCACCGTGGGGAGCTCCTGTTTTGTTTGTCAAGAAGAAAGATGGTACATTCAGGTTGTGTATCGACTACCGAGAGTTGAACAAACTTACCATCAAGAACCGCTACCCACTACCGATAATCGATTACTTATTTGATCAACTACAAGGCTCGTCTATTTATTCAAAGATTGACTTACGTTCCGGGTATCATCAAATGCGGGTGAAAGAAGATGATATTCCAAAGACTGCTTTCAGAACACGTTACGGTCATTACGAGTTTATGGTCATGCCGTTTGGTTTAACTAATGCACCAGCTGTGTTCATGGACCTTATGAACCGAGTGTGTGGACCATACCTTGACAAGTTTGTCATTGTTTTCATTGATGACATACTTATTTACTCAAAGAATGACCAAGAACACGGTGAACATTTGAGAAAGGTGTTAGAAGTATTGTGGAAGGAAGTATTGTACGCTAAGTTTTCAAAGTGAGCATTTTGGTTTGAAGAAGTTCAATTCCTCGGTCACATAGTGAACAAAGAAGGTATTAAGGTGGATCCGGCAAAGATAGAAACCGTTGAAAAGTGGGAAACCCCGAAAACTCCGAAACACATACGCCAGTTTTTAGGACTAGTTGGTTACTACAGAAGGTTCATCCAAGACTTTTCCAGAATAGCAAAACCCTTGACTGCATTAACGCATAAAGGGAAGAAATTTAAATGGAAGGATGAACAAGAGAAAGGGTTTCAGTTATTGAAGAAAAAGCTAACTACGGCACCTATATTGTCATTGCCTGAAGGGAATGATGATTTTGTGATTTATTGTGACTCATCAAAGCAAGGTCTCAGTTGTGTATTAATGCAATGAACGAAAGTAATTGCTTATGTGTCTAGACAATTGAAGATTCACGAACAAAATTATACGACGCATGATTTGGAATTAGGCGTGGTTGTTTTTGCATTAAAGACTTGGAGGCACTACTTATATGGGGTCAAAAGTATTATATATACTAACCACAAAAGTCTTCAACACATATTTAATCAGAAACAACTGAATATGAGGCAGCGTAGGTGGATTGAATTGTTGAATGATTATGACTTTGAGATTTGTTACCACCCGGGAAAGGCAAATGTGGTAGCCGACGCCTTGAGTAGGAAGGACAGAGAACCCATTCGAGTAAAATCTATGAATATAATGATTCACAATAACCTTACTACTCAAATAAAGGAGGCACAACAAGGAGTTTTAAAAGAGGGAAATTTAAAGGATGAAATACCCAAAGGATCGAAGAAGCATCTTAATATTCGGGAAGACGGAACCCGGTATAGGGCTGAAAGGATTTGGGTACCAAAATTTGGAGATATGAGAGAAATGGTACTTAAAGAAGCTCATAAAACCAGATACTCAATACATCCTGGAACGGGGAAGATGTACAAGGATCTCAAGAAACATTTTTGGTGGCCGGGTATGAAAGCCAATGTTGCTAAATACGTAGGAGAATGTTTGACGTGTTCTAAGGTCAAAGCTGAGCATCAGAAACCATCAGGTCTACTTCAACAACCCGAAATCCCGAAATGGAAATGGGAAAACATTACCATGGATTTCATCAATAAATTGCCAAGGACTGCAAGTGGTTTTGATACTATTTGGGTAATAGTTGATCGTCTCACCAAATCAGCACACTTCCTGCCAATAAGAGAAAATGACAAGATGGAGAAGTTAGCACGACTGTATTTGAAGGAAGTCATCTCCAGACATGGAATACCAATCTCTATTATCTCTGATAGGGATGGCATATTTATTTCAAGATTCTGGCAGACATTACAACAAGCATTAGGAACTCGTCTAGACATGAGTACTGCCTATCATCCACAAACTGATGGGCAGAGCGAAAGGATGATACAAATGCTTGAATACATGCTACGGGCATGTGTTATTGATTTCGAAAACAGTTAGGATCGACAACTACCGTTAGCAGAATTTTCCTACAACAACAGCTACCATTCAAGCATTGAGATGGCGCCGTTTGAAGCACTTTATGGTAGAAAGTGCAGGTCTTCGATTTGTTGGAGTGAATTGGGGGATAGAGAGATTACGGGTCCGGAGATAATACAAGAAACTACCAAGAAGATCATCCAAATTCAACAACGGTTGAAAACCGCCCAAAGTCGACAAAAGAGCTATGCTGACATTAAAAGAAAAGATATAGAATTTGAAATTGGAGAGATGGTCATGCTTAAAGTTGCACCTTGGAAAGGTGTTGTTCGATTTGGTAAATGAGAGAAATTAAATCCAAGGTATATCAGACCATTCAAGATTATTGATCGTGTCGGACCAGTAGCTTACCGACTTGAGTTACCTCAACAACTCGCGACTGTACATAACACTTTCCATGTCTCGAATTTGAAGAAATGTTTTGCTAAAGAAGATCTCACTATTCCGTTAGATGAAATCCAAATCAACGAAAAACTTCAATTCATCGAAGAACCCGTCGAAATAATGGATCGTGAGGTTAAAAGACTTAAGCAAAACAAGATACCAATTGTTAAGGTTCGATGGAATGCTCGTAGAGGACCCGAGTTCACCTAAAAATGAGAAGATCAGATGAAGAAGAAATACCCGCATTTATTTCCAGAAGATACGTCAACACCTCCATCTTATTAAAATTTCGGGACGAAATTTATTTAACGGGTAGGTACTGTAGTGACCCGAACTTTTCCATGTTTATATATATATTAAATGAAATTATTATTTTACATGATTAAGTGTTTCCAACATGTTAAGCAATCAAACTTGTTAAGACTTGATTAATTGAAATAGGTTTCATATAGACAATTGACCACCCAAGTTGACCGGTGATTCACGAACGTTAAAACTTGTAAAAACTATATGATGACATATATATGGTTATATATATAGTTAACATGATATTATGATAAGTAAACATATCATTAAGTATATTAACAATAAACTACATATGTAAAAACAATACTACTAACTTAATGATTTTGAAACGAGACATATATGTAACGATTATCGTTGTAACGACATTTAATGTATATATCATATTAAGAGATATTCGTACATCATAATATCATGATAATATAATAATTTAAAATCTCATTTGATATTATAAACATTGGGTTAACAACATTTAACAAGATCGTTAACCTAAAGGTTTCAAAACAACACTTACATGTAACGACTAACGATGACTTAACGACTCAGTTAAAATGTATATACATGTAGTGTTTTAATATGTATTCATACAATTTTGAAAGACTTCAAGACACTTATCAAAATACTTCTACTTAACAAAAATGCTTACAATTACATCCTCGTTCAGTTTCATCAATAATTCTACTCGTATTCACCCGTATTCATACTCGTACAATACACAACTTTTAGATGTATGTACTATTGGTATATACACTCCAATGATCAGCTCTTAGTAGCCCATGTGAGTCACCTAACACATGTGGGAACCATCATTTGGCAACTAGCATGAAATATCTCATAAAATTACAAAAATATGAGTAATCATTCATGACTTATTTACATGAAAACAAAAGTACACATCCTTTATATCTAATCCATACACCAATTACCAAAAACACCTACAAACACTTTCATTCTTCAATTTTCTTCATCAAATTGATCTCTCTCAAGTTCTATCTTCAAGTTCTAAGTGTTCTTCATAAATTCTACAAGTTCTAGTTTCATAAAATCAAGAATACTTCCAAGTTTGCTAGCTTACTTCCAATCTTGTAGAGTGATCATCCAACCTCAAGAAATCTTTCTTAATTACAGTAATATATCTTTCTAATATAAGGTAATACTCATATTCAAACTTTGGTTCAATTTCTATAACTATAACAATCTTATTTCGAGTGATGATCTTACTTGAACTTGTTTTCGTGTCATGATTCTGCTTCAAGAATTTCGAGCCATCCAAGGATCCGTTGAAGCTAGATCCATTTTTCTCTTTTCTAGTAGGTTTATCCAAGGAACTTAAGGTAGTAATGATGTTCATAACATCATTCGATTCATACATGAAAAGCTATCATATTCGAAGTGGTAAACTTGTAATCACTAGAGCATAGTTTAGTTAATTCTAAACTTGTTCGCAAATAAAGTTAATCCTTCTAACTACACTTTTAAAATAAACTATACACATGTACTATATCTATATGATATGCTAACTTAATGATTTAAAACCCGGAAACACGATAAACACCATAAAACCGGATTTATGCCGTCGTAGTTACAACCGGGGGTTGTTTTGGTTTGGATAATTAAAAACTATGAAAAACTTTGATTTAAAAGCTATACTTCTGGGAAAATGATTTTTCTTATGAACATGAAACCATATCCAAAAATCATGGTTAAACTCAAAGTGAAAGTATGTTTTTCAAAACAGTCATCTAGATGTCGTTCTTTCGACGGAAATGACTACCTCTTTCAAAAATGACTTGTAACTTGTATTTCCGACTATAAACCTATACCTTTTTTGTTTATTTTGACAAAGTCAAGTTCAATACGAAACCGTGTCCGCTTAAATCACTCAAAACGGATTAGAAACGAAGAAATGGCGAGCAAAACAAAATTGGTAAAAACTACTCATTTTAGCTACGTGAAAATTGGTAACAAATCTATTCCAACCATAACTTAATCAACTTGTATTGTATATTATGTAATCTTGAGATACCATAGACACGTATACAATGTTTCGACCTATCATGTCGACACATCTATATATATTTCGGAACAACCATAGACACTCTATATGTGAATGTTGGAGTTAGCTATACAGGGTTGAGGTTGATTCCAAAATATATATAGTTGGAGTTGTGATCAATACTGAGATATGTATACACTGGGTCGTGGATTGATTCAAGATATATATATTAATTTATTCATGTACGATCAATTGTGGACTTCTAACATCGGACCGCTAACTGGACAACTAAAAATCATCAACACGTAATAAAGAAAATATTGTGAATATATTTCTATTATATTTTGATATATGTATATATTGTTATAGGTTCATGAATCAACCCGTGACCAAGTCAAATTCTCGACGAAGTGATATTTGGTGAAAGTGAGTTATAGTCCCACTTTTAAAATCTAATATTTTTGGGATGAGAATACATGCAGGTTTTATAAATGATTTACAAAATAGACACAAGTACGTGAAACTACATTCTATGGTTGAATTATCGAAATCGAATATGCCCCTTTTTATTAAGTCTGGTAATCTAAGAATTAGGGAACAAACACCCTAATTGACGCGAATCCTAAAGATAGATCTATTGGGCCTAACAAACCCCTTCCAAAGTACCGGATGCTTTAGTACTTCGAAATTTATATCATATCCGAAGGGTGTCCCGGAATGATGGGGATATTCTTAAATATGCATCTTGTTAATGTCGGTTACCAGGTGTTCACCATATGAATGATTTTTATCTCTATGTATGGGATGTGTATTGAAATATGAAATCTTGTGGTCTATTGTTACGATTTGATATATATAGGTTAAACCTATAACTAACCAACATTTTTTTTTACGTTTAAAGCATGTTTATTCTCAGGTGAATACTAAGAGCTTCCGCTGTTGCATACTAAAATAAGGACAAGATTTGGATTCCATGTTTATATGATATTGTGTAAAAACTGCATTCAAGAAACTGATTTCAATGTAACATATTTGTATTGTAAACTATTATGTAATGGTCGTGTGTAAACAGGATATTTTAGATTATCATTATTTGATAATCTACGTAAAGCTTTTTAAACCTTTATTTATGAAATAAAGGTTATGGTTTGTTTTAAAAATGAATGCAGTCTTTGAAAAAAAAACGTCTCATATAGAGGTCAAAACCTCGCAACGAAATCAATTAATATGGAACGTTTTTAATCAATAAGAATGGGACATTTCATATAAAGACCAAATTTGGGTGCCTAAGCTTGGAGAATTGAGGGATTTAATCCTTACAGAAGCACATAAATCAAGACTGACAGTGCATCCAGGTAGTACTAAGATGTACATGGATTTGAAAACGTTGTATTGGTGGCCGATAATGAAGACAGATGTTGCAAATTTCGTCGAAAAATGTCATATATGTGCACAAGTTAAGGCAGAACATTAGAAACTGTATGGGTCTCTATGACAGTTAGAAATTCCTCAATGGAAATGGGATCATATAACGATGGATTTTGTAACCAAGTTACCCCGAACCCAGAAAGGACATGACCTGATCTGGGTGATAGTGGATCGTCTAACTAAGAGTGATCACTTCCTAGCTACTCGTGAAACTGGTTCGTTAAGTGATTTGGCAGAGTTGTACTTGAAAAAAATCGTTAGTCGGCATGGTGTACCGTTGTCTATAGTTCCGACAGAGATACTAGGTTTGTATCGAACTTCTGGAGCAGTTTACAACAGAATTTGGGTATACGTGTGAATCTAAGTACAGCATATCATCCACAGCCAGATGGTCAGATTGAACGGACGATTCAGACATTAGAAGATATATTGAGAGCATGTGTCTTAGAATATGGTGGTTCGTGGGATTCGCATCTTCCATTGATAGAGTTTGCTTACAACAATTCGTATCATTCGAGTATCGAAATGCCACCGTATGAAATGTTGTATGGTCAAAAATGCAGAACTCCCACGTGTTGGTTAGAAGCGGGTGAGAAACAATTTGCAGGTCCCGAAATTGTTCAGTTAACCTCAGAAAAGGTTGAAATTGCATGTGAGAAGTTAAAAGCAGCTAGAGACTGACAAAAGATGTATGCTGATCCGCGCAGACATCCGGTGATATTTAATGTAGGTGATCGTGTATACTTGAAAGTTTCGCCGTGAAAAGGGGTGATCAGATTTGGTAAACGTGGTAAACTAGCACCAAGGTTTACTGGGCCATTTCCGATCAAAAAAATTTTGAATGATCAAACTGCTGTTTTAGATATTCCTTCAGAATTAGTGGGATTTCACAACACGTTCAATGTGTTTTATTTAAGGAAGTGTAAAGTAGACGACGAAAGTTTGATTCTTCCGCTAAAGGATTTGAAAGTGGATTTAAGTAGGAAGTTAGTAGAAGAGCTAATTCGAATAGTAGACAGGAAAGTCACCAAGTTAAGAAAGAAGCAGATTCCAATGGTATTAATAGAGTGGCGACACAGTTTAGGTTCTAACATGACGTGGGAAACCGAGGAGTTAATGAGGGTGCGCTATACCCATTTATTGACCTTGACCAGACTCCGAGGATGTAATCTTCTTAAGGGGGTAGATTTGTAACATCCTCAATCGGGCCTAGCTGTAAGATTACTAAATTGCCCTGAAGTTTGTGTTGTGTTTGTATATGCTTTTATTTTTATCTAATATTTATTATTATGTAATGATGTGGTTAGGACCAGTTTGTGACAAGGGTCACAGAACATGTTTGTTTATTTAAATTGGACTTCGTTTGGCTTGCCAAATGATGTACGAAAGATATCAGATAATTGATAAATACCCGTGCATCGCACAATGTGGGAATTAACCACAATTTAGTGACTAGTGCTGCTTCTCTCATCTCATTTCTAAACTTTTCCAAACACACACCGTTCTTCATCTCTTCACCTACACCAAACCCTAATTCTTAATTATTGTTTTAGAGCTCAAATCATTTGTATCTTTGTATTCCTTGTGATTTACTGATTCTATCAAGGTAAGAATCATAGCATATCATGCTTTAATCTTTGAGCAATTTAAGTTTTTGTGTAAGTTTTTACAAAGTGGGTAATTTGGGTCAAAATGGTTAGATTTGATGTTGTTTGAGTCCAAATCTTGTGGTTTTATGTTTCTACATGTTTAGTGTTTTCGATTTGGTCATTTTTGAGGTCATAATCGAGCTCTAGAGCAAGAATTGGTCGATTTTTGGTGAAACCCGTAGCTTTGTTCTTCAACTTCTGCAGATAAACACAGTCGGCCGAGTGTCTCCTGACACTCGACCGACCGACTCGACCATCGACCGAGTGTGTATGACCCACGGTCGGGTGTGTCTGTGAGAGACCATCGACCGAGTGACTAGACACTCGGCCGAGTGAGTGTAGAAAGTCGGCCGACTGTCTCTGACAGTCGACCGAGTGTCTTTGGCAGTGAAATATTTTACTAAGTGTTGATTTTTTGCCGTTATGCTGCCCGTTTGTATTTTGATGATCAGGATGTAAATTTTGAAAATGCATAAGTGTTAAGAAGAAATTTTTAGCGAGCGCTTTTTGATACAAAAATGTTTGTACGGTGTTGTTTGATGTTAACGGACAGCAACTAACTTGATCTGCCTTATGTTTAGGTGATAAGGATAAGGAAGCCGCTCAGTAGTAGATTATCTGAGCTGGTTGCTGGTATTTGGTGAGTGGGACTAACTGGAGATTATAGTATAGAGTAGCATATTATATTATGATTGCCGTGCTTGTTTGATATACTTACCGTTGTGGTTAGTTAGTGAAACGCCCCATCCTAATCCATCCAGACGAAGTCCATATTGATTATAAATGATTCGTAATAGTTGATTACATTGCGAGGTACTTGACCTCTAAATGATACATTTTACAAACATTGCATTCGTTTTTAAAAGACAAACTTTCATTTCATCGAAAGTTGACAGGTATGCATGCCATTTCATAATATCCAAACTATAAATGACCTAATCCGTCATTTATTTAATAAAAATCTCTAATGAACTTCAACGACTCGAATGTAACATCTTTTGAAATATGTCATGAATGACTCCAAGTAATATCCTTAAAATGAGCTAATGCACAACCGAAGATTTCTTCCAAACCTGAGAATAAACATGCTTTTAAGTGTCAACCAAAAGGTTGGTGAGTTCATTAGTTTATAGTAATCATTTCATTTTCATCATTTTAATAGACCACACGATTTTAAATATTATAAAACGTGCAGAAGTCCCATTCCAACTGCACAAAAATATCTTTCATATGAAGAACACCTGGTGAGGATTCAAAATATAATAGTAACCATCTGTGCCGGTCTTTCACCCCACGGCTGAATACATGTGCCTTCAAAATATAGAACCTCTGTGCCAGTCTTTACACCCCACGGCTGAACACATGTTTATAAAATATAGGACCACCGGTGCCAAAATGTCATAAATAATAAACCATCCACCCGGCTCGGGAGCTCATACGCTCTAACGGAAACCGGGGGCTAATGCGTGTTATAATAATCAACCCCAATCCCAGTTAATTCTATCATAGAATGCAGTTAAGGTACTTGTGTCTATTGCATCAAACATTTATAAATGCGCATGTATTCTCAGTCCCAAAAATGTAAAGAGTAAAAAGGGAATCAAATGAAACTCACCTAATGTATTTTGTAGTAAAAATACATATTACTATATTGAACAATGCAGGGTTGGCCTCGGATTCATGAACCTATATCATTTATATATATATATATATATATATATATATATATATATATATATATATATATATATATATATATATATATATATATATATATATATATATATATATATATATATATATATATATATATATATATATATTAACCCGTATAAATTGTAATCGAACAAATTTATATATATTATTATTAATTGTTATTTTAGTAAATTATATGTTTCATTAATAATTTAATTAACTATAATTATTTTTATATACTTTAAATAGATAACTAATATTTATTACAAAAATGTTAATATTGTTATGTTTTATGTCAAATATATATTTTTATATAAAAAAATCTTTATTTAATATATTAATAATACTAATAATAATAATGATAAAAATAATACTAATTTTAGTAAAAATTATAAATTTAAAAATAATGATACTTTTAGTAATAATGATAATAATAATAATAATAATTTTGGCATTTGAAAACTACCTTTCAAGCTTTTCTAAAAAGAGATGCCCTGAACCGAGCTCGAACCCGCGACCACTCGCCTACCAAACATGCTACCAACCATTGCTCTACTAGTTACTTCTTGTAATACTTCGCCCGTTTAAACATTTAATACGTACAAAACTGTTTGCTTTTCCCTTAAACTAAAATCCAATCAATTAAACTAATCTCGAAAACTAAATGATATCATATTATCACCATCGTCATAACCTAAGCCTCTCATCATCATCAATTCATATGCCATCACCGAATCATAATAAGCATAATCATCATCATCGTGTCTATTATTATTATCATCATATATTCTTGTTATTATTATTTTTTTTATCATCATCATCCTATCTTAACATTATTAACATAAAATCCTCGTTCTTGTATCATTACCATTTACTAACCATCATTTCCTAACATCATATACGTATATCATCATTGTTTATATATTGATCGACATTATATCTTACCTATCTTCATTATCAAACCCATCAAGAATCACTTCAAAGGCCTTTAGTATAATCCATTTCCTAGTTTTGTGACATGCGGCCCAAATTGAAATACAAGTCCACTAGATAGTCAAAAAAATGCAGCCCAAGTTCTTGTAGATTTAATGTATACATTGTTATTAATGAAAAACAGCTGGAAAGGTATTATGTTGTGTGGGGTTCGAAAAGAAAGCATAAAGAAAAAAAAGTAAGTGGATCATCATCTATTTTGTTGTGATATAATCATCACTTTGCTCATTTATTCGCTGTATCATAATTATAACCATCATCTTCATGTCATAATACTTCATTAACAACTCGTCTAACCATATCTTCGTATAATCAAACACAAAAAAACGTAACAGCCTCAACGAAGGTGAAGTGGTTTCGGGTTGTTCGTGATAGAAACAGAAAACGAATGCGAAAAGAAAATTTTGTTGATGGTTTCGTGAGTGTTATCACCGAGGAATAAAAGGGTAGCGAGATGGTGGTCTACGTTGATGAAGGTGGTGACATTATTGAGTTCAATACAAGCAGAATGATGAATAGATAATACAACTAATCACCTAATACTTAAAATGAGTTTGTGTGTTTGTGTTGAACTGAAAACAGAAACTAGCGTGGTTCGGTGGTAGTGATGGATTCACAATGGAAACAAGAAAAGAAGAGAATATGTAAATAGTAGTAAAGGTGGTGCTGACGGGTGTGGTTGTGTTGGTGATTATAACCGAAGAAGAAAGGTTCACTGTGGTGGTTGTTCAAGGTGGTCATGTTATGTTTGAAAAGGAAAAAAAATATACAATGATGTAGAAACAGGAAAGAAACAAATTGGGTTTCACAAAAATGGGTTAACGGATAGTGGTGGTTGTTGATTGAAGGTGGTGTTTGTGATGGTTCTTTGATTTACAGAAATGGAAGAGAGAATAGTGAGAGGGAGAGTGAATAAGAGAGGTGATGATTAATGGTTGTGTATCCATTACTGTAAGGGTAACATGTATATAAATATATCTTGTATGTAAATAATTAAGATTTGGTTGAGGGAGTAATTCATAAAGTAGACAAGAAGAATCGTTTAGTAGAAGAAACAGATAAAATAAAAAATTATAAATTGACGGCTAACGGATTTGTTTTCATATCTAGACAAGAAACAAAATTAATATTAATATAATAATAATTATAAATTATAACATAATAAAAGTAATCAATCAGGTGAATTGAAACAGGAAAGCCGCCTGAATTTTTGTCCTATGTACCGACAGTTTTCACGGAGTGATATATCGTACTCCATTGTTAAATCAGTGACGGATAAAAGTTCTCAGAAAAATTCTAAATGTTTAAATTAATCATCTTTATTTATTTCGGTCATTATGGTATAAAATTCAATCATTATTTATTAAACAAAAAGTAACTCATTGTCCACTCCCGATCCCAGGTAAAATATAAAAATATTTTAAAACTTAACAAATAGTTCCTGAATACATTTTAAATAAGTCTATAAATCATAGAACTCAGTTTCGGATCACCGTTTACTTTAAAATCATATAAATTTGAATTTAACTTGCTTAATATCAATCGAACATCAAACGAGTATTACAATTTATTTAATATTTGTTTTTAATATACTTTTATTTATATATAGATATGTTTTTAAATAATAATTATTATAATATCATATTTTATAACAACAACCATTAATATTTCAAATTATACCTTATATATATACACACATATCTATTTACAAATAGTTGTTCGTGAATCGTCGGGAATGGTCGAAGGTCAATTGAATATATGAACATTGTTCCAAAATTTTCTAGACTCAATTCTACATACTTTGCTTATCGTATCGAAATCATATTAAGATTAAGTTTAAATTTAGTCGGAAATTTCCGGGTCACTACAGTACCTACCCGTTAAAGAAATTTCATCCCGAAATTTGAGTAAGGTCGTCATGGTTAACCATAAAAATGTTTTCATGACGAATATGAGTTGATAAATAGAGTTTTATCAATATTGATTAATATAGATAAAAAGATTTGATTATGTGAAGCGTACGAGTGAAGCTGTCACAAAAGAGTGAAATGAAGTAAATAGAGATTCGTCTTAACTTTTGACGTAGTCACTGTTGAATTCCGGAATTCAAGGAATTTAAAGAAAATCTTCGAAATCTTTATAAGATTTGATTCTTCGGTAAATAAGAAAATTAGGATCCGCTTTAAATGCGATCATCTGTTTTGATTGCTCTGTCGGATATCTTACTATAAATCCATCCCCGTCATTTCCTTACAACTCACACTTTCTATTCTTTCTTCCTCAGCTCATACCTTAAAGTATTAATCAATATGTTCCATCCCGTTTTGATCCTTGATATACTTCTAACCTTCATATCTGTCATTCTTCTCTTTCATCTACCACTGGAGAATTTTATTTACTTCTACTATTATCTTGGGGTTATAGTGTTATTAATTTTCCCGTGTCTTTATGTTGCAATACGTATTGATATACACGGTTTGTAAATTATGTATTGTTGTTGAGATTTATATATTTCCTTATTTTTCGAAGTCTATGCTTCTATTTCCTATAATCATAGTCATCCACAGTTAATGCTCTCTCCTATTTGCTGCGATTTATACCCCAATTTCTATGTCGGAGTTTCATTCTTTCATTTCCTCTTCTTGCGATTAAGCACCGCTTGTAATGGTCAAGAATTCGTAGATATGAGTTTCGGAATGAACATAGTTAATGTTCTAAGAAGAAAATCGTAATGGCACGATCTTGATTTGGCAAATTTACCGAAATATCCGAAAAGATAGAACTTAATATGTTTAGAGATGGAGTAGAATGTAAGAGTTGTGTAAATGGCACATGATGACGGTACCGTTCTGTGAATCATCACGTTCCATTAGAAACTCAGCATGAATTACTGTAATATAATCACGTTGATTAAGTGTCATTATATTATACTAACTCATGCATCAGTTCCCAACACTACTTCAAAAACATTCATATTTTAAATTCGAAGGTTCGCAGAATATAGACACTAAAACAGTTTCCTTTTATGATATAATACGGATAATGCAGAGAGATAATTAATATCGAACGAGGATATTTATGAAGATATCTTCAGAAATATTGAGGATATTTACAATGAAAGATACGATAATATCTTAGAATTTTAGATTCACGTGTGATGAAGAAATTCATTCACAATGATTTAGAACAATTACGGAACAAGGCATTTGCTAAAGATTTCATCAGAAACAGAATCATCTAGATTCTTTATTGTAACAACCCGACTTTTTCCGTTAAAAACTTAACAACTGTCTGTTAAATTCAACGTTTTTCAACGCTAAATTTTTTATTTTTTTTTAAATATATATATATTATTACATAAGTTTTATAGGTGTTAAATAAAACACTACAATTAGTGTAACCAGGAAAAAAATAATAAATAAATAAAATAATAATAAAATAAAATAATTTTTTTCCAGAGAACGAAACGTATGAGTACTTAATATAAATATTATATTTTACAATAATTGAGTTCTAAAATCATTTTAATTAATTAGTATACTCTTAAATTAAACTCGGGGAATTATTTTAAACACTTATATTTTCAATAAAAGACATATATTATTTAGTTTAAAAATATATTAAATAAGTATTTATGAAAAACACCAACTAGGTACGATGTCTAGAATTTAAAAGTTTTCGAACAATATATATGTAAATGTATTTTATAAATATAAAAATTTACCAATTATTGAATCATATTAAAATAAAATACATTGGGTTTTAGATATCGGATAAAAATTTAATTATAACCCGTGATTACATAGTAATACCCGTGTTTAATTATTATACCCGTGACTACACATTATTACGTCCGTGATATCAATAATTGAGATAGATTTATCACCCGTGACTCTTTATCCCATCTATATTATTAAACCTAATTCATTTCATATAACACACACGTACATAGACTCTCTCCTTAAATGTAAGACCCGAATATTTATTTTGTATACTTGTTTATAAAAGACATATGAGATCGGGCTTCGTTTAATATTTATATGGAATTAATATGCAAAGGAATCTGGTTCAGCTGTGTTGCGCGCCGCGCAGGGTTGGGGCGCGCCGCGCCGATTGCTGCTGACAGAACCCTCTTTATTTTTAATTGCTTTAATGAGGGGTAAAAGGGTAAAATCACATGGGGCCGGATTTGTGAGGCTTATGAGCTAGTTTGGATCAGTTTTGGATCCCATTCACATCCACTCATCATCTTCATCCATTCTTAGAGAGAGAGAGAGAGAGGCTTAGAGAGAGATTGAAGGTTTTGGTGAGGAAGAAGCTCGAATCGTTCAAAGTCTCGGGTTTTAAAGTTGTTCTCCTCGTTCCTAGCTACGTTGTGGTGGTATTGGTAAGCTCAAACTCCGAATTTCATTTGTTTAACTTGATATTCAATTTAGGGTTTTGAGTTAATTTGTTGAGTAACCCACTTAGGTGATGAAATGGGTTTATGGTGACTAGTTATTCTTGTCACTTGGCGGGTTTTGGGTTGGATGACGTTTTGGCCTTGATTAGGCTTTGGTTTGGAGTTTAATCACTTGGATTAGTGATTATGGAAGTATTGGAACCCATTTAGGGTAATTTGGGTGACTAATTGTGACTTTGGGTCAAATTAGGTTTTGGTGGTAATTATGACCCGATTGGCGAATTAATGAGGTTTATAAACTTAAAATGGATTAAGTTGAAGTATTAAACCGAGTTAAATTTGTTTTGGTGTCAAACTTGTAAAGGATGAGATTTTGACCTTTATGGGTCAAAATTAGGGTTTAAGTGTCAAAATGGGTATGACACGTGTTTAACACTTGAGTTCGGGTTTATTTAGCATATTATGACCATTCTCACTTGTGTTAGTGATTATTGGTTAGTTCGGATACGGTTTGTGCTTGGAAGTGCATTTGGGTCGAAATTGCACTAAGGGTCGAATTGGGTGGTTTGTAAATCCATCCTAATTGTGTTGTGATATTTGTGATAATGGAATAGGTACTTTCCATTGACGAGTTGCGGATTACTTGGAAGCTTTCTTCAAGACTTCAAGGTGAGTGATAATATCCTATGTGCATATGTATGTGTAGGATGGGTGCGGGTCGGGTGAAGTGATTCTCGGTTATAAAGCTCACTTCACATATAGGTGGACTTGATGGACTTGTGTATAAGTCCAATTGGCACGGTTGTGCGTTTTGGTTGACCATCTTTAGCGAGGTGCACATTTTGTGTGCACATTATCACACATGGTTGTGATTTGGTTGTTATAACCCTAATGGCGAAGGGTTGATATGGTTGTGTTGTGGATGACCCCGATGTGGTGGATTTTATAATCCCGTGACCGTGGGCCTTAGTAATGAGAAATGAATCTCGGGTAGTGCGGATTCATGGTGACTCGGGTTGTTCGGTCACCTTATTGAGGTAGTGGATCTCGGGTAGTGCGGATTCACGATGACTCGGGTTGTTCGGTCATCTTATGGTTGAGAAGTGAATTTCGGGTTGTGCAAATTCACAAGGCTCGGGTTGTTCGGCCAATGTTCGTGTGATTGAGGTTAAGGGGTTAACCTTGTGTATTATTATTATTGTATTATATTAATGTGTTATTGTGTTGTAGCTAACCCTCCGGGTGTAGCTATTTGGCGATGTTTACTTTGTCGTTGGTGGACTATCTTTTGTGTTGTATCTTTAGCTCGTTGCTTAGATCGTACGGTATGCTTAGTGTAGATGCTTTATACTTGGATGCTTCGGTATGCGGTATTTGTTTTGTGTGGCGTATTCATTTTATACATATATATGTATGTAGTATATTATCATTCACTAAGCATTAGCTTACCCTCTCGTTGTTGACTCTTTTTATAGATTGCATGCGGATGGTGGCTCGGGTAAGCGCGAGGACTAGAAGACTTGTATAGTTGCTTTAGTGACTTGCTTTTGGATTGTTTAGGATTGGGTAGTGTATTCCCGATCGCCATGCTCGGCTTTGTTTTGTATTAAAATCTTAAAGTCGAAAATTGTATTTTTGGTACTTAAGGTGGTAATATGGGTCGATGTCGGACCCACTCCGTAAACTTAATTTTATTAATTAAACGTGCTAGTTTTATATATATGAATTCATGGTTGAAAGCGTTTTGGCTAAAAATGTCGGGAACTAGTCGAACATTTTCGTTAAATTGACTTCCGGGGACAGCGGGATGTCCAGGTGGTTTGGCGCGCCGCGCACCCACCTGGCGCGCCGTGCAATTGAACTGCACCAGAAATTTTTTTTTTGTTGTAAAATTTAACGGGAATTGTCGTGGTTTGGTTTGGGTTGTTACAAGTGGTATCAGAGCCTGGTCTAAGGGATTTAGGTAACTTGAGATAGGTGCCTAGACTTAGACTTTTGTGTGCGCGTAATTTGTTGCGGGACTTGTAGGATTACGGGTCAGGAACGGGTTTAGTTAGTGCCTTGTTTATAGGTCGACTAACGTTTATATTAGTAATGCGGATATTATTAATATATTATTTGTGTTGTGGTGTAATTCTCGCGTGTGCTTCTATCGCGTAGAATTTTGTTTGTGTTTGTTTATAGCATCGAGCGAGGCGGTCGTTGTACTAACGAGTCGATGCGGCGTGCGTGCGTAATAAGAACTTGCAGACCTTATTACGGGTGCAAATCATGTCTAACAAGTGATGTACGACGAGTGTTTAGCAAGATGGGAGGGTGTTGTGCGTGTCGTTTTATACGTGCGTGGACTAATCGTTTTGAATTCTTTAGAATGACGACGCGAAACGAGACCGAGACGAACGACACGGAATTTAACGCTAGAGTTACGGCCGCCGTTGCGGAGCAAATGAGGGCGTTTCGAGAAGAAATGGATGGGAAGTATTGCGAATTCCAAAATAGGGGTGAAATGGAGCGTTGTCTTAAGAGCTTCATGAGGACTAAACCCCCTATGTATGATGGGAAACCGGATCCTTTGGTGAGTACGACTTGGGTTTCGGATGTCGAAGGGTGTTTTCGTACTATGGAATGCCCACCCGAGAAAAAGACGAGACTTGCTACTAGTTTGTTGCGAGGTAGGGCGAAGGATTGGTTGGATGGCAAGATTGATCTTGTCGGTGGTGAGACGTTTATGGCATTGTCATGGGACGAATTTAAGGAGGAATTCTTCGAGGAGTTCCGAACTTCAGCCGATTTATCGGAATTGCGTTGTGAGTTGCGAAATTTGCAACAGGGTTCTATGGACTTGAATACTTTAAAGACGACTTTTATGTCGAAGGCTCGTTTTTGCCCGGAATATTTGGGGAACGATCGTTTGTTGATGGAGGATTTCTATCGAACTTTGAGCGATGACTTGAAAAGCAAAATTAGCCGGGGTTACGCGAAGTCGTTTGCGGAGTTATTTGCGGTGGCTAGAGGTTTCGAGTCTTATACGCGATCGAAAAAGGCCGAACCTTCAAGTGAGAGAAGGGTTATTTCTTATGGTGCTCTGAGTAAGAGGACTAAGGGTCCGAGTGCGAGTATGAGTAATGTGGTAAAGGGCGCGGTGGATTCTCGTGCACCTAGGTGTTTCAATTGTGGCGTTAGGGGTCACAAGTTGTGGGAATGCACAATGCCGAGAAGTGATGACGGAGTGTGCTACTATTGTCATAAAGAGGGACATCGCAAGCCGGATTGTCTCGAGTTGGCGGCGGCGAATGCCGCAAGGAGACGTTGAGGTACGTTTCATTTTAATAAATATGTCTTTTGAATATTTATTTATGTTGCGTTTAGGTTCGGATTTGTTAGATGCATTGTGTTGTGCATGTTATTGTTAAGGGTGACGTTCCTAATGGAAGTACCCTGTGACGATGTTTGATTTTTGGGACGAAGGGCGTAAGACTTGGTGCAACCAATCATTCCTTAGTATTTGGGAAATGTTACTACCAAGCCACGGAAATGGATTTGGTGTTCGATTGTTAAGCGCGTGTTCGCTTCTGTGTTGAAGTGATGAACCATGGGGTTCGTCGGGTGATTGGAACCTTTGAGATCGAGTGTTTAAAATCTTGACGTATGTTGGTAATGGAGTCTTTATGACGCGACATTAGGTGCCTCTTTTATACCTACTAGCGTGGTGTCGACTCCGATTGTGTTGTGGTTACATTGTACTTAGGGTCCCGGGAGAAACCCTTAGGTACATGAGTGACTAAGTGAAACTTGACAAACTAAAGCAATTGGATAATTGCGAGGGTATGGTTTGTGTAATCGTGCTACACTTTTCGTTCGAAGTGTTTAAGGATTGATTGAAATCCTTTGTATGCTCAAGGTTGGAGCAAGGTGTAGTGATGGGTCGTGTGTACCCAATCGTCGGTAAAGTCTACCTTTGGTAGCATTATACGGTTGTACGAGTTGTGAGATAGGAACGTGGTTCCAAGTGGGGGAGTCGCACTCCCGCACGAGGAAGTTTTAGTGTGATATTTCGGATGATGCTTTTGGTAGATCCGGAAATTTTTGTCGAGACCTAGTTTTGGTCGATTTGTGGTAGGGTACGATTTCGGATAAATTGTACTTATGGTTTGGATTGGAATTACCACCGAGGTGGTAATGTGGTAAATCTCGTTGAGAGATAATGGACGTGTTTGGTGAGCAAGGTGAAATCCTTCGGTTAAGGAAGGTGTGTGTCGGGTTCTCGTTTGGAGAATTCTTGTTCGGTACCTATGCTTGATATAGGTGGTTCTTGCTCGATTATGGTATGTGATTGATGAAGCATGACTTTCGGAGTCCGCTGACTTCATCATGGGATTGACGATTAATGAAGCATGATCTTCGGGTCCGCTGACTTCATTATGGTATGGTTGATTGATGGAGCATGATCTTTAGGGTCCGCTGACTTCATCATGGGAGTACGTGATTGATGGAGCATGATCTTTAGGGTCCGATGACTTCGTCATGAGCGTGGTGTTGAGATCGGTGAAGCCTGATCTTCGGGTCCGCTGACTTCATCCGGTATTGAGATTGGTGGAGCATGACCTTCGGGGTCCGCTGACTTCATCAAGAGAGTTGTGTTGTGGGACGTGAATATCGGGTTGTTCGTATTCACAATATTTCGGGTAGTACGATTGTCCCTGTTGGTTGGGCTCATAGTTTGAGGTAGTGAATGTCGGGTAGTTCGGATTCACTAAGGCTCGGGTTGTATGGCCATCCTCGGTTACACTATGTGGCAGTGGTAGTGAATATCGGTTTGCGCGTATTCACGATGACTCGGGTTGTGCGGTCATTCTGTTGTGAGATATATGGATTGGTTTGGTGGATTTCGGGTTGTGCGAATTCACTAAGGTTCGGGTTGTTTCGACCATCCTCCATATGTGTTTTGGCTCGGGTTGTTTCAGCCATGTTGAGTTGTGATCTATCGGTTGTTTTATACACCGATGGTGGGGTCATGAGGACCGTGTGGTTTGATCTATTGGTTGTTTTATACGCCGGTAGTGGGGTCGTGAGGACCATGTTGTGTGATTAGTGATGCGATAGCCGTGTTTCGCTCACATGTTGTCACGGGTGTGACGAGAGTTGATTTTGTACACCTTCGGGTTTAGCGTTGCCATAGTCGTTTTGGACGCTATCGGTTTCTAACCGTTGGATTATGATGTTACAGTAGTGGCGTATTGGTCGTATAGCGCACTACAAAGGATGTCTAGTGATTGGTGTTATCCGCAAGGATTCGTTTGGTTCGGTCTTCACCGTTTCGGATTGTTGACTTTAGGTTGAGACTTGGTTGCTTTTAGCGTTGTACTCGGTAATAGTACACTAAGGAATTAATATCTCGGTATGAGATTGGTTGGGTTTTTCCCAGTGTTAGGGAATGAGCATGGTGTTAGTGCTCGGATTGTGGATTTGATAAATCGCGGGTGACGATTTAGTTGTGGAAGGCGATTCGTTGGGAAAAATTGCTTAGGAAAGTCGGATTGGACTTATGTTGAGGACCGTAGAGTGGAGTCCATTTGGTCAAGTGATGAGGATCACGAGAACGTGATCGAGTTTAAGTGGGGGAGAGTTGTAAGACCCGAATATTTATTTTGTATACTTGTTTATAAAAGACATATGAGATCGGGCTTCGTTTAATATTTATATGGAATTAATATGCAAAGGAATCTGGTTCAGCTGTGTTGCGCGCCGCGCAGGGTTGGGGCGCGCCGCGCCGATTGCTGCTGACAGAACCCTCTTTATTTTTAATTGCTTTAATGAGGGGTAAAAGGGTAAAATCACATGGGGCCGGATTTGTGAGGCTTATGAGCTAGTTTGGATCAGTTTTGGATCCCATTCACATCCACTCATCATCTTCATCCATTCTTAGAGAGAGAGAGAGAGAGGCTTAGAGAGAGATTGAAGGTTTTGGTGAGGAAGAAGCTCGAATCGTTCAAAGTCTCGGGTTTTAAAGTTGTTCTCCTCGTTCCTAGCTACGTTGTGGTGGTATTGGTAAGCTCAAACTCCGAATTTCATTTGTTTAACTTGATATTCAATTTAGGGTTTTGAGTTAATTTGTTGAGTAACCCACTTAGGTGATGAAATGGGTTTATGGTGACTAGTTATTCTTGTCACTTGGCGGGTTTTGGGTTGGATGACGTTTTGGCCTTGATTAGGCTTTGGTTTGGAGTTTAATCACTTGGATTAGTGATTATGGAAGTATTGGAACCCATTTAGGGTAATTTGGGTGACTAATTGTGACTTTGGGTCAAATTAGGTTTTGGTGGTAATTATGACCCGATTGGCGAATTAATGAGGTTTATAAACTTAAAATGGATTAAGTTGAAGTATTAAACCGAGTTAAATGTGTTTTGGTGTCAAACTTGTAAAGGATGAGATTTTGACCTTTATGGGTCAAAATTAGGGTTTAAGTGTCAAAATGGGTATGACACGTGTTTAACACTTGAGTTCGGGTTTATTTAGCATATTATGACCATTCTCACTTGTGTTAGTGATTATTGGTTAGTTCGGATACGGTTTGTGCTTGGAAGTGCATTTGGGTCGAAATTGCACTAAGGGTCGAATTGGGTGGTTTGTAAATCCATCCTAATTGTGTTGTGATATTTGTGATAATGGAATAGGTACTTTCCATTGACGAGTTGCGGATTACTTGGAAGCTTTCTTCAAGACTTCAAGGTGAGTGATAATATCCTATGTGCATATGTATGTGTAGGATGGGTGCGGGTCGGGTGAAGTGATTCTCGGTTATAGAGCTCACTTCACATATAGGTGGACTTGATGGACTTGTGTATAAGTCCAATTGGCACGGTTGTGCGTTTTGGTTGACCATCTTTGGCGAGGTGCACATTTTGTGTGCACATTATCACACATGGTTGTGATTTATTTGTTATAACCCTAATGGCGAAGGGTTGATATGGTTGTGTTGTGGATGACCCCGATGTGGTGGATTTTATAATCCCGTGACCGTGGGCCTTAGTAATGAGAAATGAATCTCAGGTAGTGCGGATTCATGGTGACTCGGGTTGTTCGGTCACCTTATTGAGGTAGTGGATCTCGGGTAGTGCGGATTCACGATGACTCGGGTTGTTCGGTCATCTTATGGTTGAGAAGTGAATTTCGGGTTGTGCGAATTCACAAGGCTCGGGTTGTTCGGCCAATGTTCGTGTGATTGAGGTTAAGGGGTTAACCTTGTGTATTATTATTATTGTATTATATTAATGTGTTATTGTGTTGTAGCTAACCCTCCGGGTGTAGCTATTTGGCGATGTTTACTTTGTCGTTGGTGGACTATCTTTTGTGTTGTATCTTTAGCTCGTTGCTTAGATCGTACGGTATGCTTAGTGTAGATGCTTTATACTTGGATGCTTCGGTATGCGGTATTTGTTTTGTGTGGCGTATTCATTTTATACATATATATGTATGTAGTATATTATCATTCACTAAGCATTAGCTTACCCTCTCGTTGTTGACTCTTTTTATAGATTGCATGCGGATGGTGGCTCGGGTAAGCGCGAGGACTAGAAGACTTGTATAGTTGCTTTAGTGACTTGCTTTTGGATTGTTTAGGATTGGGTAGTGTATTCCCGATCGCCATGCTCGGCTTTGTTTTGTATTAAAATCTTAAAGTCGAAAATTGTATTTTTGGTACTTAAGGTGGTAATATGGGTCGATGTCGGACCCACTCCGTAAACTTAATTTTATTAATTAAACATGCTAGTTTTATATATATGAATTCATGGTTGAAAGCGTTTTGGCTAAAAATGTCGGGAACTAGTCGAACATTTTCGTTAAATTGACTTCCGGGGACAGCGGGCTGTCCAGGTGGTTTGGCGCGCCGCGCACCCACCTGGCGCGCCGCGCAATTGAACTGCACCAGAAATTTTTTTTTTTGTTGTAAAATTTAACGGGAATTGTCGTGGTTTGGTTTGGGTTGTTACATTAAAATACCCATTACTATTTATCATCATCATCGATCTTCTTTCCTTATAAACACCTTCAAGAAATCACTTGATCATAAAATCGTTTACATATTCGGACTCCTCTCGAAGAGCTCTACTCAGCCATACCAACAATTTCTTGATTTGTTTATGTTTTAAAAACTCTAATTTTCTAGTTTTCATATTTTTGTTACATATTAGGGTAGATATAGTGTCTAGTTCTCAAGTCCTTGTATGTATGCATGATATTGTTCGTTAATTTGATCATTTGTTGACTTGTTGATGAATCATGAATTTGAATGGTATGCTACTGATATGAACATGATATTTTCAGTTTATGAAATACTTATAAATGAAATCCTTGTGAAAAACTATTAATTTTAGGCTCAAGAATCACTTGATTTCGTTTAGAATTGCTTCCGGTATGATTAATTGAAGTTTAACATGATATTACATGAAATCCGAATTGTTTTGCCATGTTTCTGGAATTTTGACTTTGTTATCTGTAAATATAAGTATGTAGATGGATTACTATTGAAAAACTACTAATTTTAGGCTCAAGAATCAATTGATTTCGTTATCGTATGCTCCCGATATGTTAAATTGAAGTTTTCATGTGATCTTGCTATGAATCCGAATTTTCTGAGATGAATGCTTTATGATTGAGTTTGTGAACTGATGTTAGATGTATAGATAATTGAAAAACACCCAAGATAGACTTAAGATTCATGTTAATCGGATATGTATAGCCCTCGTTATGGTTAATTAAAGGTTTGTGATTTTGATGCTTAAAAATTTATTTCGTTTTAAAAATTCGTAATTGAAACTGTGAATCTGGGAAAGTATGCTATATATTCAGGTCCGGAGAGGTATATAGTTGTATTGCTTGCAAAAAAAAAAAACATTTGGTTTTCATTTAGATATTGTCCAATTCCGATAAAAGAGTCAAAATCTATGGCCAAATCAAAGTTAGAATTTTATATTATTTAAAACCGGACAGAACAGTTTCATTGGGATGCGTGCGACCTGATCTCAGAATTCTGGGTTCACGGTTGCGTGCGTATCGAAAAATTAATAAGGTTAGACTCCAGAAACGCGTCATTTGGATACTTTTTGGATTTGATATGATTTTTCAAAGTTTATACATGAGTACCGAAAAGATTCAGCATTAAAGCCTGGTACGTTTTTAGTCACTGCGAGCTTTCTGTTTAGGTTTAGAGGTTGTGCTTCGGATATGTTATAGTCGACTAAATTTCGGAGATTTTGGCGCGTATTTCAAGTCAAATGGACCTGTACTTATTTTTATAAAAATTCTGGAAGTTGACTACATTATTTAAGCTAAATAATATGTGCAATTGACTTTGTTTGACCAAATGGGTTTAATGGGTCAAAATGGGTAACGGTCAGTGTAGAAAAGTCCCAAACGTCGATTTAAGTAAGTTTAAAGGTTGTGGTGTTTAAAAAATAAGTTGTGGCATGTTTTGGTCAAAATGGGTGTTTATGACCCATTTGGGTCATACGAGCCTACTTTGACCCATATGCGAAATTTTGAGAACCAAAGGTATGTAACACATCTCGTATATTGATTTAAGTATGTTTGCAAGTTTTTGTGCTTTAAAAATGAGTTTGGGTCAAATTTGGTTTAAAGAAAGTTTTATGACTCATTCGGGTCAAACGTGCATAAATTGACCCATATGCATAATTTTGGAAAACGAAAGTCACCATCACATCTAAAATGTCATTTTTGAGCTGTGATAAAAATTTGGTTAAGTCAGGTCAGCCGGATTCAAATTTGGATCGTCAACCGAAAATTTTAGTATTTTTACAAAATTGTCAAAATGACTCTTGGACCTACTTTGAGGACTCGCAAGTTGAAATCAGTTAAGTTTAGATAAAAACTATTATTTGGTATTGAAAGTATTTGCGACAAGCTTTAAAACGATATATTATTTGTATAATTTTATTGAGTTTAAACAGATATAAAACAAGCGAGAAAATGGGCAATCGTTGCTGATTTTGAACACTTAACAAAAATTTTATCAGCATTTTATGTTTCGGGAGACTGTTTTCGCGAGGTCATAACTTTAAAACCGTAACTCCATTTTTGTCAAATAAACTGTCTATAGAAAGGTGGGATGACATACTTTCCAATAGTCATGACCTAAGGTATTATATCAAATTTGGTGGGACCCGGAATCAGCTGCAAAATACTAAAAAATACATATATGTAAATAATATAAATTTTTCTAAGTAAAAATGAATAACTTAAGTTTGACCTATGTTTGACTACTTGATCAACTTGTGTAATTTTATGCGGTTGTTGACTTGTGTTAATCATGTTGACTGTGTTTGACTTGCGTTTGACTTACATTTGACTTACTTTGACTTGCGTTGACTTTTGTTGACTTTTGCTAAATTTTGATAAATTTATGAGTCGGACTTGAGCAATAGGACTATACGAACCCTATGACCTGACCTAGCTTGTTAGACATTTATTAACCAACATATATTCTTTAGGATGAGGTCTACGGTTACTTGCATTCCGAGTATTGGTTACATCTACGTGAATTGTTTATTGGGCTACAAAGGTGAGTTTCATTTGCTCCCTTTTTAATTGCTTTTGCAATATATATTTTTGGGCTGAGAATAGATGCGTTGCTTTTATAAATGTTTACAAAATAGACACAAGTACTTAAAAATATATTCTACGTTGAGTTGTACCACTGGCATACTTCCCTGTAGCTTGGTAACTACTATTTACATGGGTATTGTAAACGCGAATCCTGTTGATAGATCTATCGGGCCTGACAACCCCAACTGGACTGGACGACCAGTATTCAACGGTTGCACAGTACTTCGTTTCGGTAACTACACTTGGTACGGTGTAGTGAGATTTCATAATAAAGGGAATATGCGACGTTGATTAAATGTTAAGTATGGTTACCAAGTGCTCAACTACTTAGAATGCTTTACATATACTTGCGAGTGTATTATGTTTATGATTATGAAATCTTGTGGTCTATTGAAACTATTGATAACGGTTGTTACGATAAACCTATGAACTCACCAACCTTTTGGTTGACACTTTTAGCATGTTTAATTCTCAGGTCTTTCAAAAGTGCTTCCGCTGTTTGCTTGCTATTTGCTCAAGGTGCTGCATGGAGTCTTTTATGCCATATTTTCAAAAAGACATTGCATTCAAATATTAATGTTATAATCTGTTATTAAATAAATTGATGATTTAGTCATTTTGTATAAGTTGTCATATATATTTGGGATATGTCTATATTTTGGTAAACTTTCTATGTATAGAAAGTATGTTTTTTTTAAATGAATGCAATGTTTTATCAAAACGTATCATATAGAGGTCGAAACCTCACTGTGGGACCGTAGATAACGTACCGCGTCAATAGCGATTTTGGCGGGTCGTTAGAGATGGTATCAGAGCGGTGGTTCTAGGGAATTAGATGCATTAGTGTGTCTGACCTGGACCGTTAGGATACATTAGTGATCTAGTCTAGAACCGTGTCGTTATACTTATATGTGATTATGTGCATATTCTGACTTTAATATAACATTATTACTACTATCGGTGAAAGTATTTCTCCTTTCGATTTCAAGACTTATCCTGCTCATACGAGTTCATTTTTAATGCCCCGATTAGTGAAGCCAGGAAGCGTCATTCAGGACTTTCGAAATTCCCGACATTCCTACGTGAGTTATCATTTGTGATATATTATGTGCTTATGTGCTTCGATTAAGAAATTCCGAACATCTCGATTTGTGAACCGAAAGGCATCATTTCCGACGTACAAAGATTCTTCATATTTTCCAAGACATTCTTATGACGTTCCCTTTCAATATTATCAATTATAATATTATATTCTCGTACTATTTTTAGTGCACCTTTTTTTTTGAAATCATTTTGATTTATAAATTCTGGAAAATGACACTTGAGTTTTATATCCATAAATATTCTGGAGTAATGTTGGAATAGAAGCATGAGTTAGTGCAATATGATGACAGTTGATCGCGTGATTATATTACAGTAAGTCATGCGGAAGTTCTAATGGAACGTGATGGTGGTAAAGTTTGATCAATCTTATCCTTACCATGTATCATGTTACATGACTCCTTTATTTTCTCTGCTGACATCTGAATATACTAAGACTCTATATGTGACATCATTTGAAGTCACATATGATTTTCCGTATTTGTCATATCATACTTGTACTCCGAACAGTTCATCCGAAGGTATTCGTCATTAAAGGAACATGATTCCGTTTTACCCAACTTTCATACTTAACTACAAGATGCTCGATCTTACTACGTCAAGATGAACAATCTATCCTCACTTGTTTCCTAAACCCCATTTAATCACACCAACCAAAATTTCGGGACGAAATTTTCTTTAAGGGGTAGGTAATGTAACAACCCGACTTTTTCCGTTAAAAACTTAACAACTGTCTGTTAAATTCAACGTTTTTCAACGCTAAATTTTTTTTTTTAAAATATATATATAGTATTACATAAGTTTTATAGGTGTTAAATAAAACACTACAATTAGTGTAACCATAAAAAAAAATAATAAATAAATAAAATAATAATAAAATAAAATAATTTTTTTCCAGAGAACGAAACGTATGAGTACTTAATATAAATATTATATTTTACAATAATTGAGTTCTAAAATCATTTTAATTAATTAATATACTCTTAACTTAAACTCGGGGAATTATTTTAAACACTTATATTTTCAATAAAAGACATATATTATTTAGTTTAAAAATATATTAAATAAGTATTTATGAAAAACACCAACTAGGTACGATGTCTAGAATTTAAAAGGTTTCGAACAATATATATGTAAATGTATTTTATAAATATAAAAATTTACCAATTATTGAATCATATTAAAATAAAATACATTGGGTTTTAGATATCGGATAAAAATTTAATTATTACCCGTGATTACATAGTAATACCCGTGTTTAATTATTATACCCGTGACTACACATTATTACGTCCGTGATATCAATAATTGAGATAGATTTATTACCCGTGACTCTTTATCCCATCTATATTATTAAACCTAATTCATTTCATCTAACACACACGTACATAGACTCTCTCCTTAAAATACCCATTACTATTTATCATCATCATCGATCTTCTTTCCTTATAAACACCTTCAAGAAATCACTTGATCATAAAATCGTTTACATATTCGGACTCCTCTCGAAGAGCTCTACTCAGCCATACCAACAATTTCTTGATTTGTTTAAGTTTTAAAAACTCTAATTTTCTAGTTTTCATATTTTTGTTACATATTAGGGTAGATATAGTGTCTAGTGCTCAAGTCCTTGTATGTATGCATGATATTGTTCGTTAATTTGATCATTTGTTGACTTGTTGATGAATCACGAATTTGAATGGTATGCTACTGATATGAACATGATATTTTTAGTTTATGAAATACTTATAAATGAAATCCTTGTGAAAAACTATTAATTTTAGGCTCAAGAATCACTTGATTTCGTTTAGAATTGCTTCCGGTATGATTAATTGAAGTTTAACATGATATTACATGAAATCCGAATTGTTTTGCCATGTTTCTGGAATTTTAACTTTGTTATCTGTAAATATAAGTATGTAGATGGATTACTATTGAAAAACTACTAATTTTAGGCTCAAGAATCAATTGATTTCGTTATCGTATGCTCCCGATATGTTAAATTGAAGTTTTCATGTGATCTTGCTATGAATCCGAATTTTCTGAGATGAATGCTTTATGATTGAGTTTGTGAACTGATGTTAGATGTATAGATAATTGAAAAACACCCAAGATAGACTTAAGATTCATGTTAATCGGATATGTATAGCCCTCGTTATGGTTAATTAAAGGTTTGTGATTTTGATGCTTAAAAATTTATTTCGGTTTAAAAATTCGTAATTGAAACTGTGAATCTGGGAAAGTATGCTATATATTCAGGTCCGGAGAGGTATATAGTTGTATTGCTTGCGGAAAAAAAAAACATTTGGTTTTCATTTAGATATTGTCCAATTCCGATAAAAGAGTCAAAATCTATGGCCAAATCAAAGTTAGAATTTTATATTATTTAAAACCGGACAGAACAGTTTCATTGGGATGCGTGCGACCTGATCTCAGAATTCTGGGTTCACCGTTGCGTGCGTATCGAAAAATTAATAAGTTTAGACTCCAGAAACGCGTCATTTGGATACTTTTTGGATTTGATATGATTTTTCAAAGTTTATACATGAGTACCGAAACGATTCAGCATTAAAGCCTGGTACGTTTTTAGTCACTGCGAGCTTTCTGTTTAGGGTTAGAGGTTGTGCTTCGGATATGTTATAGTCGACTAAATTTCGGAGATTTTGGCGCGTATTTCAAGTCAAATGGACCTGTACTTATTTTTATAAAAATTCTGGAAGTTGACTACATTATTTAAGCTAAATAATATGTGCAATTGACTTTGTTTGACCAAATGGGTTTAATGGGTCAAAATGGGTAACGGTCAGTGTAGAAAAGTCCCAAACGTCGATTTAAGTAAGTTTAAAGGTTGTGGTGTTTAAAAAATAAGTTGTGGCATGTTTTGGTCAAAATGGGTGTTTATGACCCATTTGGGTCATACGAGCCTACTTTGACCCATATGCGAAATTTTGAGAACCAAAGGTATGTAACACATCCCGTATATTGATTTAAGTATGTTTGCAAGTTTTGGTGCTTTAAAAATGAGTTTGGGTCAAATTTGGTTTAAAGAAAGTTTTATGACTCATTCGGGTCAAACGTGCATAAATTGACCCATATGCATAATTTTGGAAAACGAAAGTCACCAACACATCTAAAATGTCATTTTTGAGCTGTGATAAAAATTTGGTTAAGTCAGGTCAGCCGGATTCAAATTTGGATCGTCAACCGAAAATTTTAGTATTTTTACAAAATTGTCAAAATGACTCTCGGACCTACTTTGAGGACTCGCAAGTTGAAATCAGTTAAGTTTAGATAAAAACTATTATTTGGTATAGAAAGTATTTGCGACAAGCTTTAAAACGATATATTATTTGTATAATTTTGTTTAGTTTAAAAAGATATAAAACAAGCGAGAAAATGGGCAATCGTTGCTGATTTTGAACACTTAACAAAAATTTTATCAGCATTTTATGTTTCGGGAGACTGTTTTTGTGAGGTCATAACTTTAAAACCGTAACTCCATTTTTGTCAAATAAACTGTCTATAGAAAGGTGGGATGACATACTTTCCAATGGTCATGACCTAAGGTATTATATCAAATTTGGTGGGACCCGGAATCAGCTGTAAAATACTAAAAAATACATATATGTAAATAATATAAATTTTTCTAAGTAAAAATGAATAACTTAAGTTTGACCTATGTTTGACTACTTGATCAACTTGTGTAATTTTATGCGGTTGTTGACTTGTGTTAATCATGTTGACTGTGTTTGACTTACATTTGACTTACTTTGACTTGCGTTGACTTTTGTTGACTTTTGCTAAATTTTGATAAATTTATGAGTCGGACTTGAGCAATAGGACTATACGAACCCTATGACCTGATCTAGCTTGTTAGACATTTATTAACCAACATATATTCTTTAGGATGAGGTCTACGGTTACTTGCATTCCGAGTATTGGTTACATCTACGTGAATTGTTTATTGGGCTACAAAGGTGAGTTTCATTTGATCCTTTTTTAATTGCTTTTGCAATATATATTTTTGGGCTGAGAATACATGCGTTGCTTTTATAAATGTTTACAAAAAAGACACAAGTACTTAAAAATATATTCTACGTTGAGTTGTACCACTGGCATACTTCCCTGTAGCTTGGTAACTACTATTTACATGGGTATTGTAAACGCGAATCATGTTGATAGATCTATCTGGCCTGACAACCCCAACTGGACTGGACTACCAGTATTCAACGGTTGCACAGTACTTCGTTTCGGTAACTACACTTGGTACGGTGTAGTGAGATTTCATAATAAAGGGAATATGCGACGTTGATTAAATGTTAAGTATGGTTACCAAGTGCTCAACTACTTAGAATGCTTTACATACACTTGCGAGTGTATTATTTTTATGATTATGAAATCTTGTGGTCTATTGAAACTATTGATAACGGTTGTTACGATAAACCTATGAACTCACCAACCTTTTGGTTGACACTTTTAGCATGTTTAATTCTCAGGTCTTTCAAAAGTGCTTCCGCTGTTTGCTTGCTATTTGCTCAAGGTGCTGCATGGAGTCTTTTATGCCATATTTTCAAAAAGACATTGCATTCAAATATTAATGTTATAATCTGTTATTAAATAAATTGATGATTTAGTCATTTTGTATAAGTTGTCATATATATTTGGGATATGTCTATATTTTGGTAAACTTTCTATGTATAGAAAGTATGTTTTTTTTAAATGAATGCAATGTTTTATCAAAACGTATCATATAGAGGTCGAAACCTCGTTGTGGGACCGTAGATAACGTACCGCGTCAATAGCGATTTTGGCGGGTCGTTAGATTTATGTACAAGTTTAGTCCTTGTAATTCGTTCAGAGTCTCCTTCATGGTTTCACATAATTCGCTTTTCGGTACTAAATTTTCTATTGAGCGTTTCCAGCACTCCTTTCTTTATCTTCATTCTTTTGACTGTTATGTCATCAACAGTTTTCGCTGCTTTATCAGCTTTCTCAAAATTCGAAGAACTGATTCGTAGGCTTGAGTGCTTTTCAGAATTTCAGAATGGAAGATCATAGTTCTAAAAGATAAATGTTATATGTATACATATAACTGTTGATGTAGAAATGCTGCGAGATTCAAAATACTGATTGCTAATTTTCGGTAATTGGTATGGTAATTCTCGTTATAAGATATGGATGAGTATATGGTAAGGTTTTAATGGACAACCATAATGGTTCTTCAGAGAGACTTAAGTCAATGAGCAATGAAGTTGCTGCTAAGTTTTCTGATAATGTGATGGGGTGTAAATGGTTCCCCGGTAATGATGACGAAAGGCAAACTTATAAATCAAGGTTATAATAAGGTTAATCCGAGTGAAAATCGAAGTTGATTTGTTGAAGCTGTGACAAAATTGGCTACTTTGGAAAGGGATTGTAAAATTATTTGCGGTAATAACAATGCCAAAGGAGCTAGCACAGATACGTGTTAAACATTTATATAGGTTCCGAGAATCTTTCAGGTGCATAACTAAATGCGTAAATCTTTTCTTCCGTAGATGAAGTGCGGTTGATTCATCCTCCCGATTGAGGTGTTTTCAAGAATCACGAAAAGTTTGAACGCAGATTGTAATTGTCAATATACAAATGAGGTTTAAGATGAAATCAAGTGGCAAACTTGAAGAATTGTTTAGTTTCATATGTTATAATCAATATTTTAATTCATTTTAATTGTCCACCGTTGGTAGTCCTCAGCTGATTAGTCCACCGTTAGCTAGGAATAGTTAGCTAGGATTTTGTTAGCGTGGATTCTTAACAAAATTTCTCAATAATTAATTTGTTTGTTTCTAAAAAATTTTATTCCGTCAAATGTTTTCTTCATTATGCCACTTGTTGGATTCTGATAGGTCAAAATCCAAATATGAAATTTGAATGGAAATGGTTATTCTATGGTGAATGGATTCATATATCTGTGGATGTAAGTAGGATAGGAAATGACCGTTGAATCAGATTTGAAGAATGTACAATGTAACTTATTAATGTGAAATCTTAAATGTTTCTCGGGTATTACCTACCCGTTAAAATATTTTCATCATTAACAGTTTGTATGAAAGAATTTTTAATCACAATCTTTATGAAAATATATATACATATATATTTTCTTCAGATGTAATTATGGATTGAATGAGTCAATATAATATTAGACTCATTTGTTTTTCGATTTGAGCTAGAATAAGTAATCTCTAAAACTATTAGGATCCACCTATTCTTCGCAGAATATCAATGAAGTTATGGATCAATACTTCATCGGTAATTATTAGGATCCACATATTCTTCGCAGAATATTAATGAAGTTATGGATCAATACTTCATCGTTCATTACTGTTGGTACTCCCTGGTATCTATGGTCCGTATGATGTTGATGTTCGTGGGTCAGATTGTGATGTTGAGGTGTGGGATGTGGATGTTGTTGTTGGTGGTACTGGTGGTGTCGGTACTATTGTTGGTGGTACCGTTGGTGCTGGTGATGTTGCTGAAGCTGATAAGTTTTTCACCATATTCTCCAAATTGATTACTCGAGCGCAAAGTTCGTTGACTTCTTATATTATTCCGGGATGATTGTCGGTCGTAACAAACGAATGAATAAGGTTTAAAATTTTAGATAGAATCTAATCGTGGCGAGGTATTCGGGAAATGAGTATGAAAATGGTGGTTCTAATAGGTTCACCGGCAAGTGCTTCAGGTTCTTTGCCAAGAGGAAAATTTGGTTGATGAAATGATCGCCTTCTTCTCGTCTTCATTGATTCGGTCGACTACGAACTCATCAGACGAATTGGGGATGGCTGATTGATTGATTCATTCCGGTGACGCTGCTTTCGGAGCTGGGGTGGGACTCCATATCGGAATCCGAGGGACTTGAACTAATGGTGAGTTCCATTGCGTACGATTGAATAAAGGATTTTTCGATATGAAATGATTTTTCGGATATCAGATGATATTCTAATTACATAGAATTCCTGTATATAAAACAGAAGATTTCGTAGATTACATAGGAATTTACGAAATCTATCAGGCAAAGTTTATAGTAATAGATACGCTAAGATATGGATTAGCAGATACGCTAAGATGTGAATTTTGTCTACACAGTATTAATGCAATCAATGCAATAAGATGTGTCTAGACTAAAGATGGTAAGCAGATAATTTTTGACAAGAATGATAAGCAAATCTTTTTACATACGGACCAGGTTCAAGTCCAGACTCATTAATATAACCTAACAACTACTAGGTCGAAGTCCAGACTCACTAATGCATCCTAACAACTACCGGTTAGACACACTAATGTTGACCTGGTTCGCTAAGACCACCGCTCTGATACCAACTGAAATGCCCCATCCTAATCCATCCGGACGAAGTCCATATTGATTATAAATGATTCGTAATAGTTGATTACATTGCGAGGTACTTGACCTCTAAATGATACATTTTACAAACATTGCATTCATTTTTAAAAGACAAACTTTCATTTCATCGAAAGTTGACAGGTATGCATACCATTT
The DNA here is from genome assembly GCF_046630445.1 of Rutidosis leptorrhynchoides. Lineage (NCBI taxonomy): Eukaryota > Viridiplantae > Streptophyta > Magnoliopsida > Asterales > Asteraceae > Rutidosis > Rutidosis leptorrhynchoides. The sequence continues at coordinate 160,252,686 of NC_092343.1, read as the reverse complement.
CATAATATCCAAACTATAAATGACCTAATCCGTCATTTATTTAATAATAATCTCTAATGAACTTCAAAGACTCGAATGCAACGTCTTTTGAAATATGTCATGAATGACTCCAAGTAATATCCTTAAAATGAGCTAATGCACAGCGGAAGATTTCTTCCAAACCTGAGAATAAACATGCTTTCAAGTGTCAACCAAAAGGTTGGTGAGTTCATTAGTTTATAGTAATCATTTCATTTTCATCATTTTAATAGACCACAAGATTTTAAATATTATAAAATGTGCAGAAGTCCCATTCCAACTGCACAAAAATATCTTTCATATGAAGAACACCTGGTGAGGATTCAAAATATAATAGTAACCATCTGTGCCGGTCTTTCACCCCACGGCTGAATACATGTGCCTTCAAAATATAGAACCTCTGTGCCGGTCTTTACACCCCACGGCTGAACACATGTTTATAAAATATAGGACTACCGGTGCCAAAATGTCATAAATAATAAACCATCCACCCGGCTCGGGAGCTCATACGCTCTAACAGAAACCGGGGGCTAATGCGTGTCATAATAATCAACCCCAATCCCAGATAATTCTATCATAGAATGCAATTAAGGTACTTGTGTCTATTGCATCAAACATTTATAAATGCGCATGTATTCTCAGTCCCAAAAATGTAAAGAGTAAAAAGGGAATCAAATGAAACTCACCTAATGTATTTTGTAGTAAAAATACATATTACTATATTGAACAATGCAGGGTTGGTCTCGGATTCACGAACCTATATCATTTATATATATATATTAACACGTATAAATTGTAATCGAACAAATTTATATATATTATTATTAATTGTTATTTTAGTAAATTATATGTTTCATTAATAATTTAATTAACTATAATTATTTTTATATACTTTAAATAGATAACTAATATTTATTACAAAAATGTTAATATTATTATGTTTTATGTCAAATATATATTTTTATATAAAAAAATCTTTATTTAATATATTAATAATACTAATAATAATAATGATAAAAATAATACTAATTTTAGTAAAAATTATAAATTTAAAAATAATGATACTTTTAGTAATAATGATAATAATAATAATAATAATAATAATAATAATAATAATAATAATAATAATAATAATAATAATAATAATAATAATAATAATAATAATAATAATAATAATAATAATAATAATAATAATAATAATAATAATAATAATAATAATTATTTTGGCATTTGAAAACTACCTTTCAAGCTTTTCTAAAAAGTGATGCCCTCAACCGAGCTCAAACCCGTGACCACTCACATACCAAACATGCTACCAACCATTGCTCTACTAGTTACTTCTTGTAACACTTCGCCCGTTTAAACATTTAATACGTACAAAACTGTTTGCTTTTCCCTTAAACTAAAATCCAATCAATTAAACTAATCTCGAAAACTAAATGATATCATATTATCACCATCGTCATAACCTAAGCCTCTCATCATCATAAATTCATATGCCATCACCGAATCATAATAAGCATAATCATCTTCATCGTGTCTATTATTATTATCATCATATATTCTTGTTATTATTTTTTTTATCATCATCATCCTATCTTAACATTATTAACATAAAATCCTCGTTCTTGTATCATTACCATTTACTAACCATCATTTCCTAACATCATATACGTATATCATCATTGTTTATATATTGATCGACATTATATCTTACCTATCTTCATTATCAACCCCATCAAGAATCACTTCAAAGGCCTTTAGTATAATCCATTTCCTAGTTTTGTGACATGCGGCCCAAATTGAAATACAAGTCCACTAGATAGTCAAAAAAACGCAGCCCAAGTTCTTGTAGATTTAATGTATACATTGTGATTAATGAAAAATAGCTGGAAAGGTATTATGTTGTGTGGGGTTTGAAAAGAAAGCATAAAGAAAAAAAGTAAGTGGATCATCATCTATTTTGTTGTGATATAATCATCACTTTGCTCATTTATTCACTGTATCATAATTATAACCATCATCTTCATGTCATAATACTTCGTTAACAACTCGTCTAAAAATATCTTCGTATAATCAAAAACAAAAAAATGTAACAGCCTCAACGAAGGTGAAGTGGTGTCGGGTTGTTCGTGACAGAAATAGAAAATGAATGCGAAAAGAAAATTTTGGTGATGGTTTCGTGAGTGTTATCACCGAGGAATAAAAGGGTAGCGAGATGGTGGTCTACGTTGATGATGGTGGTGACATTATTGAGTTCAATACAAGCAGAATGATGAATAGATAATACAACTAATCACCTAATACTTAAAATGAGTTTGTGTGTTTGTGTTGAACTGAAAACAGAAACTAGCGTGGTTCGGTGGTAGTGATGGATTCACAAAGGAAACAAGAAAAGAAGAGAATATGTAAATAGTAGTAAAGCTGGTGATGACGGGTGTGGTTGTGTTGGTGATTATAACCGAAGAAGAAAGGTTCACTGTGGTGGTTGTTCAAGGTGGTCATGTTATGTTTGAAAAGGAAAAAAAATATACAATGAAGTAGAAACAGGAAAGAAACGAATTGGGTTTCACAAAAATGGGTTAACGGATAGTGGTGGTTGTTGATTGAAGGTGGTGTTTGTGATGGTTCTTTGATTTACAGAAATGGAAGAGAGAATAGTGAGAGGGAGAGTGAATAAGAGAGGTGATGATTAATGGTTGTGTATCCATTACTGTAAGGGTAACATGTATATAAATATATCTTATATGTAAATAATTAAGATTTGGTTGAGGGAGTAATTTATAAAGTAGACAAGAAGAATCATTTAGTAGAAGAAACAGATAAAATAAAAAAGTATAAATTGACGGCTAACGGATTTGTTTTCATATCTAGACAAGAAACAAAATTTATAAAAGTTGAAAGTGATCTGTATTTGGTTTGGAATCTCTCTGCATTCATATATATATATATATATATATATATATATATATATATATATATATATATATATATATATATATATATACTTACATGTACATATAATACTAATAAGAATTAATATTAATATAATAATAATTATAAATTATAACATAATAAAAGTAATCAATCAGGTGAATTGAAACAGGAATGCCGCCTGAATTTTTGTCCTATGTACCGACAGTTTTCACGGAGTGATATATCGTACTCCATTGTTAAATCAGTGGCGGATAAAAGTTCTCAGAAAAATTCTAAATTTTTAAATTAATCATCTTTATTTATTTCGGTCATTATGGTATTAAATTCAATCATTATTTATTAAACAAAAAGTAACTCATTGTCCACTCCCGATCCCAGGTAAAATATAAAAATATTTTAAAACTTAACAAATAGTTCCTGAATACATTTTTAATAAGTCTATAAATCATAGAACTCAGTTTCGGATCACCGTTTACTTTAAAATCATATAAATTTGAATTTAACTTGCTTAATATCAATCGAACATCAAACGAGTATTACAATTTATTTAATATTTATTTAATATACTTTTATTTATATATAGATATGTTTTTAAATAATAATTATTATAATATCATATTTTATAACAACAATGTAATGACCCGCACTTTTTCGATCGTTCTATACTTATAAGATTAATATTTATATAAATTAAACCTTACCAACATGATAAGCAATCCAAATTGTTGAGATTTATGTTTCCGAAAAGAGTTTTACACAACGTTTGACCGTCTAGTTTGACCGATGATATCACGAACTATACAATATATGATAATTATACGTTTGTGTATATATATGTATATATACATATTTAACATGATTAATGAATGTTTTATTACCTCATTTTGTATTAATAACAATAAGTTATAAGTATGTTTTGAAACTACTAACTTAAGTTTTCAAAACGATAACCATACGTAACGTTATTTGACATAAATACTTATAATCTATAATGTTTATACATATATCGTATAAGTAATGTATTTAATCACTTTTAAGGACTTAAATACATAAAACCATATAAGTGTATTCACAAAAGATAGCTATATTTGAATCCTCATTCCATTTTTCACAAAATTTCTATACGTATATCTAGAGTATAAGTACTCGTATCATACCTAGCTCCTATACGTATTTACTATTGGTATATACACATCAAATCACCACCTAACTAGCCCTTGTTACTGCCCTAAGGTAGAGGTAATTGCTTTTGTATGATTGTTTGACAAATACACAAGATTACAAGCTAAAAATTTTGTCCTTGCCCCCCCATATCACGTTTTTAAGGGGACTTATGGATCATCATTTTGATTCATTTTAACTTCCAATTTCTAGCTAAAAACACATACTCTTTCAAGAACCTTAAACTCCATAACAATCCAGCAAGTTACCAAGAAGATCTAGCCATAAAAACCTTACTTAATCACCATAAGAAAACTCTTACAACAACACTTCAAGAAATCCTTCCAAGAACACAAACTTACTTCCAATCTTTCATCCAATTCCATCACCCTTTTGGTTCTAGCTTTTTACTCCTCTTTTACAGCAACCTTGTCCAAGGAACTTGAGGTAGTAACTATGTTCATAACCTTATTCGATTCATATATATATAGCTATCTTATTTTGTGGTATAAAATTTTAACAACAAGAACATAGTTTGAATGTTTTCAAACTTGTTTGCAAACTAAATAGATCCTTCTAACTTAACTTTTAAAATACTTCAAGACCTGTAATATAACTTAAATATATGTTAACTTAACAAGGTATAACTTGGTTTTTCAAAGATTACCTTAAAAACTGTTTTTACGACGTCGGAGTGTAACCGGGGGCTGTTTTGGGTTGGATAATTAAAAACCATCTTAAACTTTGAATTGGAGGTTTATATTCTGGAAAAATGATATTTCTTATGAATATGTTAACACATAAAAATTTCATGATTTAATTCAAAGTATAAGTATTTTTAGAAAAATAATCATTTAAGGTTGTTTACATGATGGAAAATGATTAACTTCATAAGTTTCACTAAAGTTTGACCTATGACCTGTGATTTCGAATACAAACTAAGGTATTTACAGTTCATAGTCTTAAAGAGGGACTCGATCCAAGGAAGTGGCAAGTTGAATCAACGAAAACGGAGTTGTAACGAAGAAACTATGACCAAAACGAGATCGGATATCTAAGACTAGTTTAGCTACGAAAATAATTGGAGAAAATTAAATAAATCACATCTTTTTAAAATAACATGATATTTTATATATATGTACTCATAATTTAATTTTATATGGTTCAGGATCACCCGTAAACAATACGAGAAGATTAATCATAAGATCCCATGATTGTACGCAACACGTCATTTGACAACACCGGTACTTTATGTACGCAACACGTCATTTGACAACACCGGTACCATGGGTCAAGATTAATCTCGACCAATACATATACGATGGGGGTTTTATTTATTTCATTGGGGGTTTATTAAACACCTAAAAATGAACCATTAAAATTGAATTACTAACATCGGACTGCTAACTACGGACTAAGAAATTATTAAAAGTATAATAAGTATATATATGTGACGATTGTTTTAAAAAGAAAAGGTATTGATATATTATATATGGATAGGTTCGTGATATCAATCGGAGACCAAGTCAAAATTACATATCTTCAAGACGAAAGTGAGTATATAGTCCCACTTTTAAACTCTAAGTATTTCGGGATGAGAATACATGTATTTTATGTTTTACGTTATGGACACAAGTAACTGAAAAATATATTCTACGTTGAGTTGTACCACTGGCATACTTCCCTGTAGCTTGGTAACTATTATTTACAGCGGTATTGTAAACGCGAATCCTGTTGATAGATCTATCGGGCCTGACAACCCCAACCGGACTGGACGACCAGTATTCAACGGTTGCACAGTACTTCGTTTCGTGACTACACTTGGTACGGTGTAGTAAGATTTCATAATAAAGGGAATATGCGACGTGATTAAATGTTAAGTATGGTTACCAAGTGCTCAACCACTTAGAATATTTTTATTAAAATGTTTACATATGAAATCTTGTGGTCTATATTTATACCGCTGCCGGCATTAAACCTATATCTCACCAACTTTATGTTGACGTTTTAAACATGTCTATTCTCAGGTGATAACTAAAAGCTTCCGCTGCAACATGTTGAATTTAAGCAAGATCTTGAGTATGCATATTTGTGTCAAAAATAAAACTGCATATCCGAGGAATTGTAATGTAAAATATGCTAGAAATCGTATTGTTATCATCACATGTAAAGTTTGTAAGTCTAAGATTATCGCTAAACGATAATCATCTTTATATTGTCTAAAGCTTGTATTAATATAAGAGTTATGGTTTGTAATGTAAAATAAATGCAGTTGTTCTTTTAAAAATGTCGCATATAGAGGTCAATACCTCGCAATGAAATCATACGTTATCTAACTCGTTCTTATGGTTAAGGACGGGTTATGACATGTGGTATCAGAGCGGTGGTCTTAGCGAACCAGGTTTGCATTAGTGTGTCTAACCGATAAGTCGTTAGGATACATTAGTAAGTCTGGACTTTGACCGGGTCTGATTTAAAAACTATTGCTTATCATTGTTGGTTAAAATTTATACGTAAATATTATGTAGTACTAATGGGTTAGTTGTTGTGTGATAGATATCGGGCTCAAAACTTGTTATCACATTCAGCGACTCCGAACCAGAATCTTCAGATGGTGTTCCAGTCATTAACCTATCCGATGACGAAAATGATATCTTTGGGGAAGACTCACAAATTCCGGATGAACCGATTATAGAGAACCCGGAAAGTGAACCCGAGGAGGAAAGTGAACCCGAGGAGGAAAGTGAACCCGAGGAGGAAAGTGAATCCGAGGAAGAAATACAGGAAATTACAAAAGACGAGTTCGAACTAGGAAAGAAACGAAAGGCTAATGAATTAGAAAATTCAAATCCCGAGTTTAGTAAGGATGATGTGGCACCAACTCCACTAGACACTACCACCCCTATTCCCGCTATTCCTATTCGTTCTATCCCGGCATCCAGTTCTTCAGCCCCATAGCCAAAATATAGGCAGACAGCTAGGATAAGCGTTAGGCGATTCCTTGAACCTAAACGTCCTAGAAAATAGACCAAACGATGCACTGCCGTATTAAACCATGGGATCATATAATGTTTTGTATAATATTATTAGTGTGGTTTGCTTAATGTTCGATGTAAGATAAGCATATGTAAAATAGTGAAGTGTGAAATGCAATAATTTTCCATGGTTAAGTATTATTTAGATGGTAGTAATTGATTCTGTACTAAGCTATTAAGTATGGACATTAATGGGTAGGTACTACCCTAGATATAATTATAAAACGCTAATAAGAAGAAAAGGCTTTTATAATAATACCTGGTTCATATTATTAATAAGCTATAATGTACTGTAAATATACACTACATCTATAATATTCCATGTGAATAATTATTTTCTTTTCATTCTTATAGAAGAATATGGCGCGATTGAACCGAATGACGGAACAAGAAATCCAGGAACTCATCAATCAGCGAGTGAACGACAGAATGTTATGGGTCGAGGCTGCAAGAGGTGCTGCAGTTAACCCAAATCCTCGTGTGGGGTGCACTTACAAAACTTTTCAAGCTTGCAAGCCCTCATCATTCAGTGGAACAGAAGGACCGATCGGTTTAACCCGGTGGATAGAAAAGATGGAGACTGTGTTTAAAATAAGTGGTTGTGTTGAAAAGAACATGACCAAGTATGCATCGTGCACTTTACAAGATAGTGCACTCACGTGGTGGAAAAATTATGTGAAGGCTGTAGGAGGAGATGTAGCTTATGATACTCCTTGGGAAGAATTCAAAACAATGTTAATCAACGAGTATTGTCCAAGGAACGAGGTTAGGAAGTTGGAAGATGAATTACGAAGCCTGAAGGTTGTTGGTACTGAAATCACCAACTACAATCAGCGATTCATGGAATTAGTTTTGCTATGTCCTGAATTGGTTCCAACCGAAGAACGGAAGATTGAAATGTACAAAGATGGTTTGCCCAAAAAGGTCAAGGCAAATGTTACAGCATCGAAACCTAAGACAATTCATGAAGCTATAACCATGGCAAACGAGCTAATGGATCAGGTCATCATGGATAAGAAAGTATCCAATACTGATGTGAAGGTATCAGGTAACAAAAGAAAGTGGAATGGAAATTATGATCGAGGTAACCAACAACAATCTTTTAAGAAACAAGAAAACACGCAAGGTGCGGGTAGTGGTTTAAGCTTTGGTTATAAAGGACAAAATCCTTTATGCAACCGATGCCACAAACATCACTCTGGTTACTGTAATGTGGTATGCAACAAATGTAATGGAAAGGGTCATCTTGCTGAAGATTGTAGGGCTCTCGTTACAAATACAAATGGTACCAAGACTCCTGCCACTAATGCAAATAGAACTGCTTTGGCTACTGTTACTTGTTATGGATGTGGGAAACAGGGTCATTATAAGAGCCAGTGCCCGAATCCAGAGAAGAATATCGGACCTGCACGAGGGAGAGCATTTGTTATTAATGCTAGAGAGGCGTGTGAAGACCCGGAGCTTGTTACGGGTACGTTTACCATTAATAACTTATCCGCATCTATTATATTTGATACTGGTGCTGATAGAAGTTACGTGTGTAGAGACTTTCACGCTAAATTGAATTTTTCATCATTACCTCTAGATGCTAAGTACATGATTGAGTTAGCTAATGGTAAACTAATTAAAGCCGATAAAATTTGCCGTGATTGTAAAATAAATTTAGCCGGAGAATCATTTAAGATTGATTTGATACCCGTAGAATTAGGAAGTTTTGATGTAATAGTCGGCATGGACTGGATGTCCAAAATAGGAGCTGAAGTTGTGTGCGCCAAGAAGGCAATTCGCATTCCTCGTAAGAATAAAATGCCAGTAATGATTTATGGAGAGAAGGGTAACTCAAAGCTAAAACTCATTAGTTATTTGAAAGCTCAAAAGTGCTTGAAGAAAGGGTGCTATGCTATCTTAGCACATGTTAATAAAGTCGAAAAGAAAGAAAAAGAGAAGTGCATCAATGACGTGCCTGTGGCAAGAGATTTTCCTGAAGTATTTCCGGAAGAGTTGCCGGGATTACCTCCATTTAGATCTGTAGAATTTCAAATAGATTTAGTACCAGGAGCTGCACCAGTGGCTCGTGCTCCATATAGACTTGCACCGTCCGAATTAAAAGAACTTCAAAGTCAGTTAAAAGAATTACTAGACCGTGGATTCATACGACCAAGCACTTCACCGTGGGGAGCTCCAATTTTGTTTGTTAAGAAGAAAGATGGATCTTTTAGGATGTGTATAGATTATCGTGAATTAAATAAGTTAACTATCAAGAATCGGTATCCACTACCGAGAATTGATGACTTATTTGATCAACTGCAAGGATCATGTGTTTATTCGAAAATCGACCTAAGATCGGGTTATCATCAATTACGTGTCAAAGAAGAGGACATTCCGAAAACTGCTTTTCGGACACGTTATGGTCATTACGAATTTTTGGTCATGCCGTTTGGATTGACGAATGCGCCAGCTGTATTCATGGACCTCATGAATCGAGTTTGTAGTCCATATTTAGATAAGTTTGTTATCGTTTTCATTGATGATATTCTTATCTATTCCAAGAGTGAGCAAGAGCATGAACAGCATTTAAGGTTGATATTAGAGTTGTTGAGAAAAGAACAGCTATATGCTAAATTTTCTAAATGTGCTTTCTGGTTGAAAGAAGTGCAATTTCTTAGCCACGTTGTTAGTAGCAAAGGAATTCAGGTTGATCCAGCAAAAATTGAAGCCATTGAAAAATGGGAGACTCCTAAGACACCAATGCAGATACGCCAATTTTTGGGTTTAGCCGGTTATTACAGAAGGTTTATTCAAGATTTTTCCCGAATAGCTAAGCCGTTGACAGCGTTAACGCAAAAAGGGAAGAAATATGAATGGACTTCTGAGCAGGAGAGTGCATTTCAATTACTGAAAAAGAAGTTGACTACGGCGCCTATTTTATCGTTACCAGAAGGGAATGATGATTTTGAAATATATTGTGACGCTTCGCGACAAGGTTTTGGTTGCGTTCTTATGCAACGGAAGAAAGTTATTGCATACGCATCCCGACAATTAAAGATTCACGAGCGGAATTATACGACGCATGATCTAGAACTGGGAGCAGTCGTGTTTGCATTGAAGATATGGAGACACTACTTGTATGGTGTTAAATGCACTGTGTTTACTGATCATAAAAGCCTTCAACATATTTTTGATCAGAAACAGCTGAACATGAGACAACGTAGGTGGGTCGAGTTAATAAATAACTATGATTGTGAAATTCGTTATCATCCCGGGAAGGCGAACGTGGTGGCCGATGCTTTAAGCAAAAAGGAACGAGAACCAATTCGAGTTCGAGCGATGAACATAAAAATTAGCATGAATCTCAACTCGCAAATCAAAGAAGTTCAACGAGAAGCACTTACTAAAGAAAACATAAGAAATGAAATAATGAAGAAGTATGAGAAGCAACTCGTTATACGGGAAGACGGAATTCGATATTTTGCAAATCGTATTTGGGTACCGAAGTTGGGTGGATTAAGGAAGTTGATATTGAACGAGGCACATAAGACAAGATACTCGATACATCCCGGAGTCGGAAAGATGTATCAAGATCTTAAGACACATTATTGGTGGCCTAATTTAAAGACAGACGTTGCAACATATGTTGGGGAAAGTTTAACTTGTTCCAAAGTCAAAGCTGAACACCAGAAGCCGTCAGGGTTACTTCAACAGCCAGAAATCCCAGAATGGAAATGGGATGGTATTACCATGGATTTCATCACGAAGTTACCAAAGACTGCCTGGGGATACGACACCATTTGGGTGATTGTTGATCGTCTCACCAAGTCTGCACATTTCTTGCCTATAAAGGAAACGGATAGAATGGAGAAACTATTACGATTGTATATAAAGGAAATTGTTTCAAGGCATGGAATACCTATTTCCATTATATCCGATCGTGATAGTAGATTTACCTCAAAGTTCTGGCAATCACTACAGGAGGCCCTAGGAACTCGTTTGGATATGAGTACCGCGTATCATCCGCAAACCGACGGGTAGAGTGAAAGAACGATTCAGACTCTTGAAGACATGCTCAGGGCATGTGTGATCGATTTTGGAAACGGATGGGATAAGTATTTACCGTTAGCAGAATTCTCGTATAATAATAGTTATCATGCGAGCATTAAAGCTGCGCCATTTGAAGCACTGTATGGGAGGAAGTGTAGATCTCCTATCTGTTGGAATGAAGTAGGAGATCGACAATTAACTGGTCCCGAGATCATACATGAAACTACTGAAAAGATAGTACAAATCAAGGAGAGATTGAAAACAGCCCGTAGTCGCCAAAAGAGCTACGCCGATGTTCGAAGGAAACCATTAGAGTTTCAGATCGGTGACATGGTTATGTTAAAGGTGTCACCTTGGAAAGGTGTAATACATTTTGGAAAAAGGGGTAAACTAAACCCAAGGTATGTAGGCCCGTTCAAGATTATCGAACGCATCGGACCGGTAGCTTATCGACTCGAGTTACCGCAACAACTCGCCGGAGTACATAATACATTTCACGTCTCAAACCTTAAGAAGTGTCTTGCAAAGGAAGATCTCACCATTCCTCTTGAAGAAATCCATGTCGATGAGAAACTACAATTCATCGAAGAACCAATCGAAATCATGGACCGTGAAGTTAAACAGCTCAAGCAGAGCAACATACCGATCGTTAAGGTTCGTTGGAATGCTCGAAGGGGTCCCGAGATTACTTGGGAACGAGAGGATCAAATGAAACAAAAATATCCACACTTGTTTTCCGATGACGCAAAATAGGTACAATTTTAAAATTTCGGGACGAAATTTATTTAACGGGTAGGTACTGTAATGACCCGCACTTTTTCGATCGTTCTATACTTATAAGATTAATATTTATATAAATTAAACCTTACCAACATGATAAGCAATCCAAATTGTTGAGATTTATGTTTTCGAAAAGAGTTTTACACAACGTTTGACCGTCTAGTTTGACCGATGATATCACGAACTATACAATATATGATAATTATACGTTTGTGTATATATATGTATATATACATATTTAACATGATTAATGAATGTTTTATTACCTCATTTTGTATTAATAACAATAAGTTATAAGTATGTTTTGAAACTACTAACTTAAGTTTTCAAAACGATAACCATACGTAACGTTATTTGACATAAATACTTATAATCTATAATGTTTATACATATATCGTATAAGTAATGTATTTAATCACTTTTAAGGACTTAAATACATAAAACCATATAAGTGTATTCACAAAAGATAGCTATATTTGAATCCTCATTCCATTTTTCACAAAATTTCTATACGTATATCTAGAGTATAAGTACTCGTATCATACCTAGCTCCTATACGTATTTACTATTGGTATATACATATCAAATCACCACCTAACTAGCCCTTGTTACTTCCCTAAGGTAGAGGTAATTGCTTTTGTATGATTGTTTGACAAATACACCAGATTACAAGCTAAAAATTTTGTCCTTGCCCCCCCCATATCACGTTTTTAAGGGGACTTATGGATCATCATTTTGATTCATTTTAACTTCCAATTTCTAGCTAAAAACACATACTCTTTCAAGAACCTTAAACTCCATAACAATCCAGCAAGTTACCAAGAAGATCTAGCCATAAAAACCTTACTTAATCACCATAAGAAAACTCTTACAACAACACTTCAAGAAATCCTTCCAAGAACACAAACTTACTTCCAATCTTTCATCCAATTCCATCACCCTTTTGGTTCTAGCTTTTTACTCCTCTTTTACAGCAACCTTGTCCAAGGAACTTGAGGTAGTAACTATGTTCATAACCTTATTCGATTCATATATATATAGCTATCTTATTTTGTGGTATAAAATTTTAACAACAAGAACATAGTTTGAATGTTTTCAAACTTGTTTACAAACTAAATAGATCCTTCTAACTTAACTTTTAAAATACTTCAAAACCTGTAATATAACTTAAATATATGTTAACTTAACAAGGTATAACTTGGTTTTTCAAAGATTACCTTAAAAACTGTTTTTACGACGTCGGAGTGTAACCGGGGGCTGTTTTGGGTTGGATAATTAAAAACCATCTTAAACTTTGAATTGGAGGTTTATATTCTGGAAAAATGATATTTCTTATGAATATGTTAACACATAAAAATTTCATGATTTAATTCAAAGTATAAGTATTTTTAGAAAAATAATCATTTAAGGTTGTTTACATGATGGAAAATGATTAACTTCATAAGTTTCACTAAAGTTTGACATATGACCTGTGATTTCGAATACAAACTAAGGTATTTACAGTTCATAGTCTTAAAGATGGACTCGATCCAAGGAAGTGGCAAGTTGAATCAACGAAAACGGAGTTGTAACGAAGAAACTATGACCAAAACGAGATCGGATATCTAAGACTAGTTTAGCTACGAAAATAATTGGAGAAAATTAAATAAATCACATCTTTTTAAAATAACATGATATTTTATATATATGTACTCATAATTTAATTTTATATGGTTCAGGATCACCCGTAAACAATACGAGAAGATTAATCATAAGATCCCATGATTGTACGCAACACGTCATTTGACAACACCGGTACTTTATGTACGCAACACGTCATTTGACAACACCGGTACCATGGGTCAAGATTAATCTCGACCAATACATATACGATGGGGGTTTTATTTATTTCATTGGGGGTTTATTAAACACCTAAAAATGAACCATTAAAATTGAATTACTAACATCGGACTGCTAACTACGGACTAAGAAATTATTAAAAGTATTAAAAGTATAATAAGTATATATATGTGACGATTGTTTTAAAAAGAAAAGGTATTGATATATTATATATGGATAGGTTCGTGATATCAATCGGAGACCAAGTCAAAATTACATATCTTCAAGACGAAAGTGAGTATATAGTCCCACTTTTAAACTCTAAGTATTTCGGGATGAGAATACATGTATTTTATGTTTTACGTTATGGACACAAGTAACTGAAAAATATATTCTACGTTGAGTTGTACCACTGGCATACTTCCCTGTAGCTTGGTAACTATTATTTACAGCGGTATTATAAACGCGAATCCTGTTGATAGATCTATCGGGCCTGACAACCCCAACCGGACTGGACGACCAGTATTCAACAGTTGCACAGTACTTCGTTTCGTGACTACACTTGGTACGGTGTAGTAAGATTTCATAATAAAGGGAATATGCGACGTGATTAAATGTTAAGTATGGTTACCAAGTGCTCAACCACTTAGAATATTTTTATTAAAATGTTTACATATGAAATCTTGTGGTCTATATTTATACCGCTGCCGGCATTAAACCTATATCTCACCAACTTTATGTTGACGTTTTAAACATGTCTATTCTCAAGTGATAACTAAAAGCTTCCGCTGCAACATGTTGAATTTAAGCAAGATCTTGAGTATGCATATTTGTGTCAAAAATAAAACTGCATATCCGAGGAATTGTAATGTAAAATATGCTAGAAATCATATTGTTATCATCACATGTAAAGTTTGTAAGTCTAAGATTATCGCTAAACGATAATCATCTTTATATTGTCTAAAGCTTGTATTAATATAAGAGTTATGGTTTGTAATGTAAAATAAATGCAGTTGTTCTTTTAAAAATGTCGCATATAGAGGTCAATACCTCGCAATGAAATCATACGTTATCTAACTCGTTCTTATGGTTAAGGACGGGTTATGACAAACAACCGTTAATATTTCAAATTATACCTTATATATATACACACATATCTATTTACAAATAGTTGTTCGTGAATCGTCGGGAATGTTCGAAGGTCAATTGAATATATGAACATTGTTCCAAAATTTTCTAGCCTCAATTCTACATACTTTGCTTATCGTATCGAAATCATATTAAGATTAAGTTTAAATTTAGTCGGAAATTTCCGGGTCACTACAGTTAGTACGTTGTGATGATTGCATCTTAGTTGATGCTTGTCTGCTGGAGCCCAGTGCTTCCCTATTGTGTGGTAGCCTCGGTAGGAGAGATCAACGTGCGGGTTCGGTTCGTCATGTGGTAGCCTAGACAATCGAGGTGTATATATATGTGAATGACGTGTCCGTCACGTGTGGATTATATATATACACACGGTAGTGAAGGAACTTCCGGTAAGCCCCAGTTCGATCAACTGGTGGTTAATGGTTTGGCCGAGCCGCCAGAGTCTCTGTCGACGGCACTTGGGTGATGTTTATGTGTTCAACTTTGTGACATGATTAGTATGACGGTTCCTGTATACTATTGCTTGTAGTTAGTTATACTCTCCCTGCAGGTTGTTAGCTTTTGTAAGTGATGCATTTTGGGGAGAAGACGGGCATGGTGATGTTATGTTTGACTATAAAGAAACTCTGATGTTTCTTTTCCGTTAAAACTGAATTTTGGTTGTAATGTCACGTGACACTATAATTATTGTTTAATATTAGCCATCAAATGATATGTAATTAAATATGTTTATGTTATGGTAATAGTTAAGTAACACTAATGCTTCCGCCACGTTTTTTTTAAAAAAAAAAATTTAGCGGTGTCACAAAGGGGTTATTCACGGTACTCCGGACTGGAGAGTTAAACCCAATTGACCCTTAAATCTCCCTTCTTTGATGTCAAGCATGGACCGAACCCGACCCTATTGTTCTATGCTTGATCATTTGGCGCCATCCGTGGGACGCACAAGTTAAAATGTTTTAATTTGATCTTTTCTTTGTATGTCCACTACTCATTAATTTCTTCTTTACAGGCATCTGTTACGAAAGAATAAGTGCATTCAATGGCCAACTACCTACATCAGCTAGTAATGATACGCGTACCTACGCGCATGGCGCTCGTGCGTATCACGTGCAGCTTGCACGTCCTGAATATTGACAAATAATCTGATTAGAAGGTGCGCACGTGGGAATTGCATAGCGCACATGAAATCAATCAGATAACATCTTATCCGTAATTAAACGTAATCCGTTTCCAACTATAAATCCGTTATTTATGGTTGTTATCCGGTAAGATCTAGAACCTAATTATGAGTTAATCTAGGGTTAGGGTTTTATTATAAATACAACCCTAACCTCCTTCACTCGACACAACATTTTATGTATTACTCGAACTTAAGATTGCATCCATAAAACACTCTTAGGGTAACAGGTATGTTCTACGAACATAAACCCTATGCAACCACCTTTTGTGGCCATTGTTGCGGCAACTGCCATCAATGGTGGACGTAGCTTTGATCACCCTTTTGTAGATCATCATCTCAATAAGGGTTATACACGGTAAGCCGGATCGGAGATCAAAGCTATGAACGTCCTTAAACACTCCCTCATGTAGTGACCCGGAAATTTCCGATCAAATTTAAACTTAATCTTTATATGATTTCGACACGATAAGCAAAGTCTGAAATGTTGAGTCTCAAAATGTTTTGAACTATTTCATGGAATCATTTAACCTTTGACTACTTCTGACGATTCACGAACGATTGGGTGCAAATATATATATATATATATATATATATATATATATATATATATATATATATATATATATATATATATATATATATATATATATAAATAAATAAGTGCAAATATATAATATTAATAAGATATACTTTATTCAATTGGAATTGAAAATGTAAAATAACAAGATAAATAAGTTATCATTAGGATGAATATATATAAATAAATATATAATATTATTATGAATCTATATGAATTTATAGATAAAAGATTTCAAATAATAATTATTATATTATAACATTTATAAAATATATAAATACTAAATATTCATTAAATGTTATTCTATAATATATATATACAATTAATAAATATTATATAATTAATAAGTTGTAATATTATTATATTAAATGAAATTATAAGTTAAAATATAGTTGTTATAGTAATATTATTATTACTTTTATTATTATTAGTATTATTGTTATCATAATTAGTAGTAAGATTACAACTTTAGTTATTATTAATGGATATTTATTATTATTATTATCTTTATCAATATTAGTATTATTAATGTCATTAATATTATTATAGTTGTTATTATTAGAAAATAATATAATCTATTATTAATATCATTAATGAAATTTGTATTCTATTATTAATAATTCTATTAGTACAAATCAGTATTTTAATTATTATTAATTAGTATTATTATTATTATTACTGATATATAATTATTAATTATTTAAAATTAATCAAATAATTTATAAAAAAAATCAAAAAAAGTGATCGATTCAGTTTAAAGTAACTATCAACCTGTTGCTAATTTTTGTTTCTGTATTTGAATTTGTTACATGTCGATATCAGCTTCTAATCCAGCCAAATTCTGTTAGTCATCAAAATCTCGTTTTATTTATTTAATTTTATTTATTCCTGAGTGAATTATGCTGTCGACCAGCTATCTTTATATAACAATCAAATTGTACAATGTTATGAATAAAAATCACTCGAATTTCTATCAACACTATCAACTATAACTGGCTCCAATCATTAAAGTCTGTGAAATTAAAAAAAAAATTATGTATTGTTAACCTCTGTTTTGAACTCAAAAGATCAAAGGCTCGATTTTGTTCTGATTTTTAAATCTATTAATGCAACCTTGTTAAGAATCAATCAAACAAACTTTCTGTACAGTTTCAACTTCCAATTTTTCGAATTGCGTTTGAATTTTGGAGTTAAAGTTTTAAATTAAAAAGTCAAACATTATGTTCTTCATAAAAATTCAACTTTCTGTTGTTGATTCAGGTTCAATTGACGATCTAGAAAGTTTCTAAAAGAGATTTAGAACCTATTTCGTGTAAGAGTCGTGATCTATAACAGTCAAAATTTCAAAATTGATGTTGGAGTTCTTGAACTCAAGAAAACAAACACGCTGCTGCCATTTTCATATTTCTGTTCTAATTTAATTCAAACATTTTTATAGGTCGTGTCTGTTTCTAAGTAATTGTCATAAAACAAACAATTAACTTGAGGTTAAAAAAAGTTTTAAATCGAAGTGATTGTGAAGAAGAAGAAGGTTTTAAGCTACGGTTTAAATAGATATAGGATGGGATATATAATAGAAAAACGTAACAGCTTGGATGGTTTGATTTCTTGTCGGGCTAGCGAGAGGTCTTTGGTTCGAACCCGAGCGTATGCAGTAAATTTTTTTGGAACTTTTTCATTAAGAGGTAGTTTTCTCATTTTTAGTTATTATTATTATATTATTATTATTATTATTATTATTATTATTATTATTATTATTATTATTATTATTATTATTATTATTATTATTATTATTAGTTATTTTTATGTTTATTATTAATATTGTTGTTATTATTATGATTATTATTATTATTGTTATTATTAGCATTATAATTATTATTATTATAAGCATCATAACAGTTATTATTATTATTATCATAAATATAAGTATTACATCTATTATTATTATTACTACTATGAGTATTACCTATGATATTATTATTAATTTTAAAACTTTAATATTATTATCATTATGATGAAAAGATTTATTATTATTATCATTATGAAAATAATACAAATTATTATTATTTTCGTAAATATTAGTATTAGTATCTTTTTATAAATAATAGAATTGTTAATATTAACATAAGTATTATTATTTATATTATTATTATTAGGAAATTACTAAAATCAGTATCATAACTATCATTAACAGTAAAATTAATATTTTACAGTATTATTATTAATATCATTGTTATTATCATTAATAGAGTTATTATTAACATAAGTATATTATTAATGTTATTATCATTACTTTTACTAATATTAACTTAGTATAATTAGAACTACTGTTTTGATAAATAAATTAAATACATAAATATATATACTTAACACATATAACATAACAAAATATTGTATTATATAAAAGGAATATACGAAATATAAATATGTTATTAATATAAAAATAATACCATTAATAGGTTATATATATAAACTTATTCGAAGATGATTATGTGTTTTAATATATATATATATATATATATATATATATATATATATATATATATATATATATATATATATATATATATATATATATATATATATATATATATATATATATACGAATGATATAGGTTCGTGAATCCGAGGCCAAACCCTACATTGTTCAATATCGTCATATGTATTTTTACTACAAAATACAATATGGTGAGTTTCATTTGCTCCCCTTTTACTCTTTACATTTTTGGGGCTGAGAATACATGCAAATACTTTATTAACTGTTTTACAATAATTAAATGCGTGAGTTCATTTGAATCCCTTTTACTCTTTATATTTTTGGGACTGAGAATACATGCGCTATTTTTATAACTGCTTTATTAAATGCTTTTGAAATATATTTTGAACTGCGAATACATGAAATGCTTTTATAAATGTTTGAAGAGATAGACACAAGTAAAACATTCCTCGAATGAATTATGTGGACGTGATAATTGCCACCAACGAATTATGTGGACGTGATAATTGCCACCATTAAATTATGTGGACGTGATAATTGCCACCAATTGATATGAATATTTTTCCCCTGATTATTATTGCTTGGTAACCTAAGAATTAGAATCGGGTATGGCCCTAATTAACGCGAATCCTAAAGGTAGCTACCGGGTTTGACACCCCCACCCAGAATGTTCACTAGACGGAAGGGCTAGTGGGCATGGTGTTTAGTACTTCGAAGTTTATATATTTATACAGACGAGATGTTCTATTTTGGGGATATTATTGATGCGCATTATATGTTAAGGTCGGTTACCAAGCCAAGAATTGAAAGCTATGAAAGCTATGAAAGAAAAGTGAATGTTATGTATCGAGAGAATGATTTTTATACACAGGTTATGTGTATTATTTTTGTGCACGAGATATGTATACGGTTATTTAAAAATCGCGAGGCAACCTACGGGGGAGAAAAGGATACGAACCTACTCTGCTAAGCATTATGAAAAATGGTTTCGTACACGAGATAGGTGTACTGTATTTAAATCTTGTGGTCTATCAAAATGATGAATTTTATTGTTTATGATAAAACTATGAACTCACCAACCTTTTGGTTGACACTTTTCAAACATGTCTATTCTCAGGTCTGAAATAAATCTTCCGCTGTGCATTTGCTCATTTTAAAGATATTATATGGAGTCGTTCATGGCATTTAGACGTCAGTTCATCGTGATGATACCAGTTGTTGAAGACTTCGTCCAGGTGGATTAGGACGGGTTACTACAGGTGGTATCAGAGCGGTGGTCTTAGCTAACCAGGTCTTGCATTAGTGTGTCTAAACATATAGTTGTTAGGATGCATTAATGAGTCTGGACTTCGACCTAGTAGTTGTTAGGATATATTAATAAGTTTGGACTTGAACTTGGTCTGCATGTTAGAAACTTTGCATATCATTCCTTGTCGAAAAATATCTACTTATCATTTTCAGTCTCGACACGTCTTATTGCAATTATTGTCTAGATGATGTACAGATGAATTCATATTCCATCACGTTAGACCTTGTCTGACACGTTTCCTTAATTCCCTCCGTAATCTACGGGATCTTCTGTACTATATTAGGTACTCTATGTAATTAGAATATCATCCGATATCCGAAATTCATTTTATATCAAAAACTCTTTATATAACCATACAAGATGGAACTCGCCACTAGTTCAAGTCCCTCGGATTCTGATATGGAGTTTCACTTAAGCTCCGAAAGCAGTGTCACCAGAATGAATCAACCAATCAGCTATCCCCAATTCATCTGATGGGTTCGTAGCCTCCTCAATCATTGGAGACAAGAAGAAGGTGATCCCTTCCATCCACCACATTGCCCTCTTGGCGAAGAACCTGTCCGAAACACCATTTTCACCCTCATTTTCCGAATACCTCGATATGATTATATACTATCTCAAATTCAAAAACTTATTCACTCACTCGTTCCTACCGACAATCATCCCGGAGTAATAAGTCAACGAGCTTCGTACCCGAGTTGTAGCCTTGAAAAATATGGTGCAAAATGTACCAGCTTCAGCAACATTACCGACACCAATAGTACCACCAACAACAACATCCGCATCCCAAGCCTCAATTTTACAATCTGTCCCACGAACATCAACATCATACGCACCATAGATACCAAGGAGTACTAACAGCACTGAACGATGAAGTATTGATCCATAACTTCATTAATATTCTGCGAAGAATATGTGGATCCTAATAATTAACGATGAAGTATTGATCCATAACTTCATTAATATTCTACGAAGAATATGTGGATCCTAATAATTAACGATGAAGTATTGATCCATAACTTCATTAATATTCTACGAAGAATATGTTATTCCTAATAGTTTTAGGGATTACTTATTCTAGCTCAAACTGAAAAATTAAATGAGTCTAGTATTATATTGACTCGTTAAATCCATAATTACATCTGAAGAAAATATATATGTATATATTTTTATAAAGATTGTAATTAAAAATTCTTTCGTACAAACTGTTAATGGTGAAAATATTTTAACGGGTAGGTAAAACCCGAGAAATATTTAGATTCCACATTAATAAGTTACACTGTACATTCTTCGAATCTGATTCAACAGTCATTTACTATCCTACTTACATCCACAGATATACGAATCCATTCACCATGGAATAACCAATTTCACTCAATTTCATATTTGGATTTCGACTTATCGGAATCCAAATCAAGATTTGACAAGTGGCATAATGATGAAGATAATGAACAAAAAAAAAATTTGATTAGTAACCAATTAATTAACTACGTAAAACTTTAAAACTATATTAACCAAATCCTAGCTAACTGTTCCTAGCTAACTGTTCCTATATGACTATTTCCTTAAAATATACTAGTTTTGGTGGAAATATTGAACTATTGGACTATTGAACTACCATCATGGACAGTTAAAAAGTATTAAAAGAGTAGGAAATATTAAATACAACACATTTCGACTTAAAAGACTGTAAATAAATTACATCTACTACAGTTAAATATTTCCTCAAGTTTGCCACTTGATTTCATCTTAAACCTCATTTGTATCTTGACGATTCTAATTTGCGTTCAAACCTTTCATAATTCTTGAAAACACCTCAATCGAGAGAATGAACCAACTGCATCTCATCTACGGAAGAAAAGATTTATGCATATAGTTATGCACCTAAAAAACTCTCAGAAACTGAGTAAATGTTTAACATGTAGCTGTGCTAATTCTTTTAGTGTTATTATTAACGAAAATAACCTTACAACTCCTGTTCGAGATAGCCAGTTTTGTCACAGCTCCAGCAAGTCAACTTCGACTTTTCGTTCGAATCTACCTTATTATAACTTTGATATATACGTTTGCCATTGTTATTGTTACCAGGAAACCTGTTATATTCTACAATACTACCAACAGACGTACCAGCAACCTCGTTTCTCCTCAGCTTAAATCTCTCCAACAAATCACAATATTTATCTATTGAAGTCTTATCATGTACTCATCGACATCTTGTAGCGATAGTTGACATACCAAATACCGGGAAGCATTAATCATTAATTCTCGAATTTCACAGTGTTCCTATGTCAACAGTTATATATCTATATATATCTGGACCGATGAATTTTAATTCGGAATCTCTGAACTTCCTGAAAAACCCTCTAGCTTACGAATCAGATCTCTGAGTTCTGAAAATGCTGATGAAGCAGCAGAAGTTGTAAATGGTCTTAATGGCCAAAAGTTTGATGCTAAAGAATGGAGTGTTGGAAACACTCAATAGAAAATTGGTAGTGGAAAATGAATTGAGAAAACCATGAAGGAGACTGTGGACAAATCACAAAGAGTAAACATGTACTTAACGAATCCAGACGATTCAGTACCTGACGAAATCTCCAACGAATATCTTGCTTCCTACTTATTTCAATTCTTTGCAGAAAAAGTTTCTGCATCACCCTTTAATTTCAGGTACTTTAAGAAATCCAAGATATCATCCTATCTTCCGTTATAAATATCTTCGATATTCCCGAGGATACCTTCATAGCTATTCTTGTCCGAAATTAATTATCTTTTCGTGCTATCTATATTACATCATAAAAGAAACTGTTTTAGTTCTATATTTTGTAACAATCGAGTTTAAATTATGAATGATTTCCTAGAGAAGTGTTGGGAATTGAAGCATGAGTTAGTATAATATAATGACGTCAGGCCAACGTGGTTATATTACAGTAAGCCATGCTGAATTTCTAATGAAACGTGATGAGTCACATATCACACCCTCATCATGAACCATGTTACACGACTCTTTCATTCTACTTAACCTCTAAACGTATTAAGGAAATAATTTCTTGATATTTCTATCTTTTCTTGATTCTAGAAATTTGCTAATTTAATCATGCTATTACGTTTCCTTTCTGTTTAGAAAATTTTCTTTAAACTCCTTGAATTTCAAAAAGCAACCATGACTACGTCAAAAGTCAAGACGAATCTTTATTTCTCATTTCACTCTTTTATGATAGCTTCATTCATACTCTTTGCATGATCGAATTACCTTATTTATTTTACGCAATGGTGATAAAATTCTATTTTATCAACTCCTATTCGTCATGAAAACATTTTTAATGTTAGCCATGACGACCTCGATCAAATTTCGGGACGAAATTTCTTTAACGGGTAGGTACTGTAGTGACCCGGAAATTTCTGATCAAATTTAAACTTAATCTTTATATGATTTCGACACGATAAGCAAAGTCTGAAATGTTGAGTCTCAAAATGTTTTGAACAATTTCATGGAATCATTTAACCTTTGACTACTTCTGACGATTCACGAACGATTGGGTGCAAATAAATATGTATATATATATATATATATATATATATATATATATATATATATATATATATAAGTGCAAATATATAATATTAATAAGATATACTTTATTCAATTGGAATTGAAAATGTAAAATAACAAGATAAATAAGTTATCATTAGGATGAATATATATAAATAAATATATAATATTATTATGAATCTATATGAATATATAGATAAAAGATTTCAAATAATAATTATTATATTATAACATTTATAAAATATATAAATACTAAATATTCATTAAATGTTATTCTGTAGTATATATATACAATTAATAAATATGATATAATTAATAAGTTGTAATATTATTATATTAAATGAAATTATAAGTTAAAATATAGTTGTTATAGTAATATTATTATTACTTTCATTATTATTAGTATTATTGTTATCATAATTAGTAGTAAGATTACAACTTTAGTTATTATTAATGGATATTTATTATTATTATTATCTTTATCAATAGAAGTATTATTAATGTCATTAATATTATTATAGTTGTTATTATTAGAAAATAATACAATCTATTATTAATATCATTAATGAAATTTGTATTCTATTATTAATAATTATATTAGTACAAATCAGTATTTTAATTATTATTAATTATTATTATTATTACTGATATATAATTATTAATTATTTAAAATTAATCAAATAATTTATTAAAAAAAATCAGAAAAAGTGATCGATTCAGTTTAAAGTAACTATCAACCTGTTGCTAATTTTTGTTTCTGTATTTGAATTTGTTACATGTCGATATCAGCTTCTAATCCAGCCAAATTCTGTTAGTCATCAAAATCTCGTTTTATTTATTTAATTTTATTTATTCCTGAGTGAATTATGCTGTCGACCAGCTATCTTTATATAACAATCAAATTGTACAATGTTATGAATAAAAATCACTCGAATTTCTATCAACACTATCAACTATAACTGGCTCCAATCATTAAAGTCTGTGAAATTAAACAATTTTTTTTCTGTATCGTTAACCACTGTTTTGAACTCAAAAGATCAATGGCTCGATTTCGTTCTGATTTTTAAAATCTATTAATGCAGCCTTGATAAGAATCAATCAAACAAACTTTCTGTACAGTTTCAACTTCCAATTTTTCGAATTGAGTTTGAATTTTGGAGTCAAAGTTTGAAATTAAAAAGTCAAACATTATGTTCTTCATAAAAATTTGACTTTCTGTTGTTGATTCAGGTTCAATTGACGATCTAGAAAGTTTCTAAGAGAGATTTCGAACCTATTTCGTGTAAGAGTCATGATCTATAACAGTCTAAATTTCAAAATTGATGTTGGAGTTCTTGAACTCAAGAAAACAAACACGTTGCTGCCATTTTCTTATTTCTGTTCTAATTTAATTCAAACATTTTTATAGGTCGTGTATGTTTCTAAGTAATTGTCATAAAATAAACAATTAACTTGAGGTTAAAAAATAAGTTTTAAATCGAAGTGATTGTGAAGAAGAAGAAGGTTTTAAGCTACGGTTTAAATAGATATAGGATGGGAGATATAATAGAAAAACGTAACAGCTTGGATGGTTTGATTGCTTGTCGGGCTAGCGAGAGGTCTTAGTTTCGAACCCGGGCGTATGCAGTAAATTTTTTTGGAACTTTTTCATTAAGAGGTAGTTTTCTCATTTTTAGTTATTATTATTATTATTATTATTATTATTATTATTATTATTATTATTATTATTATTATTATTATTATTATTATTATTATTGTTAGTTATTTTTATGTTTATTATTAATATTGTTGTTATTATTATGATTATTATGATTATTGTTATTATTAGCATTATAATTATTATTATAAGCATCATAATAGTTATTATTATTATTATCATAAATATAAGTATTACATCTATTATTATTATTATTACTATGAGTATTACCTATGATATTATTATTAATTTTAAAACTTTAATATTATTATCATTATGATGAAAAGATTTATTATTATTATCATTATGAAAATAATACAAATTATTATTATTTTCGTAAATATTAGTATTAGAATCTTTTTATAAATAATAGAATTGTTAATATTAACATAAGTATTATTATTTATATTATCACGGGTATTATTATTAGGAAATTACTAAAATCAGTATCATAACTATCATTAACAGTAAAATTAATATTTTACAAGTATTATTATTAATATCATTGTTATTATCATTAATAGAGTTATTATTAACATAAGTAAATTATTAATTTTATTATCATTACTTTTACAAATATTAACTTAGTATAATTAGAACTACTGTTTTGATAAATAAATGAAATACATAAATATATATACTTAACACATATAACATAACAAAATATTGTATTATATAAAAGGAATATACGAAATATAAATATATTATTAATATAAAAATAATACCATTAATAGGTTATATATATAAACTTATTCGAAGATGATTATGTGTTTTAATATATATATATATATATATATATATATATATATATATATATATATATATATATATATATATATATATATATATATATATATATATATATATATAGGTTCGTGAATCCGAGGCCAAACCCTACATTGTTCAATATCGTCATATGTATTTTTACTACAAAATACAATATGGTGAGTTTCATTTGCTCCCCTTTTACTCTTTACATTTTTGGGGCTGAGAATACAAGCAAATGCTTTATTAACTGTTTTACTATAATTAAATGCGTGAGTTCATTTGAATCCCTTTTACTCTTTACATTTTTGGGACTGAGAATACATGCGCTATTTTTATAACTGCTTTATTAAATGCTTTTGAAATATATTTTGAACTGCGAATACATGAAATGCTTTTATAAATGTTTGACGAGATAGACACAAGTAAAACATTCCTCGAATGAATTATGTGGACGTGATAATTGCCACCAACGAATTATGTGGACGTGATAATTGCCACCATTGAATTATGTGGACGTGATAATTGCCACCAATTGATATGAATATTTTTCCCTGATTATTATTGCTTGGTAACCTAAGAATTAGAATCGGGTATGGCCCTAATTCACGCGAATCCTAAAGGTAGCTATCGGGTTTGACACCCCCACCCAGAATGTTCACTAGACGGAAGGGCTAGTGGGCGTGGTGTTTAGTACTTCGAAGTTTATATATTTATACATACGAGATGTTCTGTTTTGGGGATATTATTGATGCGCATTATATGTTAAGGTCGGTTACCAAGCCAAGAATTGAAAGCTATGAAAGAAAAGTGAATGTTATGTATCGAGAGAATGATTTTTATACACAGGTTATGTGTATTATTTTTGTGCACGAGATATGTGTACGGGTATTTAAAAATCGCGAGGCAACCTACATGAGAGAAAAGGATACGAACCTACTCTGCTAAGCATTATGAAAAATGGTTTCGTACACGAGATAGGTGTACTGTATTTAAATCTTGTAGTCTATCAAAATGATGAATTTTATTGTTTATGATAAAACTATGAACTCACCAACCTTTTGGTTGACACTTTTCAAACATGTTTATTCTCAGGTCTGAAAGAAATCTTCCGCTGTGCATTTGCTCATTTTAAAGATATTATACGGAGTCGTTCATGGCATTTAGACGTCAATTCATCGTGATGATACCAGTTGTTGAAGACTTTGTCCAGGTGGATTTGGACGGGTTACTACACCTCAAGCACTCAACTTTAATTTTGCTATTTGAGCAGATTTATGTTCGGTCAAATGGCACCATCCGTGGGACCATAACTAGAACCGTGTAAAAGTTTTATATGTTACGAACGACTAACTGTAAAACTTATAATATCTTTTTGGTTATTCTTGTGTAACAGGTTACAATGGGAAAGTCTGGTAGCAATCAGTCGTCTCGTTCTCAGGGTCCTGATGTTACGGGATCGAAGCAAGCAAACCTAGACAAGATTCCTGTCACAAGCAAGACTCCAAATTCTGGAGCAACCAAGCTCCTGGATAAATCCGAAACATCATCAGCTGCTACCCCGTCATTGTCTCAGCCGTTAACGTCAAAAACAACGGTTGAATATTGGGCACCGGGTGATGAAGATGATGAAGAGGATGATTATGAGGAAGAGGTCCCTATCACTACAGTGGGATCCGTTCCTATTTATTCTATGCCAAAGTCAACGGTTCATACCAGGCAAATAATGACACCCCCGAGTGCATGCGAGTATTTAGCAGGGCAGAATATCGATATTAGTGGCCCAACTTACGATCGCACGCCCTTGGTCAGGATACAAAGAAAGCGCATGTCCTCGCCCATCACCAGGTTATCATCCTTGCTTTCGCCAAGTACACCTTCGGGGCATACTATTGATCCTACCGATGATAGTAAGAAAAAGAGCCAAGAAGATTTGCTTGCCATACTGGCCGGAGCTGTGCCTGATAAATATGAGCAAGCTTTTGCTGTACCGGGTAAGAGTGAAGAAGTGTTGGATAACTTCTACGCAGGGATTATGGGGAGAAAGGTAAAACCCTTCATGGAGGTCGCACTGGCTAATGAAAAGCTTGTGCCCCATATTGCTAATTACGTGCCTGAATCCCCTCCTATCATTCCCTTGACTATGGGATGGTATGATGGCACACCAGATCCAGATGATTTCTTACAAAGGTATGAAGGAACAGCGCGCGCCCAAGCTTGTAATGATGAAACTAAGCGCTTGGAATTTCAGACTTTGTTGCAAGGAGTCGCAAGGGAGTGGTTTAGTAATTTGCCACTACCGCTTATTGTCTGCTACAATGATCTTCGGGCACACTTCATGTTAAATTTTCACAACATGCGCGCTCGTAAAAAGACGCATGTTGAATGCCATGACATTAGTCAAGGCACAAGCGAGTCCCTATGGTAGTTCATAGAACGATATACCAAAGAGGTTGCTAAAATGGCTGGTCTCCCAAAAATCCAAAAGGTGTCTGGTTTTATACACGGGTTGTGTAGATAACGACATCTTACCCTGTGGCAACGCTTGCGCATGAAGGTTCCTGATACCTTGGCCGATTCCATCAAAGAGGCGCATGAGCATATGCATGCGAGGGAAGATACCACTAGGAATAGTGGAAAAAATCTCGACGGCAAAGGTAACAAGGACGATGATTCTTATCGAAGTCAAGCAGTGGGATCAAAGTGCAAGGGTGATAATTATAGCCAGGGTCCTGCATCATCAAAGTATAACAAGTTTCAGAAGTCAAGCAATTCTGATCAAGGGAAGGGTCACTTCCCAAGTTAAAACTTTGCGATTATGTGCGAATTGACTAAAACTCCAAAGGAAATTCTAGCTACTAAACCAATCTGTCTGACGTTCTCTGCTCCCGCGAAGATGTCAGAATACGCTAGAAGAGACAAGTCCAAGTATTGCGAGTTTCATGACGATTATGGACATGAGATTGATCGTTGCAAGTCTTTTATTGAAAAATTAATTAAATGTTTGAGAAGGGGTGAGCTTAATCACCTGTAGCCCTTCAAAAAGCAGGGGACTGCGTCACAGGGTAATCAGTCAGAAAAGACCACGCCTAACCAAAAGAAGGGCTGTGATAAAAATTCTGATAAGACAATAAACATGGTGCATGTATGGCGCTCTAGTCAGAGGCGCAAGGCTGAGCAATTGGAGGAATGGGAAGCAGAGGCTATAATCTTCCCTCCAATGCAAACAATTAATCCCTCGCATGCGCCCATAATCATTAAGGGTCGCATCGTTGATTGTGGATACAATGTGGGGCGGTTAAATGTCGATAAGGGTAGCAACATCGACGTAATGTATGAACACTGCTTCAGACAGCTACCTGCGACCATAACGTCGTGTGATCTTGATGCCTGAAAAAAATTCTAAAAAAACGAAAAAAACAAAATTTTGCTTCCCCCGATTGGTTACTTCCCCATTGATCCTGCCCCTATATATATATATATATATATATATATATATATATATATATATATATATATATAGGGAATATATATATATATATATATATATATATATAGGGAATATATATATATATATATATATATATATATATATATATATATATATATATATATATATATATATTCCCTATATATATATATATATATATATATAGGGGCAGGATCAATGGGGAAGTAACCAATCGAGGGGAAGCGGGGGGAAGCAAAATGTTTTTTTTTCATTTTTTTTTAAATTTTCTTTTCCGGCATCAAGATCAAACGAAAATATGAACATTTAGAAGAGACACTTCGTGATGAATGTTATTATTTAGGCGGGAAACCGATCAAAAAAATAACATTCAAGATAATATTGTTCGTGAAGAATATAAACGTTTTTTTTTTCATGTTTTGTGAAGTAAAATTTAGCCCGATTTAGAGTTTAGGGTTTAGTGTTTAGGGTTTGGTGTTTTGGGTTTATTCCATAAACCCAAAACACCAAACCCTAAACACTAAACCCTAAACCCTAAACCCTAAACTCTAAGCCATTCGTGTTAAAAACTCAACCTAAATCCTAAATCTAAACCCTAAATCTAAATCCTAAACCCCAAATTTCTAAACCCTAATATCTAAACCCTATAAATCCTAGTATCTAAACCTTAATATCTAAACCCCAATAGCTAAAACCACAAAATACGCTCGAAAAACACGATAGTTGTTATATATTACTTCTTCGAGCGTTTTCCCGCCAAAATAAAAACATTTATCACAAAGTGTATCTACTAAATGTTTATATTTTCATCTCATCTATAATGTTCGTGAACAAAGTTTTTTCAAAAAATGAAAAAAAAAAAGTTTTTGCTTCCCCCCGCTTCCCCCCGATTGGTTACTTCCCTCTTGATCCTACCACTATATATATATATATATATATATATATATATATATATATATATATATATATATATATATATATATATATATATATATATATATATATATATATATATATAGTGGTAGGATCAAGAGGAAAGTAACCAATCGGGGAGAAGCGGGGGGAAGCAATATATATATATATATATATATATATATATATATATATATATATATATATATATATATATATATATATATATATATATATATATATTATATGGAGAAGATCCAGCACTAAGGGGGTTGTTGGGATAAGGGGATAAGTGATTTTTATATCTTTTGTTCTACAGCTCTGATTTAAAAAAAAAAAAAATCTGGTATCAATTTTCATTGTGTAGATTCAGAAAAAAATAAGATTTTTTTTAACTAGTTTGTTAACTTACATCTTATGTATGTTAACAAGTTTTCATACACCAGATGCATGATAACAAAAAAAAAAAAAAAAAAAAAAAAAAAAAAAAAAAAGAGAGAGAGAGAGAAAGAAAAAATGACTTTTGATTAATGAAGAACAATGTTTAGGGTTTAGTAATAGGGTTTAGAAATTAGGGTTTAGAAATTAGATTTAGGGTTTAGAATGAGGGTTAATACGAATTGGTTAAAGTTTAGGGGTTAGGGGTTAGGGTTTAGGATTTTAGGTTTAGACCCTAAACCCTAACCCCCTAAACCATAAACTCTAAATCGGACTAAGCTGCTTTCAATGAATATTACCTGCAAAGTATATCAGTTCAAGTCAACTAAATATTCATTGTGTAGGATAACAAATATTTAGTTGACTTGAACTGCTTTCTAAATCGGACGATGATAACAAATGTAGATTGAGATATAGGATAAGCTGCTTTCAAAATTAGAAGAAAAAAAAACTTTTTTTTTTCTAAATCTACACAATGAATATTATTCCCAGATTTTTTTTTTAAATTAGAGTTGTAGAAATAAAGATAAAAAAAAAAAACAAAATCACTTATTCATTATCCCCAAATAAGTGTTTATCCCTTGATCCCTCATCATCAAGAGGGAAACACTTTTTTGGGGGGAAGTAAATTTTTTTTTTGTTTTTTGTTTTTTTTTGAAATTTTTTTTTCAAACATTAAGATCACATGAAAATATGAACATTTAAAAAAGACACTTTGTGACGAATGTTATTATTTTAACGGGAAATCGCTCGAAGAAAAAAAAGATAACATTCATCATGATTTATGTTACAATTAGAGTTTATTTGCATCATTTTGTTTTCATCTTGTATGAAGTGTTTTTTCTAAATTTAGCCCGATTTAGAGTTTTGGATTTAGGGTTTTGGGTTTTGGGTTTAATCCCTAAACCCAAAATCCAAAACCCTAAACTCTAAATTCTAAACCGTTTGTGTTAAAAATTTAATTTAAACCCTAATTTCTAAACTCTAAACCCTAATTTCTAAACCCAAACCCCTAATTTCTAAACCTCAATAGCTAAACCATAATTTTTAAGCCCCTAATTTCTAACCCTTAAAAAAAAAAACTCAGAAGCAAAACATTCATTGCAATAGATGTTATCATTTATTTCTTTGACCGTTTTCCCACCAAAATAATAACATCCCCCCAAAAAAGTGTTTCCCTCTTGATCAAAACAAGAGTTATGGGTCCGCGCGTTGCTGCTAAATTTTTTTCCGCAATTTTTACATCGATCATATTATTGTTCTATCAATTTATGTTTGCATCATTCATGCAGCAACCCATTAAAAAAATGAAAGACATAAGACATAAACTGAGATGACCCGTCCCACTCCATAAGGACAAATACAATAACATATGATTACATTGCGAGGTATTTGACCTCTATATGATACACTTTTATAAACATTGCATTCGTTTTTAAAAGACAAACTTTCATTTCATCGAAAGTTGACAGGTATGCATACCATTACATAATATCCAAACTATAAATGACCTAATCTGTCATTTACTTAATAATAATCTCTATTGGACTTCAACGACTCGAATGCAACGTCTTTTGAAATATGTCATGAATGACTCCAAGTAATATCTTTAAAATGGGCAAATGCATAGCGGAAGATTTTTTTCAAACCTGAGAATAAACATGCTTTCAAGTGTCAACCAAAGGGTTGGTGAGTTCATTAGTTTATCGTAATCAATCATTTCCATTATTTAAATAGACCACAAGATTTCATTTATTCTATAATCATACAATCGCAAGTGTTTAAAAATCATTCGTATGATGAACATCTGGTAATCGACATTAACATAATGCATATAGAATATCCCCGACATACTCGCAAGTATGCTATAATTTTATAGGCAATTGCAATCACCTTATTAAGATCGAAGTACTAAAGCATTCCAATTTCCAGAATGGGGTTTTTCAGGTGTAGAGACCCGTCCTAATCCATTCGGACGAGGTCCATATCGATTATAAATGATTCACAATAGTTGATTACATCGCGAGGTACTTGACCTCTATATGATACATTTTACAAACATTGCATTCGTTTTTGAAAAGACAATCTTTTATTACATCGAAAATTGACGACATGCATACCATTTCATAATATATCTTACTATAATTGACTTAATAATAATCTTGATGAACTCAACTGTAGTGACCCGAACTTTTCCATGTTTATATATATTAATTGAGATTGATATTTACATGATTAAATGTTTCCAACATGTTAAGCAATCAAACTTGTTAAGACTTGATTAATTGAAATATGTTTCATATAGACAATTGACCACCCAAGTTGACCGGTGATTCACGAACGTTAAAACTTGTAAAAACTATATGATGACATATATATGGATATATATATAGTTAACATGATACTATGATAAGTAAACATATCATTAAGTATATTAACAATGAACTACATATGTAAAAACAAGACTACTAACTTAATGATTTTTAAACGAGACATGTATGTAACGATTATCGTTGTAAAGACATTTAATGTATATATATCATATTAAGAGATATTCATACATGATAATATCATGATAATATAATAATTTAAAATCTCATTTGATATTATAAACATTGGGGTAACAACATTTAACAAGATCGTTAACCTAAAGGTTTCAAAACAACACTTACATGTAACGACTAACGATGACTTAACGACTCAGTTAAAATGTATATACATGTAGTGTTTTAATATGTATTTATACACTTTGGAAAGGCTTCAATACACTTATCAAAATACTTCTACTTAACAAAAATGCTTACAATTACATCCTCGTTCAGTTTCATCAACAATTCTACTCGTATGCACCCGTATTCGTACTCGTACAATACACAGCTTTTAGATGTATGTACTATTGGTATATATACTCCAATGATCAGCTTTTAGCAGCCCATGTGAGTCACCTAACACATGTGGGAACCATCATTTGGCAACTAGCATGAAATATCTCATAAAATTACAAAAATATGAGTAATCATTCATGACTTATTTACATGAAAACAAAATTACATATCCTTTATATCTAATCCATACACCAACGACCAAAAACACCTACAAACACTTTCATTCTTCAATTTTCTTCATCTAATTGATCTCTCTCAAGTTCTATCTTCAAGTTCTAAGTGTTCTTCATAAATTCCAAAAGTTCTAGTTTCATAAAATCAAGAATACTTTCAAGTTTGCTAGCTCACTTCCAATCTTGTAAGGTGATCATCCAACCTCAAGAAATCTTTGTTTCTTACAGTAGGTTATCATTCTAATACAAGGTAATAATCATATTCAAACTTTGGTTCAATTTCTATAACTATAACAATCTTATTTCAAGTGATGATCTTACTTGAACTTGTTTTCGTGTCATGATTCTGCTTCAAGAACTTCGAGCCATCCAAGGATCCGTTGAAGCTAAATCCATTTTTCTCTTTTCCAGTAGGTTTATCCAAGGAACTTAAGGTAGTAATGATGTTCATAACATCATTCGATTCATACATATAAAGCTATCTTATTCGAAGGTTTAAACTTGTAATCACTAGAACATAGTTTAGTTAATTCTAAACTTGTTCGCAAACAAAAGTTAATCCTTCTAACTTGACTTTTAAAATCAACTAAACACATGTTCTATATCTATATGATATGCTAACTTAATGATTTAAAACCTGGAAACACGAAAAACACCGTAAAACCGGATTTACGCCGTCGTAGTAACACCGCGGGCTGTTTTGGGTTAGTTAATTAAAAACTATGATAAACTTTGATTTAAAAGTTGTTATTCTGAGAAAATGATTTTTATTATGAACATGAAACTATATCCAAAAATTATGGTTAAACTCAAAGTGGAAGTATGTTTTCTAAAATGGTCATCTAGACGTCGTTCTTTCGACTGAAATGACTACCTTTACAAAAATGACTTGTAACTTATTTTTCCGACTATAAACCTATACTTTTTCTGTTTAGATTCATAAAATAGAGTTCAATATGAAACCATAGCAATTTGATTCACTCAAAACGGATTTAAAATGAAGAAGTTATGGGTAAAACAAGATTGGATAATTTTTCTCATTTTAGCTACGTGAAAATTGGTAACAAATCTATTCCAACCATAACTTAATCAACTTGTATTGTATATTATGTAATCTTGAGATACCATAGACACATATACAATGTTTCGACCTATCATGTCGACACATCTATATATATTTCGGAACAACCATAGACACTCTATATGTGAATGTTGGAGTTAGCTATACAAGGTTGAGGTTGATTCCAAAATATATATAGTTTGAGTTGTGATCAATACTGAGATACGTATACACTGGGTCGTGGATTGATTCAAGATAATATTTATCAATTTATTTCTGTACATCTAACTGTGGACAACTAGTTGTAGGTTACTAACAAGGACAGCTGACTTAATAAACTTAAAACATCAAAATATATTAAAAGTGTTGTAAATATATTTTGAACATACTTTGATATATATGTATATATTGTTATAGGTTCGTAAATCAACCAGTGGCCAAGTCTTACTTCCCGACGAAGTAAAAATCTGTGAAAGTGAGTTATAGTCCCACTTTTAAAATCTAATATTTTTGGGATGAGAATACATGCAGGTTTTATAAATGATTTACAAAATAGACACAAGTACGTGAAACTACATTCTATGGTTGAATTATCGAAATCGAATATGCCCCTTTTTATTAAGTCTGGTAATCTAAGAATTAGGGAACAGACACCCTAATTGACGCGAATCCTAAAGATAGATCTATTGGGCCTAACAAACCCCATCCAAAGTACCGGATGCTTTAGTACTTCGAAATTTATATCATATCCGAAGGGTGTCCCGGAATGATGGGGATATTCTTATATATGCATCTTGTTAATGTCGGTTACCAGGTGTTCACCATATGAATGATTTTTATCTCTATGTATGGGATGTGTATTGAAATATGAAATCTTGTGGTCTATTATTATGATTTGATATATATAGGTTAAACCTATAACTCACCAACATTTTTGTTGACGTTTTAAGCATGTTTATTCTCAGGTGATTATTAAGAGCTTCCGCTGTCGCATACTTAAATAAGGACGAGATTTGGAGTCCATGCTTGTATGATATTGTGTAAAAACTGCATTCAAGAAACTTATTTTGTTGTAACATATTTGTATTGTAAACCATTATGTAATGGTCGTGTGTAAACAGGATATTTTAGATTATCATTATTTGATAATATACGTAAAGCTTTTTAAACCTTTATTGATGAAATAAAGGTTATGGTTTGTTTTTAAAATGAATGCAGTCTTTGAAAAACGTCTCATATAGAGGTCAAAACCTCGCAACGAAATCAATTAATATGGAACGTTTTTAATCAATAAGAACGGGACATTTCAGTTGGTATCAGAGCGTTGGTCTTAAAGAACCAGAATTTTGCATTAGTGTGTCTTATCGAGTTTGTTAGGATGCATTAGTGAGTCTGGACTTCGACCGTGTTTACTTGAAAAATGATTGCTTAACAAATTTTGTTGGAAACTATATATTTTTAACATGTGAATATTATGTGATATATTAATCTCTTAACGCGTTTGATATTATGTGATAGACGTCTACCTCTAGAACAAGTCCCATTGACTCACCTAATAATAATGAAGAGTCAAATATAAATTGGAATGATTCGTGGACTGATT
Source organism: Rutidosis leptorrhynchoides (assembly GCF_046630445.1). Taxonomy (NCBI): domain Eukaryota; kingdom Viridiplantae; phylum Streptophyta; class Magnoliopsida; order Asterales; family Asteraceae; genus Rutidosis; species Rutidosis leptorrhynchoides. The sequence continues at coordinate 160,215,636 of NC_092343.1, read as the reverse complement.
CACAAGTTCCCAAAGAGGAACCGGAAGAAGAGTTGGAACCGGAAGAAGAATCGGAACCGGAAGAAGAATCGGAACCGGGTGAAGAAATAGAACCGGTGGGGGAAATAATAAAACGGTTAAGTAAAAGAAAATCCTCAACCAACCGACCAAGGTTAATTATGGTCAATGGTGTTTCCGCCAAGGAAGCAAAATATTGGGAGGATTACCAATTCTCCGATGAATCGGATTCCGACGAGAATTCCGATGATGTTATAGAAATTACCCCAACTGAATTTAAAAAGGCAAAAGAAAATAATAAGGGAAAGGGCATAAAAATAGAGAAATCTGATTCCAACCCCGATGAACTTTATATGTATCGTCAACCCCCAAAGTCCTTAAGTTGTAACAATGACCCGGGAACCTCTAAACCACCAGGTTTTTCTAGACCAATGTAGAAAACGACGGCTCGTATTAGGGGAACATCATATATCCCTAGAAACTTGGCAAAACGAACCAAAACCGAAGAAGAAGAAACAAGCGAGTCGGAATAAGATAGTTGTATTCGTGTGGTGTAATATATGTAATATAGTGTGCCTATGCTTTATGATATATGTAAAAATTGCTTGTATTAATAAGTATTTTTTTTATAAATCTAACTCTTGTCTATTTTACAGTATAAAAACACAAAATGGATAGACAACCCAATATTTTAAGAGACCTACCCGGAGACATGATTGATGAAATCTTGTCTAGAGTTGGTCAGAATTCTTCGGCACAACTATTTAAGGCGAGATCAGTTTGTAAGACATTCGAAGAACGTTCCAAGAATGCCTTGGTTTATAAAAGGCTTTCGTTCGAAAGATGGGGGATATCACATTGGGAAATCCATAAGTTACGATGTGTTTACTTTGACGCATATATTGCGGGGAACCCAAATGCTATTTTACGCAACGGGTTAAGAAATTATTTTGACTCAATATATCTGAATATTGGACTTCGTGATTTAGAAAAAGCGGCTAACATGCAACATAAAGAAGCATGTTATGCTTACGGATTAGTAATGTTCGCTTCTCACCAAAGTGAGAACAAGAACATCGGGCTACAACTATTAAACAAAACGTTCCCACAAGTGACGGAGTCGGTAATTAGGGTAAGAAATGAGGTTTTTAGATTATTACGGGACTGCTGGACATTACGTAACCCTCGTCCCTTTGACGACGTTACAACACGCTGTCTTATCAACGGCCATAATGGTTATGTTCCACAAGACCAAGGATGGGAAGTAGTCCTAGTAAAACCAGAATGCATGACTTGTTTCTGGACGTATGAATTACGTGTCTTTATTGCCTTTGCTGAACGACTTGTGTACTAGCTAGAATTATCTTCACAACCATCTTGTATCAAATTTATTGTGTGCTATATTTCATGCTATATGTAAAATAAGCGGTATTGTAAGTTTGTAAAATATTGTGTAAAAGTTTGAACGCGAAATATTATTATAATCAGTTTTTCATATAGAATTGTAGTAGTTGAATTGTATATTAGCTACTAAGTATGAACTTAACGGGTAGGTACTACCCGAATTTAAACTTATAAAATGCTAATATGAAGAAAAAGCTTTTATAAATGAGTTCATATTATGCTACGAAATACTATTAACTACTCTTAATATTCTGTATGATTAACTTGTTCCATTTGACTATTTTGAAGGAAATGGCACCGACTACTCGACACACCGTGAATATGAATGAAGAGGAATTCCGTACTTTTCTAGCTTCAAACATAGCTGCAGTACAGGCTGCGCTACATACCAACAATAACCTTGGATCTAGCAGTACAGGAAATCGTGTAGGATGCACCTACAAAGAATTCACTGCCTGCAAACCTTTGGAATTTGATGGAACCGAAGGACCGATCGGATTGAAACGGTGGACCGAGAAGGTCGAATCGGTGTTTGCCATAAGTAAGTGTACTGAAGAGGACAAAGTGAAGTACGCTACGCATACCTTCACAGGTTCTGCGTTAACATGGTGGAATACCTATCTAGAGCAAGTGGGACAAGACGATGCGTACGCACTACCGTGGTCAGTATTCAAGCACTTGATGAACGAGAAATACCGTCCCAGAACCGAGGTCAATAAGCTCAAGACAGAACTTAGAGGGTTACGAACCCAAGGATTTGATATTACCACGTACGAAAGACGATTCACAGAATTGTGCCTATTGTGTCCGGGAGCGTTCGAAGATGAGGAAGAGAAGATCGACGCGTTTATGAAAGGATTACCGGAAAGAATCCAAGAAGATATAAGTTCACACGAGCCCGCCTCTATACAACAGGCATGTAGAATGGCTCACAAACTAGTGAATCAGATTGAAGAAAGAATTAAAGAACAGACTGCTGAAGAGGCCAATGTGAAGCAAGTCAAAAGAAAGTGGGAGGAAAACGGTGATAAGAATCACCAATACAACAACAGCAATTACAACAATAATCGCAACAATTATCCCAACAATCGCAACATTAATCGCAACTACAACAAACGGCCCAACAACAACAACAACAACAACAACAACAACAACATCAACTACAACAATCATCCCAACAATAATAATAACCGCAACAACAACAACAATCAGAAGCAGCTATGCCAAAGGTGTGAAAAGTATCACTCGGGGTTCTGCACCAAATTTTGCAACAAGTGTAAAAGAAATGGTCATAGCAAGGCGAAGTGTGAGGTCTACGGACCAGGGGTTAATAGAACGAAAGGAACAAATGGTGTCGGAACGAGTAATGGCGGAGCAAGTAGTGTCGGAGCAAGTTATGCCAATGTAGTTTGTTATAAATGTGGAAAACCGGGCCACATTATTAGAAATTGCCCGAACCAGGAGAACACGAATGGACAAGGCCGCGGAAGAGTTTTCAATATTAATGCGGCAGAGGCACAGGAAGACCCGGAGCTTGTTACGAGTACGTTTCTTATTGACAATAAATCTGCTTACGTTTTATTTGATTCGGGTGCGGATAGAAGATATATGAGTAGAGATTTTTGTGCTAAATTAAGTTGTCCATTGACGCCTTTGGATAGTAAATTTTTACTCGAATTAGCAAATGGTAAATTAATTTCAGCAGATAATATATGTCGGAATCGAGAAATTAAACTGGTTAGCGAAACATTTAAGATTGATTTGATACCAGTAGAGTTAGGGAGTTTTGATGTGATAATCGGTATGGACTGGTTGAAAGAAGTGAAAGCAGAGATCGTTTGTTACAAAAATGCAATTCGCATTATACGAGAAAAAGGAAAACCCTTAATGGTGTATGGAGAAAAGGGCAACACGAAGCTACATCTTATTAGTAATTTGAAGGCACAAAAACTAATAAGAAAAGGTTACTATGCTGTTCTAGCACACGTCGAGAAAGTACAAACTGAAGAAAAGAGCATCAATGATGTTCCCATTGCAAAAGAATTTCCCGACGTATTTCCGAAAGAATTACCGGGATTACCCCCACATCGATCCGTTGAATTTCAAATAGATCTTGTACCAGGAGCTGCACCAATAGCTCGTGCTCCTTACAGACTCGCACCCAGCGAGATGAAAGAACTGCAAAGCCAATTACAAGAACTGTTAGAGCGTAGTTTCATTCGACCAAGCACATCACCGTGGGGAGCTCCTGTTTTGTTTGTCAAGAAGAAAGATGGTACATTCAAGTTGTGTATCGACTACCGAGAGTTGAACAAACTTACCATCAAGAACCGCTACCCACTACCGAGAATCGACGACTTATTTGATCAACTACAAGGCTCGTCTGTTTATTCAAAGATTGACTTACATTCCGGGTATCATCAAATGCGGGTGAAAGAAGATGATATTCCAAAGACTGCTTTCAGAACACGTTACGGTCATTACGAGTTTATGGTCATGCCGTTTGGTCTAACTAATGCACCAGCTGTGTTCATGGACCTTATGAACCGAGTGTGTGGACCATACCTTGACAAGTTTTTCATTGTTTTCATTGATGACATACTTATTTACTCAAAGAATGACCAAGAACACGGTGAACATTTGAGAAAGGTGTTAGAAGTATTGAGGAAGGAAGAATTGTACGCTAAGTTTTCAAAGTGTGCATTTTGGTTGGAAGAAGTTCAATTCCTCGGTCACATAGTGAACAAAGAAGGTATTAAGGTGGATCCGGCAAAGATAGAAACTGTTGAAAAGTGGGAAACCCCGAAAACTCAGAAACACATACGCCAATTTTTAGGACTAGCTGGTTACTACAGAAGGTTCATCCAAGACTTTTCCAGAATAGCAAAACCCTTGACTGCATTAACGCATAAAGGGAAGAAATTTGAATGGAATGATGAACAAGAGAAAGCGTTTCAGTTATTGAAGAAAAAGCTAACTACGGCACCAATATTGTCATTGCCTGAAGGGAATGATGATTTTGTGATTTATTGTGACGCATCAAAGCAAGGTCTCGGTTGTGTATTAATGCAACGAACGAAGGTGATTGCTTATGCGTCTAGACAATTGAAGATTCACGAACAAAATTATACGACGCATGATTTGGAATTAGGCGCGGTTGTTTTTGCATTAAAGACTTGGAGGCACTACTTATATGGGGTCAAAAGTATTATATATACCGACCACAAAAGTCTTCAACACATATTTAATCAGAAACAACTGAATATGAGGCAGCGTAGGTGGATTGAATTATTGAATGATTACGACTTTGAGATTCGTTACCACCCGGAGAAGGCAAATGTGGTAGCCGATGCCTTGAGCAGGAAGGACAGAGAACCCATTCGAGTAAAATCTATGAATATAATGATTCATAATAACCTTACTACTCAAATAAAGGAGGCGCAACAAGGAGTTTTAAAAGAGGGAAATTTAAAGGATGAAATACCCAAAGGATCGGAGAAGCATCTTAATATTCGGGAAGACGGAACCCGGTATAGGGCTGAAAGGATTTGGGTACCAAAATTTGGAGATATGAGAGAAATGGTACTTAGAGAAGCTCATAAAACCAGATACTCAATACATCCTGGAACGGGGAAGATGTACAAGGATCTCAAGAAACATTTTTGGTGGCCGGGTATGAAAGCCGATGTTGCTAAATACGTAGGAGAATGTTTGACGTGTTCTAAGGTCAAAGCTGAGCATCAGAAACCATCAGGTCTACTTCAACAACCCGAAATCCCGGAATGGAAATGGGAAAACATTACCATGGATTTCATCACTAAATTGCCAAGGACTGCAAGTGGTTTTGATACTATTTGGGTAATAGTTGATCGTCTCACCAAATCAGCACACTTCCTGCCAATAAGAGAAGATGATAAGATGGAGAAGTTAGCACGACTGTATTTGAAGGAAGTCGTCTCCAGACATGGAATACCAATTTCTATTATCTCTGATAGGGATGGTAGATTTATTTCAAGATTCTAGCAGACATTACAACAAGCATTAGGAACTCGTCTAGACATGAGTACTGCCTATCATCCACAAACTGATGGGCAGAGTGAAAGGATGATACAAACGCTTAAAGACATGCTACGAGCATGTGTTATTGATTTCGGAAACAGTTGGGATCGACATCTACCTTTAGCAGAATTTTCCTACAACAACAGCTACCATTCAAGCATTGAGATGGCCCCGTTTGAAGCACTTTATGGTAGAAAGTGCATGTCTGCAATTTGTTGGAGTGAAGTGGGGGATAGACATATTACGGGTCCGGAGATTATACAAGAAACTACCGAGAAGATCATCCAAATTCAACAACGGTTGAAAACCGCCCAAAGTCGACAAAAGAGCTACGCTGACATTAAAAGAAAAGATATAGAATTTGAAATTGGAGAGATGGTCATGCTTAAAGTTGCACCTTGGAAAGGCGTTGTTCGATTTGTTAAACGAGGGAAATTAAATCCAAGGTATATTAGACCATTCAAGATTATTGATCGTGTTGGACCAGTAGCTTACCGACTTGAGATACCTCAACAACTCGCGGCTGTACATAACACTTTCCATGTCTCGAATTTGAAGAAATTTTTTGCTAAAGAAGATCTCACTATTCCATTAGATGAAATCCAAATCAACGAAAAACTTCAATTCATCGAAGAACTCGTCAAAATAATGGATCGTGAGGTTAAAAGACTTAAGCAAAACAAGATACCAATAGTTAAGGTTCGATGGAATGCTCGTAGAGGACCCGAGTTTACCTGGGAGCGTGAAGATCAGATGAAGAAGAAATACCCGCATCTATTTCCAGAAGATTCGTCAACACCTTCAACAGCTTAAAATTTCGGGACGAAATTTATTTAACGGGTAGGTACTGTAGTGACCCGAACTTTTCCATGTTTATATATATTAATTAAGATTGATATTTACATGATTAAATGTTTCCAACATGTTAAGCAATCAAACTTGTTAAGACTTGATTAATTGAAATATGTTTCATATAGACAATTGACCACCCAAGTTGACCGGTGATTCACGAACGTTAAAACTTGTAAAAACTATATGATGACATATATATGGATATATATATAGTTAACATGATACTATGATAAGTAAACATATCATTAAGTATATTAACAATGAACTACATATGTAAAAACATGACTACTAACTTAATGATTTTTAAACGCGACATATATGTAACGATTATCGTTGTAAAGACATTTAATGTATATATATCATATTAAGAGATATTCATACATGATAATATCATGATAATATAATAATTTAAAATCTCATTTGATATTATAAACATTGGGTTAACAACATTTAACAAGATCGTTAACCTAAAGGTTTCAAAACAACACTTACATGTAACTACTAACGATGACTTAACGACTCAGTTAAAATGTATATACATGTAGTGTTTTAATATGTATTTATACACTTTGGAAAGACTTCAATACACTTATCAAAATACTTCTACTTAACAAAAATGCTTACAATTACATCCTCGTTCAGTTTCATCAACAATTCTACTCGTATGCACCCGTATTCGTACTCGTACAATACACAGCTTTTAGATGTATGTACTATTGGTATATACACTCCAATGATCAGCTCTTAGCAGCCCATGTGAGTCACCTAACACATGTGGGAACCATCATTTGGCAACTAGCATGAAATATCTCATAAAATTACAAAAATATGAGTAATCATTCATGACTTATTTACATGAAAACAAAATTACATATCCTTTATATCTAATCCATACACCAACGACCAAAAACACCTACAAACACTTTAATTCTTCAATTTTCTTCATCTAATTGATCTCTCTCAAGTTCTATCTTCAAGTTCTAAGTGTTCTTCATAAATTCCAAAAGTTCTAGTTTCATAAAATCAAGAATACTTTCAAGTTTGCTAGCTCACTTCCAATCTTGTAAGGTGATCATCCAACCTCAAGAAATCTTTGTTTCTTACAGTAGGTTATCATTCTAATACAAGGTAATAATCATATTCAAACTTTGGTTCAATTTCTATAACTATAACAATCTTATTTCAAGTGATGATCTTACTTGAACTTGTTTTCGTGTCATGATTCTGCTTCAAGAACTTCGAGCCATCCAAGGATCCGTTGAAGCTAAATCCATTTTTCTCTTTTCCAGTAGGTTTATCCAAGGAACTTAAGGTAGTAATGATGTTCATAACATCATTCGATTCATACATATAAAGCTATCTTATTCGAAGGTTTAAACTTGTAATCACTAGAACATAGTTTAGTTAATTCTAAACTTGTTCGCAAACAAAAGTTAATCCTTCTAACTTGACTTTTAAAATCAATTAAACACATGTTCTATATCTATATGATATGCTAACTTAATGATTTAAAACCTGGAAACACGAAAAACACCGTAAAACCGGATTTACGCCGTCGTAGTAACACCGCGGGCTGTTTTGGGTTAGTTAATTAAAAACTATGATAAACTTTGATTTAAAAGTTGTTATTATGAGAAAATGATTTTTATTATGAACATGAAACTATATCCAAAAATTATGGTTAAACTCAAAGTGGAAGTATGTTTTCTAAAATGGTCATCTAGACGTCGTTCTTTCGACTGAAATGACTACCTTTACAAAAATGACTTGTAACTTATTTTTCCGACTATAAACCTATACTTTTTCTGTTTAGATTCATAAAATAGAGTTCAATATGAAACCATAGCAATTTGATTCACTCAAAACGGATTTAAAATGAAGAAGTTATGGGTAAAACAAGATTGGATAATTTTTCTCATTTTAGCTACGTGAAAATTGGTAACAAATCTATTCCAACCATAACTTAATCAACTTGTATTGTATATTATGTAATCTTGAGATACCATAGACACGTATACAATGTTTCGACCTATCATGTCGACACATCTATATATATTTCGGAACAACCATAGACACTCTATATGTGAATGTTGGAGTTAGCTATACAGGGTTGAGGTTGATTCCAAAATATATATAGTTTGAGTTGTGATCAATACTGAGATACGTATACACTGGGTCGTGGATTGATTCAAGATAATATTTATCGATTTATTTCTGTACATCTAACTGTGGACAACTAGTTGTAGATTACTAACGAGGACAGCTGACTTAATAAACTTAAAACATCAAAATATATTAAAAGTGTTGTAAATATATTTTGAACATACTTTGATATATATGTATATATTGTTATAGGTTCGTAAATCAACCAGTGGCCAAGTCTTACTTCCCGACGAAGTAAAAATCTGTGAAAGTGAGTTATAGTCCCACTTTTAAAATCTAATATTTTTGGGATGAGAATACATGCAGGTTTTATAAATGATTTACAAAATAGACACAAGTACGTGAAACTACATTCTATGGTTGAATTATCGAAATCGAATATGCCCCTTTTTATTAAGTCTGGTAATCTAAGAATTAGGGAACAGACACCCTAATTGACGCGAATCCTAAAGATAGATCTATTGGGCCTAACAAACCCCATCCAAAGTACCGGATGCTTTAGTACTTCGAAATTTATATCATATCCGAAGGGTGTCCCGGAATGATGGGGATATTCTTATATATGCATCTTGTTAATGTCGGTTACCAGGTGTTCACCATATGAATGATTTTTATCTCTATGTATGGGATGTGTATTGAAATATGAAATCTTGTGGTCTATTATTATGATTTGATATATATAGGTTAAACCTATAACTCACCAACATTTTTGTTGACGTTTTAAGCATGTTTATTCTCAGGTGATTATTAAGAGCTTCCGCTGTCGCATACTTAAATAAGGACGAGATTTGGAGTCCATGCTTGTATGATATTGTGTAAAAACTGCATTCAAGAAACTTATTTTGTTGTAACATATTTGTATTGTAAACCATTATGTAATGGTCGTGTGTAAACAGGATATTTTAGATTATCATTATTTGATAATATACGTAAAGCTTTTTAAACCTTTATTGATGAAATAAAGGTTATGGTTTGTTTTTAAAATGAATGCAGTCTTTGAAAAACGTCTCATATAGAGGTCAAAACCTCGCAACAAAATCAATTAATATGGAACGTTTTTAATCAATAAGAACGGGACATTTCATCAACGACTCGAATGCAACGTCTTTTGAAACATGTCATGAATGACTCCAAGTAATATCTCTAAGATGAGCAAATGCACAGCGGAAGATTTCTTTCGTATATGAGAATAAACATGCTTTAAAGTGTCAACCAAAAGGTTGGTGAGTTCATTAGTTTAACATAAATAATCATTTCCATCATTTTAATAGACCACAAGATTTCTCATAAATAAACGTCCCATGCATAGAGACAAAAATATCATTCATATGGATTAAACACCTGGTAACCGACATTAACAAGATGCATATATAAGAATATCCCCATCATTCCGGGACACCCTTCGGATATGATATAAATTTCGAAGTACTAAAGCATCCGGTACTTTGGATGGGGTTTGTTAGGCCCAATAGATCTATCTTTAGGATTCACGTCAATTAGGGTGTCTGTTCCCTAATTCTTAGATTACCAGACTTAATAAAAAGGGGCATATTCGATTTCGATAATTCAACCATAGAATGTAGTTTCACGTACTTGTGTCTATTTTGTAAATCATTTATAAAAGCAGCGCATGTATTCTCAGTCCCAAAAATATATATTGCAAAAGCATTTAAAAAGGGAATAATGAAACTCACCTAATGTATTTTGTAGTAAAAATACATATGACTATATTGAACAACTGAACAATGCAGGGTTGGCCTTGGATTCACGAACCTATATCATTTATATATATATATATATATATATGTATATATATATATATATGTATATATATATATATATGTATATATATATATATATATATATATATATATATATATATATATATATATATATATATATTAAAACATATACTTGTAACTGAATAAATCTATATATTATTATTAATGATGTAATTGTTATATTTAATAATTTATAAATTTCCTTATTTATTTATAAAATTTCAATTTGTACATAATAATATAAAAAATAGTTAAGTTTGTATATTAAGTATATATATATATATATATATATATATATATATATGTATATATGTATATATATGTATATATGTATATATATGTATATATATATATATGTATATATATGTATATATATATATATATATATATATATATATATATATATATATATATATATATATATATATATATCGTTTGTTTATTGAGAATAGTAATCATAATAATTCTAAAATAATATTTGTAAAGGTAAGTATGATAATTTTGATTATACTTAATATTAATGATAAGATATTAATATTAATAATTTTAATAGTGATAATAATAATGATAGAATTATTTAATCATGGTATTACTAATAATTACGACAATACTAGTATTAGAAATGTTAATGATACTATATGATAATGATAAAAGTTATAATAAGGTTAATAAATAATTAATGATTTTGATAACGATTTTTAATACTATGTTATATTATAATAACAATGATATCAATAATTATAGTAATTCTGTTATTTTCATTAAATCATAATCTAATTAAAATTTTAACTTAATCAGTTCCATAATAATATTTATATTCAAGATTTTATAATTGTAATCCTAACATTATCATTAAAACATTTATATTCATAATAATAATCATAATCTTCGCATTTAATTTCTAAGCTAGTGACTAAAATTTCTATAACATCAATTTGTAATTCTAATCATGATAATAGTAATAATTATATTAATAGTTGTCTTATAAAATTTGTAGTAATGATAATAATAATAATATTTAGTGGTAATACTAATAATGATAATGATTATAATATTAGTAATAATAACAATTAATAATAATTATATTGATTCATCATAATAATATTATCAATAATATTTAATAATAATAATAATAATAATAATAATAATAATAATAATAATAATAATAATAATAATAATAATAATAAAAGATAAAAACCACTACCTCTCAAAATAGGCTGAAAAAGAAAGAGATGCCACCAGTGGGACTCGAACCCTCGACCTCTCGAAAACCCGAAAACACCCATTACCACTGATCCGTTTTCTGTTTTCTCTATTATATTAAACTCAAATTATATTTAACTATCTCCTATCTGATTCCCCCAATTTAGTTAATCTGTCATCTCTGTTATCTCCTTCTTCCTCTTTTTCTTTATGAGTTCAATCGACCAAAATTATTCAAAGCATCACCACCATAATTTCGATACATCAAATAATCATAAACAATCAATATTTCAATGTGTATATTATTAGAAAACGAAAGAAGAAAAAAAAAATGGAAACTGTTACTGCAGTCGCGAAAAAAAAAATATGAAAACTTGATTTTTAATTTTTGGACAGAATTAAGTTATGATTATCACATGAAATTTGTAATATATCATTAATAAAACCTCTTGGAACAATCAATTGATCCTAAATCCTAAAAACAAACTCGAATTCGATCACAAAAGATTTGTTGACTTTTTAAATTTGAAATTTGACTCTTCAAATTCGAGTTCGATTTAGCGAATTAAAACTTGAGAATTTGAAGAAATATTCACGACATAAATCAGAACTCCTCTGCATTTCTACTTCTCTTCAATTGGTTTCGAATCAGATTAAAGGTTTGATGGGTTTGAGTTTATAAATATCGGTTGTGCGTTCTTTTCTTTTTTTTATCTGTTTTCTCTCCTTCAAATGGCAGCCATCCAAGTGGGTTTATATGATTAATTGAATGATGGTAGCAAAAACTAAAAGATCTCAATTTTGATTTGTAGGGTTCCAGTAGTCACGAGTTATACAGAGGAAGAAGAAAAACAAAAAAAAAAATATAAAGTTGAGAGGGATGGTTACCAGTATTTGCGTTTACCTATCAGATTTATATTGTATTTTAATTTAATATTAATAATTATTAATTACTAACATATAATAATAATAATCATATAATAATAATTATTATTGATAATAATTATTAATTTTGTTGTTAATAATGATATTAATAATAATGAATACAATATTTATAATATTAATACATAATAATAGTAATAATAATAACTGATAATATTCAATCTACAATTATAATATATACATAAAACTAATGTTGATATTGATATTAGTATTAATAATGATATATTTTAACTTGCATTATATATTATTATATATATCATATACACATTCTATAATAATTTATATTAGGTATTAAATTTTTATATATTTTAGTATATATTGATATACATATATTAATAATTAAGTATAGATTTCTTAAATATATACTGTATATAATTATGTTTTAAATAACAACCTTTATATATTAAATATATATATTGAATCAAATAAACCTAAAGTATAACATTATACGTTTAATACATTGTTAACGTTGACATATCATGTTCGAAATCACTTATGTTCAATATACTCTAAATATTCAAAATAACAAGTTTTAGTTATTTTAAGTTATCTTAGATCCTATAATAGTTTATTAATATATTTAATTTATTATTTCTAATTATTTACATATATAAATATAATTATCTATGCATATATTTCTGTTTACAATTAGAGGTTCATGAATCGTCGGAAATAATCAAGGATTAAATGTCTCCATGTAAATAGTTCTAAAATTTTGAGACTCAACGTTATAGACTTTGCTTATCGTGTCGGAAATATATATAAAGATTAAAGTTTAAATTTGGTCGGAAATTTCCGGGTTGTCACAGTAGCTACCCATTAAAGAAATTTCGTCCAGAAATTTGATTGAGATGGTCATGGTTAACAATAAAAATGTTTTCATGACGAATGAATTGATAAATAGAGTTTTATCATCATTGAGTAATATGGATAAAATGATTCGATTAATCGAAGCGTATGAATGAAGCTATCACAAAAGATTGAGATAAAGAAATGGAGATTTTCCATAACTTTTGACGTAGTCACGATTGAATTCCGGAATTCAAGGAATTTAAACAAAAATCTTTGGAAATCTAAAAGATTTGATTCTTCGGGATTTAAGGAAATTAGGATCTCTTTAATTAAATGCTGTCATCTGTCTCGATTGTTACGTCTGATTTTTCCTTTATAAATTAAACTCTTCCGTTCCATCATTCTCACTATTCCTATACTTTATTTCTTAGTTCATACATCAAAAAGATTGTGAAAATACTTAATACAGTTCTAATCCTTGATATTTTTCTAATTATCATTTTTGTCATCCTTCTTTTCAATCTTCCACCAGAAAAATCTGTTTACTTCCACCATTACCTTGGGGTGATACTATTCTTGATTATACCGTATCTTTATATTGCTATTCGTATTAATATCCACGGTTTGTAACCTCCGGGTTGTTATTGAGCTTTATATTTTCTCTTATATTTCGAAATCCCTGCTTCTGTTTTCTATAATCATTGTCGTCCACAGTTAATGCTCTCTCCTATTTTGCTGCGATTTATACTCCAATTTTCTATTTCTTTTGGAGTTTTGACCCTTCGCTTCTTCTTTTTACGATTGGACATCTCTGGTAATGGTCCAGAATTCGTAGATATGGAGTTTCGAATGAATTTAATTTTCTAAACAAGAAAGAACGTTATAGCACGATTTGATTTGTCAAATTACCAGAATCACTGAGAATAGAACTATCAAGAATATATTTTCTTGATATGTTCAGAAGTTAATCAAAATGAAAGAGTTATGTAACATGACACATGATGATGTTATAATCTGTGAATCATCATGTTCCATTTAGAAACTCAGCATGACTTACTGTAATACAATCACGTTGATCAAGTGTCATTATATTATATTAACTCATGCATCAGTTCCCAACATTACTTCAATAACATTCATATTTTAAGCTCAAAAGTTTATAGAATATAGAAACTAACAGTTTCTATATGATGTAACACTGATAGCACGAAGAGATTAATGATTTTAGATAAGAACAGTTATGAAAATATCTTCAGAAATATGGAGGATATTTATAATGAAAGATACGATGATATCTTGGAATTTCTAATATCGATGGATGATGAAGAAGATTTATTCGTAAGGGTTTAGATTCGGAAGCATGGTATTCGCTAAAGATTTCATCAGAAATAGAATCATTTGGATTCTTTGAAGTCAAACTTATTCTTTGTGATTTGTCCATAGCTTCCTTCATAGTTTCGCATAATCCGCTTTACGGTACTAAATTTTCTATTGAGTGTTTCCGATACTCCATTCTTTATCATCAAACTTTCGACAGTTAAGGTCGTGTACAGTTTGTGCTGCTGTATTCAGCTTTTTCAGAATTTGTGGTATTAATTTGTAGATCGGGTGCTTTTCAAAATTTCAGAATGGAAGATCATAATTCTAAGAGATAAATGTTATATGTTTACATATAACCATTGATCTAGACATGCTGCGAGATTTCAAAATACTGATTGCTGATTCTCGGTATTTGGTACGGCAATTCTCGTTACAAGGTGCGGATGAGTACATGATGAGACTTCAATAGATAAATTTAGTGATTTGTCAGAGAGATTTAAACCAAGGAGCGACGAGGTTGCTGGTACATCTGCTGGTAAAAGGGTGGAATATAATAAAAGGTTCCCCGGTAACAATAAAAGAGTACACATATAAATCAAGGTTATAATAAGGTTGTTTCAAATGAAAAGTCAAAGTTGACTTGCTGGAGATGTGACAAAATTTGCTAATTTGGAAAGGGATTGCAAAGTTATTTTGGGTAATAATAACACTAAGAAATTAGCATAGCTACGTTTTAAACGTTTACTCAGTTGCCGAGAGTTTCTCAGGTAAAAAGTTATATGCATCAATCTTTTCTTCCGTAGATGAAATGCGGTTGGTTCATCCTCTCGATTGAGGTGTTTTCAAGAATTACGAAAGGTTTGGACGCAGATGGTAATCGTCAAGATACAAATGAGGTTTTAGGGTGAAATCAAGTGGCAAACTTGAAGATTTGTTTAGTTTCATATGTTATAATCAATATTTTAATTCATTTTAATTGTCCAATGTTAGTAGTCCTCGATTGATAGTCCACAGTTAGCAATTCAACAATTCATATATAATTTAATATATAATATTCGAATTAATTAATACGTATCGTGACCCGCATTCGTCTCAGACTCGATCACAACTCAAACTATATATATTATTGTAGAACCAACCTCAACCCTGTATAGAGAACTCGATCATTACTGCATATAGAGTGTCTACGGTGATTCCAAATTATATATATAGATGCGTCGATATGATATGTCAAAACCTTGTATACGTGTCCCGATATTTAAAGTGCGTAAAATAAATAACAGAAAATAAATGACGATAAATAAAGTGCGTAAAGTAAATAGCAGAAATTAAATGACGATAAATAAAATTGCAAGAATTTAAATTGCGATAAATTAATTGCAATAAATAAAATGTAATCAGTTAACTAGGAACAGTTAGCTTGGATTTTATTAGCGTGGATTCTTAACAAAATTTCTCATAGTTAATTTGTTTGTTTCTAACAAATTTTTATTTTATCAAATGTTTTCTTCATTATGCCACTTGTTGGATTCTGATAGATCAAAATCCAAATATGAAATTGAATGAAAATGGTTATTCTGCGGTGAACAGATACGTATATCGGTGAGTGCAAATAGGATACTAAATGACTGTTGAATCAGCTTTGACGAATGTACAGTGTAACTTATTAAGGTAAAATCTAAATATTCCTCGGGTATTACCTACCCGTTAAAATATTTTCACCATTAACAGTTTGTTCAAAAGAATTTTTAATTACAATCTTTATGAAAATATATATACCTATATATTTTCTTCAGATATAAACATGGATTTAATGAGTCAATATGATATTAAACTCATTTGATTTACCGTTAGAATAAGAATATATAATCTCTAAAACATTAGAGATTATATAATCATCATGTCGAACGAAGATAAATGATGTAGAACGATTCATAGATTGATGATTATGCTCGAGATACATAATGAGATGTTGAGGCATAGATTGTTGATGGTACTGGTGCCGTTATTGATGGTACTGTTGGTGTCGATGATGTTGCTGAAGCTGGTATGTGTTGCACCATATTTTCCAAGGCTACAACTCGGGCGCGAAGCTCGTTGACTTCTTATATTATTCCGGGATGATTGTCGGTTGAAACGAGTGGATGAATAAGGTTTTGAATTTGAGATAGTATATAATCATGGCGATATATTCGGGTAATGAGTGTGAACATAGTGTTTCGGATTGGTTCGCCGGTGAATGCTTCAGGTTCTTCGTCAAAACGTGAATTTGGTTGATGGAAAGGATCGCCTTCTTTTCGTCTCCAATGATTTAGTAGGCTACGAACCCATCAAATGAATTGGTTGATTCATTCTAGGACACTGCTTTCGGAGCTTAGGTGAAACTTCATATCGGAATAGTTGTCGGAATTCGAGGAATTCGAACTGGTTGAGGGATTCATCTCGTACAATCAGATGAAGGATTTTTGATAAGAAATAGATTATAGAATGTAGATTAGTACCCTGCAATACATAGTTTATATATGCATATATAATACTAAAATTCCATAAGTTACGGAGGAATCTACGGAAGCTGTCAGGCAAAGGTAACAATAACAGATACGCTAAGATATGAATTTATCTATACACTGTCTATGCAATAGAGGCAGTAAGACATGTCCAGACTAAGAATGATAAGCAGATAATTTCCTAAGGATGATAAGCAGATGATTTCTGACACAAAATGATAAGCAAAACTTTTGACATGCAGACACGGTCGAAGTCCAGACTCACTAATGCATCTTAATAACTACTAGTTAGACACACTAATGCAAGACCTGGTTCGCTAAGACCACCGCTCTGATACGAACTGTAGAGACCCATCCTAATCCATCCGGACGAGGTCCATATCGATTATAAACGATTCACAACAGTTGATTACATCGCAAGGTACTTGACCTCTATATGATACATTTTACAAACATTGCATTTGTTTTTGAAAAGATAGTCTTTCATTAGATCGAAAGATGACAACATGCATACCATTTCATAATATATCTTACTATAATTGACTTAATAATAATCTTGATGAAATCAACGACTCGAATGCAACGTCTTTTGAAACATGTCATGAATGACTCCAAGTAATATCTCTAAGATGAGCAAATGCACAGCGGAAGATTTCTTTCGTATATGAGAATAAACATGCTTTAAAGTGTCAACCAAAAGGTTGGTGAGTTCATTAGTTTAACATAAATAATCATTTCTATCATTTTAATAGACCACAAGATTTCTCATAAATAAACGTCCCATGCATAGAGACAAAAATATCATTCATATGGATTGAACACCTGGTAACCGACATTAACAAGATGCATATATAAGAATATCCCCATCATTCCGGGACACCCTTCGGATATGATATAAATTTCGAAGTACTAAAGCATCCGGTACTTTGGATGGGGTTTGTTAGGCCCAATAGATATATCTTTAGGATTCGCGTCAATTAGGGTGTCTGTTCCCTAATTCTTAGATTACCAGACTTAATAAAAAAGGCATATTCGATTTCGATAATTCAACCATAGAATGTAGTTTCACGTACTTGTGTCTATTTTGTAAATCATTTATAAAAGCAGAGCATGTATTCTCAGTCCCAAATATATTGCAAAAGCATTTAAAAAGGGAATAATGAAACTCACCTAATGTATTTTGTAGTAAAAATACATATGACTATATTGAACAACTGAACAATGCAGGTTTGGCTTTGGATTCACGAACCTATATCATATATATATATATATATATATATATATATATATATATATATATATATATATATATATATATATATATATATATATATATTGTTATAATTCAGTAGGCTTATAACTACCTTTAGTGGTTCTTGACTGTAGAAGGTATATAGAGATAGAGATACTGTAAAACGGAGAAAACAAAGGTTGAACAAAAGGTATGAGTAATTGGTTTTTTATTTATAGAAAAATGTACAATGAGAGTTTGGTGGCATTTGGAATCTAGAGAGAGAGAGAGTGTGTTTTTTGTTAACCAAAAAATACATACCATAAACTCTAACTCAACACACCTATTTATACTCAAAAAAATATACTATGCAATATCTATAATAATAATAAAATTATCATTCAATTATTACTTTTATAACACTCCCCCTTGGATGATAATTTTATTAGTGAATAACTAGTACTGCCTCGTTAAAAACCTTGCTAAAGAAAACCCTTTGGGATAAAACTTTAGCTAAGGGAAAAAGAGTGCAGCATAGAGTTGACTCCCCCTCAAGTAGGCAACGCCTGAGTTGTTACATCTTCTGAACATGCCTCATACCAATATTATGAATGTGTGTTCTGAAAATAGCAGTTGGAAGTGCTTTGGTGAAAAAGGTCAGCAGAGTTTTTGCTGGACTGAACATATCTCATTTCAATCTGGTTGTCCTTAATGAGATTTTGAGTGTATGAGAAGAATCTAGGAGGTATGTGTTTTGTTCGGTCACTTTTGATATACCCTTCTTTCATCTGTGTTATGCAAGCTACATTATCTTGATAGATAGTTGTTGGACTTTTATCGCGTTATAGTCCACAAGAATCAGTAATGAGTTGTGTCATGGATCTCAACCAAAAACATTCCCGAGTAGCTTCATGTAATGCAATCACTTCGGCATGATTTGATGATGTTGCAACAAGTGTTTGTTTTTGAGAACGCCATGATATTGCGGTACCTCCATTTAGGAATACATATCCATTTTGAGATTTAGCTTTATGTGGATCAGATAAATAACTTGCATCTGCATAACCAACCAAATCTTGTTTCGATTCGTTAGAATAAAATAATCCTAAATCAGTAGTTCCTCGAAGGTATCGAAATATGTGTTTGATCCCATTCCAGTGTCTTTTGGTAGGAGCTGAGCTGAACCTTGCCAACAAATTAACTGCAAAAGAAATGTCAGGTCTTGTACAATTTGTAAGATACATAAGAGCTCCAATTACACTAAGATATGGTACTTCTGGTCCTAGGATATCTTCATGATCTTCACAGGGACGAAATGGATCAGTGTCAACATTAAGTGATCTAATAACCATAGGAGTACTTAATGGTTTTGCATTGTCCATATTAAAACGTTTTAAAATCTTTTCAGTATATGTTGTTTGATGTACAAGTAAACCATTAGGCATATGTTCAATTTGTAAACCAAGGCAATACTTGGTTTTTCCGAGATCTTTCATTTCAAATTCTTTCTTTAGAAGTTGAATGGCTTCATGGATCTCTTTATTTGTACCTATGATATTAAGATCATCAACATAAACAGCTATGATCACATATCCGGATGTTGTTTTCTTAATGAAAACACATGGGCAAATAAGATTATTGGTATACCCTTTGCTTATAAAGTAATCACTTAATCGTTTATACCACATGCGACCCGATTGTTTCAACCCATATAAAGACCTTTGTAACTTGATTGAGTACATTTCTTTGGGTTTTGCATTGGTTGCTTCTGATACCTTAAATCCTTCAGGTATCTTCATATATATATCACTATCAAGTGATCCATAAAGATAAGCAGTCACAACATCCATGAGATGCATTTCTAAATTTTTAGAAACTGCCAGGCTGATTAAGTATCTAAAAGTAATTGCATCCATAACAGGAGAATAAGTTTCCTCATAATCAATTCCTGGTCTTTGAGAAAAACCTTGAGCTACAAGTCTAGCTTTATACCTTGTAACTTCATTTTTCTCATTTCTTTTTCGCACAAAAACCCATCTATATCCCACAGGTTTCACATCTTTAGGTGTGAGAATGATAGATCCGAAAACTTTTCTTTTATTGAGCGATTCAAATTCAGCTCGTATTGCTCCTTTCCAATGATCCCAATCATGTCTATTTTGACATTCTATGACAGATTTTGGTTCTGGATCATCATCATCATTCATGATGTCATATGCAACATTATATGAAAATATCTCATCAAGATTTTTCATTTCATTTCGGTTCCATAATATTTTTGAATGTGCATAATTGGTTGAAAATTCCGTATTGACATCATCAATCTCCTCTGCAGAAGGAGTATTGATTTGTAGTTCTTCTTGAACACTTTATTTTACCTCATTATCAGCTGATTTTCTTTTTCGAGGATTTTTATCTTTGGAACCAATTGGTCTCCCACGTTTCTGGCGTGGCAAAGACTCAAGAATGACATTATTGCCAGTTTTTGGAATTTCAATTCGAGCTGGAGCATTTGCTGCTGGTATATATGATTTAGTCACTCTTTTTGTATCTGTAAATGCATCAGGCAATTTATTCGCAAGTTCTTGCATATGCATTATTTTTTGAACTTCGGTCTCGCATTCTTTTGTGCGAGGATCAAGATACATTAATTGAGGTTCACACCATGAAACATCATTTTCTTTATTTTTTATTTCTCCCCCTAATCTAGGGAATAATGTTTCATTAAAGTGACAATCAGCAAAACGTGCTGTAAAAACATCACCCGTCATGGGTTCAATATATCTTATTATTGAAGATGTTTCATATCCAACATATATTTCCATCCTTCTTTGAGGACCCATTTTAGTGCGTTGTGGTGGTGCGATAGGGACATAAACCTCACAACCAAATGTTCTAAGATAGAAAATATTTGGCTATCGACCAAAATTAAGTTGGTAATGGAGAATATTTATGACTTGCACTTGGTTTAATGCGAATTAATGTCGCATCATGTAAATTTACATGTCCCCATATAAATATTGAGAGTTTTGTACTCATTTCCAATTGTCTAGTTATTAGCTGCAAGCGTTTATCTATTGATTCAGCTAAACCAATTTTTGTGTATGCACATGAGCAACTGGATGTTCAACAACAATTTCTGTAGACATATAATAATCATTAAATGCTTGAGATGTTAACTCACCAGCATTATAAAGTCTCATCCTTTTTAATGGTGTAATCAGAATAATGTGTTCTCAATTTAATAATTTGTGCAAGAAACTTTGCAAATGCCATATTACGGCTTGATAACACACAAACATGAGACCATGCGTTAGATGCGTCTATTAGAAAAATGGTCCACATGATGGATGAATTGGTCCATATATATCCCCTTGAATTCTTTCAAGAAACATTGGTGATTATTTCTCAATGTGCTTTTCATTAATCGCCATATGTGATTTTCATTAATCACCATATGTGCTTTTTCGTTAATCACTATATGTGCTTTTCATTAATCACCATATGTGATTTTCATTAATCACCATATGTGATTTTCATTAATCACCATATGTGCTTTTCATCATATATCATTTTCACCATATGCGCTTTTAATCATATGTGCTGCGCTTTTCGTCATATGCACTTTTCATTATATGCGCTTTTAATTATATGCGCTGCGCTTTTCATCATATGCGCTTTTTATCATATGCGCTTTTAATCCTATGCGCTTTTCAGTGCTACATAGATATTTCTCATTTTCGATTATCATTGACTGATAATCATATCCATTATGATATATGTCATAACCCGTCCTTAACCATAAGAACGCGTTAGATAACGTATGATTTCATTGCGAGGTATTGACCTCTATATGAGACATTTTTGAAAGAAAACTGCATATATTTTACATTACAAACCATAACCATTATTTTTGTTACAAGCTTAAGACAATAAAAAGAAGATTAACGTTTAGCGATAATCTTCGACTTACAAACTTTACAAATGATGACAACAACACGGTTTCTAGCATATTTTACAATGCAACATCTTGGATATGCAGTTTTATTTTTGACACAAACATGCGTACGCAAGATCCTGGTTAGATCCAACATGATACAGCGGAAGCTTTAGAAATCACCTGAGAATAGACATGTTTTAAAAAGGTCAACATAAAGTTGGTGAGATATAGGTTTAATGCCGGCAGCAATATATATATATAGACCACAAGATTTCGTATATAAACAGTTTAATAAAAGTATTCTAAGTGGTTGAGCACTCGGTAACCATACTTAACATTTTCACGTCGCATATTCCCTTTAATATGAAATCTTACTACACCGTACCAAGTGTAGTCACAAAACGAAGTACTGTGCAACCGTTGAATACTGGTCGTCCAGTCCGGTTGGGGTTGTCAGGCCCGATAGATCTATCAACAGGATTCGCGTTTACAATACCGCTGTAAATATTAGTTACCAAGCTACAGGGAAGTATGCCAGTGGTACAACTCAACGTAGAATATATTTTTCAGTTACTTGTGTCCATAGCGTAAAACATAAAGTACATGTATTCTCATCCCGAAATATTTAGAGTTTAAAAGTGGGACTATATACTCACTTTTGTCTTGATGATATAAATAATTTGACTCGGTCTTCCGGTTGATATCACGAACCTATCCATATATAATATATCAATATGTTTTCATTTTAAACAAACGTTATATATATATACTTGTTATACTTTTAATACTTTGAATATTTCCTTAGTCCGAAGTTAGCAGTCCGAGGTTAGCAATTCAATTTTTAATGGTTCATTTTTAGATGTTTAATATACCCGCAATGAATAAATACAACCCCCAACGAAATAAATAAAACTCCCGTAAAACCCCATCATAAATGTATTGGTCGAGATTAATCTTGACCCATGGTACCGGTGTTGTCAAATGACGTGTTGCGTACAATCATGGGATCTTATGATTAATCTTCTCGTGTTGCTTACGGGTGATCCTGAACCATATGAAATTGAATTATGAGTACATATATATAAAATATCATGTTATCTTAGAAGTATGTGATTTTATGTAAATTTTTCCAATGAATCCCGAAGTCATTTAAGCCTTGGATAACCAATTTTGTTTCGGTCATAGTTTCTTCGTTACAAGTCCGTTTTCGTTGATTCAACTTGCCATCTCCTTGGATCGAGTCCCTCTTTAAGACTATGAACTGTAAATACCTTAGTTTGTATTCAAAATCACACGGCATAGGTCAAACTTTAGTGAAACTTATGAAGTTAATCATTTTCGTTACAACAAAATCATTTAATGACCATTTTTCTAAAAATACCTATACTTTGAAAAACCAAGTTTTACCTTGTTAAATTAGCATATACATAAGTTATATTACAGGTCTTGAAGTATTTTAAAAGTTAAGTTAGAAGGATCTATTTAGTTTGCAAACAAGTTTGAAAACATTCAAACTATGTTCTTGTTGTTAAACTTGTATACCACAAAATATGATAGCTATATATATATGAATCGAATAAGGTTATGAACATATATTCTACCTCAAGTTCCTTGGATGAAGTTGCTGTAAAAGAGAAGTAAGAAGCTAGAATCAAAAGGGTGATAGAAGTGGATGAAAGATTGGAAGTAAGTTGGTGTTCTTGGAGGGTTTTCTTGAAGTGTTTTTGTATGGTTTTCTTATGGTGTTTTAGTATGGTTTTTGAAGCTAGATCTTCAAGGTTATGAGCTGAGGTGGTTAAGGTGTTTTAGGGTTCATAAGTATGTGTGTGTTTTGGCTAGATACTTGGAGTAAAATGAATCAAAAATGGGTTACTCCTAACCCTTTAAAAAAACGTGAATGGGGGAGTATGGAGACAAAATTTCAAGTGATAATTTTATGTATCTAGTCCTAATTGCTTCCAAGTTCAATTACCTAGCCCTCATGGCATGAATAATGGCTGGTTAGGTGGTGATTTTGATGTGTATTTACTATTAGTAAATACGTATAGAAGCTTGGTATGATACGAGTACAAATACTCTAGGTATACGTATAGAAATTTTGTGAAAAATGGAATGAGGATTCAAATATAGCTATCTTTTGTGAATACACTTATATGATTTTATGTATTTAAGTTCTTAAAAGTGATTAAATACATTACTTATACGATATATGTATAAACATTATAAGTCTTAAGTATTTATGTCAAATAACGTTACGTATAGTTATCGTTTTGAAAACTTAAGTTAGTAGTTTCAAAATACACATATAACTTGTTGTTATTAATACAAAATGAGATATTAAAACATTTATTAATCATGTTAAATATGTATATATACATTTATATACACAAACGTACAATTATCATATATTGTATAGTTCGTGATATCATCGGTCAAACTAGACGGTCAAACGTTGTGTAAAACTCTTTTCGGAAATATAAATCTCGACAATTTGGATTGCTTATCATGTTGGCAAGGTTTAATTTATGTAAATATTAATCTTATAAGTATAGAATGATCGAAAAAGTGCGGGTCGTTACATTACCTCCCCGTTAAATAAATTTCGTCCCGAAATTTTAAAATTGTACCTATTTTGCGTCATCGAGAAACAAGTGTGGATACTTTTGCTTCATCTGATCCTCTCGTTCCCAAGTAAACTCGGGACCTCTTCTAGCATTCCAACGAACCTTAACAATCGGTATATTGCTCTGTTTGAGCTGTTTAACTTCACGGTCCATGATTTCGATTGGTTCTTCGACGAATTGTAGTTTCTCGTCGACATGGATTTCCTCAAGAGGAATGGTGAGGTCTTCCTTTGCAAGACACTTCTTAAGGTTTGAGACGTGAAAGGTATTATGTACTCCGGCGAGTTGTTGTGGTAACTCGAGTCGATAAGCTACCGGTCCAATGCGTTCGATGATCTTAAACGGGCCTACGTATCTTGGGTTCAGTTTACCCCTTTTGCCGAAACGTATTACACCTTTCCAAGGTGACACCTTTAGCATAACCATGTCCCCGACCTGAAACTTTAATGGTTTCCTTCGGACATCGGCGTAGCTCTTTTGGCGACTGCGGGCTGTTTTTAATCTCTCCTTGATTTGCACTATCTTCTCAGTCGTTTCATGTATGATCTCGGGACCAGTTAATTGTCGATCTCCTACTTCATTCCAACAGATAGGAGATCTACACTTCCTTCCATACAATGCTTCGAATGGCGCAGCTCCAATGCTCGCATGATAACTATTATTATACGAGAATTCTGCTAACGGTAGATATTTATCCCAACCGTTTCCAAAATCGATCACACATGCCCTGAGCATGTCTTCAAGAGTCTGAATTGTTCTTTCACTCTGCCCGTCGGTCTGCGGATGATATGCGGTACTCATATCCAAACGAGTTCCTAATGCCTCCTGTAGTGATTGCCAAAACTTTGAGGTAAATCTACTATCACGATCGGATATAATGGAAATAGGTATCCCATGCCTTGAAACAACTTCCTTTATATACAATCGTAATAGTTTCTCCATTCTATCCGTTTCCTTTATAGGCAAGAAATGTGCAGACTTGGTGAGACGATCAACAATCACCCAAATGGTGTCGTATCCCCAGGCAGTCTTTGGTAACTTCGTGATGAAATCCATGGTAATACCATCCCATTTCCATTCTGGGATTTCTGGTTGTTGAAGTAACCCTGACGGCTTCTGGTGTTCTGCTTTGACCTTAGAACAAGTTAAACACTCCCCAACATATGTTGCAACGTCTATCTTCAAATTAGGCCACCAATAATGCGTCTTAAGATCTTGGTACATCTTTCCAACTCCAGGATGTATCGAATATCTTGTCTTATGTGCCTCGTTCAATATCAACTTCCTTAATCCACCCAACTTCGGTACCCAAATACGATTTGCAAAATATCGAATTCCATCTTCCCGCATAACGAGTTGCTTCTCATACTTCTTCATTATTTCATTTCCTATATTTTCTTTAGTAAGTGCTTCTCGTTGAACTTCTTTGATTTGTGAGTTGAGATTCATGCGAATTTTTATGTTCATCGCTCGTACTCGGATTGGTTCTCGTTCCTTTCTGCTTAGAGCATCGGCCACCACGTTCGCCTTCCCGGGATGATAACGAATTTCACAATCATAGTCGTTTATCAGCTCGACCCACCTACGTTGCCTCATGTTCAGCTGTTTCTGATCAAAAATATGTTGAAGGCTTTTATGATCAGTAAACACAGTGAATTTAACCCCATACAAGTAGTGTCTCCACATCTTCAATGCAAACACGACTGCTCCCAATTCTAGATCATGCGTCGTATAATTCCGCTCGTGAATCTTCAATTGTCGAGATGCAAATGCAATTACTTTCTTTCGTTGCATAAGAACACAACCAAAACCTTGTCGCGAAGCGTCACAATATATTTCAAAATCATCGTTCCCTTCAGGTAACGATAAAATAGGCGCCGTAGTTAACTTCTTCTTCAGTAATTGAAATGCGTTCTCCTGCTCCGAGGTCCATTCGTATTTCTTCCCTTTTTGCGTTAATGTTGTCAGCGGCTTAGCTATTCGGGAAAAATCTTGAATAAACCTTCTATAATAACCGGCTAAACTCAAAAATTGACGTATCTGCGTTGGTGTCTTAGGAGTCTCCCATTTTTCAATAGCTTCAGTTTTTGCTGGATCAACCTGAATTCCTTCGCTATTAACAACGTGACCAAGAAATTGCACTTCTTTCAACCAGAAAGCACACTTAGAAAATTTAGCATAAAGTTGTTCTTTTCTCAACAACTCCAGTATCAACCTTAAATGCTCTTCATGCTCTTGCTCATTCTTGGAATAGATAAGAATATCATCAATGAAAACGATAACAAACTTATCTAAATACGGACTACAAACTCGATTCATGAGGTCCATGAATACAGCTGGCGCATTCGTCAATCCAAACGGCATAACCAAAAATTCGTAATGACCATAACGTGTCCGAAAAGCAGTTTTCGGAATATCCTCTTCTTTGACGCGTAGTTGATGATAGCCCGATCTTAAGTCGATTTTTGAATAAACACATGATCCTTGCAATTGATCAAATAAGTCATCAATTCTCGGTAGTGGATACCGATTCTTGATAGTTAACTTATTTAATTCACGATAGTCTATACACATCCTAAAAGATCCATCTTTCTTCTTAACAAATAAAATTGGAGCTCCCCACGGTGAAGTACTCGGTCGTATGAATCCACGGTCCAGTAATTCTTTTAACTGACTTTGAAGTTCTTTTAACTCGGACGGTGCAAGTCTATATGGAGCACGAGCCACTGGTGCAGCTCCTGGTACTAAATCTATTTGAAATTCTACCGATCTAAATGGAGGTAATCCCGGCAACTCTTCCGGAAAAACTTCAGGAAAATCTCTTGCCACAGGCACGTCGTTGATGCACTTTTCTTTCTTTTCGACTTTATTAACATGTGCTAAAATAGCGTAACATCCCTTTTCTAAACACTTCTTGGCTTTCAAACAGCTAATGAGTTTTAGCTTTGACTTACCCTTCTCTCCATAAATCATCACCGGTATTTTATCCTTACCAGGAATACGAATTGCCTTCTTGGCACAAACAATTTCCGCTCCTATTTTGGACATCCAGTCCATGCCGACTATTACATCAAAACCTCCTAATTCCACGGGTATTAAGTCGATTTTAAACGTTTCTCCGGCTAGATTTATTTCACAATCACGACAAATTTTATCGGCTTTAATTAGCTTACCATTAGCTAACTCAATCAAGTACTTAGCATCTAGAGGTAATGATGAACAATTCAATTTAGTGTAAAAATTTATACACACGTAACTTCTATCGGCGCCAGTATCAAATAAAATAGATGCTGATAAGTTATTAATGGTAAACGTACCCGTAACAAGTTCCGGGTCTTCTCGTGCCTCTCTAGCATTAATAACAAACGCTCTTCCACGTGCAGGTCCGCCATTCTGATTCGGGCACTGGCTCTTATAGTGACCTTGTTTTCCACACCCAAAACAAGTAATGTTAGCCAAAGCAGTTCTATTTGCGTTGGTGGCAGGAGTCTTGTTACCATTTGCATTTGTAACGAGAGCCTTACAATCTTCAGCAAGATGTCCCTGTCTATTGCATTTAGTGCACAACACACTACAGTAACCAAAATGATGTTTGTGACAACGGTTGCATAAAGGACTTTGTCCTTTGTAACCAAAGCCTGAACCGCTACCCGCACCTTTCGTGGTTTCTTGTTTCTTATAAGGTTGTTGTTGGTTACCTCGATCATAACCTCCATTCCACTTTTTCTTGTTCCCCAATACCTTCACCTCAGTATTGAATGCTTTCTTGTCCAAAATGACCTGATCCATTAGCTCGTTTGCCATGGTTATAGCTTCATGAATTGTCTTAGGTTTCGATGCTGTAACGTTTGCCTTGACCTTTTTGGGCAAACCACCTTTGTACATTTCAATCTTCCGTGCTTCGGTTGGAACCAATTCAGGACATAGTAAAACCAATTCCATGAATCGCTGATTGTAGTTGGTGATTTCAGTACCAACCACCTTCAAACTTCGTAACTCATCTTCTAACTTAATAACCTCATTCCTTGGACAATACTCGGTGATTATCATTGCTTTGAATTCTTCCCATGGAGTATCATAAGCTGCATCTCCTCCTACCGCCTTCACATAATTCTTCCACCATGTGAGTGCACTATCTTGTAAAGTGCACGATGCATACTTGGTCATGTCTTTTTCATCACAACCGCTGATTTTGAACACCGTCTCCATCTTTTCTATCCATCGGGTTAAACCGATAGGTCCTTCCGTTCCACTGAATGATGAAGGTTTGCAAGCTTGAAACGTCTTGTAGGAGCATCCTACGCGAGGATTTGGATTAGCTGCAGTAGCTCTTGCAGCTTCGACCCATAGCATTCTATCGTTGACTCGCTGGTTGATGAAGTTCTCGACTTCTTGTTCCGTCATTCGGTTCAATCGCGCCATTTCCTAATGAAAGAAAATAATTATTCACATGGATTATTATAGATGTAGTGTGTATTTATAGTACATTTATAGCTTGTTAATAATATGAACCAGGTATTATTATAAAAGCCTTTTCTTCTTATTAGCGTTTTATAATTATATCTTGGGTAGTACCTACCCGTTAATGTTCATACTTAATAGCTTAGTACAGAATCAATTACTACAATCTAAATAATACTTAACCATGGAAAATTATTGCATTTCATACTTCGCTATTTTACATATGCTTATCTTACATCAAACTTTAAGCAAACCACACTAATAATATTATACAAAACATTATATGATTCCATGGCTTAATACGGCAGTGCATCGTTCGGTCTATTTTCTAGGGCGTTTAGTTCCAATGAATGGCCTAACGCTTATCCTAGCTGTCTGCCTACGTTTTGGCTGAGGAGCCGAAGAACTAGATGCGGGGATTGCACTAATAGGAATAGCGGGAATAGGGGTGGTAGTGTTGAGTGGAATTGGTGCTACGTCATTCTTACTAAGTTCGGGATTTGAATTTTCTAATTCATTCGCTTTTCGTTTCTTTCCTTGATCGAATTTTTCTTTCGTAATTTCTAGTATTTCTTCCTCGGGTTCACTTTCCTCTTCGGGTTCACTTTCCTCCTCGGGTTCACTTTCCTCTTCGGGTTCACTTTCCTCCTCGGGTTCACTTTCCGATATTTCTATAGTTGGTTCATCTGGAAATTGTGAGTCTTCCCCAAAAATACCATTTTCGTCATCGGATATGTTAATGACTGAAACACAATCTGAAGATTCTGGTTCGGAATCGCTGAATGTGATAACAAGTTTTGAGCCCGACATCTATCATATAACAACTAACCCATTAGTACTACATAATATTTACATATAAATTTTAACCAACAATGATAAGCAATGGTTTTTAAATCAGACCCGGTCAAAGTCCAGACTTACTAATGTATCCTAACGACTTATCGGTTAGACACACTAATGCAAACCTGGTTCGCTAAGACCAACGCTCTGATACCACATGTCATAACCCGTCCTTAACCATAAGAACGCGTTAGATAACGTATGATTTCATTGCGAGGTATTGACCTCTATATGAGACATTTTTGAAAGAAAACTGCATATATTTTACATTACAAACCATAACCATTATTTTTGTTACAAGCTTAAGACAATAAAAAGAAGATTAACGTTTAGCGATAATCTTCGACTTACAAACTTTACAAATGATGACAACAACACGGTTTCTAGCATATTTTACAATGCAACATCTTGGATATGCAGTTTTATTTTTGACACAAACATGCGTACGCAAGATCCTGGTTAGATCCAACATGATACAGCGGAAGCTTTAGAAATCACCTGAGAATAGACATGTTTTAAAAAGGTCAACATAAAGTTGGTGAGATATAGGTTTAATGCCGGCAGCAATATATATATATAGACCACAAGATTTCGTATATAAACAGTTTAATAAAAGTATTCTAAGTGGTTGAGCACTCGGTAACCATACTTAACATTTTCACGTCGCATATTCCCTTTAATATGAAATCTTACTACACCGTACCAAGTGTAGTCACAAAACGAAGTACTGTGCAACCGTTGAATACTGGTCGTCCAGTCCGGTTGGGGTTGTCAGGCCCGATAGATCTATCAACAGGATTCGCGTTTACAATACCGCTGTAAATATTAGTTACCAAGCTACAGGGAAGTATGCCAGTGGTACAACTCAACATAGAATATATTTTTCAGTTACTTGTGTCCATAGCGTAAAACATAAAGTACATGTATTCTCATCCCGAAATATTTAGAGTTTAAAAGTGGGACTATATACTCACTTTTGTCTTGATGATATAAATAATTTGACTCGGTCTTCCGGTTGATATCACGAACCTATCCATATATAATATATCAATATGTTTTCATTTTAAACAAACGTTATATATATATACTTGTTATACTTTTAATACTTTGAATATTTCCTTAGTCCGAAGTTAGCAGTCCGAGGTTAGCAATTCAATTTTTAATGGTTCATTTTTAGATGTTTAATATACCCGCAATGAATAAATACAACCCCCAACGAAATAAATAAAACTCCCGTAAAACCCCATCATAAATGTATTGGTCGAGATTAATCTTGACCCATGGTACCGGTGTTGTCAAATGACGTGTTGCGTACAATCATGGGATCTTATGATTAATCTTCTCGTGTTGCTTACGGGTGATCCTGAACCATATGAAATTGAATTATGAGTACATATATATAAAATATCATGTTATCTTAGAAGTATGTGATTTTATGTAAATTTTTCCAATGAATCCCGAAGTCATTTAAGCCTTGGATAACCAATTTTGTTTCGGTCATAGTTTCTTCGTTACAAGTCCGTTTTCGTTGATTCAACTTGCCATCTCCTTGGATCGAGTCCCTCTTTAAGACTATGAACTGTAAATACCTTAGTTTGTATTCAAAATCACACGGCATAGGTCAAACTTTAGTGAAACTTATGAAGTTAATCATTTTCGTTACAACAAAATCATTTAATGACCATTTTTCTAAAAATACCTATACTTTGAAAAACCAAGTTTTACCTTGTTAAATTAGCATATACATAAGTTATATTACAGGTCTTGAAGTATTTTAAAAGTTAAGTTAGAAGGATCTATTTAGTTTGCAAACAAGTTTGAAAACATTCAAACTATGTTCTTGTTGTTAAACTTGTATACCACAAAATATGATAGCTATATATATATGAATCGAATAAGGTTATGAACATATATTCTACCTCAAGTTCCTTGGTTGAAGTTGCTGTAAAAGAGAAGTAAGAAGCTAGAATCAAAAGGGTGATAGAAGTGGATGAAAGATTGGAAGTAAGTTGGTGTTCTTGGAGGGTTTTCTTGAAGTGTTTTTGTATGGTTTTCTTATGGTGTTTTAGTATGGTTTTTGAAGCTAGATCTTCAAGGTTATGAGCTGAGGTGGTTAAGGTGTTTTAGGGTTCATAAGTATGTGTGTGTTTTGGCTAGATACTTGGAGTAAAATGAATCAAAAATGGGTTACTCCTAACCCTTTAAAAAAACGTGAATGGGGGAGTATGGAGACAAAATTTCAAGTGATAATTTTATGTATCTAGTCCTAATTGCTTCCAAGTTCAATTACCTAGCCCTCATGGCATGAATAATGGCTGGTTAGGTGGTGATTTTGATGTGTATTTACTATTAGTAAATACGTATAGAAGCTTGGTATGATACGAGTACAAATACTCTAGGTATACGTATAGAAATTTTGTGAAAAATGGAATGAGGATTCAAATATAGCTATCTTTTGTGAATACACTTATATGATTTTATGTATTTAAGTTCTTAAAAGTGATTAAATACATTACTTATACGATATATGTATAAACATTATAAGTCTTAAGTATTTATGTCAAATAACGTTACGTATAGTTATCGTTTTGAAAACTTAAGTTAGTAGTTTCAAAATACACATATAACTTGTTGTTATTAATACAAAATGAGATATTAAAACATTTATTAATCATGTTAAATATGTATATATACATTTATATACACAAACGTACAATTATCATATATTGTATAGTTCGTGATATCATCGGTCAAACTAGACGGTCAAACGTTGTGTAAAACTCTTTTCGGAAATATAAATCTCGACAATTTGGATTGCTTATCATGTTGGCAAGGTTTAATTTATGTAAATATTAATCTTATAAGTATAGAATGATCGAAAAAGTGCGGGTCGTTACAATATATATCAGAGAAACTTAACAAATTTCTCTTTGATTTGAGAGAAAACAAGACATTGTTTACCAAAAAATTCGTACCATTTGGTAATATGAAATTTTGCCTTTTTCGTTCCTTATATCAAGTTTGCAAGAGCTGATATAGTATTTATAATTCCTTCATTTGATTTAAATCAATGAAATATTTCTTAGATTTGATCATAGTGTGTATGTTACTACTATCTGCAATACATAGGTCTTTACCATTTAATTGATGTTGTATTTCAGCAGGATTCATACTAAAACTTCAAATAAGATAAGCAAATAATGAGTTATATTTCAGCAAGATAATCAAATTGTATTACCTGCAAACAAGTTATAATCTGAAGTACATAAAAGATAACACTTAATAAAACATATGCGTTATGGTCTAAAACCATTTATTTATGAGTGATACATAAAAAAAAACTAGGCATCTTAGAAAATTCAAACCATTCAAGTCTCAAGGTAGCTCAGGGTTAATTTAATCAAGATTTGTCAACAGATTCACTCTCGTTTTTTTTTTCTTTTAGGACTTATTTGTAGAGCTAAACAAGATGTTCATGTATTCAAGAAATACTAGACTGATGATCCACGTTACCAGATCATTAATAAGAATCTCCGGAATTCTTATAAGAGCGTCTACTAATATCTTTAATTTTATTCTTTCATGGATCACCGTTATTTATTTTTATTTTTTTGATAATTAATATCGTATCTATCTTTGAGTATTTTCCATAATACACTTGGATTTTTGATCATATAATATGTAGATTCTAAGGACTCGTCAATATGTTTGCTAAGAAAAATACTTACTATTGCTTTCTCTTGTTCGGAATAATTGTTATTTTCATTCAGGGTTTCTAAAATACCGTTTGATTCGAGATGTTTTTCTACATTCATAACCCATGTTAAGTAGTTGTTCCCACTTGTTCTAAATGAACAAATTTAAGCCTTTTCAAATTCGACATTTTCTATTATCAAAAAGATGAATAACATAAATCATAATCAACTTCTATTCATAGACAAATAATAAAATGAAATTAGAATCATTTTAAATTCATAAGTAGCAAACAACAGAATAATGGTATGATTTCAAATAATAAAACTACAAGGGCAGGATAGAATATAGGTTCACCCGGTGGTATATTAGCAACAATGATGATAGTTAATATGACCAATACAATAGGAAAAATCATCCTTGTGTGAATCATTTTTACAAAAAAATTTTGAGAGTAGTAATCTGAAAAATGAAGATTGATTTGTGAAAATGTGAAAACGGAGATGTTTATTTTATATTTGAAAAATATAGTTGTTGTAACGTCGTCAGTTGACGTTAACAACCGTTATGTATATATGACCGTTGTAACGTCGTTAGTTGACGTTAACGAATAAAGTCACTAAATCAAAACGCGTATGAGTAATATAAAGGACAAGATTTTTTTTCTTATTTTAACTTTTAAGATTTACTTTTAATAAAAATACAAACTACTTTTTCTATTTTAACTTTTAAGATTTACTTTTAATAAAAATACAAACTACTTTTTTATTTAACTTTTAAGATTTACTTTTAATAAAAATACAAACTACTTTTTTATTTTAACTTTTAAGATTATAAATTTAAGAATAAACATTAGTATGCATGAAATAAATAATGATTAATTGCATAAGTAATCATAAATGTTAGATAACATATAAAGACCCCATTGTATTCGTATTGATCGGAATTAATCTCGACCCATGGTACCGTGTTGTCAAATGACGTGTTGCGTACATAAAGTACCGTGTTGTCAAATGACGTGTTGCGTACAATCATGAGGTCTTATTAACATAAATATAAATGTTAGTGAAGTTAATAAGAGTTAGATTACAGAAAATATAATTCAGGTGGTATAACCGACCATATATAACTTAAATAACATAAATATAAATGTTAGTGAACATAACTGTAAATGTTAGTATACATAAATAAATGTTAGATAACATAAATGTAAATGTTAGTATACATAAATAAATGTTAGATAACATAAATGTAAATTAGGCGACAGTGTCGACCATATATCATTTAGGTGGTATAACCGACCATATATTAGTTAGGTGGCAGAGCCAACCATATTTAGTATAAATGTTGAGATAATCGTGCTGATAACGTGTTATAATTCAGTAGGCTTATAACTACCTTTAGTGGTTCTTGACTGTAGAAGGTATATAGAGATAGAGATACTGTAAAACGGAGAAAACAAAGGTTGAACAAAAGGTATGAGTAATTGGTTTTTTATTTATAGAAAAATGTACAATGAGAGTTTGGTGGCATTTGGAATCTAGAGAGAGAGAGAGTGTTTTTTGTTAACCAAAAAATACATACCATAAACTCTAACTCAACACACCTATTTATACTCAAAAAAATATACTATGCAATATCTATAATAATAATAAAATTATCATCCAATTATTACTTTTATAACATATATATATATATATATATATATATATATATATATATATATTAAAACATATACTTGTAACTGAATAAATCTATATATTATTATTAATGATGTAATTGTTATATTTAATAATTTATAAATTTCCTTATTTATTTATAAAATTTCAATTTGTATATTAAGTATATTTATATATATATAAATATATATATATATATATATATATATATATATATATATGTATATATATATATATATGTATATATATATATATATATATATATATATATATATATATATATATATATATATATATATATATATATATATATATATATATATATATATATCATTTGTTTGTTGAGAATAGTAATCATAATAATTCTAAAATAATATTTGTAAAGGTAAGTATGATAATTTTGATTATACTTAATATTACTGATAATATATTAATATTAATAATTCTAATAGTGATAATAATAATGATAGAATTATTTAATCATGGTATTACTAATAATTACGACAATACTAGTATTAGAAATGTTAATGATACTATATGATAATGATAAAAGTTATAATAAGGTTAATAAATAATTAATGATTTTGATAACGATTTTTAATACTATGTTATATTATAATAACAATGATATCAATAATTATAGTAATTCTATTATTTTCATTAAATCATAATCTAATTAAAATTTTAACTTAATAAGTTCCATAATAATATTTATAATCAAGATTTTATAATTGTAATCCTAACATTATCATTAAAACATTTATATTCATAATAATAATCGTAATCTTCGCATTTAATTTCTAAGCTAGTGACTAAAATTTCTATAACATCAATTTGTAATTCTAATCATGATAATAGTAATAATTATATTAATAGTTGTCTTATAAAATTTGTAGTAATGATAATAATAATAATAATATTTAGTGGTAAAACTAGTAATGATAATGATTATAATATTAGTAATAATAACAATTAATAATAATTATATTGATTCATCATAATAATATTATCTATAATATTTAATAATAATAATAATAATAATAATAATAATAATAATAATAATAATAATAATAATAATAATAATAATAATAATAATAATAATAATAATAATAATAATAATAATAATAATAATAATAATAATAATAATAATAATAATAATACTGATAATAAAAGATAAAAACCACTACCTCTCAAAATAGGCTGAAAAAGAAAGAGATGCCACCAGTGGGACTCGAACCCTCGACCTCTCGAAAACCCGAAAACACCCATTACCACTTATCCGTTTTCTGTTTTCTCTATTATATTAAACTCAAATTATATTTAACTATCTCCTATCTGATTCCCCCAATTTAGTTAATCTGTCACCCCTGTTATCTCCTTCTTCCTCTTTTTCTTTATGAGTTCAATCGACCAAAATTATTCAAAGCATCACCACCATAATTTCGATACATCAAATAATCATAAACAATCAATATTTCAATGTGTATATTATTAGAAAACGAAAGAAGAAAAAAAAAATGGAAACTGCTACTGCAGTAGCGAAAAAAAAAATATGAAAACTTGATTTTTAATTTTTGGACAGAATTAAGTTATGATTATCACATGAAATTTGTAATATATCATTTATAAAACCTCTTGGAACAATCAATTGAGCCTGAATCCTAAAAACAAACTCGAATTCGATCACAAAAGATTTGTTGACTTTTTAAATTTGAAATTTGACTCTTCAAATTCGAGTTCGATTTAGCGAATTAAAACGTGAGAATTTCAAGAAATATTCACTACATAAATCAGAACTCCTCTGCATTTCTACTTCTCTTCAATTGGTTTCGAATCAGATTAAAGGTTTGATGGGTTTGAGTTTATAAATATCGGTTCTGCGTTTTTTTTATCTGTTTTCTCTCCTTCAAATGGCAGCCATCCAAGTGGGTTTATATGATTAATTGAATGATGGTAGCAAAAACTAAAAGATCTCAATTTTGATTTGTAGGGTTCCAGTAGTCACGAGTTATACAGAGGAAGAAGAAAAACAAAAAAAAAATATAAAGTTGAGAGGGATGGTTACCAGTATTCACGTTTACCTATCAGATTTATATTGTATTTTAATTTAATATTAATAATTATTAATTACTAACATATAATAATAATAATCATATAATAATAATTATTATTGATAATAATTATTAATTTTGTTGTTAATAATGATATTAATAATAATGAATACAATATTTATAATATTAATACATAATAATAGCAATAATAATAACTGATAATATTCAATCTACAATTATAATATATACATAAAACTAATATTGATATTGATATTAGTATTAATAATGATATATTTTAACTTACATTATATATTATTATATATATCATATACACATTCTATAATAATTTATATTAGGTATTAAATTTTTATATATTTTAGTATATATTGATATACATATATTAATAATTAAGTATATATTTCTTAAATATATACTGTATATAATTATGTTTTAAATAACAACCTTTATATATTAAATATATATATTGAATCAAATAAACCTAAAGTATAACATTATACGTTTAATACATTATTAACGTTGACATATCATGTTCAAAATCACTTATGTTCAATATACTCTAAATATTCAAAATAACAAGTTTTAGTTATTTTAAGTTATCTTAGATCCTATAATAGTTTATTAATATATTTAATTTATTATTTCTAATTATTTACATATATAAATATATTTATCTATGCATATATTTTTGTTTACAATTAGAGGTTCATGAATCGTCGAAAATAATCAAGGATTAAATGTCTCCATGTAAACAGTTCTAAAATTTTGAGACTCAACGTTATAGACTTTGCTTATCGTGTCGGGAATATATATAAAGATTAAAGTTTAAATTTGGTCGGAAATTTTCGGGTTGTCACAGTACCTACCCGTTAAAGAAATTTCGTCCCGAAATTTGAGTGAGGTGGTCATGGTTAACAATAAAAATGTTTTCATGACGAATATGAATTTATAAATAGAGTTTTATCATCATTGAGTAATAGGATAAAATGATTCGATTAATCGAAGCGTATGAATGAAGCTATCACAAAAGATTGAGATAAATAAATGGAGATTTTCCATAACTTTTGACGTAGTCATGATTGAATTCCGGAATTCAAGGAATTTAAATGAAAATCTTTGGAAATCTAAAAGATTTTATTCTTCGGAATTTAAGGAAATTAGGATCTCTTTAATTAAATGCTGTCATCTGTCTCGATTGTTACGTCTGATTTTTCCTTTATAAATTAAACTCTTCCGTTCCATCATTCTCACTATTCCTATACTTTATTTCTTAGTTCATACATCAAAAAGATTGTGAAAATGCTTAATACAGTTCTAATCCTTGATATTTTTCTAATTATCATTTTTGTCATCCTTCTTTTCAATCTTCCACCAGAAAAATCTGTTTACTTCCACCATTACCTTGGGGTGATACTATTCTTGATTATAACGTATCTTTATATTGATATTCGTATTAATATCCATGATTTGTAACCTCCGGGTTGTTATTGAGCTTTATATTTTCTCTTATATTTTGAAATCCCTGCTTCTGTTTTCTATAATCATTGTCATCCACAGTTAATACTCTCTCCTATTTTGCTGCGATTTATACTCCAATTTTCTATTTCTTTTGGAGTTTTGTCCCTTCGCTTCTTCTTTTTACGATTGGACATCTCTGGTAATGGTCCAGAATTCGTAGATATGGAGTTTCGAATGAATTTAATGTTCTAAACAAGAAAGAACGTTATAGCACGATTTGATTTGTCAAATTACCAGAATCACTGAGAATAGAACTATCAAGAATTTATTTTCTTGATATGTTCAGAAGTTAATCAAAATGAAAGAGTTATGTAACATGACACATGATGATGTTATAATCTGTGAATCATCATGTTCCATTTAGAAACTCAGCATGACTTACTGTAATATAATCACGTTGATCAAGTGTCATTATATTATACTAACTCATGCATCAGTTCCCAACATTACTTCAATAACATTCATATTTTAAGCTCAAAAGTTTACAGAATATAGAAACTAACAGTTTCTATATGATGTAACACTGATAGCACGAAGAGATTAATGATTTCAGATAAGAACAGTTATGAAAATATCTTCAGAAATATGGAGGATATTTATAATGAAAGATACGATGATATCTTGGAATTTCTAATATCGATGGATGATGAAGAAGATTTATCCGTAAGGGTTTAGATTCGGAAGCAAGGTATTCGCTAAAGATTTCATCAGAAATAGAATCATTTGGATTCTTTGAAGTCAAACTTATTCTTTATGATTTGTCCATAGCTTCCTTCATAGTTTCGCATAATCCGCTTTTCGGTACTAAATTTTCTATTGAGTGTTTCCAATACTCCATTCTTTATCATCAAACTTTTGACAGTTAAGGTCGTGTACAGTTTGTGCTGCTGTCTTCAGCTTTTTCAGAATTTGTGGTATTAATTTGTAGGCTGGGTGCTTTTCAGAATTTCAGAATGGAAGATCATAATTCTAAGAGATAAATGTTATATGTTTACATATAACCGTTGATCTAGACATGCTGCGAGATTTCAAAATACTGATTGCTGATTCTCGGTATTTGGTACGGCAATTCTCGTTACAAGGTGCGGATGAGTACATGATGAGACTTCAATAGATAAATTTAGTGATTTGTCGGAGAGATTTAAACCAAGGAGCGACGAGGTTGCTGGTACATCTGCTGGTAATAGGGTGGAATATAATAAAAGGTTCCCCGGTAACAATAAAAGAGTACACATATAAATCAAGGTTATAATAAGGTTGTTTCAAACGAAAAGTCAAAGTTAACTTGCTGGATATGTGACAAAATTTGCTAATTTGGAAAGGGATTGCAAAGTTATTTTGGGTAATAATAACACTAAGAAATTAGCATAGCTACGTTTTAAATGTTTACTCAGTTACCGAGAGTTTCTCAGGTGAAAATTTATTTGCATCAATCTTTTCTTCCGTAGATGAAATGCGGTTGGTTCATCCTCTCGATTGAGGTGTTTTCAAGAATTACGAAAGGTTTGGACGCAGATTGTAATCGTCAAGATACAAATGAGGTTTTAGGGTGAAATCAAGTGGCAAACTTGAAGATTTGTTTAGTTTCATATGTTATAATCAATATTTTAATTCATTTTAATTGTCCAATATTGGTAGTCCTCGATTGATAGTCCACAGTTAGCAATTCAACAATTCATATATAATTTAATATATAATATTCAAATTAATTAATACGTATCGTGACCCGTATTCATCTCAGACTCGATCACAACGCAAACTATATATATTATTGTAGAACCAACCTCAACCCTGTATAGAGAACTCGATCGTTACTGCATATAGAGT
The DNA here is from genome assembly GCF_046630445.1 of Rutidosis leptorrhynchoides. Taxonomy (NCBI): domain Eukaryota; kingdom Viridiplantae; phylum Streptophyta; class Magnoliopsida; order Asterales; family Asteraceae; genus Rutidosis; species Rutidosis leptorrhynchoides. The sequence continues at coordinate 160,174,734 of NC_092343.1, read as the reverse complement.
GTCTATAGTGATTCCAAATTATATATATAGATGCGTCGATATGATATGTCAAAACCTTGTATACGTGTCCCGATATTTAAAGTGCGTAAAATAAATAACAGAAAATGAATGACGATAAATAAAGTGCGTAAATTAAATAGCAGAAATTAAATGACGATAAATAAAATTGCGAGAATTTAAATTGCGATAAATAAATTGCGATAAATAAAGTGTAATCAGTTAGCTAGGAACAGTTAGCTAGGATTTTGTTAGCGTGGATTCTTAACAAAATTTCTCATAGTTAATTTGTTTGTTTCTAACAAAATTTTATTTTATCAAATGTTTTCTTCATTATGCCTCTTGTTGTATTCTAATAGGTCAAAATCCAAATATGAAATTGAATGAAAATGGTTATTCTGCGGTGAACAGATACGTATATCGGTGAGTGCAAATAGGATAGTAAATGACTGTTGAATCAGCTTTGACGAATGTACAGTGTAACTTATTAAGGTGAAATCTAAATATTCCTCGGGTATTACCTACCCGTTAAAATATTTTCACCATTAACAGTTTGTTCAAAAGAATATTTAATTACAATCTTTATGAAAATATATATACCTATATATTTTCTTCAGATATAATCATGGATTTAATGAGTCAATATGATATTAAACTCATTTGATTTACCGTTAGAATAAGAATATATAATCTCTAAAACATTAGAGATTATATAATCATCATGTCGAACGAAGATAAATGATGTAGAACGATTCGTAGATTGATGATTATGCTCGAGGTACATAATGAGATGTTGAGGCATAGATTGTTGATGGTACTGGTGCCATTATTAGTGGTACTGTTGGTGTCGGTGATGTTGCTGAAGCTGGTATATGTTGCACCATATTTTTCAAGGCTACAACTCGGGCGCGAAGCTCGTTGACTTCTTATATTATTCCGGGATGATTGTCGGTCGAAACGAGCGGATGAATAAGGTTTTGAATTTGAGATAGTATATAATCATGGCGATATATTCGGGTAATGAGGGTGAACATAGTGTTTCGGATTGGTTCGTCGGTGAATGCTTCAGGTTCTTCGTCAAAACGTGAATTTGGTTGATGGAAAGGATCGCCTTCTTTTCGTCTCTAATGATTTAGTAGGCTACGAACCCATCAAATGAATTGGTTGATTCATTCTAGGATACTGCTTTCGGAGCTTAGGTGAAACTTCATATCGGAATAGTTGTCGGAATTCGAGGAATTCGAACAGGTTGAGGGATTCATCTCGTACAATCAGATGAAGGATTTTCGATAAGAAATAGATTATAGAATGTAGATTAGTACCCTGCAATACATAGTTTATATATGCATATATAATACTAAAATCCCATAAGTTATGGAAGAATCTACGGAAGCTGTCAGGCAAAGGTAACAATAACAGATACGCTAAGATATGAATTTATCTATACACTGTCTATGCAATAGAGGCAGTAAGACATGTCCAGACTAAGAATGATAAGCAGATAATTTCCTAAGAATGATAAGTAGATGATTTCTGACACGAAATTATAAGCAAAACTTTTGACATGCAGACACTGTCGAAGTCCAGACTCACTAATGCATCCTAATAACTACTAGTTAGACACACTAATGCAAGACCTGGTTCGTTAAGACCACTGCTCTGATACCAACTGTAGAGACCCGTCCTAATCCATCCGGACGAGGTCCATATCGATTATAAATGATTCACAACAGTTGATTACATCGTGAGGTACTTGACCTCTATATGATACATTTTACAAACATTGCATTCGTTTTTGAAAAGGCAGTCTTTCATTAGATTGAAAGTTGACGACATGCATACCATTTCATAATATATCTTACTATAATTGACTTAATAATAATCTTGATGAAATCCACGACTCGAATGCAACGTCTTTTGAAACATGTCATGAATGACTCCAAGTAATATCTCTAAGATGAGCAAATACACAGCGGAAGATTTCTTTCGTATATGAGAATAAACATGCTTTAAAGTGTCAACCAAAAGGTTGATGAGTTCATTAGTTTAACATAAATAATCATTTCCATCATTTTAATAGACCACAAGATTTCTCATAAATAAACGTCCCATGCATAGAGACAAAAATATCATTCATATGGATTGAACACCTAGTAACCGACATTAACAAGATGCATATATAAGAATATCCCCATCATTCCGGGACACCCTTCGGATATGATATAAATTTTGAAGTACTAAAGCATCCGGTACTTTGGATGGGGTTTGTTAGGCCCAATAGATCTATCTTTAGGATTCGCGTCAATTAGGGTGTCTGTTCCCTAATTCTTAGATTACCAGACTTAATAAAAAGGGGCATATTCGATTTCGATAATTCAACCATAGAATGTAGTTTCACGTACTTGTGTCTATTTTGTAAATCATTTATAAAAGCAGTGCATGTATTCTCAGTCCCAAAAATATATATTGCAAATGCATTTAAAAAGGGAATAATGAAACTCACCTAATGTATTTTGTAGTAAAAATACATATGACTATATTGAACAACTGAACAATGCAGGGTTGGCCTTGGATTCACAAACCTATATCATATATATATATATATATATATATATATATATATATATATATATATATATATATATATATTAAAACATATACTTGTAACTGAATAAATCTATATATTATTATTAATGATGTAATTGTTATATTTAATAATTTATAAATTTCCTTATTTATTTATAAAATTTCAATTTGTACATAATAATATAAATAATAGTTAAGTTTGTATATTAAGTATATATATATATATATATATATATATATATATATATATATATATATATATATATATATATATATATATATATCATTTGTTTGTTAAGAATAGTAATCATAATAATTCTAAAATAATATTTGTAAAGGTAAGTATGATAATTTTGATAATACTTAATATTACTGATAAGATATTAATATTAATAATTCTAATAGTGATAATAATAATGATAGAATTATTTAATCATGGTATTACTAATAATTACGACAATACTAGTATTAGAAATGTTAATGATACTATATGATAATGATAAAAGTTATAATAAGGTTACTAAATAATTAAAGATTTTGATAACGATTTTTAATACTATGTTATATTATAATAACAATGATATCAATAATTATAGTAATTCTATTATTTTCATTAAATCATAATCTAATTAAAATTTTAACTTAATCAGTTCCATAATAATATTTATATTCAAGATTTTATAATTGTAATCCTAACATTATCATTAAAACATTTATATTCATAATAATAATCATAATCTTCGCATTTAATTTCTAAGCTAGTGACTAAAATTTCTATAACATCAATTTGTAATTCTAATCATGATAATAGTAATAATTATATTAATAGTTGTCTTATAAAATTTGTAGTAATGATAATAATAATAATATTTAGTGGTAATACTAATAATGATAATGATTATAATATTAGTAATAATAACAATTAATAATAATTATATTGATTCATCATAATAATATTATCTATAATATTTAATAATAATAATAATAATAACAATAATAATAATAATACTGATAATAAAAGATAAAAACCACTACCTCTCAAAATAGGCTGAAAAAGAAAGAGATGCCACCAGTGGGACTCGAACCCTCGACCTCTCGAAAACTCGAAAACACCCATTACCACTGATCCGTTTTCTGTTTTCTCTATTATATTAAACTTAAATTATATTTAACTATCTCCTATCTAATTCCCCCAATTTAGTTAATCTGTCATCTCTGTTATCTCCTTCTTCCTCTTTTTCTTTATGAGTTCAATCGACCAAAATTATTCAAAGCATCACCACCATAATTTTGATACATCAAATAATCATAAACAATCAATATTTCAATGTGTATATTATTAGAAAATGAAAGAAGAAAAAAAAATGGAAACTGCTACTGCAGTCGCGAAAAAAAAATATGAAAACTTGATTTTTAATTTTTGGACAGAATTAAGTTATGATTATCACATGAAATTTGTAATATATCATTTATAAAACCTCTTGGAACAATCAATTGATCCTGAATCCTAAAAACGAACTTGAATTCGATCACAAAAGATTTGTTGACTTTTTAAATTTGAAATTTGACTCTTCAAATTCGAGTTCGATTTAGCGAATTAAAACTTGAGAATTTGAAGAAATATTCACGACATAAATCAGAACTCCTCTGCATTTCTACTTCTCTTCAATTGGTTTCGAATCAGATTAAAGGTTTGATGGGTTTGAGTTTATAAATATCGGTTCTGCGTTTTTTTTATCTGTTTTCTCTCCTTCAAATGGCAGCTATCCAAGTGGGTTTATATGATTAATTGAATGATGGTAGCAAAAACTAAAAGATCTCAATTTTGATTTGTAGGGTTCCAGTAGTCACGAGTTATACAGAGGAAGAAGAAAAACAAAAAAAAATATAAAGTTGAGAGGGATGGTTATCAGTATTCGCGTTTACCTATCAGATTTATATTGTATTTTAATTTAATATTAATAATTATTAATTACTAACATATAATAATAATAATCATATAATAATAATTATTATTGATAATAATTATTAATTTTGTAATTAATAATGATATTAATAATAATGAATACAATATTTATAATATTAATACATAATAATAGCAATAATAATAACTGATAATATTCAATCTACAATTATAATATATACATAAAACTAATATTGATATTGCTATTAGTATTAATAATGATATATTTTAACTTGCATTATATATTATTATATATATATCATATACACATTCTATAATAATTTATATTAGGTATTAAATTTTTATATATTTTAGTATATATTGATATACATATATTAATAATTAAGTATAGATTTCTTAAATATATACTGTATATAATTATGTTTTAAATAACAACCTTTATATATTAAATATATATATTATATCAAATAAACCTAAAGTATAACATTATACGTTTAATACATTGTTAACGTTGACATATCATGTTTGAAATCACTTATGTTCAATATACTCAAATATTCAAAATAACTAGTTTTAGTTATTTTAAGTTATCTTAGATCCTATAATAGTTTATTAATATATTTAATTTATTATTTCTAATTATTTACATATATAAATATAATTATCTATGCATATATTTCTGTTTACAATTAGAGGTTCGTGAATCGTCGGAAATAATCAAGGATTAAATGTCTCCATGTAAACAGTTCTAAAATTTTGAGACTCAACGTTATAGACTTTGCTTATCGTGTCGGGAATATATATAAAGATTAAAGTTTAAATTTGGACGGAAATTTCCGGGTTGTCACATCAGGCCCATAGATCTATCTTTAGGATTCGCATCAATTAGGATGTCTGTTCCCTAATTCTTAGGCTACCAAGTTTAAAAGGGGCATATTCGGCTTCGATCATTTAACCATTGAATGTAGTTTCAATTACTTGTGTCTATTTTGTAAGGCATTTATAAAACAGCGCATGTATTCTCAGTCCCAAAAATATATTGTAAAAGCATTTAAAAAGGGAGTAATGAAACTCACGCAAAATCAGTTATAGTATTTGTATCAATTCAGTAAAACATTTATAAAACATTGCATGTATTCTCAGCCCAAAAAGGTAAAGAGTAAAAGAGAATCAAATGAAACTCACTATACGATATTTTGTAGTAAAATATGCATACGACGATACTGAACAATGCAAGGTTGACCTTGGATTCACGAACCTATATCAAGTGTATATATATTAACAACTTTAATTATAATCGAATAGATTTATATATTATAAATGTTATCTTAATAAATTATGTGTTTCATTAATAACTTAATTAAATGTATTAAAATTTATATTAATATATATGATTATATTAAAATATGTTTTTATATCACTTATACTTTACTTGGTAAAATAATATTAATAATAGGAAGTTTGTAATATTTTTATAATGCTAATAATAATAATAATAATAATAATAATAATAATAATAATAATAATAATAATAATAATAATAATAATAATAATAATAATAATAATAATAATAATAATAATAATAATAATAATAATAATAATAATAATAGTATTGATAGTAAAAATAATGATAAAAATCTTGATTATGATAATATTAATAATAATCAGTTATTTTATTTTTATAATAAAAACAATACTATTGATAATAATACTTACATAATACTAATAATGAGTAATAATAATACTAAGTATGATAATAATGATAAAATTAATATTTTTACTAATAATGTTAATCTTAATAAAATGATAATTTTAAATTAATAATAATGATAATAATAATTTTATTAATAATTATAATAATAATAATAACACTTATAAATATGATAAAATTAATAATAATAATAATAATAACTCTTATAATAATGATAATAATAATGATTATAATAATAATAATATTACTAATATTACTACCTTAAGAAACAAGCGTTCCAAAAATAAAACGCCGCTGCCCGGGTTCAAACCCATGACCTATCGTTAACCACACACATGTATAACCACTCCACTGCTAGTTACTTCTTTGAATTATCTTCTTCACTTAATTCCTTTAAATCGTATCTCGGCCCAACAGAAGAAAATGGATTCGGCCCAACAGAAAGCGAATGGGATTCGGCCCAACAAAAAGCGAATGGAATTCGGCCCAAATCCAAACATAGCAGCCCAGTCAATTAATATTTAGGATGATTGGACTCTTCCTTGGAGTTTGATTACGAAAGAAAAAAAAATATAACAGTGAACTAAAATAAATTAGTCCGAAGCTCTGCTAACCCTAATCGTTATTACTGTTTCTTCATCTTTATGATCATTATCATTAATTAATCCATTATCATTGTAACAGTATCATATCAATGTTATCGTATCACCAGAGTATCATCATTTTTCATAACCCTATACGTAATCATCTTTTCCTGTCACCATATTCCACTCATCTTCTTTCATATTGTATCACCATTATTGTGCTTCTCTTCATGTATCATTGTCTTTCTAGTAAATTGAAATCGTAACAGTGATTAACATGAAACCCATAACTGTAGCAAAAATGGCGGTGATGGTGGTTTGTTGTGGTTTTCGAAGGAAACAGAAAAGATAGAGGGATTGAGAGGTGATGGTTTAATGGTGCTTGATAAAAGCAAACAGAGAAAGAAAAAAAAATAAAAATAAACCACGCAGGTGGTTTTGGTGATCGATGGTTATAGGAGGTGGAGGATGGTGTCGTGTGGGTGGTGAGGTGATGGTAATAGTCACGATGGGTATTGGTTCACGTTCGAAGTAGAAATAGGAAACAAATAGGGCTTACACAGTAGCAACAAATAGATGATAGCAGTAGTTCGATGGTTGTCTAAACAAAAATAACGAGCATGTCGCTATTGTGAATCTACGGTGGTTGAAGCAGGAAAAGTAATGGTTGTTTATGATGGGTTTGTGAGTGCACATAAAACATAAATGGGTTTCGTTGATTGGTTAATTGGTGGTGATTAAGTGGGTCTATGATGGTGGTTATCATAGGTGACGGGATCCTATAAAAAAGAATGAGATATAAAACAATGCAAGTGGGTTTGGTGGTTTAAGTGTTAGCCGAAGGTGGTGTAGGTCGGTTTGTGATGCACTCGAAAAGCATAAGTAAAAAAACGAAGATGGTGCAGTTCTTGGGTGTTCAACGAGCAGTGATCAACACGAAGTCGGATAGTAGCATCAGTATATTATAAGATGGCGATGATGTTCATAAGATGATAAGAGTTATGGAGAGGGTGAAGGTTGCTTGACAATAATCAAAGGGTGTTAGATTATTCTCGAATAGTAACCAGGAACAAGAAGAGAATTTGGGTGTGATGGTGTTTTTTTACACTTCATGTGTATAAGTCCCCTATATATATAAATCTATCTATATGCTATAATCTAAAGTATGATAAAGTTAATTACTATAATAATAATATAAATCCTAAACATGCCTATATTAAATTCAGCAGCCACTGAATTTGATTTTATTCTACCAACAGTTTTAACGGACTGCTAAAAGTACCCCGTTGTTAAAATAGTGGCGGATAAAAATATCTTAGAAAAATCTCAAAATTTTTACAGTAATTATCTTTATTTATTTTGGTCATTATGGTATAAAATTCGATCCTTAATTTATTAAATAAAAATTACATCAATGTTCCCTCTCAATTTCGGGTAAAATATAAAAAGTGTTAAAATTAAATAACTAGATCCTAAATACATTTTTTTAGTAAACCTAAAATTTATAGAACTCATTTTCGGATCACCGTTTATATTAAAATCATATAAGTTCGAATTAAACTTCTCTAAATAATAATCAAAACGTCCAACGACTATTATAATCATTTAATATTTATTTTTAATATACATTATATATACATTTAAATATATATGTATCTATTTACAAATAGTTGTTCGTGAATCGTCGGTAATGGTCAAAGGTCAATTGAATATATGAAACAGTTCAAAATTTTTGAGACTCAACGTTACAGACTTTGCTTATCGTGTCAAAAATATTAAATCGTATTGAGAGTTTGGTTTAAAGTTAGTCGAAATTTTTCGGGTCACTACAGTACCAACCCGTTAAAGAAATTTCGTCCTGAAATTTGAATGAGGTCGTCATGGCTAATAATAAAAATGTTTTCATGACGAATATGAATTGATAAAATAGAATTTTATCACCGTTGCGTAATATAGATAAGATAATTCGATCATACAAAGAGAACGAATGAAGCTATCACAAAAGAGTGAAATAAATAATTGCATGTTCGTCTTAATCAGTGACGTAGTCACGGTTGATTTCCTAAATTCAAGAGAAAAGGTAGAACTATCAAGATAATATGTTCTTGATATGTTTAGAGGTTAGATAGAATGTAAGAGTCGTGTAACATGGCACATGATGACGTTATGATCTGTGAATCATCATGTTCCATTAGAAACTCAGCATGACTTACTGTAATATAATCACGTTGATCAAGTGTCATTATATTGTACTAACTCATGCTTCAGTTCCCAACACTACTTAAAAAACATTCATATTTTGATTCGAATTTTTCAGAATTTAGAAACGTAAACAGTTTCCTTTCTGATGTAACACTGATAACGCGAGAAGATAAATGATTTCGGATAAGAATAGTTATGAAATTATCTTCAGAAATACCGAAGATATTTATAATAGAGGATACGATACTATCTTAGAATTTTAGAATCAAATTGTGATGAAGAAATTCATTCACGATGATTTAGAGCGATTAAGGAGCAAGGTATTTGCTAAAGATTTCATCAGAATCAGAATCATCAGGATTCTTTTTGTACAAATTTAGTCTTTGTGATTTGTCCACAGTCTCCTTCATGATTTGCTCATCCGTTTATCAGTTCCAACATTTTTGGGTTTTGCCTACATACTATTCTTTCTCATCAAACTTCCGACGGTTAAGGTCGTTTACGGTTGTCTACAGTTTCTGCTGCTTCATTCAGCTTTTTCAAAACTGAAAGAACCGATTCATAGGCTAGAGTGCTTTTCAGAATTTCAGAATGGAAGATCATAATTCTAAAGGTTATATGTATATATATAACTGTTGATGTAGAAACGTTGCGAGATTCAAAATACTGATTGCGGATTCTTGGTAATTGGTATGGCAATTCTCGTTATAAGATGTGGATGGGTATAAGGCTTTAATGAACAAATATAATGGTTCTTCGGAGAAACTTAAGTCAATGAGTAACGAAGTTGCTGGTAAGTTTACTGCTAATGTGGTGGGATATATATATGATTCCCTAGTAACGATGACGAACATCAAACTTATATAACAAAGTTATAATAAAGCTAATCTGAATAAAAATCGAAGTTGATTTGCTGGAGTTGTGACAAAATTGGATAATTTGGAAAGGATTTGCAAAGTTATTTTCGGTAATAACAACGCCAAATGAGCTAGCACAGATATGTGTTAAACGTTTACTCAGGTTCCAAGAGTTTTTCAGGTGCATAACTATATGCATAAATGTCATGATCCGAAAATTTCGATCAAATTTAAACTCTGATAACTCCGACAAGATAAGCAAATTGATGTGTTGCATTAAAATATTTTTTTCATACATTTAATTAACCATTGGACTTTACCCTACGATTCACGAACAACCTATAATTTAAAACTCGAACCCGTCATGATTTATATATGAAATGATAAAAATTTACTATTAAATGATGCTATTTCAAATTAAAATTTTTACGTAGTAAGTCGTTTTATTTGTATGATATAATTTTTGTAATTTTTTTTTATGAAACGAAGTTAAATTAAAAATGTACAATTTGTAAAGCACAACGTACAACAACGTGTAGCTTAAATAGTTGAATCAAAATTAATTCATTTACTATTCATATGAATAGTAAATGAAACGAAATTAATTAATTTACTATAAACATGAAAGCGACATGATAGAAATTATTAATTATAAGTTACATAATATACCCCTGAAGTATTTAATAAATACGACTTTTTAAAAATTTACGATTCAAATTTGATTCTAAATTTATTATTATATTATTATATTTTATTTCAATATTATTATATTTATTATATTATTATATTAAAATTTATATTATATTATATATCTTTGTCCAGTCAAAAACTAGGAAAAACATATATTACGCTTATAAACTTTATAAACAAACCTTTTTACAACTAATTTCATAAAGCTTAAGACCAAAACAGATATATATGTATTCAAATATAAAAAGTGGAATTTTTACTCATACTTTTACCCGTCAATTATTAGCAACAAGAGTACGAAATACCGGTCCGTGAAAACTGTCGGCAGATATTATTGAATTCTAATTCACACATTTTTAATTTTTGATTTTTTTTTATTATTATTATCGAATTATTGATTATTATTATATTATTATATTATTCTATATATATGAATGATTCAATCGAGAGATATAAAATCTCACACACACATAAACATATTCATATATATGTACTCCGTAGTAATATTATTATTAAGATTATATTTCTTAATATTATTATTAATCTTATTATTATTATTTGTAGATTATTATTTTTATGATACAAAGATAATAATATACATAAATACTACGACGGGGTTACGTTCGGGTGATTTCAAAACAAGTTTTTCAAATGGTTTAAAGCTAAGGAATTCATGGGTATTAAATAAGGAGGTTATGGGTATTGATCGGGGGTATTATTCGTGAATCAAAGGCCAAGCATTCATTTGTTCAATGTCGTCATATGTATTTTTACTACGAAATACAGTATTGTGAGTTTTCATAGCTCCCTTTTTAAATGCTTTTGCATTATATATTTTTGGGCTGAGAATACATGCCTATTTTATAGCTGTTTTACGAAATAGGCACAAGTACTAAAACTAATTCTACGTGGGTTTAAACCAGAAATATCCCCTTAGCTTGGTAACTATAACTACTGGTGTATGACTGGTAGGTGCGAATCCTAAAGATAGATCTATTGGGCCTGACAAACCCCATCCTGACTACAAGTTATAGAATGTTTTTTTGTACACTTGTGATTCGGTGTACTTTCAGAGGGTAAAACATGAACGTTAAGGCTTGTTACCAAGTGCCTACAAGTTATATAACACTTCGAGATTTATATAAAACACCTGATTCGGTGTACTTTCAGAGGGTAAAACATGAACGTTAAGGCTTGTTACCAAGTGCCTACAAGTTATAGAATGTTTTTTTGTACACTTGTGAGTGTATGGTAATTTATGAAACTGAAATCTTGTGGTCTATTAAAATTATTGAAACTCATCGTTTATGATTAAACTATGAACTCACCAACCTTTTTGGTTGACACTTTAAAGCATGTGTATTCTCAGGTATTAAGAAGCTTCCGCTGTTTAACTGCTATGTGCATGGAGTCTTACATGACATATTTTTCAAGGAAACTTTGCATTCAAACATTAATATGTATTATATTTTGACTGTTTAGTCAACTGATGTATTATTATGAACTATCATTTATTGGGATTGTCAATATGTAGAAATCACCACAAGTCGAAAACATTTATGTACATGCTTTAAAATGTATACAAATTTTAAAACTTTCTTATATAAAAAGCGCGTCTTTTGAAATGAATGCAATGTTTGTAAAACGTATCATATAGAGGGAAAACCTCGCAATGGGACCGATGAATGATGTGCTGCGTCAATAGGGATTTTGGTGGGCCATCACAGTTGGCATCAGAGTGTTGGTCTTAGCGAACCAGAATTTGCATTAGTGTGTCTAACCAGTAGTTGTTAGGATGCATTAGTGAGTCTGGACTTCGACCGTATCAGCATATTATAAATTTTGCTTATCATTTCTTGTCGAAAATTACCTGCTTATCGTTCTTAAGTCTAGACGTGTTTTCCTGCATTTATTGCATAAATAGTGTATAGACGAATTCCTATCTTAGCATATCTGTTACTGTGAACTTTGCCTGACATCTTCCAAAGATTCCTCCGTAATTTATGAGATTTTGATATTATATATATACATATGTAAATTATGTATTGAAAAATACCAAATATAAGTCCTATAATCTATTTCATACCAAAAACAAATTCTTTCCCTGATTATACAAGATGGATCCCGCATCTAGTTCAAATTTCTCAGATTCCGACAGCTATTTCGATATGGAATTCAACCTGAGCTCCGAAAGCAGCGTAACCAGAATGAATCAACCAATTATCCATCATCTATTCTGGATGAATTGGGGATGGGTTCGTAATCTACTTAACCATTGGAGACAAGAAGAAGATGATCCCTTCCATCCACCACATTCACCTCTTGGCGAAGAACCTGAAGCACTTACCGGCGAACCTGTTCGAAACACAATTTCCCCTCTCATTTCCAGAGTATCTCGTCATGATTATATACTATCTCAAATTCTGAATCTTATTCATCCGCTCGTCCGAACCGACAATTATCCCGGTGTAATAGAAGAAATCAACGAGCTTCGCGCTGGCGTGACGGCTTTGGATAATATGGTGCAAGGATTACAAGCACCATCAACAACACCAGTATCACTAACAACATCCACATCGGAAGCCTTAATACCACAAACACCAGCAGCATCACCGACATCAACAGTACCATCATCAACATCAACAGTATCATTACCACCACCAACAACCACATCTGCATCACACACCTCAATATCACATCTAAAATCTGTACTTCGAGCATCAACATCATATGCACCATAGGTACCAAGAAGTACCAACAACAACAAACGATGAAGTATCGATTCATCACTTCATTGAAGAAATATTCTGCAGAGAATATGTAATTTCTAAAAAAAATTAGAGATTACTTATTCTAGTTCTAACCATAAACTAGAAGAGTAAATGGATAGAGATGATAGAGGAAAACCTGACAAGAATGGTGAGTGATCTACAAGCTAGACTGGTTATACAAGCGCCACCAGAAGTACCACCAGCATCACCATTAGTATCACCAACACCAGTAACAACTGTAGCACCACAAGCTCCACCAACTCAATAACCACCGATGATATCGACACCACAATCACCGAGGAGTATATTGGAATAACGAGTTATGAAGTATTAACTCATTATTTCCAAAGAATTTATATATTATATATATGAATTTTGGAAACCATAATATATTTTTTCATACTAAGCTATTAAGTATGAATTGAAAAAGGTAGATACTACTCAGTTAATTCATATTACTAATATGCTATGATGTACATCTTTCGTTAACTACAATCTCTATTTCAAACCAATGAATTCCATTTCATAATAAACGAAGTGTATTATTCAACTACATGTTTGATTTTACACTCCCATTTTCGATATACTCAAAACTTTCCAGAAAACATCATTCGTACTTTGCGGAATTCACAAGTATTTCATGAGCATCAACATCCTTCACCAAGGAATATCAATAAGAATAAATAATGATGTATTAATTACATTAGTGAAATACTCCACAAAGATTATGTAATCTCTAAAGTTTTAGGGATATTCATTTCTCCAACCGTAAACCAAATGAGATTAATATAATATTAATTCATTAAATCCATATTACATCTGAAGAAAATATACATACATATATTTTCATAAAGACTGTAATAAAAATTCTTTTGTACAAAATAGTACTTGTGAAATTTTATTTTAACGTGTAGGTAATACCCGAAAAATATTTAGGTTCACATTAATATGTTACGATGTACATTTTCAATGATGTTTCGACAATCGTTAATTATACTCTCTCTTTTCATAGCAATATACATCATTTCACAAAAATCAAGACTACCATTTTCCATGCCAATTCAATTACATATTCTGATTTTGACAAATCAAAATCCAAGTCAAGATTTAATAAGTGTCATCAATCTTAAATTCCTACTTTCTTCGAAACCATACTTTGAATTCAGAAGGTTATTCATAAAACCGAGGAGAATACTATTCGTATCTTTCATAATTCGCGATTATTTCACCTCCACCATCATATACTAATGGATACAACCTGCGTTCAAACACTCCAATTCAAAATTCTTGAAAGCATCTCAGATTGAAAATCAACGAATCGGACTCGTTATATATGAGAATGCGGATAAAGCAGCCAAAGCTGTTGATGGTCTTAATAGTCGAAAGTTGATAATAAAGAAAAGTATGTTAGAAAAGAAATTTGGAACTGAAAAACGGATTGAGCAAACTATGAAGGAGGCTGTTGACAAATCACAAGGACTAAACCCGTACCTAAAGAATTTAGATAATTCAGTTTCTGATGGAAACCTCAGAAGATATGCAATCTCTTTACGTATTCTAAATCCTTGCGGAAGAATTTTCTTCATCATCCTTTGATTTTAATTTTTTTTTTAAATTTCCAAGATATCATCGTATCTTCCATTATAAATATCCTTAATATTTCTGAAAAATACCTCCACAACTATTCTTATCCGAAATTAATTATCTCTTCGCGTTATCTGTATTACATCATAACGGAAACTGTTTTAGTTTCAAAATTTTTGTAACATTCGAATTTAAGTTCACTGATATTATAGAGTAGTGTTGGAATGAAAGCATGAGTTAGTGTAATATAATGACGTCCGATCAACGTGATTATATTATAGTAAGTCATGCGGAAGTTCTAATGGCACATGATGAAGGTAGTACTTGATCAACATTACCCTCATCATGTACCATGTTACGCGACTCTTTTATTTTACTTAACATCTGAACATACCAAGAATGTATTTTCTTGATAGTTCTATACTTTTCGTGATTCCAGTAGTTTGCTAATATAATCGTGCCATTACATTTTTCTTTCTGCTTATAACACTAGTTATGCTCATTTTAAATCCTATCTATCGTATTTCTGGAGAAATCTTTATCATTTTATTTGTATTTCTCAATAGTGAGAAATTATCTATTCATTGAACTTGTGCTTATCATAAAACGGAACCCGACCCATTTAGGGTACTCGAAATACTCCATTCATCGATCTTATCATTTTCTTTGATAATGATTATACTAACAATCGAATTCATTTAAAGAATTCAAGTTATATCATATTTCGTGATACGAAAATATCCTCGTTTTTTTTATCAACTTTCTTTAGCCAAATTTCAGGACGAAATTTCTTTTAACGGGTAGGTACTATCATAACCCAGAAATTTCGGTCAAATTTAAACTCTGATAATTCGGACAAGATAAGCAAATTGATGTGTTGCATTAAAATATTTTTTTCATACATTTAATTAACCATTGGACTTTACCCTACGATTCACGAACAACCTTTAATTTAAAACTCGAACCCGTCATGATTTATATATGAAATGATAAAAATTTACTATTAAACGATGCTATTTCAAATTAAAATTTTTACGTATTAAGTCATTTTATTTGTATGATATAATTTTTGTAATTTTTTTTTAAGAAACGAAGTTAAATTAAAAATGTACAATTTGTAAATCACAACGTACAACAACGTGTAGCTTAAATAGTTGAATTAAAATTAATTCATTTACTATTCATATGAATAGTAAATGAAACGAAATTAATTAATTTACTATACACATGAAAACGACATGATAGAAATTATTAATTATAAGTTACATAATATACCCCTGAAATATTTAATAAATACGACTTTTTAAAAATTTACGATTCAAATTTGATTCTAAATTTATTATTATATTATTATATTTTATTTCAATATTATTATATTTATTATATTAAAATTTATATTATCTTATATATCTTTCTCGAGTCAAAAACTAGGAAAAACACATATTACGCTTATAAACTTTATAAACGAACCTTTTTACAACTAATTTCATAAAGCTTAAGACCAAAACAGATATATATGTATTCAAATATAAAAAGTGGAATTTTTACTCATACTTTTACCCGACAATTATTAGCAACAAGAGTACGAAATACCGGTCCGTGAAAACTGTCGGCAGATATTATTGAATTCTAATTCACACATTTTTAATTTTTGATTTTTTTTATTATTATTATTATTGAATTATTGATTATTATTATATTATTATATTATTCTATATATATGAATGATTCAATCGAGAGATATAAAATCTCACACACACATAAACATATTCATATACATGTACTCCGTAGTAATATTATTATTAAGATTATATTTCTTAATATTATTATTAATCTTATTATTATTATTTGTAGATTATTATTTTTATGATACAAAGATAATAATATACATAAATACTACGGCGGGGTTACGTTCGGGTGATTTCAAAACAAGTTTTTCAAATGGTTTAAAGCTAAGGAATTCATGGGTATTAAATAAGGAGGTTATGGGTATTGAACGGGGGTATTGTTCGTGAATCAAAGGCCAAGCATGCATTTGTTCAATGCCGTCATATGTATTTTTACTACAAAATACAGTATTGTGAGTTTTCATAGCTCCCTTTTTAAATGCTTTTGCATTATATATTTTTGGGCTGAGAATACATGCGTATTTATAGCTGTTTTACGAAATAGGCACAAGTACTAAAACTAATTCTACGTGGGTTTAAACCAGAAATATACACTTAGCTTAGTAACTATAACTACTGGTGTATGACTGGTAGGCGCGAATCCTAAAGATAGATCTATTGGGCCTGACAAACCCCATCCTGACAATGGGATGCTTTAGTACTTCGAGGTTTATATAACACACCTGATTCGGTGTACTTTCAGAGGGTAAAACATGAACATTAAGGCTTGTTACCAAGCGCCTACAAGTTATAGAATGTTTTTTTGTACACTTGCGAGTGTATGGTTATTTATGAAACTGAAATCTTGTGGTCTATTAAAATTATTGAAACTCATCGTTTATGATTAAACTATGAACTCACCAACCTTTTTGGTTGACACTTTAAAGTATGTTTATTCTGAGGTATTAAGAAGCTTCCGCTGTTTAACTGCTATTTGCATGGAGTCTTACATGGCATATTTTTCAAGGAAACTTTGCATTCAAACATTAATATGTATTATATTTTGACTGTTTAGTCAACTGATGTATTATTATGAACTATCATTTATTGGGATTGTCTATATGTAGAAATCACCACAAGTCGAAAACATTTTTGTACATGCTTTAAAAACGTATCATATATAGAAAGCGCGTCTTTTGAAATGAATGCAATGTTTGTAAAACGTATCATATAGAGGGCAAACCTCGCAATGGGACCGATGAATGATGTGCTGCGTTAATAGGGATTTTAGTGGGCCATCACAATAAATCTTTCTTCTCGTAGATGAAGTGCGGTTGATTTATCTTCTCGATTGAGGTGTTTTCAAGAATCATGAAAGGTTTGAACGCAGATTGTAATCGTCAAGATACAAATGAGGTTTAAGATGAAATCAAGTGGAAAACTTGAAGAAATGTTTAGTTTCATATGTTTTAATCAATATTTTAATTCATTTTAATTGTCCAATGTTAATAGTCCACTGTTAATAGTCCACAATTAGTAATTCAATAATTCATATATAATATTCGAATTAATGAATATGTATCGTGACCCATTATATACATGTCTCAGACTCGATTACAACTCAAAGTATATATATTATTTTAGAATCAACCTCAACCCTGTAGCTAACTCTCGCATTACTGCATATAGAGTATCTATGGTTATTCCAAATAATATATATAGTTGCGTCGATATGATATGTCAAAACATTGTATACGTGTCCCGATATTTAAAGTGCGTAATTAACAGTATTTAAATGACGATAAATAAAGTGCGTAAAATAAAGAACAGAAATTAAATGACAATAAATAAAATTGCGAGAATTAAATTGCGAGAAAATAAATTGCGATAATTAAAATGTAATAAGGAATTAGCAGTTAGCTAGGAACAGTTAGCTAGGATTTTGTTAGCGTGGATTCTTAACAAAATTCTCATAGTTAATTTGTTTGTTTCTAACAAATTTTATTTTATCAAATGTTTTCTTCATTATGCCACTTGTTGGATTCTGATAAGTCAAAATCCAAATATGAAATTGAATGAAATGGTTATTCTGCGGTGAACGGATACATATATCTGTGGATGTAAGTAGGATAGTAAATGACCGTTGAATCCGATTCGAAGAATGTACAGTGTAACTTATTAATGTGAAATCTAAATATTCCTCGGGTATTACCTACCCGTTAAAATATTTTCACCATAAACAATTTGTACAAAAGAATTTTTAATTACAATCTTTATGAAAACATATATACATATATATTTTCTTCAGATGTAATCGTGGATTTAATGAGTTAATATAATATTGATCGCATTTGATTTGCCATTAGAACTAGAATACATAACCTCTAAAACATTAGAGATTACATAATCGTCATGTCGTACGAAGATCAATGATGTAGAATGATTCGTAGAACGATGAGGTACAGAATGAGATGTTGAGGTGTGTGATGTTATAACTTGGGTTGTTGGTGATACCGCTGTTGATGTTGGTGGTACTGTTGGTGCTGGTGATGTTGCTGAAGCTGGTAAGTTTTGCACCATATTCTCCAAATTGATTACTCGAGCGCGAAGTTAGTTGACTTCTTCTATTAATCCGAGATGATTGTCGGTCGGAACGAGCGAATGAATAAGGTTTAGAATTTTAGATAGAATATAATCGTGACAAGCTACCCTGGAAATGAGGCTAAAAATGGTGTTTCAGATAGGTTCAGCGGTAAGTGCTTCAGAGTTTTTGCCAAGAGGTGAATTCGGTTGATGGAAAGGATCGCCTTCTTCGTGTCTCCATTGATTAAGTCGACTACGAACCCATCCTCAATTCATCCAGAATTGATGATGGCTAGTTGGTTGATTCATTTCATTTACACTGCTTTCAGGGCTTAGGTGAATATCCATGTCAGAATAGCTGTCGGAATAACTATCGGAATAGCTATCGAAATCTGAGAGACTTAAACTGGTTGAGGGATTCATCTTGTACAATCAGATGAAGGATTTTCGATAAGAAATAGATTATAGGATGTAGATTAGTACCCTACAATGCATAATTTACATATGCATATATAATACTAAAATCCCATAAGTTACGGAGGAATCTACGGAAGCTGTCAGGAAAGTTTACAGTAACAGATACGCTAAGATATGAATTTGCAGATACGTTATGATATGAATTTTGTCTGTACACTATTCATGCAGTCAATGCAGTAAGATGTGTCTAGACTAAGAATAATAAGCACGTAATTTCCGACAAGAAATGATAAGCAAAACTTTTGACATGCAGACCAGGTTCAAGTCCAGACTTATTAATATATCCTAATAACTACTAGGTCGAAGTCCAGACTCATTAATGCATCCTAACAACTACCAGTTAGATACACTAATGCAAGACCTGGTTCACTACGACCACCGCTCTGATACCACATGAGATGACCCGTCATAATCCATAAGGACGAATACAATAACATATGATTACATCACGAGGTATTTGACCTCTATATGATACACTTTTACAAACATTGCATTCGGTTTTAAAAGACAAACTTTCATTTCATCGAAAGTTGATAGATATGCATACCATTTCATAATATCCAAACTATAAATGACCTAATCTGTCATTTACTTAATAATAATCTCTATTGAACTTCAACGACTCGAATGCAACGTCTTTTGAAATATATCATGAATGACTCCAAGTAATATCTTTAAAATGAGCAAATGCACAGCGGAAGATTTCTTTCAAACCTGAGAATAAACATGCTTTCAAGTGTCAACCAAAAGGTTGGTGAGTTCATTAGTTTATCGTAATCAATCATTTCCATTATTTAAATAGACCACAAGATTTCATTTATTCAATAATCATACACTCGCAAGTGTTTAAAAATCATTCGTATGATGAACACCTGGTAACCGACATTAACATAATACATATAGAATATCCCCGGCATACTCGCAAGTATGCTATAATTTTATAGGCAATCGCAATCACCTTATTAAGATCGAAGTACTAAAGCATTCTAATTTCCAGAATGGGGTTTGTCAGGCCCATAGATCTATCTTTAGGATTCGTATCAATTAGGGTGTCTGTTCCCTAATTCTTAGGCTACCAAGTTTAAAAGGGGCATATTTGGCTTCGATCATTCAACCATAGAATGTAGTTTCAATTACTTGTGTCTATTTCGTAAAGCATTTATAAAATAGCGCATGTATTCTCAGTCCCAAAAATATATTGCAAAAGCATTTAAAAAGGGAGTAATGAAACTCACGCAAAATTAGTTATAGTATTTGTGTCAATTCAGTAAAACATTTATAAAACATTGCATGTATTCTCAGCCCAAAAAGGTAAAGAGTAAAAGGGAATCAAATGAAACTCACTATACGATATTTTGTAGTAAAATATGCATACGACGATACTGAACAATGCAAGGTTGACCTTGGATTCACGAACCTATATCAAGTGTATATATATTAACAACTCTAATTATAATTGAATAGATTTATATATTATAAATGTTATCTTTATAAATTATGTGTTTCAGTAATAACTTAATTAAATGTATAAAAATTTATATTAATATATATGATTATATTAAAATATGTTTTTATATCACTTATACTTTACTTGGTAAAATAATATTAATAATAGGAAGTTTGTAATATTTTTATAATGCTAATAATAATAATAGTATTGATAGTAAAAATAATGATAAAAATCTTGATTATGATAATATTAATAATAATCATTTATTTTATTTTTATAATAAAAACAATACTATTGATAATAATACCTAATACTAATAATGAGTAATAATAATACTAAGTATGATAATAATGATAAAATTAATAATTTTACTAATAATGTTAATCTTAATAAAATGATAATTTTAATTAATAATAATGATAATAATACTTATATTAATAATTATAATGATAATAATAATAATAATAACACTTATAAATATGATAAAATTAATAATAATAATAATAATAATAATAATAATAATAATAATAATAATAATAATAACTCTTATAATAATGATAATAATAAAGATAATAATAATAATTGACGTGCCCCGTCCTAATCCATCCGGACGAAGTCCATATCGATTATAAATGATTCACAATAGTTGATTACATCGCGAGGTACTTGACCTCTAAATGATACATTTTACAAACATTACATTCGTTTTTAAAAGACAAACTTTCATTTCATCGAAAGTTGACGGTATGCATACCATTTCATAATATATCCAACTATAAATGACCTAATCTATCATTTACTTAATAATAATCTCTAATGAACTTCAACGACTCGAATGCAGCGTCTTTTGAAATATGTCATGAATGACTCCAAGTAATATCCTTAAAATGAGCTAATGCACAGCGGAAGATTTCTTTCGAACCTGAGAATAAACATGCTTTAAAGTGTCAACCAAAAGGTTGGTGAGTTCATTAGTTTATCATAATCATTCATTTCCATCATTTTAATAGACCACAAGATTTTCATTTTCATTTTTCATAATTAAACATCTCATAGCAGGCTTTTCGCATCTTGCATAGAGATAAAAATCATTCATATGGTGAATACCTGGTAACCGAACTAACAAGGATGCATATGGAATATCTCCATCATTCTGGGACTCTACATCGGACATGATAAAATCAAAGTACTAAAGCATCCGTAACTCGGATGGGGTTTGTTGGGCCCATAGATCTATCTTTAGGATTCGCGTCAATTAGGGTGTTTGTTCCCTACTTCTTAGGCTACCAAGCTAAAAGGGGCATATTCAGTTTCGATCTTTCAACCATAGAATGTAGTTTCGATTACTTGTGTCTATTTCGTAAAGCAGTTATAAAAGTTGCGCATGTATTCTCAGCCCAAAAATATAAAGGGTAAAAAGGTAATTGAAACTCACCATACTGTATTTTGTAGTAAAAATACATATGATGTCAATTAACAAGTGTAGGGTTGAACTCGGATTCACGAACCTATATTATTCATATATTTATTAAACCATACCACATTTAATCAACTAAGTTTACTTATATTCTATAATGTATTAAGTTTAATATCTTTATATATATAATTACATTAACACTTATAATATGTTACAATATATATAATATATATTTTAATTAATGTTATAGCAATATATATATAATAAATATATTAGTTAATATATTAAAAATTTTAGTATGTAATATTAGTATACTTGTAATATATTTTTATATAAATATTATTTGTTTGTTAAAATAATAATTATAATAATACAAAATTAATAATGATAATACTAGTAATTAAAAGAAATAATAAAAGTAATATTAATACTAATAATAATAATATTGATAATAATGTTAATAATGATATAAATAATAATAATAATGACAATAACAATAATAATAGAAATGTTAAATATTAATAAAAATGATAGTTTTAGTATTAATGTTAAAAATGTTAATTTTGATAAAATGATAATTTTAACGTTTTTAGCAATCTTACTAATAATAACGATAATGATACTAATAATATTAATTATATTAATGGTAATAATAATCCTAACATTAATGTTATAAATAATTAACATAATAATAAAAACAATAATAATAAGAGAAAATGCTACCTCCTAAAGAATCGGATTTAAAAACAAAAGACCTCCGCCCGGGCTCGAACTCGTGACCTCTCGCTCACCCACCTTAACCATTCATCTGTGTCTGTTTTTCTGTTTAAACTACAACTCTAATATCTTTTATCTTAATCTCCGTATTCATCTTCATGTTCTAATCACTCCTTCATATTTGTCGTAACAGCCAGCAGGAACCAGAATTTGGGGTCGGCCCAACAAGAAAAATAATTGGGTCACGACCCAAATAACTAATACGGCCCAACACTAAACAATTTGAAGACCCAGTCCACAGTAACATATGGCGGGTTTGTTCTTCCTTCCCTTCGTAATCGTTCTTAACCATTTCATTATTAATATCACGATCATTGAATTATTATCTTACTCATAATCATAATCATATTTTTTATCATTTCATGTATCATTTATCAATTATTATTATCATATATTCTTTATCACAATCACCATCTAACATCACTTATCATAATGTCAATATCACCATCTTTATAATCGTCATCTCCATCATCATATATCACGATCATCACCATACGTTCATCATAAACATAACCATTTATCATTATCATAACCACTTAACCTCATCATCATACTAATACATCATCATCATTATTTCTCTTGGCCCAACAGAAAAATGTAGGACTTCAGCCCACCAGAAACTGAAATTCGGCCCAAATAGCAAAAGGAGTCCAATTCATTATCAGTTGTAGGATATCGAGCAGGGATTTGTGACCGAAATGTATTATGCGAATAAAATAAAAAGTGGGGTTATCTATAATTGAATTTGTCAGCCACCGTATATGGATATCACATTCATCTCCCTTTTGTTTATTATTTTTTTTAATGGCGATGGAAAGAAGAAAATAATGAAACCAAAAAGTGGTTACCTTTACAGCTCATTATCCTATCTTTATTTTCCATTCTTTTCGAGTTTAAATTCCACAGAATCAGGAGAGGAGTACAGCGGTTAAATTAAAGGAGACAATTAGACCAATATTACTTTGTAAGACAAATAACAAAACCCATGTTGGTTTTGGTTTCGTTGCAGCCAAAAAGAAATACGGTTAAGGTGGATTGTTGATGGGTTTTTGGTTGTCCAGTTCTTAATGGTGGTATTAAGAGATGTTGATGGTGGCGTACAGTAGAGTGGTGGTGATGAAGTAGTGAAGATGGTGATAGTAGTAGAAGGGTGGTGAGGTGCTGGTTGTGGTGGTAGTCGGTCGTGGCGAGTCGTTATAGTGTTTGTAGGTCACGGAGGTTCACAAGTCAGGAATGAAGAAGCAATTGTGATCTAGTGAACCAAAACAGAAAGAAAAAAAATATATGTACCATGAATATAATGGTGGTCCATGTTCGATCAATGAAAGGAAAACAGAAAAATTAGGTAATCGATGGTTTGTTAATGTAGTGACCCGAACTTTTCCATGTTTATATATATTAATTGAGATTGATATTTACATGATTAAATGTTTCCAACATGTTAAGCAATCAAACTTGTTAAGACTTGATTAATTGAAATATGTTTCATATAGACAATTGACCACCCAAGTTGATCGGTGATTCACGAACGTTAAAACTTGTAAAAACTATATGATGACATATATATGGATATATATATAGTTAACATGATACTATGATAAGAAAACATATCATAAAGTATATTAACAATGAACTACATATGTAAAAACAAGACTACTAACTTAATGATTTTTAAACGAGACATATATGTAACGATTATCGTTGTAAAGACATTTAATGTATATATATCATATTAAGAGATATTCATACATGATAATATCATGATAATATAATAATTTAAAATCTCATTTGATATTATAAACATTGGGTTAACAACATTTAACAAGATCGTTAACCTAAAGGTTTCAAAACAACACTTACATGTAACGACTAACAATGACTTAACGACTCAGTTAAAATGTATATACATGTAGTGTTTTAATATGTATTTATACAATTTTGAAAGACTTCAATACACTTATCAAAATACTTCTACTTAACAAAAATGCTTACAATTACATCCTCGTTCAGTTTCATCAACAATTCTACTCGTATGCGCCCGTATTCGTACTCGTACAATACACGGCTTTTAGATGTATGTACTATTGGTATATACACTCCAATAATCAGCTCTTAGCAGCCCATGTGAGTCACCTAACACATGTGGGAACCATCATTTGGCAACTAGCATGAAATATCTCATAAAATTACAAAAATATGAGTAATCATTCATGACTTATTTACATGAAAACAAAATTACATATCCTTTATATCTAATCCATACACCAACGACCAAAAACACCTACAAACACTTTCATTCTTCAATTTTCTTCATCTAATTGATCTCTCTCAAGTTCTATCTTCAAGTTCTAAGTGTTCTTCATATATTCTACAAGTTCTAGTTACATAAAATCAAGAATACTTTCAAGTTTGCTAGCTCACTTCCAATCTTGTAAGGTGATCATCCAACCTCAAGAAATCTTTGTTTCTTACAGTAGGTTATCATTCTAATACAAGGTAATAATCATATTCAAAATTTGGTTCAATTTCTATAACTATAACAATCTTATTTCAAGTGATGATCTTACTTGAACTTGTTTTCGTGTCATGATTCTGCTTCAAGAACTTCGAGCCATCCAAGGATCCGTTGAAGCTAGATCCATTTTTCTCTTTTCCAGTAGGTTTATCCAAGGAAATTAAGGTAGTAATGATGTTCATAACATCATTCGATTCATACATATAAAGCTATCTTATTCGAAGGTTTAAACTTGTAATCACTAGAACATAGTTTAGTTAATTCTAAACTTGTTCGCAAACAAAAGTTAATCCTTCTAACTTGACTTTTAAAATCAACTAAACACATGTTCTATATCTATATGATATGCTAACTTAATGATTTAAAACCTGGAGACACGAAAAACACCGTAAAACCGGATTTACGCCGTCGTAGTAACACCGCGGGCTGTTTTGGGTTAGTTAATTAAAAACTATGATAAACTTTGATTTAAAAGTTGTTATTCTGATAAAATGATTTTTATTATGAACATGAAACTATATCCAAAAATTATGGTTAAACTCAAAGTAGAAGTATGTTTTCTAAAATGGTCATCTAGACGTCGTTCTTTCGACTGAAATGACTACCTTTACAAAAACGACTTGTAACTTATTTTTCCGACTATAAACCTATACTTTTTCTGTTTAGATTCATAAAATAGAGTTCAATATGAAACCATAGCAATTTGATTCACTCAAAACGGATTTAAAATGAAGAAGTTATGGGTAAAACAAGATTGGATAATTTTTCTCATTTTAGCTACGTGAAAATTGGTAACAAATCTATTCCAACCATAACTTAATCAACCTGTATTGTATATTATGTAATCTTGAGATACCATAGACACGTATACAATGTTTCGACCTATCATATCGACACATCTATATATATTTCGGAACAACCATAGACACTCTATATGTGAATGTTGGAGTTAGCTATACAGGGTTGAGGTTGATTCCAAAATATATATAGTTTGAGTTGTGATCAATACTGAGATACGTATACACTGGGTCGTGGATTGATTCAAGATAATATTTATCAATTTATTTCTGTACATCTAACTGTGGACAACTAGTTGTAGGTTACTAACGAGGACAACTGACTTAATAAACTTAAAACATCAAAATATATTAAAAGTGTTGTAAATATATTTTGAACATACTTTGATATATATGTATATATTGTTATAGGTTCGTGAATCAACCAGTGGCCAAGTCTTACTTCTCGACGAAGTAAAAATCTGTGAAAGTGAGTTATAGTCCCACTTTTAAAATCTAATATTTTTGGGATGAGAATACATGCAGGTTTTATAAATGATTTACAAAATAGACACAAGTACGTGAAACTACATTCTATGGTTGAATTATCGAAATCGAATATGCCCCTTTTTATTAAGTCTGGTAATCTAAGAATTAGGGAACAGACACCCTAATTGACGCGAATCCTAAAGATAGATCTATCGGGCCTAACAAACCCCATCCAAAGTACCGGATGCTTTAGTACTTTGAAATTTATATCATATCCGAAGGGTGTCCTGGAATGATGGGGATATTCTTAAATATATGCATCTTGTTAATGTCGGTTACCAGGTGTTCACCATATGAATGATTTTTATCTCTATGTATGGGATGTGTATTGAAATATGAAATCTTGTGGTCTATTGTTACGATTTGATATATATATAGGTTAAACCTATAACTCGCCAACATTTTTGTTGACGTTTTAAGCATGTTTATTCTCAGGTGATTATTAAGAGCTTCCGCTGTCGCATACTTAAATAAGGACAAGATTTGGAGTCCATGCTTGTATGATATTGTGTAAAAACTGCATTCAAGAAACTTATTTTGTTGTAACATATTTGTATTGTAAACCATTATGTAATGGTCGTGTGTAAACAGGATATTTTAGATTATCATTATTTGATAATCTACGTAAAGCTTTTTAAACCTTTATTGATGAAATAAAGGTTATGGTTTGTTTTAAAATGAATGCAGTCTTTGAAAAACGTCTCATATAGAGGTCAAAACCTCGCAACGAAATCAATTAAATGGAACGTTTTTAATCAATAAGAACGGGACATTTCAGTTGGTATCCGAGCGTTGGTCTTAGAGAACCAGAATTTTGCATTAGTGTGTCTTATCGAGTTTGTTAGGATGCATTAGTGAGTCTGGACTTCGACCGTGTTTACTTGAAAAATGATTGCTTAACAAATTTTGTTGGAAACTATATATTTTTAACATGTGAATATTATGTGATATATTAATCTCTTAACGCGTTTGATATTATGTGATAGATGTCTACCTCTAGAACAAGTCCCATTGACTCACCTAATAATAATGAAGAGTCAAATGTAAATTGGAATGATTCGTGGACTGATTCACAAGTTCCCGAAGAGGAACCGGAAGAAGAGTCGGAACCGGAAGAAGAATCGGAACCGGAAGAAGAATCGGAACCAGATGAAGAAATAAAACCGGTGGGGGAAATAATAAAACGGTTAAGTAAAAGAAAATCCTCAACCAACCGACCAAGGTTAATTATGGTCAATGGTGTTTCCGCCAAGGAAGCAAAATATTGGGAGGATTACCAATTCTCCGATGAATCGGATTCCGACGAGAATTCCGATGATGTTATAGAAATTACCCCAACTGAATTTAAAAAGGCAAAAGAAAATAATAAGGGAAAGGGCATAAAAATAGAGAAATCTAATTACAACCCCGATGAACTTTATATGTATCGTCAACCCCCGAAGTCCTTAAGTTGTAACAATGACCCGGGAACCTCTAAACCACCAGGTTTTTCTAAACCAATGTGGAAAATTATGGCTCGTATTAGGGGAACATCGTATATCCCTAGAAACTTGGCAAAATGAACCAAAACCAAAGAAGAAGAAACAAGCGAGTCGGAATAAGATAGTTGTATTCGTGTGGTGTAATATATGTAATATAGTGTGCTTATGCTTTATGATATATGTAAAAATTGCTTGTATTAAAAAGTATTTTTTTTATGAATCTAACTCTTGTCTATTTTACAGTATAAAAACACAAAATGGATAGACAACCCAATATTTTAAGAGACCTATCCAGAGACATGATTGATGAAATCTTGTCTAGAGTCGGTCAGAATTCTTCGGCACAACTATTTAAGGCGAGATTAGTTTGTAAGACATTCGAAGAACGTTCCAAGAATGCCTTGGTTTATAAAAGACTTTCGTTCGAAAGATGGGGGATATCACATTGGGAAATCCATAAGTTACGATGTGTTTACTTTGACGCATATATTGCGGGGAACCCAAATGCTATTTTACGCAATAGGTTAAGAAATTATTTTGACTCAATATATCCGAATATTGGACTTCGTGATTTAGAAAAAGCGGCTAACATGCAACATAAAGAAGCATGTTATGCTTACGGATTAGTAATGTTCGCTTCTCACCAAAGTGAGAACAAGAACATCGGGCTACAACTATTAAACAAAACGTTCCCACAAGTGACGGAGTCGGTAATTGGGGTAAGAAATGAGGTTTTTAGATTGTTACGGGACTGTTGGACATTACGTAACCCTCGTCCCTTTGACGACGTTACAACACGCTGTCTTATCAAGGGCCATAACGGTTATGTTCCACAAGACCAAGGATGGGAAGTAATCCTAGTAAAACCAGAATGCATGACTTGTTTCTGGACGTATGAATTACGTGTCTTTATTGCCTTTGCTGAACGACTTGTGTACTAGCTAGAATTATCTTCACAACCATCTTGTATCAAATTTATTGTGTGCTATATTTCATGCTATATGTAAAATAAGCGGTATTGTAAGTTTGTAAAATATTGTGTAAAAGTTTGAACGCGAAATATTATTATAATCAGTTTTTCATATAGAATTGTAGTAGTTGAATTGTATATTAGCTACTAAGTATGAACTTAACGGGTAGGTACTACCCGAATTTAAACTTATAAAACGCTAATATGAAGAAAAAGCTTTTATAAATGAGTTCATATTATGCTACGAAATACTATTAACTACTCTTAATATTCTGTATGATTAACTTGTTCCATTTGACTATTTTGAAGGAAATGGCACCGACTACTCGACACAGTGAATATGAATGAAGATGAATTCCGTACTTTTCTAGCTTCAAACATAGCCGCAGTACAGGCTGCGCTACATACCAACAATAACCTTGGATCTAGCAGTACAGGAAATCGTGTAGGATGCACCTACAAAGAATTCACTGCCTGCAAACCTTTAGAATTTGATGGAACCGAAGGACCGATCGGATTGAAACGGTGGACCGAGAAGGTCGAATCGGTGTTTGCCATAAGTAAGTGTACCGAAGAGGACAAAGTGAAGTACGCTACGCATACCTTCACAGGTTCTGTGTTAACATGGTGGAATACCTATCTAGAGCAAGTGGGACAAGACGATGCGTACGCACTACCGTGGTCAGCATTCAAGCACTTGATGAACGAGAAGTACCGTCCCAGAACCGAGGTCAATAAGCTCAAGACAGAACTTAGAGGGTTACGAACCCAAGGATTTGATATTACCACGTACGAAAGACGATTCACAGAATTGTGCCTATTGTGTCCGGGAGCATTCGAAGATGAGGAAGAGAAGATCGACGCGTTTGTGAAAGGATTACCGGAAAGAATCCAAGAAGATATAAGTTCACACGAGCCCGCCTCCATACAAAAGGCATGTAGAATGGCTCACAAACTAGTGAACCAGATTGAAGAAAGAATTAAAGAACAGACTGCTGAAGAGGCCAATGTGAAGCAAGTCAAAAGAAAGTGGGAGGAAAATGGTGATAAGAATCACCAATACAACAACAACAGCAATCGCAACAATTATCCCAACAATCGCAACATCAATCGCAACTACAACAAATGGCCCAACAGCAACAACAACAACAACAGTAACTACAACAATCATCCCAACAACAATAATAACCGCAACAACAACAACAATCAGAAACAGCTATGCCAAAGGTGTGAAAAGTATCACTCGGGGTTCTGCAATAAATTTTGCAACAAGTGTAAAAGAAATGGTCATAGCGCGGCGAAGTGTGAGGTCTACGGACCAGGAGTTAATAGAACGAAAGGAACAAATGGTGTCTGAACGAGTAATGGCAGAGTAAGTAGTGTCGGAGCAAGCTATGCCAATGTAGTTTGTTATAAATGTGGAAAACCGGGCCACATTATTAGAAATTGCCCGAACCAGGAGAACACGAATGGACAATGCCGCGGAAGAGTTTTCAATATTAATGCGGCAGAGGCACAGGAAGACCCGGAGCTTGTTACGGGTACGTTTCTTATTGACAATAAATCTGCTTACGTTTTATTTGATTCGGGTGCGAATAGAAGCTATATGAGTAGAGATTTTTGTGCTATATTAAGTTGCCCATTGACGCCTTTGGATAGTAAATTTTTACTCGAATTAGCAAATGGTAAATTAATTTCAGCAGATAATATATGTCGGAATCGAGAAATTAAACTGGTTAGAGAAACATTTAAGATTGATTTAATACCAGTAGAGTTAGGGAGTTTTGATGTGATAATCGGTATGGACTGGTTGAAAGAAGTGAAAGCAGAGATCATTTGTTACAAAAATGCAATTCGCATTATACGAGAAAAAGGAAAACCCTTAATGGTGTACGGAGAAAAGGGCAACACGAAACTACATCTTATTAGTAATTTGAAGGCACAAAAACTAATAAGAAAAGGTTGCTATGCTGTTCTAGCACACGTCGAGAAAGTACAAACTGAAGAAAAGAGCATCAATGATGTTCCCATTGCAAAAGAATTTCCCGATGTATTTCCGAAAGAATTACCGGGATTACCCCCACATCGATCCGTTGAATTTCAAATAGATCTTGTACCAGGAGCTGCACCAATAGCTCGTGCTCCTTACAGACTCGCACCCAGCGAGATGAAAGAACTGCAAAGCCAATTACAAGAACTTTTAGAGCGTGGTTTCATTCGACCAAGCACATCACCGTGGGGAGCTCCTGTTTTGTTTGTCAAGAAGAAAGATGGTACATTCAGGTTGTGTATCGACTACCGAGAGTTGAACAAACTTACCATCAAGAACCGCTTATTACTACCGAGAATTGACGACTTATTTGATCAACTACAAGGCTCGTCTGTTTATTCAAAGATTGACTTACGTTCCGGGTATCATCAAATGCGGGTGAAAGAAGATGATATTCCAAAGACTGCTTTCAGAACACGTTACGGTCATTACGAGTTTATGGTCATGCGGTTTGGTTTAACTAATGCACCAGCTGTGTTCATGGACCTTATGAACCGAGTGTGTGGACCATACCTTGACAAGTTTGTCATTGTTTTCATTGATGACATACTTATTTACTCAAAGAATGACCAAGAACACGGTGAACATTTGAGAAAGGTGTTAGAAGTATTGAGGAAGGAAGAATTGTACGCTAAGTTTTCAAAGTGTGCATTTTGGTTGGAAGAAGTTCAATTTCTCGGTCACATAGTGAACAAAGAAGGTATTAAGGTGGATCCGGCAAAGATAGAAACTGTTGAAAAGTGGGAAACCCCGAAAACTCCGAAACACATACGCCAGTTTTTAGGACTAGTTGGTTACTACAGAAGGTTCATCCAAGACTTTTCCAGAATAGCAAAACCCTTGACTGCATTAACGCATAAAGGGAAGAAATTTGAATGGAATGATGAACAAGAGAAAGCGTTTCAGTTATTGAAGAAAAAGCTAACTACGGCACCTATATTGTCATTGCCTAAAGGGAATGATGATTTTGTGATTTATTGTGATGCATCAAAGCAAGGTCTCGGTTGTGTATTAATGCAACGAACGAAGGTGATTGCTTATGCGTCTAGACAATTGAAGATTCACGAACAAAATTATACGACGCATGATTTGGAATTAGGCGCGGTTGTTTTTGCATTAAAGACTTGGAGGCACTACTTATATGGGGTCAAAAGTATTATATATACCGACCACAAAAGTCTTCAACACATATTTAATCAGAAACAACTGAATATGAGGCAGCGTAGGTGGATTGAATTATTGAATGATTACGACTTTGAGATTCGTTACCACCCGGGGAAGGCAAATGTGGTAGCCGATGCCTTGAGCAGGAAGGACAGAGAACCCATTCGAGTAAAATCTATGAATATAATGATTCATAATAACATTACTACTCAAATAAAGGAGGCACAACAAGGAGTTTTAAAAGAGGGAAATTTAAAGGATGAAATACCCAAAGGATCGGAGAATCATCTTAATATACGGGAAGACGGAACCCGGTATAGGGATGAAAGGATTTGGGTACCAAAATTTGGAGATATGAGAGAAATGGTACTTAGAGAAGCTCATAAAACCAGATACTCAATACATCCTGGAACGGGGAAGATGTACAAGGATCTCAAGAAACATTTTTGGTGGCCGGGTATGAAAGCCGATGTTGCTAAATACGTAGGAGAATGTTTGACGTGTTCTAAGGTCAAAGCTGAGCATCAAAAACCATCAGGTCTACTTCAACAACCCGAAATCCCAGAATGGAAATGGGAAAACATTACCATGGATTTCATCACTAAATTGCCAAGGACTGCAAGTGGTTTTGATACTATTTGGGTAATAGTTGATCGTCTCACCAAATCCGCACACTTCCTACCAATAAGAGAAGATGACAAGATGGAGAAGTTAGCACGACTGTATTTGAAGGAAGTCGTCTCCAGACATGGAATACCAATCTCTATTATCTCTGATAGGGATGGCAGATTTATTTCAAGATTCTGGCAGACATTACAGCAAGCATTAGGAACTCGTCTAGACATGAGTACTGCCTATCATCCACAAACTGATGGGCAGAGCGAAAGGACGATACAAACGCTTGAAGACATGCTACGAGCATGTGTTATTGATTTCGGAAACAGTTGGGATCGACATCTACCGTTAGCAGAATTTTCCTACAACAACAGCTACCATTCAAGCATTGAGATGGCGC
This sequence comes from Rutidosis leptorrhynchoides, assembly GCF_046630445.1. Lineage (NCBI taxonomy): Eukaryota > Viridiplantae > Streptophyta > Magnoliopsida > Asterales > Asteraceae > Rutidosis > Rutidosis leptorrhynchoides. Next base: position 160,140,997 of record NC_092343.1, on the reverse strand, counting down.
CGTTTGAAGCACTTTATGGTAGAAAGTGCAGGTCTCCGATTTGTTGGAGTGAAGTGGGGGATAGACAGATTACGGGTCCGGAGATTATACAAGAAACTACCGAGAAGATCATCCAAATTCAACAACGGTTGAAAACCGCCCAAAGTCGACAAAAGAGCTACGCTAACATTAAAAGAAAAGATATAGAATTTGAAATTGGAGAGATGGTCATGCTTAAAGTTGCACCTTGGAAAGGCGTTGTTCGATTTGGTAAACGAGGGAAATTAAATCCAAGGTATATTGGACCATTCAAGATTATTGATCGTGTCGGACCAGTAGCTTACCGACTTGAGTTACCTCAACAACTCGCGGCTGTACATAACACTTTCCACGTCTCGAATTTGAAGAAATGTTTTGCTAAAGAAGATCTCACTATTCCGTTAGATGAAATCCAAATCAAAGAAAAACTCCAATTCATCGAAGAACCCGTCGAAATAATGGATCGTGAGGTTAAAAGACTTAAGCAAAACAAGATACCAATTGTTAAGGTTTGATGGAATGCTCGTAGAGGACCCGAGTTCACCTGGGAGCGTGAAGATCAGATGAAGAAGAAATACCCGCATCTATTTCCAGAAGATTCGTCAACACCTTCAACAGCTTAAAATTTCGGGACGAAATTTATTTAACGGGTAGGTACTGTAGTGACCCGAACTTTTACATGTTTATATATATTAATTGAGATTGATATTTACATGATTAAATGTTTCCAACATGTTAAGCAATCAAACTTGTTAAGACTTGATTAATTGAAATATGTTTCATATAGACAATTGACCACCCAAGTTGATCGGTGATTCACGAACGTTAAAACTTGTAAAAACTATATGATGACATATATATGGATATATATATAGTTAACATGATACTATGATAAGAAAACATATCATAAAGTATATTAACAATGAACTACATATGTAAAAACAAGACTACTAACTTAATGATTTTTAAACGAGACATATATGTAACGATTATCGTTGTAAAGACATTTAATGTATATATATCATATTAAGAGATATTCATACATGATAATATCATGATAATATAATAATTTAAAATCTCATTTGATATTATAAACATTGGGTTAACAACATTTAACAAGATCGTTAACCTAAAGGTTTCAAAACAACACTTACATGTAACAACTAACGATGACTTAACGACTCAGTTAAAATGTATATACATGTAGTGTTTTAATATATATTTATACACTTTTGAAAGACTTCAATACACTTATCAAAATACTTCTACTTAACAAAAATGCTTACAATTACATCCTCGTTCAGTTTCATCAACAATTCTACTCGTATGCACCCGTATTCGTACTCGTACAATACACAGCTTTTAGATGTATGTACTATTGGTATATACACTCCAATAATCAGCTCTTAGCAGCCCATGTGAGTCACCTAACACATGTGGGAACCATCATTTGGCAACTAGCATGAAATATCTCATAAAATTACAAAAATATGAGTAATCATTCATGACTTATTTACATGAAAACAAAATTACATATCCTTTATATCTAATCCATACACCAACGACCAAAAACACCTACAAAAACTTTCATTCTTCAATTTTCTTCATCTAATTGATCTCTCTCAAGTTCTATCTTCAAGTTCTAAGTGTTCTTCATATATTCTACAAGTTCTAGTTACATAAAATCAAGAATACTTTCAAGTTTGCTAGCTCACTTCCAATCTTGTAAGGTGATCATCCAACCTCAAGAAATCTTTGTTTCTTACAGTAGGTTATCATTCTAATACAAGGTAATAATCATATTCAAACTTTGGTTCAATTTCTATAATTATAACAATCTTATTTCAAGTGATGATCTTACTTGAACTTGTTTTTGTGTCATGATTCTGCTTCAAGAACTTCGAGCCATCCAAGGATCCGTTGAAGCTAGATCCATTTTTCTCTTTTCCAGTAGGTTTATCCAAGGAAATTAAGGTAGTAATGATGTTCATAACATCATTCGATTCATACATATAAAGCTATCTTATTCGAAGGTTTAAACTTGTAATCACTAGAACATAGTTTAGTTAATTCTAAACTTGTTCGCAAACAAAAGTTAATCCTTCTAACTTAACTTTTAAAATCAACTAAACACATGTTCTATATCTATATGATATGCTAACTTAATGATTTAAAACCTGGAGACACGAAAAACACCGTAAAACCGGATTTACACCGTCGTAGTAACACCGCGGGCTGTTTTGGGTTAGTTAATTAAAAACTATGATAAACTTTGATTTAAAAGTTGTTATTCTGAGAAAATGATTTTTATTATGAACATGAAACTATATCCAAAAATTATGGTTAAACTCAAAGTGGAAGTATGTTTTCTAAAATGGTCATCTAGACGTCGTTCTTTCGACTAAAATGACTACCTTTACAAAAACGACTTGTAACTTATTTTTCCGACAATAAACCTATACTTTTTCTGTTTATATTCATAAAATAGAGTTCAATATGAAACCATAGCAATTTGATTCACTCAAAACGGATTTAAAATGAAGAAGTTATGGGTAAAACAAGATTGGAAAATTTTTCTCATTTTAGCTACGTGAAAATTGGTAACAAATCTATTCCAACCATAACTTAATCAACTTGTATTGTATATTATGTAATCTTGAGATACCATAGACATGTATACAATGTTTCGACCTATCATATCGACACATCTATATATATTTCGGAACAACCATAGACACTCTATATGTGAATGTTGGAGTTAGCTATACAGGGTTGAGGTTGATTCCAAAATATATATAGTTTGAGTTGTGATCAATACTGAGATACGTATACACTGGGTCGTGGATTGATTCAAGATAATATTTATCGATTTATTTCTGTACATCTAACTGTGGACAACTAGTTGTAGGTTACTAACGAGGACAACTGACTTAATAAACTTAAAACATCAAAATATATTAAAAGTGTTGTAAATATATTTTGAACATACTTTGATATATATGTAAATATTGTTATAGGTTCGTGAATCAACCAGTGGCCAAGTCTTACTTCCCGACGAAGTAAAAATCTGTGAAAGTGAGTTATAGTCCCACTTTTAAAATCTAATATTTTTGGGATGAGAATACATGCAGGTTTTATAAATGATTTACAAAATAGACACAAGTACTTGAAACTACATTCTATGGTTCAATTATCGAAATCGAATATGCCCCTTTTTATTAAGTCTGGTAATCTAAGAATTAGAGAACAGACACCCTAATTGACGCGAATCCTAAAGATAGATCTATCGGGCCTAACAAACCCCATCCAAAGTACCGGATGCTTTAGTACTTCGAAATTTATATCATATCCGAAGGGTGTCCCGGAATGATGGGGATATTCTTAAATATATGCATCTTGTTAATGTCGATTACCAGGTGTTCACCATATGAATGATTTTTATCTCTATGTATGGGATGTGTATTGAAATATGAAATCTTGTGGTCTATTGTTACGATTTGATATATATAGGTTAAACCTATAACTCACCAACATTTTTGTTGACGTTTTAAGCATGTTTATTCTCAGGTGATTATTAAGAGCTTCCGCTGTCGCATACTTAAATAAGGACAAGATTTGGAGTCCATGCTTGTATGATATTGTGTAAAAACTGCATTCAAGAAACTTATTTTATTGTAACATATTAGTATTGTAAACCATTATGTAATGGTCGTGTGTAAACAGGATATTTTAGATTATCATTATTTGATAATCTACGTAAAGCTTTTTAAACCTTTATTGATGAAATAAAGGTTATGGTTTGTTTTAAAATGAATGCAGTCTTTGAAAAACGTCTCATATAGAGGTCAAAACCTCGCAACGAAATCAATTAATATGGAACGTTTTTAATCAATAAGAACGGGACATTTCAGTTAAGGTGGTTTATTTGGTGATAATTGTTTTGGTGACCAACCATTGATGGGTTTGTTTGAGTACATGTAGTAGGTATAGCATCCTGCAGTCTTCGAACAGTATAAGTACAAGAACGATCGATAGTAACAAAAATGGGTGGTGATTCATGTTGATGTTGGTGGTTGTTTGTGGTTTTTGGGGTGGATATCGAACCCAACAAAAACAGTAACAGTAAGCACTTCACGATGGGGTTGTGATGGTGGTCTAGTGGTAATCTTTGTGGTATTGGTTCTATGATGTACCCAATATAGAAATAGAAAACAAATGATGAGATTGTGTTGGTTGTGTGATGGTCGTGCATCATAGTTGTAAGTTGATAGTGATAATATTATGTAGATCGTTGTTCATCTAGGAGAGGAGTAGAGAGAAGTAGCAGAGAAGAGTTGAAGATGGATATTGTGTTATAATAGAGTAAGAGAAGAGAAAAGAAAGATAATGCATGAACTTACTTTTGTTGTAATGGTAACCACATACATATACTATCATGAAAATAATATAAACGATTAATATTTAAATAAGTATATATCCATCATTATGAATTCATCGTGCACTACATGAATCCTACTTTTGTTAAGGTCAATGAATGATTTAATAAGTAAAAAAAAAATTATTCCATAATTGTGCACAAACAGATAAAAAGCATGTACTTAAAGTTGATCGATAATTGAATATAAATCAATCAAACACAGTAAGCTTAATCAATCTAATATAATAATTCAATCACTAGTTTGAGTTTTGATTCAGATTATAGCTAAATGTTAAATCAATTGAAAACATAAATAATATAATAATGTATCTTAAATAAGGAATGTGTTATTAAAATTAAATAATTAGATCCTAAATATATTTCTAATAAGTCTATAATTTATATCACTCATTTTCGGATCACCGTTTATTTTAAAATCATATATATTTTCAATATTCATAAACACATTTTAAATACACGTTGCGAGTTATTTATATATTTAATTCTAATAATTGATATCTTATTTATATATTCAAATTATGTCATTTAAACCAAACATTTTCATAATCAAATTCTATTGGGTCGAAAAGCGTTTCCGCACATTTGAAAATAGATTAATCAAATATTAAGAAATTCAATTCTCCACTAAATTTTGTCTAACTTTTGTTAATTGACACATTTGTTCTTACTTGTAATCACTTTACCAATTTCCGAATCTTGTTAAAAAGAACAGATTTCTTAAATCATAGTGGACCTCATAACAGAGACTCGTAATCATAATTCCATGTATCTGATAATTCAATATATGATATTATCTTTTAATCTCGTCGATAACTATAATGAACTTATATTGAAACAAAATACGTTCATATAAAGTATTATATATCTAGTACTTTGTTAACGTTTTCAATTAATAAGTATATATTATATATACATATCTATATACACATAAACGTTCGTGAATCATAGAGCACAGTCAAAGGGTAATGATTACATGAATATAGTTTCAAACTTTTCGAGACTCAACATTACAGATTTTGCTTATTGTGTCGGAAACATATGAAGATTAAAGTTTAAATTTGGTCGAAAATTTCCGGGTCATCACAGTACCTACCCGTTAAAGAAATTTAGTCCCCGAAATTTGATAGAGGTCATCATGGATAACAATAAGAATGTTTTCATGACAAATATGAGTTGATAAATAGAGTTTTATCATCATTGAGTAATATGGATAAAACCATTTGATTTTGTGAAGAGTACAAGTGAAGCTATCACCAAAGAGTGAAATGAGTAGGTATAGATTCGTCATATCCTTTGACGTAGATAGGATTGATTTCCCAAGTTCAAGAGATTTGGAGAAAATCTTCGTAATAAGATTTGATTCTTCGGTGATCAAGGGAATTAGGATTCGCTTTAAATGATTTCATTTGTTTTGATTGCTCTGTCGAATATTTTACTATAAATCCACCTCCGTCGTTTCCTTACAACTCACACCTTCTATTCTTTCTCCCTCAACTCATACTTTAAAGTATTCATCAATATGCTCCATCCCGTTTTGATCCTTGATATACTTCTAACCTTCATATCTGTCATTCTTCTCTTTTATCTACCACCGGAGGATTTTATTTACTTCTACTATTATCTTGGGGTTATAGTGTTATTAATTTTCCCGTGTCTTTACGTTGCAATACATATTGATATACACGGTTTGTAAATTATGTATCGTTGTCAGGATTTATATCTTTCCTTATTCTTCGAAGTCTATGCTTCTGTTTTATATAATCATTGTCATACACAGTTAATGCTCTCTCCTATTTACTGCGATTTATACTCCAATTTCTATTTCAGAGCTTCATTCTTTCGTTTCCTCTTCCCGTCCTCAAGTTAAGCGAATAATGGTCCAGAGTTTGTAGATATGAAGTTCGAAATGAACATAATTAATGTTCTTAGAAAGAAATCGTAATAGCACGATCTTGATTTAGAAAATTATCAGAATTCAAGGAAAAAGATAGAACTATCAAGAAGATATATGCTTGATATGGTTGGAGATTAGATAGAATGTAAGAGTCGTGTAACATGGCACGTGATGATGGTACTGTGAATCATCACGTTTCATTAGAAACTCAGCATGAATTACTGTAATATAATCACGTTGATCAAGTGTCATTATATTATACTAACTCATGCTTGAGTTCCCAAAACTACTTCAAAAACATTCACAATTTAAACTCGAATTTTAAAGAAATTTAGAAACTAAAGTAGTTTCCTTTATGATGTAATATAGATAGCACGGAGAGATAAATAATTTCGGACGAGAATGTTTATGAAAATATCCTCAGAAATATCGAAGATATTTATGATGATATTTTAGAATTTCTAAGTTCGATGGTTTATGAAGAAAGATTTTACGCAAGATTTTAACATGAGTACGGAGCTAGATATTCGTTGAAGGTTTCACCGGATCCAGAATTACCTGGTTTCTTTGAATATATGGTATGGTCCTTGTATTTGGACTTGGTCTCCTTCATGGTTTGTTCAATCTGTTTTTCAGTACCAAATTTTCTATAGAGCGTTCCTAACACTCCTTTCTTTATCATCAAACTTTTGGCCGTTTAGACCATCTACAATTTTTTTCTGTTTACTCTGCATTTAATGCTACGATATCTGAATCATCGGTTATCAATCTGAGGTGGTTTCAGGAGAATTGTGTTTTTAGATGATTAAACACTGATGGTAATATGGTGAAATATAAAAGGTTCCCCGGTAATAATAAAAGAGCACACATATATATCAAAGTTATGATAAGGCTGTTTCGAACGAAAAGTCGAAGTTGACTTGCTGGAGCTGTGACAAAATTGGCTAATTTGAAAAGAGATTGAAAAGTTATTTTCGGTAATAATAATGCTAAAGATCTGACACATATACGTGTGGTTGGATCATCCTCTCGATTGTTTCTTAATTGAGGGGTTTCAAGGACCATGAAGGGTTTGAACGCGGATTGTAATCGTCAAGATACAAACGAGGTTTAAGATGAAATCAAGTGGCAAACTTGAGGAAATATTTAACTGTAGTAGATGTAATTTATTTACGATCTTTTAAGTCAAAATGTGTTGTAAATTATATATCCTACTCTTTTAATAATTTTTTTTTTGTCCATGATAGTAGTTCAATAGTTCCACCAAAACTAGTATATTTTAAGGAAATAGTCATATAGGAACAGTTAGCTAGGAACAGTTAGCTAGGATTTGGTTAATATAGTTTTCAAGTTTTACGTAGTTAATTAATTGGTTACTAATCAATTTTATTTTGTCCATTATTTTCTTCATTATGCCTCTTGTCAAATCTTGACTTGGATTCTGATCGGTCAAAATCCGAATATGAAATTGAACTTGGATGAAAATAGTTGTTCTTTAGTGAACGGATACGTATATGTGTGAATTTGAGCAGTACTGTTAATGACTGCTGAATCTGAATTGAAGAATGTACAATGTAATTTATTAATGTGAAATCTTAAATATTTCTCGGGTATTACCTACCCATTAAAATATTTTCATCATTAACAGTTTGTATGAAAGGATTTTTAATTACAATCTTTATGAAAATATACTTACATATATATTTTCTTCAGATGTAATCATGGATTTAATGAGTTAATATGATATTAAACTCATCCGATTTACGGTTAGAACTAGAGTACATAATCTCTAAAATATTAGAGATTACATAATCATCATGTCGAACGAAGATCAATGATATAGAACGTCATGTAGAATGAAGATAACCGATGTAGAACAAGATGTAGAACGAATATTATGCTCGAGGTATAGATTGCGATGTTGAGGCGTGTGATGTTGAAACTTGGGTTGTTAGTGGTACTGTTGGTGCCGGTAATGTTGCTGAAGCTGGTACGTTTTGCACTATATCCTCCAAAAATCATTATTTGAGCACGAAGCTCGTTGACTTCTTCGATTACTCCGGGATGATTGTCTGTCGGAACGAGTGGGTGAATAAGGTTTAGAATTTTAGATAGAATATAATCGTGGCGATATACTCTGGAAATGAGTGTGGAAATGGTGTTTCGAATGGGTTCGCCGGTAAATGCTTCAGGTTCTTCGCCAAGAGGTGAATTCAGTTAGTGGAAAGGGTCATCTTCTTCTCGTCTCCATTGATTAAGTCGACTACGAACTCATCAGATAAATTGATTCATTCTGGTGACTCCATATCGGAATCCGAGGGACTTGAACTAGTTGTGAGTTTCATTGCGTACGATTGAATAAAGGATTTTTTGAAATGAAATGATTTCCGGCTATCGGACGATATTCTAATTACATAGAATATCTATATCTATAGAACAAAATATTTCGTAGATTACGGAGGAATTTACGGAATATATCAGGCAAAGTTTACAGTAACAGATACGCTAAGATATGAATTAGCAGATACGCTAAGATATGAATTTTGTCTATACACTATTCATGCAGTCAATGCAGTAAGATGTGTCTAGACTAAGAATGGTAAGCAGGTAATTTTCGACAAGAAATGATAAGCAAAACTTTTGACATGCAGACCAGGTTCAAGTCCAGACTCATCAATGTAACCTAACAACTACTAGGTCGAAGTCCAGACACACTAATGCATCCTAACAACTACCTGTTAAACACACTAATGCAGACCTGGTTCGCTAAGACCACCGCTCTGATACCAACTGACGTGCCCAGTCCTAATCTATCCGGACGAAGTCCATATCGATTATAAATGATTCACAATAGTTGATTACATCGCGAGGTACTTGAACTCTAAATGATACATTTTACAAACATTGCATTCGTTTTTAAAAGACAAACTTTCATTTCATCGAAAGTTGACGGTATGCATACCATTTCATAATATATCCAACTATAAATGACCTAATCTATCATTTACTTAATAATAATCTCTAATGAACTTCAACGACTCGAATGCAACATCTTTTGAAATATGTCATGAATGACTCCAAGTAATATCCTTAAAATGAGTTAATGCACAGCGGAAGATTTCTTTCGAACCTGAGAGTAAACATGCTTTAAAGTGTCAACCAAAAGGTTGGTGAGTTCATTAGTTTATCATAATCATTCATTTCCATCATTTTAATAGACCATAAGATTTTCATTTTCATTTCTCATAATTAAACATCTCATAGCAGGCTTTTCGCATCTTGCATAGAGATAAAAATCATTCATATGGTGAACACCTGGTAACCGAACTAATAAGGATGCATATGGAATATCCCCATCATTCCGGGACTCTACATCGGACATGATAAAATCGAAGTACTAAAGCATCCGTAACTCGGATGGGGTTTGTTGGGCCCATAGATCTATCTTTAGGATTCGCGTCAATTAGGGTGTCTGTTCCCTAATTCTTAGGTTACCAAGCAAAAAGGGGCATATTCAGTTTCGATCATTCAACCATAGAATGTAGTTTCGATTACTTGTGTCTATTTCGTAAAGCAGTTATAAAAGTTGTGCATGTATTCTCAGCCCAAAAATATAAAGGGTAAAAAGGCAAATGAAACTCACCATACTGTATTTTGTAGTAAAAATACATATGATGTCATTTAACAAGTGTAGGGTTGACCTCGGATTCACGAACCTATATTATTCATATATTTATTAAAACATACCACATTTAATCAACTAAGTTTACTTATATTTTATAATGTATTAAGTTTAAAATCTTTATATATATATAATTACATTAACACTTATAATATGTTACAATATATATAATATATATTTTAATTAATGTTATAGCAATATATATATAATAAATATATTAGTTAATATATTAAAAATTTTTGTATGTAATATTAGTATACTTGTAATATATTTTTATATAAATATTATTTGTTTGTTAAAATAATAATTATAATAATACTAAATTAATAATGATAATACTAGTAATTAAAAGAAATAATAAAAGTAATATTAATACTAATAATAATAATATTGATAATAATATTAATAATGATATAAATATTAATAATGACAATAATAATAATAATAATAATAATAATAGAAATGTTAAATATTAATAAAAATGATAGTTTTAGTATTAATGTTAAAAATGTTAATTTTGATAAAATGATAATTTTAACGTTTTTAGCAATCTTACTAATAATAACGATAATGATACTAATAATATTAATTATATTAATGGTAATAATAATCCTAACATTAATGTTATAAATAATTAACATAATAATAAAAACAATAATAATAAGAGAAAATGCTACCTCCTAAAGAATCGGAATTAAAAACAAAAGACCTCTGCCCAGGCTCGAACTCGTGACCTCTCGCTCACCCACAAACATCCTTAACCATTCATATGTGTCCATTTTTCTGTTTAAACTATAACTCTAATATCTTTTATTTTAATCTCCGTATTCATCTTCATGTTCTAATCACTCCTTCATATTTGTCGTAACAGCCAGCAGGAACCAGAATTTGGGGTCGGCCCAACAAGAAAAATAATTGGGTCACGACCCAAATAACTAATACGGCCCAACACTAAACAATTTGAAGACCCAGTCCACAGTAACATATGGCGGGTTTGTAATCGTTCTTAACCATTTCATTATTAATATCACGATCATTGAATTATTATCTTACTCATAATCATAATCATATTTTTTATCATTTCATGTATCATTTATCAATTATTATTATCATATATTCTTTATCACAATCACCATCTAACATCACTTATCATAATGTCAATATCACCATCTTTATAATCGTCATCTCCATCATCATATATCACGATCATCACCATACGTTCATCATAAACATAACCATTTATCATTATCATAACCACTTAACCTCATCATCATACTAATACATCATCATCATTATTTCTCTTGGCCCAACAGAAAAATGTAGGACTTCAGCCCACCAGAAACTGAAATTCGGCCCAAATAGCAAAAGGAGTCCAATTCATTATCAGTTGTAGGATATCGAGCAGGGATTTGTGACCGAAATGTATTATGCGAATAAAATAAAAAGTGGGGTTATCTATCATTGAATTTGTCGGCCACCGTATATGGATATCACATTCATCTCCCTTTTGTTTATTATTTTTTTAATGACGATGGAAGGAAGAAAATAATGAAACCAAAAAGTGGTTACCTTTACAACTCATTATCCTATCTTTATTTTCCATTCTTTTCGAGTTTAAATTCCACATAATCAGGAGAGGAGTACTGCGGTTAAATTAAAGGAGACAATTAGACCAATATTACTTTGTAAGACAAATAACAAAACCCATGTTGGTTTTGGTTTCGTTGCAGCCAAACAGAAATACGGTTAAGGTGGGTTGTTGATGGGTTTTTGGTTGTCCAGTTCTTAATGGTGGTATTAAGAGATGTTGACGGTGTCGTACAGCAGAGTGGTGGTGATGAAGTCGTGAAGATGGTGATAGTAGTAGAAGGGTGGTGAGGTGCTGGTTGTGGTGGTAGTCGGTCGTGGTGAGTCGTGATAGTGTTTGCAGGTCACGAAGGTTCACAAGTAAGGAATGAAGAAGCAATTGTGATCTAGTGAACCAAAACAGAAAGAAAAAAAATATATGTACCGTGAATATAATGGTGGTCCATGTTCGATCAATGAAAGGAAAACAGAAAAATTAGGTAATCGATGGTTTGGTAAGGTGGTTTATTTGGTGATAATTGTTTTGGTGACCAACCATTGATGGGTTTATTTGAGTACATGTAGTAGGTATAGCATCCTACAGTCTTGGAACAGTAGAAGTACAAGAACGATCGATAGTGACAAAAATGGGTGGTGATTCATGTTGATGTTGGCGGTTGTTTGTGGTTTTTGGGGTAGATATCGAACCCAACAGAAACAGTAACAGTAAGCACTTCACGATGGGGTTGTGATGGTGGTCTAGTGGTAATCTTTGTGGTATTGGTTCTATGATGTACCCAATATAGAAATAGAAAACAAATGATGAGATTGTGTTGGTTGTGTGGTGGTCGTTCATCATAGTTGTAAGTTGATAGTGATAATATTATGTAGATTGTTGTTCATCTAGGAGAGGAGTAGAGAGAAGTAGCAGAGAAGAGGTTAAGATGGATATTGTGTTATAATAGAGTAAGAGAAGAGAAAAGAAAGCTAATGCATGAACTTACTTTGGTTGTAATGGTAACCATACTATCATGAACATAATATAAACGATTAATATTTAAATAAGTATATATCTATCATTATGAATTCATCGTGCACTACACATGAATCCTACTTTTGTTAAGGTCAATGAATGATTTAATAAGCAAAAAAAAATTATTCCATAATTGTGCACAAACAGATAAAAAGCATGTACTTAAAGTTGATCGATAATTGAATATAAATCAATCAAACACAGTAAGCTTAATCAATCTAATATAATAATTCAATCACTAATTTGAGTTTTGATTCAGATTACAGTTAAATGTTAAATCAATTGAAAACATAAATAATATAATAATGTATCTTAAATAAGGAATGTGTTATTAAAATTAAATAATTAGATCCTAAATATATTTCTAATAAGTCTATAATTTATATCACACATTTTCGGATCACCGTTTATTTTAAAATTATATATATTTTCAATATTCATAAACACGTTTTAAATACACGTTGCGAGTTATTTATATATTTAATTCTAATAATTGATATCTTATTTATATATTCAAATTATGTTATTTAAACCAAACATTTTCGTAATCAAATTCTATTGGGTCGAAAAGCATTTCTGCACATTTGAAAATAGATTAATCAAATATTATGAAATTCAATTCTCCACTAACTTTTGTCTAACTTTCGTTAATTGACACATTTGTTCTTACTTGTAATCACTTTACCAATTTTCGAATCTTGTTAAAAAGAACGGATTTCTTAAATCATAGTGGACCTCATAACAGAGACTCGTAATCATAATTCCATGTATCTGATAATTCAATCATATGATATTATCTTTTAATCTCGTCGATAACTATAATGAACTTATATTGAAACAAAATACGTTCATATAAATTATTATATATCTAGTACTTTGTTAACGTTTTCAATTAATAAGTATATATTATATATACATATCTATATACAGTCAAGCACAGTCAAAGGGTAATTGATTACATGAATATAGTTTCAAACTTTTCGAGACTCAACATTACAGATTTTGCTTATCGTGCCGGAAACATATAAAGATTAAAGTTTAAATTTGGTCGAAAATTTCTGGGTCATCACAATAATAATATTACTACCTTAAGAAACAAGCGTGCCTAAAATAAAACGCCGCTGCCCGGGTTCGAACCCATGACCTCTTGTTAACCACAAACATGCCTAACCACTCCACTGCTAGTTACTTCTTTGAATTATCTTCTTCACTTAATTCCTTTAAACCGAATCTCGGCCCAACAAAAGAAAATGGATTCGGCCCAATAGAAAGCGAATGGGATTCGGCCCAACAAAAAGCGAATGGATTTCGGCCCAAATCCAAACATAGCAGCCCAGTCAATTAATATTTAGGATGATTGGACTCTTCCTTGGAGTTTGATTACGAAAGAAAAAAAATATAACAGCGAACTAAAATAAATCAGTCCGAAGCTCTGCTAACCCTAATCGTTATTACTGTTTCTTCATCTTTATGATCATTATCATTAATTAATCCATTATCATTGTAACAGTATCATATCAATGTTATTGTATCACCAGAGTATCATCATTTTTCATAACCCTATACGTAATCATCTTTTCCTGTCACCATATTCCACTCATCTTCTTTCATATCGTATCACCATTATCGTGCTTGTCTTCATGTATCATTGTCTTTCTACTAAATTGAAATCGTAACAGTGATTTAACATGAAACCCAGAACTGTAGCAAAAATGGCGGTGATGGTGGTTTGTTGTGGTTTTCTAAGGAAACATAAAAGATAGAGGGATTGAGAGGTGATGGTTTAATGGTGCTTGATAAAAGCAAACACAGAAAGAAAAAAAATAAAAATAAACCACGCAGGTGGTTTGGGTGATCGATGGTTGGAGGCGGTGGAGGATGGTGTCTTGTGGGTGGTGAGGTGATGGTAATAGTCACGATGGGTATTGGTTCACGTTCGAAGTAGAAACAGGAAACAAATAGGGATTACACAGTAGCAACAAACAGATGATAGTAGCAGTTCGATGGTTGTCTAAACAGAAATAACAAGCATGTGGCTATTGTGAATCTACGGTGGTTGAAGCAGGAAAAGTAATGGTTGTTTATGATGGGTTTGTGAGTGCACATAAAACATAAATGGGTTTCGTTGATTGGTTAATTGGTGGTGATTAAGTGGGTCTGTGATGGTGGTTATCATAGGTGACGGGATCCTATCAAAAAGAATGAGATATAAAACGATGCAAGTGGGTTTGGTGGTTTAAGTGTTAGCCGAAGGTGGTGTAGGTCGGTTTGTGGTGTACTCGAAAAGCATAAGTAAAAAACGAAGATGGTGCAGTTCTTGGGTGTTCAACGAGCAGTGATCAACACGAAGTCGGATAGTAGCAGCAGTATATTATAAGATGGCAATGATGTTCATAAGATGATAAGAGTTATGGAGAGGGTGAAGGTTGCTTGACAATAATCAAATGGTGTTGGATTATTCTCGGATAGTAACCAGGAACAAGAAGAGAATTTGGGTGTGATGGTGTTTTTTTACACTTCATGTGTATAAGTCCCCTATATATATAAATCTATCTATATGCTATAATCTAAAATATGATAAAGTTAATTACTATAATAATAATATAAATCCTAAACGTGCCTATATTGAATTCACCAGCCACTGAATTTGATTTTATTCTACCGACAGTTTTAACGGACTGCTAAATCGTACCCTTTTGTTAAATCAGTGGCGGATAAAAATATCTTAGAAAAATCTCAAAATTTTACAGTAATTATCTTTATTTATTTTGGTCATTATGGTATAAAATTCGATCCTTAATTTTTTAAATAAAAATTACATCAACGGTCCCGCTCAATTCCGGATAAAATATAAAAAGTGTTAAAATTAAATAACTAGATCCTAAATACATTTTTTTAGTAAACCTAAAATTTATAGAACTCATTTTCGGATCACCGTTTATATTAAAATCATATAAGTTCGAATTAAACTTCTCTAAATAATAATCGAAACGTCCAACGACTATTATAATCATTTAATATTTATTTTTAATATACATTATATATACATTTAAATATATATGTATCTATTTACAAATATTTGTTCGTGAATCGTCGGTAATGGTCGAAGGTCAATTGAATATATGAAACAGTTCAAAAATTTTGAGACTCAACGTTGCAGACTTTGCTTATCGTGTCAAAAATATTAAATCGTATCGAGAGTTTGGTTTAAAATTAGTCGAAATTTTCCGGGTCACTACATAAACACCACATTATCAAACCTCATAAAACTTAAACCTGATATCAGAAGTAATAAATCCACATAAACCGAAAAAAACACTAAAACCGAACCGATAATATTTGGTCCAGTCCTCGGTCCATGTTTTTGCTACTAGGAAGGTTGTGCACTATGGGCGAATTTTGACTCATTTACTTAAAAGCTATTTTCTCTCGCATCGTTTGTAGTTCTCGGTTCTTGTATCTCTTGTCTTGAAGAACCTTTTTGATGGCGCCGCAGCTTCTCCGGTTTCTAAGCACTTGGCTTGGAACACAACACCAAATGATCCATGCCCAACAACACGCTCAGACATGTAACTAATAGTATGAAACAAAACAAACACAATCGCATCACTACCAATGCACATATATTAAAATATCAATCCACGAAAAGAATCTGCAAAATGAAATTTACCTGTTTTGGCTACCCATTTCTACCACAAATGGTTGTCACAATTATATGGCCTGTCTCTGCTCCATTGCAATCAACTATAGCAGGCTCCACTTCCTATACGTATGAAAAGGAAAACATTGTGTTTAATAGTTGCAATATATTATAATCAACAGAAGATTATGACATAAATATGATTAGGTTACTTATTCACTAACCCTCTCACCCCTAATTTTCATGTCATTTAACTCATCAGGCAACCTTTCAACAACAACAACTGTATCTCCACTAGGTTCTCTCACTGTGTTGGTGCAGGTACCACACTTACCGAAGCCATCGATGTGGTAAATTGTCAAAGTAGGCGTCCTTTTTTTGTAACTTTATATTCTTATCTGCAAAATACACAAGGCAAGACTTTTCAAAAATCAAATCTCATAAATTCAACATAGTCATTCAAGTGCATAATAACATCTAACTATGCAACTACAGGTTTCCTCCACAAATTAAACTAATTTTTTTTGTAAGCGGTTTTAAAATTGGGACAAAGTAAAAGCCATAATTTCTTTTTACAACAGATTACCCAATCAATACTTTGGATCAGATTACATCGATTTGATTAAAACGGACAAATCAAACCCTAATAACTCGATTTTGTATATTCAAATTGACAGATCCATAACAGGAAACTAATTGGCATCCATCCAAATTAACATAAGATATGAGACCTGGACAGATTTTGATCACCTGACCTGGTCAAACCTACTCCCTGCCAATTTCACCACCTGGCTACATCTAACACTTCAAATAGCATGCCATTTCGACCTACAATACGGCCTATTTTTTCAACTTAGTGTTATCTTTTTTGTTAAATAGAGACAAAACATATAGTCAGGCTATATTTCAAAATATATTATAATAACAAAACAAACTTATAGCATATAATAGATTTAAATCCATGGCATATAGAAATTGAACACATAAAACTCTTTGTACCAATTTAATGTAAACTCCAAAATAAACATACTTTTGAACTTAAAAATATAAAACATATATACCTCAAGTGAAAGATAGTTATTCTGTAGAAGCTTCACAACTATTGGAGGAAGAACAACATGCCTATCAATCGCATAACTTAAAACTTAGGAGTGTATGGATAACCTCTGACATTATTTTTGAAGCAAAGCATATCTGAAACACATTTACTCAAATTTACAATGCAGGTTACCATTTAAAAAAAGGTATAAAATCTTTTTGTATAAAACATGTAAGTAAACAAACATACCTTTTCAACACTATCAGATATCAAAACAACTTATCTGAACCAAATACAAAAATCATCATGTACCAAAATATAAATTTGAGCCAAACAAAGTAGTTATACTATAAATTTTGAACCAAACAAATCAGTAGGGGATAGAAAGTTTACATAAGATGATAATTTAAGAATCCAAAGCTTTCTTAGCAGTCGTTTTTAGTAAGAAACTTAAAAAATATATAGAATACAAATCCATTTGAAAAAATGAACAGATAAAAAATAGAGGCATATCTTACTTGCAATAGTAATAGTAATAATGAAGTAAAGCTGACCTTACAAAGTGGTCAACATTCATTTGAAAATACAGTTGAAACTTGAGGCACTTCAACTACAAGTATAGATTATCGAGAGTTGAACAAGAGGACGGTTAAGAACAAGTATCCTTTGCCTAGAATCGATGATCTGTTTGACCAGCTTCAGGGTGCGTCGTACTTTTCAAAGATAGATCTTAGATCTGGGTATCACCAGGTTCGGGTTGCAGAATCTGATATACCAAAGACAGCGTTCAGAACGAGATATGGGCATTACGAGTTCTTGGTTATTCCATTTGGGTTGACGAATGCTCCAGCAGTCTTCATGGATCTGATGAACAGGGTCTGTAAACCATATTTAGATCAGTTTGTTATTGTGTTTATCGATGATATATTGGTATATTCAAAGACAGAGGCTGATCATGCGACACATCTTTGATTAGTGTTAGAGTTATTAAAGAAAGAGCAGTTATACGCTAAGTTCTCGAAGTGTGAGTTTTGGCTTCGAGAGGTGCAGTTTCGGGGTCATGTTATCTGTGAGGCAGGTATTAAAGTGGATCTGTCGAAAATAGAAGCGGTAATGGGTTGGAATTCGCCGAAGACACCGACAGAAGTTAAGACTTTCTTGGGTCTTGCGGGTTATTATCGCCGGTTTATAAAATATTTTTCTAAAATAGCGGGTCCGATGACCAAATTGACTAGAAAGGATGTAAGTTTCCTATGGGGAGATCAACAGGAACAGGATTTTCAGACTCTGAAATAGTTATTATGTCAGGCTCCAGTGCTAGCATTGCCAGAGGGTTCAGATGACTTTGTAGTTTATTGTGATGCGTCATTTGCCGGGTTGGGGTGTGTACTGATGCAGAGAGATAAAGTTATCGCGTACGCTTCTCGTCAGTTAAAGATACACGAACGTAACTATCCGGTTCATGATTTAGAAATGGTTGCAGTGGTATTTGCGTTGAAGCTATGGAGACATTACTTATACGGTACAAAGTGTGTAATATGTACAGATCATAAGAGCCTCCAACATATTTTCACGCAGAAAGAACTAAATATGCGACAGAGACGGTGGATTGAGCTTATCAAAGACTATGATTGTGAAATAAAGTATCACCCGGGCAATGCGAATGTTGTTGCCGATGCTTTAAGTCATAAGAAAACCGTGGAAACTGTGAAGTTTATGAGGACCGAAATTGTTTCAGACCTTGTTGAACAATTAAAACAAGTTCAAGCCCGAGCTTTATTGGAGGAGAATTTAAAGACTGAACTGATGACCAAAATCAAGAACCAATTGACTGACGATTCCCGTGGACTAAAGATGTTTAAGAATCAAATTTGGGTGCCTATGCTTGGAGATTTAAGGAAATTGATCTTAAATGAAGCGTACAAATCGAGGTTGACTGTCCATCCGGGTAGTACCAAGATGTATAATGACTTGAAACCGATGTATTGGTGGCCAATGATGAAGAAAGATATTGCTCAATTGGTAGAAAGATGTCATATTTGTGCACAGGTTAAGGCAGAACATCAGAAACCCTATGGTTCATTACAGCAGTTGAAAATTCCAGAGTGGAAATGGGATCATATTACGATGGTTTTTGTAACCAAATTACCTAGATCTCAGAGGGGCAACGATATGATATGGGTAATTTTTGATCGACTGACGAAAAGTGCACATTTCTTAGCAACAAAAGAGATAGTTTCGTTAAGTACTTTGGCAGATTTGTACTTAAAAGAAATAGTTAGTCGACATGGGGTTCCATTGTCTATCGTATCTGACAGAGATTCTAGATTTGTGTCTAATTTCTGGAACAGTTTACAGAAAAGTTTGGGAACGAGGGTAAATCTGAGTACAGCGTATCATCCACAGACTGACGGTCAGAGTGAGCGTACAATACAGACACTAGAGGATATGCTTAGATCCTGTGTGTTAGAGTATGGTGGTCCGTGGGATATCCATTTACCTTTGATCGAGTTCGCTTACAACGATACATATCATTCGAGTATTGGCATGCCGCCTTATGAAATGTTTTATGGTCGCAAATGTAGAACACCGGCTTGTTGGTTAGAAGCCGGAGAGAAATAGTTTGCAGGTCCAGAATTAGTTCAGATAACAGCAGACAAGGTAGCTATAGCGCGTGAAAAGTTAAAAGCGGCTCGTGACAGACAGAAAATGTACGCTGATCCACGTAGACGTCCAGTAAACTTTGAGGTAGGTGATCGTGTTTACTTGAAAGTTTCACCGTGGAAGGGTGTTATCAGGTTTGGTAAGCGGGGTAAGTTAGCTCCGAGATACATTGGGCCATTCAAGATTATTCAGAGGGTTAATGATCAGACGGTTGTATTAGAGCTCCCGACAGAGTTAGCAGGAATTCATAACACCTTCAATGTGTGTTACCTTAGGAAGTGTAAGGTTGATGATGAGACGCAACTGGTTCCGTTGAGTGATTTAAGGGTTGACTTGAATCAAAAGTTAGTTGAAGAACCGATTAGGATTGTTGATAGAAAGGTAACCAAACTAAGAAGGAAGAAGGAGATCCATATGGTTCTCGTTGAGTGGAAGCATAGTTTAGGATCGAACCTTACGTGGGAGACCGAAGAGTTGATGAAGGCTCGCTATCCACATCTGTTTGACCTTGACCAGATTCCGAGGACGGAATCTCTTTAAGGGGGTGGATTTGTAACATCCTCCGATCGGGCCTAGAAGTAAGATGACATTTTTGCCCTTGGGCATAATTATGTGGTTATTTATGCCTTTATTTTATTTATTTGTGTAATATTATTTTATTATTTGGTTAAGACCAGTTTGTGACAAGGGTCACAGAACAGGTTCGTTTATTTAATTTGGACTCCGTTAAAGTAGTCAAATTAAGTACGAAAGATTTCAGATACCTGCTAAATACCCGTGTGTAATGGGGTATGGGATTTAACACCAATTAAGTGTATAGTACAGCTCTTTTTCCTCTCATTTCCCTAATTCTCTTGAAAATTCCCAAATTCACCCGTACATTCTTCTTCTTCATCTCTAACCCTAGATTTCACCAAATCTTGTTATTGGTCTTTAAGTTTGTTGGAAATCGATTTCTTGTGATTTCTAGTGTCTAAACAAGGTAATAATCGTTCAAATTCGTGCTTGAATCTGTGTCAAAATGAGTTTTAAAGTTAGGTTTTTTCAAAGTAGGTTTTGGTGCTAAATTGGTTGATTTAGATGTTATTTGAGTGTAAAAGTTGTGGGTTTATGTTTCTAAATGTTTGGTGTAAAAGATGTAACCAGTTTTGAGGTCAAAAACGTGTCCAAAGTCGAGATTTGGTGATTTTGGGTTAAAACCCGTCACTTTACTGCTGTTGCGGCTGATGAACTACCTTCGGCCGATGGTCGTTGACCATCGACCGATGGTGAGGGACGATCGGCCGGTGGACAAGACAATCTACCGATGGTGTATGGCTTCTGACCAACTGATGTAATTTTGACGATCGACCGATTGGGGGAGACCATCGACCGATGGTGTATTGACAATCGGCCGATGGATGGGACCATCGACCGATGGTCTTAGGAAGTGAAATTTTTACTAAGTGTTGAATTATAGCTGTTATGCTGTCCGTATGTTTTTATGATTTTCAGGATGTAAATTCTGAAAATGCATAAGTGTTAAGTAGACCTTTTTGTGGCGCTTTTTGTGACTGATTCCTGTACTGTGTTGTGTTGTATTAACGGACAGAAACTAACTTGATTTGCCTTATGTTCAGGTGATAAGAATAAGGAAGCCGCTCAGTGATAGATTATCTGAGCTAGTTGCTGGTATTCGGTGAGTGGGTCTATCTCCGGATAGAGTATTAAGTAGCTGACACGCTACTTGTTCAGACTTTTTATTATCTATGTTTATATCCTGTATTATTGCCATGTGTAGTTAAATATTGCCATGCTAGTTAGGACAATTGCATGTCTGCTTATTTGTGATCGTATGTGCGCACTGTTAGTTGGACATCCACCGAGGCGGCAAGGTTGGGTTGATGTGAGGTCGACTGTGGTAGCATGGTCGGGTCATGATGTTACTGATTGTTCAGTATAGCATAGTTGGACACATGTGTTGCGTCTGGATGGTTATGCAGTGGAATCAGTAAAGTTGACTATCGGTAGACTGTAGCTTGATCAACTAAGTCGTGTGCTCGTACAAGCCGCCGATCCTCATATTGTCAGTTGTTGTGTATGCTAGTTCGGGACGTTAGCATAGTTGTGACCCTTGCATGCTCAGTTGCTTATGCTTGGTCTGTTAGATAGTATCCATTCACTTAGCTGTGTGCTAACTCCCCCACATTTTCACCCCTTGCAGGTTTAGGTACTGCTGATTAGGACGGGTGTTGCGGACGGGTTGAAGACATGTTTGACTACTAGCTTAACTCTGATGTTTTCTAATTTTGAAAGGATTTATGTAACACCGTCGTTTTGAAATGTTGTAATAAAGTTAACTAAGATGATTTGGTAACTATGTTCGTAAATGTTATCTAAGGGTATTTATGTAAATTCAGTCTTCCGCTGTGAATAAAAAAAAATCAGGGTGTTACAAAAACTCAATCTAAATCCTAAATCTAAACCCTAAATCTAAACCCTAAACCCTAAATTTCTAAACCCTAATATCTAAACCCTATAAACCCTAATATCTAAACCCCAATAGCTAAAACCTCAACATACGCTCGAAAAACACGATAGTTGTTATATATTGCTTCTTCGAGCGTTTTCCCGCCAAAATAAAAACATTTATCACAAAGTGTCTCTACTAAATGTTCATATTTTCATCCCATCTATAATGTCCGTGAACAAAGTTTTTTCAAAAAATGAAAAAAAAAGTTTTTGCTTCCCCCCGATTGGTTACTTCCCTCTTGATCCTACCCCTATATATATATATATATATATATATATATATATATATATATATATATATATATATTAATATTTTTGCCAAAAAGAAAAAAAAGTGTAATCAAATAAATGCCCACGCCTGCAATATAGAAACTAAATGAGAGTTAATTCACTCAACCAACCAGTTTTTAAAAGAAAACACGATTAGGTGACTGAGTTGTCAAAAGTTTACATCCAATTAAAGTTGGCAGTGCCTTCATCAGTTGTATGTGAACATTGTATCTTCCAAAATTCCTTCAGGTTCATGTGCTAGTATCTCCCAATATCGTTCAACAACAAATCCCAATGTGGGGAATTGAAATGGACGATATAATCATTTAATTTCCTAATTAGTTACTGTGCACTACACTTTTAAACTTTATACTTCTTTTGTTAAACAGACTTATACCTGACAAGGACCATAGCTTAGGACAAGATTTCTACCATCTGTAGAAAAATTGAAAACAATGGCATCTTTCAGTAGCATTGTCTGAAATCTTGTGAAGGAAGCACCTATTCGAAGATCTATTTCCTGCACATGCCACCAGATAGCCCTATAATTTAACAAGTAGATGCCAAATTAAATTCATTTTTATTTTTTTTTTATTTCTAAAGGTATATATAAGAAAAATAACATGAAAGAAAATGAAACAAATGAGAAGCAAGTAAAAAATCACCCAATAGATATAATTTTTTATTCCATAAAACCTGATATATCATTTTATCCAAATAATTAATTTGTTATACATATAAGACAACTTTTATAAGCATATTTGACCAACCTCTATAACCATTTATAATTAGTTACAAAAACATTCCAAAAACGATGTTTCAGATCATCCGACCCATTTTCAAATTAACCCATTTCGACCACCCATATCCCAACATTCCACGCATTTGAAGTAGTACTCACTCGTCTAACAGCTACAGCATCAGAAAATAATGAAGAGAAACGAGCCCTCCATATTGAGATGAGTATTCACACTTGAGCAAACTTCCACAACTTCAAATGCAATATATGTTCTCTCCTTCTCTGTCACAATCGAGCCACAAGACAAGCCATTGGCATTTTCGGGCTTCCTCCTCTAAGGTCCTTTTGATGTCTACCTTATCCTGGATTACATACACCATAGCCAAATTCACAGGTAATAAGTGAGCTCAAGACACATTAACAGTCAAAAAACCTTCAATAGATCATAAAACATCATCCAAAGGAAGCATATGTCAATTATACCTAATGTCATCCCATAACTTTGTTAGAATTCAGACTGCAACATTAGACCCAAGTCCTAACCTCACATACTAACTCTGCATCAAAGATATAGGTCTTTTGTTTATTGATGCAATGGTAACAGTTACGTAAGTTAAATAGAACGAGAATTAAAATTATCACATAAAAAAGGTTAATAGTACTAAAGCAACAGACTTTCACATTGTAGCGACCCCGACAAATCGTCAAATGACGGCGTCATCTACGTATGGTCCCATTACATGGTCGTAAGTCTTTATAACAAAGTTTGACCGAAAAATATGTCGCATTCATTTCATAAATAAGGATGTTTCAAAGTTTACAAAAGTAGTTTCCATAACAAGTACATAACAATGTTTAAAGTTTGTATGAAACACGTGCGACACAATTAAAAGTAGTCAAAAAGACGCTCCACGTATGCAAGTATACTCGACATCCAATGCAAGTATCAAAAAGTATGAGCGGAAGCATGTATCACCTAAGTTCAAGGACCTGAGAAAAACATAGAGAATCTGTCAACGAAAACGTTGGTGAAATCATAGGTTTAAATAAGTAAGTGAGTAAAAGTAAGTTGAACCACAAGATTTGCAACATCGATAAAGTCATAGTACATTCTAAAAGTTAATATTCACGAGCACTCAATTATCAAAGCTTAACATTCCGTCCGTTGAACCCCGTAATAATAGTGTTAGAACATACACTGTTTCCCGAAAATATATTTCACCCGTAGACGGTAGCGAACCGTCCGAAGTGAGGGTTTGTCAAACCCATATGGCCATATAACATAAGTTCTCGCTTACACCGTCTGATGTAACTAATGATAATCGAATTGAGGATTTGTGTTCAAACTCGTATGTAGAATGTTTGTTTTCCCTGTACTTGTGTTCACGTAGTTTAAAAGAACGTTTATGTTTTCTCATCCCAAAAGTAAGTTCAAAAAGAGTAAAAGTGGGACTATGATCTCACCTTGTATGCACGAACTAAAAAGTACTTCGACAAGTAACGTGTGCAAAGAACAATGCTAGTCTTGACCTAAACAAATAGGTTGTATCAATAACGATAGTCACGAAGGGTCAAAGATGTTCAATTAGTCCTATGGCTCAATACGACTCGATTAATATAGCATGTGAATCAAATCATCAAGTTTCATGCAAGACACAAGTATAAAAGCATGTTAGAAAGATTGCATAATTAATTGATTAAGTTTGACAAAAAGTCAAACTTGGTCGGGTCAAAGTCAATGAAAAAGTCAACATGTTCGGGTCGGGTCCCGGACTATTTTTCCATGCTAATTATTCATATACAAGTATATTAAAACAAGTTTCATGTGAATCGGAGGTCGGTAGCTAGTCAAACATTTCACGTGAAATGGGACCAAGAGGTCAGAATCTGGCCAGGTGATTCTGCGCGCCGCGCGGGGATGGGGCGCGCCGCGCCACTACCTGGGCAGAGAATTCTGGTCAGTTTTTCAAAGTGTGCACGAACCAAAACCTTTTCTAACACAACTCTTGACCCGCAAACACTTATAACGCCTATCATACATCGTTGGAAAGGTATTTTGACGAGTAAAACAACTAAACACATATCATCAATCAAACTTCCACTTGCAACAACCAAAAACCGCAATTAATGTTCCTCATTCAATGCATACAAGTCATAAATGCAATTTAATGATTTGGCAACCAAATTACATGAACGATATGCCGTTTCGAAGGTAATTAAGCATACAACACAACCTAACACTTACAATTAACATTATCAAGCATTTAATGCATCAAGATTCAATTTACTTCTATCAAACCCTAACCCAAAATCACAAATTCAACAATCATGATTATGAAACTAATCCATGTCAACCTACATACCAATTTGAAGCTAGTGATGTTAGGAACCCAATTAAAACTTGAACTTTCATCATCAAACATCATATGAACACCTAAATCTCAAGATTATGCAAGTGTTCTTTCATAATGAACTAGTTACATCAAAATTGCAAGAACAAGCATACAAATCACATAATCATACTAGACTTGAGCCATAGACACTAATTAACAACTTTATAACTCAAAAATCTCAAGAACACATAAAATTAGTGATTTTAGAAAGTTACCCAAAATTGATGAACTCGGTATGGAATCGAAGAGGAGATCACGAGGAGTTCAAATATGTAATTTGTTTTGATTGAATCCTTCTTGAACGAATTTGGATGATGATTTCCTTTTGATGAAATTAGAGAAAAATATGGAAGTATTTTAGAAAAAGATAAATGAATGGATAATGGTGGGGAGGTGGTTGACTTAGTCAAAAGCTAGTTACCACTTTGGTGTTTTGGCGGAACTAGTCCCTCGAGTTCGGTTGCGGGTGCGTTAAATTACCTAAACATGATAATTTAAAACGCGTATTAACGAGATGTGTTATAAACATATAACGGAACTTAAATAGTTAAACGGAAAATTGACGGAAAAAGGCGGGATGTTACATTACCTACACCTTAAAAGAAATTTCGTCCCGAAATTTAAGCAGGCGTAGTAATCGTAGTTTCTTTCTCAGAATCTGACGTTTCCGGAACCGGGAATAGATGAGGGTGTTTCCTTCGCATTTGATCTTCCCTTTCCCAAGTAAACTCGGGTCCTCTTTTGGCGTTCCATCGGACCTTAACAATCGGGATCCGGCTTTGTTTTAATTCCTTCTCGACGTAGTCCACAATTTCAACCGGTTCCTCCACAAAATGGAGTTTGTCATTAATAGTAAGTTCCTCGAGAGGGACGACGATATCGGGCTCGGCGAGACACTTCTTCAAGTTAGATACATGAAAAGTAGGATGGACGGAGCTTAGTTGAGGCGGAAGGTTTAAACGATAAGCAACGGTTCCAACACGCTCTAAGATTTCGAAAGGACCAACATACCGCGGATTTAGTTTCCCACGTTTCCCAAAACGGATGACACCTTTCCAAGGTGCGACTTTTAACATGACGCGGTCACCGACTTGAAATTCGAGGTCTTTGCGTCTTTTGTCGGTATAGCATTTTTGACGACTCCGGGCCGTCCGAAGCCTATCTCGGATTTGAAGAATCTTTTCGGTTGTTTCGTGAATGAGTTCGGGCCCGGAAATTTGCACGTCACCCACTTCGGCCCAACAAAGAGGAGAGCGACATTTTCGACCATATAACGCTTCAAAAGGTGCGGCCTTAATACTCGCGTGATAACTATTGTTGTAAGAGAATTCGGCGAGAGGTAAGTGATTGTCCCAAGCTTTTCCAAAATCAACAACGCAGGCTCGTAACATATCCTCTAAGGTTTGTATTGTACGTTCACTTTGCCCATCGGTTTGGGGATGATATGCGGTGCTCATGTCCAAACGCGTTCCCAACGCTTCTTGTAACGTACACCAAAATCTAGAAACGAAACGACCATCTCGGTCGGAGATAATCGATAACGGTACTCCGTGTCGGGCTACAATCTCTTTAATGTAAAGTCGTGCAAGTTTCTCCATTTTGTCGGTTTCTTTCATGGCGAGAAAGTGCGCGGATTTGGTGAGACGGTCAACAATGACCCAAATTGTATCATAACCGCCCGACGTTTTCGGTAGTTTGGTGATAAAATCCATCGTGATCCTTTCCCACTTCCATTGCGGGATCTCGGGTTGTTGAAGTAACCCGGACGGTCTTTGGTGTTCGGCTTTGACTTTAGCACAAGTCAAACAATTGGCGACGTATCTAGCAACCTCCTTTTTGATGTTCGGCCACCAATATTGTTCTTTAAGGTCATGGTACATCTTATTGGCGCCGGGATGAATCGAGTATCGCGATTTGTGGGCTTCATCTAGGATGAGGTTTCGTAGATCGCCATATCTAGGCACCCAAATTTTTCCGGCGTAATATCGAAGTACGGTCTCCTTAACTTCGAATCGGGAGACGAGAATGTTTAAAAGTTCGCGTGCGATGTTGTTGTCCTTAAGAGCTTCATCTTGGGCTACCCGAATTTGGCTATTAAGGTTGGAGTGGATGGTGATATTCAAAGCTCGGACACGAAGAGGCACCGCTCTTTCCTTTCGACTTAAGGCATCGGCCACTACATTTGCCTTCCCGGGGTGGTAACGAAGCTCGCAATTATAATCGTTCAAGGTCTCAATCCACCTTCGTTGTCTCATGTTTAGTTGCTTTTGATCGAAGATATGTTGGAGACTTTTGTGATCGGTAAAGATGGTACTTTTGGTACCAAGAAGATGATGTCTCCATAACTTAAGTGCAAAGATGACGGCACTGAGTTCAAGATCATGTGTCGTGTAGTTTCGTTCGTGGACTTTGAGTTGTCGAGAGGCATAAGCAATGACTTTCTTTCGTTGCATTAATACGCATCCATAACCGTTTTTCGAGGCATCACAATATACAACAAAATCATCATTGCCTTCGGGAAGTGACAAGATAGGAGCGGTGGTTAGCTTAGTTTTCAAGATTTGAAAAGCGGTTTCTTGTTCGGATGACCAAATGAACTTTCGGTCCTTGTGAGTTAACGCGGTTAAAGGGCGAGCGATTAAGGAAAAGTCCTTGATGAATTTACGATAGTATCCGGCGAGACCCAAGAATTGACGAATTTGAGTAGGAGTAGAAGGAGCCTCCCATTTACTAATGGCTTCGATTTTCGCGGGATCGACTTTAATGCCTTGATCACTTACAACATGACCGAGGAATTGAACTTCCTTCAACCAAAATTCACACTTGGAGAACTTGGCATAGAGTTGTTCTTTTCTCAAGAGTTCAAGCACGAGTCGGAGATGTTCTCTGTGTTCCTCTTCGCTTTTAGAATAGACCAAAATATCATCGATGAACACGATAACGAATTTGTCGAGGTAAGGTTTGCACACGCGGTTCATGAGATCCATGAACACCGCCGGTGCGTTAGTGAGACCGAAAGGCATGACAAGGAATTCATAACTACCATAACGAGTCCGGAAAGCGGTTTTGGAGACATCTTCCCCCTTAACCCTTAGTTGATGATAACCCGAACGGAGATCGATTTTTGAATATACACGAGAACCTTGTAGTTGATCAAAGAGATCATCGATGCGAGGAATGGGATATCGGTTCTTAACCGTCAATTTTTTTAGTTCACGATAATCAATGCACATTCGTAGGGATCCGTCTTTCTTCTTGACGAACAAAATCGGAGCGCCCCATGTTGAATGGCTAGGTTGAATAAAACCACGGTCAAGTAGCTCTTGGATTTGACTTTACAATTCTTGTAATTCGGATGGAGCGAGTCTATACGGTGCACGCGCTACGGGTGCGGCTCCTGGAATAAGATCGATTTGAAATTCAACCGGTCGATGAGGTGGAAGACCCGGTAATTCGTCGGGAAATACATCGAAAAAGTCACTAACAATTGGCACATCTTCGATGCACTTTTCGTCGGCCTCGACTTTCTTAACATGAGCAAGAATTGCGAAACAACCCTTGCGAAGTAGCTTTCGAACTTTAAGGCACGAAACGAGATTGAGTCCGGTGCATTTTTTGTCGCCATAGACAATCAATGGTTCACCATTCTCGATAGGAATTTGGATTGCGTGAAGATCGCAAAGAATGTGAGATTTATTTTTGACCATCCAATTCATACCGATTATTACATCAAAACTCCCTAATTCCATGGGTATCAAGTCAATTTCAAATTCCTTACCCAAAATGTTCAAAGTACACCCCCGGTAATATGTGTCGGCACTTAAGAGTTTTCCGTCGGCCACTTTGATGGAATAAGTAGTATCTAAAGGGTGTGGTGGAGTGCAAAGGGTAGGAGCCAAAGTCTTAGACACAAAACATTTATCGGCACCCGAATCGAATAAGCAAGTAACATAAGAGTTGTTGAGAAGAAACGTACCCGTGATTAGTTCATTGTCATCTCGGGCTTCCTCGGTGTTGATGTTAAAGGCTCGGCCTCGGTTGTTGGTGTTGGCTTTCTTTTTCGGGCATTCGTTCTTATAATGGCCCGTTTGGCCACATTCGTAACAAGTGACCGTTTTTGGAGGATTGGGCCCCTTTCGAGCAACGGGGGCGGCGCTTGTGCAATTGTTGGCCCTATGACCAACACCTTGGCAACGGTGACAAACTAGCTTGTTACATTCGCCGTGATGATGCTTGTGGCATTTGTTGCAAAAAGGTAAGTTTCCGACATAACCCTTCTTGCCGTCGTTGTTGAAAGGCTTTTTGGTGAAGGTGTTGTTGTTGTAGTTGGTTGATGGAGTGGCTTCCCATTTCCTTTTGTTGCCACCCGACTTGTCCTCGGCCTTAGGAGCCGGCACTACGATTTCGTCAACCGTTTCGATTAATTGGCGGGCCATGTTCATAGCGGCTTGATGAGTAGCGGGTTTGGATGACATCACCCCTTGTTTGATGCTTTTTGGAAGACCGTGCATGTAGAGCTCAATCCTTTGAGATTCGGGGTTAACGAGACTAGGACACATCAAAGATAGTTCGGCGAAGCGTAGATTGTAAGCCTTAAGATCGTTCCCGACCGCCTTCAAAGCTCTTAGCTCTTGCTCGAGCTTTCGGGTTTCTTCACGCGGAAAGTATTCAACAATCATCTTTTCCTTCAAATCGGCCCAAGAAAGGGCGTGAGCTTCATCGGTCCCCACCGATTGAACATAGGTGTTCCACCAAGTTAGAGCAACACCGGAGAAAGTGTGGGTGGAGTATTTGACCTTATCTTGGTCTCGACATCCGCTTATACTAAAGACGGCCTCCGTTTGTTCAAACCAACGAGTAAGCACAACCGGTCCCCCGGTTCCATCATAAGTGTGAGGTTTGCACCCCATGAAAGCTTTGTAGGAGCACCCTTCGCTAGAGTTACCGGCTCCTTGGTTATTGTTGTTGTGGTTGTTGTTATTGTTGTTGTTAGACGAGTGACCGGCCATGGCCGCATCCACGGCGGTGGCTATCATGCGTTGTAAGGCTTGTTCGGGAGTTTCATTGCGTCGTACACGGCGAGGAGGCATTGTTCCTTCAAAACAAAAGAATACCGTTGGTTAGTATTCTAAATAATACTAACCGTGATATGGAATAAAGATAGAGAGAAAATTATCCTTGACCCGCCTTAAATTCTTTATGTCATAATGTCAGAATGTTCATATGTGTCAACGTAATATAATCCCGGAAATTATATTACCCTAACTCATATGTGCATGCGACATTACTTCATATAGTCAAGGTGGCGTGCCAATTTAATTATACAACGCGAGATTAAGATAGAATAAGAGTAGATATGAGTAAGAGAGTTCGAGTATAAATGCACAAGTAGTCAAGTAATTCCTATGTCAAGTCTATATGCCGGTTGTAGTCTAGACTCACCAATGTACCCTATGACTCGGGGTTGACACTAATGAACTCTAAATCCCTACAACCAAGGCTCTGATACCACTTGTAGCGACCCCGACAAATCGTCAAATGACGGCGTCATCTACGTATGGTCCCATTACATGGTCGTAAGTCTTTATAACAAAGTTTGACCGAAAAATATGTCGCATTCATTTCATAAATAAGGATGTTTCAAAGTTTACAAAAGTAGTTTCCATAACAAGTACATAACAATGTTTAAAGTTTGTATGAAACACGTGCGACACAATTAAAAGTAGTCAAAAAGACGCTCCACGTATGCAAGTATACTCGACATCCAATGCAAGTATCAAAAAGTATGAGCGGAAGCATGTATCACCTAAGTTCAAGGACCTGAGAAAAACATAGAGAATCTGTCAACGAAAACGTTGGTGAAATCATAGGTTTAAATAAGTAAGTGAGTAAAAGTAAGTTGAACCACAAGATTTGCAACATCGATAAAGTCATAGTACATTCTAAAAGTTAATATTCACGAGCACTCAATTATCAAAGCTTAACATTCCGTCCGTTGAACCCCGTAATAATAGTGTTAGAACATACACTGTTTCCCGAAAATATATTTCACCCGTAGACGGTAGCGAACCGTCCGAAGTGAGGGTTTGTCAAACCCATATGGCCATATAACATAAGTTCTCGCTTACACCGTCTGATGTAACTAATGATAATCGAATTGAGGATTTGTGTTCAAACTCGTATGTAGAATGTTTGTTTTCCCTGTACTTGTGTTCACGTAGTTTAAAAGAACGTTTATGTTTTCTCATCCCAAAAGTAAGTTCAAAAAGAGTAAAAGTGGGACTATGATCTCACCTTGTATGCACGAACCAAAAAGTACTTCGACAAGTAACGTGTGCAAAGAACAATGCTAGTCTTGACCTAAACAAATAGGTTGTATCAATAACGATAGTCACGAAGGGTCAAAGATGTTCAATTAGTCCTATGGCTCAATACGACTCGATTAATATAGCATGTGAATCAAATCATCAAGTTTCATGCAAGACACAAGTATAAAAGCATGTTAGAAAGATTGCATAATTAATTGATTAAGTTTGACAAAAAGTCAAACTTGGTCGGGTCAAAGTCAACGAAAAAGTCAACATGTTCGGGTCGGGTCCCGGACTATTTTTCCATGCTAATTATTCATATACAAGTATATTAAAACAAGTTTCATGTGAATCGGAGGTCGGTAGCTAGTCAAACATTTCACGTGAAATGGGACCAAGAGGTCAGAATCTGGCCAGGTGATTCTGCGCGCCGCGCGGGGATGGGGCGCGCCGCGCCACTACCTGGGCAGAGAATTCTGGTCAGTTTTTCAAAGTGTGCACGAACCAAAACCATTTCTAACACAACTCTTGACCCGCAAACACTTATAACGCCTATCATACATCGTTGGAAAGGTATTTTGACGAGTAAAACAACTAAACACATATCATTAATCAAACTTCCACTTGCAACAACCAAAAACCGCAATTAATGTTCCTCATTCAATGCATACAAGTCATAAATGCAATTTAATGATTTGGCAACCAAATTACATGAACGATATGCCGTTTCGAAGGTAATTAAGCATACAACACAACCTAACACTTACAATTAACATTATCAAGCATTTAATGCATCAAGATTCAATTTACTTCTATCAAACCCTAACCCAAAATCACAAATTCAACAATCATGATTATGAAACTAATCCATGTCAACCTACATACCAATTTGAAGCTAGTGATGTTAGGAACCCAATTAAAACATGAACTTTCATCATCAAACATCATATGAACACCTAAAACTCAAGATTATGCAAGTGTTCTTTCATAATGAACTAGTTACATCAAAATTGCAAGAACAAGCATACAAATCACATAATCATACTAGACTTGAGCCATAGACACTAATTAACAACTTTATAACTCAAAAATCTCAAGAACACATAAAATTAGTGATTTTAGAAAGTTACCCAAAATTGATGAAATCGGTATGGAATCGAAGAGGAGATCACGAGGAGTTCAAATATGTAATTTGTTTTGATTGAATCCTTCTTGAACGAATTTGGATGATGATTTCCTTTTGATGAAAATAGAGAAAAATATGGAAGCATTTTAGAAAAAGAGAAATGAATGGATAATGGTGGGGAGGTGGTTGACTTAGTCAAAATCTAGTCACCACTTTGGTGTTTTGGCGGAACTAGTCCCTCGAGTTCGGTTGCGGGTGCGTTAAATTACCTAAACATGATAATTTAAAACGCGTATTAACGAGATGTGTTATAAACATATAACGGAACTTAAATAGTTAAACGAAAAATTGACGGAAAAAGGCGGGATGTTACACACATTTCTCAATTGTACATAGCATAAACTTACAAAATACAAATAAGCTGTATTTATTTGCTTTTATATGTGTCAAACTTTCAGCTCATAAATATCATATATATCTAGTGACCTATTTATGTTACATTTTGCTAACACAGTAAGCTGCCACATCATTTAGTTTTCAAGTCATTAGACCACAAATACATATATATATCAAATGATTAAATCTTAAGTTTTATAAAAAGTACAGTACATACAATAGTCTTGCGTGAAATCGATGATACATATAAAAACACTTAACCTTTTGCATTTACCATTCAAATAAGGCATTCTCATTTTCAAAAGCCCTCATATCATATAATAAACTAAAATAGCTCCATTATGAACACGATTTAAGTAACAAAAAATCAAACCAAATTATATACCTCTGGTACATGTTTCTGGATAGGCGCTTGAAACAGATCAACAGGATCACACGAGTGCCACTTTCGATACCGGCCATCGAATTCGATCTCCATTAAATGTCTGGCGACAGATGTAAACATCATTTGACACTGTTGACCTTGAATCTTGTAATTGAATTCGAATATTTTATTGTAACGTGATCTTCCTTCTATTCTTAAACCCTGATTTCGTGATGGTATCCCTGATATAGTTTTTGCTACTAACGGCTTCTCTGCTACGTTTATAACCTTGATTGCTCTACCTCCGCCGCCTGCCGCCATTTCTGAACGGAAGTTGTCAAGTTGAATTCGAATAGATTATAGAATATACAATTACTGAACTAATTTAAAACGATTTTTGGGGGTTTTTAGAACCCTAGTGTTTTCCCGCCCTTTATTTAACGGATTTAATTTTAATAATAATCTAAATCTAAATATAATAGACATAATTAAGCTTTTGGTTCCTATAGTTTGTAATAGATTATAAGATGGCCCCTAAACTTATTTTTTGACTTGGTTGGACGGTTGGTGCTTTACAGGTTACGCGGTTGGTCTTTGTAGCTTATGACCATTACATATTGTTGTTAAATTCAGTCATATGTCATGTGAGTGAGGGTATTTTCATAATTTTATCTATTCTATTTTATTTTCTAAAATATAATCTATCTATCTATTAATTAATATATATAAAGCTCTAAAATGATAATGTAATCATTAAGCTAATTATTTTTTACTTTTCATAATGATGATGTCATAATTATATATTAATTTAATTAAAAAATTAATACTTATAAAAGGAAATATTAATTTTTCATAGATTGTAATTTAATTTTTTCTAAAAAAATTAAAAGGCATTTATTATTATTAATAATTATATTATTATTATTATTATTATTATTATTATTATTATTATTATTATTATTATTATTATTATTATTAAAAATATAGGAAATATTAATCTCTCCTAAATTGTAATTTTATTTTTCTAAAAAAAATTAAAAGACATTTATTATTATTAATAATTATTATTAATATAAACATAAATACTCAACTTTGAGCGAACTTTATGTTTGTAAAATTAACGAAAAGTTTCTTAGTCGGAATCTGTGGTTCCATGAGGCAATAAACTAAATGACTTTAATATTTATATTCACTTAATAAATAAAACATATAATTAAACTAACTGTTTCGTTTAAACAAACATGTGTTTCCACGGTTCATTTTACTAGTTAAACTAATAAACTCCATATTTCATCTTTCCCAAATTCTCAAACTTTAGATTTTCCAAATTTCTCAAAACCATTTCAATTGCAAATCTACTACCTTCAAAATTTAATAAACTTTTCAAGGCCACTTACAGATATAATACCTAAACCTTTTCTCTTTGACCTTCAAATCAAAAATCAAACACATGACAATCTCAAGTCTATAGTTATCAAATTCAGTAAAAGATATGATCAAAACACACAATTTTCGTCGCTATAATCTTAGATTGAGAATTTACAAATCATAAAGGGTGGGAAAATAAAAGTGGGTTCTGAATTAAGGCGGTGCAGTACCTGGTTCAGTTTATGGAGGTACATTGTTTAATTACCTACATTATATACATTATATATATGATATTTGTACAAATTGGTGTATCATAGTTTTTACGTATTGATCATTAAAATTACAAAACATTCTTTAGTGTTCATTATGTCTGGTCTAACATGGCTGTTTTCAAATTATTTCTTTCAAACCGTTCATCAAATTCAATATTTCTCACTATTTATATACGAGAACAATACTCAATCTCGCACATACAAGGTATGTGGAGGTGAGATCTTAGTATTTTATATGTTAGATAAAATTTGATTAAATAATTATATGTATTTATTTTCAACATATAAAAATACAAACTTTTAAAACTTATACATATATAATTGTACTTCTACGGTCTCAGTTATATTGGATGGTATTCGTTTTTGTGAAGTCTCGAATTAATCATGCACTTTAATAAATAGATAAAAGTAAAGTGGAAAAGTTTATTTATACATTTAATGTATGGATGTAAAACAAAAAGAGTAACTGAGACAGAGAGTTAAAAAAAAAGTCAAACTTTCTTTACAAAGATTCACTATACAATTTGGCTTTAAAAAAAAAAAGTCAAACTTTCTTTACAATCTGGCTTAAAGATTCACTATATGCTTATATAGTGAATAAGTTCGGTGCCAACGCGCTTTCTAAATTTTAATGTTTTACTAGTCTCGGCGCATGCATTTTAATGTGTCACCGGCATCACGTTATTTGGAAGCGTCAAAGTGTTTGGGCCAAACATTGAACGAGTTAAAAACTATAGAAATCACGTGTAGATGGACCGAGACCCGTGCTATCTAATACTAGTTTGCTGTCATTGCAGATACTACAACGACTGCTTAACACTGGATCACTCAGTGTTCCTGTTCCCGCTATTTAAGACTTCAAACAAGACATTACGTAGTAATTGATTATTGTGCGATTGCAACCAGTAGTTTTGGTTATTGTTGTATTTGATTCATACTTCATCTACATTACCGTTATAGATCCAAGTTTTGGTTCCATTACTATTTGCTAATGTGTTTGATTACATGTTATACAAAACCAGTAGTTTTGGTTGCTGGTGGTTCAAGCCATTTTATGTGTTTTAAAGTTACTCTCCATCCGCCTTAAATATGTAAAACTAAGGTCCAATATAACACTACAAATTTGGTGTGTATAGCTTACAAAAAAATTAATGTATGGACTACATTTTTTCAAACTGCTTGTTGTTGAACTATCATGCAAAGAGCATTGGATTTTAATTTGTATTAACCCAAACCAACTAGCTAGCCGTTCTAACACTACAAATATAGTGCAACAAGTTAATGTGGCATATGAAACCTGTCAAAAGCAACAAAATAACTTTAAGACACGACTTGACCATTGTGAAGCTGCAGAATTTAGTTTATGAAGACTGTAAACCAAAATCTCATTTCTTACAAATAATTGACTTCATCAAACAGAGTTGTAATCCCTTGAATCCAAAAATTTGTTTGAAATCCAACGGACCAATCAGAGCGCGACATGTGGTGCGACAATCACATGTGATTGGAAAAAAAATTCAAAAATTTTTATTTTGGAAAATAAAAATTTGAAAAAAAAAATTGAATTTTTTTTTTTAATTTAGCATGTCAAATCCAATCACATGTGATTGTAAACCTCAATCACATGTGATTTTGCATATCAAATCCAATCACGTGTGGTTGAAAAAAAATTCAATTTTTTTTTTTCAAATTTCAACCGGAAACAGACTTTAATTCGGTGATTTGATCAAGTTTGTTAGCGTTTTGTGTTAATATCTTCAAAATTTCAGATTTTAATTCGGTGATTTGATCAAGTTTTGATCAAAAACTTGGTGTTTGAAGGGTTTTAGCACAAATTTATTGAAATTCGTCATTATTTGTCATTTTATTGAAATTATTTTTTCAATCACATGTGATTGAATTTGACATGCAAAATCACATGTGATTAGATTTTACAATCAATAAATCACATGTGATTAGCATGCAGAATCACATGTGATTTACTGCATTTCAAATCCAATCACATGTTATTGAAAAAAAAAATTGAAAAAAAAATTTTCGAAATTTTTTTTTTTTTTTAAATTTGAAAATTTTTTTTTAAATATATATATATATATATATATATATATATATATATATATATATATATATATATATATATATATATATATATATATATATATATATATATATATATATATATATTTTCTTATTTAAAAAAAAAAATTTCAATCCATGTGATTATCGCGCCACATGTCGCACTCTGATTGATTCTTAGATCTCAACTTAAGAATTGGTTTCATTTGAATATTCCTCTCATCAAACATTATATAAAGAGAACTAGAAAATCAAAAATGTAAAACGATCATCCAATTTTATGTATTAATTGTCATGTCCCACAACAAGCAAGACATTGGAAACGAGAGACAATAACTAAAATCATTAATGAATTGTGGTTAAGGATCCAAGTAGACAAGTTCTGCTTTCGAGGAAGCTCGTGGGAACC
Source organism: Rutidosis leptorrhynchoides (assembly GCF_046630445.1). Lineage (NCBI taxonomy): Eukaryota > Viridiplantae > Streptophyta > Magnoliopsida > Asterales > Asteraceae > Rutidosis > Rutidosis leptorrhynchoides. The sequence continues at coordinate 160,102,791 of NC_092343.1, read as the reverse complement.
GTATAACATCCTTAGCGAAGTTGAATTTTTCATTCGCATCACTAGTTTCACGGGGTCGGATTGATATCTTTTCAAGAGTGGGAGAATGCTCAAGTAAAAGCTTTATAAAGAGCAACAAAGGTCTTGATCTTTCGACATCCATTATATTTATAGTTTTTAATCCATTCAATGTTTGGTGCAAACAGTCAAACGCTTCCAAATAAGCTAATGCTGGTTTCACATCCAAATCCAAATGCATGTTCTCAAGATCCTAGAAATACATTAGAAGTGAGACTGACTGTGTATTCAAAAAACCCTAGAAATACATCTAAATACGTGATTATTATAAAAGCACACACAACACAAAACGCACAAGAGAAAACGTATAGCACTCTTTACCTGATAATCGAAATCAAGTCGTTCTAAGTTAGGCGAGTTCCGAAGAATGCATAAAACACCTTGAAGTTGAAACAAATCACCAAATTTGAATTCGTATAAGGTGAGTAACTCTAAACTATTAGCAGGGTGTGGAAGCCACTTGGGAATATTTTCTGCAATAGAAAACTAGGAGGATGAAAGTGAGATTTTAAGTTACCAAAGAAGATATGGACGATGATATGAAAGAATATATGAGAACAAAAATGAATTATTAGAATTTAAGTTCAAAATAATACCTGGAGAAAATACCCGTTGATAAGTAAACTACAAAGACATGGCATATTACTTAACAAGCTAGCCAAATTAACTCTTTCAACTCCTTGAATGGGTTTTAGGAAAACTATACCAACCGATTTACTATTCAATAACTGGTTGCATCAGGGCAACTTATGACCACTAACACAAACAACTTTGTAGACTTGATCTTGAAATTGTAAACATTGGTGCATTCAAACAGTTTCAACTTCTTAAGTTGTGGTATGTTGATGATAGTTCCATGCAAGTTAGCCCCAAATTCAATATTCTTGAGCGAGAGATTTTTGAGATAGAGAAACCCTTGAAACTCGAGTGATGGTTTAATGATACAGTTTCCAAGTTTGAGCTTTCTTAATTCTAGACAACGAAAAAAATAACATGGAAGTTGATAACGTCGTTTTTTATTAATAATGACAAGTTCTCTAACACCGTCTCTTGACAAGGATAACATCCACTGATCGACTTCTTGAAAGCTATCAAGAATCATGTTTGGTATGTGAAGATGTAACTTTAAGATAGGACCCTTTAGAAAGTAAAAGATTTGGTTTGTGATCCTAATAAACCCATTATGACCAAAAGCTCCTTTTTTGGCAAACTTTTCAGAGAAACGTTTATCAAGAACCAGCGACCTCATTGAGGTCCATTTGTACCTCCATCTTTTTGATAAAACATGTGTCTTCACAGCATCTTGAATTGGAAGCTTCTCTAAAATCAAGTCAATCAAATTCTCGGGCAAGTTACTGAATCTATCCACTTCGGTACAAGTTACAAGCCTCCTCTTAGTATTATAATTATTACCTGTCATAAAATTCAATAAAGAAAAACAAATCCATCGTAATACTCTTGATTTGTGTTTTTATTGTAAATGGACTTGAAATTAACATGACAAGTAACAAAATAAACACTTGTCTGCAATACTTATTATTGAAGGTTGAAAGCATTTTTCTTCACACTCTTAATAATATGCCGCTGACTGTCGATAGTAACATTTTCATCAACTATCAGGAAATGAACATTCTCCTTACAAAAGAAGGGTTGTATCATGGGAATGATGTCGGATGACATAACTAAGTGGTGGAACAAAGTACTCAAGTGGTTAATAATACAAGTGTACTACTGAAGAGATAAGTAGAGACAACAATAAACATCTCAAAGAGAGAAACGAGGCGATTGCAGAAATAAACAAAGTTGAGTAGTCGAACAAGAAGGTTCAAAAAGTTATTAAGGGTAAAAATGGGGGCTATGAAATCTTAAATGGTCGTAATAGTGTCCATCCTAAAGCAATACTACGCAGTATCCAAAAGCATACGAGAAACAATTTCCTTATACATACAGAGTTATAGCTAAGGTCGACATCTGGTTTTGCTTTGAAGAAAGAAGTACTCACAAAGAAATGAAAGATGTATAGCTAGTGACTTATCCTTAACAAACTCATTTTTGCATCATGCCGAAATAAGACAGCGTAGCCTTATAGGCACTAGGATGAACAATGTACTAACTTAAGTATGTATCAAATGAAGGTCTTATTGTTTCAGCTCCAACATAGGTGTATCAAATGAAGGTCTTGTTGGATGAAAAGGTTGTTTTCTTAAACCCAAGTGTTAGACCTTGATTCCAAGCAGACACTCATAAAATAAGGCTATTTTTACACTAAGTCAATCCTATCATACTTGCTACTTCACTTTTTAGGGCTTCTAATAAATGTCTACGTATAATTTCGATTACTTGGATATGATTAAAATAAATCGCCAACTAGGTTATAACAATGATAATTACATAAAGTTGCCAAACCAGGACCTACGAATCAACTGGAATAAAGTATGTATGTATTATTATAGAATTAGAGACCAGAAGATAAAAAGTCGAATAGATAGAAATTACAACAGGAATCAAGTTTTTTCAAACATAAGTACGTTTATATGAAAGAATTAAACCAAATTATGAGGTAAAAATAAACTTACCCATATTCAGAATTATAGATGAATCCATCGGAGTACTGATTAGAGTTTAGCGCCCAAATTGAGAAGCCATTCGTTTCAAGATTTTCATAGTTTTTAGGGTTTAGGTGACTGTAGTTTATACTCCGTAATAAGTTAAGGTAATTAAGTAAACATCCCTCCACTTTTGTTTTGTGTGTATGCTCCAAAACCTAAAATTTTTATTTGCAAAATTGGTCCCTTGTTTAATTTTAAACTCTATTTTAAATTTAGCTTTATGTATACAGACCAACATTTGAATTCTTTAAACCAAAACAGATTAAATAATTTAGTAATCATCAGAGTTAGATTAATTTGATGGATTTAATATAATTGGACCTAAGTATTTCTTTCATTGGAACATGTAAACTTAGAAAATATAAAAATGTTATGACACTGTACAATGTGATAGATAATATCAAACATTTGCAGAGTACTTATGTAAGACCCTGATTTTCTGAAGCAAGAAGGACATTCCAAGTAGAGGAACGGTGTTCCAAAAGCAAGAACGACGTTCTAGAAGTAAAGTTGAACAGAACATGTTTTGAGCAGTTTGGGGAACGAGACGTTCTATTATGTGGAACGATGTTCCTGAGTACGTGTAAAGGAACGACTTTCCTAACCCTGGAACGACGTCCATGTTGCCAGATCAGTTTTAAACACGCTTTTTAGGCTTATTTGAGAGGAATCTCGGTATTTTCACATGTGGACGTATTTATAGCTTGAGATCAGATCTAGATCTCATTTCTACCTAATTTCTCACCAACCAAACCCTTCGTAGAGCGAGAAAGGGGTTTTCTAGTGAGAGGAAGCTCCAATGGTGATGAAAATGGTGATGTTTGCCCAAATTGGAAGTGGATCTTGGTTCTTCTCGTTGTTTCTAGCTACTATCTCGGTTTTAGAGTTGAGGTAAACCCTAGATCCGATTTTATATACTTTGATTTTGATTTTGGGTTAGGGTTTGAGTTAGTGTTGGGTTATAAACCCCATTTCTCATAAAATTGGGGGTTTTATTGTATGTATTATGTAAGTAAACCCGATTATTGTGGGTTTAGAGTTTGATGATGAATATGGAAGTATTTGTAATGGTTTGGGTGTTAATCACTAGTTTGTAAGTGTGTTAGTGATTTTGATGTTCGTAAGAACATTGTGTTGGTCGGATTGGGTGTTGACCTTGATTTGGTGTCAAACTAGGATTTGAGGCTAGTGTTGGCGTAATAAGTACTTAAGTACTTGGTTTATGTTGTTCATTTGTGGATTAAGGCCTAATCACTAGTCATTAGTGATTTTGGATTGAATTTGACCTAAGTCAAAGGAGGTCAAGTGTGATATGGATCAATATTGCACATGTTGTAGTTTTGGTGTAAGTGACACATTGAAATGATCGCTACCTAAGTAGTAATCTAGTGTCGGGACCTAGGTTGGTCAATTTGGTGTCAAGTATAATTTAGGTTAAATTGTACTTTATAGTGTGAGTTTGAATTACCACCCGAAGTGGTAATTGGATTGTGTCCATTAGGTGTAAAGGGGTGAGTTTTGGCGAGTAAGGTGTGATCCCTCCGCTAAGGGATGATTGTGTCGGATTCTCTTTTAGGGAATGTATATTGTAACAACCCGTCCTAATCCTCCTGGACGAAGTCATCAACATTTAGTTCCATTGCAATGATCGATTCCAAGATATGTCCTTAACATGAGCAAATGCACAGCGGAAGACTTAATTCGTACCTGAGAATAACATGCTTTAAAAAGTCAACATAAAGTTGGTGAGATATATAGGTTTGATGCTAGCAGCGTTATAACAATGGACCACAAGATTTCATATGTAAACATTTAAATAAAAATATTCTAAGTGGTTGAGCACTTGGTAACCATACTTAACATTTAATCACATCGCATATTCCCTTTATTATGAAATCTTACTACACCGTACCAAGTGTAGTCACAAAACGAAGTACTGTGCAACCGTTGAATACTGGTCGTCCAGTCCGGTTGGGGTTGTCAGGCCCGATAGATCTATCAACAGGATTCGCGTTTACAATACCGCTGTAAATAACAGTTACCAAGCTACAGGGAAGTATGCCAGTGGTACAACTCAACGTAGAATATATTTTTCAGTTACTTGTGTCCATAACGTAAAACATAAAATACATGTATTCTCATCCCGAAATATTTAGAGTTTAAAAGTGGGACTATATACTCACCTAATGTATTTTGTAGTAAAAATACATATAACATCATTGATCAAGTTTAAGGTTGGCCTCGGATTCACGAACCTATATCACGTGTATATATTAACACACATAATAACAATTAACAACTTATATATATATAAACCTATTAATTATATCATTTTTATTTTAATAACCTATATGTTTCATATATTCATTTTATATATTTGAAATAAATAGAAATATAAATTTGTTATGTTATAAGTACTAAATATATATTTTGTATATGTATACATATAATTTGTTCTGTTAAACTTATAATAATACTAAAATAATATTAGTAATGATAAAAATAATAATAATGATAATAGAGTTAAAATGATACTTTTAATATAAATGATAAAATGATAACCTTAATAAAAATAATACTTTTTAATAAAAAAAATGTTAATTTTAATAATAATAAATACTAATAATAATAATTAAATGATAATAATAATGTTAATTCTAATACCAATGTTAGTAATAATAACAATAATTTTATTTAATTATTTTAATACCAAGGATAATAATTTTAATAGAAATGACAATAATAATAAAAAAAATGAGAAAGTAAACTACCTCCAAGAAGTAATCCTAGCAAAATGCTCAAGTTCGGGTTTGAACCCGCGACGTCCCGCTAACCCGATAACAACCTAAACCGTTCCTCTGATGCTTACTTTCTTCTTAATAAATTGACCAGAGTAATTACAATCCTAATCACTATCATCTTCTAATTACCATTCCTATTAGTATCATCATCAACATCGAATATTATCATCATAATCAATTCATAGCATCATCATCATTTTATTATAAATCATCACGATCCTTATATTATCATCATCGTTTATATTTTATCACCGTCACTCATGTATCATTATCATAATTATAATCAGACCATCCTTATTCTTAAACTATTTTTCTCGACACCCTAAACCTTCTCGATATCAACCTCACGGTTTACTCTTATCATCATCATGTTACATCATATTAACGTTTCCATCCTTACCACATTATTCAATCCAACCGAAACATCACTAATCATCATTAAAGGTATTACGCATCACCTTCCAATCTCCTTGTCCTCGTTCAGTTTGAGCAGAATAAAAAGAAGCTGGATCGCAGCCCACTGGAAAAGGAAGCTCGGCCCAACAGAAACAGGAACTTGGCCCAACATCTAAACTAAACAATACTTGGTCCAAGATGTGTATACGTCCAAGCAAACAAATAAATGAATTTAACAGAACTTAGCCAATGATATTTTAATCACAAGTGAGGAAGGTAGGTTATTAGGTGTCGGCAAAAAAAAAAAAAAAAAAAAAAAAAAAAAAAAAAAAATATAAAGAACACGGTTATTATTAGTATTGCTTCATCAAACCGTCATCATCAGATCATCTTCCACCAAGTCTTTATCATCTTTATACTAGCGGTCATCATTCATCTATCCCATTATAATATCATCATCGTCTTCTTCATCTTATAGTATCATAATCGATTTTTTTTTTAAACACTACCATAATCGGGACAGGAGCAAAAGCAGGAAGCAAAATAGCCGGTTCTATGAAGGATTTCAGGTGTGTTAATGGTGATCATCTTCAATTATTCAACATCATAAATAGTAATAGCAATAACCAATCGAACAGGCTACTTTAGTGGTAGTTTGTAAGTGGTATTGGTGTTGGTTTGATGGTGTTCTTGACATATGAGTTTTGTGATGATTAAATGGGTTGAGGGTTTGTAGGGTAGCGGTGGTGGTTTCAATTGGTAAACCGAAAGGAGACATCATAAAGATGATGGGTTTGAGTGGGTTACTTGGTGTAAACAGAACCCAGATATCGTAACAGCAAAAGCTACTTAAATGGGTTTCATGGGTTTGGTTTACATTGTTTGGAACAGAAAAGAAAACGCTTAGTTGCAGCTTGAATGGTTTCGGTGTCTTCGAATGGTGCAGGTCTTAGTTTTGAGATGGTGGTTTGGGGTGGGTGCACTCAATGATATTGCAACATAAAACTGAAACTTGAAGATGATAGGGTTCGATTGAAACAGAAAACAAGTGAGTTTCGTTTGGGTGTGGAACAAAAATACAAAGAAACAATAGCAGTAGTTGGAAGGAAGGTAGTGATTGTTCTTGTTATTCGTTGATGGTTTAGATCGAACAGAAACATGAGTAAACAAGCAGTTCGTTGAGAATCATGGGTTTTATCTTAGTTTGATGATGATAGATTCGAAATTTTGAGATGGTGGTAAACTAACCTAAACAAAATTGTGTTATGATTGAAGACTGTGAAAGAGATAATGGATGAATCATAATTGGTTGATGATGGTTTTAACATTGTAGTTCATATATCATATAACATCTATGTTATATATATGTAAATATAAGTCTTATAGAAGAAAAAAAAAAATTATCTTATAGGAAAATAGAGAACGTGCCCAATTAGATAATGATAAAACATTCCAGCTGTAAAACATTAATCTTAATGCACCGACAGTGTACGGGTTCTATATCATGTTCGTTGCTAAACAGTTACGGATAAAAATGTTCCTAAAAAAAATCCCAAATTTTTAGATTAAATTTATTTAGTTATTTCACTCATTAATTGTTTGAAATCTGATCAAAAAGGTTCGCCTAAAATTTAATTTTAATTCCAAGTATTATATACGGAGTACTAAAACTTAATCCTTCAAAGTAAAAAAAAATATATTATTATTATATTTTTTTTTTAATGAACACGAATTGATATATATTTAATACACATAACAGTTCGTGAATCGTCAGGCATGATCAAAGGGTAGTTGATTATACAAATATAGATTTCAAGCTTTCTAGACTCAATAATAGGGTTTTTTTTTTTATCGTGTCGGAAACATATAGAGATTAGGGTTTAAATTTGGTCGGAAATTTCCGGGTCGTTACAGTACCCACCCGTTAAATTAATTTCGTCCCCGAAATTTGGTAGAGGTTGTCATAAATAATAATAGGAATGTTTTCATGACGAATATGAGGTAATAATAGAGTTTTATCATTATCGGGAGATATGGATAAAACGATTCGATCATGTGAAGCGCACAAGTGAAGCTATCACAAAAGAATGAAATGAGTAATATGGAATTGTTTGAACCGATGACGTGGTTAGGATTAATTTCCGGGATTTAAGGGATTTAAAGAAAATCTTACGTAATAAGATTTGGTTTTCGGCGATTTAGGAAACAGGATCTCCTTTGATTTAATGCGGCAAATCTGTTGTGATTTCTTTGTCGGATATTTCACTTATAAAACTACCCCCTTCGTTCCCTTATTTCCATATCCCACATCTTCTACTCTTTCTCCTTAATTCTTACTTAAAGATATTTGCCAATATGCTCCATCCTATCCTAATCCTTGATATATTCTAAATTTTTACATCTGTCATTCTCCTCTTTCATCTACCACCAGAAGAATCTATTTACTTCTACTATACCCTTGTGTTGATAGTGTTTCTAGTTCTCCCGGTTGGTAATTTCAGAGTTGTTAGCGGCTTTTGTATTCTTCATTAGTTTGCAAAGCTTCATGCTTTCGTCTTCTCTTCTTGCGTTTAAGCGTCTCTTATAATGGTCCGGAATTTGTAGGTATGAGATTTGGAAGGATCATAGCTAATGTTCTATGAAAGAAAGGGTATTGACACGATTTTGATTTGTTAAGTTACAAGAATACCCTGGAAAAGATAGAATTATCAAGACAATATGTACCTAATACGTTTGAGGATTAGATAGAATGTATGAGCCGTGTAACATGGCACATGATGACGGTACTGTGAATCATCACATTCCATTAGAAACTTAACATGACTTACTGTAATATAATGAAGTTGATCAAGTTTCATTATATTATACTAATTCATGCATCAGTTCCCAACATTACTTTAAAAACATTCTTATTTTTAATTTTGAAGATTTCAGGATTTAGAAATTAACATAGTTTCTTTTATTTTGTAACGCAGATATTACGGGGAAATAAATGATTTCAGATAAGGTTAGTTGTGAAAATATCTTCAGAAATATTGAGGATATTTATAATGAAAGATATGATAATATCTTGGAATTTCTAATGTCGAAGGATGATGGTGAAGATTGACCCGTAAGGGTTTAGATTCGGAAGCAAGGTGTTCGCTAAAGATTTCCTTAGATACAGAATCATCTGGATTCTTTTGAATATAGGGTTTGATCGTTGTATTTGTTCCTTGTTTTCCTTCGTGGTGCGCTCAATTCGATTTTTAGTACCAAACTTTCTATCGAGCGTTCCTAACACTTCCTTCTTTTATCATCAACTTTTGGTCATTAAGACCATCTACAACATGCTACTTCATCAACATTTTTAAAGTATCGAATATGGGTCATCGGTTATCAAACCAAGATGGTTTCAGGAGAATTGTATTTTTAGATGATTAAACGCTGATGGTAATATGATGAGATATAAAAGGTTTTCCGGTAACGATGGCGAAAGAGCAACGTATATATATCGAGGTTATACTAAGAGTAATCTTACTGAGAAGTTGAAGTGGAGCTGTGACAAAATTAACTTCTTGAAAAGGAATTGCAGGGTTGTTTTTGCTAATAAATAGCAAAAGATTCAACACGGTATGTGTTAAACTATAAATTTGGATTTGAGAGTTTTTCAGGTGCATAAATCTTTTCTTCCATAGATGAATTGCGGCTTGTTTAACTTCTCGATCGAGGTGTTTTCAAGAATCATGAAAAGATTTGAATGCGAATTGTAATCGTCAAGATACGAATGAGTTTTAAGATAAAATCAAGTGGCAAACTTGAAGATTAGTTTAGTTTCATATGTTATAATCAATATTTTAATTCATTTTACTTGTCCATAGTTAGCAGTCTGTTAGTCCGATTGTTTAATAGTCCGATAGCTCAATAATATATATAATTTAATATATAATATTCGAATTAATAAATACGTATCGTGACCCGTGTACCAGTCTCAGTGTCGATCACAACTCAAAGTATATATATATTTTGGAATCAACTCCAACCCTGTATAGCCAACTCCCACCTTCACATATAGAGTGTCTATGGTTGTTCCGAAATATATATATAGATGGGTCGATATGATAAGTCGAAACCTTGCATACGTGTCCCATTATTTATAGTGCGTAAAAGTAAATAACAGAAATTAAATGACGATAAATAAAATTGCGAGAATGTAAATTGCGATAAATTAAATGTTAATCAGTTAGCTGGGAACAGTTAGCCGGAACAGTTAGCGTGGAATCCTTAACAGATTTTCAATTAGTTAATTCGTGTGTTTCTAACAAATTTTATTTTGTCCAATGTTTTCTTCTTTATGCCACTTGTTGAATTCTGATAGATCAAAATCTGAATATGAAATTTGAATGAAAATGGTTATTCTGGGGTGAGCGGATACGAATATCGGTAGTTGTAAGTAGGATAGTAAATGATCGTTGAATCAGATTCGAAGACTGTACAGTGTAACTTATTAATGTGAATTCTAAATATTCCTCGGGTACTACCCACCCGTTAAAATATTTTCATCATTAACAGTTTGTACAAAAGAATTTTTAATTACAATCTTTATGAAAATATATATTTGCATATATATTTTCTTCAGATGTAATCATGGATTTAATGAGTCAATAAGATATTAAACTCATTTGATTTACCATTAATACTAGATTACATAATCTCTAAAACTTTAGAAATTACATAATCGCCATGTCGAGCGAAGATAATCGATGTAGAACGATTCGTAGAACGATGATTATACTCGAGGTGCAGAATGAGATGGTGAGGCATGGATTGTTGAAACTTGGGTTATTGGTGGTACTGGTACCGTTGGTGCTGAAGCTGGTGATGTTACTGGTGTTGGTGATACTGCTGGTGCTTGCAAATTGTGTACCGTGCTCTCTAAAGTTAACACTCGAGCTCGGAGTTCTTTAACTTCTTCTACTAACCCTGGTTGGTTATCAGTGTGAGGTAAAGGTCGGATATCTTCTCTAGTTCCGTTAATGGTAGCCTCAAGACGAAAAATTCTTGCAAAAAGGGTATAAACGGTGTTGCGAACAGGTTCGCCGGTGAGCGGGTCGAGCACTCCGACGTTAGGTGGTAAGTTCGGCTCGTGATATGGAGTACCTTCTTCATTTCTCCATAGGGTAAGTATTTCGCGAACCCATCCCCACTTTCTAAAGAAATCACGATAGTTGATCGGTTGGGGCGCTCCCGTCACGCTATCTTCGGAGTCAGAAGAACTTGGTCGATTCGTAGAGGCCATCGTACGCGATCACAGAAAAGATTTTTGGTATGAAAAGCTTAGTGACAGCAAATAATAGTTGGATGGTATTCTCAATGCATAATATGCATAGATATATATAGTACCAGGATCCCTTAAATTACGGAGAAATTTACGGAAGATATTAAGCAAAGTCTATCGTAATAGATACGCTAAGATATAAATTTGTCTATACACTATCTATGCAATAAAGGCAGTAAGGCATGTCTAGACTTAAGAATGGTAAGCAGGCAATTCCCTAAGGATGATAAGTAGATGATTTCCGACTAGAAATGATAAGCAAAACTTTTGACATGTAGACACGGTCAAAGTCCAGACTCATTAATGTATCCTAACAACTACTAGTCAGACACACTAATGCAAGACCTGGTTCGCTAAGACCAAAGCTCTGATACCAACTGTAACAACCCGTCCTAATCCTCCTGGACGAAGTCATCAACATTTAGTTCCATTGCAATGATCGATTCCAAGATATGTCCTTAACATGAGCAAATGCACAGCGGAAGACTTAATTCGTACCTGAGAATAACATGCTTTAAAAAGTCAACATAAAGTTGGTGAGATATATAGGTTTGATGCTAGCAGCGTTATAACAATGGACCACAAGATTTCATATGTAAACATTTAAATAAAAATATTCTAAGTGGTTGAGCACTTGGTAACCATACTTAACATTTAATCACATCGCATATTCCCTTTATTATGAAATCTTACTACACCGTACCAAGTGTAGTCACAAAACGAAGTACTGTGCAACCGTTGAATACTGGTCGTCCAGTCCGGTTGGGGTTGTCAGGCCCGATAGATCTATCAACAGGATTCGCGTTTACAATACCGCTGTAAATAACAGTTACCAAGCTACAGGGAAGTATGCCAGTGGTACAACTCAACGTAGAATATATTTTTCAGTTACTTGTGTCCATAACGTAAAACATAAAATACATGTATTCTCATCCCGAAATATTTAGAGTTTAAAAGTGGGACTATATACTCACCTAATGTATTTTGTAGTAAAAATACATATAACATCATTGATCAAGTTTAAGGTTGGCCTCGGATTCACGAACCTATATCACGTGTATATATTAACACACATAATAACAATTAACAACTTATATATATATAAACCTATTAATTATATCATTTTTATTTTAATAACCTATATGTTTCATATATTCATTTTATATATTTGAAATAAATAGAAATATAAATTTGTTATGTTATAAGTACTAAATATATATTTTGTATATGTATACATATAATTTGTTCTGTTAAACTTATAATAATACTAAAATAATATTAGTAATGATAAAAATAATAATAATGATAATAGAGTTAAAATGATACTTTTAATATAAATGATAAAATGATAACCTTAATAAAAATAATACTTTTTAATAAAAAAAATGTTAATTTTAATAATAATAAATACTAATAATAATAATTAAATGATAATAATAATGTTAATTCTAATACCAATGTTAGTAATAATAACAATAATTTTATTTAATTATTTTAATACCAAGGATAATAATTTTAATAGAAATGACAATAATAATAAAAAAAATGAGAAAGTAAACTACCTCCAAGAAGTAATCCTAGCAAAATGCTCAAGTTCGGGTTTGAACCCGCGACGTCCCGCTAACCCGATAACAACCTAAACCGTTCCTCTGATGCTTACTTTCTTCTTAATAAATTGACCAGAGTAATTACAATCCTAATCACTATCATCTTCTAATTACCATTCCTATTAGTATCATCATCAACATCGAATATTATCATCATAATCAATTCATAGCATCATCATCATTTTATTATAAATCATCACGATCCTTATATTATCATCATCGTTTATATTTTATCACCGTCACTCATGTATCATTATCATAATTATAATCAGACCATCCTTATTCTTAAACTATTTTTCTCGACACCCTAAACCTTCTCGATATCAACCTCACGGTTTACTCTTATCATCATCATGTTACATCATATTAACGTTTCCATCCTTACCACATTATTCAATCCAACCGAAACATCACTAATCATCATTAAAGGTATTACGCATCACCTTCCAATCTCCTTGTCCTCGTTCAGTTTGAGCAGAATAAAAAGAAGCTGGATCGCAGCCCACTGGAAAAGGAAGCTCGGCCCAACAGAAACAGGAACTTGGCCCAACATCTAAACTAAACAATACTTGGTCCAAGATGTGTATACGTCCAAGCAAACAAATAAATGAATTTAACAGAACTTAGCCAATGATATTTTAATCACAAGTGAGGAAGGTAGGTTATTAGGTGTCGGCAAAAAAAAAAAAAAAAAAAAAAAAAAAAAAAAAAAAAAATATAAAGAACACGGTTATTATTAGTATTGCTTCATCAAACCGTCATCATCAGATCATCTTCCACCAAGTCTTTATCATCTTTATACTAGCGGTCATCATTCATCTATCCCATTATAATATCATCATCGTCTTCTTCATCTTATAGTATCATAATCGATTTTTTTTTTAAACACTACCATAATCGGGACAGGAGCAAAAGCAGGAAGCAAAATAGCCGGTTCTATGAAGGATTTCAGGTGTGTTAATGGTGATCATCTTCAATTATTCAACATCATAAATAGTAATAGCAATAACCAATCGAACAGGCTACTTTAGTGGTAGTTTGTAAGTGGTATTGGTGTTGGTTTGATGGTGTTCTTGACATATGAGTTTTGTGATGATTAAATGGGTTGAGGGTTTGTAGGGTAGCGGTGGTGGTTTCAATTGGTAAACCGAAAGGAGACATCATAAAGATGATGGGTTTGAGTGGGTTACTTGGTGTAAACAGAACCCAGATATCGTAACAGCAAAAGCTACTTAAATGGGTTTCATGGGTTTGGTTTACATTGTTTGGAACAGAAAAGAAAACGCTTAGTTGCAGCTTGAATGGTTTCGGTGTCTTCGAATGGTGCAGGTCTTAGTTTTGAGATGGTGGTTTGGGGTGGGTGCACTCAATGATATTGCAACATAAAACTGAAACTTGAAGATGATAGGGTTCGATTGAAACAGAAAACAAGTGAGTTTCGTTTGGGTGTGGAACAAAAATACAAAGAAACAATAGCAGTAGTTGGAAGGAAGGTAGTGATTGTTCTTGTTATTCGTTGATGGTTTAGATCGAACAGAAACATGAGTAAACAAGCAGTTCGTTGAGAATCATGGGTTTTATCTTAGTTTGATGATGATAGATTCGAAATTTTGAGATGGTGGTAAACTAACCTAAACAAAATTGTGTTATGATTGAAGACTGTGAAAGAGATAATGGATGAATCATAATTGGTTGATGATGGTTTTAACATTGTAGTTCATATATCATATAACATCTATGTTATATATATGTAAATATAAGTCTTATAGAAGAAAAAAAAATATCTTATAGGAAAATAGAGAACGTGCCCAATTAGATAATGATAAAACATTCCAGCTGTAAAACATTAATCTTAATGCACCGACAGTGTACGGGTTCTATATCATGTTCGTTGCTAAACAGTTACGGATAAAAATGTTCCTAAAAAAAATCCCAAATTTTTAGATTAAATTTATTTAGTTATTTCACTCATTAATTGTTTGAAATCTGATCAAAAAGGTTCGCCTAAAATTTAATTTTAATTCCAAGTATTATATACGGAGTACTAAAACTTAATCCTTCAAAGTAAAAAAAAATATATTATTATTATATTTTTTTTTAATGAACACGAATTGATATATATTTAATACACATAACAGTTCGTGAATCGTCAGGCATGATCAAAGGGTAGTTGATTATACAAATATAGATTTCAAGCTTTCTAGACTCAATAATAGGGTTTTTTTTTTATCGTGTCGGAAACATATAGAGATTAGGGTTTAAATTTGGTCGGAAATTTCCGGGTCGTTACATATATTTATGTGTATATTGTGCCTATGTGTGATATAGGTAACTACTTTCTCGGATATGTGGACGAAAATCTTATTACACGACTTGTGCGGGCATTCCAAGGTGAGTGAAATAATTATATGTATGTGTATATAGTATATTTACTTGTGGGCTTGTGGTTAGTGTTATCCGTGCGTGAGGATTTACTATAGTGTTATCCGAGCGTGTGGATTCACTACTCTTTTGTGCGATGAAGACCACATGTGCGTGAAGGGTGGTTCGGTAAGTGTGGACGTCCACCATGGAGGTTAGTGTACACTAACGGTCATTGTGCGAGTACCGTTCCCTTGTGTGTGTGTGTGTGTGCGTGTGTGTGTTGATGGTTGCCCATGGTTATCGTGAAGGGTGGTTCGGTAAGTGTGGACATCCACTTTGGGGGTTAGGATACACTAACGGTCAGTGTGCGAGTACCAACAGTCATTGTGCGAGTACCGTTCTCATGTGTGTGATGATGGTTAACCATGGTTATGTGTTATTAGTATTAGCATATTATATTTTATTGGTTATATGTTGTTGGTTATCCTAGCGTGCGGTGTATTGGAGACTTTTAGCCTTATACTTTGTGATGGTATGCTAAATATATTACTAGCGTGTATGCGGTATTGTGTAAGTGTTTGCAAGTTGTGATGACCCGGGAATTTCCGACCAAATTTAAACCTGAATCTTATTTGATTTCGATACGATAAGCAAAATCTGTAATGTGGAGTCTCAAAAACTTGGAACTTTTTATATGGAATCATTTGACCTTTGACTATTCCCGACGATTCACGAACTTTACTTTGTAAATAAATAGGTACATGTAAATATAAATATATGGACATATATAATCCATAATGTATACTTTAAACCTTAGAAATTAAAAATATGAAATAATAAATAGAATAAATAAATTACCATTTTACATATATAATATTATGAGTCTATATATGAATTCTAATAATAATTATTAATATATTGTGATATATAATATTTAATAAATATTATTATATAATATAGTGTAAAGTTAATATATTATTTGTAATTACAAGTTAAAATATAAATGATATATCAATATTATTATTATTATTTCCAGTATTATTACTAATATTAATATTAATATTAATATTGATATTAATATTTGTTTTATTAGTATTACTAATTCTAATATGAGATATAACATGAATAAAATTTGATAAGTATAAATGTTATGATCAATAGTACTACAACTACCTTCATATTACAATTATTAATAATATTAGTATTATTAGTATTATTGTTATTTATAATATTATTGTGATACATTTTATAGTAATTGTTATCATTATCATTAACAACATTATTATTACTATTATATTATTAAAGATTTGTGTTATTATAATTAGTATTATTATTATTATAATTATATTTATAAGATAAATTATAATCTATAAAATTATATATATTTTATAAAAATAGGGAGTATATAAATACGAAAATAAATACAGAAATATTAGATAAACATTATTGATATTTTTATTTAGTGATATTACAGCCTAATATTACTAATGTATATTTTTTTTATATAAATTATTAATTATATATATATAAACTAATTATATAAACTGGTAGAAATAGTCAGCAGGCTTTATCTGATTTTTGTTCTCATCTAAAAATCTGTTTTAAGTTGACTTCAGCCACAGACAGGATCCAAAAGCTCGTACAATTCGATTCCAAGTTTTTTTAACTTCATCTGATTCACTTAGGGGTCCTTTTCATATTTATTTCTTTTTATTATTTATGATACCTGATGTAGTATTATGTCGATCAATTTGATAAGTAACACAAAAGGTTCCAGTTGAAATAGATACCACACAACCTCACATTTTCATTTATCACTCACAAAAACCCTGTACAACTCATTAATAAGTCGAATTAAAATAGAAAAAGGGAAGAACACAGCTAACCCCTCTGTTCTTGGTCGTTTTTGTCAAAAACCCAGAATTCGAACCCCATTTTAAATTCTATAAATGTAAGGATGTTAGAAACCTTCCACTAACACTATCTGAAAAGATTCGACGTTCAATTTCTAGTATCAAACTCCAATTTAAGGGTCAAAGTTTTAAAATCATAAAGTCAACGTTTGTTCATCAGACAAATTCGAGTTTTCTGTTTGAAATTCGATTAAATTGATAGTTTTTATAATTTCCAGGAGGGTTTTGAAATATTTTTCATTTTATGATCGTGACCTAAAACAACCTCTAAACTTGAATTTGATTTTTGAGTTCAAATGAGTCATTTTTTTTTCCTGTTAGCAGCTTTTAATTAAATTAATCTGTTGTTTTAATTAACTTAATCAATCACTAATAGTTTCCGAGTCTTAAAACTAACCGTGTAAAGTGATACTAGTGTGAATCGATCCCTGGTCTGGTCTATTGGAAATTGAGGTGAAGAAGAAAGGGAAATCAGTAATTTAGTGTTAAGTATAATTAGAATCCAATATATTTGAGAAAAAGAAAGAACAGACGGATGGTTAGGCAGTTGGTTGTGGAGCGAGAGGTCTCGGGTTCGAGTCCCGGCAGGGGCGGTTTATTATTTTTATGAGCATTTAAAGGTAGTTCATTTATTAATTTATTTTTATTTTTTATTACTATTATTATTATTATTACTATTAATATTATTATTGTTATTGTTATTATTATGATTATAAATTATAATTGTTATAATTAGTAATATAAGTGATATTAATGTTATTGTTATTGTAGTTTATCAATTAAGTATTTTTATCATTATTATAGTTATTATGATTATTATTATTATTATTATTATTATTACAAGTATTATGAAAATAATATAAATTAGTATTATTTCCATAAACATTTGTATTAGTAACATTCTATAATTATTAGTATTATCATTACGTATTATTATTATTATTATTATTATCATTTTTAATAATGTTAACAAATCATTAAAAGCATTGTTATTAATATTATCACGAGTATCCTTATTAGATAATTATTAAAAAATTTATCATAAACATCTTTAATAGTAAAATTAGTATTTTTACAATTATTATTATTAATATCATTATATTTATCACTAAAAAGATTTTTAACATTTTTATTTTTAATAGTAATAATAAGTATTATCAATATTATCATGTTACCATTATAAATATCATTTTAGTATTAGTACAATTATTAGTTTTAACAAACAAATGATATATATATTTTATACATTAAACATAACAAAATTAATATTTTCACATACAAAATAAATACATGAAACATATATATATATATATATATATATATATATATATATATATATATATATATATATATATATATATATATATATATATATATATATATATATTTGATATAAAAATGATATAACTAATAAATTTAAATATATAAATATATATATTGTTCGATTTCGATTATGTGTATTAATAAATAAATAAATGATATAGGTTCGTGAATCCGAGGCCAACCCTATACTTGTTCAATGTCGTTCTATGAATTTTTACCACAAAATACATTAGGTGAGTTCATTTGCCCCTTTTACTCTTTACATTTTTGGGCTGAGAATACATGCAAATGCTTTATTAACTGTTTTACAATATTTATATGCGTGAGTTCATTTGCCCCTTTTACTCTTTACATTTTTGGGCTGAGAATACATGCAAATGCTTTATTAACTGTTTTACAATATTTATATGCGTGAGTTTCATTTGCTCTCCTTTTACTCTTTACATTTTTTGGGCTGAGAATACATGCAAATGTTTTATTAACTGTTTTACAATAATTATATGTGTGAGTTTCATTTGCTCCCCTTTTACTCTTTACATTTTTGGGGCTGAGAATACATGCAAATGTTTTATTAACTGTTTTACAATAATTATATGTGTGAGTTTTCATTTGCCTTTTTACCCTTTATATTTTTGGGCTGAGAATACATGCGAAGTTTTTATAAATGTTTTACGAAATAGACACAAGTAATCGAAAATACATTCTATGGTTAAATTATCGAATCGAATATGCCCCTTTATAGTCTGGTAATCTAAGAATTAGGGAACAGACACCCTAATTGACGCGAATCCTAAAGATAGATCTATCGAGCCCAACAAGCCCCATCCAAAGTACCAGATGCTTTAGTACTTCGAAATTTATATCATGTCCGAAGGAGGATCCCAGAATGATGGGGATATTCTTATATGCATATTGTGAATGTCGGTTACCAGGTGTTCACCATATGAATGATATTTTTGTCTCTATGCATGGGACGTTTATTTATGAGAATTAGAAATGAAATCTTGTGGTCTATTAAAATAATGGAAATGATTGTTATGATAAACTAATGAACTTACCAACCTTTTGGTTGACACTTTAAAGCATGTTTATTCTCAGGTACGAAAGAAATCTTCCGCTGTGTATTTGCTCATATTAGAGACATTACTTGGAGTCATTCATGACATATTTCAAAAGACGTTGCATTCGAGTCATTGAGTTCATCAAGATTATTTAAAATCAATTATAGTTAGATGTATTATGAAATGGTATGCATATCGTCAACTTTCGATGTAAGGAAGTTTGTCTTTTCAAAATGAATGCAATATTTGTAAAATGTATCATTTAGAGGTCAAGTACCTCACGATGTAACCAACTAATATGAATCGTTTATAATCGAAATGGACTTCGTCCGGATGGATTAGGACGGGGCGTTTCAGTTGGTATCAGAGCGGTGGTCTTAGCGAACCAGGTCTTGCATTAGTATGTCTAACTGATAGTCGTTAGGATGCATTAGTGAGTCTGAACTTCGACCGTGTCTGCATGTCAAAAGTTTTGCTTATCATTTTTGTCGAAATCATCTGCTTATCATCCTTAGGAAATTACCTGCTCATTATTCTTAGTCTAGACACATCATATTGCAATGATTGCATGAATAGTGTATAGACAAAATTCATATCTTAATGCATCTGCTGATTCATATCTTAGCGTATCTGTCACTGTAGACTTTATCTGACACGTTTCCTTAATTTTCTCCGTAATTCACGGGATCTTTGGAAGTATGTATAGATATTTTATATATAATTAGAATATCATTCGATATTCGAAAATCATATCATATCAAAACCCTTTAACTGATCGTGAGAGATGGATCCTACACCTAGCTTGGATTCCATTAGTTCCGGAAGCGATTTCAAGATGTATATTGAAGCAGACTCTGAAGTCAATGAACCAGAAGTGCCACAACCATTTAGTTATTTTTCTTTCTGAAGGAGATGGGGGTGGGTCCGAGACTTACTCACTCGATGGAGAAATGAAGAAGGCGAGCCCTACTGTGAATCAAACTTACCTCCTAACATCGGAGAAAATGATGTACTCACTGGTGAACCTATGTGCAACACTGTATTCACCCTTCTTGCTAAAGTTTTCCACCTCGAAGGTCGCATTACTGCAATCTCAGAAAATATTCAACCTCTACTTCCGAATACCAATCGAAGGGGAATATTAGAAGAAGTTAGGGAACTACGAATTGATAATCAAGATCTGTCGAATCAGATGAGTGGATGGATAGAAATGATAGAGGGTAGGATAGAAAACCTGACAAGAATGGTGCGTGATCTACAAGCTATACTTACTACACCAACATCATCATCAACCTCAACACCAACAACACTTGTAGCACCGACAGCAACAGTACCCCCATCAGCAGCACCAGCAGCATAACCAGTACCAACAGCAACAACATCCTCACATGTCTCAACCTCGCAATCTATACCTCAAGCAAAAACATCGTTCTACGAATCGTGCTACATAAACTATCTTCGTCCTTCATGGCAATTATGTAATCTCTAATGTTTTAGAGATTATGTACTCTAGTTTTAGCCGTAAATCTGATGAGTTTAATATCACATTGACTCATTAAATCCATGATTACGTTTGAAGAAAATATATATGTATATATCTTTTCATAGAGATTGTAATTAAAATTTTTATTGTACAAACTGTTATTGGTGAAAATATTTTAACGGGTAGGTAATACCCGAGGAATATTTAGATTCCACATTAATAAGTTGCACTGTACGTTCTTCGAATCTAATTCAACAGTCATTTACTATCCTACTTACATCTACCGATATACGTATCCGTTCAACGCAGAATAACCCTTTTCATTCAAACTCAAAATTGGATTTTGACCTATCAGAATCCAACAAGTGGCATAATGAAGAAAATATTTGACAAAATAAAATTTGTTAGAAATAAACAAATTAACTATGAGGAATTTTGTTAAGAATCCACGCTAACTGTTCCTAGCTAATTGTTCCTAACTAACTGATTACATTTTATTTATCACAATTTAATTATCGCAATTTACATTCTCGCAATTTTAATTATCCTCATTTAATTTCTGTTATTTACTTTACGCACTTTATTTATCGTCATTTAGTTTCTGTTATTTACTTTACGCACTTTATTTATCATCATTTAATTTCTGTTATTTATTTTTACGCACTTTAAATATCGGGACACGTATATAAGGTTTTGACATATCATATCGACGCATATATATATATTATTTGGAATAACCCTAGACACTCTATATGCAGTAATGATCGAGTTCTCTATACAGGGTTGAGGTTGATTCTATAATAATATATATACTTTGAGTTGTGATTGAGTCTGAGACATGTACACGGGTCACGATATGTATTAATTAATTTGAATATTATATATTAAACTGTATATGAATTATTAGACTGTTAACTGTGGACTATCGACTGTGGACGAATAATATTGGACAATTAAAATGAATTAAAATATTGATTATAACATATGAAACTAAACAAATCTTCAAGTTTACCACTTGATTTCATCTTAAACCTCAATTGTATCTTGACGATTACAATCTACGTTCAAACCTTTCATGATTCTTGAAAACACCTCAATCGATAGGATGAATCAATCGCACTTCATCTACGGAAGGAAAGATTTATGCATATAGTTATGCTCCTGAGAAACTCTCGACAACTGAGTAAAATTTTAACACGTAGCTGCGTCAGATCCTTTGGCATTTATTAGCAAAAATAACTTTGCGATCTCTTTTCAAAGTAGCAAATTTTGTCACAGCATCAGCAAATTAACTTCGACTTTTCGTTCGAAACAACCTTATTATCACCTTGATTTATATGTATGCTCTTTTATTGTTACCGAGGAACATTTTATATTCCACCATATTACCGTCAGCGTTTAATCATCTAAAAACACAACTTTCTTGAAATCACCTCGGATCGATAACCAATGATTCAGATATGGTAGCAGTAAATGTAGAGGAATCGACAATCAGTACTTTGAAAACTCACAGCATATCTACATCAACAGTTATATGTATAACATTTATCTCTTAGAATTATGATCTTTCATTCTGAAATTCTGAAAAGCACCCAGTCTACAAATCGATACCACAAATTCTGAAAAAGCTGAATACAGCGTAACACGACTTTAACCGTCGGAAGTTTGATGATAAAAATGGAGTATTGGAAACATTCAATAGAAAATTTAGTACCGAAAAGCGGATTATGCGAAACTATGAAGGAAGCCATGGACAAATCACAAAGAATAAGTTTGACTTCAAAGAATCCAAATGATTCAATGCCTGCTAAAGTCTTTAGCGAATATCTTGCTCCTTACTCTAATCATTGCGGACAATAGTTCCTATCATCCTCTGATCTTAGATATTCCGAGATATTATCTTATCTTTCATTATAAATATCCTCCATATTTCTGAAGATATTTTCATAACTATTCTTATCAGAAATCATTAATCTCTTCATGTTATCAGTGTTACATCATATAGAAACTGTTAGTTTCTATATTTTGTAAACTTTCGAGTTTAAAATAGGAATGTTATTGAAATAATGTTGGAAACTGATGCATGAGTTAGTATAATATAATGACACTTGATCAACGTGATTATATTACAGTAAGTCATGCTGAGTTTCTAAATGGAACATGATGATTCACAGATTATAACGTCATCATGTGTCATGTTACATAACTCTTTCATTCTGATTAACTTCTGAACACATCAAGAAAATATATTCTTGATAGTTCTATTCTCAGTGATTCTTGTAATTTAACCAAATCAAGATCGTGCTATTTTGTCCACTTTCTACTTAGAACAGTAGGATTATTCGAAACTCCATACCTATGAATTTTGGACCATTATTCGCTTGATTTAAAGTCGGGAAGAGAAAACAAAAGAATGAAGATCTGAAATAAAAATGGGAATATGAATCACAGTAAATTGGAGAGAGTATTAACCGTGGATGTTAATGATTACAGAAGGACAGAAGCAGAGACATCGAAATATAAGAGAAAATATAAAGCCCAATAACAACACGGAAGTTACAAACCGTGGATATTAATAGGAATAGCAATATAAAGATACGGTATAATTAAGAATAGTATCACCCCAAAGTAATAGTAGAAGTAAACAGATTCTTCTAATGGAAGATTGAAAAGAAGGATGACATAAATAATAATTAGGAAAATATTAGGGATTAGAACTGGACTAAGCATTTTCACAATCTTTTGGATGTATGAACTAAGAAAGAAAGTATAGGAATGGTGAGAATAACGGAACGAATGAGTTTAATTTATAATGGAAATATCAGACAGAGTAATCGAGGCAGATCACCGTATTTAATTATAGAGATCTTAATCTCATTATTCACCGAAGAATCAAATCTTTTAGATTTCGAAGATTTTCTTTAAATTCCTTGAATTCCGGAATTCAACCAAGGCAACGTCAAAAGTTAAGACGCACCTTATTTTCTAAATTCAACCCTGACTACGTTAAAAGCTAAGGCGAATCTTATTTTTCCTCATTTCAATCTTTTGTAATAGCTTCATTCGTGCTCTTCGATTAATTGAATTATTTTATCTATATTATTCAATAATGATAAAACTCTATTTATCAACTCATACTCGTCAGGGAAACATATTTATTGTTAGCCATGACGACCTCACTCAAATTTCGGGACAAAATTTCTTTAACGGGTAGGTACTGTGATGACCCGGGAATTTCCGACCAAATTTAAACCTGAATCTTATTTGATTTCGATACGATAAGCAAAATCTATAATGTGGAGTCTCAAAAACTTTGAACTTTTTATATGGAATCATTTGACCTTTGACTATTCCCGACGATTCACGAACTTTACTTTGTAAATAAATAGGTACATGTAAATATAAATATATGGACATATATAATCCATAATGTATACTTTAAACCTTAGGAATTAAAAATGTAAAATAATAAATAGAATAAAGAAATTACCATTTTACATATATAATATTATGAGTCTGTATATGAATTCTAATAATAATTATTAATATATTGTGTTATATAATATTTAATAAATATTATTATATAATATAGTGTAAAGTTAATATATTATTTGTAATTACAAGTTAAAATATAAATGATATATCAACATTATTATTATTATTATTATTTCCAGTATTATTACTAATATTAATATTGATATTAATATTTGTTTTATTAGTATTACTAATTCTAATATGAGATATAACATGAATAAAATTTGATAAATATAAATGTTATGATCAATAGTACTACTACTACCCTCATATTACAATTATTAATAATATTAGTATTATTGTTATTTATAATATTATAGTGATACATTTTATAGTAATTGTTATCATTATCATTAACAATATTATTATTACTATTATATTATCAAAGATTTGTGTTATTATTATTATAATTATATTTATAAGATAAATTATAATCTATAAAATTATATATATTTTATAAAAATAGGGAGTATATAAATACGAAAATAAATATAGAAATATTAGATAAACATTATTGATATTTTTATTTAGTGATATTACAGCCTAATATTACTAATGTATATTTTTTTTATATAAATTATTAATTATATATATATAAACTAATTATATAAACTGGTAGAAATAGTCAGCAGGCTTTATCTGATTTTTGTTCTCATCTAAAAATCTGTTTTAAGTCGACTTCAGCCACAGACAGGATCCAAAAGCTCGTACAATTCGATTCCAAGTTTTTTTAACTTCATCTGATTCACTTAGGGGTCCTTTTCATATTTATTTCTTTTTATTATTTATGATACCTGATGTAGTATTATGTCGATCAATTTGATAAGTAAGATAAACAGTTTCAGTTGAAATAGATACCACACAACCTCACATTTTCATTTATCACTCACAAAAACCCTGTACAACTCATTAATAAGTCGAATTAAAACAGAAAAAGGGAAGAACACAGTTAACCCCTCTGTTCTTGGTCGTTTTTGTCAAAAACCCAGAATTCGAACCCCATTTTAAATTCTATAAATGTAAGGATGTTAGAAAACTTCCACAAAAACTATCTGAAAAGATTCGACGTTCAATTTCTAGTATCAAACTCCAATTTAAGGGTCAAAGTTTTAAAATCATAAAGTCAACGTTTGTTCATCAGACAAATTCGAGTTTTCTATTTGAAATTAGATTAAATTGATAGTTTCTATAGTTTCCAGGAGGGTTTTGAAATATTTTTCATTTTATGATCGTGACCTAAAATAACCTCTAAACTTGAATTTGATTTTTGAGTTCAAACGAGTCATTTTTTTTCCTGTTAGCAGCTTTTAATTAAATTAATCTGTTGTTTTAATTAACATAATCAATCACTAATAGTTTTTGAGTCTTAAAACTAATCGTGTAATATTTTTCATTTTATGATCGTGACCTAAAACAACCTCTAAACTTGAATTTGATTTTTGAGTTCAAACGAGTCATTTTTTTTTTCCTGTTAGCAACTTTTAATTAAATTAATCTGTTGTTTTAATTAACTTAATCAATCACTAATAGTTTCTGAGTCTTAAAACTAATCTGTGAATCGATCCCTGGTCTGGTCTATTGGAAATTGAGATGAAGAAGAAAGGGAAATCAGTAATTTAGTGTTAAGTATAATTAGAATCCAATATATTTGAGAAAAAGAAAGAACAGACGGATGGTTAGGCAGTTGGTTGTGGAGCGAGAGGTCTTGGGTTCGAGTCCCAGCAGGGGCGGTTTATTATTTTTATGAGCATTTAAAGGTAGTTCATTTATTAATTTATTTTTATTTTTTATTACTATTATTATTATTATTACTATTAATATTATTATTGTTATTGTTATTATTATGATTATAATTATAATTGTTATAATTAGTAATATAAGTGATATTAATGTTATTGTTATTGTAGTTTATCAATTAAGTATTTTTATCATTATTATAGTTATTATGATTATTATTATTATTATTATTATTATTATTACAAGTATTATGAAAATAATATAAATTAGTATTATTTCCATAAACATTCGTATTAGTAACATTCTATAATTATTAGTATTATCATTATGTATTATTATTATTATTATTATTATTATTATTATTATTATTATTATTATTATTATTATTATTATTATTATTATTATTATCATTTTTAATAATGTTAACAAATCATTAAAAGCATTGTTATTAATATTATCACGAGTATCGTTCTTAGATAATTATTAAAATTTTTATCATAAACATCTTTAATAGTAAAATTAGTATTTTTACAATTATTATTATTAATATCATTATATTTATCACTAAAAGGATTTTTAACATTTTTATTTTTAATAGTAATAATAAGTATTGTCAATATTATCATGTTACCATTATAAATATCATTTTAGTATTAGTACAATTATTATTTTTAACAAAAAAACGATATATATATTTTATACATTAAACATAACAAAATTAATATTTTCACATACAAAATAAATACATGAAACATATATATATATATATATATATATATATATATATATATATATATATATATATATATATATATATATATATATATATATATATATATATTTGATATAAAAATGATATAACTAAAAAATTTAAATATATATATATATATATATATATATATATATATATATATATATATATATATATATATATATATATTGTTCAATTTCGATTATGTGTATTAATAAATAAACAAATGATATAGGTTCGTGAATCCGAGGCCAACCCTATACTTGTTCAATGTCGTTCTATGTATTTTTACCACAAAATACAATAGGTGAGTTCATTTGTCCCTTTTACTCTTTACATTTTTGGGTTGAGAATACATGCAAATGCTTTATTAACTGTTTTACAATAGTTATATGCGTGAGTTCATTTGCCCCTTTTACTCTTTACATTTTTGGGCTGAGAATACATGCAAATGCTTTATTAACTGTTTTACAATATTTATATGCGTGAGTTTCATTTGCTCCCCTTTTACTCTTTACATTTTTGGGACTGAGAATACATGCAAATGTTTTATTAACTGTTTTACAATAATTATATGCGTGAGTTTCATTTGCTCCCCTTTTACTCTTTACATTTTTGGGGCTGAAAATACATGCAAATGTTTTATTAACTATTTTACAATAATTATATGCGTGAGTTTTCATTTGCCTTTTTACCCTTTATATTTTTGGGCTGAGAATACCTGCGCAGTTTTTATAAATGTTTTACGAAATAGACACAAGTAATCGAAACTACATTCTATGGTTGAATTATCGAATCGAATATGCCCCTTTATAGTCTGGTAATCTAAGAATTAGGAAACAGACATCCTAATTGACGCGAATCCTAAAGATAGATCTATCGGTCCCAATAAGCCCCATCCAAAGTACCAGATGCTTTAGTACTTCGAAATTTATATCATGTCCGAAGGAGGATCCCGGAATGATGGGGATATTCTTATATGCATATTGTGAATGTCGGTTACCAGGTGTTCACCATATGAATGATATTTTTGTCTCTATGCATGGGACGTTTATTTATGTGAATTGGAAATGAAATCTTGTGGTCTATTAAAATAATGGAAATGATTGTTATGATAAACTAATGAACTTACCAACCTTTTGGTTGACACTTTAAAACATGTTTATTCTCAGGTATGAAAGAAATCTTTCGCTGTGTATTTGCTCATATTAGAGACATTACTTGGAGTCATTCATGACATATTTCAAAAGACGTTGCATTCAAGTCATTGAGTTCATCAAGATTATTTAAAATCAATTATAGTTAGATGTATTATGAAATGGTATGCATATCGTCAACTTTCGATGTAAGGAAGTTTGTCTTTTCAAGACGAATGCAATGTTTGTAAAATGTATTATTTAGAGGTCAAGTACCTCGCGATGTAACCAACTATTATGAATCGTTTATAATCGAAATGGACTTCATCCGGATGGATTAGGACGGGGCGTTTCACAAGTAAGCAGATTATATATGTATATGTATAATTATTGCATTCACTAAGCGTAAGCTTACTCCTCGTTGTTGTTACCTTTTTATAGGTACCGTTTGATTTGGTGAAGGATTCTAGTTGCTAGACTAGACGCTTAGTGCTTGAGCTTGATGGGGTAGCTTTTGGATATTCAGACGTTGATTGGAGACTTGGCAAATCCCCAGAATTATGCTATTGGTATCGGGTTGGGTTATTGAATCTTAACTCGGTTTATAGTGTAAATGGGTTACAATTACCCACTTGTGGTGTAACGGGTCAAAATGTGTCGAATTGAACGTTTTGTACTTGATCATATGTCAAACATGTATTTCTTTGTATATTGGGCATGTAAAAACTAGTGTCAAACGAATTATGCGACCTGATGTATTTAACCTTCTACAAAAAATGAAAATGTTATCATTTTCGGATAATCAGATTTGGACTATTTAAACTTACTTAATTTTTATGTTTATTATTTTAGAATATACCCCAATACCACTAAACACTACCTTCCATTTCCTTTCTCTCTATCTGTAATGACCCGGCTTTTTCGACTTGTTTTTGTGCTTTGTGCTTTCACGAAACTGCGTATTTGTACGTACTGAGCTAGCTTATGCTCTGGGATCTTTAATCATGATTAATTACCCTCGTTAATATCTTACAACGTGCTATTAAGTGTGTAATCACTTAACTTAATCCCCGAATGCTTTTACGACTGTTGATGTCACTTATCGTTTTAAACAAGATACGTACTTGGTACACGTTAAACTTTTTCATAATTAGAATATTATGACTGCGTAAACTTGATTGTTATTTATTATAACAATTACTTGGCTTAAGAGCTTATTTAATTAAACTTAGTGTTTACTAATGCTTACTAGTTACCGTAATGGACTTAACACCGTAATTGACTTTCCATGGCCCGACTTGTCTTTGTGACACACGCTTTTCACGAATAATATTTCGAATATTATTTACGTTCATGATTAATTTTTATTAATCATTTTTAATTAACTAATGTTAGTAGTTAATTACTTGGGCCTTTTATTTATTTGTTGTATACTTGGACTTGGGCTTTTATTACATGGACTAGTGAGCCCACCCTACACATTTAATGGACTAGTGAGCCCATCTTTTATGCTAGTATTACATTAAGAATAATCATGGGTTAATTAAGCTAAGTAAGGAGACAAATTACTCAAGCATGCTAGCATCTTTCTCCATACATTTAACCTTATTACTTATCCTAGCATACACCAAGCTCCAACACTAGAAAGTTGGCAATTGACTTCCCTTTTGAGCTCCTAGTGACCGACGACTTTATTGAGTGTGAGAGGAGTTCCATTTTTTTTTTCAAATCTTGTTACTTATTTGCTAGTTCACTTCATTCTTTACACACACATACATACACCACTTTTCTCTCAACTTTCTCTCATCTTTTCTCTCAAAACTTGGTAAGAAATAAACTTTATTCTTCTTCTTTTCTTCCATAAAACCGATTCCTAGATCATCATCATTTACTTGATTTATTACTTGTTGTTTGTTGTTGTTGTTAAAGATCAAGTTTTCTAACTTGTATCTTCATGTAATCTTGGCTACTTCCATCCTTTGTTTGATGAAGAACCAAGAACAAGAACCTAAACTTGTTAGTTTATGGTTCTATACTTAAATGTTTCCAAGATCTAAAGTTCATAAACTTGATGATCTTCTTTGTGTTCATGTTTTGTAGACTTAAATCCTAAGATCCAAACCTTGATTTAAATCTTCTTAAGTATGAAACAAACATGAACATAATACTTGTAACTTTAGTTTAGTTCTTTCTTTTGTTAGTACTTTAAAGTTGTGATGTTGTTAATTTGGTCAAGAATTACTAGCTAATCTTGATCTCATATTTCTTGAAACCAAAGTTAAACTTTGTAAGTTCAAGAACATGGAAGTATAACTTTCTAGTTATAACTTCATACACTTGTGTTGGATCTAAGTTTCTATAGCTTATGGTCTTCTAATTTTTTTGTAAACAAGAGCTTATAAGCTTACATACATATTACAAGATTAAAACCAAAGTTTCATGACTTATGGTTTCATTAAAGTTAAGATCCAAGTTTTATAACTTAGGGTTTAACTTAAGAACAATAGATCTAGACTTTTGGGTCTAGGATCTTCAAGATCTAACTAAGAACTATGTTCTACAACTTAAGATCATGTTTATTTAGTTTACTTTCAAGTTTGTAGCTTAATATTACTTTTAGAACTCATGAATATGTCGGATCTAAGATCTTGATGTAACTTTGGTTCATCAACCTTTATACAACCCTTAATTGAGTTGTGCTACATATCTTAGACTTGAAATAGTGTTATTATAGTCAAAACTTGGTAAAGATGATGCAAACCCATCAACGAGTTGTACACTTGAAGCTACAAGCATCAAGGATGAGAACCGTGATGAGCATCAAGCACCAAGAATCCACCAGAACACTTAGCTTACTGTTTTATGGGTCTGACCAGACCACCTGGGCTACTGAAAAGATTATTTTCAGTTATTTCTGTTCGAGTAGATGATTTTCCATTTAGACCTCGTCTTAATCCGAGTTACGGTTTAGGATCTATGGCCCTCCGAAAGTCACTACACCCTATTAACGTTGTGCTGAAATTTCTGACCTACTCTCACTTAAACCATCACCACGGTCAAACGAAGACGAGTTTGGTTCTGGAAATTGGTCAACATCTAGGGGACTCATATACGGATCCATGGCCAGTAGTCTCACCTCATTTAAGTTTGTATAGAGGCCGTGGAGACTGAACGAAGTCAGTCTTTGTTTCAAACTTTATTCTTGAATGAAACTTACTTTATACTTTTTGTTTGATGATGAATGATGATGATACTTAAGACCTAATTTACATACTTTTAAACCTTTGAGATGATTTACTGACTTAGTAACTGTTGACTTGAGTTGATGAAGCGCCCCGTCCTAATCCATCCGGACGAAGTTCATATCGATTATAAACGATTCACAACAGTTGATTACATCGCGAGGTACTTAACCTCTATATGATACATTTTACAAACATTGCATTCGTTTTTGAAAATGAAAATCTTTCATTGCATCAAAATTTGCCGGCAGGCATACCATTTCATAATATATCTAACTATGATTGATTTAATAATAATCTTGATGAACGCGACGACTCGAATGCAACGTCCTTTTAAAATATATCATGAATGACTCCAAGTATTATCTCTAAAATGAGCAAATGCACAGCGGAAGATTTCTTTCATACCTGAGAATAAACATGCTTTCAAGTGTCAACCAAAAGGTTGGTGAGTTCATTAGTTTAACATAAATAATCATTTCATAATTTTAATAGACCACAAGATTTCATATTTCCATTTCCCATAAACATACATCCCATGCATAGAGACAAAAATATCATTCATATGGATTGAACACCTGGTAACCGAAATTAACAAGATGCATATAAGAATATCCCCATCATTCCAGGTTCCTCTATCGGACATGATATAAATTTCGAAGTACTAAAGCATCTGGTACTTTGGATGGGGCTTGTTGGGCCTGATAGATCTATCTTTAGAATTCGCGTCAATTAGGGTGTCTGTTCCCTAATTCTTAGATTACCAGACCTAATAAAAAGGGGCATATTCGATTTCGATCATTCACCCATAGAATGTAGTTTCAATTACTTGTGTCTATTTCGTAAAACAGTTATAAAAGTAGCGCATGTATTCTCAGTCCCAAAAATATATATTGTAAAAGCATTTAAAAAGGGAGCAAATGAAACTCACGCATATAAATATTGTAAAACAGTTAATAAAGTATTTGCATTTATTCTCAGCCTAAAAATGTAATGAGTAAAAAGGGATCAAATGAAACTCACCTAATGTATTTTGTAGTAAAAATACATATAACGACATTAAACAACTGAACAATGCAGGGTTGACCTCGGATTCACGAACCTATATCATTTGGATATTTATTAATACACATAACTGAAATTAAATAAGTGTATATATTATATCTTAATTTATATATTATGTGTATTTAGTTTGTGTATATATTCAAGATGTCTAATGAAATGTCCCGTTCTTATTGATTAAAAACGTTCCATATTAATTGATTTCGTTGCGAGGTTTTGACCTCTATATGAGACGTTTTTCAAAGACTGCATTCATTTTTAAATCAAACCATAACCTTTATTTCATAAATAAAGGTTTAAAAAGCTTTACGTAGATTATCAAATAATGATAATCTAAAATATCCTGTTTACACACGACCATTACATAATGGTTTACAATACAAATATGTTACATCGAAATCAGTTTCTTGAATGCAGTTTTTACACAATATCATACAAACATGGACTCCAAATCTTGTCCTTATTTTAGTATGTAACAACGGAAGCTCTTAGTATTCACCTGAGAATAAACATGCTTTAAACGTCAACAAAAATGTTGGTGAGTTATAGGTTTAACCTATATATATCAAATCGTAACAATAGACCACAAGATTTCATATTTCAATACACATCCCATACATAGAGATAAAAATCATTCATATGGTGAACATGGTAACCGACATTAACAAAATGCATATATTGAATATCCCCATCATTCCGGGATCCTCCTTCGTACATGATATAAATTTCGAAGTACTAAAGCATCCGGTACTTTGGATGGGGTTTGTTAGGCCCAATAGATTTACCTTTAGGATTCACGTCAATTAGGGTGTCTGTTCCCTAATTCTTAGATTACCAGACTTAATAAAAAGGGGCATATTCGATTTTGATAATTCAACCATAGAATGTAGTTTCAAGTACTTGTGTCTATTTTGTAAATCATTTATAAAACCTGCATATATTCTCATCCCAAAAATATTAGATTTTAAAAGTGGGACTATAACTCACTTTCACAGATTTTTACTTCGTCGGGAAGTAAGACTTGGTCACTGGTTGATTCACGAACCTATAACAATATATACATATATATCAAAGTATGTTTAAAATATATTTACAATACTTTTAATACATTTTGATGTTTTAAATTTATTAAGTCAGTTGTCCTCGTTAGTAACCTACAACTAGTTGTCCAAAGTTAGATGTACAGAAATAAATCGATAAATATTATTTTGAATCAATCCACGACCCAGTGTATATGTATCTCAGTATTGATCATAACTCAAACTATATATATATATTTTGGAATCAACCTCAACCCTGTATAGCTAACTCCAACATTTACATATAGAGTGTTTATGGTTGTTCCACAATATATATATAGATGGGTCGACATGATAGGTCGAAACATTGTATACGTGTCTATGGTATCTCAAGATTACATAATATACAGTATAAGTTGATTAGGTTATGGTTGGAATAGATTTATTACTAACTTTCACGTAGGTAAAATGAGTAGTTTTTATCAATCTTGTTTTACTCGCCATTTCTTCGTTTCTAATCCGTTTTGAGTGATTCCAGTGGCCACGGTTTCGAATTGAACTTAAATTTATGAATATAAATATAAAATGTATAAGTTTATAGTCGGAAATACAAGTTACAAGTCATTTTTGAAAGAGGTAGTCATTTCCGTCGAAAGAACGACATCTTGATGACCATTTTGAAAAACATACTTTCACTTTGAGTTTAACCACGATTTTTGGATATAGTTTCATGTTCATAAGAAAAATCATTTTCCCAGAAGAACAACTTTTAAATCAAATTTTATCATAGTTTTTAATTAACTAACCCAAAACAGCCCGCGGTGTTACTACGACAGCGTAAATCCGGTTTTACGGTGTTTTTCGTGTTTCCAGGTTTTAAATCATTAAGTTAGCATATCATATAGATATAGAACATGTATTTAGTTGATTTTAAAAGTCTAGTTTGAAGGATTAACTTTATTTGCGAACAAGTTTAGAATTAACTAAACTATGTTTTAG
Source organism: Rutidosis leptorrhynchoides (assembly GCF_046630445.1). Lineage (NCBI taxonomy): Eukaryota > Viridiplantae > Streptophyta > Magnoliopsida > Asterales > Asteraceae > Rutidosis > Rutidosis leptorrhynchoides. Next base: position 160,068,380 of record NC_092343.1, on the reverse strand, counting down.
TGATTACAAGTTTATAACGTTGAATAAGACAGCTTTTTATGTATGAATCGAATGATGTTATGAACATCATTACTACCTCAAGTTCCTTGGATAAACCTACTGGAAATGATAAAAATAGATCTAGCTTCAAAGGATCCTTGGATGGCTAGAAAGTTCTTGAAGCAGAATCATGACACGAAAACAATTTCAAGTAAGATTTTCACTCGAAATAAGATTGTTATAGTTATAGAAATTGAATTAAAGTTTGAATATGATTATTACCTTGTATTAGAAAGATAACCTACTATAAGTAACAAAGGTTTCTTGATCTTGGATGATTACTTGGAATGGATTTAGAAAACTTGGAAGTAAACTTGCAATCTTGGAAGTATTCTTGATTTTATGAAACTAGAACTTTTGGAATTTATGAAGAACACTTAAAACTTGAAGATAGAACTTGAGAGAGATCAATTAGATGAAGAAAATTGAAGAATGAAAGTGTTTGTAGGTGTTTTTGGTCGTTGGTGTATGGATTAGATATAAAGGATATGTAATTTTGTTTTCATGTAAATAAGTCATGAATGATTACTCATATTTTTGTAATTTTATGAGATATTTCATGCTAGTTGCCAAATGATGGTTCCCACATGTGTTAGGTGACTCACATGGGCTTCTAAGAGCTGATCATTGGAGTGTATATACCAATAGTACATACATCTAAAAGCTGTGTATTGTACGAGTACGAATACGGGTGCATACGAGTAGATTTGTTGATGAAACTGAACGAGGATGTAATTGTAAGCATTTTTGTTAAGTAGAAGTATTTTGATAAGTGTCTTGAAGTCTTTCAAAAGTGTATGAATACATATTAAAACACTACATGTATATACATTTTAACTGAGTCGTTAAGTCATCGTTAGTCGTTACATGTAAATGTTGTTTTGAAACCTTTAGGTTAACGATCTTGTTAAATGTTGTTAACCCAATGTTTATAATATCAAAATAGATTTTAAATTATTATATTATCATGATATTATGATGTACGAATATCTCTTAATATGATATATATACATTAAATGTCGTTACCACGATAATCGTTACATATATGTCTCGTTTCAAAATCATTAAGTTAGTAGTCTTGTTTTTACATATGTAGTTCATTGTTAATATACTTAATGATATGTTTACTTATCATAATATCATGTTAAATATATATATAACCATATATATGTCATCATATAGTTTTTATAAGTTTTAACGTTCGTGAATCACCGGTTAACTTGGGTGGTCAATTGTCTATATGAAACCTATTTCAATTAATCAAGTCTTAACAAGTTTGATTACTTAACATGTTGGAAAAACTTAATCATGTAAAATAACAATTTCATTTAATATATATATAAACATGGAAAAGTTCGGGTCACTACAGTACCCACCCGTTAAATAAATTTCGTCCCGAAATTTTAAGCAGTTGGAGGTGTTGACGTATCTTCTGGAAATAAATGCGGGTATTTCTTCTTCATCTAATCTTCTCGTTCCCAGGTGAACTCGGGTCCTCTACAAGCATTCCATCAAACCTTAACAATTGGTATCTTGTTTTGCTTAAATCTTTTAACCTCACGATCCATTATTTCGACGGGTTCTTCGATGAATTGAAGTTTTTCGTTGATTTGGATTTCATCTAACGAAATAATTCTTTAGCAAAACATTTCTTCAAATTCGAGACGTGGAAAGTGTTATGTACAGCCGCGAGTTGTTGAGGTAACTCAAGTCGGTAAGCTACTGGTCCGACACGATCAATAATCTTGAATGGTCCAATATTCCTTCGATTTAATTTCCCTCATTTACCAAATCGAACAACACCTTTCCAAGGTGCAACTTTAAGCATGACCATCTCTCCAATTTCAAATTCTATATCTTTTCTTTTAATGTCAGCGTAGCTCTTTTGTCGACTTTGGGCGGTTTTCAACCGTTGTTGAATTTGGATGATCTTCTCGGTAGTTTCTTGTATTATCTCCGGACCTGTAATCTGTCTATCCCCCACTTCACTCCAACAAATCGAAGACCTGCACTTTCTACCATAAAGTGCTTCAAATGGCGCCATCTCAATGCTTGAATGGTAGCTGTTGTTGTAGGAAAATTCTGCTAACGGTAGATGTCGATCCCAACTATTTCTGAAATCAATAACACATGCTCGTAGCATGTCTTCAAGCGTTTGTTTCATCCTTACGCTCTGCCCATTAGTTTGTGGATGATAGGCAGTACTCATGTCTAGACGAGTTCCTAATGCTTGCTGTAATGTCTGCCAGAATCTTGAAATAAATCTGCCATCCCTATCAGAGATAATAGAGATTGGTATTCCATGTCTGGAGACGACTTCCTTCAAATATAGTCGTGCTAACTTCTCCATCTTGTAATCTTCTCTTATTGGCAGGAAGTGTGCTGATTTGGTGAGACGATCAACTATTACCCAAATAGTATCAAAACCACTTGCAGTCCTTGGCAATTTAGTGATGAAATCCATGGTAATGTTTTCCCATTTCCATTCCGGGATTTCGGGTTGTTGAAGTAGACCTGATGGTTTATAATGCTCAGCTTTGACCTTAGAACACGTCAAATATTCTCATACGTATTTAGCAACATCGGCTTTCATACCCGGCCACCAAAAATGTTTCTTGAGATCCTTGTACATCTTCCCCGTTCCAGGATGTATTGAGTATCTGGTTTTATGAGCTTCTCTAAGTACCAGTTCTCTCATATCTCCAAATTTTGGTACCCAAATCCTTTCAGCCCTATACCAGGTTTCGTCTTCCTGAATATTAAGATGCTTCTCCGATCCTTTGGGTATTTCATCCTTTAAATTTCTCTCTTTTAAAACTCCTTGTTGCGCCTCCTTTATTTGAGTAGTAAGGTTATTGTGAATCATTATATTCATAGATTTTACTCGAATGGGTTCTCTGTCCTTCCTGCTCAAGGCGTCGGCTACCACATTTGCCTTCCCCGGGTGGTAACGAATCTCAAAGTCGTAATCATTCAACAATTCAATCCACCTACGCTGCCTCATATTTAGTTGTTTCTGATTAAATATGTGTTGAAGACTTTTGTGGTCGGTATATATAATACTTTTGACCCCATATAAGTAGTGCCTCCAAGTCTTTAATGCAAAAACAACCGCGCCTAATTCCAAATCATGCGTCGTATAATTTTGTTCGTGAATCTTCAATTGTCTAGACGCATAAGCAATCACCTTCGTTCGTTGCATTAATACACAACCGAGACCTTGCTTTGATGCGTCACAATAAATCACAAAATCATCATTCCCTTCAGGCAATGACAATATAGGTGCCGTAGTTAGCTTTTTCTTCAATAACTGAAACACTTTCTCTTGTTCATCCTTCCATTCAAATTTCTTCCCTTTATGCGTTAATGCAGTCAAGGGTTTTGCTATTCTGGAAAAGTCTTGGATGAACCTTCTGTAGTAACCAGCTAGTCCTAAAAACTGGCGTATGTGTTTCGGAGTTTTCGGGGTTTCTCACTTTTCAACAGTTTCTATCTTTGCCAGATCCACCTTAATACCTTCTTTGTTCACTATGTGACCGAGGAATTGAACTTCTTCCAACTAAAATGCACACTTTGAAAATTTAGCATACAATTCTTCCTTCCTCAATACTTCTAACACCTTTCTCAAATGTTCACCGTGTTCTTGGTCATTCTTTGAGTAAATAAGTATGTCATCAATGAAAACAATGACAAACTTTTCAAGGTATGGTCCACACACTCGGTTCATAAGGTCCATGACCACAGCTGGTGCATTAGTTAAACCAAACGGCATGACCATAAACTCGTAATGACCGTAACGTGTTCTGAAAGCAGTCTTTGGAATATCATCTTCTTTCACCCGCATTTGATGATACCCAGAACGTAAGTCAATCTTTGAATAAACAGACGAGCCTTGTAGTTGATCAAATAAGTCATCGATTCTCGGTAGTGGGTAGCGGTTCTTGATGGTAAGTTTATTCAACTCTCGGTAGTCGATACACAACCTGAATGTACCATCTTTCTTCTTGACAAACAAAACAGGAGCTCCCCACGGTGATGTGCTTGGTTTGAATGAAACCACGCTCTAAAAGTTCTTGTAATTGGCTTTGCAGTTCTTTCATCTTGCTGGGTGAGAGTCTGTAAGGAGCACGAGCTATTGGTGCAGCTCCTGGTACAAGATCTATTTGAAATTCAACGGATCGATGTGGGGGTAATCCCGGTAATTCTTTCAGAAATACATCGGGAAATTCTTTTGTGACGGGAACATCATTGATGCTCTTTTCTTCAGTTTGTACTTTGTCGACGTGTGCTAGAACAGCATAGCAACCTTTTCTTATTAGTTTTTGTGCCTTCAAATTACTAATAAGATGTAGCTTCGTGTTGCCCTTTTCTCCGTACACCATTAAGGGTTTTCCTTTTTCTCGTATAATGCGAATTGCATTTTTGTAACAAACGATCTCTGCTTTCACTTCTTTCAACCAGTCCATACCGATTATCACATCAAAACTCCCTAACTCTACTGGTATCAAGTCAATCTTAAATGTTTCGCTAACCAGTTTAATTTCTCGATTCCGACATATATTATCTGCTGAAATTAATTTACCATTTGCTAATTCGAGTAAAAATTTACTATCCAAAGGCGTCAATGGATAACTTAATTTAGCATAAAAATCTCTACTCATATAGCTTCTATCCGCACCTGAATCAAATAAAACGTAAGCAGATTTATTGTCAATAAGAAACGTACCCATAACAAGCTCCGGGTCTTCCTGTGCCTCAGCCACATTAATATTGAAAACTCTTCCGCGGCCTTGTCCATTCTTGTTCTCCTGGTTCGGGCAATTTCTAATAATGTGGCCCAGTTTTCCACATTTATAACAAACTACATTGGCATAACTTGCTCCGACACTACTTGCTCCGCCATTACTCGTTCCGACACCATTTGTTCCTTTCGTTCTGTGAACCCCTGGTCCGTAGACCTCACACTTCGCCGCGCTATGACCATTTCTTTTACACTTCTTGCAAAATTTGGTGCAGAACCCCAAGTGATACTTTTCACACCTTTGGCATAGCTGCTTCTGATTGTTGTTGTAATTGTTGCGGTTGTTATTGTTATTGGGATTATTGTTGTAGTTGCTGTTGTTGTTGTTGTTGTTGTTGTTGTTGTTGTTGTTGTTGTTGTTGGGCCGTTTGTTGTAGTTGCGATTGATGTTGCGATTGTTGGGATAGTTGTTGCGATTATTGTTGTAATTGCTGTTGTTGTTGTATTGGTGATTCTTATCACCGTTTTCTTCCCACTTTCTTTTGACTTGCTTCACATTGACCTCTTCAGCCGTCTGTTCTTTAATTCTTTCCTCAATCTGGTTCACTAGTTTGTGAGCCATTCTACATGCCTGTTGTATGGAGGCGGGCTCGTGTGAACTTATATCTTCTTGGATTCTTTCCGGTAATCCTTTCACAAACGCGTCGATCTTCTCTTCCTCATCTTCGAACGCTCCCGAACACAATAGGCACAATTCTGTGAATCGTCTTTCGTACGTGGTAATATCAAATCCTTGGGTTCGTAACCCTCTAAGTTCTGTCTTGAGCTTATTGACCTCGGTTCTGGGACGGTACTTCTCGTTCATCAAGTGCTTGAATGTTGACCACGGTAGTGCGTAAGCATCATCTTGTCCCACTTGCTCTAGATAGGTATTCCACCATGTTAACGCAGTACCTGTGAAGGTATGCGTAGCGTACTTCACTTTGTCTTCTTCAGTACACTTACTTATGGCAAACACCGATTCGACCTTCTCGGTCCACCGTTTCAATCCGATCGGTCCTTCAGTTCCATTAAATTCCAAAGGTTTGCAGGCAGTGAATTCTTTGTAGGTGCATCCTACACAATTTCCTGTACTGCTAGATCCAAGGTTATTGTTGGTATGTAGCGCGGCCTGTACTGTGGCTATGTTTGAAGCAAGAAAGGCACGAAATTCCTCTTCGCTCATATTCAAGGTGTGTCGAGTAGTCGATGCCATTTCCTTCAAAATAGTCAAATGAAACGAGTTAATCATATAGAATATAAAGAGTAGTCAATAGTATTTCGCAGCGTAATATGAGCTTATTTATAAAAGCTCTTTCTTCATATTAGCGTTTTATACTCTTTAATTCGGGTAGTACCTACCCGTTAAGTTCATACTTAGTAGCTAACATACCATTTCAACTACTACAATTCTATATGAAAAACTAATCACAAAAAAAAAAAAAAAAAAAAAAAAAAAAAAAAAAAATATATATATATATATATATATATATATATATATATATATATATATATATATATATATATATATATATATATATCATATTCAAACCTTTATACAATAACTTGCAAACTTATAATACCGCTATTTTACATATAGCATGAAATATAGCACATAAAACTTTGATACAAAGTAGTTGCGAAGATAATTCTAGTTAATAAATAAGGCGTTCAGCAAAGGCAATAAAGACACGTAATTCATACGTCCAGAAACAAGTCATGCATTCTGGTTTTACTAATACCACTTTCCATCCTTGGTTTTGTGGAACATAACCATTGTGACCGATATTAAGACAATGTGTTGTAACGTCGTCAAAAGGATGAAGGTTACGTAATGACCAACAGTCTCGTAATAACCTAAAAACCTCATTTCTTACTCCAATTACCGACTCTGTCACTTGTGGGAAAGTTTTGTTTAATAGTTGTAGCCCGATGTTCTTGTTCTCACTTTGGTGAGAAGCGAATATTACTAACCCGTAAGCATAACATGCTTCTTTATGTTGCATGTTAAATGCTTTTTCTAAATCACGAAGTCCTATATTCGGATATATTGAGTCAAAATAATTTCTTAACCCGTTGCGTAAAATAGCATTTGGGTTCCCCGCAATATATGCGTCAAAGTAAACACATCGTAACTTATGGGTTTCCCAATGTGATATCCCCCATCTTTCAAACGAAAGCATTTTATAAACCAAGGCATTCTTGGAACGTTCTTCGAATGTCTTACAAACTGATCTCGCCTTAAATAGTTGTGCCGAGGAATTCTGACCGACTCTAGACAAGATTTCATCAATCATGTCTCCGGGTAGGTCTCTTAAAATATTGGGTTGTCTATCCATTTTGTGTTTTTATACTGTAAAATAGGCAAGAGTTAGATTCATAAAAAAATACTTATTAATACAAGTAATTTTTACATATAACATAAAGCATATGCACACTATATTACATATATTACACCACACGAATACAACTATCTTATTCCGACTCGCTCATTTCTTCTTCTTCAGTTTTGGTTCGTTTTGCCAAGTTTCTAGGGATATATGATATTCTCCTAATACGAGCCGTCGTTTTCCACATTGGTTTAGAAAAACCAGGTGGTTTAGAGGTTCCCGGGTTATTGTCACAACTTAAGAAATACGAGTGTTGACGATACATATAAAGTTCATCGGGTTTGGAATCAAATTTCTCTATTTTTATGCCCTTTCCCTTATTGTTCTATTTTGCCTTATTAAATTGTGTTGGGGTAATTTCTATAACATCATCGAAATCCTTGTCGGGATCCGATTCATCGGAGAATTGGTAATCCTCCCAATACTTTGCTTCCTTGGCGGAAACACCATTGACCATATTTAACTTTGGTCGGTTGGTGGAGGATTTTCTTCTACTTAACCGTTTTATTATTTCCCCGACTGGTTCTATTTCTTCTTCCGATTCTGATTCTTCTTCCGGTTCCGATTCTTCTTCCGGTTCTGACTCTTCTTTCGGTTCCTCTTCGGGAACTTGTGAACCAGTCCACGAATCATTCCAATTTACATTTGACTCTTCATTATTATTAAGTGAGTCAATGGGACTTGTTCTAGAGGTAGACTTCTATCACATAATATCAAACACGTTAAGAGATTAATATATCACATAATATTCACATGTTAAAAATATATAGTTTCCAACAAAATTTGTTAAGCAATCATTTTTCAAGTAAACACGGTCGAAGTCCAGACTCACTAATGCATCCTAACAAACTCGATAAGACACACTAATGCAAAATTCTGGTTCTCTAAGACCAACGCTCGGATACCAACTGAAATTTCCCGTTCTTATTGATTAAAAACGTTCCATATTAATTGATTTCGTTGCGAGGTTTTGACCTCTATATGAGACGTTTTTTCAAAGACTGCATTCATTTTTAAAACAAACCATAACCTTTATTTCATAAATAAAGGTTTAAAAAGCTTTACGTAGATTATCAAATAATGATAATCTAAAATATCCTGTTTACACACGACCATTACATAATGGTTTACAATACAAATATGTTACATCGAAATCAGTTTCTTGAATGCAGTTTTTACACAATATCATACAAACATAGACTCCAAATCTTGTCCTTATTTTAGTATGCAACAGCGGAAGCTCTTAGTATTCACCTGAGAATAAACATGCTTTAAACGTCAATAAAAATATTGGTGAGTTATAGGTTTAACCTATATATATCAAATCGTAACAATAGACCACAAGATTTCATATTTCAATACACATCCCGTACATAGAGATAAAAATCATTCATATGGTGAACACCTGGTAACCGACATTAACAAAATGCATATATAAGAATATCCCCATCATTCCGGGATCCTCCTTCGGACATGATATAAATTTCGAAGTACTAAAGCATCCGGTACTTTGGATGGGGTTTGTTAGGCCCAATAGATCTATCTTTAGGATTCGCGTCAATTAGGGTGTCTGTTCCCTAATTCTTAGATTACCAGACTTAATAAAAAGGGGCATATTCGATTTCGATAATTCAACCATAGAATGTAGTTTCAAGTACTTGTGTCTATTTTGTAAATCATTTATAAAACTTGCATATATTCTCATCCCAAAAATATTAGATTTTAAAAGTGGGACTATAACTCATTTTCACAGATTTTTACTTCGTCGGAAAGTAAGACTTGGCCACTGGTTGATTCACGAACCTATAACAATATATACATATATATCAAAGTATGTTCAAAATATATTTACAATACTTTTAATACATTTTGATGTTTTAAGTTTATTAAGTCAGCTGTCCTCGTTAGTAACCTACAACTAGTTGTCCACAGCTAGATGTACAGAAATAAATTGATAAATATTATCTTAAATCAATCCACGACCCAGTGTATACGTATCTCAGTATTGATCACAACTCAAACTATATATATATTTTGGAATCAACCTCAACCCTGTATAGCTAACTCCAACATTCACATATAGAGTGTCTATGGTTGTTCCGCGATATATATATAGATGGGTCGACATGATAGGTCGAAACATTGTATACGTGTCTATGGTATCTCAAGATTACATAATATACAGTATAAGTTGATTAGGTTATGGTTGGAATAGATTTATTACTAACTTTCACGTAGGTAAAATGAGTAGTTTTTATCAATCTTGTTTTACTCGCCATTTATTCGTTTCTAATCCGTTTTGAGTGATTACAGTGGCCACGGTTTCGTATTGAACTTAACTTTATGAATCTAAATAGAAAAAGTATAAGTTTATAGTCAAAAATACAAGTTACAAGTCGTTTTTGAAAGAGGTAGTCATTTCCGTCGAAAGAACGACATCTTGATGACCATTTTGAAAAACATAGTTTCACTTTGAGTTTAACCATGATTTTTGGATATAGTTTCATGATCATAAGAAAAATCATTTTCTCAGAAGAACAACTTTTAAATCAAAGTTTATCATAGTTTTTAATTAACTAACCCAAAACAGCTCGCGGTGTTACTACGATGGCGTAAATCCGGTTTTACGGTGTTTTTTGTGTTTCCAGGTTTTAAATCATTAAGTTAGCATATCATATGGATATAGAACATGTGGTTAGTTGATTTTAAAAGTCTAGTTAGAAGGATTAACTTTATTTGCGAACAAGTTTAGAATTAACTAAACTATGTTTTAGTGATTACAAGTTTATAACGTTGAATAAGACAGCTTTTATGTATGAATCGAATGATGTTATGAACATCATTACTACCTCAAGTTCCTTGGATAAACCTACTGGAAATGAGAAAAATAGATCTAGCTTCAAAGGATCCTTGGATGGCTAGAAAGTTCTTGAAGCAGAATCATGACACGGAAACAATTTCAAGTAAGATTTTCACTCGAAATAAGATTGTTATAGTTATAGAAATTGAATTAAAGTTTGAATATGATTATTACCTTGTATTAGAAAGATAAACTACTGTAAGTAACAAAGGTTTCTTGATCTTGGATGATTACTTGGAATGGATTTAGAAAACTTGGAAGTAAACTTGCAATCTTGGAAGTATTCTTGATTTTATGAAACTAGAACTTTTGGAATTTATGAAGAACACTTAGAACTTGAAGATAGAACTTGAGAGAGATCAATTAGATGAAGAAAATTGAAGAATGAAAGTGTTTGTAGGTGTTTTTGGTCGTTGGTGTATGGATTAGATATAAAGGATATGTAATTTTGTTTTCATGTAAATAAGTCATGAATGATTACTCATATTTTTGTAATTTTATGAGATATTTCATGCTAGTTGCCAAATGATGGTTCTCACATGTGTTAGGTGACTCACATGGGCTTCTAAGATCTGATCATTGGAGTGTATATACCAATAGTACATACATCTAAAAGCTGTGTATTGTACGAGTACGAATACGGGTGCATACGAGTAGATTTGTTGATGAAACTGAACGAGGATGTAATTGTAAGCATTTTTATTAAGTAGAAGTATTTTGATAAGTGTCTTGAAGTCTTTCAAAAGTGTATGAATACATATTAAAACACTACATGTATATACATTTTAACTGAGTCGTTAAGTCATCGTTAGTCGTTACATGTAAATGTTGTTTTGAAACCTTTAGGTTAACGATCTTGTTAAATGTTGTTAACCCAATGTTTATAATATCAAAAGAGATTTTAAATTATTATATCATCATGATATTATGATGTACGAATATCTCTTAATATGATATATATATACATTAAATGTCGTTACAACTATAATCGTTACATATATGTCTCGTTTCAAAATCATTAAGTTAGTAGTCTTGTTTTTACATATGTAGTTCATTGTTAATATACTTAATGATATATTTACTTATCATAATATCATGTTAAATATATATATATAACCATATATATGTCATCATATAGTTTTTACAAGTTTTAACGTTCGTGAATCACCGGTCAACTTGGGTGGTCAATTGTCTATATGAAACCTATTTCAATTAATCAAGTCTTAACAAGTTTGATTACTTAACATGTTGAAAATACTTAATCATGTAAAATAACAATTTCATTTAATATATATATATAAACATGGAAAAATTCGGGTCACTACATCTAATATTTACATAGTTATATTAATATACATATGATTAGTATTTTAATAAAATACCTAGCTTGTTATATATGATTATTTATATAATTATTGTTAATATGAATAAAATATACTTATAACCTTAATAATATCTTCAAAACCTTTACTTTCATAAACGGAATTACTTTTAATAATAATGACATAGACAATATCGATAATATTAATAATGACAGTTTTAATGAAAACAAAATAATAATTTTAGTGATAATCATAATGATAATAATAATAATAATATTAATAATGATAATTATGTTAATAATGTTAATATTTATAATCTTACACATGTTACTAATAATAATAACAAATTTTATTGTGTTCATAATAATAATAATAATTATAATAATCATAATAATGATACTTAATATTTATTTTAGCAATATTAATAATTAATAATAACAATTATAATAATGACAATGCTTATATTAATATTTGTAATAATAATAATATTACTTCATGATAAAACTTAATAATAAAAATATTATCAATAATGATATTACTTACTAATACATAATAATAATAATAATAATAATAATAATAATAATAATAATAATAATAATAATAATAATAATAATAATAATAATAATAATAATAATAATAACAACCACAACAATAACAATAATAATAATACTAATAGTTACAAAAGTGATACTAGTACTAATATTAATGAGAAAAAAATGATAACTTGTATAATATTCCTTAATAATAATGATAACCCTAATCATAATAATACTAATACATATATTAGTAACGATATCTATATTTCATAAATGATACAACTTAACAATAATCAACATATTAATATTAATAATACTTATAGAAATAATAATAATAATAATAATAATAATAATAATAATAATAATAATAATAATAATAATAATAATAATAATAATAATAATAATAATAATAATAATAATAATAATAATAATAATAAAGATAATAGAACTAGAAGTAAATGTGTATACCCTTTAGAAACTTTGTATAAAAAAAATTGTCCCGGATGAGACTCGAACCCGTGACCACTCGCAAACCTGCCAACACCCTTAACCATTGAACCGTTCCTGTTTTTCTGGAAATCTTATAACCAAAAAAAGATATAACCCGTATGTAATATTGTATCTTCTACCTTAATAGAACTCAGACGACCCAAGCTCCATTTTTACTAAACAAAGGTTTAATTTGATTGATTTAGGATATGAAATTAATTCCCAAACGTTTCATAAATGAGATATTAAATCAATAAACGCGAAAAAAAAATAACCTGGCAGGCTGCTGTTCGTCGTGTAGAAAGAAAAGAAAAAAAAATTTTGATTTTGAGATTAAAAACGTTTTAGACAAAAATTATAAAATGAAATAGATTTCAATTCATCCTTTGAAACTATTGGATTCATTAATTTAACTTAATCCATCACAGAAAATTCGAATTTAATCGATGAACATCAGTTTGACTTTTAAAAATTAAAACTTTGACTCAGAAATTCTCGATTGATAAAACGAATTGAGGTTTAAGAATTTGCAGAGAGTTCGAGTACGAGATTACTAACAATTCTGCATTTATAGTTTTTGAAATAAAAATCAAATTCGAGTTTTGGAAATAAAGTGAAGTAACAGAGGTACGAGCAGAAAAAAAATAAAAAAAATATCTGTTTTGTTCTTCATATAGCAGTGATATAAAAATTGATAATGGATTAGAGATACACCGAGTAATTGTAAAACACTGAACTGATTGATTGTCTTATGGCAAGACTCAGTCGACAAAAAAATCTATCAGATAGCTATATAATAAAAAAAATAAAAGAAGAAACATACAAAAAAAATGACACCCGTGATTCATTAGGGTAGTAATCTGTTTCCATATTTCTATATGTATTATAATTATATATGTGTAATTACTTATAATTAGTGTTTTATATATATTAATAATTATTAAATATATTAAATATAATGATGTGCTAATATTAATAATAAAAATGTTTTCAGATAATATTGGTTAGTCCTTAATCAGTAAATTCATAAAATTAATAAATAATATTAATAAGTGATAGATTAATATATTAATTATCATTAAAATAAAATAACAACAATAATCTTATTAAAGGTAATTGTAATAATACTAATTATAATAATATTAGTATTATTAATGAAGGTAATAATACTAGTAATAATAATACTATAATAATTTATATATATATCAAATTCGTATTTTTAAAATAATATTTAAAACACTAATATTAATATTAAGAGTAATAACAATGCAACTTTATTTAAATTTAATATATTTGTATTAAATATTATTGATTATGTACTATAACTATATAATATTCATTACACTATAACTTATATTGGGCATTAAATTTTTGTACCAATTAATATATTACACTATACATATAATAATAATTATACACAGAATTTATATATCTTTATATATGTTCATTTTAAATTGCACCCAATTACTTTGTATCTTATTTTATATATTAAATTCTAATATTTAAATTATATTTTATAATTTCGATTTAATATATATACATACATTTATGAAAATATATATACATATTTATTTACAAACAATTGTTCGTGAATCGTCAGAGATGGTCAAAGTCAAATGCATTCATGAAAATAGTTCAAACATTATGAGACTCAGTTTAATAGACTGTGCTTATCAATCATATAAGATTAAGTTTAAATTTAGTCAGAAATTCCCGGGTCGTCACAGTACCTACCCGTTAAAGAAATTTCGTCCCGAAATTTGAGTGAGGTGGTTATGACTAACAATAAAAATGTTTTCATGATAATATGAGTTGATAAATTGAGTTTTATCATTATTGACTAATATAGACAAAATGATTCGATTAGATGAAGTGTATGAATGGAGCTGTTACAAAAGATCTAGATGAAGAAATGGTGATTTTCCATAACTTTTGACGTAGTCGCGATTGAATTCCGGAATTCAAAGGATTTAAAGAAAATCTTCGAAATCTAAAAGATTTGATTCTTCGGCGAATAAACACTCTTTAATTAAATGCGATTATCTGCCTCGATCTCTTTATCAGATGTTTCACTATAAATTAAATTCTTCCGTGCCATTACTTTTATCATTCATATACTCAATTCCCAATTTCAAAAGATTGTGAAAATGCTTAGTCCAGTTCTGATTCTTGTCCTTATCCTTACTATCGCAACAATCCTTCTCCTTTTCCAACTACCACCGGAGGAATCTATTTTCTTTTACTTCGCCCTAGGAATTATAATGTTTTTAATTTTCCCGTGTCTTTATGTTGCGATAAACATTGATATACACGGTTTGTAATTTCCTATGTTTGTGATCGGCTTTATTTTCCTTTATTTTTCGGAGCTCCATGCTCTTGTTTTCTCTTCCCGACTCCAAGTCAAGCGATTAATGGTCCAGAATTCATAGATATAGAGTTTGGAATGATTATAATGTTCTAAGCAGGGTGGAACGTGATAGCACAATTTGATTTTTAAATTTATCAAAATTACAAAAGATAGAACTATCAAGAATACATTTTCTTGATATGTTCAGAAGTTAAGTAGAATGAAAGAGTTATGTAACATGGCACGTGATGACGTTATGATCTGTGAATCATCACGTCCCATTAGAAACTCAGCATGACTTACTGTAATATAATCACGTTGATCAAGTGTCATTATATTATACTAACTCATGCATCAGTTCCCAACATTACTTTAAAAACATTCATAGTTTAAACTCGAAATTTTACAAAATATAGAAACTAATAGTTTCTTATATGATGTAACACTGATAGCGCGAAGAGATAAATGATTTCAGATAAGAATATCTTCAAATATATCGATGGTATTTAAAATAAAGGTACGATGATATCTTAGAATTTTTGAATTATGTTGTGATGAAGAAATTCATTCATAATTCAGACTCGAATTTTAAAGAAATTTAGAAACTAAAGTAGTTTCCTTTATGATGTAACATAGATAGCAGGAAAAGATGAATAATTTTTGGACAAGAATATTTATGAAAATATCCTCAGAAATATCGAAGATATTTATGATGATATTTTGGAATATCTAAGTTCGAAGGTTGATGAAGAAAATTTGTTTGCAAGGGTTTAGAGTAAGGAGCAAGATATTCTCTAAAGATTTCAACGGATCCAGAATTATCTGGATTTTTTTTTTTTTTGAATATAGGGTATTGTCCTTGTATTTGTCCTTGGTCTCCTTCATGGTTAACTCTATCCGTTTTCCAGTTCCAACGTTTCTGAGCTTTTCCAACATATTATTCTTTATCATCAAACTTCTGGCGACTAAGGTCGTTTACGGTTGCCTACAGTTTCTGCTGCTTCATTCAGCTTTTTCAACATTCAGAGTATCGATTCGTAAACTGGGTGCCTTTTCAAAATTTCAGAATTGAAGATCGTAATTCTAGGAGATAATTATTATATGTATACATATAACTATTGATGTAGAAATGCTACGAGATTCGAAATACTGATTGCTGATTCCTGGTAATTGGTATGGCAATTATTGTTACAGGGTATAGATGAATACAAGGTGGGGTTTCAGTGAATATAATGATTTTTCGGAAAGTCCAAATTCATTGAAGTTACTGGTAATTTTACTGCTAATGTGGTGAAATATAAACGGTTCTCCGGTAACGATGATGAAATAACAACGTATATATCGAGGTTATAATAAGGCTAATCTGAATGGAAGTCAAAGTTGATTCGTTGGAGCTGTGACCAAATTGGCTAATTTGGAAAAGGATTGTAAAGTTATTTTCGGTAATAACAACGCCAAAAGAGCTAGCACAGATACGCGTTAAACGTTTACTCAGTTTTCGAGAGTTTTTAGGTGCATAACTATATGCATCGATATTTTCTTTCGTAGATGAAGTGCGGTTGGTTCATCCTCTCGATTGAGGTGTTTTCAAGAATCATGAAAGGTTTGAACGCAGATTGTAATCGTCAAGATACAAATGAGGTTTAAGTTGAGATCAAGTGGCAAACTTGAAGATTTGTTTAGTTTCATATGTTATAATCAATATTTTAATTCATTTTAATTGTCCAATGTTGGTAGTCCACAGTCGATAGTCCACGGTTGACAGTCCAATAATTCATATATAGTTTAATATATAATATTCGAATTAATTAATACGTATCGTGACCCGTATACGTCTCAGACTTGATCACAACTCAAACTATATATATTATTATAGAATCAACCTCAACCCTGTATAGCTAACTTCCGCATTACTGCATATAGAGTGTCTATGATTTTTCCAAATAATATATATAGATGGGTCGATATGTCAAAACCTTGTATACATGTCCCGATATTTAAAGTGCGTAAAATAATTAACAGAAATTAAATGACGATAAATAAAGTGCGTAAAGTAAATAACAGAATTTAAATGATGATAAATAAAATTGCGATAATTAAATTGCGATAAATAAAATGTAATCAGTTAGCTAGGAACAGTTAGCTAGGATTTTGTTAGCGTGGGTCTTAACAAAATTTCAATTAGTTAATTCGTTTGTTTCTAACAAATTTTATTTTGTCCAATGTTTTCTTCATTATGCCACTTGTTAGATTATGATAAATCAAAATTCAAATATGAAATTGAATAAAAATAGTTATTCTGCGGTGAACAGATTCGTATCTCTGTGGATGTAAATAGGATAGTAAATGACTGTTGAATCAAGTTGGAAGATTGTACAGTATAACATGTTAATATGAAAGCTAAATATTTCCTCGGGTATTACCTACCCGTTAAAATATTTTCACCATTAACGGTTTGTACAAAAGAATTTTTAATTACAATCTTTATGAAAACATATATACATATATATTTTCTTCAGATATAATTATGGATTTAATGAGTCAAAATGATATTAAACTCATTTAATTTATCGTTATAACTAGAATACATAATCTCTAAAACATTAGAGATTACATAATTACCATTTAGAATGATGTAAAACGATACGTAGAACAAAGATTATATTCGAGGTATAGAATGAGATGTTTAAGTATGGATTGTTGATGGTATTGTTGATGTCGGTGATGTTGCTGAAGCTGGTAAGTTTACACCATATTTTCTAAAACTATTACTCGAGCACGAAGTTCGCTGACTTTTTGTATTACTCCTGGATGATTTTGTCGGTCAGAACGAGCAGATGAATAAGGTTTGGAATTGTGGATAGAATATAATCGTGTCGAGCTATTCTGGAAATGAGGCTGAAAATGGTGTTTCGGATAGGTTCGTCGATAATGCTTCGGGTTCTTCACCAAGAGGTGAATTCAGTTGGTGGAAGGGATCGCCTTCTTCGCGTCTCCATTGATTAAGTAGACTACGAACCTATCAGATGAATTGAGGATGGATGATTGGTTGATTCATTCGGGTGACACTGCTTTCGGAGCTTAGGTGAATATCCATGTCGGGATACCTGTCGGAATAACTATCGGAATAGCTATCGGAATCCGAGGAATTCAAACTGGTTGAGGGATTCATCTCGTACGATCAGATGAAGGATTTTCGATAAGAAATAGATTATAGGATGTAGATTAGTACCCTACAATACATAATTTACATATGCATATATAATACTAAAATCCCATAAGTTATGGAGGAATCTACGGAAGCTGTCAGGCAAAGTCTACAGTAACAGATATGCTAAGATATGAATTAGCAGATATGCTAAGATACGAATTTTGTCTATACACTATTCATGCAATCATTGCAGTAAGATGTGTCTAGACTAGGAATGATAAGCAGGTAATTTCCTAAGGATGATAAGCAGATGATTTTCGACTAGAAATGATAAGCAAAACTTTTGATATGCAGACACGGTCGAAGTCCAGACTCACTACTGCATCCTAACAACTATCAGTTAGACATACTAATGCAAGACCTGGTTCGCTAAGACCACCGCTCTGATACCAACTGAAGCGCCCCGTCCTAATCCATCCGGACGAAGTCCATATCGATTATAAACGATTCAAAACAGTTGATTAGATCGCAAGGTACTTGACCTCTATATGATACATTTTACAAACATTGCATTCGTTTTTGAAAATGACAATCTTTCATTACATCAAAAGTTGCCGTCAGGCATACCATTTCATAATATATCTAACTATGATTGACTTAATAATAATCTTGATGAACGCGACGACTCGAATGCAACGTCTTTTTGAAATATGTCATGAATGACTCCAAGTAATATCTCTAAAATGAGCAAATGCACAACGAAAGATTTCTTTCATACCTGAGAATAAACATGCTTTCAAGTGTCAACCAAAAGGTTGGTGAGTTCATTATTTTAACATAAATAATCATTTCATAATTTTAATAAACCACAAGATTTCATATTTCCATTTCCCATAAACATACGTCCTATGCATAGAGACAAAAATATCATTCATATGGATTGAACACCTGGTAACCGACATTAACAAGATGCATATAAGAATATTCCCATCATTCCGGTATCCTCCATCGGATATGATATAAATTTCGAAGTACTAAAGCATCCGGTACTTTGGATGGGGCTTGTTGGGCCCGATAGATCTATCTTTAGAATTTGCGTCAATTAGGGTGTCTGTTCCCTAATTCTTAGATTACCAGACTTAATAAAAAGGGGCATATTCGATTTTGATCATTCACCCATAGAATGTAGTTTCAATTACTTGTGTCTATTTCGTAAAACAGTTATAAAAGCAGCGCATGTATTCTCAGTCCCAAAAATATATATTGTAAAAGCATTTAAAAAGGGAGCAAATGAAACTCACGCATATAAATATTGTAAAATAGTTAATAAAGTATTTGCATGTATTCTCAGCCCAAAAATGTAATGAGTAAAAAGGGATCAAATGAAACTCACCTAATGTATTTTGTAGTAAAAATACATATAACGACATTAAACAACTGAACAATGCAGGGTTGGCCTCGGATTCACGAACCTATATCATTTGGATATTTATTAATACACATAACTGAAATTAAATAAGTGTATATATTATATCTTAATTTATATATTATGTGTATTTAGTTTGTGTATATATTCAAGATGTCTAATATATATATATATATATATATATATATATATATATATATATATATATATGATTAGTATTTTAATAAAATACCTGGCTTGTTATATATGATTATTTATATAATTATTGTTAATATGAATAAAATATACTTATATCCTTAATAATATCTTCAAAACCTTTACTTTCATAAACAGAATTACTTTTAATAATAATGACATAGACAATATCAATAATATTAATAATGATAGTTTTAATGAAAACAAAATAATAATTTTAGTGATAATCATAATGATAATAATAATAATAATATTAATAATGATAATTATGTTAATAATGATAATAATGTTAATATTTATAATCATACACATGTTACTAATAATAATAACAAATTTTATTGTGTTCATAATAATAATAATTATAATAATCATAATAATGATACTTAATATTTATTTTAGCAATATTAATAATAACAATTATAATAATGACAATGCTTATATTAATAATTGTAATAATAATAATATTACTTCATGATAAAACTTAATAATAATATTATTATCAATAATGATATTACTTACTAATACATAATAATAATAATAATAATAATAATAATAATAATAATAATAATAATAATAATAATAATAATAATAATAATATTAATAATAATAATAATAATAATAATAATAATAATAATAATAATAATAACAATAACAATAATAATAATACTAATAGTTACAAAAGTGATACTAGTACTAATATTAATGAGAAAAGAATGATAACTTGTATAATATTCCTTAATAATAACGATAACCCTAATCATAATAATACTAATACATATATTAGTAACGATATCTATATTTCATAAATGATACAACTTAACAATAATCAACATATTAATATTAATAATACTTATAGTAATAATAATAATAATAATAATAATAATAATAATAATAATAATAATAATAATAATAATAATAATAATAATAATAATAATAATAATAATAATAATAAAGATAATAGAACTAGAAGTAAATGTGTATACCCTTTAGAAACTTTGTATAAAAAAAATTGTCCCGGATGAGACTCGAACCCGTGACCACTCGCAAACCCACCAACACCCTTAACCATTGAACCGTTGCTGTTTTTCTGGAAATCTTATAACTTAAAAAAGATATAACCCGTATGTAATATTGTATCTTCTTCCTTAATAGAACTCAGACGACCCAAGCTCCATTTTTACTAAACAAAGGTTTAATTTGATTGATTTAGGATATGAAATTAATTCCCAAACGTTTCATAAATGAGATATTAAATCAATAAATGCGAAAAAAAAATAACCTGGCAGGCTGCTGTTCGTCGTGTAGAAAGAAAAGAAAAAAAAATTTCATTTTGAGATTAAAAACGTTTTAGACAAAAATTATAAAATGAAATATATTTCAATTCATCCTTTGAAACTATTGGATTCATTAATTTAACTTAATCCATCACAGAAAATTCAAATTTAATCGATGAACATAAGTTTGACTTTTAAAAATTAAAACTTTGACTTAGAAATTCTCGATTGATAAAATGAATTGAGGTTTAAGAATTTGCAGAGAGTTCGAGTACGAGATTACTAACAATTCTGCATTTATAGTTTTTGAAATAAAAATCAAATTCAAGTTTTGGAAATAAAGTGAAGTAACAGAGGTACGAGCAGAAAAAAAAATAAAAAAAAATATCTGTTTTGTTCTTCATATAGCAGTGATATAAAAATTGATAATGGATTAGAGATACACCGAGTAATTGTAAAACACTGAACTGATTGATTGTCTTATGGCAAGACTCAGTCGACAAAAAAATCTATCAGATAGCGATATAATAAAAAAAATAAAAGAAGAAACAAACAAAAAAAATGACTCCCGTGATTCATTAGGGTAGTAATCTGTTTCCATATTTCTATATGTATTATAATTATATATGTGTAATTACTTATAATTAATGTTTTATATATATTAATAATTATTAAATATATTAAATATAATGATGTGCTAATATTAATAATAAAAATGTTTTCAGATAATATTGGTTAGTCCTTAATCAGTAAATTCATAAAATTAATAAATAATATTAATAAGTGATAGATTAATATATTAATTATCATTAAAATAAAATAACAACAATAATCTTATTAAAGGTAATTGTAATAATACTAATTATAATAATATTAGTATTATTAATGATGGTAATAATACTAGTAATAATAATACTATAATAATTTATATATATATATCAAATTTGTATTTTTAAAATAATATTAAAAACACTAATATTAATATTAAGAGTAATAACAATGCAACTTTATTTAAATTTAATATATTTGTATTAAATATTATTGATTATGTACTATAACTATATAATATTCATTACACTATAACTTATATTGGGCATTAAATTTTTGTACCAATTAATATATTACACTATACATATAATAATAATTATACACAGAATTTATATATCTTTATATATGTTCATTTTAAATTGCACCCAATTACTTTGTATCTTATTTTATATATTAAATTCTAATATTTAAATTATATTTATAATTTCGATTTATTATATATACATATGTTTATGAAAATATATATACATATTTATTTACAAACAATTGTTCGTGAATCGTCGGAGATGGTCAAAGTCAAATGCATTCATGGAAATAGTTCAAACATTATGAGACTCAGTTTAATAGACTGTGCTTATCGTGTCGAAATCATATAAGATTAAGTTTAAATTTAGTCGGAAATTCCCGGGTCGTCACAGTTGAGGACCTTTCGGACCAACTACTTGCAAACTTATCTCGAATCAACTTAACTACTTTACACTGTGAGTTATAGCATCCCTTTTTACTTTAACTATTTTGGGAACTGAGAATACATGCGCATTTTACATTTTACATACTAGGCACGAGTACTTAAACTTTATATATGTGTGGGTTATACAACGACATAAACTTTCCCCTTAGCTCGGTAATGTTTAGTCATTGGTCTTTGAACCAGTAAACGCGAATCTTAGATATGGATCCATAGGGTTTGACATCCCCACTCGGGCTAGTCGCGCTAGCATTTAACGGGTGTTTAATACTTCGTAAACTTACGCACTCGCCAAGTGTACTTTTAGGGGGTGTTATTTACGTTAAGTTAGTTACCAAGTGCCCACGGTTGAACATATACTTTATCATACTGATTTGAATTACTGATTTAAACTGCTGGTTGAAGCACTGAATTTTCGTGGCCTACATTACATTACTGATTACGAATAAACTATAGCTCACCAACATTCGTGTTGACTTTTTAAGCATGTATTTCTCAGGTGCTTAAACGTTGTTGCTTCCGCTGTTAGACTTGCTGTCTTGGTGTTACAGACTTGCTATGTTAGACTTCCGCTGCATTACTTAGAGATGTCTCAACCATGGAACTTTTATTTTGCATTCGTAACTTACGTTATTTTCAAACAATGGCTTTGTAATGACCTTTGGGTCACATACTTATGTTTATAGTTCTATTCATAGGAAGCACGTTATCTTTTGTAAAACGATATATATATATATATATATATATATATATATATATATATATATATATATATATATATATATATATATATATATATATATATATATATATATATATATATATATATATATATATATATATATATATATATATATATATATATATATATATTCATGAATGCAAAACCGGTTTTCAAACAGCATATAGTGTTTGACCTTGTAATGATCCTGTTGTTGATGATCTGTACACGATGGTTTTGTACGGGGCATCACATTTGGTATCAGAGCATTGGTTGTAGGGAATTAGGTTGCATTAGTGCATCTTGACCGTGTCGAGTAGGATTCACTAATAGGACTAATCTACAACTTGCTCGTTTACTTGTTTCTGCAGAACCTGCTGCATGCTACTGTGTTATATTACTGCATGTTACTGCTTACTACTACTGCATGCCACTACTTACTCCTACTGCTGTATGAACTTGCTGCATGCTACCGTTTCCTTTTACTGCTATGTAAACTCTCTGTATGCTTTTGCTTATTCTCGGTGCCGCATGCTACTATCTGCCTTTTGCATGATACTTCTGTTGATACTGCTATTACTGCCATGCTATGTACTATTGTAGACACTCTAGGATGCTATAGTTACTATGCCTGATTACGTGCTTGCTACCCGTCTGCTTTTCGCTGTACCGACTTGGAGAATTTATCTTTCCTAGTTCAGATGTTTTTCTGAACACTTTCCCGCTCGTCTAACCCTAAGGAATAGTATTGTAATCCACCTGCTTCTACCATTCCACCATTCTAGATATCGAAACACTACTTCACGCAATCTAGGAGGAGTACCCCTCGGAATTCACGCCCACTAAAGTTGATCCTCAGAGGAGGAGATATTGGAGGACATCTCCTTTCACAAGGTCAGAGTGCCTTCTACAGATGCGCAGCCATACCCAAAGACATGGGAGTCGCCTCAAGACATATTGTATCACTACTTGCTACACGTACAACTCGACACGAGACCCAGATTGAATTTCTAGAAAGGAACCTAACGACGTCACTTAAACCCAAACATTTTGAAGAAATTTTGGGACATTTAGGCATTGATGCATGACCTACGGAACTTACGCACCCACACCGAGAAATCGTGAGATTAATTATGTAGATTTTGATTTGAGACAACACAGATAAAGCACCGTTAGATGCAATTGAGTAGAACTTGAAGTGATCACGTTACATTGACCATATGAAGTGATATTGGAATGAACGTACGATATAGTACAATATAATGACGCCAGGCCAGCGTGATTATATTGAATTAAATCATGCAGAAGTTCTAATGTTACTACATGAGGAATATGAGGTGATCCAGGGAAAAATTTTGGCAGGGATCACTTGAGCATACGCATTATAGTCTATTAAAGGTAGGGAAGGAATAACCACGTAGCCCAGATACGGTACAAGAAGGGCCTGGATTGCAGAATTGATAACCCGAAAATTTGTTATAAATATCGACACCCTGGACATTTAAGGAAAAAGTTCCCAAATAGGAAAAACTTTGTACTGACTTGCGGAAGAGCAATCGTGATCTTAGTTATGGAAAGTCGCATGGATCCTGATTTTAGTTAGGGTACGTTTCATCACAACGTTTTATTATCTCAAGGTTGTTTAATACTGGAGCGATAGAAACCTTATATCTAAGAATCTTAGTGTTATGACTAATAAGCCATTAACAACCATGAAAGTTAAGTATTCTATAGGATAAGCTAATGGTAAGCTGGCAGAGATAGAGGAATTATTTAAGGTAGTACCTTATAATTAACAGGTGGGTCATTTGGAGATGACCTCATGTCAACAAAACTTGAAAGTTTTAAGGTAGTAGTTGGAAAGGATTAGTTACCTACGCATAAGCAGATGTTATTTGAGAAGGCGGGTAGAATTTTTTGCGATAGTATAATAAGATTTGGTTGGAATGAACCTTAAGATTAACCTAACACCCATCAAGTTAGGAAGCTTGATGAATTAGTTGGAACAGACTGGATTTCAAGGATGAAAATGAAATTTATTTATAGTGAGAAAATTTATTCGTATACCTCGCAAGAATGGTGAACTATTACGCGAAGAGAAGTAGCCCGAAAGCTGAACCTTATTAGTTTCTTGACAACAAACCTAAATCCCACAATGGAAATGAGAAGGAATAACAATGGATTTCATCACGAATCTACCGAAAACTGTAGGCAGTTATGACACTATCTTGGTTATGGTTGGCCGTCTCACCAAAACTGCTCACTCTCTAGCCATAAAAGAAACCGATACTATGGACGAACTTGCACAACGATACATAAAGGAAATTGTATTCCGTCACTTCAGCGATTCAGATTCTATATTAAAGATTACCCAAGAATCTTATTTCTTACGCGACTCTAAATCCTAACTTATTCCGAGAGATTACTTATTCGATGATAATCACAACATCATCCTTCTTACTTCGACATTAGTCATACCAGTTCTAAATTTTCATAAAATTAACGAGTGGTTAATTCTCATCCTCATACTCTCCCATTCGTACCTCACTTATAAGCAATAGCTTCACACTTAAGCATTTTTGGTCAAAGGACTTGTGTCCTACTAATAGTCATCAACCACATTTAAATCCAACAGTTTTCATTACCTCGTAACATTTTTGCACAAATATCACCCGAGATTTTCAAAAGACTTTTACCCAATTCTCATCAATCCTCTTCCAACTTGTAACCTCCGAAATATGAAAATTTTGTTTGCCAAAATTTTACACACACTATTTTACTGTGCGATCCCCTCAAAGTTTTGTGAAAATAAATTTATTTTATTTGCCATACGTGCAAATTTTAGAAACCGTATATGTTAAAGTAAATAAATACTTATTTTTGACTAGTACATGTGAAATTTTACTTTCATTTTTTTTACAAACCCATTCTTTTAATCAAAGGATATTTTACTTAAAATAGTCTATATTTACTAAGAATTTCGTTTCTTTCTTACACTGTCACCTTAAATGATTTCGATAAAATTTTCGTTTATTGCTATATAAAAATTTTCGTGTTATTCGTATCCAAGTCATCATGAAGACTTTACAACCGTCGAATTCGAGAGATTCATGTGTATGTGTTGAAGGCACTTACTACCATGTCATACAGAGCCTTCAGGCATCCACTAACACTTAAACCATTCAAAAATTATTGCGTTACCTCATGGATCTTATTCGCCACACCTGTTGGAACAATGCTCTTTCTTACATAACTCTAAGTCCTGACTTATTCCAAGAAACTCTCATTTAGTGATATTAACACCATCAGTATTCCGACTTTATTATTAGTCATAACCTTTTTGGCATTTTGCAAAGTCAAGAAGCGATTAACTTCTCATCCTCATGCTCTATCCTTCATATCTCACTTTTTAGCAACGGCTTCACATGTGAACATTTTTGGCCCAAAGGCTTATGTCCTGATAGTTATCAAAACCACATTTAATTCATTAGTTTTCATTACTTAGTAACATGTCACCCGATGATTCAAAGATTTTTCACTCGATCTTTTTCAACTCATAACCTCTAAAATACGAAAAACTATGTTTATCCAAAAATTTTATACGTTGTTTATTTGTGCGGTCCTCACCAGATTTATGGACAATGAAAGTAATAAAATTTTTCTGCCACTTATGCGATTTATAAAATCATATATGTATGTATAATTAAGTTAATAAATTTACCTTTACTTATTTTGGTTAGTACATACTAAGTTATATCTTCAAATTATTAAAAAAAAATCGCTCCTTTATCTAGTTATTCAACTTAAGTCAAATAGTTTTGTGCAAAATGGTACACGTTGTACCTACTTCTAAATTTACTACGAATTCGCTCCATTTATGTTGTCGCATCAAACGTTTAAAGGTTTTTTTTCTTTCAAAACTTCCTTGGTAGATTTTATTAAAGTTTTCGTATTAGACTACACCATGTATGGATCACACTTCTTCTCGCCCTTCATTGGGAATGAAGCTTACCATTAAGATCTTTTGTTAAAAACTCTTGAGCAACTTTGGATGGCAGATTTACAAAATTTGTTAGGAAGTCTTTGCGCTCGTAAAATGTTCCTTCTAAGGTTAGACATGGCGAAAACGTGGGCCGATAAATCAGTTTTCTGAGGTATACTCAGTGGTCATCCTATCGTAGGAAGGCACTAGGCGGGTTTCTACTCTCAATGTTTCCTGACTAATCGCAACACCCTTGTAAACCTCATCTCTATGAATTTGTATGTAGATGTACAAGACATCATTTTTGAGATTCTTTTCACTTAGAGTAAACCATTCTTTATGACCAAGGGTTCATGTATCTTCTCATTCGCACATCCCCCTAAGTATAAGGATAAATTCAAAATGAACCGCTTGAAGAGTTCACTCTCGTTCAAAGATCACACCTTTTCGTGCGATTCTCTTTCGAAATTGTAATGTAAGATACTTTGAGAATCTATGAATCTTGTTATCCCTTTGGGAGGGGACTGCTTAAAACATCTGCGACACTGATGTGATTACTCTACATACTCCTTCCTTCGTTGGTTGCAACTATCTGTTGTCCTAGTTAATGTTAACCCCAACTTCAACATGTAACTTAAAGGATGAAGTTACATTACAGAACTGTGCTTTCATTTCATCCAAGGATAAGTTCACATGCAGTATGGTAAACTAGCTGATATCCTTCATTTTTCGTTCAGACCATCCTGAAGACACTATAAATAATTATGGCTTGCAAGTCCGATTGGTCACTTTCAGCTAAAATTCCAATTTATTTATTCAAATGAAACGTTCTTAAATATCGAGTTCTTTATGCCTATGGCCTCCTTTCAAAATCAAGGGGTTAGTAAAATTTGTGGCTAACACTATCCAGACATCAAATCGCATGGTTGTGATCACCATGTTTTCCATTCTACCTGTCAGCTTTGTATTGCGACATAAGCGCTCAATGTTTTAGATGAGTTTAGAAACATTCATGATGCATTTCACGCATCCAGCTTACTGAAGATGCCTCCAAGGCTAAAAACACCATCTTTCCTTTTGTGGATATATATTCAGATAACATACTCATGTTAAACAGAAACGAAATCAATTTGTCGATCTCTTAGGACAAGAGACTTGATTAATGGCATATACCCATTCTTACTTTCATACGCCAAAGTACCTTTCAAGGTAAATAACTCACTTCTGAGCCCACGAGTCTTACGAAACTTTGATACACTCCTTCTTATTCAAATACGGTACCATTGTTGGTCACTCCTCAAAATTTCGGGACGAAATTTTCTTTAACAGGTGGGTAATGTAACGACCCGGCTTTTTCGACTTGCTTTTGTGCTTTGTGCTTTCACGAAACTGCGTACTTGTGCGTACTGAGCTAGCTTATGCTCTGGGATCTTTAATCATGATTAATTACCCTCGTTAATATCTTATAACGTGCTATTAAGTGTGTAATCACTTAACTTGATCCCCGAATGCTTTTATGACCGTTGGTGTCACTTATCGTTTTAAACGAGATACGTACTTGGTACACGTTAAACTTTTGTCGTAATTGGAATAATATGACTTCGTAAACTTGATTGTTATTTATTATAACAATTACTTGGCTTAAGAGCTTATTTAATTAAGCTTAGTGTTTACTAATGCTTACTAGTTACCGTAATGGACTTAACACCGTAATTGACTTTCCATGGCCCGACTTGTCTTTGTGACACACGCTTTTCACGAATGATATTTCGAATATTATTTACGTTCATGATTAATTTTTATTAATCATTTTTAATTAACTAATGTTAGTAGTTAATTACTTGGGCCTTGTAACATCCTGCCTTTTTCCGTTTACTTTTCCGTTTAACTATTTAAATTCTGTTATATGTTTATAACATCTCCTGTTGTTACGCGTTTTAAAAATATCTCGTTTAGGTAATTCACGCACCCGCAACCGAACTCGAGGGACTAGTTAATCCAAAGAGCAAAAGAGGTGACTAGCTTTTGACTAGTCAACCCCACCTCCCCATTTTTCTTTTTCATTTCATTTCCATTTTCATTTAATACTTTCAAACTTTCTCTCAATCTCCATTTCAAAGATTCATCATCTAAATCACATCTAGCAAGCTTCAATCAAAATAAATTACATATTTGGAATCCTTGCAACTTCCTCTTCGATTCCATACCGATTTCATTACATTTGGGTAACTTTCTAAAATCACTAGATTTTGTGTTCTTGATGTTTTTAACTCATAAAGTTGTTAGTTAGTGTCTATGGCTCAAGTCCAACATGAATATATGATTTATATGTTCGATTTTGTTATTTAAAGTAACTAGCATGAACATAAACTTTGGTGTGTTTGATTTGGTGATTTGGTTGTTTGAATGATGTTAAATGTTATAAATGCATGTATTAAATGTGTTCCTAACATCACTAGCTTCAATTTGATGTGTAGGTTGTTTTAGAAAACTTCATAAACATGATTAGTGATTTTGATGTTGTTGGTTACGGTTTGATAGAATTGAATGTGAACATTTAATGCATTGAAAGCCATGAATTATTGTTAGTAAGTAGTTAGTTAGATTGTATGCTTGATTACCTACGAAACGGCGTGTCATATGTATGCATTTAAATCCCGAATCCTATTTTGTGCATTTATGAACTTGAGCATTTATGATGAACATTAATTGATCATTTATTTTGGAAAGTCGATTGTTACAAATGATGTTTTTGGTTGTTGAAATGTGCTTAGTCGTGTTCCTTATCAAATTACCTTTCCAACGATATAAGATGCGTGTCATAAGTGTCTACAGTTTGTGATTTGTGTTTGATCGAAGTTCGGAAAAAGACTTGAACAATTGAAACTAACCAGGCACCAGCACACGTTAAGTGTCGCGGCGCGACATCCCTTGGTCGCGGCGCGGCATTTGCCGCGTCCAGGTTCTGACCTCCTTGGTCAAAATACAAAAAATGTTTGGCACGCTATGGACCTCCGATTCACATGAGACTTGTTCTAACATGCTTATATATAAATTAAAACCTCAGAAAAATAGTTCGGGACCCGACCCGAACGTGTTGACTTTTTTGTTGACTTTGACCAACCAAAGTTTGACTTTTTGTCAAACTTAACCAAATGATTATGCAATCCTTCTAATTTGTTTCTATACTTGTATCTCGCATGAAACTTGACAATTTGATTCACATGCTACATAATCGAGTCGTAACGAGCCATAGGACTAATGGAACATCTTTGACCTATCGTGTTTATCGTTATTGATACGACCTATTTGTTTAGGTCAAGACTAGCATTATCCTTTGCACACGTTACTTTGTGAAGTACTTTTCATACGTGCACTCAAGGTGAGATCATAGTCCCATCTTTCAAACAACTTTTATGCTTTAAACTATGGGATGAGAAACATATACGTATCATACTTTTTCACATTGAACACAAGTACGAAAACGAACATTCCATGTACGGGTTTGAACGAAAATCCTCAATTTAATTATCATTAGTTACATTTGCAGGGTGTAAACGAGAACTTATATTATGTGATCACATGGGCTTGACGAGCCTCATTCGGACGGTTCGCTACCGTTAGCGGATGAAATATATTTTCGGGTCTAGTGTATGTTTTAACACTACGCAAAGGGTGCAAAATAGTTAAGTTTGATAATTGGGTGCCCGCGAAACAAATAACAACTTTGGAATGCAAATGATTTTGATAATCATATTATATTAAATCTTGTGGTTCAAATGCAACGTTTACTAAAACACCTATGATTTCACCAACGTTTTTGTTGACAGCTTTCTATATGTTTTCTCAGGTCCTTGAACGCTACTTGATACATGCTTCCGCACTCTTTTTGATACTTGCTTAGATGTCGAGTATACATGCATAGTTGGAGCGTCTTTTGACTACTTTAAATTGTGTCGCATAGGTTTCATTTGTACGTTAAGCATTGTAATGTAACTAGTCTTTTGAACTACATTTGTAAACTTGAAACATCCTTTTACTTATGAAATGAATGCGACATATTTTGGTCAAACGTCATGTTAAAGACTTACGACCACGTAACGGGACCTAAGTAGTCGGCGTCGTCAAACATGATTTGGTCGGGTCGCTACAGATGGTATCAGAGCGTTGGTTGTAGGGATTTAGAGTTCATTGGTGTCGACCCAGAGTCATAGGGTACATTGGTGAGTCTAGACTACAACCGGCATATAGACTTGAAGTAGGAATTACTTGACTACTTGTGCATTATACTCGAACTCGTCTATCATATCTAATTCTTATTCAATCTTAATCTCACGTTACTTGATTTAATTGACACGCCACCTTGACTATATGAATTAGTGTCGAATGCACATATGAATTAGGGTAATATAATTTCCGGGATTATATTACGGTGACTCATATGAATATTCCGACATTATGACATAAAGAATTTAAGGCGAGTTAAGGAAAATTTCTCTCTATCCTTATTCCATATCATGGTTAGTATTATTAAGAATACTAATCAACGGTATTATTGTGTTTTGAAGGAACAATGCCTCCTCGTCATGTACCACGCCATGAGACACCCGAACAAGCTCTACAATGAATGGTAGCCACCGCCGTAGAGGCGGCCATGGCCGATCACTCCACCAACAACAATAAAAATAACAACAACAATCAAGGGGCCGGTAACTCAAGCGAAGGGTACTCCTACAAAGCCTTCATGGGGTGCAAACCTCACACCTTTGATGGAACCGGGGGACCGGTTGTACTCACTTGATGGTTCGAACAAACGAAAGCCGTTTTTAGAATAAACGGTTGTCGAGACCAAGATAAAGTTAAATATTCCACCCACACCTTTGCCGGTATCGCCCTCATGTGGTGGAACACGTATGTACAATCAGTGGGTACCGATGAAGCTCACGCCCTCTCTTGGGCCGATTTAAGGGAAAGGATGATCGTCGAATTTTTCCCTCGTGAAGAAACCCGAAAGCTCGAACAAGAGCTAAGAACTTTAAAGGCGGTCGGAAATGATCTCAAGGCCTATAATCAATGATACGCCGAGCTATCCTTGATGTGTCCCAACCTCGTGAACCCCAAATCTCAAAGGGTTGAACTCTATATGGATGGTCTTCCAAGGAGCATCAAACAAGGAGTGATGTCATCCAAACCAGCTAACCTACAACAAGCCTTAAACATGGCCCGCCAATTGATCGAAACGGTTGACGAAATCGTAGTTCTAGCACCTAAGGCCGAGGATAAAACGGGCGGCAACAAAAAAAAATGGGAAGCCCCTCAATCAAGCAACAACTACAACAACAACTTCATCAAAAAGCCTTTCACCTCCGACACCAAGAAAAGTTATGGAGGAAATAAACCCTTTTGCAACAAATGCCACAAACACCACTATGGTGAATGTAGCAATCTATTTTGCCACCGGTGCCAAAGGGGTGGTCATGTGGCCAACGATTGTAGAGGTACCGCCCCCGTCACTCAAAAAGTGCCCAATGCACCAAAACCGGGTACTTGTTATGAATGTGGCCAAACGGGTCATTTTGGAAATGCATGTCCAAAGAAGAAAACCAACCCCAACACACACGGATGAGCTTTCAACATCAACACCGAGGAAGCTCGAGATGACAATGAATTAGTCACGGGTACGTTTCTCCTCCACAACACTTACATTACTTGTTTATTCGATTCGGGTGCCGATAAGAGTTTTGTATCCAAGACTTTGACTCATTCTTTTAACACTCCACCACTCCCACTAGATACCACTTATACCATTGAAGTGGCCAACGGAAAACTATTGAGTGCCGACACATATTACCGGGGGTGTACGTTAAACATTTTGGGTAATGAGTTTGAAATTGACTTGATACCCATGGAACTAGGAAGCTTCGATGTAATAATCGGTATGAATTGGCTAGCCAAAACGAAATCTCACATCCTTTGTGATCTTAACGCAATCCGGATTCCTATCGAGAACGGCGAACCTTTGATCGTCTATGGCGATAAGAGTTGCACCGGACTCAACCTCGTTTCATGAATTAAAGTTAGAAAACTACTCTGTAAGGGTTGTTTTGCGATCCTTGCTCACGTTAAGAAAGTCGAGTCCGATGAGAAGCACATCGATGATGTGCCAATTGTTAGTGAGTATTCCGATGTATTTCCCGACGAATTGCTAGGTCTTCCACCTCATCGACCGGTTGAATTCCAAATCGATCTTATTCCTGGAGCCGCACGCATAGCTCGTGCACCATATAGACTCGCTCCATCCGAAATGCAAGAATTGCAAAGTCAAATCCAAGAACTACTTGATCGTGGTTTTATCCAACCTAGCCATTCACCTTGGGGCACTCCGATTTTTTTTTGTTAAAAAGAAAGACGGATCCCTACGAATGTGCATTGATTATCATGAACTAAATAAATTAACGGTTAAAAACCGATATCCTCTTCCTCGCATTGATGACCTCTTTGATCAACTACAAGGGTCTTGTGTATATTCAAAAATCGATCTCCGCTCGGGTTATCATCAATTAAGGTTTAAGGGGGAAGATATCTCCAAAACCACTTTCCGAACTCGTTATGGTAGTTATGAATTCCTTGTCATGCCATTTGGTCTCACTAACGCACCGACGGTGTTCATGGATCTTAAGAACCGTGTGTGCAAACCGTATCTTAACAAATTCTTTATCGTGTTCATCGATGATATTTTGGTTTATTCTAAAAGCAAAGAAGAACACGAGGAACATCTCCGACTTGTGCTTGAACTTTTAAGATAAGAATGACTCTATGCCAAATTCTCCAAGTGTGAATTTTGGTTGAAGGAATTTTAATTTCTTGGTCATGTTGTAAGTGACCAAGGTATTAAAGTCGATCCATCAAAAATCGAAGCCATTAGTAAATGGGAGACTCCTACTACTCCTACTCACATTCATCAATTCTTAGGTCTCGCCGGATACTATCGTAGATTCATCAAAGATTTCTCTTTGGTCGCTCGTCCTCTAACCGCATTAACTCATAAGGGAAGAAAATTCGTTTGGGCAACCGAACAAGAATCCGCATTTTAAATCTTGAAAACGAAGCTAACCACCGCTCCTATCTTGTCACTTCCCTAAGGCAACGATGATTTTGTTGTGTATTGCGACGCCTCGAAACATGGTTTTGGGTGTGTGTTGATGCAACGAACGAAAGTCATTTCTTATGCTTCTCGACAACTCAAAATTCATGAACGAAACTACACGACACATGATCTCGAACTCGGAGCCGTTGTCTTCGCACTTAAAATGTGGAGACACTATCTTTATGGAACCAAGAGTACTATCTTTACCGATTACAAAAGTCTCCAACACATCTTCGATCAAAAGCAACTAAACATGAGACAACGAAGGTGGATTGAAACCTTAAACGATTACGATTGCGATCTTCGTTACCATCCCGGAAAGGTAAATGTAGTAGCCGATGCCCTAAGTCGAAAAGAAAGAGCGGTGCCTCTTCGTGTCCGAGCCTTAAACATCTCCATCCACACAAACCTTAATAGCCAAATTCGAGTAGCCCAAGATGAGGCTCTCAAGGATGAAAATGTTTCACATGAGCTCTTGAACATTCTCGTCTCTCGATTCGAAATTAGGGAGACCGGACTCCGATATTTCGCCGGAAGGATTTGGGTGCCTAGATATGGGGACCTACGAAGCCTTATTTTAGATGAAACCCATAAGTCACGATACTCGATTCACCCCGGTGCCAATAAGATGTACCACGACCTTAAAGAACAATATTGGTGGCCGAACATCAAAAGGGACGTAGCTACTTATGTTGCCAAGTGTTTGACATGTTCCAAAGTCAAAGCCGAACACCAAAGACCGTTCGGGTTAATTCAACAACCCGAAATCCCGCAATGGAAGTGGGAAAGAATAACGATGGACTTCATCACCAAGTTACCAAAGACAACGGGCGGTTATGATACCATTTGGGTTATTGTTGACCGTCTCACCAAATCCGCACACTTTCTCGCCATGAAGGAGATCGAAAAAATGGAGAAACTTGCACAACTTTACATCAAGGAGATCGTAGCCCGACACGGTATACCTTTATCGATTATCTCCGACCGAGATGGCCGTTTTGTTTCTAGATTTTGGCGTACCTTGCAAGAAGCGTTGGGAACGCGTTTAGACATGACCACCGCATATCATCCTCAAACCGATGGGCAAATTGAACGAACAATTCAAACCTTAGAGGACATGTTACGGGCTTGTGTTGTTGATTTTGGAAAAGCTTGGGACAAGCACTTACCTCTCGCCGAATTCTCCTACAACAATAGTTATCACGCGAGTATTAAAGCCGCACCTTTTGAAGCGCTATATGGCCGAAAATGTCGTTCACCTCTTTGTTGGGCCGAGGTAGGCGACGTGCAAATCACCGGACCCGAACTCATTCACGAAACCACCGAGAAGATCGTACAAATCCGAGATAGGCTTCGGACGGCCCGGAGTCGTCAAAAGTGCTATACCGACAAAAGACGCAACGACCTTGAATTTCAAGTTGGTGACTGAGTAATGTTAAAAGTCGCGCCTTGGAAAGGCGTAATCCGTTTTGGGAAACGCGGGAAGCTAAATCCAAGGTATATTGGTCCTTTCGAAATCTTGGAGCGTATTGGAACCGTTGCTTATCGTTTAGATCTTCCGCTTCAATTGAACTCCGTTCATCCTACCTTCCATATATGTAACTTGAAAAAGTGCCTTGCCGAACCCGATATCATTATCCCTCTCGAGGAACTTACTATTGATGACAAACTTAATTTTGTGGAGGAACCGGTTGAAATTGTGGACACCTCCGTCAAAACATTGAAACAAAGCAGAATTCCGATTGTTAAAGTCTGTTGGAACGCTAAAAGAGGACCCGAGTTTACTTGGGAAAGGCAAGACCAAATGCAAAAGAAATACCCTCACTTGTTCTCGGTTCCGGAAACGCAGGATCCAGAGGAAGAAACAACGAATACTACGCCTACTTAAATTTCGGGACGAAATTTCTTTTAAGGAGTAGGTAATGTAACATCCCGCCTTTTTCCATTTACTTTTCTGTTTAACTATTTAAATTCCGTTATATGTTTATAACATCTCCTGTTGTTACGCGTTTTAAAAATATCTCATTTAGGTAATTCACGCACCCGCAACCGAACTCGAGGGACTAGTTTCGCCAAAGAGCCAAAGAGGTGACTAGCTTTTGACTAGTCAATCCCACCTCCCCATTTTTCTTTTTCATTTTATTTCCATTTTCATTTAATACTTTCAAACTTTCTCTCAATCTCCATTTCAAAGATTCATCATCTAAATCACATCTAGCAAGCTTCAATCAAAACAAATTACATATTTGGAATCCTTGCAACTTCCTCTTCGATTCCATACCAATTTCATTACATTTGGGTAACTTTCTAAAATCACTAGATTTTGTGTTCTTGATGTTTTTAACTCATAAAGTTGTTTGTTAGTGTCTGTGGCTCAAGTCTTACATGAATATATGATTTATATGTTCGATTTTATTATTTGAAGTAACTAGCATGAACATAAACTTTGGTGTGTTTGATTTGGTGATTTGGTTGTTTGAATGATGTTAAATGTTATAAATGCATGTATTAAATGTGTTCCTAACATCACTAGCTTCAATTTGATGTGTAGGTTGTTTTAGAAAACTTTATAAACACGATTAGTGATTTTGATGTTGTTGGTTAGGGTTTGATAGAATTGAATGTGAACATTTAATACATTGAAAGCCATGAATTATTGTTAGTAAGTAGTTAGTTAGATTGTATGCTTGATTACCTACGAAACGGCGTGTCATATATATGCATTTAAATCCCGAATCCTATTTTGTGCATTTATGAACTTGAGCATTTATGATGAACATTAATTGATCATTTATTTTGGAAAGTCGATTGTTACAAATGATGTTTTTGGTTGTTGAAATGTGCTTAGTCGTGTTCCTTGTCAAATTACCTTTCCAACGATATAAGATGCGTGTCATAAGTGTCTACGGTTTGTGATTTGTATTTGATCGAAGTTCGAAAAAAGACTTGAAAAATTGAAACTAACCAGGCACCAGCACACGTTAAGTGTCGCGCGCGACATCCCTTGGTCGTGGTGCGGCATTTGCCGCGTCCAGGTTCTGACCTCCTTGGTCAAAATACGAAAAATGTTTGGCATGCTATGGACCTCCGATTCACATGAGACTTGTTCTAACATGCTTATATATGAATAAAAACCTCAGAAAAATAGTTCGTGACCCGACCCGAACGTGTTGACTTTTTTGTTGACTTTGACCAACCAAAGTTTGACTTTTTGTCAAACTTAACCAAATGATTATGCAATCTTTCTAATTTGTTTCTATACTTGTATCTCGCATGAAACTTGACAATTTGATTCACATGCTACATAATCGAGTCGTAACGAGCCATAGGACTAATGGAACATCTTTGACCTATCGTGTTTATCATTATTGATACGACCTATTTGTTTAGGTCAAGACTAGTATTATCCTTTGCACACGTTAATTTATGAATTACTTTTCATACGTGCACTCAAGGTGAGATCATAGTCCCATCTTTCAAACAACTTTTATGCTTTAAACTATGGGATGAGAAACATATACGTATCATACTTTTTCACATTGAACACAAGTACGAAAACGAACATTCCACGTACGGTTTTGAACGAAAATCCTCAATTCAATTATCATTAGTTACACTTGCAGGGTGTAAACGTGAACTTATATTATGTGATCACATGGGCTTGACGAGCCTCACTCGGACGGTTCGCTACCGTTAGCGGATGAAATATACTTTCGGGTCTAGTGTATGTTCTAACACTACGCAAATGGTGCAAAACAGTTAAGTTTGATAATTGGGTGTCCGCGAAACAAATAACAACTTTGGAATGCAAATGATTTTGATAATCATATTATATTAAATCTTATGGTTCAAATGAAACGTTTACTAAAACACCTATGATTTCACCAACGTTTTCGTTGACAGTTTTCTATATGTTTTCTCAGGTCCTTGAACGCTACTTGATACATGCTTCCGCAGTCTTTTTGATACTTGCTTGGATGTCGAGTATACATGCATAGTTGGAGCGTCTTTTGACTACTTTAAATTGTGTCGCATAGGTTTCATTTGTACGTTAAGCATTGTAATGTAACTAGTCTTTTGAACTACATTTGTAAACTTGAAACATCCTTTTACTTATGAAATTAATGCGACATATTTTGGTTAAATGTCATGTTAAAGACTTACGACCACGTAACGGGACCTAAGTAGTCGGCGCCGTCAAACATGATTTGGTCGGGTCGCTACAGGCCTTTTATTTATTTGTTGTATACTTGGACTTGGGCTTTTATTACATGGACTAGTGAGCCCACCCTACACATTTAATGGACTAGTGAGCCCATCTTTTATGCTAGTATTACATTAAGAATAATCATGGGTTAATTAAGCTAAGTAAGGAGACAAATTACTCAAGCATGCTAGCATCTTTCTCCATACATTTAACCTTATTACTTATCCTAGCATACACCAAGCTCTAACACTAGAAAGTTGGCAATTGACTTCCCTTTTGAGCTCCTAGTGACAGACGGCTTTATTGAGTGTGAGAGGAGTTCCATTTTTTTTTTCTTTTCAAATCTTGTTACTTATTTGCTAGTTCACTTCATTCTTAACACACACATACATACACCACTTTTCTCTCAACTTTCTCTCATCTTTTCTCTCAAAACTTGGTAAGAAATAAACTTTATTCTTCTTCTTTTCTTCCATAAAACCAATTCCTATATCATCATCATTTACTTGATTTATTACTTGTTGTTTGTTGTTGTTGTTGTTGTTAAAGATCAAGTTTTCTAACTTGTATCTTCATGTAATCTTGATTACTTCATCCTTTGTTTGATGAAGAACCAAGAACGAGAACCTAAACTTGTTAGTTTATGGTTCTATACTTAAATGTTTCCAAGATCTAAAGTTCATAAACTTGATGATCTTCTTTGTGTTCATGTTTTGTAGACTTAAATCCTAAGATCCAAACTTTGATTTGAATCTTCCTAAGTATGAAACAAACATGAACATAATACTTGTAACTTTAGTTTAGTTCTTTCTTTAGTAAGTAGTTTAAAGTTGTGATGTTGTTAATTTGGTCAAGAATTACTAGTTAATCTTGATCTCATATTTCTTGAAACCAAAGTTAAACTTTGTAAGTTCAAGAACATGGAAGTATAACTTTCTAGTTATAACTTCATACACTTATGTTGGATCTAAGTTTCTATAGCTTATGGTCTTCTAATTTTGTTGTAAACAAGAGCTTATAAGCTTACATACATATTACAAGATTAAAACTAAAGTTTCATGACTTATGGTTATATTAAAGTTAAGATCCAAGTTTTATAACTTAGGGTTTAACTTAAGAACATTAGATCTAGACTTTTGGGTCTAGGATCTTCAAGATCTAACTTAGAACTATGTTCTACAACTTAAGATCTTGTTTATTTAGTTTACTTTCAAGTTTGTAGCTTAATATTACTTTTAGAACTCATGAATATGTCGGATCTAAGATCTTGATGTAACTTTGGTTCATCAACCTTCATACAACCCTTAATTGAGTTGTGCTATATATCTTAGACTTGCACTAGTGTTATGATATTCAAAACTTGGTAAAGATGATGCAAACTCATCAACGAGTTGTACACTTGAAGCTACAAGCATCAAGGATGAGAACCGTGATGAGCATCAAGCACCAAGAATCTACTGAGACACTTAGCTTACTGTTTTCTGGGTCTGACCAGACCACCTGTGTAATGATCCGGAAAATTTTTACTTATTTTTAACTTAAATCTATAAATGATTTCATAATTCAGACAATAAGCAAAGTCTGATATCCCGAATCTCAAAAATTTTTGAACTATTTATATGGATTCAATTATCATTCGACTGTTTTCGATGAGTCACGAACAATTGTTCGTAAATAGATATGTATATATAAATAATTAAATATAAATAATTAAATATAATATCTAGATATGAGAATTTATACATTTAATCTGTTATATTATTATCAATATTACTAATAATATTGATAATATTATTATTATCATTATTATTATAATTAGTAGTAAAATTATGACTTTAGTTATTATTATGATTATTAATATTATTATCATAATTATTATTACCAATATCATTAAAAATCATTATTATTATTATAGTTATCATTATTATTATTATTACTAGTATTATTTTTATTGACATTATTAATAATTTTGTCATTTATATTATTATTATTTGTATTATTATTATTAGTATTTTTATTACTCTTAATAATATTAAAAGTATTATTATTATTATTATTATTATTATTATTAATATTATTATTATTATTATTATTATTATTATTATTATTATTATTATTATTATTATTATTATTATTATTATTAATATAATTATTATTAGTATTATTAATATTAATATTAATTATTAATAAAAAAATTACAAGTCAAAATATATGTACAAGTCTGTTTTATTTATTTATTTATTTATTTATTATTATTTTTTGTTTTTATCACTCTGGATCGAAATTCTGTCACCTAATCTTGATATAAAACAATTAAATCAGCACAATGTTATGGAAAAACCGTTCGAATCTTTCATCCTCATGTCCAATCATCAATTATAAATTCACTGCATTCTGTGGGATTTAAAAAAAAAATTCAAAAACAACCGTCGGTCCTTGTTATCGACTTCAATATACAAAAGCACAAGTTCTAATGAATTAGAAAAATCTGAAAATACAATTATGTTAGGAATCCTCTAGTGAATCTTTCTGCAAAGTTTCAGCTCCCAATTCCTAAAATTGAGTACGAATTTCTGAGTCAAAGTTTTTAAATTTAAAAGTCAAACAATTGTTCTTGAACAAATTTGAGGTTTCTGTTATGATTGAAGTTAAATTGACGATTCCTAAAGTTTCTAGGAACTATTTATAAACTATTTCATGTTGAAAACACCATCTAAAACG
This sequence comes from Rutidosis leptorrhynchoides, assembly GCF_046630445.1. NCBI lineage: Eukaryota > Viridiplantae > Streptophyta > Magnoliopsida > Asterales > Asteraceae > Rutidosis > Rutidosis leptorrhynchoides. Next base: position 160,027,277 of record NC_092343.1, on the reverse strand, counting down.
GTCCAGATTTTCAAATTGTGTTTGAGTTCATCGGTTGGTTTTATCGAGCTTGATGTTACTGCTAGTGCTTTCTTTCTTCTTTTTCTGATAATTCCAATCATCACAATAAATTGTTTCTGGTTCGTTTTCAAACTCTAAAACAGTTGATAAGTATTGTTGATATGAATTGGTAAAAATTCCCGTCGGTTTGAATATGAAGAAGATGAAGAACAATAGATATCGGTTATATTTAAATACGGGGTAGTTAAATCAGAAAAGAAACAGGCGGATGAGTAGTTTAGAGTGTTAGCGGGCTAGCGAGAGGTCTCGGGTTCGAGCCCCGTCTTGGAAATTTTTTTTAAAAGCTCCTAAGGTAGTTTCTCATATTATCATTACTTATTATTATTATTATTATTATTATTATTATTATTATTATTATTATTATTATTATTATTATTATTATTATTATTATTATTATTATTAAGTATTAGTATTATTATTATTATTGTTACTAGTATTATTATTATTAAAAATATTATTATTAGTAAAACTAGTATTATCATTATAATTATTAGTATTATCATTATAATAATTATTATTATTATTTATATCATGATGATTATTATTATTATTATCAAAAATTATTATTTTCATTATCATTATTATTAAACCTTTCATTTAATTTAAAAACTACTAATATCATTATTACTATTACTATTGTAAATATTACAAAAATTATTAATATCATTAGTATTAACATTATTATTATTGTATTATTATTGATATCTTTAATTATTATGATTATTATTATTATTATGAAAATAACACAATTTATTAATATTAGTATTAGTATCAGTTTACAATTAATAGTACTATTATTATCATTTTAACATAAGTGTAATTATCATTATTAGTATTGTTATTATTAAAATTAATATCTTTATTATCATTTTTACAAAAATCGTCATTTTTACTCTCGTTAAAACTATATCATAATTATTATTAACATTTTTATTACTAGTATCATTATCATTATGAATATTATTATTATTATTACAAAATAATACAACTCTTTATTCATTTTCATTATTAATATTATTTTATCAAATTAATACTTATATATAGAATATATATATATATATATATATATATATATATATATATATATATATATATATATATATATATAATTATATATATAGAAATATATAACAATTGAAATAACATATATAAACTTATTCGATTACGAGTATATGTATTAATATATATACTTGATATAGGTTCGTGAATCCGAGGTCAACTCTGCACTTATTCAGTGCCATCATATGCGTAACTACTACGAAATACTGTATCGTGAGTTTATTTGATTCCCTTTTACTCTTTACACTTTTGGGCTGAAAATACATGCAAATGCTTTATTAACTATTTTACAATATTTATATGCGTGAGTTTTTATAGTTCCCTTTTTATATATATTTTTGGGCTGAGAATACATGCATTATTTTATATCTGTTTTACAAAATAAATACAAGTATTAAACTTAATTCTATGTGGGTTAGAATCACAAATATTCCCTTAGCTTGGTAACTTAAACTATTGGTCTCTGTACCGTAGGCGCGAATCCTATTGATAGATCTATCGGGTTTGACAACCCCATCCGGGCTAGTCGCGCTAGCAGTCAACGGATGTTTAAGTACTTCGAGGGTCGAATCCTATTGATAGATCTATCGGGTTTGACAACCCCATCCGGGCTAGTCGCGCTAGCAGTCAACGGATGTTTAGTACTTCGAGGGTATTTTTCGCACTTGATTCAGTGCTCTATAGACATCAGGGGTATTCATTATTATATTATTATCGTTAAGGCTGTTACCAGGTGCCCATGGTTGTAGAATCTTTTTATTACATTGCGGTGTAAGGATATTTATGAAAATTGAAATCTTGTGATCTATTACTATTAATTATGACAAACCTTTGAACTCACTCAACCTAGTGTTGACTTTTTAAGCATGTTTATTCTCAGGTACTTTTTGATTCCGCTGTAAAACTTTGATGTTACATAGAAGTCAAGCCAAGCACTGGGACCAGAGTTAACATCGCCGTTAATGGTTTTTGACGGGGTGTTAAAGTTAGTATCAGAGCGTTGGTCTTAGCGAACTAGAATTTGCATTAGTGTGTCTAACCGGTAGTTGTTAGGATGCATTAGTGAGTCTGGACTTTGACCGTACGTGTTTATTTTAAATTTTAATTATCATTTCTTGCCGGAAAATTTCAACTTATTTCTAAGTCAATTCTCTATATGATTGAATGCTTTCGACTCAATAAGCAAACTTTTTATTATGAGTCTCAAAACTTTGAAAGGTTTTATGATGTCATTTTATGTGACTAAATTATATTCTAATATTCCTATATTATTTATTAAATAAAAAGGTGTGACTATGTGTTTGTACGTTCCTACGTATAACGTTTTTATTCGATGAATCGTCTCGGTTTCCAAACCAACGTTTAGACTTTCGAGATTTCTAAATCCGAATTATTTTAATACGATATTCCGATGTCGTATGAGTTAATAAAATATTCCTATATTTTATTTCTTGAATTATCATTCTTCTCGCGTACTTAATTTGCGTAGCGGTATTTTTCTCGGATCACGCTCGTTTAATTGTTCGGGTCAAGTTATAAAATCAAATTTTGGTGAGTGGGCCATCTAGGCCATGTTAGCTGAAATTCTCATGGATAACCCAGATTTATAGGGTGCATTAAAGTCTAGTTTACAGCCTGACCTTTAGCTTAAAATATTATTACTTACATTATACATATACATATCTTTTATTCTGTCACTCAGGGAGGAACTCCCATTGTGATTTAAAACGTTCTATAACTCACGCGAGTTATCTTTATAGGACCACCTTGGTTAAGGAAACCAAGGGATGTCACTCAAAATTTCTGAAATTCTCGACATTCCTATGTCATCTATCATGATTTTATGTATTACATGAAATATTATCCATAATTTTTGAAACTCCTATATTTGTTACTATTCATATTCAAACGTATATAACTCCCTGTTATATCACGTACCTATATACCTTATGCCTTTATGCATCGGTTTGCGAACCAGAAAATGTCATTGGGTTATCGAGAATCTCAAAGACATTATAATGTCAGCACTATTCATATTCATTACTTTTAAATTTTCGTTATCTTTAATCATTATCTGGTTACATACTTAAAATTTTTATCTCGACACGTCATACTGCAATTATTGCATAAATGGAGTATAGACAAATCATATCTTATCATATCTATCCCAATAGACTTTGTCTAACACTTTTCCTAAATTTCCTTCGTAAATTACGAAAATCTTTTTGCTATATATACTATTCGAGGAGACGAATATATCATTCAGTATCCAACACTCATTTCATATCAAACCCTATTCCAAACACATAATATGGATTTCTCACTTGATTCCTCAAGCTCCACAGGCAGTGTAACCGGAATGAACGAACCAATTAGTCATCATCAATTCTGGATGAATTGGGGATGGGTTCGTAGTCGACTCAATCAATGGAGACAAGAAGAAGGTGATCTCCCTTCCACCAACCGAATTCACCTCTTGGCGAAGAACCTGAAGCACTTACCGGAGAACCAATCCGAAACACCATTTTCACCCTCATTTCCAGAACAGCTCGCCACGATTATATAATATCTAGAATTCTAGATCTTATTCGTCCCCTTGTCCGAACCGCCAATCATCCTAGTATAATAGAAGAAGTCAATGAGCTTCGAGCTTGAGTTATGGCTCTAGAGAATATGGTGCAATATCTACAAGCATCCGCAGCACCAGCAGCATAACCAGCACCACCAGTACCATCAGTATCACCACCAACAACATCAGCTTCACCAACAACAACATCTGCATTCCACGCCTCAACATCACACTCGGTACCTCGGATATCAACATCATACGCTCCATAGATACCAAAGAATGCCAACAACAATAACTGATGAAGTATTGATTCATAACTTCATTGGAGAAATATTCCGCGATGATTATGTAATCTCTAAAGTTTTGGAGATTATTTATTCTCGTTTCAACCATAAATCAAATGAGTTTAATATTATATTAACTCATTAAATCCATGATTACATCTAAAATATATATGTACGTATATTTTCATAAAGATTGTAATTAAATATTCTGTTGTAGAAATTGTTAATTGTGAAAATATTTTAACGGGTAGGTAAAACCCGAGAAATATTTATATCTCACATTAATATGTTACATTGTACATTCTTCCATTCTAATTCAGCAGTTATTAGCTATACTACTTACATTCACAAGATATATGTATCCGTTCACTAAAGAACAACCACTACATATTTTGACATATCAGAATCCAATTAAAGCTTTAGCAAGTGTTATCTTCCTAAAGATCACTACATTCATGAATTATATTCATTAGTATTCTATGGTGAATTATCACATCAAACCACCGAAATTATCATTCATTACTTTTGAAATCAACAACGCCTATTCGTCAACCATTAGATTCGTTGACGATTACAATTAGCGTTTAATCATCTAAAAATAAAATTTTTTGAAACCATCTCGGATTGATAACCAATGATTCAGGCTCGTTAACCTTAATAATGCTGACGAAGCAGCAAAAGCTATAGATAGTCTTAATGGACAAAAGTTTGATAATAAAAAATGGTATAAGCTTAGATTTGGAACTGAAAAGCAGATTGAGCTAACCATAAAGGAGACCAAGGACAAATACAAGGACCAAACCCTATATTCAAAGACTCTAGGTAATTCTGGATCCGATGAAATCTTTAGAGAATATCTTGCTCCAAAGTCATGTTGAAAGCTTGCGGAAAATTTTTCTTCATCAACTTTCGAACTTAGAAATTCCAAAATATCATCATAAAGTATCCTTGATATTTCTGAAGATATCTTCATAACTATTCTTGTCCGCAATTAATTATCTATTTGCGATATCATAAAGGAAACTGTTTTAGTTTCTATATTTCTGTAACATTCAAGTATAAATTATGAATGTTTTGAAGTAATGTTGGGAATTAAAGCATGAGTTAGTATAATATAATGACGTCAGGCCAACGTGAGTATATTACAGTAAGTCATGCTAAATTTTTAATGGAAGATGATGATTCATAGACTTTATAATCATCATTTTCCATGTTACACGACTCTTACATTCTACCTAATCTCTAAACATATCAAGAACATATATTCTTGATAGTTATATCTGATAATTTGATAAATGAAGATCGTGCTATTGCTTTCTTAGAACATTAATTATGTGCATTCGAAACTTCATACCTACGAATTCTGGACCATTACTTGCTTTACAAAAGCATGAAGCTTTGACATATAAGGGAAAATATAAAGCCTGATAACGACACCGAAATTACAAACCGTGTATATCAATATTTATTGCAACGTAAAGACACATGAGAATTAAAAACATTATAACTCCAAGGGAATAGTACAAGAAAACAAGTTCCTCTGGTGGTAAATGAAAAAGAAGAATGACTGTATATATGGTCAATATAATAACAAGGATCAGAACTGGATTAAGCATTTCCTTAATCTTTTAGAAATTTGAATTGAGGAAGAAAGTATAGAAGTGGTAAAGATAATGGAACGGAAAAAGCTAATTTATAGCGAAATTCCAGACACATCAATCAAGACAATTTACTGCATTTAATCAAAGAAAATACTAAATTCCTTAATTACCAGAGAATCAAATCTTATAAAGATTTCAAAGATTTCTTTAAATCCCTTGAATTCCGGAGATCAACATTAGCTATGTCAAAAGTTAAGACGCACATTTAATTTCCTCATTTCAATCTTTTACGATATCTTCATTTATCCTCTTCCTGTAAACGAATCGTTTTATCTATATTACTCAATAATGATAAAACTCTATTTATCAACTTATATTCGTCATGAAAACATTTTATTATTAACCGTGATGACCACAATCAAATTTTGGGAAGAAATTTCTTTTAACGGGTAGGTACTGTAATGACCCAGAAAATTTCAACTTATTTTTAACTTAAATCTATAAATGATTTCATAATTCAGATAATAAGCAAAGTCTGCTATCCCGAATCTCAAAAATTTTTGAACTATTTATATGGATTCAATTATCCTTCGACTGTTTTCGATGAGTCACGAACAATTGCTCGTAAATAGATATGTATATGTAAATAATTAAATATAAATAATTAAATATAATATCTAGATATGAGAATTTATACATTTAATCTGTTATATTATTATCAATATTACTAATAATATTGATAATATTATTATTATTATCATTATTATTATAATTAGTAGTAAAATTATGACTTTAGTTATTATTATGATTATTAATATTATTATCATAATTATTATTACCAATATCATTAAAAATCATTATTATTATTATTATAGTTATCATTATTATTATTATTACTAGTATTATTTTATTGACATTATTAATAATTTTGTCATTTATATTATTATTATTTATATTATTATTATTAGTATTTTTATTACTCTTAATAATATTAAAAATATTATTATTATTATTACTAATATAATTATTATTAGTATTATTAATATTAATATTAATTATTAATAAAAAAATTACAAGTCAAAATATATGTACGAGTCTGTTTTATTTATTTATTTATTTAATTTTTTTTTCATCACTCTGGATCGAAATTCTGTCACCTAATCTTGATATAAAACAATTAAATCAGCACAATGTTATTGAAAAACCGTTCGAATCTTTCATCCTCATGTCCAATCATTAATTATAAATTCACTGCATTATGTGGGATTTAAAAAAAAAATTCAAAAACAACCGTCGGTCCCTGTTATCGACTTCAATATACAAAAGCACAAGTTCTAATGAATTAGAAAAATCTGGAAATGCAATTATGTTAGGAATCCTCTAGTGAATCTTTCTGCAAAGTTTCATCTCCCGATTCCTAAAATTGAGTACGAATTTCTGAGTCAAAGTTTTTAAATTTAAAAGTCAAACAATTGTTCTTGAACAAATTCGAGGTTTCTGTTATGATTGAAGTTAAATTGACGATTCCTAAAGTTTCTAGGAACTATTTATAAACTATTTCATGTTGAAAACACCATCTAAAACGGTCCAGATTTTCAAATTGTGTTTGAGTTCATCGTTTGGTTTTATCGAGCTTGATGTTACTGCTACTGCTTTCTTTCTTCTTTTTCTGATAATTCCAATCATCACAACAAATTGTTTCTGGTTCGTTTTCAAACTCTAAAACAGTTGATAAGTATTGTTGATATGAATTGGTAAAAATTCCCGTCGGTTTGAATATGAAGAAGATGAAGAACAATAGATATCGGTTATATTTAAATACGGGGTAGTTAAATCAGAAAAGATACAGGCGAATGAGTGGTTTAGAGTGTTAGCGGGCTAGCGAGAGGTCTCAGTTCGAGCGTCGTCTTGGACATTTTTTTTTAAAGCTCCTAAGGTAGTTTCTCATATTATCATTACTTATTATTATTATTATTATTATTATTATTATTATTATTATTATTATTATTATTATTATTATTATTATTATTATTATTATTATTAATTATTATTATTATTATTATTATTATTATTATTATTATTATTATTATTATTATTATTATTATTATTATTATTATTATTATTAAGTATTAGTATTATTATTATTATTGTTACTAGTATTATTATTATTAAAAATATTATTATTAGTAATACTAGTATTATCATTATAATTATTAGTATTATCATTATAATTAGTATTATCATTATAATAATAATTATTATTATTTATATCATGATTATTATTATTATCAAAAATTATTATTTTCATTATCATTATTATTAAACCTTTTATTTTATTTAAAAACTACTAATATCATTATTACTATTACTATTGTAAATATTACAAAAATTATTAATATCATTAGTATTAACATTATTATTATTATTGTATTATTATTGATATCTTTAATTACTATGATTATGATTATTATTATTATTATGAAAATAACACAATTTATTAATATTAGTATAAGTATCAGTTTATAATTAATAGTACTATTATTATCATTTTAACATAAGTGTAATTATCATTATTAGTATTGTTATTATTAAAATTAATATCGTTATTATCATTTTTACAAAAATCGTCATTTTTATTTTTACTCTCATTAAAACTATATCATAATTATTATTAACATTTTTATTACTAGTATCATTATCATTATGAATATTATTATTATTATTACAAAATAATACAACTCTTTATTCATTATCATTATTAATATTATTTTATCAAATTAATACTTATATATAGAATATATATATAAAATTATATATATATAAATATATAACAATTGAAATAACATATATAAACTTATTCGATTACGAGTATATGTGTTAATATATATACTTGATATAGGTTCGTGAATCCGAGGTCAACTCTGCATTTATTCAGTGCCATCATATGCGTAACTACTACGAAATACTGTGTCGTGAGTTTATTTGATTCCCTTTTACTCTTTACACTTTTGGGCTGAGAATACATGCAAACGCTTTATTAACTGTTTTACAATATTTATATGCGTGAGTTTTCATAGTTCCCTTTTTATATATATTTTTGGGCTGAGAATACATGCACTATTTTATATCTGTTTTACAAAATAAATACAAGTATTAAACTTAATTCTTTGTGGGTTAAAATCACAAATATTCCCTTAGCTTGGTAACTTAATCTATTGGTCTCTGTACCGTAGGTGCGAATCCTATTGATAGATCTATCGGGTTTGACAACCCCATCCGGGCTAGTCGCGCTAACAGTCAACGGATGTTTAAGTACTTCGAGGGTCGAATCCTATTGATATATCTATCGGGTTTGACAACCCCATCCGGGCTAGTCGCGCTAGCAGTCAACGGATGTTTAGTACTTCAAGGGTATTTTTCGCACTTGATTCAGTGCTCTATAGACATCAGGGGTATTCATTATTATATTATTATCGTTAAGGCTGTTACCATGTGCCCATGGTTGTAGAATCTTTTTATTACACTACGGTGTAAGGATATTTATGAAAATTGAAATCTTGTGATCTATTACTACTAATTATGACAAACCTATGAACTCACTCAACCTAGTGTTGACTTTTTAAGCATGTTTATTCTCAGGTACTTTTTGCTTCCGCTGTAAAACTTTGCTGTTACATAGAAGTCAAGCCAAGCACTGGGACCAGAGTTAACATCGCCGTTAATGGTTTTTGACGGGGTGTTAAAACCTGGGCTGCTGAAAATTTGATTTTTAGTTAGTTCTGTTCGAGTAGATGATTTTTCGTTTAGACCTCGTGTTAATCCGAGTTACGGTTTAGGATCTATGGCCCTCCGAAAGTCACTACACCCTATTAACGTTGCGCTGAAATTTCTGACCTACTCGCACTTAAACCATCACCACAGTCAAACGAAGACGAGTTTGGTTCTGTAAATTGGTCAGCATCTAGAGGACTCATATACGGAGCCATGTCCACTAGTCTCACCTCATTTCAGTTTGTATAGAGGCCGTGGTGACTGAACGAAGTCAGTCTTTGTTTCAAACCTTATTCTTGAATGAAACTTACTTTATACTTTTTGTTTGATGATGATACTTAAGACCTAATTTACATACTTTTAAACCTTTGGGACGATTTACTGACTTAGTAACTGTTGACTTGGGTTGAGGACCTTTCGGACCAATTACTTGCAAACTTATCTCGAATCAACTTAACTACTTTACACTATGAGTTATAGCATCCCTTTTTACTTTAACTATTTTGGGAACTGAGAATACATGCACATTTTACATACTAGGCACGAGTACTTAAACTTTATATATGTGTGGGTTATACAACGGCATAAACTTTCCCCTTAGCTCGGTAACGTTTAGTCATTGGTCTTTGAACCGGTGAACGCTAATCTTAGATATGGATCCATAGGGATTGACATCCCTACTCGGGCTAGTCGCGCTAGCATTTAACGTGTGTTAATACTTCGTAAACTTACGCACTCGCCAAGTGTACTTTTAGGGGGTGTTATTTACGTTAAGTTAGTTACCAAGTGCCCACGGTTGAACATATACTTTATTATACTGATTTGAATTACTGATTTAAACTGCTGGTTGAAGCACTGAAATCTCGTGGCCTACATTATATTACTGATTACAAACAAACTATAGCTCACCAACATTCGTGTTGACTTTTTAAGCATGTATTTCTCAGGTGCTTAAACGTTGTTGCTTCCGCTGTTAGACTTGCTGTCTTGGTGTTACAGACTTGCTGTGTTAGACTTCCGCTGCATTACTCAGAGATGTCTCAATCATGGAACTTTTATTTTGCATTCGTAACTTACGTTATTTTCAAACAATGGCTTTGTAACGACCTTTGGGTCACGTACTTATGTTTATGCTTCTATTCATAGGAAGCGCGTTATCTTTTGTAAAACGATATATATATTCATGAATGCAAAACCGGTTTTCAAACAGCATATAGTGTTTGACCTTGTAATGATCATGTTGTTGATGGTCCGTACACGATGGTTTTGTACGGGGTGTCACACTATCTCTTTTACGCTCTGTTTCAGAGTTCTATTTTGGAGAGAAAAGAAGAGATCATGAAAGAAAATAAACCTTTTTTTGGTGTTCCTGAGTTTTAATTGGAAGGAAAAGAAAGTGAGTAGATTGATGATTTTAGCCTTATTTTTCTTCCACCGCTTCCTTCCAAATTGGAAGGATCCCACATCCCTTCCCTTTCATTTACTTTCCTTTCAATTCATTTCCTTTAATGAAAAACTTGGGAACGGGACCCTTAGATACAACACCACCATCATCTAAAAGCATCATTATTCTTGGCAAGTTTCACGACACCGCCAACACCATTAAAATTTATAACTCGTAACGATCTCAACAAGACCAAGTATTACTCCTTCTGATTTCTGACACGCTCCAACGAGTTCTCGCCGGAACCTCGCCGGAATTTGTTTTCGGGCCCGAAAACAAGTTTTGCACTTTGGTAATGTTCATATTGTTGTTCTCTTGCTAAGTACGTATTTCCGCCGAGTCTACAAAAGCATCGGTTCACCATCGGTCTTCAACCCCCGGAGCGCAATCGGATTGCATCGGCCAGGTGGTATTCCCATTGTGTTCAACTTTCTTTAATCTTTTTTTGTCATTCTTCCCAACACTTGGTTACATTTTTTAATAATTTTTAAAGTGCATTTGATTGTTAGATGATTTTTTGGTTATTTATTTTATTTTTCACTCATATAAAGACGTTTCTTAAGTACGTGTATACACAAACAATTGAAAAATGTCACTTTTGTCGATAAAAGCCTTCTAGTTTTGTGTACAGTTTTCATATGTTTATAAGTGTATATATATAATATAACTAGTGAAAGGTGGGCCAAGCGATCAGCAACGGAATTTAAACCTGACTTGATAGGAGTAAAACTACTAAACTAGTGGCAAGGGTAAACACTAGAAAAGACCTTATTTTTTAGTGAAAAAAAGAAAGAAAAAGTTTAGTGTCAATTTTTTTTTTTTTTTTTTTATGAAGTCAGGCAGGACAAGCACCCCTTCCGGTATACTCTTAAGTACCGCCTCTGCCCGCAATGCAGGGCAAAAGGTGATGGCAAAAAAAATAAAGGCTGTTGTACATAAATTTTTTTTTTATTTCATCTACAGATTTATTGTCTAGCATGACTTTTTGTTGGATATCAAACATATGTTAGGGAGTTCTTTAAATCGTTTCGGTCTTCTGACTCAAAAACACATAAACAATTGAAATAATTACCTAATTGTTTTATTCTTTTTTGCGCAAAAAGAGACTTGTATAAATCTTACGATTTTTCATCAAAAAATGAAGCAACTTTCAAAGAACCATACCAGGGAAAGTTCAGATCAATAGCCTCAAACCTAAAAAGCTCTTAACAAAACAACCATACTAACCAAACCAACCGAGCTATCTAGGGACGACACTAAAATTAAAGTCAGGAAAAATCGGCAAACCAACAAACCAAAGAAAACACAAACAAACAAGAAACAAAATAGGACAAAAAGACAGCACAATTATATCAACAAAAGTAACAACCAAAATAACCCTAGAAGAAACCAAACGACACTTTTTTCACCTGCCAAAGAAACAATTATCTAATACTATAATAATTAAGCCAACAATAATATTTTCAGCTCAACATCACATTGACTAATTTTAGGTTCCGGATATGCACAGAGGCGAAACTAGGATTTTTTTCACTGGGGCAAAAAATAAAATAAAATTAAACCGTAGCAATTTTTTTTGACAAAATTTGAAGATTTTGGGGAAAAAGTTGGAGATTTTGGGGCAAAGGTTGGAAATTTTGGGGCAAAATTTGAAGTTTTGGACAAAATATGTAGGTTTGGGGGCAAAAAAAAAATCCAGCGGGGGCAAAGTCAAAAAACACAAAATTTTTACACAGAAAAAAAATTCACTGGGGGCGGCCGCCCCCTGCCCCCACACACTTTCGCCCCTGGATATGCACCAATCTAATTGCATATACCATCTTGGTCATACTCTTAACAATCAAAAGATAGCCCAATGGGCAATGGTTGGGGTCCTGAGTTTTTTGCGAGAGGTCTCATGCTGGAATCATGTTGTAGTGACCCGAACTTTTTCATGTTTATATATATATTAAATGAAATTGTTATTTACATGATTAAGTGTTTCCAACATGTTAAGCAATCAAACTTGTTAAGACTTGATTTATTGAAATAGATTTCATATAGACAATTGACCACCCAAGTTGACCGGTGATTCACGAACGTTAAAACTTGTAAAAACTATACGATGACATATATATGGTTATATATATAGTTAACATGATTTTATTATAAGTATGTATCTTATTAGATATTTTAACAATGAGTTATATACATAAAAATGAGACTATTAATTTAAGAAACTCGAAAACGATATATATAACGATTATCGTTATAACAACGTCTTACTAGGTACATATGAATCATATTAAGATATTGATACACTTGGTTAATTATGTTAAATGATAATTAAATATATTATTAAGTGTATTAACAATGAAATACATATGTAAAAATAAGACTACTAACTTAATGATTTCGAAACGAGACATATAGGTAACGATTATCGTTGTAACGGCATTTAACTGTATATATATCATACTAAGATATATTATATATCATAATATCATGATAATATAACAATTTAACATCTCATTTGTTATAATAAACAATGGGTTAACAACATTCAACAAGATCGTTAACCTAAAGGTTTCAAAACAACATTTACATGTAACGACTAACGATGACTTAACGACTCAGTTAAAATGTATATACATGTAGTGTTTTAATATGTATTCATACACTTTTGAAAGACTTCAAGAAACTTATCAAAATACTTCTACTTAACAAAAATGCTTACAATTACATCCTCGTTCAGTTTCATCAACAATTCTACTCGTATGCACCCGTATTCGTACTCGTACAATACACAGCTTTTAGATGTATGTACTATTGGTATATACACTCCAATGATCAGCTCTTAGCAGCCCATGTGAGTCACCTAACACATGTGGGAACCATCATTTGGCAACTAGCATGAAATATCTCATAAAATTACAAAAATATGAGTAATCATTCATGACTTATTTACATGAAAACAAAATTACATATCCTTTATATCTAATTCATACACCAACGAGCAAAAACACCTACAAACACTTTCATTCTTCAATTTTCTTCATCTAATTGATCTCTCTCAAGTTCTATCTTCAAGTTCTAAGTGTTCTTCATAAATTCCAAAAGTTCTAGTTTCATAAAATCAAGAATACTTCCAAGATTGCAAGTTTACTTCCAAGTTTTCTAAATCCATTCCAAGTAATCATCCAAGATCAAGAAACCTTTGTTACTTACAGTAGGTTATCTTTCTAATACAAGGTAATAATCATATTCAAACTTTAATTCAATTTCTATAACTATAACAATCTTATTTCGAGTGGAAATCTTACTTGAAATTGTTTTCGTGTCGTGATTCTGCTTCAAGAACTTTCAAGTCATCCAAGGATCCTTTGAAGCTAGATCTATTTTTCTCAATTCCAGTAGGTTTATCCAAGGAACTTGAGGTAGTAATGATGTTCATAACATCATTCGATTCATACATATAAAGCTATCTTATTCGAAGGTTCAAACTTGTAATCACTAGAACATAGTTTAGTTAATTCTAAACTTGTTCGCAAATAAAAGTTAATCCTTCTAACTTGACTTTTAAAATCAACTAAACACATGTTCTATATCTATATGATATGATAACTTAATGATTTAAAACCTGGAAACACGAAAAACACCGTAAAATCGGATTTACGCCGTCGTAGTAACACCACGGGCTGTTTTGGGTTAGTTAATTAAAAACTATGATAAACTTTGATTTAAAAGTTGTTATTCTGGGAAAATGATTTTTATTATGAACATGAAACTATATCCAAAAATTATGGTTAAACTCAAAGTGGAAGTATGTTTTCAAAAATGGTCATCTAGACGTCGTTCTTTCGACTGAAATGACTACCTTTACAAAAATGACTTGTAACTTATTTTTCCGACTATAAACCTATACTTTTTCTGTTTAGATTCATAAAATAGAGTTCAATATGAAACCATAGCATTTGATTCACTCAAAACGGATTTAAAATGAAGAAGTTATGGGTAAAACAAGATTGGATAATTTTTTTCATTGTAGCTACGTGAAAATTGTTAACAAATCTATTCCAACCATAACTTAATCAACTTGTATTGTATATTATGTAATCTTGAGATACCATAGACACGTATACAATGTTTTGACCTATCATGTAGACACATCTATATATATTTCGGAACAACCATAGACACTCTATATGTGAATGTTGGAGTTAGCTATACAGGGTTGAGGTTGATTCCAAAATATATATAGTTTGAGTTGTGATCAATACTGAGATACGTATACACTGGGTCGTGGATTGATTCAAGATAATATTTATCGATTTATTTCTGTACATCTAACTGTGGACAACTAGTTGTAGGTTACTAACGAGGACAACTGACTTAATAAACTTAAAATATCAAAATATATTAAAAGTGTTGTAAATATATTTTGAACATACTTTGATATATATGTATATATTGTTATAGGTTCGTGAATCAATCAGTGGCCAAGTCTTACTTCCCGACGAAGTAAAAATCTGTGAAAGTGAGTTTCATTTACCTTTTTACCCTTTATATTTTTGGGCTGAGAATACATGCGCTGCTTTATAAATGTTTGACGAAATAGACACAAGCACTTAAAACTACATTCTATGGTTGGATTATTAAATCGAATATGCCCCTTTTAGTCTGGTAATCTAAGAATTAGGGAACAGACACCTTAATTGACGCGAATCCTAAAGATAGATCTATTGGGCCTAACAAACCCCATCCAAAGTACCGGATGCTTTAGTACTTCGAAATTTATATCATATCCGAAGGGTGTCCCGGAATGATGGGGATATTCTTATATATATGCATCTTGTTAATGTCGGTTACCAGGTGTTCACCATATGAATGATTTTTATCTCTATGTATGGGATGTGTATTGAAATATGAAATCTTGTGGTCTATTGTTACGATTTGATATATATAGGTTAAACCTATAACTCACCAACATTTTTGTTGACGTTTAAAGCATGTTTATTCTCAGGTGAATACTAAGAGCTTCCGCTGTTGCAAACTAAAATAAGGACAAGATTTGGAATTCATGTTTGTATGATATTGTGTAAAAACTGCATTCAAGAAACTGATTTCGATGTAACATAGTTGTATCGTAAACCATTATGTAATGGTCGTGTGTAAACAGGATATTTTAGATTATCATTATTTGATAATCTACGTAAGCTTTTTAAACCTTTATTTATGAAATAAAGGTTATGGTTTGTTTTAAAAATGAATGCAGTCTTTGAAAAACGTCTCATATAGAGGTCAAAACCTCGCAACGAAATCAATTAATATGGAACGTTTTTAATCAATAAGAACGGGACATTTCACATGTCTGAGACGAATATTTGGCAAGGGATAGGTTACAAACAGCCAAAGAGTAATCATGTTGGGTTGCGTACATCAGAGTATGATGTCAGATTACTCACCCTATCAAGTAGGCCGAACAGAAAAAACCTTCTACCTTTTTACCCTTTTTTTTATCATATTCTTGAGTAGCATGAAGGGTTGTAAACCTCATTATAACTCGACGGGTTCTCGACGAGTTCTCGTTTTCAATTGGTCATCGAGTTCTCGAACTCCAACTAAATCAAAAACTCGTTCAAGTGCCGATTTACTAGGCAACTCGGTCGGATTTGTGGTGGCAACTCGGTCGGATTTACTCGACGACGTCTGGTGGTGGTTGGATTTTTAAGCTTGAGGTGGTGGTACAATTTCTTAGGTTTTAGGCGGTAGTTAGATTTTATAAGTTTAGGTTAATGGTGTTTTTGAATGTTGAATAAAGAAGATGAAAAGATGGGAAAGAGAGAGGTGGTAGAATAGCTAGGTTAACTTTAAGCAAGCATCATAGCTAGGTTAACTTTAAGCAAGCATCAAGGTAATGATGAGCCCTGTTTTACAAGCCCATTTGATCGAATTGGACTCTAAAAATATAATTATGATGTATAAAAAGAATGGTCTATATATGTATTACTCCCTCCGTCCCAAATCTATTGTCTCCAGACAAAAAACACACAGTTTTAGAAAATTCCACTAACTTTATTCTCCACCACTAAAATACTTTCTCTCTCCACTATAACCTCTTTTGATTAGCTGAAAGGGAATCTGGACAATTAATTTGGGGCGTCATAAAATGGAATAATGGACACTAAATTTGAGACTGAGGTAGTACATAAAAAAGTTGGTCTATAGATGTATTACATATAAATTTATGTAAAACTTATTTAAATCAAGTAAAATAAGTTAAATTTACTACATATATTCTCAAATTTATATTTATATATTTACATGTTAAGGTTAGTAAACATTAGGAGAACTCCCCGAGTTGTCGAAAACTCTTTCAAAAGTTTTTGTCGAGTTCCTCCCGAGTAGTGAGTTCTCCAAACTTGGCAGCAGGAACACGGAGTGACGTCTCGAGCAACCGTTGTAATATCTGCATCGAGAGTGAACTACAATGAGAATAAAAGTAAATGCAAAAAAAAGGACGAGTTGACTTATGGTAGAACAGACCTTTTCTACATATGCTTCAATTTTCAAACAGCAAAACGACCAGCTTCCGTTTTGCCAGTATTTATAATCGTTGTAGCAGCCACGTGACACCGTACAAATCAAAAACAATTTTCTCTTTAAATATATTTTATTTTACATGGTGATACTGCTATCTTCGTCGGGTACTCACCGGACAAAGCCGTTTATAGAGTGTATCACAAACGCTCTAGAATGATCAAAGAAAGTGTAAATGTTCGATTTGATGAGATGTCTGGTATGGATCTTGAATAACTCAGAGTAAGACCCGATCCTAACTGATAGGTCAGATCATGCTGAGATTGAGAGAAATGATAAGATAAAGAGAGAATCGGTATGTAAGAATGAGACTCGGTATTAGAGAGAATCGGTAAAATTACATACCACAGCTTCTAGAACTCGGTTACAATGCAATGGCTATCTAATTAGGACTACTTAAGTTCCTTATATAGCCCTCTTCTAAGGAACCTTCATTTAAGCTTATTTCACATTAACACTATACAACTTCGGGGTCCTAACAATCTCCCCCTTAGTGTTAAATGTGAACTTTACAACATAATCCTATTTAAAACATCTAAAGGAACTTTGTTCCTCTGAAGTGAACTTTGGATTTGAATCCCTTGAGATTCTCATATCTTCGTATGTTCACTCTTGTTTTGAGACGACTTTTTAATCTTGTGAGAATGTATTTGACAATCTCAATATCTTCAGTTGAATAGCAGTTATTGATCAATCTCCATCTCATGTACTTGAAAGCATACATCAACGTTCCGTCTGAGTATCTTCTGAAATCTGAGACTCTGATGAAGATCTTTTTATAGTGAGAATTTACAAATGCAAACCCATATGGACAGTCGCTCACTTCAAGTAAGGACATGTATCTTAGCTCTTCAATCACTTGATTTGGTGGTTTGATTCCGAGCTTTTTGTGTCGAGATTCCAATCCCAACTGAAAATCATGAACTGACATCCATCTCATCGAATCAAGAATAAACCTGTAGACTGCCTTCATTGCTGTAGCATGATAAATTGTTGCAGATTCATTCAAGTTAATCAGATAGTTGTAAATGAAAATAATGTCATCCATCTTCAGTTTATCAAAATCCGCTTCTGAGAATTGGTAATCGTCATCATCCATTCTTGTAACTTGAAACAATGGCATCTTTACTCCATCCTTATTAATAATCAAAACCTTATTTATGCTTTTAATCTCTAAACTCCACTGAATTTGAAGTTTCTCTTCATTCTTCAATTTGAATTTGTCACGAACACTCAGATAAGCTTTGAGATATTCTGGTTTCTTATGATATTTCCATGCACCCAGAACACTCATTGATGCAGAAAGGACGAGATCAGAATCACCATAAATTCTAAATGCTTGTTGTTCAATGAATGGTGAACGAAGAATATCTTTCTCTTCATCCTCACTCAGTTGGTAATTAGCATCACGTTCAAGAATAATCTCTGCAATTTGAAAAGGAACATTCAAATCGGGAGGAGTCGTGGTATCTTCTTTGCCATTAGAGAAAATATCCTTTTCGAAGTGTATTCCAAATTCGTCAGTTGGAGATGTCAAATTAACAAATTGATGATCATTGAATTCATTGGCGACACTCGATGACCCCTTCAAAATATCTTCATTGTTGTCAAAGTTTTGATTGTCCTCTTGAGTTAACTTTTTCTCTGATTGATCAGCTGAATCCATAATCATTAACATCCCTGAGTCACCCTCTCTCTGACTTTCTGATTCATCTAGAAAACTTTCACACTGAATTTCTTCAATTTCATCACTGGAATCAGATATATCAACAACATCTTTATCCTTCTGTTGACTAGATGTACCAGCTTCATAAGTTGATCTTTGAAAAACACTGGACCGATAACCACCTTGTCTATTCTCCCCCTCATGAAGATTGTCAGGATCGAAATCATCATGATCAGGCATGTGAATTGGTCCAGGTGACTTGCATGGAGATAAAGGATACACTATCCTTGCTTGCTCAAGATAAATCATCATAGTTTCGCGAACTTCATCAAGATCAGTTCGTTTAGCAAACTCAGCAAGATAGAGCTCCTCCACCTCATTGTCAGGGAGATACTGTAATCCATATCTATTTGAACTTCGAGAAGGTGACCCAGTTGGTGAAACAACAGTGTAACCAAGAACAAAAGCAGCATCAGCAGCAACTGTTGAAGGCGATATTGGTGGAAGTGTTTGAGTTGCCGTGAGGGCAGGTAAGGATGATTTTGCGATATTATTCTTATATGTAGGGCTATACATACTACTAGTCAGATTCGTGATATCCCCTTCTGATGGAGATTGGGTAACAACCGGAGTTGTCACCGGCGAAGTTTCTTTCGAAGCATCCTCCTCCATGACTTTGGTCTCATGGGACTCTGACAAAGTAGTAGAACTACCCTTCTGTTTAGTTCTCACAGAGATATTGCTATCCCCGACTCCTGAAATCATTGATATATCATGAGGTGGCACATCTCTTTCAGTTAAAGACTCTTCCTCTAGACCCTGAGATTCAGAATCCGGAAGAGAAGTGCTTTGAACCAATGGATCACTTTCTTGAACCAAGGGAACAGTCTGCTGGAAGTCTGATAAATATCCCGAAGGATTGTCATGTTGACTCGTTTCCATGGGACGTGGCAGATCTTCCTCATCAAGATAAGCCGGACCTCGAGACCCTGGTGTACGTTGAGGCACAGGAGGATTTCCAGCCGATATGCAGGGTGCCTTTTCAAGATTTTTCGGCTCCCATTCGGCTGTTCTGGACTTCAATGATTGAGTGTCCTCAATCGATTGAGTCAACACAGACTTTACTGCAGAGGAAGACTTTACTTCCTTAGATGCCGAAGCATCTTGCTTTGTGGGATTAATTCTTAAGTCCTGTTTATATTGGATGGGTTTAGTGGTCATTTTACCATTCGTGCGTTTAGATCTCTTGCCTACCGAAGCTTGCGCTTCATTTAGCGTAGGGCTTACTGTTATTCTTGGATGTGATACGGAGATGGGTGAGGGTGACCTAATTTGCTCTAGGTCTTGGTCCGTATCATCAATGGTTGGAGTAACTATTTAGCGGACGATGGGTGTCGAAGTCCTAGATCTAGTTACTCGTTGGTTTGGAGGAGTCTGAATCATCTCATTAGGCATGTATCAAGTTCTCTTAGGAGAATGTTCAAGAGATCATTCAGATGCTGTTGCTGAAGTGTCACTGCTTACTTCGGGTGTTGTGGAAAGGGTTGGTTCAATCCTAGTTGAACTAGGTTCCCTGATCCTCACGGGTTGAGCTTGGTGTGCTACCCTAGATCGTTTGAGGTTCACCCTAAGTAGAGGATTAGCTGGCCCGGGTGGTTGAACTACAGGTTCCTCTACAACCTCTGGGGCTGGAACCACGGCAGGTTCAACTTGTTCTTGTTGTACCGGGTTCGGAAGAGGTATTCCTACAACCTGAAAATAAGAACGCATTCTTACGTCCTGGGGTGTATCTAGCCCCACTAGCCAATTTGGAATCAGCGCAGTGAATTGATTATCAGACACCATAGGGGTGTTCATCTTCAGCTCTCCAAACCTTTTCATCTGTAATCCATGTCTACCTGGTACAAAGATATTTGCATTTCTGCAAGCATTTATAGCATCATGGATAAAGATACAGAAAAACCTTTCGCAAGGGATATAAGCACCCCTTGGCTTTTCAACCTGTGCCTGAACCAAATCCCATATAAGTTCTTCATAATCAGGATTCACTACTCTTGTGAATGAGTAGAAAAGTTTGAGCATCGGCACAGTTAAGCTATCAGATCCACTTCTTGTCATCAACAAGCATCTGTTGATGATTGAGAATATCACATACCACCTGGAGTGTAGATACTTCTTTTGAAACTTAGCAGGTGGAACATTAGTTGCTCCAACATATCCAAGAGCAAAGATTGAAGACATCATCTGCTGTGTGGCAGGAGAAGCAGGAGCATTCTGTGCAAGAGGAAGTCTGAATATCCTCCTGAAGTCTGCTTTTGTGATACTCCTGAATCCTTATACTCCCCTCAGCCTAAATTCAAATCTGGCTGGTTCACCCTGTAGATTAGTAGCATTTGGTTGTGTGGCCTCCACAAATCTGATTGATCTGTTAAGAATATCCAAGTCTGTTTCTGGCACACTAACTGTGGAGCTCAGAGCATGCCATAAAGTATGCCTCTCTAGAATTGCAGTCCAATAATTGCAGGGAATATTGGTTTCAGAATTGATAAAGTGATTATTCGCCATTTAGCTGTATACATAAGAAATAGAAGACCACAAAATGTTATCATAAAGCACATTTCTCTATTCTTATTTCCTTTGAAATCCTTTTTATATTTTTCAAATTTTATAATTTTTTATGACTTTTCTAAGATATAAAAATCATTTATTCCAAATATGAATAAATAATTGACAACCATGACATTCATATGATATTCATCTTAGTACAAAATCATCATGCAAAGTCAATTATATAACACAAGGAATCAGAACAACACTTAGTCAATTTCAACACAATTCAAGCAGATTCGGTATTTATGAAAACTTTTAGATTCTGTAACCAAATAAGCTTGAGTTTTCATATTAGAAAGATATAGAATAAACATATTAAGTGTTTGAAGATAAAAATCAGAAAATTTCAAGGTACCAAATTTCAGACTCGGTATCAAGAAAGAAAACCAGATTCGGTATCTTCAAAAATTAACAGAAAGTCACTCAAACATGCATATTCTATCACATATCATGTAATTTCACAACCATGATCAATTAACCAGTCAATTACAAGCATATTAACATGTTAATTGTATGAACAAACTCGGTATCAGGATAAGAACACATTCTGTAGATACAGAATTCATCAAATAAGCAATTAAACATGTAATTAGACTCGGTCAAATGATAGATCAGTCAATTTAACTCAGATTAGACAAGATTTCATGTTGATTTTCCAAATCAATTGAGTTTAATCAAAGATTAATTGAAATCGACTCAGACTCGGTATAATCAACAAGATTTCAAAAATTAAAGGTCATAATCCAGTTATTTTTGATCTTTTCTGGTTGATAAAAAATTAATTATCTCAGATCTACAATTACATATCTTAAACATTGATTAAAATGAACATTTACCAAGAATTTGAAGAAACAGAATGACGGACTCGGTAGAATTAGGCAGATTCGGTATAATCAATAGACTCGGTAGGAAATTAATAACAGTAAGAGAGTAATGTTTGACTTTGACTCTCCTTTTATAGATACCGAAGGTAAAATACCGAATGGGCTTTACAGAATGGGCCTAATACACCGAATGCAGTCCAATTTTTCAAAACTTTAACAATTTAACTCCAAATCTTAACAAATTGATTTTTCCTCTAGAAATCCATTTCAATCTTTTCATGAAAAACAATTCTGAGACAATTTTTGAAAACTTTGAACTTACCGAATCTGTACTGTTGGTTATCAGATTCGGTAAAATGCTAAAAATAGCATTTATTCAGTAAAATTTAAATATTTTTGGATTTTATCTTTTTCAATTTTTTATGAATTTTTCAAAATAAGATTTGTACTTAAAAGAACTTTGAATTTTATACAAAGTACAAATCTTCAGTGATACCAATTGTTGACACGGGTTGCATACTGAGATGTATACAAGCCATAGTGAATTATTTCAGATAAAAATAAAGAAATTTTGAATTCACTTTTGAAAAACAATATTTTTGAATAATTTTCTCATTTTCTCCCTTTTTCTCCCCCTCAAAATGTGATATACAAGAAAGTAAATCATCATTTTGATTATGTTCCCAAGAAAATGAATTAACTCCCCCTTGAAATAGGATATCAATGAGTTACCTCCTCCTTGCGTAACCATTGAACAAATATATCTAGGAAGTTATCATTAATCTAAAGGCAGTCCCTTAATGAAAAATTATCTAAAGCACTGAAACTTAGTTGCTCCCCCTAGAAAGTATCTACTCTCCCTAAACACAAGATCCCAAAAATAAGTCCCAACAGATCTAAGGAATATCAAGCACTATACTCTACCATGCCAATCTCTTTGATCAAGAATTTTAGCCTAAGTTCATCTAAAGGTTTAGTGAACATGTCAGCTAATTGCACTTTAGTAGGCACAAAGTATAACTCTACATCCCCTTTCTCTACATGGTCCTTAATGAAATGATAACGAATATCTATGTGTTTAGTTTTAGAATGCTGGACCGGGTTGCTTGTTATTGCAATAGCACTTTGTGAATCACAATAGATCGGGGTCTTAGAAATCTTAAAGCCATAGTCCAAGAGTTGAGTTTGCATCCACAAAACTTGTGAACAACAGTGAGCTGCAGCAATGTACTCAGACTCAGCTGTTGATAAAGATACACAGTTCTGCTTTTTGGATGACCAACCAACTAGCCTATTCCCCAACATCTGAATTGATCCAGATGTGCTCTTTCTATCAACATGGCAACCACCATGATCCGCATCGGTATAAGCAGTGAGATTGAAATCGAATCCATGAGGATACCAGATCCCAAGGTTAGGTGTACCTTTAAGGTATTAAAAAATCCTAACAACCGCTTTGGAGTGAGATTTCTTAGGGTTGGACTAAAAGCGAGCACAGACATTTACGGCAAGTGTAATGTCTGGTCAACTTGCAGTCAGATACATTAAAGAACCAACCATGCTTCGATAAAGCATAATATCAAAGGGTTCCCCATTAGTATCAGCATCCAGTAAAGTCCTCATTGGGGTTGTCATTAGTTTTAAAGCAGTCATTTTAAAACGTTTTAGCATATCATTGATATACTTTTTTTTACTGATAAAAATCCCATTTGGTAATTGTTTTACTTGTAACCCCAAGAAGAAAGTTAACTGGTCAAGCATGCTCATTTCGAATTTGTTAGACATAAGGTGTAACAACCCGTCCTAATCCTCCTGGACGAAGTCATCAACATTTAGTTCCATTGCAATGATCGATTCCAAGATATGTCCTTAACATGAGCAAATGCACAGCGGAAGACTTAATTCGTACCTGAGAATAACATGCTTTAAAAAGTCAACATAAAGTTGGTGAGATATATAGGTTTGATGCTAGCAGCGTTATAACAATGGACCACAAGATTTCATATGTAAACATTTAAATAAAAATATTCTAAGTGGTTGAGCACTTGGTAACCATACTTAACATTTAATCACGTCGCATATTCCCTTTATTATGAAATCTTACTACACCGTACCAAGTGTAGTCACAAAACGAAGTACTGTGCAACCGTTGAATACTGGTCGTCCAGTCCGGTTGGGGTTGTCAGGCCCGATAGATCTATCAACAGGATTCGCGTTTACAATACCGCTGTAAATATTAGTTACCAAGCTACAGGGAAGTATGCCAGTGGTACAACTCAACGTAGAATATATTTTTCAGTTACTTGTGTCCATATCGTAAAACATAAAATACATGTATTCTCATCCCGAAATATTTAGAGTTTAAAAGTGGGACTATATACTCACCTAATGTATTTTGTAGTAAAAATACATATAACATCATTTAACATGAGCAAGGTTGGCCTTCGATTCACGAACCTATATCATATGGATATTTATTAATATCTATATCCGTATTCGAATAAGTATATATATTATTATTAGTGATATAGTTTTTGTATTAATAACTTTTATATATATAATATATATTTCATTAAATAATTTAATGTATTCGTTTTACATATAGAAATTTTAATATAATTAGGTTATGTATATTAAATATGTTTTTATATATATGTATATATAACATTTGCTTGTGAACCTAGTAATTTTTATAACACTTCAATGATACCAATAATTATAATTGTAATCATAAACATAATAATAATAAATGTTCTTGGTACATGTATTAATAATAATAATAATATAATAATAATAATAATATAATAATAATAATAAAAAGGATAGTAAACTACCTTATAATTGAGTTTTTAAAAAAATAATAGTCCACTGCAAGGATCAAGGATCGAACCTAGAACCGCTTGTTAAACCATAACACTCCTAAACCAACTGACCACATCTGTTTTTCTGTAATTATACCCAACTCAACTATATTTAACTGTTTATTTCCTGTTTCCATTTTTCTTTCATCTTCCCCAAAACAAATCGACCAGTTGTACATTAATCACTTTAAAATTTTGAATTGAACATGGATTTGAAACAAACGAACAATATAGCGATCATAATTATCAGTGAAATAAAGGTTAAAAAAAAAAATAAATGAAATAAAAAAAAAACTCGACTGCAGCGAAAAGAAAAAAAAAAAAAAATAACTAAATCTGTGATTTTGAGTTTAAGGCGGTTTTAGGCAACGATTATAACACAAGTTGTGTTGCAATTGACTCACCGAAACTTTTGAAAACGATAATTGAACTTGAATCATAACTATTAACTCGAATTCGTGGAAGAACAAACGTTTCTTTTTTTTTTTTACAAAATTAACTTTGATTCCAAAATTCAAATCAATAACAAGGAATTAAAAAATGAAAATTTGCAGAAAGTTTGATTGGAAGATTTGTAACATAACTGAAATTTTGGATTTTTAAAACTCGTTTAACTTCGATCCTTTTGCAAGAAGTGAAACGCGTACAGAGGTATCGAGCAAAAAAAAAAAATTAAAAAAATATATCAGTTTTATTTCATCCTCCCTCCCCAAATGATATGTATCGAGGTTTGTTTTATAGATTAGATTGCCCAACAATTTCTCACGAGTATACAGGAAGGGAAAGATAACAAAACAGATTAAGACAAAAAAAAAATATATATGTATATTCACGATATATATATCTGGGTAATTGAATTTTCAATAAAATATATAAATATAAATATAAATAATAATACATTTATTAATAATTCTATTAATAATAATTAAAAAAAAATACAGGAACATATAATAATACCATGGTAATACTAAGTAGAATACTAATAATATTTATGCTAATATAATAAATGATGATAATTATATTAATATTTATAATAACGATAATTAAATAGTTTTAATAATAATAACAATAATACTAATACTAGTATTATTAATAATAATAATATTGCTAATGATAATAATAGTAGTCATATAACATGATATAAAATTTATAATAATAATAGAAATAAAAATTTTATTAATGATACCAATAATAATTATATTAATTCTATAATAACTTATATATTAAATTCATATCTATAAAATGTATATTTACAATAATACTAATAACGTTTGTATTGATATTAGTATTAAAAGTGATTATTACTACAACATCTATATTTGTAATTAAATTGATATAATAATATTACATATTATTAGTTATACCATATAACTATATATTATATAAATACATATTTTGAGTATTAAATTTATAGTTAAATTAACAAATATTAATATACATATAATTACAATTATGTATAGTTATCATATAAATTATTTTTAATAATAACTTAATTGTTCTGTTTATTATTTTATTTTTATTTTTTAAAAAAAAATTTGATTAAAGTGTGTTTTATTAATTCAAAATATTATATATATACTTATATTTACATATGTATTTACATATATGTTATACCCAATTATTCGTGAATCGTTGAGCACGGTCAAAGGTAATTGGATACATGAACATAGTTTCAACTTTTCAAGACTCAATATTACAGATTTTGCTTATCATGTCGGAATCATATAAAGATTAGGGTTTAAATTTGGTCGGAAATTTCCTGGTCGTTACAGTACCCACCCGTTAAAGAAATTTCGTCCCCGAAATTTGGTAGAGGTTGTCATAAATAACAATAGGAATGTTTTCATGACGAATATGAGGTAATAATAGAGTTTTATCATTATTGCATAATATGGATAAAACGATTCGATCATGTGAGGCGCACGAATGAAGCTATCACAAAAGGATGAAATAAGTAATATGGTATCGTTTTAACTGATGACGGGGTTATGATTGATTTCCGGAATTCACGAGATTTAAAGAAAATCTTTCGTAATAAGATTTGGTTCTTCGGCGATTTAGGAAACAGGATCTCCTTTGATTTAATGCGGCAAATCTGTTGTGATTTCTTTGTCGGATATTTTACTTATAAAACTACCCCCTTCGTTTCCCTTATTTCCATATTCCACATCTTCTACTCTTTCTTCTTAATTCTTACTTTAAGATATTTGCCAATATGCTTCATCCGATTCTAATCCTTGATATATTCTTAATTTTCACATTTGTCATCCTTCTCTTTCATCTACCACCAGAAGAATCTATTTACTTCTACTATACTCTTGTGTTTATAGTGTTTCTAATTCTCCCGTGTCTCTATATTGCTATTTGTATCGATATACATGGTTTGAAATTTCTGGGTGGTTATTGAGTTTTATATCTTCCCTTATACTTCGATGTTCATACTCCTTTCTTCTATATTCATTGTCATCCACAGTTAATACTCTCTTCTATTTGCTGCGATCTATACTCCAATTTCTATTGTGGGGATTTGTCCCTTCGTTTCTTCTTCCCGTCCTCGAGTCAAGCGAGTAAGGGTCCGGAATTCGTAGGTATGAAATTTTGGAATAAGCATAGTTAATGCTATTAGAAAGAAATGGTAATGGCACGATTTTGATTTGTCAAATTACCAGAATATCCTGGAAAAGATCGAACTATCGAGACGATATGTTCTTAATATGTTTGGAGATTGAATAGAATGTAAGAGTCGTGTAACATGGCACATGATGACGGTACTGTGAATCATCACATTCCACTAGAAACTTAACATGACTTACTGTAATATAATGAAGTTGATCAAGTTTCATTATATTATACTAATTCATGCATCAATTCCCAACACTACTCCAAAACATTCATATTTTAATTTCGAAGGTTTCAGAATTTAGAAACTAACACAGTTTCTTTTATTTAATAACGCAGATATTACGGAAAGATACATGATCGCAGATAGGAATAGTTGTGAAAATATCTCCTGAAATATGGAGAATATGTATAACAGAAGATATGAAGATATCTTATAATATCTAAGATAAGATAATGATGAAGAATATCATCCGGAAAGGTTTAGAATATCGAGTAGGGTTTTTACTAATGGTTTCAGCAGGTACTGAATCGTTTGGATTCTTTGAAAGCAGATTCAGTTCTTGTGATTTATCCACACCTTCTTTCATACTTTGCTCAATCCGTTTTTCCAGTTCCAAATCTCCTCTTTTTCTGAGCTTTACCATCACATTATACTTTATCGTCAACATTTGACTGCTAAATTCATTTACAGTTTTTGCTGCTTCATCGGCATTTCAAGAACTACTTCATAGTTCAGGGTGTTTTTCAGAAACTTCACATTCGGAATATGAAATTCTTAGGGATAGATGTTATAAGTATAACTGGAGAAGTTATGCGAGATTTCAAAATACTGATTGCGGAGTTCGCTAAAGAGATGACGAGCTGCTGGTACATCTGCTGATGACGTCACGGAATATAAAAGATTCTCCGGTAACGACGGCGAAAGAATAACGTATAAATATCGAGGTTATAGTAGGAGTAGTCTCACTGAGAAGTCGAAGTGGAGCTGTGACAAAATTAGCTTCTTGAAAAGGAATTGTAGGGTTGTTTTTGCTAATAAATGGCAAAGGATTCAACACGGTATGTGTTAAACTATGAATTTGGATTCGAGAGTTTTTAAGATGCATAAACCTTTTTCTTCCTTAGATGAAATGCGGTTGGTTCATCTTTTCGATCGGGGTGTTTTCAAGAATCACGAAAAGTTGTGAATGCGAATTGTATTCGCCAAGATACGAATGAGGTTTAAGATAGACTCAAGTGGCAAACTTGAAGAATTGTTTAGTTTCATATGTTATAATCAACATTTTAATTCATTTTTTTTTTAATTGTCCAATGTTGATAGTCCCAATCGATAGTCCACAGTTAACAGTACAATAATTCATATATAATTTAATTTATAATATTCGAATTAATTAATACGTATCGTGACCCGTGTACATGTCTCAGACTCGATCACAACTCAAAGTATATATATTATTTGAGAATCAACCTCAACCCTGTATAGCTAACTCCCGCATTACTGCATATAGAGTGTCTATGGTTATTCCAAATAATATATATAGATGCGTCGATATGATATGTCAAAACCTTGTATACGTGTCCCGATATTTAAAGTGCGTAAAAATAAATAACAGAAATTAAATGACGATAAATTAAATGCGTAAAGTAAATAACAGAAATTAAATGACGATAAATAAAATTGCGATAATTAAATTGCGATAAATAAAATGTAATCAGTTAGCTAGGAACAGTTAGCTGGAACAGTTAGCGTGGATTCTTAACAAAATTTCAATTAGTTAATTCGTTTGTTTCTAACAAATTTTATTTTGTCCAATGTTTTCTTCATTATGCCACTTGTTGGATTCTGATAGGTCAAAATCCAAATATGAAATTGAACGAAAATGGATTCTGTGGTGAACGGATACGTATATCTATGGATACAAGTAGGATAGTGACTGACTGTTGAATCAGAGTCGAAGAATGTACCGTGTAGCTGATTAATGTGAAATCTAAATATTCCTCGGGTATTACCTACCCGTTAAAATATTTTCACCATTAACAGTTTGTACAAAAGAATTTTAATTACAATCTTTATGAAAATATATATTTGCATATATATTTTCTTCAGATGTAATCATGGATTTAATGAGTCAATAAGATATTAAACTCATTTGATTTACCATTAATACTAGATTACATAATCTCTAAAACTTTAAAAATTACATAATCGCCATGTCGAGCGAAGATAATCGATGTAGAACGATTCGTAGAACGATGATTATACTCGAGGTATAGTTTGTGACGTTTGGGTTTATGACGCGGTTGTGGTTTGGGGATGATAAGAGTACTGTCGACATTGATGATGGTGATGCTGTTGATGCTAATGATAATGCTGGTACCGAAGATTGTGATGTTGATGTTTCTGGCAATACTGGTTATGCTGCCGGTGCTACTGCTAATGTTGGTATCCTTCGCACAATGTTTTCCAAAATCTTTACGCGAGCGCGAAAATTCGTTAACTTCTGCTAGTACATCGGGATGATTGATGGTTGAAGCGAGCGGATGAATAAGATTCAAAATGTGGAATAGTATATAACCGTGACGAGCTATTTTAAAGAAATGAGAGAGAAAATGGTTTCTCGAACAGTTTTGCCGGTAAGTGCTTCAGGTTCATCGTCAAAAGAATAATTTGGTGGATGGAATGAATCTTCGACGTGAAATGATTTTCGGATATCGAATGATATTCTAGCTATATAGAATATCTATATATATAATGCTAAAGATTTCGTAGACTACAAAGGAACCTACGACATATGTCAGGCAAGTCTACAGATATGCTAAGATATGGATTATCAGATACGCTAAGATATGAATTTTGTCTATACACTATCGATGCACTAAATGCAGTAAGACGTGTCTAGACTTAAGAGTGATAAACAGGTAATTTTCTAAGGATGATAAGCAGGTGATTTCCGACTAGAAATGATAAGCAAAACTTTTGACTTATAGACACGGTCAAAGTCCAGACTCATTAATGTATCCTAACAACTACTAGTCAGACACACTAATGTAAGACCTGGTTCGCTAAGACCACGCTCTGATACCAACTGTAACAACCCGTCCTAATCCTCCTGGACGAAGTCATCAACATTTAGTTCCATTGCAATGATCGATTCCAAGATATGTCCTTAACATGAGCAAATGCACAGCGGAAGACTTAATTCGTACCTGAGAATAACATGCTTTAAAAAGTCAACATAAAGTTGGTGAGATATATAGGTTTGATGCTAGCAGCGTTATAACAATGGACCACAAGATTTCATATGTAAACATTTAAATAAAAATATTCTAAGTGGTTGAGCACTTGGTAACCATACTTAACATTTAATCACGTCGCATATTCCCTTTATTATGAAATCTTACTACACCGTACCAAGTGTAGTCACAAAACGAAGTACTGTGCAACCGTTGAATACTGGTCGTCCAGTCCGGTTGGGGTTGTCAGGCCCGATAGATCTATCAACAGGATTCGCGTTTACAATACCGCTGTAAATATTAGTTACCAAGCTACAGGGAAGTATGCCAGTGGTACAACTCAACGTCGAATATATTTTTCAGTTACTTGTGTCCATATCGTAAAACATAAAATACATGTATTCTCATCCCGAAATATTTAGAGTTTAAAAGTGGGACTATATACTCACCTAATGTATTTTGTAGTAAAAATACATATAACATCATTTAACATGAGCAAGGTTGGCCTTCGATTCACGAACCTATATCATATGGATATTTATTAATATCTATATCCGTATTCGAATAAGTATATATATTATTATTAGTGATATAGTTTTTGTATTAATAACTTTTATATATATAATATATATTTCATTAAATAATTTAATGTATTCGTTTTACATATAGAAATTTTAATATAATTAGGTTATGTATATTAAATATGTTTTTATATATATGTATATATAACATTTGCTTGTGAACCTAGTAATTTTTATAACACTTCAATGATACCAATAATTATAATTGTAATCATAAACATAATAATAATAAATGTTCTTGGTACATGTATTAATAATAATAATAATATAATAATAATAATAATAATATAATAATAATAATAAAAAGGATAGTAAACTACCTTATAATTGAGTTTTTAAAAAAATAATAGTCCACTGCAAGGATCAAGGATCGAACCTAGAACCGCTTGTTAAACCATAACACTCCTAAACCAACTGACCACATCTGTTTTTCTGTAATTATACCCAACTCAACTATATTTAACTGTTTATTTCCTGTTTCCATTTTTCTTTCATCTTCCCCAAAACAAATCGACCAGTTGTACATTAATCACTTTAAAATTTTGAATTGAACATGGATTTGAAACAAACGAACAATATAGCGATCATAATTATCAGTGAAATAAAGGTTAAAAAAAAAAATAAATGAAATAAAAAAAAAACTCGACTGCAGCGAAAAGAAAAAAAAAAAAATAACTAAATCTGTGATTTTGAGTTTAAGGCGGTTTTAGGCAACGATTATAACACAAGTTGTGTTGCAATTGACTCACCGAAACTTTTGAAAACGATAATTGAACTTGAATCATAACTATTAACTCGAATTCGTGGAAGAACAAACGTTTCTTTTTTTTTTTTTTACAAAATTAACTTTGATTCCAAAATTCAAATCAATAACAAGGAATTAAAAAATGAAAATTTGCAGAAAGTTTGATTGGAAGATTTGTAACATAACTGAAATTTTGGATTTTTAAAACTCGTTTAACTTCGATCCTTTTGCAAGAAGTGAAACGCGTACAGAGGTATCGAGCAAAAAAAAAAAATAAAAAAATATATCAGTTTTATTTCATCCTCCCTCCCCAAATGATATGTATCGAGGTTTGTTTTATAGATTAGATTGCCCAACAATTTCTCACGAGTATACAGGAAGGGAAAGATAACAAAACAGATTAAGACAAAAAAAATATATATATGTATATTCACGATATATATATCTGGGTAATTGAATTTTCAATAAAATATATAAATATAAATATAAATAATAATACATTTATTAATAATTCTATTAATAATAATTAAAAAAAAATACAGGAACATATAATAATACCATGGTAATACTAAGTAGAATACTAATAATATTTATGCTAATATAATAAATGATGATAATTATATTAATATTTATAATAACGATAATTAAATAGTTTTAATAATAATAACAATAATACTAATACTAGTATTATTAATAATAATAATATTGCTAATGATAATAATAGTAGTCATATAACATGATATAAAATTTATAATAATAATAGAAATAAAAATTTTATTAATGATACCAATAATAATTATATTAATTCTATAATAACTTATATATTAAATTCATATCTATAAAATGTATATTTACAATAATACTAATAACGTTTGTATTGATATTAGTATTAAAAGTGATTATTACTACAACATCTATATTTGTAATTAAATTGATATAATAATATTACATATTATTAGTTATACCATATAACTATATATTATATAAATACATATTTTGAGTATTAAATTTATAGTTAAATTAACAAATATTAATATACATATAATTACAATTATGTATAGTTATCATATAAATTATTTTTAATAATAACTTAATTGTTCTGTTTATTATTTTATTTTTATTTTTTAAAAAAAAATTTGATTAAAGTGTGTTTTATTAATTCAAAATATTATATATATACTTATATTTACATATGTATTTACATATATGTTATACCCAATTATTCGTGAATCGTTGAGCACGGTCAAAGGTAATTGGATACATGAACATAGTTTCAACTTTTCAAGACTCAATATTACAGATTTTGCTTATCATGTCGGAATCATATAAAGATTAGGGTTTAAATTTGGTCGGAAATTTCCTGGTCGTTACATAAGGTCACCAAATTCTTTGCATAAGGCCGGGGACGTGGAACCAAAAATAATATCATCAATGTAAATTTGAACCAAGATAATGTGACCGTGGTTTTTACGGATGAATAGAGTTGTATCAATCATTCCACGAGAGAAGCCATTGTCCAGTAAATACTTTGTTAAGGTCTCGTACCATGCACGCGGTGCTTGCTTCAGACCGTATAAAGCTTTATCCAAGTAGTAAATGTGGTTTGGATGAATGGGATCGACAAAGCCTTCTGGTTGATCAACATAGACTTCCTCTTGAAGATAACCATTCAGAAAAGCAGTTTTGACATCCATTTGAAACACCGTGAACTTCATATGAGAAGCAAATGCAAGGAAAAGACGAATTGCCTCAATCCTAGCAACCGGAGGAAACGTTTCGTCGTAATCAATGCCCTCTTGTTGTCAATATCCTTTGGCCACAAGACGTGCCTTATTTTGAACCAAATTCCATCAGAATCCTTCTTGTTCTTGAAAATCCACTTAACCCCTATTGGTCGTTGACCCGTTGGTCTTGGAACTAATCGCCATACTTTCAATCGTTCAAATTGATTGATCTCGTCTTGCATTGCAACTACCCAGTATGGATCTAGTAAAGCTTGAGCAACCGTTGTTGGTTCAATCTTACTAAGAAAGGCTGTGAATAGACACATATTTTGAGTAGCCCTTCGAGTTGAAACTGGAGCAGATGCGTCACCAATAATAAGATCTATTGGATGACTTTTAGTCCATCGGGTGTGTGGAAGAGGTTGTACATTAATTGTATCCATCAGAACATCAACCGTTGTTGACGTTGAGCGTTGATCTGCTTGATCTGATGTAACATTATCTAATGGATTCAATAGAATAACTGGAGAAACAGCTGGAGTTGTATCAAATGATGAATCTTGATTTTGTTCAAGATTATCAGTAACAGGAGGTTGGAGGGAGGATGAAAAAGCAACAGGTGAATCAGTTGGTGTTGAATCTTCATCAAAAAAACTTTGAAGAGTCTCCACGGTAGTTGACTGTGATGGTGTAACTGGTACGGCTTGAACATTTGAATCCCTTTGAGGAGTATAAAGACTATCAAACAAGATATCCAGTTCCTCTGATGTAACCGTAGGAACACCCTTCTTTGAGAAAATCGAGTTTTGCACGGAAGAAGTAGTAGCCAGGTTAGGATCGGGTTTTGAACTGAGTTGTTCAAAAGCCATTCCCAAAAATTCATCGAACTTGACGTTAATGCTCTCTTTAATCATCTTTGTCCGCTTATGATAAACACGATAAGCAACTTTGTTCGAGGAATAACCAAGAAATATGGCCTGATCGCCATGAGGATCAAACTTTCCGAGGCTGTCAAAATCGTTAAGCACATAGCATATACAACCAAAAACACGGAAATATTTGACATTCGGGCGTCTACCATATAATAACTCATATGGAGTTTTATCAAAACGTTTGTTTACAATACAACAATTTTGGGTATAGCATGCAGTTGAAATGGCCACCCCCCACATTTTTGGAGGTAATTTGGAGTAGGCAAGCATCGTTCGTGCTGCTTCGCACAACGTACGATTACGTCGTTCGACTACTCCATTTTGTTGGGGGGTCCGAGCAGCAGAGAACTGATGTTCAATGCCTTGGTCTTTCAAATAACTATCAAGCGGGTCATTCTTAAATTCCGTCCCATTATCAGTTCTGATGCTCTTAACATGTTTGTTAAAAGAGCGTTGAATCTTTTTAATGAACTCAATGATAATGGCGGGGGTTTCTGACTTAGTTCGCAAAAGAAAAATCCATGTAAACTGGGTATAGTCATCAACAATGACAAGCACATGTTTCTTGCCACCGAGGCTAGAAATACGCATGGGTCCACATAAGTCCATATGCAATAATTGCAAAGACGATGAAGTACTGGGATTTTGCTTAAGTGGATGATTAGTCCGTTTCAGCTTACCCATCGCACATGATGGACACACATGATGCTTATCATATTGAAAGGTTGGAATACCATCAACTAAATCTTTAGAGACTAGTCGATTGATACCCTTGTAATTCAGGTGTGACATCCGATGATGCCATAACCATGAATTTTCTTAGGTAGAACGAGTGGCCAAACACATGGTTGCATGTGATGGTGCATCATTGAGGTCAAAAGTATATAGTGAAGCACAACGTTTACCAACAAGAAGATCATTCCCTTCGGTGGATTGCACCGAGCATTGTCGACGTTCAAACAAAACTTTGAGATCTCCATCGCAGAATTGGCTCACACTAAATAAACTGCACCCCAAACCCTCAACATATGAAACCCGTTTGATTGTTATGCCATTTTGCACAAAATCTCAGTAACCCATTATTGTTGCAATCTCATCGTTTCCGAATGTAACCGTTCCTAGGAATTTGTCAATGAAGTTGACAAGCAAGGATTTATCGCCCGTCATGTGTCGAGAACAACTGGAATCGATATACCAAACACAGACGTCGAAACCCTGTAAATGTGAATTTCCTAGAGTTTAGGTACCCAAAGTTTCTTGGGTCCTTTTCGGTTAGTACCAGCAATAAACTTTGGATTAACAACAAACTTTGGATCAAAGATGAAATAATCACGTAAAGCATCATGCAGTTTAGACAATAAAGCATCATTTAAAACCACATTACATGAAGCATCATACGCAATATCAATCTTTACATCGTTATCAGAAGTCTTAACACACAATTTATTCCAAGTAAATGTTTTGTTCACAGACGAAAATTGAAAAACATGAGATGATTTTCTAGGCCGACTAGCAGATTGCATTGGTTTGGTTACTACTTTCTTAGTCGTGGACTTAGAAACCCATACAGATTTGTAATTCAAGTTTGGATTATGACCTGTAACACGAAAAACACCTTTGTTAGTTAGACGTCCAAACTTTTCAGTTGACACATGAGATGACTGATTTTGCAGAATTTCCAATTTGAATGTACGTTCTTTTGCATCATACTCACTTAAATCAGGTTTAGAACTTGTGTGTGTTGTGGACTTAACTGATTTCTTTAAAAGACTCACTTTTGAAGTTTTTGTCATAGGAATCATAGGAATATTTTCAGTTAACACAGAACCATTTGGAGAATGAACCTTTTTAACAATATATTGAGTTGTAGAAACAAATTTCGAACCATGATTGCCAAATTGAGAACATAGAGGATTTTTAAGAATAGTAATGGGTTTTACATCCTTAGATGTTGTTGTTCCCTTCCCATTCTTAGTAATCCCACCAGTACATTCAAGCACATTGGTTGCAACATTAGACGTTTGCTTAAGTGTGTTAGCCTGTTTCAGTTGAATTATCTTTTGTTTTAAGCTTTTAATCTCAAGACATAATTCTTCAGCAGAAACTATCACTTCACCCTCCTTAAAAGCATAAGTACATTCTTTCTTAGGCAGTGAAGGCAATTTATCACACAAAGCAAGCATTTGTTCTAATGATTGGCACTTAAGTTGCAAGTCAATATTCTCCTGTTCAAGTTGAGCTACTATACGATTCAAATCATGTACAGTAGGCAAATGCAAGTAATAATCATGCAAAGGATCAAGTTGACTTTCAAAATCTATCAAAGGATCAATGTTCGGTTCATCCTGAGGTTCTACTTTTTCATCTAAAGAATTTTGACCAAGAGAATCTGTCTCAAAGAAGACAGTTAGTTCATGTGCTAGGTCTTCACGGAAAACATCATCTGGACATGCAGGTAAAGTTGGTATAATTGGTTTCACATCAAAAATTGGTTCATCAAACACCTCATCTATTGCAGTAATGCTAGAACTAGGTTTGTTAAACACTTCATTCTCAAGCATTAAAATGTATTTCTCTAGCATGAGTGTTGGGATATAAACCAGTCTATGCTTAGGCACATAATCTTCACGTTGCATGTTCTTTTCAGTTTCAACAAGATTTTTCAAGAAATCAGGATTCGACTTACCTATATTAGCATTGATTTTTTCATACATTAAGCTAATTTGATGGTATTTTCTAGATTTACGATTCACAATAATATCATCAAAATCAGCATCAGAAGCATGTACAAAATGCGATGGTAAACCGGCTTGAAAATAATCAGAATGATATAATCCTGGAATCTTTTTGGAAGCATCTTCCAAAATTTTTGGATCTTCATAACCCAACCCCCACTTTTCACCATGAATCGTTTTTGGTCTATTCATGAAAATCGTTTGTTTTGAAAGTTCCATATCCATGATAGCTTTGGATTGCTCTGTTCGATAGAGTTTTTCCTCATATCGAGCAAGTTGTGCTTTCATTTGAAAAGATTCTTTTGACAATAAAGAAATTTCAGTGTTCTTTTCAATTATGGTGTTTTCCAATTGAACGATTTTCTTGTTTAGTTTTGAAAGTATGGGTTCATGTTGGTTTTTCAAATCAGAAAGATCTTTTTCTAAAAATTGAACTTTTTCTGCAAGTCGTTCCGATTTTAAACGATAATCAGTTCTTTCAACTTTAATAGGATGAATTGTCTTTTTCAGATCTTCCAACTCAGTTTCCGTAGAGTTGAGTTGGAGAGTCAATCGTTGCACATCCATTTGCAATTTGGATGAGGAAGGTCTGGTCTCATTCATTTTGATTTTATCTTTTAAAACCTTATTTTCAGATTTTAAGCCTTTGACTTCTTTTGACATTGAGACCAGATTCTTCATCAAGACATTTTGCATTTTTATAAAATCAGGTGAGATTTCAGTTGATTGTACCTCATCATCATCGGATGTTGAGTCAGAATTCTCCATTGCTTCCTTAGCTTTGATGAGCTTTGTCACCTTGCAAACATTTGCATGTTCCACCTCTGAATCTGAATCGTCAGTCCAGTTAAACCAAGTATCATCAACCGCTTTTAGCTCTCCCCCAGTTTCCACAATCTTAGCCATCAACATTTTCTTCTTGTAGTAAGCTGCGTCCTTCTTCTTAGGCATCTTGCACTCACGAGAGTAATGACCAGCTTTGCCACAATTGAAACAAATTGAATCTTCCTTCGTGGAATCATCAGCACGTTGTTGTTTAGATTGATCAGCTTTCTTGTAGTACGAGGAAGATGACGAGTTTTTGCGTTGATTGCTTGATTTGCCTTTAAACTTGTGTTTGTTTAAGGCTTTTGTGAACATGGCTGCCATCTTGACTAATTCAAGGTGAGAATCATCAACATCAGAAAGATTCAAATCTTCTGAATCAGTTGTTTCTTCAACAAGCACTTTCTTGGACAAGCTTTTGGAAGACGTAAACGATTTGCTCCACTTTTTGGCAATTAGGGCAAGTGGATCGCCCGGAGAAGACTCTTTCCTTCCTTCTTGAAGTTTAGACACTTCAGGTTGGTAATGCATAAGAACTCCAACAAGCTCATGAATAGTCAACTTGTCAATCTCTTTAGTAGATCGAACAATGGATCCATAAGGAAGCCAATCAGCATTGAGCTTTTTGAGAAACTTCATGTTGACTTCAGCATTTACTTTTATGATCTTGCACCTTTTCAACTCATTGAGAACACCATTGAAACGACGATAGGTATCCTTGAGTGGTTCATCAGTTTCCTGCTTGAAATCTTCATAGAATCCCAGAGCCTTATTCAATTTAGTAACTTTTGACATGTCATAACCTTCTTGCTGTCGTTTGATCTCATCCCATATATCTTTTGCTGTTGTGTTGCTATCAACATTTTCAAACAATTCATATGGGATAGCTTGCATAACAATATTCTTTGCCTCTATGTCACCCTGAGCTCTCTCACGCTTATCACCAGAAAGTTCATAGACTAGAATTGGCATACCAGTATTCGGATGATAATCAACAACTGGACCATCTCTCAGTGAAGCCCAAATGTACTTTGCTTTCTCACCCTTATAGTCTATGTACTGAGTGATACGGTGAAGCCACTGAGTGTACTTGCCATCAAACAATACTGGAGGACGGGAATCTGATCCAATGATCAAAGTATCTTGAGTAGACATCTTGAAAATGAGGTAGATTCGGTAAAGATTCTGTATTACACAAATCTAAGATGAAAAATCACAACAATCTGATCAGAATGTCAGATTCTGTATCAGATTCGGTACTGTAGCAGATTCGGTAAAGATTCTGTATATCAGATTCTGTATAAGAAACTGATCAGAAATACAAGTGACACACCCAGATTCAGTATAGATTCGGTAATCACAAGAATTGTAGCCTGTAACCACTTAAAACAATGGATTAAGTGATACAAAAACTCAGATTCTGTATCTGACTCGGTAGTCAGATTCTGTATGAATTTAAAGTTCAAACTCAATTCAATCCTTTTGAATTAGATTCTGTAACCTTGCTGCACAAGGAAACAAGTTAGTATCACACAAAATATCAAAGATACCGAAAGTATAGGATACCGAATATCAACAGTAGCAGTTGACAATACCGAGTCTAAGTTTAAAACATAGAAATATGACAGAATCCTTTCTCAAACCACACCAATTAGCTGCGTATAATCAAACCGAATGTGATAGAATCACAATCACACCACAATCTGCAACACTTAAGATGAATTTAATTAATGAAGCAAACTCGGTATGACAGTTACGATACCGAGTGTTGATCAAATCTTCAAAACTTGATGAATTGAAGAAATTGAACCGTCAGAAATGTGATTTAACACCTCATGAACACAACTGAATCCTTAAATCTTCACAAAAATCCAGAATCAAGCATCAATTAAGCAATACCGAGAGTTTTAGCCACAATCTCTAAAAATCAACTTGATTCTCCATAGTTGAAGTTAAAAAGCTGTAATGATGATCGAAACTCTTTCTAAAAGACCTAATGCACCTTCGCTGAACTTATCACAAGAATCTGAACGTCAGATTATCAAATTCGATAATACCGAATGTGATTCAAAATACCGAGAGTATTCAGATTCTGTAATCTACAATCTCTGGATCGATATAGTGATGTAGAATTACTTCCTGGAAGCTCTTATACCAAATGATAGGTCAGATCATGTTGAGATTGAGAGAAATGATAAGATAAAGTGAGAATCGGTATGTAAGAATGAGACTCGGTATTAGAGAGAATCGGTAAAATTACATTCCACAGCTTCTAGAACTCGGTTACAATGCAATGGCTATCTAATTAGGACTACTTAGGTTCCTTATATAGCCCTCTTCTAAGGAACCTTCATTTAAGCTTATTTCACATTAACACTATACAACTTCGGGGTCCTAACACTAAGCAGTCATCTTCTTCCGTGAATAATTCTAATACTCTGAAGAAGTCGATTCTGACGGAAACGATGGATGGCCTTAATGGTTTATTTGATATTATATATTTACAAGGACCGATTTCAGTTGTCAATGCCGCTGGAAGTTCCTGTTCAATATTTATCTTTAGACACTCCCTTAAGTCTAATACTCTAATCAAAGGAGAATCATCAACTCCAAATGGAACGACGAATGCTTCTAACTTTGAACCTATTGATGAACCTAGTTCATCACTCCCCGCGACTCACAATAACATTCCTGAAGGAAATCATCCGAGTCTTCTAATTTCGTTCATAAAGGACGCAATTCTACATCATCATATATAGATCATTCTCTTGCATCTGATACAATTCGTCCACTTCCACATGAGGTAAAATGGACGAAAGATCATCACGTGTCTCAAATCATTGGTGATCATGAGACATCTGTGCAAACAAGAAGGGCCACAAGGAACGAATGTCTGTATGCAACTTTTTTAAGTTTGATTAAATCGACATCGATGGTACTTGCTTTACTAGACCCACGCTGGGTAAGGACGATGCAAGAGGAAATCTCTCAGTTTAACTGGGTTTTAGTTCTAAAATTTGATGGACAAAAGCCCATTGGAATGAAGTGGATTTTCAAGAATAAGAAGGATTTTGAAGGAATTGTCATGCGAAACAAAACACGCTTGGTGGCTAAAGGCTATAGATAACAAGAAGGCATAGACTATGATGAAACCTTCGCACCGGTAGCTAGAATCGAAGCAATTCGAACTGTTTCTATCATATGTCGCACATAAGAAGTTCACAGTGTACCAAATGGATGTCAAAATGGCATTTCTCAATGGTTTTCTTCAAGAGGAGGTTTATGTTGAGCAACCTGAAGGTTTTGTAAATCCCTTAAGCTCGAACCACGTGTACTTTATGAAAAAGGCTTTCTATGGTCTCAAAACACCTATGAGAGCATGGTAAGAGACTTTAACAAAGTACTTGATCAAGAATGATTCTCTTGTGTAACAACTGACACGAATATGTTCACCAAGAAATAAAAGGAACAAATTATCCTAATACAGATATATGTTGATTACATCATCTTGGTTTCACATCCCCCTCCCTATGCAAAACATTTTCTTAAATCATGAAAGAGAAGTTTGAGATGAGTATGTTAGAAGACCTCCATTTCTTCTTGTGGTAGCAAGTTAAACAACTTTCAAACGACATTTCATCTGTCAGATAAAATACATTAATGATATTCTCAAACATTTTAAAATGACTAAACTGAAAACGATGTCAACCCCGTGAGGAGTCTTTTAGATGCTGACGAAGATGGGGAACCCTTAGTTTTAACACAGCACAAAAGTATGGTTGGGTCCCTCATGTATCTGACTGCAAGTCAGCATGATATTACTTTAGCAGTACTAGGTTTCATTCGAACCCGAAAAAGTCTCATTCGAAAGCTGTACTCAGGATTTTCCAATATCTGAAGGGTACACGGAACATTGATATCTGGTATCCTCAAGGATCCAAATTCAACCTGACTACATAAACTGATGCAGATCACGGTGAATTTCATGTTAATCTCAAGAGCATATATGGTAGTTTCCAAATATTGAGAAACAGGTTGGTCGGTTAGTCTTCCAAAAAACAAAACTGTGTCTCATTATCAATAGCTGAGTCATAGTATATTTCTGCTGCTCACTGCTGTTCACAAGTTTTGTGAATGCAAACCCAACTGCTAGACTACGGATTTAGTGTGACTAAAACTCAGAATTATTGTGATTCCCAAAGTGCAATAGCCATAATTAGCAACTTGGTTCAACATTTGAAGACTAAACACATAGATATTAGGTATCATTTCATCAAGGACAATATAGAAAAGGAGACCTAGTACTATAATTTGTGCCTACAAAACTTCAGTTAGCAGACTTGTTAACTAAGCCTTTAGGCGAAGCTCATTTTAAGTTTCTTGTTGAAAAGCTAGGCATGATAGAATGTAGTGCTTAATTCCTTCACCATGTTAGACTTACAGATTGGTAGCTAGTGCTTAGGGGACATTAGGGGGAGCAAATACCTTATCTTTTTAGATGAGGTTATACTTTACTTTAAAGAGAACTTCTATAATATTATCTATTCAGAGATTAATTGGTCGGGACTTTGGAAGGAGTAATTGACAATTCGGGGATTAATTGCATTGTATTTTATACATTTAAATTTTAAAATTATATGTGTAAATATAGAAGAACACCATAAACATAAAGGTTAACTTTAACATAATTGTCTAAAACTATTTATTTTTGTTTAAAAACTCTAAAGTTCTAGTTTAAATTCATGTTAAAATGTTTACTAACTTTGATTTTGACCGACTTTGATTACCAACTTCGATTTTGACTAGTCAATCTACGTAGGCAGTTTAATTAAATAGATTTTTAAAAATTGAAACGGATTGCTCTCAAAAATGAGTAATATGGGATTAATCAGAGAGTAATTGAGTTTTGTTACAACAATGGCTCTAAATACACATTAGAAAATTTTTTATATTTTTTTATCTTGTGTTGTTACTTTGATTTTTTAATTTTTTTTATTTTTTGGACAAAAATAACGAAAACTATATAGATGACCCTTTCATCGGAAAATGAAGATTCTAACAGAAACGTAAAATGAAAGTAAATCGGACGGGCTTGATGTGCTACTTAGGATACAACCAAAATGGACGGT
Organism: Rutidosis leptorrhynchoides; assembly: GCF_046630445.1. Taxonomy (NCBI): domain Eukaryota; kingdom Viridiplantae; phylum Streptophyta; class Magnoliopsida; order Asterales; family Asteraceae; genus Rutidosis; species Rutidosis leptorrhynchoides. The sequence continues at coordinate 159,983,422 of NC_092343.1, read as the reverse complement.
TTTGTTCAGTTGATCAAAGTAGCACACAGTGGTTTTGTTTATTTATATTGTGCGGGGCCTAAATTTACTTTTATTTTCTAAGGTGTAGAAGGTGTAAGTTAACCTAGTGTCGTATTTTTGAATGGATTAACGAATTGAAAATCAAGTGGATAATTATCTTTTATTTAAATTATCTAGATAAAGGATAGTAGTTGGTTTAAGCTAAAAGTCCTAAGTGCGGAAAAGTAAACAAGTGGAAGGATATCCGGAGTATGAAGATCAGGGATATGTTGACCAAGATATTAGTTATGGGTTAGGAAAAGGTAATCATGCTTATGTTAAGGCTATGCTTGGAATGATGTAGATCTAGTTGAATGAGAAAATTACACAGACCTACTTGTCTCTGAACTCTCGGAGTTCTCTTTGAGCAGTGAAAAGTATGTCACTTGATTGTATAATTGAAAGGTAGCTATACCTCGGAGGTTATCCTCAGTAAAGTACTAGGTTTATTAGTGAGTTGAGGTATAATCCTAACCCTCGTTATCAGTTTCGTTAATTGAATAACAATGTGCCGTGTTGATTGAACACTGATCACAAACGGAAGGAGTCCGTCGATTTAAGTTGGCAAAACCTTAAATGAAAACTAACAACCATTTCATTATACTAATGAGATCATATCAGTTCAAGTATTATACAGCATTACAAATGATATACTGAAAGTAAAGCATATAGAAACCTAATAAATACCTATACAGTTGACATGACTTAATCCTAAGGCAACAATCAAACAAGAACATGCAATAGGCTTGGGTCATACAGTGAAGGCACTAACTAGATCTTAAAAGCTCCTAAGAAGTCTCTTCGGAACAGTCAATAGGCATACTAGGTTATTCATGTCTCAATTCGTAAGTTCCGTGTCCTAAAAGCGCATTAAATGCCTCTCGGGAACACCGACCTTACCGAGTTCATAGAATCTTCAGATATAGTATAACCAGGGGTCTTAATCCTATGAAGTAGCTAAGTTCATATAGGTGGACAAATCCTGATCACAACCTAGGTTGGTCAATCCTTAAGATGCTAGCATACAAATCTATCAAACTTACTAGTTCAGTATTACCACAGTAATCGTACTTAATTAACATAATTACACTAACCCAAACTTCTATCATGGCAACATACAGATTAATTAAGTTATCATGGTAATATCGGAACGCGTTATTAAACATAAAAAGTAAGAACACAGGTTTAATACAAAAGACAAGCGTTTCGGATGAAAATCTGAAAAGGCTGAAGAAATCTGCCCGAGATCGCAGGGACTTGCCGGGATATCCTCCGAAAAATAAAAGCTAAGCTAACTACTACTAAAAACTAACTAAGAGCTTGAAAATATAAAGTGAATTACAAATTAAGTGTGTGTTGAAATGGATGGAGAGAGCCCTTTAAATAGACTTGATTTTTGCCAGCAAACGGCTGGCATGTCGTTTGGCAAGCCGTTTGCTAGGCCCGTTTGCTTGGTTTGCCCGTTTAAGGTGCCCGTTTGATCAGGCCGTGTGGCAGGCCGTTTGATATACAGGCAAGAAGTTTGGCAGGCCGTTTAGGTTGCCTGGTCAGCTGAAATTCACTGGATGGTAACTTGATTTCTTGTCTTTCACCGTTTTCGCTCTAGAATCTTCGTTTTAGCTCCGTTTTACTTGATTCTTTTTGTATTGTCTTCGTAATTACTTAATCTACAAAATCAACCGAAAAAGCGATAATTTTTCCGAAAAAGTTTGAATCTTTATTGTTTTAGGGCTTAATATCGGGGGTAAAAACGTGACTTTTTCACCGATATCAAGGCTAGTTTACGTAACAAGTCGACTTTAACTCCAACCGACGGAAGGCGTAAAACTGAAACCAAATACGTCGGTATCAAAATTAGACAAGTAACAAATACATGAGGAACAAACCTACTAAAGCCAACATCTAGGAAACTAAACAGGAAGCAAGTGAATCAATAATTTAAATTAAATTTTCCTTGCAATATTTCTTTCCACGTTGAAAGAAGTCCGCTCCGACAATTCCCGAGTGTGCCCTAAATAAAAAAAGAGAGCGTAGATGTAAACATTTTGGGAGGTCCAGAGGAATGAATGGCGCAAAGATTCATCCCTAATTGTGAACATCTATCGGTAACTTTCTACATCTTTATTCAACTTCCTTTTATTCTTTCATTAATTCTTATAATTTTATACTTCAGGTCATACATTCTTTGTTCCTGCTTAACTCTGATTTTGAAAATTAACCACCAAGTATCACAATCATATAAGCTATTGAGATTCCACTCTAAAACCAATTGGTGATAGAGGGAGTAGCCCACTATCTTATATATTGCCCTTGGAATTTATCTCCCACCTATGTGGGATTGGGTTTGCACCCCAACAATAGGAGTACTTCAAGGTTTTCACATGATTTTACATTTTCAGATGTTTAATGTCTACAGTAATTATATAGTATGAGCGGGTTAGATTACTAGTCAAAACATAGCAGAAATATCAGTTCTTTTGAGTTTAGTCTACAATGAACTTAGAAGGCTATAGAGCAATAACTATAAATATAGATTTGTGTACACATTTTTTTTTATTGAAACACAATAGTGTAGCCTGTAGGGGTAGTAAAGTGCTACAAAGAGAATGTGGTTTTGCACCCTCTATTTATAAGTTTCATGTGTTTGTTTTGTTAAATGTTTTTTGTTGCAATTTTCTCATGTTACGGACAACTGTATTTACATTTAGAAAATTTTCAAGTGTATCAGCAATGTCAAGTTGTTCCATGTATTTTGATGAGTTTGGTTTTCTTCTCACTGTTGGATTTTTTAAATTGTATTTCACTATTTGTGTCCTGCTTGGTTGTCTTTCAAAAACTCATTATTATATTTCTTGAATTGTCTTATAGATAATCATAAGAGGAGGTTTGTAACATGTGATGAAGAGGATAGAATCAGTAAATTTCAAGACAACTTGACAAACTTGAGTTTAGAGCGACTACCCATTCAATTTGATGTAACAACAACAACAACAACAACAACAACAACAACAAAACCCAATACCACATGAGTGGTGTATGGGGGAGGTGAGATGTAGACAATCCTTCCCCTATCCGAGAAATAAAGACAAGTCATTTCTCCACCCAGAGTGAAACACTCTCAAGAGTAGAGAAAGTCATCCCTCTCTTTTTTCGACGGATAAAGAGATTGCTTCCGAGAGGACCTCCGGCCTTTAAGTAGGAAAAAGTTTTTTTTTTTAAAAAATAAATTAAAAATACAAAAAATAAATAATAATAATAGACGCCATGAAAATGGTAGAATCAAAATTTCCATGGGTTTTAAATCCTGCCTGGAATTTAATTTAGGATCTAAGAGTCAGTCAAGTCGCCAATAAATCGACGATTGTTGTCGACTCAATAGAGCCGTATTCAATTTGATGTAAGGACTAGCATTTTATCAACAAACTGGAGGTACAAATGGGGTCTTTGACTACCTATTCAAGTTGATGTAAGGACTAGCATTTTATCAACAAACTGGAGGTACAAATGGGGTCTTTGGTTCTTGATAAGAATTTTTCTGAAAAGTTTGCCAAAAATGGTTCTTGATAAGGATCACAAACCAACTCTTCAACTATCTAACCGGTCCTATCTTGAAGGTGATTCTCTACATACCAAAGATATATCTTGATAGCTTCCAAGAAATCAATCAATGGATTTTTTCGTTTTCAAAAGGCAATGTTCGGGAACTCATCCTTTCTAATTCAAACAAATGTTATCGACTACCATCTTGTTTGTTTCATTGTCTAGAATTGAGAAAATTACAACTTCAAAACTGCATCTTTAAGCCGCCAATAGCGTTTCCAGGATTTCTTTATCTCGAAGATCTCCTCCTCATAAATATTAAATTTGGGGACAACTCAAGTGATAGGAATTCGGTAGGCCCCAACAAGACAAATGATTGATCACTAACCCACAAATGAAAAACGAATAATTAAAGCATAACGATAATAAAGTACAAACGACATGGGTATTTAACGTGGTTATATCCCAACTCCAAAACACGGAGAAGAGTTTACTCCACGGGCGCAAACCAGAGATTTTCTTATATAATTGTGCACACAATTACAATGAAGCTAGGGGTTACAATTTATAGGAAGAGTTAAACTTGTCCACCAAGTTTAACTTGTCCTTCACGCAAAAGACATTCCATAAATATCTATTACTTGCTCCATACGCTATTCCTACTAGAAGATTTAATTAAGGCAAGAGAATCAATACGACTTCTTCACCAAGTCAAACTCCCTACAACTTGTTCACCAAGTCAGGCTCTCTACGACTTGTTCATCAAGTCAAGCCTTGTTCCTTTGATCAAATTCTTCACACCTTCAACAATCTTCTACTTGAAGACTTTTAGCAAACTCTTCACTACTCAACAATCTCCCACTTGAAAATTTTGAACAAACCCGAATATCAATCTCCATTCCATCTAAGAAAGTTAAACCACCATTATACCGCCAAACTCCATTTGGGACACATACACTCATCACATACGTCGAATGAGTAGACTTTTGATACAATGTCTTTAACACTACTTGTCGGAACTAGAAATCAATAACCGCCTCAACTGTCAATGTTGTTCAAACACCCATAGCAACTCTCGATCTCCTTTCAGCTACGACTTTTGATATCACCGGAATCAAACATCCGGGTCACGCCGCTCTTCCACACTAGAGGGAAGGAAGTCTTTGGACACCAAAACAACTAAGCTTCAACCCGATCTCTATTTACTAACTTGGGCCATCTCGGTTTCTTGCACCACCATCTTCTTACCGGAAGATCATCTTTTTACCCGAAGATCAATTGAAGTATGCAACTCTTCAATTATAGGATTCTTCATGAGACTACACCGCCTCACCGATCACTCTAGGCATGTCCAATCCCGAACACACATGTCAATGATCACCCTCGTACAGGATTTCACCGTCTATCTATGATTTTCCTTCCCAGCAATCAGAAAATCCAACAGACGCCCTCGTAGACTCTTCATCAAGGCTCCAGTGAGAACGCAAAACCTTAAAATCTATACCTTTGAACTTCTAACGCTTTTGCGCTGGTACACTGACCCATCTCATAGCTATGAATTTCACAAACCCCATCTTCTCATCCCAAGCACGCTCCCACTGTACGAGTAAGAAATAAAATCGTGGCTATTCGAGAATAATCTGGTTCGTTCCACCAGTCAGTTGCAAATCTCTTTGCCATTCGAGGGTATGTTTGCAGCATACAAGTACCCTAGTGTTATACGCACTAATCATGTGAATACCAGAGACCCAACGTTGCATAACCGTCTCCATAACTCCCATTAGTCGTCAAACTCCCACTAGCTCGATACTTCTGTCGATTACCAAACTCCTATCGAGTTTCCGACACCCTCTAGAAAGCTCAAGTTCCAGGACTTACAAGATTATCCACTTCTACCATCACCTAAAGATTCCTAATTGGTCACCCCGAAGAAAACCGCTCGCTTTGGTGTACTAATGTCAACCAAACCCAAAACGCTAGTCGAACTCGTCATATCTGAAAACTTCAAATCAATTTCTTCAGTGAGAGAAGCTCTAACCCTGCCCACATATTCCATATACTATAGAATATTCGACTAAATACATTAGTCGACCTGTTAAATAATCTGATGTTGGACTTTGATTTGCAATCCATTAAACCTCCCCTCAAACATAAGTTCAACTATGCCTTCCCTCTAATGATAGTCCAGATCTAAGCTGACTGGGACCACATCAAGACGACTTACGGTACAAGGCTCCAAGATTGACTCATCCATTGAGGGTGCGCAATTACATACACCAAGTATGGGGTGCACCAACCGTCGACATGCTGCAAATGTCACGTTGCGCTATCCACACATCCAAACTACAACCTGCGAGTATCCAACCTTCTGGATAACTCCTACTTTCGATTTGTCCCACTGTTTGCTACATTATCGCCAAAGCTAGAGAGAAACCACCTTTTAAGCACACACGTGTTTCTACCCCATGTATGACTTTGGTTTGCACCATAACAAACCTCCCCGCAAACTCAAGTCCATATGGGCCTCCCTTCCAACGATAGTTCGGACCCAACCTTTTACCGCCGCCAAACAGAACTCTCAAACTGTCTGTGTGCGGACCAGTGAGATTTCGATACAAGACTTCAGGATCAACTCAACATTACCAAGGGAATGCACGCACGCTGAGAGATGCGCCCGTGGCGCCGTCCATCACATTCGGAATATATTTTGGCTCCAGTAACAAAGCTACATCTCTGAAAAATCACAGCCTTTATCGCCCGAGGATTCGCAATACAAATCGTCTTGCCACTCGCAACATCAAAATCGGAACTCTCTCCTGCCGCAACTTAAAAAATCGTATCTCAAGATCCAACGGTCCGATCATCACCAACATTTTACCACTCTTAGGTCAGTACTTCTAGAACCTACAGTACAAGTTTCACGTCGATCCAACGGTAGAAGAACCCTCTATAATTTTTCTCTCACTGCAGCTCCAAACCTGAACAACTACAACTTCGAAAAACCATAACTCCAGATCTAACGGTCTGATTACTGTCAAATTTTGACCACGACTAGAACTATACGTTTTTTACTTAAATTTATATTTTCAAGGCGATCCGACGGTTAACGAACTCGTAATGATTTTTCTTCTCTAACAGCTCCAAATCCTAATAGTTTAAACCTGAATGGAAGCAGCTTCGAAAAACTATATCTCGAGATCTAACTGTTCGATCTTTCTCAAATTTTTACGGCCACTAGAACTACGTATCTAGAACCTTCGATAAAAACTTCAAACCAATCCAACGGTTAACGAACCTGTTACGATTTTTCTCCTCCATCTGTGCAGTAGAATCCGAATTTTGAAAGTTCATCATTCCCTTGAACGGGACCGCAAGGAATGAAAACTTAGATCTGATACCCGGATCTTCCTGAAAATCTCTCAGCAACAAGACCCATCGATCCGATCATCGACCCCATTGACTGATCTCATGATCATGATACATGTTGCATCACATCATATGCCCGTCGTTCGTTCACCATACTTTCAATTCGCCATTGTGTCTATACTCGAACCTTGAGCTCTGATACCACTTGATAGAAATTCGGTAGGCCCCAACAAGACAAGTGATTGATCATAATCACTAACCCACAAATGACAAATGAATAATTAAAGCATAACGATAAATAAAGTACAAACGACACGGGTATTTAACGTGGTTATATCCCAACTCTAAAACACGGAGAATGGTTTACTCCACGGGCGCAAATCAGAGATTTTCTTATATTATTGTGCACACAATTACAATGAGGCTAGGGGTTACAATTTATAGGAAGAGTTAAACTTGTCCACCAAGTTAAACTTATCCTTCAAGCAAAAGACATTCCATAAATATCTATTACTTGCTCCATACTCCATTCCTACTAGAAGATTTAATTAAGGCAAGAGAATCTCTACGACTTCTTCACCTAGTCAAGCTCCATACAACTTGTTCACCAAGTCAAGTTCTCTACGACTTGTTCATTAAGTCAAGCCTTGTTCCTTTGATCAAATTCTTCACATCTTCAACATTATGTACAACTGTCATAGAATTACCAGAGCTTAAGAAGTTGCACATGATTTTATGCATCAATGTTCAAAATTTCAACATTAAGGCTACAAAGATGCAAACTTTACTTCTTAATTGTTCCCCCGATGCCTTGTTTCTCGCATTATTGCATGATCGATGTCTTACTAGACTTGGTTTAGCTTTCAACCAATCCATTTTAGGTGATGAAAAAATGAATTATGCAACGAGTTTAATTAACTTGCCCAATCTTGTGTATTTCACCATGGATGATTTTTTTCTTAAGGTATGATTTGAACTTTAAATTGTAATGTTTAATACCGTTCTCTATCACCACCGCACTTCTAGGCGTGTGGTATCCCCATTCCTTGTGTTTGAGCCTCGCTCAGCTCATCCTCTAAATTAATCTGCCAGAAATGAAATATGGAGCTCCAGATCAAACCTGAGGGGGGTTTTCTCCTAGATCCATTAAAGGTTCAAACGCGGTCGAAATGGTTTAAGGATCGAGTTCCTGCAATGTGATTCGGGTTTCCTCCCGAAAGTGCGTGCATGCGTCCAGTGGCGGAACTTGAATTCGGACACAGACGGGGCGGTGTAAAAATTTAATAAATTTTTCATTGTCAGCAGGGGCAAACACTAAAAAAAAACCTTATTTTTTTGTAAAAAAAAAAAAATTTTAGTGTAAAATTTTTTGTTCCGTAAAATCCAGGTGGGCCGGATACCCCCTTTGGGTTCCACTAAGTACCGCCCCTGCATGCGTCGCAAATGATCGCGAAGATGGTTAATTCCCCTCTGGGTGATGCCGACAAAAAAGAACAAAGAAAAATACCGTTCTCTATCATATCAAGTTTGCACAAAGAGAATACCTTTCTAGTCCAATTTATAGCAGTTTTTAGATTTTCTTTTGTAACTGGAAATCTCTCTTTCATCCGCACAACTTTTTGTTTCAGAAAATTTATCTAGGTGGCTTCCAAACAAGGCTAATAGTTTAAAGATTCTTAGGATTGTAAACATCAACTTTGGTGATCTGGATCAACTTCAAGGTGCTCTTCGTATGCTTCGAAACTCACCTGACATTGAACAACTTCATTTGATGAATTTGCTGACGGTAAATAATGTCAAACTTCTTTTATATGCTTATATAGCGAATACGTTTGATGCCAATGCACTTTCTAAATTTTAATGTTTTTCTAGACTAGACTCGGCACATGCATTTTGATGTGACACCGGCATCCAGTTATTTGGAAGCATCAAACTGTTTGGGCCAGACATTGAATCAGTTGAAAACTATAGAAATCACACGTGTAGATGGATCGAGACCCGTGTTGCTCTTTATAAAGCTTTTACTTGCTCATTCTCCCACTCTTGAAAAAATGTCGATCCAACCTAATGTAACTGATGTTCATGAAAGACTCAATAGTAAACATGTTATGCAGTTTCCACGAGCTTCCTCGAAAGCAGAGCTTCTCTATTTAAATCTGTAGCTAGTTCTTTAACAACTTCCAATTACATTGAGATTTGATTATCTCATGTTGTTTTTTTTTTTTTTTTTTTTTCCATGTTTTGTATGTTGGGTACTAATTAATACAAAAGTTGCAACTTGCAACACATGTTTCCTGGTAATTTATAAAAAAAATGGTCGATGGTTGTTATTAAGATAAATAATGTGTGCCATAGCAGGAAGCATTTCTTGGTTCGTCAGTTATTGTGTGGAACGATCGTAGGTATGGTAGCTTGTGCACAATATAATCAATACTTTCCTTGTTCTTTCTTAATTAGTCATGACAATGTCTGCTTTCCAACTTGTAAGGTACAAACCTTACTACCTTTCGGTATTTTTTGTGGTTTGCTTGCTTACTTGAGAAATCTACAAGAATTGTACACAGCAGCTCATGATACAGGGGCTACTTCTGAAATTATAACTATAAATTATAAATGTAGGGAAAACTCGATATTATTGTGTATTTTAAAGTTACTTTCCATCCACCTTAAATATGTAAAACTAAGGTCTCTTTATAACACTATAGTTTTGTGGTGTATATTTTACCTAAACAAATCATCCTACGAACTATTTATTTAAAACGTGCTTGTTGCTGAACTATCAAGCAATGAGCATTTGATCTCATTTTCTATTAAATTGAACCAACCAGCTAGCCGTTCTAACACTTCAGCAAACCAGTCAGATAACCAATTTGACAAGTATGACCTAACAAGTTAATGAGCCATATTGAACCTGTCAAAAGCAATAAAAAAACTTGAAGATATGACCTTGACCATTGTGAAGCTGCAGAATTCAGTTTATGAACATTGTAAACCAAATCTCATTTCTTGCCAATAGTCGACTTCATCAAATATTATATACACAGTACTAGAAAATCAAAAATAGAAGACGATCATCCAAATTTATATATAAATTGTTACAACCCACAGCATGTAAAACATGAGAAACGATAACTAATACGCATATGATTAAAAAAGGATAAATAAAGTTATTAATGAATTGCGGTTACAGATCCAAGTAGAAAAGCTCTGCTTTCGAGGAAGCTCGTGGAAACCGCATAACATCCTTAGCAAAGTTGTGCTTTTCATGAGCATCAGCTGTTGCACGGGGTCGGATTGATACTTTTTCAAGAATGGGAGAATGATTAAGTAAAAGCTTTATAAAGAGCAACAAGGGTCTTGATCTTTGTACATGGAAGATATTTATAGTTTTTAACCGGTTCAATGTCTGGTCCAAACAGTCAGACGTTTCCAAATAAGTTAATGCTGGTTTCACATCTAAATCCAAATGCAAAAGCATTTAAAAGGGGAGCAAATGAAACTCACAAAACTGTATTTCATAGCAATAATGCATATGACGGCACTGAACAAGTGCAAGGTTGGCCTTGGATTCACGAACCTATATTAATTATATATATTTATATGTTGGTCAATAACTGTCTAACAATTTAGGTCAGGTCGTAGTGTATCGCAATCCTAATGCTCGAGACTAATATGCAAAAGTCAACAAAAGTCATTTTGACCAAAATGATTTTCAAAATCTATACATGATTATTATATACTTTAAATATAGTCGTTTTATATATTTAAAAATTTTTAGTAGATTTTATTAGAGTAAATAATAAAAGTCATTTATTAATAAAAATTTTATATTAAAGTTTATATATGATAAAATATTCTTTCATATATCTTAAGTAGTAAAATTTATAAAATTCACTTAATATCGTAAAACTATAGTGGTAGGTATTATTAATGTAATTATATTACGCGTGGTAAAAATATCTTTGTATCACATATTTATTTGATAAAATAATATTGATAATAATAATAAATAAAAATTGAATTATTTTGTAATAATAATAATTATTATTATTCTATTAATAATGATAATAATAATCTTGATAATAAATAATAATCTTTTGTAGTAATACAAATGTAATAATAATAATATTTTTGATAAAAATATTATATTCATACGATATTTTCAGATAAACATGATAATTTTTAATAATAATAAATAATATTATTTTATATGTAAATAATAATTCTATTTGAATTGATAATTTTTAATAATAATACTAAAGCGATAATAATAATTTCCCAATAATATATTTTATCTTAATAATAATTACTATATAATTATTATAATAAGAATCGTAATAATATTTTATAAGAATAATCATATCAAAAATGATAAATTTTTAATAATAATCTTAATATGATAAAGATAATAAAAATAATATTTTTATTAGAATTGATAATTTTAACAAACTTGATAATTTTAATATAAATGATACTTTTAATAGTAATAATAATAAAAATAATAGTTTTTATAAAAATTTAATTTTTAATAATAAGTATAGTAATAACAATTTTAATGATAATACCTATATTGATAACAACAATGATAATAATAATAATAATAATAATAATAATAATAATAATAATAATAATAATAATAATAATAATAATAATAATAATAATCAAATAATTATAACGATGATAATAATGACGATGTAATAATAATCATTTTTAATAATAATAATAATACTAAAATTAATAATAATTCTGTTGACTATATCTTTTAAACCGTTCATCAAAACCACATGATTCCTAAATGAAAAGTTATTGATTTTTTGTCAGCTTTCCAACGACATACATATCATATACCTTATCTCAGTCGCATATGAAATAAATTCATAATTTATCATAAACTATCTAACGACAAAATTAAATATACAAGCATGCATAATCAAATATATACTCGAGCACTAGTCAGGGATCCACTATTAATATGTAAAAGTTAAGTTATGAGTGCTCACGTATCAATATTGAGATTCAATATTGCAGTAAAGTACGTAGACGCAACGAAGACGATAAACACTAGGTTGACCTCACGAGCATAACCACGAACCTTACCCATAACCTCCATTGCTATAACCCATAATTTTCTTAGTCCTATCCCACTCTAAAAACTCGTTTAGAAATAACTCGCTCATAACCTCGTCGTAGTATTTTATGTATAATACTAATAAATAATAATACTAATACTACTAATAAAAATATTAGGATTAATAAAAATACTAATCTTAATAATAATAAATATAAATATAAATATATATATATATATATATATATATATATATATATATATATATATATATATATATATATATATATATATATATATATATATATATATATAGTACTCGAGAGGTAGATAGATGAATTGTGTCACCAGAATGAAATTCATTCGACTTTTAAAGGCATGTAAACCTCACCTACCCCTCATGCCATCGCATGAGGTTGTGAGGGAACACTCATGCAATCGCATGAACTATGTACGCATTTCACATTCAATCATTCATTCATGCCGACACCTTTTATGTAACATAAATAAATAAATATATATATATATATATATATATATATATATATATATATTAATATTTAATCTTTATAATTAATTAAATATAATATTATATTTACGTGCATAGTTAACTTGTACTTTTAGTTCCTATGACTTGTTCATTGACTCTCGAGTAATGTACCGGTTCCGGATTTTCGAACTCATTTTCGTACGCTTAGAAAACTAGCACTTTACGTTTAGTGACTCGTACCTTTATCAATAATTAGACTTACATCAATGAAAATAAACTCACTTAAAGTGTAACTTATTCATTTGAGTGTTGTGGTCATTTGCTTTTATAAATCAATGTTTCGTTGTTTACCCAAGTATATTATTTTAAGACAAAATGTTTTATTACTATATCTTATTACTTTGTAAAATATATATTCATTTCGAAATATAAATTCTGAATATTCGTTTAGTTTTTCAAAAGTAATTATATTTCAACTTTCATTTATAATCATAATAGAAAATTTTTATGTCGTATCACGTTTACGTTTTTGAAACAATATATATATATATATATATATATATATATATATATATATATATATATATATATATAAAGATTTAATTAAATTCTTTTAATTCTATAAAACAATTTACCTTTATAAACAACAGGTTTTAATAACTCAGTTATTGAAATCGTTTTCATAAGTTTAAAACTAAATTAAATAAATATTATAAATTTTAGATTTTCAAAGCTAATTATATTAGAACTTATTTTAAAGGTTGTAATAAATGGACATCGTTAATTCATAAAATGTTATAGGAAAGTAAAATTACATATAAAGTCCAATGAATAAATAAACATAAGAAATCATCTTAATGTAACTTGTCAAATGGGTTTATCTTGTCGGTAACCATTAACTCAATAATTTACTCTATATGATTTAAATTTTATGAAAGTTAAATGAGCTATCTTATCCAGAGTCACAAGGAAATTATTGTAAAGTATGAATTAAGAATCCCCACTAACCTTGTCTAGTTCCCGTTAATTGACACATTTGTTCTTACTTGTAAATCACTTTACCAATTATTCTGAATACCGTTAAAAGTGAATGATTTCTCATATCAACGTGGACCTCACAACAAGGGCTCATAATCATACAATGTATCTGATAGATCAATCATTTGATATTATCTTCTAATTCCACCGATAAACATGTTGAAACAAATACGTTCATGTAAAGTATTATACGTTTAATACTTTGTTAATATTCTCAAGTCATAATATATACATATATATCTAATCATATTCCTTTATATAATGGTTCGTGAATCGTCGAAATTTGGTCGAGGTTAAATGAATGTATGAACACAGTTTAAAATTCTTGAGATTCAACTTAACAACTTTGCTTATCGTGTCGGAATAATGTAAAGATAAATTTTAAATTTGGTCAAAAATTTTCGGGTTGTCACAGTACCTACCCGTTAAAGAAATTTCGTCCCCGAAATTTGATCGAGGTCGTCATGACTAACAGTAAGAATATTATTATGATGGATATAAGATGATACATAGAATTTTATCATGATTAAGAAATACGGATAAAATAATTTGATTTCTCGAAGCGTATGAGTGAAGCTATCGTAAAAGAGTGAAATGAGAAAATAGAGTTTTGCCTTATCTTTTGACGTCATCACGGTTGATCTCTGGATTAAAGAAAATCTTTGTAATCTATATAGGATTTGATTCTTCGACGATTAAGGAAATTATGATCCTCTCTGATCTAATGCGATAATTCATCTCGATTTCTCTGTCGGATATTTCATTATAAATCCACCTCCTTCGTTTCCTTACAACTCACACCTTCTATTCTTTCTCCCTCAACTCATATTTTAAAGTATTCATCAATATGCTCCATCCAGTGCTGATTCTCGATATACTCATCACTTTCATATCTGTCATTCTTCTTTTTCATCTGCCGCCGGAAGAATCTATTTACTTCTACTATACTCTTGGTTTTATAGTGTTTTTAGTTCTCCCATGTCTTTATATTGCTATATGCATCGATATATACGGTTTGTAATTTCTGGATTGTTGTTAGGTTTTATATCCTGCTTTATATTTCGAAGTCCCTGCTTCTGTCTTCTATAATCATTGTCATCCACAGTTACTGCTCCCTTCTATTTGCTGCGATTTATACTCCCATTTCTATTTCGGAGCTTCATTCTTTCGTTTCCTCTTCTTACGATTAAGCACCATATGTAATGGTCCAGAATTCGTAGATATGAATTTCGAAACAAACATAGTTAATGTTCTAAGAAGGAAATCGTAATGACACGATATTGATTTGTCAAATTACTAGAATATCTGGAAAATACTGAATCATCAAGAAAATATTTTCTTGACATTTTTAGAGGTTAAATAGAATACAAGAGTTGTGTAACATGGCACATGATGACGTTATGATCTGTGAATCATCACGTTTCATTTAGAAACTTAGCATGACTTACTGTAATATAATCACGTTGATCAAGTGTCATTATATTATACTAACTCATGCTTCAGTTCTCAACACTACTTCAAAAATATTCCTATATTAAACTCGAAGGTTTCAGAATTTAGAAACTAAAATAGTTTCTTTTATGATGTAATACTGATAGCGCGAAGAGGTAAATGATTTCAGATAAGAATAATTATGGAAATATCTTCAGAAATATGGAGGGTATTTATAATGAAAGATACGATGATATCTTAGAATATCTAAGGTCGGAGGATGATGAAGAATATTGTCCTCAAGGGTTTTAGAGTAAGGAGCAAGGTATTCGTTAATGACTTCAGTAGCTACTGAATCATTTGGATTCTTTGAAGGCAGGTTTGGTCTTTATGATTTGTCCACAGCCTCCTTCATACTTTGCTCAATCCGTTTTCCAGTTCCAACCCTTCTCTTTTTCTGAGATTTGCCAACACACTATTCTTTATCATCAAACATTTTATTGATAAGATCGTTTACAGTTTTTACTGCTTCATCAGCATTTTTCAAAATTTCAAGAACTAGTTCGCAGTTCGGGGTGTTTTTCAGAAACTTCACATTCGAAGTATGTAAGTCCGTTATATGTACACATATAACTGTTGGCGTAGACATGCTACAAGATTTCAAAATACTGATTGCTAATTCCCGATGATTCGTATGGCAATTCTCGTTACCAGATGCAGATAAATAAATGATGGGGTTTTGATAAATATAATGATTTTTCGGAAAAATCAAAGATCAATGGAGTTGTTGGTTAGTTTGTTGCTAATGTGATGGAGCATAAACGGTTCCCCGATAACGATGGCGAAAGGGCAACGTATATATCGAGGTTATAATAAGATGTTTCAACTGAAAAAGTCGAAGTTGACTTGCTGGAGCTGTGACAAAACTGGCTACTTTGAAAAGGAATCGCAAAGTTATTTTTGCTAATAAATGCCAAAGAATCTGTTGCGGATACGTGTTTAAACTTTTACTTTGGTTTCAAGAGTTTTTCAGGTACATAACTGTGGGTAACATGTGGTTAGATCATCATCTCGATTGTTCATTATTCGAAGTGTCTTCAGGAATTTCGAAGGGTTTGAACACAGATTGTAATCGTTAATATACATATAATGTTCTAGAATTTTGAATGATACAAATATTTTCTGGGTTCTATGAATAAAAATGATGTTTTAGCACAGTTTTGATGTCAAAGTATAGCTTTGAAAGATGTAAGAATCTAAGCGTGATGTCTTCTGTTAAATCTTGACTTGGATTTTGATTCGTCAAAATCAGAATATGTAATCAATTTTTGATGAGAATGGTTGTTTTAATTTTTATAAAAGAATGTATATTGTTGTGAAAGTAGTGAGTATAGTTGGTGATTGCTGAATCAGATTCAAAGAATGTAACATATGAATTTATATATATCTCTCGGGTATTACCTACCCGTAAAAAAAAAATTTCACAGTTAATATTTTGTACAAAAATTTTATTACAGTCTTTATGAAAATATATAGGTGTATATTTTCTTCAGATGTAACATAGATTTAATGAGTTAATATTAAATTAAACTCATTTGATTTACGATTGAAATTAGAGTTGAATAATCCCTAAAACTTTAGAAATTTCATAACTTTTACGAAGTATTTCTTCAATGAAATTGAAATTATGAATCAATACTTCGTTATTTGTTGATGCATGATGTTGGTGTTTGTGGATTTCTTGTGAACTTCGCAAAGTACGAATGATGTTATCTGAAAAGTTTCGAGTACATCGATGATGAAAGTGTAAAATCAAACCTATATTTGAATAATACACTTGATTTATTATGAAATGGAATTCATTGAATTGAAACAGAGATCGTAGTTAATGATGGTTAAGTTGTTAAGGAAGGATGTACATCATAGCATATTAGTAATATGAATTTAACCGAGTAATATCTACCCTTATTTAATTCATACATAATAGTTTAGTACGAAAAGATTTATTTTGATCTCAAAATTCATATGTATATAAATAAAATATACATATAATTTCTTCAGAGGGAATGAGTTAATACTTCATAACTCATTGATACAATATACTTCGTTGTTGATTTGTAATGATGTCCACGGTAATTCTTGAACTGGCGAAGCTTATGATATTATAGGTGCTGTTGGTACTGACGGTGCTGGTGATGTTGACGATACTGTTGATGCTGTTGGTAAAACGAGTCTAGCTTGTAAATCGTGCACCATTCCGGTCAGGGTTTCTACTCTACTGTCTAGGTTCACTCATCTGATTTGTAATCAAAATCAGAATAATCTCTAAGATTTTAGAGATTACATAATCGCCGCAAAATCTTTCTTCAATGAAGTTATGAATCAATACCTCATCGTTTATTGTTGTTGGTATTCCTTAGTATCTACAAGGCGTATGTCGTCGATGTTCATGGGAAAGTTTATGATGTCGAAGCATGGAATGTGGATGTTGTTGATGGTGGTAATGGTTCTGTTGACATTGATGATGGTGGTACTGTTGATGCCGGGGTTGCTGCTGGTGCTTGTAACCTTTGCACCATATTCTCTAAAGCCACTACTCGAGCGCGAAGCTCGTTGGTTTCTTCTACTATACCGGGATGATTGGCGGTTCGGACAAGTGGATGAATAAGATCTAGAATCTGGGATAGTATATAATCATGATGGGATACTCTAGAAATGAGAGGGAAAATGGTGTCTCGAACAGGTTCGCCGGTAAGTGCTTCAGGTTCTTCGCCAAAAGGGCAATGTGGTGGATGGAAAGGATCGCCTTCTTGTAGTCTCCAATGATTAAGGAGGCTACGAACCCATCCCCAATTCATCCAGAATAGACGATGGCTGATTGGTTGGTCCATTCCGGTCACACTGCTTTCGGAGCTTGAGTGAAACTCAATATCGGAATTCGAGGGACTTGAACTAGTGGAGAGTTCCATTTCGTACGATTGAATAAAAGATTTTTCGATATGAAATGATTCCTAGCTATCAGATGGTATTCTACTTACATGGAATATCTATATATATAGAATAAAAGATTTCATAGATTACGGAGGAATTTACGGAATATGTCAGGCAAATTTACAGTAACAGATACGCTAAGATATGAATTAGCAGATACGCTAAGATATGAATTTTGTCTATACACTATTCATGCAATCAATGCAGTAAGATGTGTCTAGACTTAAGAATGATAAGCAGGTAATTTTCGATAATAAATGATAAGCAAAACTTTTGACATGCATACACGGTCGAAGTCCAGACTCATTAATGCATCTTAACAACTACCAGTTAGACACCCTAATGCAAGATCTGGTTTGCTAAGACCACCGCTCTGATACCACATGTAAAGACCCGTCCTAATCTATAAGAACGAATACAATAACATATGATTACATTGTGAGGTATTTGACCTCTATATGATACAATTTACAAACATTGCATTCATTTTAAAAGACAAACTTTCATTACATTGAAAGTTGACAGGCATGCATACCATTTCATAATATCCAACTATAAATGATCTAATCTGTCATTTACTTAATCATAATCTTTACTGAACTCAATGACTTGAATGCAACGTCTTTTGAAATATGCCATGAATGACTCCAAGTAATATCTTTAAATTGAGAAAATGCACAGCAGAAGATTTCTTTCAATCCTAAAAATAAACATGCTTTAAAGTGTCAACTAAAAGGTTGGTGAGTTCATTAGTTTATCATAATCGATCATTTCCATAATTTTAATAGACCACGAGATTTTCAAATTTATAAACAGAACCTCTGGTCTGCATAAAGATAAAATCATTCATATGAATTGAACACCTGGTAACCGACATTAACTTTAATGCATAGAATATCCCCAAACAGAACCTCTCGTCTATATAATAATAATCTCGAAGTACTAAAGCCATCCATAACCTGAATGGGGGTTGTTAGGACCAATAGATCTATCTTTAGGATTCGAGTCAACTAGGAACAGAACCTCTCGTCTGCCTAATTCTTAGGTTACCAAGCTAAAAGGGGTATATTCGGTTTAATAATCCAACCATAGAATGTAGTTTTGAGTACTTAGTCTATTTCGTCAAACATTTATAAAAGCAACGCATGTATTCTCAGTCTAAAAAATATATATTGCAAAAGCATTTAAAAAGGGAGCAAATAAAACTCATAAAACTGTATTTCGTAGCAATAATGCATATGACGACACTGAACAAGTGCAAGGTTGGCCTTGGATTCATGAACCTATATTAATTATATATATTTATATGTTGGTCAATAACTGTCTAACAATTTAGGTCAGGTCGTAGTGTATCGCAATCCTAATGCTCGAGACTAATATGCAAAAGTCAACAAAAGTCATTTTAACCAAAATGATTTCCAAAATCTATGCATGATTATTATATAGTTTAAATATAGTCGTTTTATATATTTAAATATTTTTAGTAGATTTTATTAGAGTATATAATAAAAGTCATTTATTAATAAAAATTTTATGTTAAAGTTTATATATAATAAAATATTCTTTCATATATCTTAAGTAGTAAAATTTATAAAATTTACTTAATATCGTAAAACTATAGTGGTAGGTATTATTAATGTAATTATATTACGCGTGGTAAAAATATCTTTGTATCACATATTTATTTGATAAAATAATATTGATAATAATAATAATAAATAAAAATTATATTATTTTGCAATAATAATAATTATTATTATTATATTAATAATGATAATAATAATAATCTTGATAATAAATAATAATCTTTTGTAGTAATACAAATGTTATAATAATATTTCTGATAAAAATATTATATTCATATTAATGATAATAACAATGATAATAGTATTGTTGTTAATTTTAACGAAAATATAGGTTTTAAGATCTATACGATATTTTTAGATAAACATGATAATTTTTAATAATAATAAATAATTTTATTCTGTATGTAAATAATAATTCTATTTGAAATGATAATTTTTAATAATAATACTAAAACGATAATAATAATTTCCCAATAATATATTTTATCTTAATAATAATTACTATATAATTATTATAATAAGAATCGTAATAATATTTTATAAAAATAATCATATCAAAAATGATAAATTTTTTATAATAATCCTAATATGATAAAGATAATAAAAATAATATTTTTATTAGAATTGTTAATTTTAACAAACGCGATAATTTTAATATAAATGATACTTTTAATAGTAATAATAATAAAAATAATATTTTTATAAAAATGTTAACTTTTAATAATAACTATAGTAATAACAATAACAGTTTTAATGATAATACCTATATTGATACCAATAATGATAATAATAATAATAATAATAATAATAATAATAATAATAATAATAATAATAATAATAATAATAATAATAATAATAATAATAATAATAATAATCAAATAATTATAACGATGATAATAACAACGATGTAATAATAATCATTTTTAATAATAATAATACTAAAATTAATAATAATTCAGTTGACTATATCTTTTAAACCGTTCATCAAAACCGCACGATTCCTAAATGAAAAGTTATTGATTTTTCGTCAGCTTTCCAACGACATGCATATCATATACCTTATCTCAGTCGCATATGAAATAAATTCATAATTGATCATAAACTATCTAACGACAAAATTAAATATACAAGCATGCATAATCAAATATACTCGAGCACTAGTCAGGGATACACTATTAATATGTAAAAGTTAAGTTATGAGTGCTCACGTATCAATATTGAGATTCAATATTGCAGGAAAGTACGTAGATGCAACGAAGACGATAAACACTAGGTTGACCTTACAAGCATAACCATGAACCTTACCCATAACCTCCATAGCTATAATCCATAATTTTCTTAGCCCTATCCCACTCGAAAAACTCGTTTAGAAATAACTCGCTCATAACCTCGTCGTAGTGTTTTATGTATAATACTAATAATAATAATACTAATACTACTAATAAAAATATTAGGATTAATAATAATATCAATCTTAATAATAATAATTAGAAATATAAATATAATATATATATATATATATATATATATATATATATATATATATATATATATATATATATATATATATATATATATATATATATATATATATATATATATATATATATATATATATATATATATATATATATAGAGTACTCGAGAGATAGATAGATGAATTGTGTCACCAGAATGAAATTCGTTCGACTTTTAAAGGCATGTAAACCTCACCTAACCCTCATGCGATCTCATGAGGTTGTGTGGGAACACTCATGCAATCGCATGAGCTATGTACGCATTTCACATTCAATCATTCATTCATGCCGACAACTTTTATGTAACATAAATATATATATATATATATATATATATATATATATATATATATATATATATATATATATATATATATATATATATATATATATATATATTAATATTTAATCTTTATAATTAATTAAATATAATATTATATTTACGTGCATAGTTAACTTGTAATTTTAGTTCCTATGACTTGTTCATTAACTCTCGAATAATGTACCGGTTTCGGATTTTCGAACTCATTTTCGTACGCTTAGAAAACAGCACTTTACGTTTAGTGACTCGTACCTTTATCAATAATTAGACTTACATCAATGAAAAATTAACCCACTTAAAGTGTAACTTATTCATTTGAGTGTTGTGGTCATTTGCTTTTATAAATCAATGTTTCGTTGTTTACCCAAGTATATAATTTTAAGACAAAACGTTTTATTACTATATCCTATTACTTTGTAAAATATATATTCATTTCGAAATATAAATTCTGAATATTCGTTTAGTTTTTCAAAAGTAATTATATTTCAACTTTCATTTATAATCATAATAGAAAAATTTTATGTCGTATCACGTTTACGTTTTTGAAACAATATATACATATATATATATATATATATATATATATATATATATATATATATATATATATATATATATATATATATATATATATATATATATATATATATATATATATATATATATATATATATAAAACAATTTACCTTTATAAACAACAGGTTTTAATAACTCAGTTATGGAAATCGTTTTCATAAGTTTAAAACTAAATTAAATAAATATTATAAATTTTAGTTTTTCAAAACTAGTTATATTAGAACTTATTTTAAAGGTTCTAATAAATGGACATCGTTAATTCATAAAACGTTATAGGAAAGTAAAATTACATATAAAGTCCAATGAATAAATAAACATATGAAATCATCTTAATGTAACTTGTCAAATGGGTTTATATTGTTGGCAACCATTAACTCAATAATTTACTCTATATGATTTAAATTTTATGAAAGTTAAATGAGTTATCTTATCTAGAGTCACAAGGAAATTATTGTAAAGTATGAATAAAGAATCCCCACTAACCCTTGTCTAGTTCCTGTTAATTGACACATTTGTTCTTACTTGTAAATCACTTTACCAATTATTCCGAATACCGTTAAAAGTGAACGCTTTCTCAAATCAACGTGGACCTCACAACAAGGGCTCATAATCATACAATGTATTTGATAGATCAATCATCTGATATTATCTTCTAATTCCACCGATAAACATATTGAAACAAATACGTTCATGTAAAGTATTATACGTTTAATACTTTGTTAATATTCTCAAGTCATAATATATACATATATATATAATCATATTCCTTTATATAATGGTTCGTGAATCGTCGAAATTTGGTCGAGGTTAAATGAATGTATGAACACAGTTTAAAATTCTTGAGATTAAACTTAACAACTTTGCTTATCGTGTCGGAATAATGTAAAGATAAAGTTTAAATTTGGTCGGAAATTTCTGGGTTGTCACATCGTACGTGCACGCTGAAGCACAGCGGTTGTTGTAAGCTGTACATATGCTATGTAAGGCCATGGAACCCGGTCAGTGCTGACTAGTACACTTCACAATAACGCGGTCTCAAGCATTGCACCCCGCTTGAGACACACCGGTTGTAGTAAGTCCACCATAACCCAACGTGTTCATGGAAGTCAAAATTTGACTTGGCCATGGTGTTATTATGGTTGAACTCTTTTAAGGTCCTAACTATATTTTAAACCCAATCACTAACGAAAGCATCAAAGCACATCACGTCTCTCGGATATGGCACGCCCTGTATTCTATTATGCTTAAGAAAGTTTAGACCTTTGTGGAATGTTAATACGTCACCCGACCGAGTCGCTCAATTGGATGAGCCGTCTGAACGTGTATGCCTGTAGTCAGACTGCACGGGCGTCGAGGGTAAGAGACGTTGCTGTCTATTCAGAATCTTCAAACCTATCGCATTACCCAGTGACATGTTTTATGACAGGGGCGTTTAGGACCAGCGTAATGAATACAAGGCCACTACCTATTCATGAGCCATCATTCCATAATCTCGGCAAAGTAACTGATGAAATCATAGCATGCGCTTGTTTTAACCTTATCTGAATTACGAATTTTATTGCATTTACATTATTGGTCTTATAAACTAGAAAACCCCAAAAATAGGTAACAAACCACTACTCTTTACCTTAGAATTATCTTAAACTTTAAATATAGGTTCGATTCTACTGATATCTCAAAAATACGACCCTAGGTCATACTTCCCTTACTCATAATAAGGAGTAGTACGATTTAGGCCCCGCTAAATATAAATTTAAAACCATTACCCCTTTTTGGTGACTGATTCTGATGTGTTGCGACCTAACAACGCCGCACAAATAAAACCGTCCGTTTTGGCCATATCAAAGATCTAAATTTGATACATTGGTAACCCGGTCACTATTTGTTTTCGATTACATTACTGTGTTGGAATTTGCTTTGGTTGATCATATAGGATACTAGATTAGAATTTTATATATGTTGCTTTATGAGTAGTGTGAACGTGAAGCTTAATGATAGTCTTTGAGGTACCTGAAATTACTATTAATGGACCGTGTTTTTTGTA
Organism: Rutidosis leptorrhynchoides; assembly: GCF_046630445.1. Lineage (NCBI taxonomy): Eukaryota > Viridiplantae > Streptophyta > Magnoliopsida > Asterales > Asteraceae > Rutidosis > Rutidosis leptorrhynchoides. The sequence continues at coordinate 159,959,414 of NC_092343.1, read as the reverse complement.
TACATGTTTACCATTTGAGTACATTGCATGACAAGTAAATTTAACTTTTGGTTGCTAATTCAGTGGTCCAGTTAAAGGTGACAATATGGGTGGGTGAGATGGTTTACGTTCGTGTTTTGTATTAAAATTGGTTTTTATGTATGGCAAATGTTAAATTCAGTGATATAATATGCAAAATGCAAGCGCTATCGACTTTGGATTAGCTTCTTATGTCACTGGTTAAATCGATCGCACTTTGAGCTGGAAAAGGTATGTTTATTTTTTCAAGTGTAAATTTTCTCTGCCAATAACTACTAATGTATATAGAATGAAATACTTTGGAAATTGGGTCAACTAAACTGTACCAAAAAGTAGTTGTTTGATGTGTTACATGATATCCCTCTTCCAACTTCCGAATTGGACATGATTATCATTAAACATGATTCAGTTCAAGTGTATATGTTATTTAGTACCCAACATAATATTTTGTACCAATAACCATTCACTAACTATTTGTAATAGCCATAACCATTCACTGATTTTTTTGGTTGACTGTAATCAAGGATCTGATGGTATCCAACATGTAAGTAAACAGGAAGATAAAATTGACAAGGATCGGATGTATGCAACATGTAAAGGATCTGATAAATGAGGCAGCAGATCCTGACTAGAGCAATGGGGGAGAATAACATAAAAAGAAATATCATAAGGTGGCATTGTTGAAATATCACAAAGTATCACCTTGACCAAAGGTGACTGTTGTTAAATTTTCTCAAAGTATTAGATCATTGTGCAGAGACAAGGCTAAAAGAGGAGAGTGTACTCATCTACTTGTCGTTTACGATAAGGGTAAGTAACTCCAACCAATCGAATCGTTGTTTATGTCTACATGGCTAAAAGTTTATGTGTTAAATGAATTTGGCTCTTCTCTCCAATTTATGTGTTCAAGTGGTGAGATTTAATCCGCTCATTTCATGGTTTAATTCTAATGTAAGCTTTGGTACCCTACATATAGCTTAACAGCGGCAATTTTCAGTCCATTTTATCTGGGTAAGTCAAATCAGTACCCTTACTCACATAGTCAAATTTTGTCTTTTCATGCATATTACATGAAATGCATCTCTTAGAAATGCTTATTTGTTTTTGTTAAATGTCATATACTTCACTTTCAGTATTTCTCAATCAAAAATTATGTGTATTTAGCTTTCAGATTATTAGTACTTGAGTAGCAATATCTTTGGTTTGATAAATTGGGTAGTAGTGTTGATATTGAATTATGATTTAAGTTTTTTGTACCAAACACGGTAACTTTAACGTTGTGATGATTTGTTAATAAATTAGTATATCTAAATATTGACTAATCATACAATAATATTATAACGTTTTTGTATATGTTTTTCAAAAGCCTGAAATTCTTGTACCAATTAATTGGCCGCGTTTTGACATTATTGACGTATAAGTTATAACTTTTTGATTTGCATGATCTGTAACATTAAGTAATAGGGTCGTGTTTATGGCTTTATGCATTTGTCTTGTATTTATATGCATTTGTTATGATATTAATGTTCTTTTTACATGTATTTGGAAATATGAACTTTGCATATGCAACTTATATGGTTTCAGTGTTTAGGAAAAAAATCATATTGTTAATCAGTGTATTCATTATTGTATAAATTTTGATTATTAGGAATTTGTTGTTGGTTTAAGTTAAGCGTGAATAACAACACTGTATAATTTTTATGATGTATTGAAGGTTAGAGGTTTGAATGTTGGAATAATAAAAGTGGACGGTGGATGGTTGATATTGTCGGTCAACAAGCAGTATATTGTGCAAGTACTATTGATTTGAAGGCTTGGTAAAAATGGCCTAACTTTCACCTACCATGTTTGTTGACTTCATGTTTGCTTTGGGTTATTTACATTCATACGTATGTATGAATTGGAAGAGCAGACTACTTCACCAAGCCCATTTATGTTACTATATATAGATGGATCAGTAAGCTCATTCATCATCCATTCATCCCAAATTCAAGAGTGTATCTTGTATACTAAAAGTCTAATAGAGAGTTTGTAAGTGTTAGTCTCCTAATTACAAGAGATATAAAAATTAGTACTTATCATTGTAATTAGAAAGAAGTGTAATTCCTATTATTCTTATTAGTGAGACGTTTTCTTTCCTTGCCCGTGGTTTTTACTCTATTGGGGTTTTCCACGTTAAATCTCGGTGTCTCTTTATTGTCGCTATTTCAATTATTACTAGCAGTATGCTATAATTCGGTGTCGCTTTTCTCAACAAGTGGTATCAAGAGCTAAGTTCTAATATCTAGTGTGTATTAATCTACTTATCATATGCTCTGTGGTTGCCACGAGAGTGAATCGTCCACATCAGAAAATAAGTAAGATTATTTTCACTTGGTAAAAGTCCTTGGGTGTTAGTTCAAGAAAAATAGTATTGTCGAAAAGAAGATTGTAATTATAGCAATGTCTATGAAATTTGAAATTGAAAAGTTCAACGGGAGTAACTTCTCGTTATGGAAACTAAAGATGAAAGCTATCCTTAGAAAGGATAAGTGTTTGGCGACCATCAGTGGACGGTCAGCCGAAGTCACTGATGAAAAATGGGAAGAGATGGACAGCCAGGCTATCGCAAACTTTCATTTGGTAATAGCAGATGGCGTTTTGTCTAGCATAGAAGAAATGATGACGGCGAAAGAGATTTGGGATCACCTCGTAAAATTGTACGAGACCAAATCACTCCACAACAAGATATTCTTTAAGAGGAAACTTTATGCACTACGCATGAATGAATCTAATTCAGTTAATGAGCACATTAATTCTTTGAATACTCTATTTTCTCAACTCGCTTCATTAAGTTGAAATATAGAGCCAAAAGAACGTGTTGAACTTTTACTTCAGAGTCTACCTGACTCGTATGATCAACTCATTATTAACTTAACCAATAATGTTCTCTCGGAGTATCTAGTCTATGATGAAGTTGCGGCTGCTATTCTAGAAGAAGAAAATCGACGCAATAATTAGGAGGACAGATAGACCGGTTCACGATAAGTTGAGGCCTTGGTAGTTTCAGGAGGTAGATCAACCGAACGTGGCCCAAGTGGGAGTCACAATCATGGTAAACTGAAGTCTAGAAAAAAGAAGACTTACACATGCTACAATTGTGGCAAGAAAGGTCACCTGAAGAAGGATTTTCGGAGTTTAAATAACTCAAATCCTCAAGAAAATATTGCAAGCACTTCAGATGATGAGACTGCTTTGGTTAGTGAGGCAGTGGTAGCAAATGAAGGCAGAAAGACATTTGTTGATGTCTGGTTATTTGACTCGGGAGCTAATTTCCACATGACCCCTAGAAGAGAATGGTTCAAACAATATGAACGTATCTCAGGAGGATCTGTATACAGTTGCAGTGATCACAAACTAAAGATCATTGGAATTGGAGATATCATTCTGAAGATGCGCGATGGTACAGTTCGTACTATTCAAGGAGTACGACACGTGGAGGGTTTGAAGAAGAACTTATTGTCTTTAGGACAATTAGATGATCTTGGTTGTAAGATGGAGATACAAGACAAGATCATGAAAATCATGAAAGGCGCAGTTGTACTTATGAAAGGAGAAAAGGTGGGTGCTAATCTATACATTTTGAAAGACGAGATGGTAAGGGAAGTGGAAGCATCCATTGCTTCGAATAGTTCAAGTGATAAAGTTGCTATAACATGGCATCAAAAGCTTGGACACATGTCTGAACAAGGTATGAAGTTTCTTGTTGACAGAAATCTTATTCCTGGTCTTACAAAGATATCGCTACTGTAGTGACCCGAACTTTTCCATGTTTATATATATTAAATGAAATTGTTATTTACATGATTAAGTGTTTCCAACATGTTAAGCAATCAAACTTGTTAAGACTTGATTAATTTAAATAGGTTTCATGTAGACAATTGACCACCCAAATTGACCGGTAATTCACGAACGTTAAAACTTGTAAAAACTATATGATATCATATATATGATTATATATATAGTTAACATGATATTATGATAAGTAAGTATCTCATTAGGTATTTTAACAATGTGTTATATACATAAAATTGAGTTTATTGAATTAAGAAACTTGAAACGATATATATAAGGATTATCGTTATAACAACGTCTTACTAAATACATATGAATCATATTAAGATATTAATACACTATGTTTAATCATGATAAATGATAAGTAAACATGTCATTAAGTGTATTAACAATGAACTACATATGTAAAAACAAGACTACTAACTTAATGATTTCGAAACGAGACATATATGTAACGATTATCGTTGTAACAACATTTAACTGTATATATATCATACTAAGATATATTAATATATCATAATATCATAATAATGTAATAATTTAACATCTCTTTAGATATAATAAACAATGGGTTAACAACATTTAACAAGATCGTTAACCTAAAGGTTTCAAAACAACATTTACATGTAACGACTAACGATGACTTAACGACTCAGTTAAAATGTGTATACATGTAGTGTTTTAATATGTATTCATACACTTTTGAAAGACTTCAAGACACTTATCAAAATACTTCTACTTAACAAAAATGCTTACAATTACATCCTCGTTCAGTTTCATCAACAATTCTACTCGTATGCACCCGTATTCGTACTCGTACAATACACAGCTTTTAGATGTATATACTATTGGTATATACACTCCAATGAATAGCTCTTAGCAGCCCATGTGAGTCACCTAACACATGTGGGAACCATCATTTGGCAACTAGCATGAAATATCTCATAAAATTACAAAAATATTAGTAATCATTCATGACTTATTTACATGTAAACAAAATTACACATCCTTTATATCTAATCCATATACCAACGACCAAAAACACCTACAAACACTTTAATTCTTCAATTTTCTTCATCTAATTGATCTCTCTCAAGTTCTATCTTCAAGTTCTAAGTGTTCTTCATAAATTCTATAAGTTCTAGTTTCATAAAATCAAGAATACTTCCAAGTTTGCTAGCTTACTTCCAATCTTGTAAAGTGATCATCCAACCTCTAGAAATCTTTCTTATTTACAGTAAGATATCTTTCTAATACAAGGTAATACTCATATTCAAACTTTGATTCAATTTCTATAACTATAACAATCTTATTTCGAGTTGAAACCTTACTTGAACTTGTTTTCGTGTCATGATTTTGCTTCAAGAACTTTCAAGCCATCCAAGGATCCTTTGAAGCTAGATCTATTTTTCTCATTTTTAGTAGGTTTATCCATAAAACCTGAGGTAGTAATGATGTTCATAACATCATTCGATTCATATATATAAAACTACCTTATTCGAAGGTTTAAACTTAAAAATCACTAGAACATAGTTTAGTTAATTTTAAACTTGTTCGCAAACAAAAGTTAATCCTTATAACTTGGCTTTTAAAATCAACTAAACACATATTCTATATCTATATGATATGCTAACTTAATGATTTAAAACCTGGAAACACAAAAAACACCGTAAAACCGGACATACGCCGTCGTAGTAATACCGCGGGCTGTTTTGGGTGTTGATAATTAAAAACTATGATAAACTTTGATTTAAAAGTTGTTCTTATGATAAAATGATTTTACTTATGAACATGAAACTATATCCAAAAATCATGGTTAAACTCAAAGTGGAAGTATGTTTTTCAAAATGGTCATCAAGACGTCGTTCTTTCGACTGAAATGACTACCTCTTACAAAAACGACTTTTAACTTATATTTATGACTATAAACCAATACTTTTTCTGTTTAGATTCATAAAATAGAGTTCAACATGAAACCATAGCAATTTGATTCACTCAAAACGGATTTAAAACGAAGAAGTTATGGGCAAAACAAGATTGGATCTTTTTTGATTGTTGTAGCTACGGGAAATATTGTAACAATTCTAAACAAATCATATTCTAGCTAGCTTATATTGTATTATACATGTATGCTAATATATTATGTAATCTTGGGATACCATAGACACGTATGCAAATGTTTTGACATATCATATCGACCCATCTATATATATTATTTGGAACAACCATAGACACTCTATATGCAGTAATGTTGGAGTTAGCTATACAGAGTTGAGGTTGATTCCAAAAATATATATACTTTGAGTTGTGATCTAGCCTGAGACGTGTATACACTGGGTCGTGGATTGGGTCAAGATAATATATATCAATTTATTTCTGTACATCTGACTATGGACAACTAGTTGTAGGTTACTAACGAGGATAGCTGACTGAAAATATTTAAAACATTAAAATGTATTAAAAATGTTGTAAATATATTTTGAACATACTTTGATATATATGTACATATTTGTTATAGGTTCGTGAATCGACCAGTGGCCAAGTCTTACTTCCTGACGAAGTAAAAATCTGTGAAAGTGAGTTATAGTCCCACTTTTAAAATCTAATATTTTTGGGATGAGAATACATGCAGCTTTATAAATGTTTTACAAAATAGACACAAGTACATGAAATTACTTTCTATGGTTGAATGATCGAAGCCGAATATGCCCATTTTGTTTGGTAGCCTAAGAATTAGGGAACATCACTAATTTTGAGAATTAGTGCACGCCTAATTGACTCGAATCCTAAAGATTGATCTATTGGGCCTAACGAACCCCATCCAAAGTACCGGATGCTTTAATACTTCGAGTTTTATATCATGTCCGATGGATGTCCCGAAATGATGGGGATATTCTTATATGCATCTTGTTAATGTCGGTTACCAGGTGTTCACCATATGAATGATTTTTATCTCTATGTATGGGATGTATATTGAAATATGAAATCTTGTGGTCTATTATTACGATTTGATAAATATATAGGTTAAACCTATAACTCACCGACATTTTTGTTGACGTTTAAAGCATGTTTATTCTCAGGTGATTATTAAGAGCTTCCGCTGTTGCATGATAATATATGGACAAGATTTGGAGTCAGCATGCTTGTATAATATTGTTTAAAACTGCATTCGAAATTTACTTTGTTGTAACATGTTAATATTGTAAACCAATATGTATTAGTAGTGTGTAAGTGTGATATTTTTTTAGATTATCATTTCTGATAATCTAGGTGGTGTCCTTTTAACCTTGTCGATAAAATAAAGGTTATGGTTTATTTTTAAAAACGAATGCAGTCTTTGAAAAACGTCTCATATAGAGGTCAAAACCTCGCAATGAAATCAATTAATATGGAACGTTTATAATCAATATAAACGGGACATTTCAGTTGGTATCCGAGTGTTGGTCTTAGAGAACCAGAAATTTGCATTAGTGTGTCTTATCGAGTTTGTTAGGATACATTAGTGAGTCTGGACTTCGACCGTGTTTTCTTTAAAAACGATTGCTTAACACTTTTGTTGGAAACTATATGTAATTATTATGTGATATATTAAACTCTTAATATGTTTGATATTGTGTGATAGATGTCTACCACTAGTACAAATCCCATCGACTCATCTGATAATAATGAAGAGTCGAATATACTTTGGGAAGATTCACAAATTCCCGAAGAGGAATCAGAAGAGGAGGAACCGGAAGAGGAGGAACCGGAAGAGGAGGAACCGGAAGAAGAGGAACCGGAAGAGGAGGAACCAGAAGAAGAAGAGGTTCCGGAGGAAGAAATATTGATACACACAGTAAATTGATTAAATAAAAGGAAATCCTCAACTAACGGACCAACGTTAAAAATGGTGAATGGTGTTTCCGCCAAGGAATCAAAATATTGGGAAGATTACCAATTTTCCGATGAATCGGATCCCGATGAGGATTCCGATGATATTATAGAAATTACCTCGACCCAATTTAATAAAGCAAAAGAAAATAATAAGGGAAAAGGTATAAAAATAGAGAAACCTGATTACAACCCCGATGAACTTTATATGTATCGGCAACGTCCATATTTCCTAAATTGTAACAATAACCCGGGAACCTCTAAACCACCAGGTTTTTCTAAACCATTGTGGAAAACGACGCTCGTATTAGAGGAACACCATATATCCCTAGAAAATTAGGAAAACGAACCAAGTCCGAAGAAGAAGAAACCAGTGATTCAGATTAGAGGGTTGTAATTATGTTGTGTATTATGTGTATTGTAGTGTGCTTGTCCTTTTATGTTCTTTGTAAAAATTGCTTGTATTGTTTGTTAATTATCTTTTACGAATCTAATCCTTGTCTATTTTACAGTATAAAAACAAAATGGACGTTAAGGGTAGACAACCTAATATTTTAGAAGACCTACCAGAGGATATGATTGAGGAAATCTTGTCTAGAGTCGGTCAAAATTCATCAGCACATTTAGTTATGGCGAAATTAACTTGTCAAACATTTGAAAGACTTTCTAGAAATGCCTTAGTTTATAAAAGGCTTTCCTTTGATAGGTGGGGTATATCACATTGGGGAGACCGTAAGTTACGCCGTGTTTTCTTTAAAGCGTTAAATGCGGGGAACCCAAATGCAATTTTACGCTACGGGTTAATAACCTATTTTGACTCAACATATCCCAACATAGGATTTCGTAAGTTAGAAAGAGCTTCTAACATGCAACATAAAGAAGCATGTTATGCTTACGGGTTAATAATGTTCGCTTCTCATCAAATTGAGAAAAAGAACATTGGGTTGCAACTTTTAAATAAAACATTCCCACAAGTGACGGACTCGGTAGTTGAGATGAGAAACAAGGTTTTTAGATTGTTACGGGGCTGTTGGGCATTACGAAACCCTCGTCCTTTTGACAACATTACAACATGCTGCTTAGCCAATGGTCATAATGGTTACTTTCCACAAAACCAAGGATGGGAAGTCGTCTTAATAAAACCAGAATGCATGACTTGTTTATGGACTTATGAATTACGTGTCTTTATTTCTTTTGCTGAACAACTTGCGTATTAACTAGAATTGCCTTTATAGCTGCCGAGTAGCAATGTTATTATGTGTTATATTTCATCCTATATGTATAATAGCGGTATTGTAAGTTTGTAATATTTTGTATAAAGTTTGAACGCAAAATTTTATTGTAATAAGTTTTTCATGTAGAAGCGTAGTATTTAAGTTGTATAGTAGCTAGTAAGTATGAACTTAACAGGTAGGTACTACCCGAATTAAAACTATAAAATGCTAATATGAAGAAAAAGCTTTTATAAATAAGTTCATATTATGCTACGAAATACTATCGACTACTCTTAAATTCTATATGATTAACTCAATTCTTTTGGCTATTTTTGAAGGAAATGGCACCGGCAACTCGTTAGAATTTGAACATGAATGAGGAAGACTTATGTGTTTTTCTTGCAGCAAACATAGCCGCAGTACAGGCTGCGATGAAAAATAATAATAACTCTGGATCTAGCAGTGGAACTAATTCCACAAGAAATCGTGTAGGATGCTCCTACAAAGAATTCACTGCCTGCAAACCTTTGGAATTTGATGGAACCGAAGGGCCAATTGGATTGAAACGGTGGACCGAGAAGGTCGAATCGGTGTTTGCCATAAGTAAGTGTACTGAAGAGGACAAAGTTAAGTACGCTACGCATACCTTCACAGGTACAGCATTAACATGGTGGAATACCTATCTTGAGCATGTAGGACAAGATGCTGCTTACGCACTACCATGGTCAGCATTCAAGCAATTGATGAACGAGCAGTACCGTCCTAGAAACGAGGTCAATAAGCTAAAGGCACAGCTTAGAGAGTTATGAACACAAGGGTTTGACATTACCACGTGTGATGACCCGGGAATTTCCGACCAAATTTAAACATAATCTTATATGATTCGACTCGATAAGCAAAGTCTATTAAACCGAGTCTCATTATGTTTGAACTATTTCATGATAACATTTGACCTTTAACTATTTCCGACGATTCACGAACCTTTAATTGTAACTAAGAATGTAAATATAAATAATTATATATAAAACTAATTATATTAGTATTAATGAACTATTAAGTAATTTTGTTATTATAAAAGATAACATTTAATAACTAAAGATTTTCATTTTGAATATATATAGTATATTGTATATAAATGATTCAAACATATTTTACCAACGTTATCAAAATATTAAATGTACAATGTTATACTTTGTAGTTAATTGTTTAATATACATAATTAATCATCTACTCAACATTTAAAACATGATTTTATATATATGGTAGTATACATATATACATAAATATAACTATATATATATATATATATATATGATTTTATACATAATTATTATATTATGTATATGTAGAAATTTATAATATATCTATGATGAAATAATGTACTATTTTAATAAATATATATAATACTTACATATATAAAACATTTATATTTTTCATAATTACATACATAAGTATAATATAATTAGTATGTAAATAAATATTATAATATATTTATATTAAAATGCATAAATATATAATATTCAGTATATGTTACAATACATATTACATAATTATTAAATATTACATAATAATAGATGATATTAATAAATTAAATTTAAATACAAATATAGTTGTTGTAGTAATGTTATTTGTATCGTCAAATATCAATATTTGTATTCATAATATCACTTTATATCATATAAAGATGAAATTGGATGTATAAATTAGATTATTATTACTAATATTATTATTATCGATAAAATATTAATATTATCATAATTAGTATGGTATTATTATTATTATTATTATTATCATTTTTACAATTATTATTATCATTAATATTATATTTATCATTATTATTAATTTTATTAATATTATTAGATATTAATAGTATTGTTATTATATATTATTATTATTAATTAAAAAAAAGCAGTAGGGATCTATATTATACGCTTGACCTCTGTATCCTTTATCTCTATTATTATTATTTTTTTTGTTTCTTTCCTGCTCCCAACTCGTGAACCTGTGTTGACATTTTCTCCATTTTTTATTAACCGATCTCTATTATTACAACATGATTATGTATAATTGCAAATCAAATAAAAAGGAAATCCAATGGGATTAAAGAGCATAGCGATATTTTTGTTTTCTTCTTCTCTGCACGCTCCAATTTTTTTTTCTCTTAATTCAATTTCGAATAAAGTTTCAAAATCTAAAAATGCAGAAAGGTTAGAAATCTTTCTTTGAATCTATCTGCAAAATCTCAACTCTCAAATCTTTATATCGATCTTGAATTTTGAAGTCAAAGTTTAGTTTAAAAAAAGTCAACAATTGTTCTTGAGACAAATTCGCGTTCGTGTATATGTTTCTGATCAAATTGACGATTCCAGTAGTTTTTATACATGTTTAGAAAACTATTTCGTGTTATAAACATTATCTATAATGTTATCTATTACGAAATCAATTTTTTTTGTTTTGTTCCAAGAACCGACGCTGCAGTAGGCCTTAGTGTTTTTTTTTTTTATTTTAGAACCCAAATTATTTTTTTTTCTGTAATGTTTTGAAGCTTTAAAGGGAACCCCGATTTTTTATTTTTTTTTGGTTATTGATGTTTTGTTGAATCCATGAGACTTGTGGAGAAGAAGAGGAATAGAAGAAAAACAGTTTATATATAAAATTTAAATTCGATATTAGTACAGAGAATCAGAATTGGTGGGATGGTCGAGAGTGTTTGCGTGTGAGCATGTGGTCACGAGATCGAGTCCAGAGGACGGTAGTTTCTTTTTTTTTTTTTTTTGAAACTCTTTTCATGTGAGGTAGTTTTCTTTTCTAATTTTTTTATTGTTATTATATATTAATTATTATTAGTATTATTATTATTATTGTGATTGTTTTGATTGTTATTGTTATTGTTATTATTAGTATCATACTTGTTATCATATTTGAAAGTATTATAGACATTACTATTATTATTATGATAGGTATTAATAATATTATTATTAGTAATAAACTTATCATTTTAGTATTTTATCATCATTAGGATTATGATTATGATTATCATTATTATTATTATGAAGGAAATAAAAATATATTATTATCATCAATATTAGAATTTGTACCGGTTTATAAATAATAGTATCATCAGTACATTTACAATTAATAATATCATATTTATCAGTATCATCATTAATATTTACTAGTATTATTATGATTATCATTTATCATTTTATAAATATTAGAACCCTTATTATTAACATAAGTATGGTATTAGTATTAATATTATTTTAGAGTTATTATTATTAGTATCATTAACAGTTATCATTTTCATTTTTTTTGCTATTAGTATTATCATTATTAATAAAATTATTATTATTATTAGTAAATCATTATTATCTAAATTATTATTTTAACAAATAAATCTTTTGTACACTATATATATATACTTATGGTATATACTAGGATTGTATTAATAATTCACATAACAAACTAATAAAATTTCATAAATACAATACTAACCACAAATATATGTATATAAATATATTAATGTCACTATTTATATAAACGTAAATCATTATAGATATATACATAAAATCGATATATATATATAAAATATAACTTAAAATATAATATAAGTATACGTTTTAAAATAAAGGTTAGAATAAATTCTACAAAACTATAATATATAAATAATACATATTAATAAATGAAATTTTGTAACTTACATTATACGTATTAATATATACACAATTGATATAGGTTCGTGAATCCGAGGCCAACCCTGCATTGTTCAATGACGTCATATGTATTTTTACTACAAAATACAGTATCGTGAGTTTCATTTGCCTTTTTGCCCTTTATATTTTTGGGCTGAGAATACATGCGCAACTTTTATAACTGTTTTACGAAATTGACACAAGTACGTGAAACTACATTCTATGGTTGGATTATCGAAGTCGAATATGCCCCTTTTTATTAAGTCTGGTAATCTAAGAATTAGGGAACAGACACCCTAATTGACGCGAATCCTAAAGATAGATCTATCGGGCCCAACAAGCCCCATCCAAAGTACCGGATGTTTTAGTACTTCGAAATTTATATCATGTCCGAAGGAGGATCCCGGAATGATGGGGATATTCTTATATATGCATATTGTTAATGTCGGTTACCAGGTGTTCAATCCATATGAATGATATTTTTGTCTCTATGCATGGGACGTATGTTTATGAGAAATGGAAATCTGAAATCTTGTGGTCTATTAAAATGATGGAAACGATTGTTTAAGTTAAACTAATGAACTCACCAACCTTTTGGTTGACACTTTAAAGCATGTTTATTCTCAGGTACGAAAGAAATCTTCCGCTGTGTATTTGCTCATTTTATAGATATTACTTGGAGTCATTCATGGCATATTTCAAAAGACGTTGCATTCGAGTCGTCGAGTTCATCAAGATTATTATCAAGTCAATTATAGTTGGATATATTATGAAATGGTATGCATGCCTGTCAACTTTCGATGTAATGAAAGTTTGTCTTTTCAAAAACGAATGCAATGTTTGTAAAATGTATCATATAGAGGTCAAGTACCTCGCGATGTAATCAACTGTTGTGAATCGTTTATAATCGATATGGACTTCGTCCGGATGGATTAGGACGGGTCTTCACAGTTGGTATCAGAGCGGTGGTCTTAGCGAACCAGGTCTTGCATTAGTGAGTCTAACTGATAGTCGTTAGAATGCATTAATGAGTCTGGACTTCGACCGTATTTGCATGTCAAAAGTTTTGCTTATCATTTAGTGTCAAAAAATTATTTGCTTATCATCCTTAAAGTCTAAGACACGTCTTACTGCCTTTATTGCATAGACAGTGTATAGTTAAATTCATATCTTAGCGTATCTGTTATTGTTACCTTTGCCTGACAGCTTCCGTAGATTCCTCCATAGCTTATGGGATTTTAGTATTATATATGCTTATGTAAATTATGTATTGCAGGGTACTAATCTACATCCTATAATCTATTTCTTATCGAAAATCCTTCATCTGATCGTACGAGATGAATCCCTCAACCAGTTCGAGTCCATCAGATTTCGATAGCTATTTCGATAGTTATTCCGACAGCTATTTCGATATGGATTTCCACTCGAGCTCCGAAAGCAGAGTAACCGGAATGAATCGATCAATTAGCCATCATCTATTCTGAATGAATTGGAGATGGGTTCGTAGTCGACTTAATCAATGGAAACGCGAAGAAGGCGATCATTTCCACTAACCAAATTCACCTCTTGACAATGAACCTAAAACGTTTACCGGCGAACCTGTTCGAGACACCATTTTCTCTCTCATTTCCAAAGTATCTCATCACGATCATATACTATCTCAGATTCTAAACCTCATTCATCCGCTCGTCCGAACCGACAATCATCCCGGTGTAATAGAAGAAGTTAACGAACTTCGCGCATAAGTTGTAGTCTTGGAAAATATGGTGCAAAACGTACCAGCTTCATCCAAATCACCGGCACCAACAGTACCACCAACAACCCAAATTTCAATATCACATGCCTCAACATCTCAATCTATACCTCGAGTATAATCATCATTCTACATGACATTCTACATCAGTTATCTTCGTTCGACATGGTGATTATGTAATCTCTAATGTTTTAGAGATTATTTATTCTAGTTCCAACTGAAAACTAAATGAGTTTAATATCATGTTAACTCATTAAATTCATGATTACATCTGAAGAAAATATATATGTATATATGTTTTCATAAAGATTGTAATTAAAAATCTTTTGTACAAACTGTTAATAATAAAAATATTTTAACGGGTAGGTAATACCCGAGGAATATTTAAATTTCACATTAATAAGTTACACTGTATATTCTTCGAATCTGATTCAACAGTTATTCACTATCCTATTTACAACCACCGGGATACTTATCCGTTCACCAAAGAATAACTATTTTTATTCAAATTCAATTTCATATTTGAATTTTGACCTATCAGAATCCAACAAGTGGCATAATGAAGAAATAATGGACACAATAAAAATTGATTAGAAACAGACTAATTAACAATATTGAATTTTATTAAGAAACCACGCTAACAAAATCCTAGCTAACTGTTCCTAGCTAACTGTTAATTCCGTATTACATTTTATTTATCGCAATTTATTTATCGCAATTTATTTATCGCAATTTATTTTATCGCAATTTATATTCTCGCAATTTTATTTATTGTCATTTAATTTCTGTTATTTACTTTACGCACTTTATTTATCGTCATTTAATTTCTGTTATTTATTTTACGCACTTTAAATATCGGGACACGTATACAAGGTTTTGACATATCATATCGACACATCTATATATATTATTTGGAATCACCATAGACACTCTATATGCAGTAATGATCGAGTTCTCTATACAGGGTTGAGGTTGATTCTATAATAATATATATACTTTGAGTTGTGATCGAGTCTGAGACATGTACACGGGTCACGATACGTATTAATTAATTCAAATATTATATATTAAACTATATATGAATGATTGCACTGTCAACTGTGGACTATCGACTGTGGACTAATAACATTGGACAATTAAAATGAATTAAAATATTGAATATAACATATGAAACTAAACAATTCTTCAAGTTTGCCACTTGATTTCGTCTTAAACCTCATTTGTATCTTCACGATTACATTCTGCGTTCAAACCTTTCATGATTCTTGAAAACACCTCAATCGATAGGATGAATCAACCGCACTTTATCTACGGAAGGAAAGATTTATGCATATAGTTATGCACCTGAGAAACTCTCGGCAATTGTGTAAAAGTTCAACACGTAGCCGCGTCAGATCCTTTGGCATTTATTAACAAAAACAACTTTGCGATCCCTTTTCAAAATTAGCCAATTTTGTCACAGCTCCAACAAGTCAACTTCGACTTTTCGTACGAAACAACCTTATTATAACGTTTATATATACGCGTGCTCTTTTATTGTTACCAGGTAACCTTTCATATTCCATCATATTACCATCAGCGTTTAATCATCTAAAAACACAATTCTCCTGAAACCACCTCGGATTAATAACCGATGATTCAGATATCATAGCATTAAATGCAGAGGAAACAGAAAAATGGTAGATGGTCTAAACGGACAAAAGTTTGATGATAAAGAAAGGAGTGTTAGGAACGCTCGATAGAAAATTGGGTATTGAAAAACAGATTGAGTTACCCATGAAGGAGACCAAGGACAAATACAAGGACCAAATCCTATATTCAAAGGATTCAGGTAATTCTGGATCCGTTGAAATCTTTAGAGAATATCTTGCTCCGAAGTCATGTTAAAATCTTGCGGAAAATCTTTCTCCATCAACCGTCGAACTTAGAAATTCCAAAATATCATCATCAATATCTTTGATATTTCTGAGGATATTTTCATAAATATTCTCGTCCGAAATTATATACCTCTTCGTGCTTCCTGTGTATCAATATATTGGAAACATTCAATAGAAAATATAGTGCCGAAAAGCAGATTATGCGGAACTATGAAGAAAGCCGTGGATAAATCACAAAGAATAAGTTTGACTTCAAAGAATCCAAATAATTCAATGTCTGCTAAAGTCTATAGTGAATAACTTGCTCCTTACTCTAAACCCTTGCAGACAATAGTTTCTATCATCCTATGATCTTAGATATTCTGAGATATTATCGTACCTTTCATTATAAATATCCTCCATATTTCTGGAGATATTTTTATAACTATTCTTATCTGAAATCATTAATCTTTTCGTGCTATCAGTATTACATCATATAGAAACTGTTAGTTTCTATATTCTGTAAATTTTCAAGCTTAAAATATGAATGTTATTGTAGTAATGATGGGAACTAATGCATGAGTTAGTATAATATAATGACACTTGATCAACGTGATTATATTACAGTAAGTCATGCTGAGTTTCTAAATGAAACGTGATGATTCACAGATCATAACGTCATCATGTGCCATGTTACATAACTCTTTCATCCTACTTAACTCCGTAACAAATCAAGAAAATGTATTCTTGATGGTTCTATCTTCCGTGATGTTGATAAATTTGAAAATCAAATCGTGCTATCACGTTCCTTCATGCTTAGAACATTATAATCATTCGAAACTCTATATCTATAAATTCTGGACCATTATTCGCTTGACTTGAAGTCGGGAAGAGAAAACAAAAGCATAGAGCTTTGAAATATAAGGGAGAATATAAAGTCCGATAACAACACATAAATTACAAACCGTGTATATCAATGTTTATCGCAACATAAAGACACGGGAGAATTAAAAACATTATAATCCCGAGGGCGAAGTAGAAGAAAGCAGATTCCTCTGGTGGAAGTTGGAAAAGGAGAATGATTGTTGCGATAGTAAGGATGAGGACAAGGATCAAAACTGGATTAATCATTTTCAGAATCTTTTGGATGTATGAACTAAGAAAGAAAGTATAAGAATGGTGAGAATAATGGAAAGGAAGAGCTTAATTTATACTGGAAATATCAGACGTAGTAATCGGGGCAGATCACCGTATTTAATTAAAGAGATCTTAATTTCCATAAATCCCGAAGAATCAGATTTTATAGATCTTCAAGATTTTCTTTAAATTCCTTAAATTCCGGAATTCAACCAAGGCAATGTCAAAAGTTAAGACGCGCCTTATTTTCTAAATTCAAACCTGACTACGTCAAAAGTTAAAAACAAATCTTTGTTTCTCATTTCATCCTTTTGTGAATAGCTTCATTCGCACTCTTCGAATAATCGAATTATTTTTATCCATATTACTCAATGATGATAAAACTCAAGTTATCAACTCATATTCGTCAGGAAAACATATTTATTGTTAGCTATGACGACCTCACTCAAATTTCGGGACGAAATTTCTTTAACGGGTAGGTACTGTGATGACCCGGGAATTTCCGACCAAATTTAAACATAATCTTATATGATTCGACTCGATAAGCAAAGTCTATTAAACCGAGTCTCATTATGTTTGAACTATTTCATGATAACATTTGACCTTTAACTATTTCCGACGATTCACGAACCTTTAATTGTAACTAAGAATGTAAATATAAATAATTATATATAAAACTAATTATATTAGTATTAATGAACTATTAAGTAATTTTGTTATTATAAAAGATAACATTTAATAACTAAAGATTTTCATTTTGAATATATATAGTATATTGTATATAAATGATTCAAACATATTTTACCAACGTTATCAAAATATTAAATGTACAATGTTATACTTTGTAGTTAATTGTTTAATATACATAATTAATCATCTACTCAACATTTAAAACATGATTTTATATATATGGTAGTATACATATATACATAAATATAACTATATATATATATATATATATATATATGATTTTATACATAATTATTATATTATGTATATGTAGAAATTTATAATATATCTATGATGAAATAATGTACTATTTTAATAAATATATATAATACTTACATATATAAAACATTTATATTTTTCATAATTACATACATAAGTATAATATAATTAGTATGTAAATAAATATTATAATATATTTATATTAAAATGCATAAATATATAATATTCAGTATATGTTACAATACATATTACATAATTATTAAATATTACATAATAATAGATGATATTAATAAATTAAATTTAAATACAAATATAGTTGTTGTAGTAATGTTATTTGTATCGTCAAATATCAATATTTGTATTCATAATATCACTTTATATCATATAAAGATGAAATTGGATGTATAAATTAGATTATTATTACTAATATTATTATTATCGATAAAATATTAATATTATCATAATTAGTATGGTATTATTATTATTATTATTATTATCATTTTTACAATTATTATTATCATTAATATTATATTTATCATTATTATTAATTTTATTAATATTATTAGATATTAATAGTATTGTTATTATATATTATTATTATTAATTAAAAAAAAGCAGTAGGGATCTATATTATACGCTTGACCTCTGTATCCTTTATCTCTATTATTATTATTTTTTTTGTTTCTTTCCTGCTCCCAACTCGTGAACCTGTGTTGACATTTTCTCCATTTTTTATTAACCGATCTCTATTATTACAACATGATTATGTATAATTGCAAATCAAATAAAAAGGAAATCCAATGGGATTAAAGAGCATAGCGATATTTTTGTTTTCTTCTTCTCTGCACGCTCCAATTTTTTTTTCTCTTAATTCAATTTCGAATAAAGTTTCAAAATCTAAAAATGCAGAAAGGTTAGAAATCTTTCTTTGAATCTATCTGCAAAATCTCAACTCTCAAATCTTTATATCGATCTTGAATTTTGAAGTCAAAGTTTAGTTTAAAAAAAGTCAACAATTGTTCTTGAGACAAATTCGCGTTCGTGTATATGTTTCTGATCAAATTGACGATTCCAGTAGTTTTTATACATGTTTAGAAAACTATTTCGTGTTATAAACATTATCTATAATGTTATCTATTACGAAATCAATTTTTTTTGTTTTGTTCCAAGAACCGACGCTGCAGTAGGCCTTAGTGTTTTTTTTTTTTATTTTAGAACCCAAATTATTTTTTTTTCTGTAATGTTTTGAAGCTTTAAAGGGAACCCCGATTTTTTATTTTTTTTTTGGTTATTGATGTTTTGTTGAATCCATGAGACTTGTGGAGAAGAAGAGGAATAGAAGAAAAACAGTTTATATATAAAATTTAAATTCGATATTAGTACAGAGAATCAGAATTGGTGGGATGGTCGAGAGTGTTTGCGTGTGAGCATGTGGTCACGAGATCGAGTCCAGAGGACGGTAGTTTCTTTTTTTTTTTTTTTTGAAACTCTTTTCATGTGAGGTAGTTTTCTTTTCTAATTTTTTTATTGTTATTATATATTAATTATTATTAGTATTATTATTATTATTGTGATTGTTTTGATTGTTATTGTTATTGTTATTATTAGTATCATACTTGTTATCATATTTGAAAGTATTATAGACATTACTATTATTATTATGATAGGTATTAATAATATTATTATTAGTAATAAACTTATCATTTTAGTATTTTATCATCATTAGGATTATGATTATGATTATCATTATTATTATTATGAAGGAAATAAAAATATATTATTATCATCAATATTAGAATTTGTACCGGTTTATAAATAATAGTATCATCAGTACATTTACAATTAATAATATCATATTTATCAGTATCATCATTAATATTTACTAGTATTATTATGATTATCATTTATCATTTTATAAATATTAGAACCCTTATTATTAACATAAGTATGGTATTAGTATTAATATTATTTTAGAGTTATTATTATTAGTATCATTAACAGTTATCATTTTCATTTTTTTTGCTATTAGTATTATCATTATTAATAAAATTATTATTATTATTAGTAAATCATTATTATCTAAATTATTATTTTAACAAATAAATCTTTTGTACACTATATATATATACTTATGGTATATACTAGGATTGTATTAATAATTCACATAACAAACTAATAAAATTTCATAAATACAATACTAACCACAAATATATGTATATAAATATATTAATGTCACTATTTATATAAACGTAAATCATTATAGATATATACATAAAATCGATATATATATATAAAATATAACTTAAAATATAATATAAGTATACGTTTTAAAATAAAGGTTAGAATAAATTCTACAAAACTATAATATATAAATAATACATATTAATAAATGAAATTTTGTAACTTACATTATACGTATTAATATATACACAATTGATATAGGTTCGTGAATCCGAGGCCAACCCTGCATTGTTCAATGACGTCATATGTATTTTTACTACAAAATACAGTATCGTGAGTTTCATTTGCCTTTTTGCCCTTTATATTTTTGGGCTGAGAATACATGCGCAACTTTTATAACTGTTTTACGAAATTGACACAAGTACGTGAAACTACATTCTATGGTTGGATTATCGAAGTCGAATATGCCCCTTTTTATTAAGTCTGGTAATCTAAGAATTAGGGAACAGACACCCTAATTGACGCGAATCCTAAAGATAGATCTATCGGGCCCAACAAGCCCCATCCAAAGTACCGGATGTTTTAGTACTTCGAAATTTATATCATGTCCGAAGGAGGATCCCGGAATGATGGGGATATTCTTATATATGCATATTGTTAATGTCGGTTACCAGGTGTTCAATCCATATGAATGATATTTTTGTCTCTATGCATGGGACGTATGTTTATGAGAAATGGAAATCTGAAATCTTGTGGTCTATTAAAATGATGGAAACGATTGTTTAAGTTAAACTAATGAACTCACCAACCTTTTGGTTGACACTTTAAAGCATGTTTATTCTCAGGTACGAAAGAAATCTTCCGCTGTGTATTTGCTCATTTTATAGATATTACTTGGAGTCATTCATGGCATATTTCAAAAGACGTTGCATTCGAGTCGTCGAGTTCATCAAGATTATTATCAAGTCAATTATAGTTGGATATATTATGAAATGGTATGCATGCCTGTCAACTTTCGATGTAATGAAAGTTTGTCTTTTCAAAAACGAATGCAATGTTTGTAAAATGTATCATATAGAGGTCAAGTACCTCGCGATGTAATCAACTGTTGTGAATCGTTTATAATCGATATGGACTTCGTCCGGATGGATTAGGACGGGTCTTCACACCACGTATGAACGACGATTCACAGAGTTATGCCTATTGTGTCCAGGAACGTTCGAAGATGAAGAAGAGAAGATCGACACGTTTGTAAAAGGGTTACCAGTAAGGATTCAAGAAGATGTGAGTTCACACGAGCCCGCTTCAATACAGAAGGCAAGTCGAATGGCTCATAAACTCATAAATCTGATTGAGGGGAGAATTAAAGAACAGGCGGCCGAAGAAGACAACATGAAACAACTCAAGAGGAAGTGGGAGGAAAACAGTGACAAGAGTCACCAGTACAACAACGACAACAATAATTACAACCACAATCGCAACAATTATCTCAACAACCGCAACATAAATAGCAACAACAACAATCGCAATTCCAACAACAACAACTACAACAAACATCCCAACAACAACAATTACAATAATCATCCCAACAACAATAACAATCGCAACAACAACAATAATCAGAAACAACAATGCCAAAGGTGTGAAGAGAATCACCCGGGGTTCTGCACAACATTTTGCAACAGGTGTAAAAGAAATGGTCATAGCTCGACAAAGTGTGAGGTCTACGGACCAATGTATAACAGAACTAAAGGAAGAAATAATGCCGGAATGAGTAATGTCGGAACAAGTAGTGTCGGAGCAAGTACTACCAACGTAGTCCGTTATAAATGTGGAAAACCGGGCCACATTATTAAAAATTTCCCAAATTAGGGGAATACTAATGGGCAGGGCCGCGGAAGAGTTTTCAATATTAATACGGCAGAAGCGCAGGAAGACCCGGAGCTTGTTACGGGTGCGTTTCTCATTGACAATAAATCTGCTTATGTTTTATTTGATTCGGGTGCGGATAGAAGCTATATGAGTAGAGATTTTTGTGCTAAACTAAGTTGCTCACCGACGACCTTGGATAATAAATTTTTACTCGAATTAGCAAATGGTAAATTAATTACAGCGGATAATATATGTCGGAATCGAGAAATTAAACTAGTTAACGAAACATTTAAGAATGACTTGATACCAGTAGAGTTAGGGAGTTTTGATGTGATAATCGGTATGGACTGGTTGAAAGAAGTGAAAGCAGAGATCGTTTGTTACAAAAATGCAAATCGCATTATACGAGAAAAAGGAAAACCCTTAATGGTGTACGGAGAAAAGAGCAACGCGAAGTTAAACCTTATTAGTAACCTGAAGGCACAAAAACTAATAAGAAAAGGTTGCTATGCTGTGCTAGCACACATCGAGAAAGTCAATTCCGAAGAAAAGAACATCAATGATGTTCCCGTCGCAAAAGAATTTCCCGATGTATTTCCGAAAGAATTACCGGGACTACCTCCACACCGATCAGTTGAATTTCAAATAAACCTTGTACTGGGAGCTGCACCAATAGCTATTGCTCCATACAGACTCGCACCTAGCGAAATGAAGGAACTTCAGAGCCAATTACAAGAACTTTTAGAGTGTGGTTTCATTCGACCAAGCACATCACCGTGGGGAGCTCCTGTTTTGTTTGTCAAGAAGAAGGATGATACATTTAGGTTATGTATCGACTACCAAGAGTTGAACAAACTTACCATCAAGAACCGCTACCTACTACCAAGAATCAACGACTTATTTGATCAACTACAAGGCTCATCGGTTTATTCGAAGATTGATTTACGTTCTGGGTATCATCAAATGCGGGTGAAGGAGGATGATATTCCAAAGACTGCTTTTAGAATGCGTTACGGTCATTAAGAGTTTATGGTTATGCCATTTGGGTTGACTAACGCACCAACTGTGTTCATGGACCTCATGAACCGAGTGTGTGGACCATACCTTGACAAGTTTGTCATTGTTTTCATTGATGACATACTTATTTACTCGAAGAATGATCAAGAGCACGAAGAACATTTGAGAAAAGTACTAGAGTTTCTGAGGAAAGAAAAACTATACGCTAAGTTTTCAAAGTGTGCATTTTGGTTGGAAGAAGTTCAATTCCTCGGTCACATAGTGAACAAAGAAGGTATTCAGGTGGATCCAGCAAAGATTGAAGCTGTTGAAAAGTGGGAAACCCCGAAAACTCCGAAGCATATACGCCAATTCTTAGGACTAGCTGGTTACTACAGAAGGTTCATCCAAGATTTTTCTAGAATAGAAAAACCCTTGACTGCATTAACGCATAAAGGGAGGAAATTTGAATGGAAGGATGAACAAGAAAAGACGTTTCAATTGTTAAAGAAAAAGTTAACTACATCACCTATATTGTCATTACCTGAAGGGAATGATGATTTTGTGATATATTGTGAAGCCTCAAAGCAAGGTCTCGATTGTGTATTAATGCAAAGAACGAAGGTAATTGCTTATGTGTCTAGACAATTGAAGATTCACGAGCAGAATTATACGACGCATGATTTGGAATTAGCGCGGTTGTTTTTGCATTAAAGACTTGGAGGCACTACTTATATGGGGTCAAAAGTATTATATATACCGACCACAAAAGTCTTCAACACATATTTAACCAGAAACAACTGAACATGAGACAGCGCAGGTGGATTGAATTGTTGAATGATTACAACTTTGAGATTCGTTACCACCCGGGGAAGGCAAATGTGGTAGCCGACGCCTTGAGCAGAAAGGACAGAGAACCCATTCGAGTAAAAGCTATGAATATAATGATTCACAATAACCTTACTACTCAAATAAAGGAGGCGCAACAAGGAGTTTTAAAAGAGAGAAATTTAAAGGATGAAATACCCAAAGGATCGGAGAAGCATCTTGATATTCTAGAAGATGGAACCCGGTATAGGGCTGAAAGAATTTGGGTACCAAAATTTAGAGATATGAGAGAAATGGTACTTAGAGAAGTTCATAAAACCAGATACTCAATACACCCCTGAACGGGGAAGATGTACAAGGATCTCAAGAAACATTTTTGGTAGCCGGGTATGAAAGCCGATGTTGCTAAATACGTAGGAGAATGTTTGACGTGTTGCAAGGTCAAAGCGGAGCATCAGAAACCATCAGGTCAACTTCAGCAACCCGAAATCCCGGAATGGAAATGGGAAAACATTACCATGGATTTCATCACTAAATTACCAAGGACTGCCAGTGGTTTTGATACTATTTGGGTAATAGTTGATCGTCTCACCAAATCAGCACACTTCCTGCCAATAAGAGAAGATGACAATATGGAGAAGTTAACACGATTGTATTTGAAGGAAGTCGTCTCCAGACATGGAATACCAATCTCTATTATCTCTGATAGGGATGGCAGATTTATTTCAAGATTCTGGCAGACATTACAGCAAGCATTAGGAACTCGTCTAGACATGAGTACTACCTATCATCCACAAACTGATGGGCAGAGCGAAAGGACGATACAAACGCTTGAAGATATGCTACGAGCATGTGTTATTGATTTCGGAAACAGTTGGGATCGACATCTACCGTTAGCAAAATTTTCCTACAACAACAGCTACCATTCAAGCATTGAGATAACACCGTTTGAAGCACTTTATGGTAGAAAGTGCAGGTCTCCAATTTGTTGGAGTGAAGTGGGGGATAGACAGATTACGGGTCCAGAGATAATACAAGAAACTACCGAGAAGATCATCCAAATTCAACAACGATTGAAAACCGCCCAAAGTCGACAAAAGAGCTACGCTGACATTAAAAGAAAAGATATAGAATTTGAAATTGGAGAGATGGTCATGCTTAAAGTTGCACCTTGGAAAGGCGTTGTTCGATTTGGTAAATGAGGGAAATTAAACCCAAGGTATATTGAACCATTCAAGGTTATTGATCGCGTCGGACCAGTAGCTTACCGACTTGAGTTACCTCAACAACTCGCGGCTGTACATAACACTTTCCACGTCTCGAATTTTAAGAAATGTTTTGCTAAAGAAGATCTCACTATTCTGTTAGACAAAATCTAAATCAACGAAAAACTTCAATTTATCGAAGAATCCGTCGAAATAATAGATCGTGAGATTAAAAGACTTAAGCAAAACAAAATACTAATTGTTAAGGTTCGATGGAATGCTCATAGAGGACCCAAGTTCACCTGAGAACGAGAAAATCAGATGAAGAAGAAATACCCGCACTTATTTCTAGAAGATACGATAACACCTCCAACTACTTAAAATTTCAGGACGAAATTTATTTAACGGGTAGGTACTCTAGTGACCCGAACTTTTCCATGTTTATATATATTAAATGAAATTGTTATTTAAATGATTAAGTGTTTCCAACATGTTAAGCAATCAAACTTGTTAAGACTTGATTAATTTAAATAGGTTTCATATAGACAATTGACCACCCAAGTTGACCGGTGATTCACGAACGTTAAAGCTTGTAAAAACTATATGATGTCATATATATGATTATATATATAGTTAAAATGACATTATGATAATTAAGTATCTCATTAGGTATTTTAACAATGTGTTATATACATAAAATTGAGTTTATTGAATTAAGAAACTTGAAACGATATATATAACGATTATCGTTATAACAACGTCTTACTAAATACATATGAATCATATTAAGATATTAATACACAATGTTTAATCATGATAAATGATAACTAAACATGTCATTAAGTGTATTAACAATGAACTACATATGTAAAAACAAGACTACTAACTTAATGATTTCGAAACGAGACATATATGTAACGATTATCGTTGTAACGACATTTAACTGTATATACATCATACTAAGATATATTATATATCATAATATCATGATAATATAATAATTTAACATCTCATTTGTTACAATAAACAATGGGTTAACAACATTCAACAAGATCGTTAACCTAAAGGTTTCAAAACAACATTTACATGTAACGACTAACGATGACTTAACGACTCAGTTAAAATGTATATACATGTAGTGTTTTAATATGTATTTATACACTTTTGAAAGACTTCAATACACTTATCAAAATACTTCTACTTAACAAAAATGCTTACAATTACATCCTCGTTCAGTTTCATCAACAATTCTACTCGTATGCACCCGTATTCGTACTCGTACAATACACAGCTTTTAGATGTATATACTATTGGTATATACACTCCAATGATTAGCTCTTAGCAGCCCATGTGAGTCACCTAACACATGTGGGAACCATCATTTGGCAACTAGCATGAAATATCTCATAAAATTACAAAAATATTAGTAATCATTCATGACTTATTTACATGTAAACAAAATTACACATCCTTTATATCTAATCCATATACCAATGACCAAAAACACCTACAAAAACTTTCATTCTTCAATTTTCTTCATCTAATTGATCTCTCTCAAGTTCTATCTTCAAGTTCTAAGTGTTCTTCATAAATTCTATAAGTTCTAGTTTCATAAAATCAAGAATACTTCCAAGTTTGCTAGCTTACTTCCAGTCTCGTAAAGTGATCATCCAACCTCAAGAGATATTTCTTATTTACAGTAAGATATCTTTCTAATACAACGTAATACTCATATTCGAACTTTGATTCAATTTCTATAACTATAACAATCTTATTTCGAGTGGAAATCTTACTTGAACTTGTTTTCGTGTCATGATTCTGCTTCAAGAACTTTCAAGCCATCCAAGGATCCTTTGAAGCTTGATCTATTTTTCTCATTTTTAATAGGTTTATCCACAAAACCTAAGGTAGTAATGATGTTCATAACATCATTCGATTCATATATATAAAACTACCTTATTCGGAGGTTTAAACTTAAAAATCACTAGAACATAGTTTAGTTAATTCTAAACTTATTCGCAAACAAAAGTTAATCCTTCTATCTTGACATTTAAAATCAACTAAACACAGGTTCTATATCTATTTGATATGCTAACTTAATGATTTAATACCTGAAAACACGAAAAACATCGTAAAATCGGACATACGCCGTCGTAGTAACACCGCGGGCTGTTTTGGGTTTGATAATTAAAAACTATGATAAACTTTGATTTAAAAGTTGTTCTTCTGGGAAAATGATTTTTCTTTAAAACACTTTATAAATGTTTTATAAAATAGACACAAGTACATGAAACTACTTTTTATGGTTGAATGATCGAAGCCGAATATGCCCCTTTTGCTTGGTAGCCTAAGAATTAGGGAACATCACTAATTTTGAGAATTAGTGCACGCCTAATTGACGCGTATCCTAAAGATAGATCTATTGGGCCAAACGAACCCCATTCAAAGTACCGGATGCTTTAGTACTTCGAGTTTTATATCATGTCCGATGGATGTCCCGGAATGATGGGGATATTCTTATATGCATCTTGTTAATGTCGGTTACCAGGTGTTCACCATATGAATGATTTTTATCTCTATATATGGGATGTATATTGAAATATGAAATCTTGTGGTCTATTATTACGATTTGATAAATATATAGGTTAAACCTATAACTCACCAACATTTTTGTTGACGTTTAAAGCATGTTTATTCTTAGGTGATTATTAAGAGCTTCCGCTGTTGCATGCTAATATATGGACAAGATTTGGAGTCAGCATGCTTGTATAATATTGTTTAAAACTGCATTCGAAATTTACTTTGTTGTAACATATTAATATTGTAAACCAATATGTATTCGTAGTGTGTAAGTGTGATATTTTTTTAGATTATCATTTCTGATAATCTAGGTGGTGTCCTTTTAACCTTGTCGATAAAATAAAGGTTATGGTTTGTTTTTAAAAACGAATGCAGTCTTTGAAAAACGTCTCATATAGAGGTCAAAACCTCGCAACGAAATCAATTAATATGGAACGCTTATAATCAATATGAACGGGACATTTTAGCTACCTTTCTGTGAGCATTGTGTAATCAGCAAGCAGCATTGCCTGAAATTTAACACATCATATTCTAGAAGTAAATTGGTTCTCGAATTGGTTCACTCTGATGTGTGGCAAGCACCAGTTCAATCCCTAGGAGGAGCAAAGTATTTTGTTTCATTTATTGATGATTATAGTAGGAGATGTTGGGTGTACCCAATCAAGAGGAAGGCAGATGTGTTTGAAGTTTTCAAAGTTTACAAAGCGCGGGTTGAACTTGAATCTGGTAAAAAGATCAAGTGTTTGAGGACAGATAATGGAGGAGAATACACTGGTGATGAATTTGATAAATTCTGCAAACAAGAAGATATTAAAAGGCCGTTCACGACGGCATATACTCCTCAACAAAATGGAGTGGAAGAGCGGATGAACAGAACCTTGTTAGACATAACAAGGGCGATGTTGGCAACTGCAAGCTTGGAGAAATCATTCTGGGCAGAAGCAGTAAGTACTGTCTGTTACGTGATAAATCGATCACCTTCAACTGCAATTGAGTTGAAGTCACCGATGGAGATGTGGAATGGAAAACAAGTTGATTATTCTGACCTTCATATATTTGGATGTCCTGTGTACGCAATGTACAATTCTTAAGAAACGAAAAAGTTGGATCTAAAGTCCAGAAAGTGTTTGTTCTTGGGGTGTGGGGTATGCTGATGGAGTTAAGGGGTATCGCTTGTGGGACCCCACTGCCCACAAAGTAGTCATCAGCAGAGATGTTGTCTTTACGAAAGACAAAGATCTTTAAAATATTAGCACTTCAAAAGAAACTACACCGATACAGGTTGGAAATGAATTTCATAAAGATTCTTCTGAAGCAATACCAGAGTACGAGGAAAATCAAGTAGTCGTTTATGAAGCTCCAACGACTTGTACTTCTAATCAGGAACGGAAACGTCCAGGGTGGCACTCGAATTATATTATGAAAAGCAATGTTGCGTATTGTCTTCTAACAGAGGAAGGTGAGCCAACAACTCTTCGCGAGGCACTGAATCATTTAGATGCATCTCAGTGGATGATAGCTATGCAGGAAGAAATTGAAGCTCTTCATAAAAATAAAACATGGGAACTTGTGCCATTGCAGAAAGGTAGAAAACCTATTCAAAATAAATGGGTGTATAAGGTCAAGCGAAATGGTGATGATCAAGTGGAGCGGTATCATGCAAGACTGGTGGTTAAAGGATATGCTCAGAAAGAAGGTACCGACTTTAATGAAATATTTTCCCCCGTGGTTCGACTTACAACAATTCGAGTAGTTCTAGCGACGTGTGCTGCATTTGATTTACATCTTGAGCAGCTAGATGTGAAAACTGCATTTCTTCATGGAAACCTTGAAGAAGAAATTTACATGCTTCAACCAGAAGGTTTTGAACTACAAGGAAAAAAGAACTTGGTTTGCAGGTTAAAAAAATCTCTGTACAGCCTCAAACATGCTCCGAGATACTGGTACAAGAGATTTGATTCTTTCATAATGAGCCTTGAATATAACAGACTTTATGCAGACCCTTGTGCATATTTCAAGAGGTTTGGGGACAATGATTATGTCATTTTGTTGTTATATTTAGACGACATGTTGGTTGCAGGTCCCAACAAAGATCGTATTAATAAGCTGAAGGCTCAATTGGCTAGTGAGTTTGAAATGAAAGACTTGGGTGCCGAAAACAAGATTCTAGGGATGTAAATTCACCGAGACAGAGATAATAAGAAGATTTGACTTTCTCAAAAGAATTATTTGAGGAAAATCTTGGAGCATTTCAACATGCAAGATAGTAAGCCAATCTCAACGCCACTTCCAACTAATCTCAAGTTATCCTCCATTATGTGTCCTAGCAGTGAAGACGAGAGGAAGGAGATGGCTCGAGTACCTTATGCATCAGCAGTGGGAAGTTTAATGTTCGCAATGATATGTACAAGACCAGACATTGCACATGCAGTGGGAGTAGTTAGTCAGTACATGGCGAATGCTGGTAAAGAGCATTGGAATGCGGTAAAGAGGATCCTAAGATACATTAAGGGTACTCAGATGTTGCATTATGTTATGGGGAACTGGAATTTATTTTCAAAGGGTATGTTGATTCAGATTATGCAGGTGATATGGATAAAAGTAAATCCACCTCCGCATATGTTTTTACACTTTGTGGTGGAACAGTAAGATGGATTTCAAAACTGCAGTCATTTGTGGCAATGTCAACAACAGAGGCAAAATATGTAGCAGCTACTCAAGCTACTAAAGAGACAGTATGGCTGAAGATGTTGTTGGAGGAACTCGGGCACAGACAAGAGAATATCACTTTATTTTGTGACAACCAGAGTGCCTTGCATCTTGCAAGGAATCCGGCATTTCATTCAAAGAAAAAGCATATACGAGTTCAGTATCACTTCGTTTGTGAGAAAGTGGAAGAAGGAACCGTGGATGTAAAGAAAATTCATACTAATAATAATGTGGCTGATTTCCTAAAAAAGTCAATCAACCGTGACAAGTTTATTTAGTGCCGTTCTTCATGCGGCCTAACAGAGACGTAAGCAACATCATTGGCAAGGAAGGATTACCGTGTGAAGATTGATTAGGTTTCAATCAGATCTTCAACTTAAAGTGGGAGATTGTTGGAATAATAAAAGTGGACGGTGGATGGTTGATATGGTCAGGCAACAAGCACATGTATATTGTGCAAGTACTATTGATTTGAAGGCTTGGTAAAAATGGCCAAACTTTCACCTACCATGTTTGTTGACTTCATGTTTGCTTTGGGTTATTTACATTCATACGTATGTATGAATTGGTAGAGCAGACTACTTCACCAACCCCATTTATGCTACTATAAATAGATGGATCACTAAGCTCATTCATCATCCCAAATTCAAGAGTGCATCTTGTATACTAAAAGTCTAATAGAGAGTTTGTGAGTGTTAGTCTCCTAATTACAAGAGATATAAAAATTAGTATTTATCCTTGTAATTAGAAAGAAGTGTAATTCCTATTATTCTTATTAGTGAAACGTTTTCTTTCTTGCCCGTAGTTTTTACCCTATTGGGGTTTTCCACGTTAAATCTCAGCGTCTCTTTATTGTCGCTATTTCAATTATTACTAGCAGTTTGCTATAATTCGGTGTCGCTTTGCTCAACATTTAAGAAATCCATGAAGAGGCTCAATGCCCCCAAGCATTGGATGCTTGCTAAAACTGATGATGCTTTTGTAAGCAAACTCTAAATCGTTTATTTTTTTTTATTTAACTATCTGTTTATTTTTAATAATGATTTTATTTTTCTATTTCTGGCTCCAAGCCATCATCTGGACCTCACAAAGTAAGGGAATGCTTACCTATGATAGCCATTTTGAGGAACAGGAGAAGCATGCGTTGACATACCGTGAGGTTCAGTCAATCATGATGCAGTGCAATGTACAAGTTGACAACAAGGTTCGGATTGATAAGACTTACCTGCTGGTTTCATGGGTTTCATGGGTAAGTAAACTTTTGATGTTACAAGTGGTGTGCAAGAGAGTTAGGTTTCGGGACCAGATGGGGACATTCTTGGAACTCAAAATCCAAAAGTACCGGCTTTTTTTATACAAGAGGTTTATCACTTTGTTCCATTTTAAGAGGCATTTCCTCCTACACTACCAACAAAGTTTAATCATATTCGTGTTTAGAAGTAAACTTTTAGAGATGGTCATACAAGTTGGGTAATGGGTTAAAACGACTTCCCACGAAAATAGACAACTATTTTTTAGGATAGTCCGAGTTAACTATGTCCTGGTTAGTTGTGCTCACTCCGATAGTTCATTAGATTATTGTTAACTTAATCTTTTTTTTGGACAGCTGTTAGGATCACCCAGGGGAGACTTAACCACCCACACGTTCATCTCCTACAAAGTTATACCCGCCCCCCAACTGCGTGCCTAGGAGGAAACCCGTACCAATCCCATACTTTGTAAGCATACCATGAAGTGATACCATATTTGTTTTGCTTTTGTATACGTATTTTGAAATCATTTTGGCCTGAGATTTTGCGAAACTATATCATATTAATTTGTATCTTGAAATTATTTAATTTATGTCTTCTTTTACTTGGACATGCAGAAACACTAGACTGGGTTACATATGTACTTTATGGTCGCCATTAGGATCAACAAAGTGCATGATCTGCAAGTGATCATATACATGGCATTGTATATGCATATTTTAAGTGCTAAAGGCTAAAAACAGAAGTTACGCGAAGTATGCTTAAAGGATTTGGAAGATCCGCTGAAAGTTAAGTTAGCGGATCAGATTGCGCATTAACAAAGATTGCGGATTCTTTCCGCTAAGTCAATGCGGATAATTAGTTAATCCGCACACCGCGAATATTTTAAAAACTATAAATAGGGAGCTTGACCTCTCATTTATAGGTTGTTGATTCTCTGCCATTTGCTCTAGCCTTTGTAATTTTCACTTGTGACTTTGCCCAAGGAATTTTTACATCGTGTTAAGGTGAATTATGCTAATCAATAAACAAGATCGGGTCGGGGTGGTTGATCACTTGATTGTTAAAGTAAAACACGATCATCAGGGCCAAAAAAAATCATCAACATCTCATTCTACCACCTTAATCTCATTGCACTCAATCCTTAATTAAGTATCTTTAATATAGGATTGATCAATTGGCGCCATCCGTGTGAAACGTTCAAAATTAAACTCGAATTTTTTTGTTTTGTGCTACCGAACGATAAAATTGCTTGTTTAATTTTAATTGTGTATTGTTTTGGTGATTTACAGGAAAATTGCTAGGGTGTACCAGTTGACTTGATCGTTGGCCGTGACAGTTAACACGAAGCAAGCAAACAGCTCTGTGAATGCTGATGTGTTGCATGATGATTTGCTAAATGATTTGTTAATTAACTTTCAGTCGAATGTTAATGCTAATGCGAGCAATTCGGTTCATGAACCGCTTGCTAAAATATCTAATGCCAATGTTGCTAGTGCTGATCCGCAACTAAAGGTTGCCACTGATAAGATGGTTGCACGCAGAAATTCGCAACAAAGTCGTGACGAAACTATCGCAGAAGGAAAACGACTCAGAATTTTGGCTGGGAAAGCAAGTTTAAAAGTAGATAAGGTGGTTGACACTGCTATTGAGCAAGCTAAAAAAGACACTAAACAAGGTCGTGAACCTCGCGTACCGCGTACTTATCTATGGCCATTGAATGATTCAGGATCACGTGCTGACCGCTTAGTTGTTGAGCATCACGATAACGACAGTGATGGCACAGGTCAACGCACTGTTTAAACTCTGTTTATAATTCCAAAATTGCAAAAACGCCAAGAGATGGGAGCGAGTATTCTGATGATTCAGACAGCGCAGAAGAAGTTGTGAAAATTCCACATGTTAAGCGCAGGCGACCGCCAACACCTTTTCCCCACCATGGGGATGAGGGTGAATCTTCTGATGCTACGCGCAGAGAAAATGCTCAAAATTTCTTGTCGGATGCTTTTAAAAGCATTGTGCCCAAATCAATGCAGCATAAGTTTGAGCAACCGAATTTTTTGGAAGATATGATAACTAAGTATTGTGCAGAGAATGCTGATACCCGCACAAATAAGGCAACTGAGATCACAACTACTACTGACAAGTTTTTCCAGCATATCTCTGATTATCCGAGTGTTACACCACCCATCGTGCCTGCAACGTTGGGAGTTTATTCTAGTTTAACTGACCCACTGGATTTTTTGCAGCGGTTTGAGGGAGTTGTAAGCACTTATAATTAGGATGAACCGGTTACATGCCGAGTATTTCCCATGGTTCTGCAAGGGTCAGTAAGGGAGTGGTTTCATAGCTTGCAAGCTCGCAGTATTATCGATTTTATCGATCTTCGCGATAAATTTTTATTGCAGTTTCAGAATCTTTTACCACAAAAGAAGACGCATATCGAGTGCGATGACATTAAGCAGGGAAATAGAGAAACTTTAAATGCGCTACTTACGCGATATATCTATGAATGCCAAAAGATACCAAGTTTGAATGAGGTTCAAAAAATCTCTGGGTTTTTGCATGCCATCAATCCGCAAAGACATCCAACGCTTGTGCAGCATTTGAGAAGGGATGTTCCACCAACTTTTCCTAAGGTGCAACAGGAAACATATGATTACATTAGAGGCGGTGAGGATAGTACTATAACCCCCACATGTGGATGGGGTAAGGATAAAAGTTGGCGGGATGATAATGATTCTTTCCGCGATGGAAATAATGATAACTTTCGCAGTGCAAGATTTCCAAGACGAAATGGTGGCGGTAGTTACCCGCGTAATGACAGACATAAAGTCAAGGTGATAATCATGGATACAACCGACATGATCGTTATTCTTCACGGAAATGGAATAATGAATCTTTCAACATTATCCAAATGTTAATAAAAACGCCTAAGGAAATTCTTTTACAAGAAAGGGTGGCGAGGTCTTTTCCTGATCCTCAGTCTTTAGTGGAGAATATCAGGCGTGATAAGTCTAAGTTCTGCATTTTTCATGATGACTATGGTCATGATACTAACCGCTGTCGAGATTTGGCAGAATTAATTGCGAAAGAATTTGAGCAAGGTAAATTGGACCATTTGTGAGCTCAAGGGGCTGCGAGTACTGCAAATGCGATGATCTTGCCAGCAGAGTCTAATGCTCCACAAGTACCAAATGCTGGTGCGATAGTTCAAGCTGACCGGAAAGCCCCCGCAGTAAAGAATTTAGGTGTTAAAATGGTAAGTAAGAAAGAGAATTTCCGTGAAATACAGGTTATTAATGTAGTGGAAGTTCAAAGCGGAATGTCATTGTTTCAAGTATCTGAGCAATTCGCGAATTGGCAATTCGCCTCTATTACTTTCCCTACTATAAACTTGAGCGCGAATCTTGATAAACTAGTGGTGGTTTCATGTCACATTGCGAACACTGGTATTATAATAATGAAGGTGCATGTTGATACTCGTAGCAGTGTGGATGTCATGTATGAATAGTGCTTCAACAAATTGCCTGCGCATATTAAGGCTTTGCTAAAACCTACTGTGGTTTCGCTAGCTGGTTTTTCAGGAGAATCAACTTGGCCTATGGGTCAGTTGGAATTGCAAATTGAATTGATAGATGATCGTGATGAACTGCTAAAGCGGCAAGCCTTGTTAAACCTTTATGTAATGCGTATTCAGTCTAGGTTTAACATGATTCTTGGGCGCACTGCTTTGCGCATGTTTGGTGCAATATCATCTACGTTGCATGGAATGGTGAAGTTTTCTACTTTCAGGGGCATTGGTACGCTAACTTCGGCGGTAATTGAACCAATGTGCGCGATGATTACTGCACGAGAAAGCATTGGTATTGAAGGGTATGCGGTGCTCGTTGAATAGTGTAAATGTTTGCAATAGATAAACATCTCAATGATTGATTACTTAATCATGTTTTAGTGTATGCGCATTGCGTCGCATTGTTTTTATTAATGATTGTCATTTCTTGAAAAGTGCGAATATAAAGTAATGAATTTGTGTTTTAGCGATTGTTTCTATACAAAGCAGAAAACATTGCGTGTGGCCTCGCGCAGTAATAATCTTGCAGAATACAAGCGCTTAAGTATCACAAAACTGAGAAACATTTTTATGCAAAATTCAGTTAAGTGTTTGCAAAATTTTTGAAATATATGGCATTATTTCGCTAAGTAATGATAAAGCATACTTAAGCGTTAACAATGCGGATTTTCATTAAATATTATCTTTAAAGCCATATGATGAAATTGTCCATTTGTTCTAAGTAATAAATATTGCGAAAGGGTAAAATTTCTTAAGTATTTGATCTTACCATACTTAGATGCTTCGCAATGCTAACAACTTACCTAAGGATCGCTTTGGCGGATTTAGAAGATTCATAATGTATAAATTTATACAAGTACAAATTGTTTCGCGAAAGTACATACTTATTATATGCACAATAATAAAAGTTGGAAATTTCATAGGACAAGTCTAGGTTATGAATATATTGAGTAAAGCGCTATATAAATAAATAGATTTGCAACTGCGAAATATAAAACTACATTCATAAACGCTATGTGAAGCGTGTTGAAATACAAAAGACGCAATGCATGATTGCGATTACAAATACACAAGTCAAACAAAAACACTATAGCTCGAGTGCCTTAATTTCTTCAAAGGTTACATTATCCTTCCGACTAATCTCCTCTAAAGCTGGAATGGTAACCTTTTCGACTTCTTTTTTGGACTTCGCCAATGCTTCTTGCGCCTCTTCTATTGGGCATATTTCATTGGCAATGTCAGAAGGAAGCGGCTGGGAAAGGTCGCCAAGTCGTCAAAGCAGTTCATACCATTCGCAACGAGTGGTGAGTTTAGACGCTTGTGCGTATGCTTTGAACTTCTCTATCACTGGCACGGAGTCCATAACTTTGTCACCAAGTTCGGGCAGATATTTGACAAGCTGCGAAAACTGATTTTCAGCAAATTCATCTCTATTTTTTAGAGCGGAAGCTTCATCTTGAGAATGTTTAAGTGCATCTTCAGTCTTCTTAGTTTTAGCTCCAGGTTTTGAATCTTCTTGCGTTGAGCTTGAGCAACTACGCACTTCTTGTCATAATGTTCTAAAATGGTGTTGAACCGTTC
Source organism: Rutidosis leptorrhynchoides (assembly GCF_046630445.1). Classification (NCBI taxonomy): domain Eukaryota; kingdom Viridiplantae; phylum Streptophyta; class Magnoliopsida; order Asterales; family Asteraceae; genus Rutidosis; species Rutidosis leptorrhynchoides. The sequence continues at coordinate 159,922,316 of NC_092343.1, read as the reverse complement.
GACGTTGTCCACGGTTAAGCAAATCGCGTTAAAGCAATTCTTTATTCGCTGTCTTTTGGCTTCTGCGAATTTAAGTTCACTGTATTTTGCGTGCACACTTCTTGGTACAAATTTGCAGAGTTTTCTGTAAAGTTTATTGGCATACTCTTCCTCTGTGGCATCTGCGGCATCTTCATCACGGTTTGATGTCTCAGCTTCGGAGGGAAGGGTCAAATCTTCGTTACCAGGTGTTTCGAAAATACCTTCTGAGATATCCCCACCTATGTTAAACACCTCCTCCGCCTCCTCAGAACAGCCTGAAATAACAACTAAAAGCGGATAAGCAAATAAAATGAATTAATAAATGCAGTCATAACATTAAAATAATATGCGCAGTTATACGGAATAAAGCTAACCTACTTGCTTTTTGCTCCGCTATAGTGCGTAGACGTCTTTTGCGGGGCGTGGTAACCTCGTAGGTTGCGGCTTTACGCTTTCCCCCGTCTTCGCCACCGGGAATGATAAAGGTATTCAGAATCGGTTCATCAATTGGGATGATTGCTCTATTGCCTTCTTTTGGGCGGCACGCAGGCTTGATGGCTGGAACATCCGTTGTTCTCATCAATTGGTCAAGACCAACTTCTGCAAAATTATGTGTGCGTTAATTTTTACAAACATAAAATAAAATAAAGCTTTGCGCAAAAGAAAATTACTTGCGCTATACTATTATTCGATGCGTCAATTAGTAAGGCGTTATGATCGCCCCATAACCAGTATATGGAGACCCTTCTGATGTAAAGCGGAACATTGCTATATGATCGCATTATTAGGCCGGAACCCTTGATCAAATTGAGAGTCCCCTTTTCAAAATCTTCTGGGGTAACTTTATCATTCGCGTGTGCATCAAGCTCGGTACACCAAAGTTTTAACAATGTTGCTAGTATGATGAGCAGTGTTATTGATAAAGAAAAAAGAACTACGCCAGTTCCCAATTGATTCTTTGGGAGTGGTCATCACGCCATGGCGGCCGCGAAACGAAAACCACCCCGAATCGTGTGGAGTGATTCTGTTGAAAGAACGAAAAACTTTGAGCAGTGGCTGTTTGTTAAGCGCGTTGCAGTACATCTCGAAAAGAATGATTTTATAAACAGTGTTTGGATGCAATTGTGCAATTGCAACCTTATAATATTCGCACACGCTAAGAAAAAAAGCGGTTAATGGAAGTCATATGTTTCCATGAAAGATAGCGGCTTCGTAAATGGTAATCATATCTTTGGGCGGGGCATTGGCCCTATCTTCTGCAGATGGTGCAGTGGGGGAAAAATTGAGTTAACAATGGGTAGTGTTGCTTTAAGGTTTCAATTTTTTCAGCCGTCATGTATGAAATGAACGCATTTGGTGTGTTTGCAGATGATGATGCCGTTTTGATTTTTGAGTAGGTGTGGTAACAAATTTGAATTACGCAAAGTATGAAACGCTAAATTGAAGATAATGGATATTGAATTCGATAAAGCTTGATTGTAAAGAAATTGATTATGAAAGCGTAAAATTTGTAAGGCGAATCACTTTGATATTTATAATTAAAATTGAGACGAAGAACTCGTAAGGGTAATGATTAATTTTTAATGGTCAGAATTACTGCAACGCATCAACGGTAATTAAATTGCCGTTACAGCATTGTTCGATTTGACAGGCTTTCAGAATTACAGCTGCATTACGCGTTATCATTGCAAAAGTTATTCAAAGGATATATTATTTAACACAATTAAACGGTAATAAATTAAAGGTGAAAAAATCATTGCGACTTGCTGTAAAGATATTTTTTAACAGCAAACTTTATTTTTTAGAGTTTATCATGCTGCATTTTTTATGCAAAATGTACCATAATAAACTGGGGGGAGGGGGGACTTGATCATATACATAGCATTGTATATGCATATTTTAAGTGCTAAAGGCTAAAAACAGAAGTTACGCGAAGTATGCTTAAAGGATTTGGAAGATCCGCTGAAAGTTAAGTTAGTGGATCAGATTGCGCATTAATTAAGATTGCGGATTCTTTCCGCTAAGTCAATGCGGATAATAAGTTAATCCGCACACCACGAATATTCTAAAAACTATAAATAGGGAGCTTGGCCTCTCATTTATAGGTTGTTGATTCTCAGCCATTTGCTCTAGCCTTTGTAATTTTCACTTGTGACTTTGCCCAAGGAATTTTTACATCGTGTTAAGGTGAATTATGCTAAACAATAATCAACACCGGGTCGGGGTGGTTGATCACTTGATTGTTAAAGTGAAAGACGATCATCAGGGCTCAAAACAATCATCAACATCTCATTCCACCACCTTAATCTCATTGCACTCAATCTTTAATTAAGTATCTTTAATATAGGATTGATCAGCAAGCAGCAAGTATCGTATAACACATACAATATGTACGAATATTAACGTATTACTATGTCAAAATTTTAAGCCACCGTGCAACGCACGGGCTATTAAAGCTAGTAAACATTATATACAAAGAAGAATGTGATGACGATGATATGGAAAGAAAGTAGGGCAACAATAAACTAATGATGAGTGAAACTGATGGAATTGCATGGTGCGATAGAATGTTTATATAAATATCGGATTGTGTTCTTAAGGGGATGACATGTAATTTGGAAATTAATTATTTTCCGGGATACTATTTATTTTCTCGACTTTCAACATGTGTAGAACAAAGGGAGGGTGAAGGTGTATTTTGGGCTGGTGATAGTGAGGTATAGATGGACTAAGTGATTGAATTGGCTAGGATCATCAAGGAAGCTGGGTACACATAATTATTGTAAACTGAAGGTACGATCTTCTTTTTAATTATTATAATTTTGTAAACTAAAGGTACAAATGGTTTAATTATCAATACATGGAATCCGTTGTTTCCGGATCTAATTGACTAATTGGCTTGACGTGTCTCTGTTTGAAGGTTGTGTTTTTTGGTGATAATGTGCCGAAAGAAAGAGCGATTGTAGTTATGGAAGTTGCTGTTGGGTGTGACACTTGTTCTTGTTCACCGATTATGACAATGTCCGCTTTCCGACTTGTCAAGTACAAATGTTCATTTGATATTTTTTTGTGTGGTTTATTTTAGATAAATTGAGAAATCGGCATGAATTTTACAGAGCATCTCATGATGAGGCTGGTGCTGCTACAACAATTATAAATATAGGCAAAACTGGAGCTGATGATGATATAGCAGATTTGAAAATTAATGCAAGACTAGGAGAGGTCTGTTGTACCCGAAAACCATTTGAATGTGAGTTTAACAATTACCTGAATCCTGATTTCAATTTCCTATTGTTGTTGTTGTTGCTGCAAATATTACCATGGTTGCTCAACACTGGATCACTCAGTGTTCCTGTTTTTTAAGACTTCAAACAAAACTAACTGTTTGTTGTGTGGTTAGAACCTAAAATTAACCGATTCACGTGATGTTGACTTCGCCAACTTCTTTTAATGGGTTACTGCAAATATTGATATCCTACTGTTGGCATGATGTTATGGTACAAGCTATTTGTTCACATGCATGTTCATGTTTTTGCTCTTTTTTGTTGATACCGATATATGTTTGTAGTAAAGTTATTTGGCATTCACAGTAAATATGTAAAGATAAATTTGTGTTTGTTTAAGCACTATATGGAAATGTAATATGTATATTGTATTCAACCAAATCAATGTATGATGGAAATGTAATATGTATATTGTATTCAACCAAATCAATGTATGAAATATTTCTTTCGTGGATGTTTGTTGCTAAAGTATCATGCAGTGTTTGTTTGATATCATTATCTTGATCTTAAATTCGCCAGCCATTTATTTTGAGGACTTGTCTCCATAATAAGAACATATGAAGTATATGTTTCAAACATTCTTGCAAGTAGTTTGATTGGTTCGAATCAACCAATAGTTACATACACAGCTCTCAAAATATAAAAAGAGAAAAAGCTGTTAATGAATATATCATGCAAGGAGTGTTTGTTCTCATTTTGTATATGCTATGACAATTAACCTAGCGCACCCACACCAGCGGAAGAGAGGATATAATTTGTTTGAGACAAACTTGCGAGAAATAATAGAAAGCAAATAAAGTAACTGATAACACGACGATTTAACGTGGTTCGGCAAAACCCTGCCTACGTCCACCCCAAGAGTCTCCTTTATTCTTATAATATAAAAGAACCCGGTACAAGAAAAAGTACACTATGAGTTAAACCCAAACCCAAGCCCCTTAGATTTTAGCATAAAATCTAAGTTTCCCGTACTACACTTCTTACAAGAATAAAACTCTCGACCTCACAAAGAAACACACTCCATTGATATTATCGATCAACTATGTTTACTACATTCGTGATACTTTGATCCTCTATTAAATCACTTGATCCCACTCTTGGATACATTTACTTCACTCCATGGCCATCTATATATAGATGTTCCTTTGACATGTGAAACCAACATATGAAAACAACTCCATAAAAATACCCACACTATTCTTCCTACGGCTTCACAATTTACACATGTATACTTTTATATACATAAATAAATCCCATGTGAAAAGAAACTAGCACCCTTCTTTTGACTTGTAGGAATGCAAAACCTTGCACGTTTATGAGAACCAAAAAAGTCCTCACAATAATGGCAAATAATAGTTCTCCTATTTCATATGCAAAAGACAATTCAACTTTGTCCACTAATGTTTGTCAAATATTAGACTACCGTCCAACAATCTCCACCTTGACGAACATTTATCTTATCTTTGTCACCGAAAATACTAACGCCAAGTATTTTCACCAATGACCTCCTTTATCCCCGCTGCACACACCATGAATCACCTCGATCCTGAACCCCGATTCAAATAACATGGCCAATAATTATGTGCAGCTAACCCTGTTAACTTACCTAGTTGACACCGGAAAGGAGTCTCGAATCACCTCTCCCACCACAGTAGGATTTTTCTTCTCACCATCGTCTACCTTGGTCAAACATGTCCCAACATGTTCCCGACCTGTTTCCCGCGTGCACGCTTTCAAAACCTTCGAGACACGAGTACATTTTGTACTCGCCACCAGATGATATAAACCTTCATACTTCTCTCCCTTCATCAGGACTTTCACGCCACGTGTGATTTTCAACATCTTAAGTTGTGGTAAGTTCATGATAGCTCCATGCAAGTTAGTCCCAAATTCAATATTCCTGAGAGGATTTTCGAGATAGAGAAATCCTTGAAAATCGAGTGGTGGCTTAATCATACAGTTTTCAAGTTCTAGCATTCTCAATTCTAGACAACTAAAAAAATTACATGGAAGTTGATAACGTTGGTTTAAAATAGTAAGGACGAGTTCCCTAATAACACCGGCTTTTGACAAGGATAAAATCCACTGATCGACTTCTTGGAAGCTATCAAGAGCCATGTTTGGTATGTGGAGATGTAACTTTAAGATAGGACCCTTGATAAAGTTAAAGATTTGGTTTGAGATGGTAAAAAACCCATAATGACCAAAAGCTTCATTTTTGGCAAACTTTTCTGAGAAATGTTTATCAAGAACCACCGAGCTCATTTTGGTCCATTTGTACCTCCAACTTTTTGATAAAACGTGTGTCCTCACAGCATCTTGAACCGGGAGCTTCTCAAAAATCAAGTCAATCAAATTCTCTGGCAAGCAACTGATTTTATCCACTTCAGTATTGTTATAACGTGTGTCCTCAATATTGTTACCTGTCATTACATTCAAGAAAACACAGAATGAGTTATTCAAAAGGAAAACAAGTTGACATATAGCTAATACTCTTAATTTATGTGTTATTGTAAATGAACTTTTCAATAACACGACACCTGACAAAAACAATATTTTTTCTGCTATAATTATTATTGATGGTTAAAAGCATTTTTCTTAACTTTCTTATTAGTATGGCCCATTTTGCATCAATCATCAAAATTGAACATTCTCCTTGCAACATACAATGGAATGTTAGTCAAAATATAAGCAATCAAAAATATGGAAGGAAAATGTAGAGATATCAACACACATCTCAAAGATAGAAAACGTGGCAACTGCAGAAATAAACAGAGGGCATCAAGACTTATAAAGTTGAGTATTTGAGCAAGAAATAAACAAAGTGTACATCTTAAATGGTTGTAATAATGTCCATCGTAAAGCAACATTGCTATCGAAAAGCAAGCTGCGGGCCAAACAAACTTAAAACTAAGTAGAGAGTGAAAATGGGGAATTAATAACGACATCATCATCTACTTATACCTACAGAGTTATAACTTATAACTAGCGCCAACGATTAATTTTTACTGTCTTATCAGTTCTTCAATAAAAAAATAAGAAAAAAAAACTGGTTCTATCTCTATCTTTTATCATTTTTCAACGCATTACATTTTCGCTTTCACTATTTCACATCTTTTATTCCTGGACCAGTTTAATTGATGCAAATATCATTATATACAAACCTGCTGCTTTACTTTAAGGCTTGTAACAATTTCGGTTACTTGAATATTTTTTGAATAAATCTCTAGCTAAGGTATAGCAAAAATAATTAATCGAATTGTTAAACCAGGATTTACGAATTCAACTGGAATAAAGAATGTGTGAATTACATAATAAAATTAACGAAGATAAAAAGTCGATTAAAAAATTACAACATGAATCAATTCATTTCAAACATAACTACGTTTATATGAAAGAATCATACCAAATTATGAGGTAGAAATTAACTCACAGGTATTCGGAATTTAAAGTGTTAAGGAGGGGGGCGGCCGCCCCCGATGGATTTCGAAATTTTAGTGCAAATTTTTTCAGTTTTTCGATTTTGCCCCGGTGAAATTTTTTTTTGCCCCAAACCCTTCATAGTTTGCTCCAAAACCTCCATATTTGCCCCAAAACTTTCGTATTTTGCCCAAAAACCTTCAAATTTTGCTCAAAAAACTCTATATTTTTGCCAAAAAAAATTCCCTACGTTTTAAAAAAAATTCGCCTCCGGTGAAAATTTTTCCTGAATCTACCACTGATCTCACTATTTAATTTATTTTCCATTTTACGTTTTTTTATATCTTAATGTGGATAACACGTATATCTCTTATACTTAATAAGAAATCTTTTATGATGCTATCTTTTTTCAAAAAAACCCACTTGTCAAAATACTAGCCTTTAGATGGGAATATTATCTTTTAATCCAAGCCATTAAAAATGCTTATGACATCATTTAGGGAAACCAACAGCAGTTATAGTTTTTAATTCCCTTCATGCCCATTGTTTAAATAATTATTTACTTAGTTTACTTAAATTTAGTAAAAAAGCTGAATAAACTGATACTAAGAGAGGTCTGTTCGCTATTATTGCAGATATCACCATGGCTGCTCAACACTGGATCGCTCAGTATTCCTGTATTTTAAGACGTCAAAAAACAAAACTATACGTGCTAATTGGTTATTGTGCAGTTGGAACCTAAAATTTATCAATCTGTAATGCCTGACTTCATCAACTTCTTTTAATGGGTTACTGCATGACGTTATGGTACTTAATTCACATGCTCTTGTGTTTGACCTTTACTCATTTTGTGATCCAAAACCGATCGTTTTGGTTCTTGTTTGTTGAAACTGATATATGAACGTGGTGAAGTTATTTTCCATTAACGGTAAATATGCAGAGATAGATTTGTGTTTGTCTCAGCACTATCTGGAAATGTAATATGTATATTGTATTCAAACAAATCAATGTATGAAATAGTAGTTTCATAGATACTATTCACTAAAGTATCATATCATGCAATGTTTGTTTCATATAATTCTCGTGATCTTAAATTCGCCATCCATTTATTTTTGAGGACCTATCTCCATAAGTATTTGCAAGTAGGTTGATTAGTTACATACAGCTTTCAAAATATAAAAAGAGAAAGAGCTATTGATGAGCTATCATGCAAGGAGCTTTTGATCTCATTTTGTATCAAATCAAACTGAGTACCAAGATGTTCGAACGCTTAGAGCATAAACCAATCATGTTACTGGTTTCATCAAACATTATTTACAGATCAGTAGAGTTGTGCATAGGTCCCACAGCATACATAGCATGGAAGATAGCTAACGGTAACTAGTATGCATATAAATTGCAATGTAATTTAAAGTCATTAATAGATAGATTGTAGTTACGGATCCAAGTAGTGAAGCTCTGCTTTCGAGGAAGCTCGTGGAAGCCGCATAACATCCTTAGCGAAGTTGTACTTTTCCTGAGCATCAGCAGTTACACGGGGTTGAATTGATATCTTTTCAAGAGTGGGAGAATGTTCAAGTAAAAGCTTTATAAAGAGTAACAAGGGACTTGAACTTTCTACATGGATTATTTCTATAGTTTTCAATCGGTTCATTGTCTGGTCCAAACAATCAGACGCTTCCAAATAAGTTAATGCTGGTTTCACATCCAAATCCAAATGCACGTTCCAAAGACCCTAGAAATACATTAAAAGTGAGACTAGCGGTGCATTAAAAAAAACTACCTTAAGTTACTATATAAGCACACACAACACAGAAAACACAAGAGAAAACATTTTACACTCTTTACCTGATTATTCACATTGAGTTGTCCCAAGTTAGGTGAGTTCCGAAGCATACATAAAACACCTTGAAGTTGATACAAATCACCAAATTTGAAGTTACGTAAGCTGAGAGTCTTTAAACTATTAGCCGGGTGGGGAAGCCACTTAGGAATATTTTCAGCAATTGAAAACTGTGAGGGTGAAAGTGAGATTTTAAGTTACCAAAGAGTATATATTCGGTCCATAAAAACCACCTAAATCACTTTAATCAAAAAATATTACTAGTTTATTATCAAAGTCATATATTTTGGATATGATATCCTGGTTATTTACATGAAAATTTGGACATAAAGTCTTTCAGGTCAACGCAACCTCACACGTACGCGTACCTAAGTTACCCACCATTTACCTACCCTGCCCATTTTACCACCAAATAGTCTGGTTTCATAAAGGGAGTAAGGGGCATATCCTGTTTAGTAGTTGTCACCTGCTGATAATCTGCATGTCTAATTATATATTCCGTAATCATATTTGATGAGCTAGTTATTCACTTATTTGTACAAAAGTTTGGACAAAAAAGTGTTCCAGGGTAGTGCAACCTTGTACATACTTGATCAGCAACCCACCAACTACCTAACCTTCCCATTTTAACCACCTGATATTCTGGTTTATAAAGGGACATATTCTGTTTAGTGGTTGTTACCTGCTGGTAATCTGTTTGTGTTTACTCATTATATGTATCCCTGTTAGTAACATCATTCATATTTCCTGTCTAATATCATAATTGGTGCAAAAGCCCGGATGGAGCTTACAGTACTGGTTTCAAGCCAATCACTCATCAGGTAAATTCAATACATTACATTCAGTTGATACTATCTGCATTTTTCTATTTGAGGAATCCTGATTTGTACTTCTTTTTTATATTTTTTATGGGTGTAGCAATTTAGTTGTTCAAGCCGTGCACAAAGGCAGTAGGGATATGAGTTATGCAGGATGGAGAAAATTTATCGAAGCTAACCCTAGTCCACCTCATACTGCATTAGCTTCTTTATAAAAAGCCAACCGGATTAGCTTTATGAATGCACAAAACTTTGACAGGACATCCTTTTCTTCCATTTGTACGCCCATTTTTTTGATAAAACGTGTGTCCTCACAGCATCTTGAAGGGGGAGCGTCTCTAAAAATCGAGTCCATTAAATTCGTTTGCAAGCAACTGATTCTATCCACTTCACACCTCTCAGTATTGTTATTATGATAGACATTACAAGTATTAAGTATACATGTTGACTGCAGTGGGCGGCACCAATCGAAGGTCTGGGTTGTGATGTTATGGATTTTACTTAATGGGCACATGCTCTGCACATGATGCAAACAATTACTCCCTCTAAATATTCGGTCAAGACTACTACGTGCTTTTCTGAATGTAAACGTGCACATGCATACTTAAAACAACTTCTTAAAACCCACGACCCACGTGCATGACTCTAAATCAACTGCTACCAATTTTGGAGTACTTGCAATAATTTTTTATCCTTCTTGGACTTTCAATTAGGCCGCACAAGCTTTTGGGCCTAACCAGACTCGGGTTCAAGATTACCCAACAATTACTTCTATTGCTATTTTGATCCAACACTTTATTCTTAATCTTGGGCGTTCCTCACTTTAGCTTGTGATCTTCTCCAATTAGTATTAATTCGGAAGATATATATCATATGACGACAATTCAGACAAGAGTTTTAGAATGACGATGTCTGCTTTCCGACTTGTCGGGTACAAATGTTCATGCAAATTCATTTGACGCGAACTGATGATACGCATAATGATCCGTCTCAAAATAGGCAAGCATCTCGGCAAAAATCACACCCGGCACTACGAGTCCCGGGTTTCCAACTCCTTTTCTCGTCATCCGTCTGACGTCTTCCCGGATACTCCTCCATGACGGACAAATGGCAAGGCTAAGAACCTGGATGACAAACACGTAACCGGCACCTTACAACTGGTCAAGATAATCGTAACTAGGCATCGCAAGACCAGTCATCATAATCGTGACAGTCAAGAAACACTTAGCACGTGTCTAGGCGAAACCTACCCGGCTGGACCGAGAACATCGTAATGCTATAACCGGAACCAACTCACCGACACCATCGTCTCGGTCCACTAAACCGACATAAGGACACTGCCGGGACAAGCACGTTCTCCCGAAACAAGAGTGCGTCACCACGGAGTAGGCACCTCGTCCCGGAATGACCACTTGATCACGGAACAAGCACGTGGGCAAGTCGCGTGCCACGTCAGCCCCCAAATTTAGGGAAGTTCATTAGAATATGTTATTCCCCACGAAAGGGACAGGTGCCACGTCACCCCTCGGGATTGACAAAGTTTGTTACAACCATGAAAGGGACATGTGCCACGTCACCCCTCAAAATGTGACTGAATTCTTAAACCCAATGTAACTCAATTCTAGTAACTAGGGTGAGTATGTCGCGAACCCACCCCCATTTTATCTAGTAATCACGGATTGACGCGAATCCTAAAAATAGATCTATTGGGCCTAACAAACCCCATCCAAAGTACCGGATGCTTGGGCCTAACAAACCCCATCCAAAGTACCGGATGCTTTAGTACTTCGAAATTTATATCATGACTTAACGACTCAGTTAAAATGTATATACATGTAGTGTTTTAATATGTATTTATACACTTTTGAAAGACTTCAATACACTTATCAAAATACTTCTACTTAACAAAAATTTACATGGAATCCGTTTTTACTACCACTAATTGACTAATTGGCTTAAGAGACATCGTTGCCGGCATAAAAGCAAGATTAGGAAAACATCGACAAGGATGGGTGGATGAACTCCAACATGTACTATGGGCACATCGGACAACGCCGAAAGATAGTACGAACGAAACACCCTTCAGTCTGGTATAAGGAACCGAGGCGGTCATACCGGCTGAAGTGCTAGTTCCAACTGCTCGAATCACAGAATTTGATGAACAGCAAAACGACGACGCATTGTGAGAAAATTTGGATGCCCTGGAAGAGCGGCGAACAATAGCGTACATCCGGCAAGCTACAAAGAAACAACAAATCACAAACCACTATGACAAAAAAGTCAAACCATTGGACTTTCAATTAAACGATTTGGTATTACGCAGCAACGAAGCCAGCCGACAGCAAGATGTCGGCAAGTTAGGCCCCAGATGGGAAAGACCCTACAGGGTTGTCGGGATAACTGAGTATGGTGCATACCACCTGGAAACACCGGATGGAGTTCCGATACAGCGCCCTTGGCACGCTTTTTATTTAAAGAAATATCATGTGTAGCTTATCTGCACCCGTGAGGACTGATCACCCACTCGGACGGCAGAAACACTTATGTATTCAAGTAATTTCTATGTATAAGTCATCAATAAAGCTTCACTTTATATACTTATGCACTGTAGTGACTCTGAATATGACACAAGTAACACCAAATATCCTTTGGCATATTTCGAACCTACCGCCAGAAGAAATGCTTTCTACCTTTCGTTGGTACGAGGACACTCCTTGAAGAACCTTAACGGATAACAAGGACGTCCGACCATATCATTGGTGGCCCTGTTTTACTGTATAAACAACTCGACCACACTCACGCGTAGTCTAGATATCTACGTTTTTGTCATGACAAACAAGTACAACTCAACGAAAAAGTAAACTAGTTTATAACACGGCATACAAAAAATTGTCGAAATTACATCAAATATACAAAAACCCAACCGAGTGCATATCTCTACGATTGGTAATTTACAATATCCTCAACGGATGAGTTCTCATCCCTACAAATTCTATCTAGCTCCTCAAAACTAATCCGGCCGAGAGCTTCATGTGCCCGATGGCAGTCCTCCACACAGGTAGCACTCAAAAGAGATTTCTTCTTCTGAGCCGCGCTTCCAGGTGGCAGAAAATACTACACTGCCTTCAAAACCGCAAAAGTAGTCAACTTCTTAACGGCCTCAATAAAGGCACCAAATGGTTGACGAACAATAGACGACCTGAGAAGCCGGGTAAAAAGCACAGGAATACCATGCTGGAGACGGGTGAGTTCGCCTAGCGTGGCCGACACCTTCTCCGATAACTTTTTGTTGTCATCAGAGAGCAAGGCAACTTTCTCCTGTTCTTGGGCAAGAGCAGCCCTCAACGACTCCTGTGCTTCCCGGGAAACACGCAGCTCATTCTGAATAGGCCCCAACGCCTCCTTGGCCGACAACAACTCCCCTTCAAGACGGGAGATCGTCCCTGACAATTCCGCCACCCGACGGTTATCATTCTCAAACAGCACACAATGCTCGTGAATACGACGAGCATCAGCCTCGCTTCGGTTCAGTTCATCTGTCGAAAGATGCTGAGCAAATACGGAGAATTGGGAACGCAAATGCTGTGCGTGCCTGGGTAGCGGAAAGCGCGGCCAGCGCCTCTTTCAAAGCCGAAAAAGTGATAAAGTCAAGATACTCCTTATAAACCGGATAGTCTGAAGCTTCACAGCGGAACAGATCACGGAACGGCCCAATATTACAGTCGGGCAGCACGTAAACATTCTGCCCGACACTAGTCGTCAACCGAGGACGAGCATCCGAGATCTCTACCACGTGCTCTTTACCGGGACGATGCCCTTGAGCGCAAGATACAGTTAAATCAAAGAAAGAAAAAAAAAACAACGCATACCTTCGGCTGCCGGCTCAATCCGACGCCTGGTACGACGGATCAGTCCGCCCTTCGAAGAGCCACCATTCGAAGATTCCAAATCTTCAGGAGTCGACATCCTGCGACGGCTGGAGGTGTGGTCCCTTCGACCAGTTTACAGGTAAAGACCATGCCATCCAGGCTCTTCGCCTTCAGAACTTCTGACACGGTCAACTCTGCACAAAATATAAATTATCATCATATAAATCAAGGTAACCCTAAAAAGACGGGAAGAGTCAAACGGTAAGATACCTCTCCCACCTCTTCGGGCAACAGGAATTCTATCAGCATGAGTCCAATTGTTGCTAACATTAGCCATTACCAGCACCTGCTCCTCATAAGACCGTTGAGGAATCCTCAGGCCCCTCAATTGGTCTACCATCGATTCACCTAGCTCAGAAAGCTGCCTCGACGGTTGAACAGTCACATACCTAAACAGATAGAACTGTTCGTTCTTTAACGGGAAGTCAATACATTTGGCAAAAATAAATGATTGCACCCAATTGTCTGCAATCGCTGGTGCCTCCTCAAGAAAATCAATTTCGTCGGTAAACGTATATCAACCTTTACGATAGGACGATAGCCGAAAAATGCTTCTAAAAATATTCAAGCTTAGGCTCATGCCTAAACCATTGAAATACATCTCGAACAACACGGTCGCACGAATGCCATTCGGATGTAAACGAGCAACACTAAGGTTATAGAAATTTAAAACCTTCGTGAAAATGCGGGTGAAGGGGTACCTCAAATTTGAAACCTCGAACGGCCTCAAATAGATGGCACAATTTAAAGTACGTTGGTGTGATCTTGGAATGATCAACTCCAAACCTCGCAACTGAGGGCATATGTGGCAAATCCTATCGAGATACGCCTCGTCAACACTACTAGGTGCACGTAACACATCATGAAGAATGTTAGGTCTGGGCCCATACTGAAGAAAAAAGGATGAAAATGCAAACCACAAAAGACAAGAAAATCGCTTCTCTGTAATTTACAAAGCAAGTACTCTCGAAGGTGGGAAGAATAAAATGAAGAGAAACGCTCCTTTTTATAGGAAAAAGTCCCGTGTGGGACCCATCCAACTCAAAAAAGGTGCGTTGGAACACGAGAAGTACTATGATTAAGACAGCACGCAACGCGTATTTATTGCACATCAAATCACGTGAGCGGGTCACAATAATTTAAAGTTTGGCAACACAACTGTCCCAGCTGACCTTACCAAACTGGGGGGACTTGATGATACGCATAATGATCCGTCTCAAAATAGGCAAGCATCTCGGCAAAAATCACACCCAGCACTACGAGTCCCGGGTTGCCAACTCCTTTTCTCGTCATCCGTCTGACGTCTTCCAGGATACTCCTCCATGACGGACAAATGGCAAGGCTAAGAACCTGGATGACAAACACGTAACCGGCACCTTACAACCGATCAAGATGATCGTAACTAGGCATCGCAAGACAAGTCATCATAATCGTGACCGTCAAGAAATACTTAGAACGTGTCTAGGCGAAACCTACCCGGCTGGACCGAGAACATCGTAACGCTATAACCGGAACCAACTCACCGACAGCATCGTCTCGGTCCACTAAACCGACATAAAGACACTCCCGGGACAAGCACGTTGTCCCGAAACAAGAGTGCGTCACCACAGAGCAGGCACCTCGTCCCGGAATGACCACTTGATCACGGAACAAGCACGCGGGCAAGTCGCGTGCCACGTCAGCCTGCAAATTTAGGGAAGTTCGTTAGAATCTGTTATTCCCCACGAAAGGGACTGGTGCCACGTCACCCCTCGGGATTGACAAAGTTTGTTACAACCATGAAAGGGACATGTGCCACGTCATCATTCCCTCCACAACATCTATAAATACACAAGTGAAATCATTCATTTAAAAAAGACACTGGATGCATAAACGTTACTCTGCCAAAATCAATTACGATAACGTCACTCCAGTCGTTAGCTTAATTCCGATAGGTGCTCCGATCACCATCCGAGTTAACCCACACTAAGATATTAACTTATTCGATTCCGATCGAATAAGGTTAATCTACTTGATTGTTTTACGCCCTTAGAATCCAGATTTCAAATCGGGGTTCGCACAATTATTGGAGTTAAAACAATCAACTTACTCCTTTTTCCAAATTAAGCACTCAAACCCGAAATCTCATCACCTATTACGATTTTGGTTTGATCACGAACGTTACTATGTTTTGGTATTTTTATAGTTTTTTTTTTTTGTTTAATTGAGAAATGTACATGAATTGCACAGAGCAGCTCATGATGCTGGTGCTGCTACGGAAATTATAGATATTGGCAAAACACGAGTGGACGATTAACGCAAGACTAGGATCGACCTGTTCTTAAAAAGGATTAATTGGGGAGCTTTACAATAGTGCCTGCATGAGAATAACTATTATGGACGTTACAAATTAATAAGGGTGTATACGTTGACTGCAGTTGGCAGCAGCAATAGAAAGTCTGGGTTATGACAGCAGCAATTTAGATAAGAGTTTTGGGATGAAGCAAAGACCCGATGGTGATATTGAAATCCATGAAATATTATGGGAAGGTGATTTCCACATACCGACATGCTCAAAATGTGACTGAATTCTTAAACCCGATGTAACTCAATTCTAGTAACTAGTATTAATACATGGAATCCGTTTTTACTACCACTAATTGACTAATTGGCTTAAGGTGTCTCTTTTTGAAGGTTGCGTTTTTTGGTGATAATGTACGTACCAAAAGATAGAGCGATTGTAGCTATGGAAGCTGCTGCAGGGTGTGATGCTTTCCTCGTTCTTGGTTCATCCGTTATGACAATGTCCGCTTTCCGACTTGTCGGGTATAAATGTGGTTGGAGCAATTATACAGAGCTGCTCATGATGCTGGTGCTGTTACAACAATTATAAATATTGGCAAAACTCGAGCTGATGATATTGAAGATTTTAAAACTAACGCGAGACTGGGAGAGATCCGTTGTGCCGGAAAACCATTTGAATGTAAGTTTAGATTTACCTGAATCATGATTCCAGTTGGGTGTTACTGCAGATATTACCATGGGTTCTAAACACCACATCGCTCAGTGTTCCTGTTTTTTAAGACTATAAACAAGACAATACGTACTAATTGTTTGTTGTGTGGTTGGAACCTAAAATTAATTAATCCGTGATGCTGACTTCATCGACTTCTCCTAATGGGTTAGTGCAAATATTGAGAACCTACTGTTGGCATGCTGTTATGGGACAAGGTATCTGTGCCACATGTTCTTGTTTGTTAAAACTGATATATGTGCGTGTAGTAAAGTTATTTTCCATTCACAATAAATATGCAAAGATAAATTAATGTTTGTATAAGCACTATTGGGAAATGGGTATATTGTATTCAATCAATCAATACCCAACCGTAAAATTGTTTTTGGACCATTTCTAACCCTTGGTAGTGATATCACGGTCAGTTGTGCACTTTTAAGCCAAAAAGTGCAATCTGATTTGGCAATGTCAATTTCTGACATTTTTTAACCCCATATGTCAGTTTTTTTTTTTTTTCAAATATTGGATAGAGTGATGT
Organism: Rutidosis leptorrhynchoides; assembly: GCF_046630445.1. NCBI lineage: Eukaryota > Viridiplantae > Streptophyta > Magnoliopsida > Asterales > Asteraceae > Rutidosis > Rutidosis leptorrhynchoides. Next base: position 159,905,471 of record NC_092343.1, on the reverse strand, counting down.
GGTAAAATCAGATTGAAAATGGGTGGGAAAAAATTAATTAATATTAAAAATATAATTAATGAAAATTTTTGATTGGTTGGGAGAAAACAAACGCACCTTCACATTTGTGCCACTTGGTGACGGATGGATACAAAACTAACTGACGCTCCATTAGGGGCCGTCAGTTTTCGTCAATTTTTAACACATCATCTGACGAGGGGGAAACTAACGGAGGGTTGGTAAAGGTCTTATAACACTATAGTTACAATAACAAGAATATCCAAACATTACACTATAGATGTGATATGTATATTTTATCCAAACAAATCAATCTGTGAATTTTCTTTTTCCAAAGATGCTTGTTACACAACTATTGTGTAAGGAACACTTGATCTAGTTTTTATTCTAGCTGCTCGCAAAGTATAAATAAATACCAGGAGGGTTACCGGTTTTATAGTACCACTCTGCGAGTTAATGAAAACCCATAACATATATGATGCATACAATCAGAATACAACTAAATTATAAAGTAACTTAAAGTTATTAGTGGATTGTAGTTACGGATCCAAGTAGTTAAGCTCTGCTTTCGAGGAAGCTCGTGGGAACCGCATAACATCCTTAGAGAAGTTGTACCTTTCCTGAACATCAACAGTTGCACGTGGTCGGATTGATATTTTTTCAAGAGTGGGAGAATGTTCAAGTAAAAGCTTTATAAATAGCAACAAGGATCTTGATCTTTCTACATCCATTATATTTATAATTTTCAAGCGGTTCAATGTCTGGTCCAAACAGTCAGAAGCTTCCAAATAAGCTATTGTTGGTTTCACATCCAAATACACGTTTGGAAGATCCTGGAAATACATTAAAAGTGAGACTGACTGTGTATAAAAGGAACCCACATTAAATTACTATATATGCACACACAACACAAAAACACAAGAGAAACGTTTAGCACTCTTTACCTGATTGTACACATCGAGTCGTCTCAAGTTAGGTGAGTTCCGAAGGATACATAAAACACCTTGAAGTTGGTACAAATCACCAAATTTGAAGTCTCGTAATTAGAGAAGCTTTAAACTATTAGTTGGGTGTGGAAGCCACTTGAGAATATTTTCCGCAATGGAAAACTGTGAGGGTGAAAGTAAGATTATAAGTTAACAAAGAAGATATGGTTGGAAGATGATACGAAATAATATATGAGAACTAACTATACACAAGAGTTGAATGGTAAAGTTCACTTGCTCAAACGCAAAATGATGAAGAGCAAAATATAAATATTAGAATTTAGGGTTAAGGCTATTCAAGGGCCATATACTTTTTATTTTGTCCCGATGTAGTCCATATACCCAAAAAAAAAAAATACTATTATAGGCCACAAACTTTAAAAAAATGTGTTAATGTAAACCGTTGACCTGATAAATAAGGTTGATCGATTTTGTAGGTTGATTTTCAAAAAAGTATAATTTTTTTTTGTTCCAATGTAAGCTTTATACAAAAAAAAGTACTAATGTAGTTCACATACTTTCAAAAAGTGTATCGATGTAGGTCACATATTTTCCGTATCGATGTAAACAAAAGGTGACCTGTTTAGCCGGTAACAAGTTACCTTTTGTTTACATCGATACACTTTTTCAAAGTTTATGTCCTATAATAGTATTTTTTTGGGTATATGGACTACATCGGAACAAAACAAAAAGTATATGGCCCTTGAGTAGCCTTAACCCTAGAATTTAAAATTCAACTCGTACCTGAGAAAATACCCGTCGATAACAAAATACCCAACACATGGCATATTACTTAACAAAAATGTAGCTAATCGAACGATATCATCATCACTAACCTTTACATCACCTTATTTTTTGATAAGGATGTTTTGTATATCATTAACCAAAATGTTGCTGGCATCGGCATGCTTTGGAAAACAACGCCATCTAATGGGTGCGGTCTTAGATTCATAATTGCGAGGGATGTAATGGACCATGTCTGTCCGGGATCCCAAAAAAAAACCGGTGACTAAACAAAATTCACGCCGACCAAATCTAATCATAAAATTAGGGGAAAAAGTAAACCAAATATCTTGTTGCTCTTCCGGGTACTTAGTAGCATCTAATTTTGATGAACGCTCACATTTCTGTTAGAGCATGGCATGTACTAGTCCAGGATCATTACCCGTGTATGAAAGATCTAACCAGGGACCAAAGCATGTACTTCGGAATAATTTTTCTTGATTTTCAGTCAAAATTTTCTTGACCTGAGGTATCACGGTCAACATATTCTTCATGGTCAATTTACCTTCAACATAGCCCTGTAAAAGTGAGAAGAACATCAGCAGACAAATCACTCATACGCAAGACGCAAAACAAAGTTTGCGTGCCAATAATGACGGATGCAAGGATGCAAGGTTAACCTTAGGTGCATCATGCAATCTAGACGCAAAGACGCAAGAGACACCTTGCGTAACCTAGAACAAAGACGCAAGTACGTAAACAAAACTTTGCGTCCACATGAAAGAATAACCATATGCCATACGCAAAGACGCAAACAAAACCTTGCGTACAACCACATGTCCTACGCAAATATGCAAGGTTAACCTTGCGTCTAAATATCAACCGAGTTTTACAACTTAAAACTAGCAAAAAGTCCTGGGTATCGTACGCAATCTCAATAATATACAAACAAAATCACAAAATACAAACAAATTTCATTGACACATTTTATCTAACAGTTGGCGTGCAAAAACTTTGTTTAAGCACAAAGAACGAAGAAAACTAACATAGATCGAATAATATAACATAGATCTAAGAAAATCTAACCTGTTCTTGAGAAATAATGAACGATGATGGTGATTCGATGATGTAGGTGGCGTATTAGCTCGCTTGTACTTTCGAAGATCGAAGATGGAATGATTAAGGTTGCAGCTTAGTGATGATGAAGAAGGAAGGATGAACACGATGAAGATGTGAGGATGATGATGAAGATTTTGCGAGTGATTTGCGAGTGTTTGCGAGAATCTAAGGAAGCTTGATGAAGATTTTGCGAGTGACGAGCGAATGGGCACCAGAGAGAAGCTTGCGTATGAGTGTGTTTTGTGAGGTGAACAGTGAACGCAAAGTGATTATTTAACCAGCTCTTTCTGGGTAAGACGCAAGGTCGCAAGTACGCAAGGTCGCAAGGACGCAAGGCATCTTGCGCCTTGCGAGGGCAAATTGTCAAACTTTTTTAAGGGCTGTCAGTCAACAAGCTTTAAAGAAATGAGCATTTTGGTTATATTCCCAAAGGGCAAAGGTAATAAAACATTTCTTTAACATTTTTTCCAAAATAGATTTATTTTCTAACTATAATACAGAAATAGAAATTTAAACAAATTTTTATAAAAATAGGTAAATCACGTTTACCCTCCAGTTACATTTTATAATATATTTAAGCTACGTTTGCCCTAACAGATTAAAACGGCTTTCAAAATGCCGGATTGTAATTTATTTTTTGATATATTATGTTATGTTTGTATTATTTAATATTTATTATGATTTTTATAAAATTATTTATTAGTTTATTAATAATGAGTTTTTTTTTATTTTTCATATTATGTTATGTTTTTATTATTTAATTATAATAATTTTTAGTTTATTAATTTGATTGTAAAACGAGTTTTCAATTATTAAATTATTCATTATAATAAAATATAATAAAAATACATTCATTATAATAAAAGATAATGACGAGTTCTCATTAAAAAAACCAAACTATTACAATCATTAATAATACGCTCAATCAATGTCCACGTCTATGCCCATGTTTGTGTCCACCGGTACCACATCGTGGTGGATTTGAAACCCGGTCACTCCTCCGAAGTTGTTATGGTTGTGGGTCAGGCTCATCATCTCCTAAATCCGCCGCATCATGTACATTCTGATGAACTTGTGATGTATCTCCCATATCTGAGAATGCCAAGGGAGAGTTTCGACGAACACATGATTGAGTTCGTTGAGATCGCAAATCAAACAGAGTTCCTTGGAGTTTGATGTCCATATGGTGGACTTCCCATATCAAACGCAGAGTCCTTGGTGTTTGATGAGGGGTACTACCATAACCATAATCCCCCTATAGACACGTTCTGGTTCGGGGTGGCCCTGGATGATTGACCCTGATTTGTATATTGAGGGAAACCATAATCCGGTCATTGGTAGTTTTGTGTACCATAGAACTGGAAACCTGGATCATGATGAGTTTGATGCGTGACGCCCATCAAATGACGCGAAAAGTCAACAAAAGCCTGCAGGTTTGGTTGACTGTTTGGTTGCATTTGAGATGTAGCCATTGCGCTTGTCCTTGCTAAACGCTCCTCCTGCACAATAGGTAAATGTAAACAAATATTAAAACTAATTCATTTCACACAAATGCTATAAAATAATTATTTTACTTACATAAAGTTTCTCTTCGGTTGCCCAATCACGATATTGGTTGACGAGTAGTGGTCTCATAATATCACGTATAGTAACTATTGTACGCGCGTAGTACCACGAAAAGTAACGAGCAGTCGTGCCCGTGCCCACCCCCGACGTAGGAATATAGACCCTCTGAGCTCGTTCGTACCACTGGCTTATGTAGTCAACTTGCGAGTTTGTTAGCCTTATATCCACGTTTTCTCTTGACCGTAGGGTTGTGCCATGTATGGCATGATGCTGATTGCAAAAATAATAGTGATTCATCGAGCGGAGTTACTCGAGGTTGGGCGGGATCCATTGCAAAATCGTGTGTGTGTTTTAAAAAAAGTGTATGAAATTGAAGGAGTGATGCAAACCGATGAAGTAAAGGTCGGATTATATAATGATACAAACCGGCTTTTCATTTGCCGTTTTGTACACGTGGCATCTTTTGGTTCGCAACATTTATGTCATGGATTGAGGGAATAAATGATAAGGCGGTTGGTGCGAAAATTGTTCCAGTCAAAGAGTCAAACCAGCATTTCATTTGCCGGTTTGACAGAGAATCAAACACATCGCCAAACCGGCATTTGAAACATCGGTTTGGCCCCAAAACATTCAAACATGCAATTGAATCATCGTTTTACCTATTTTGTAAAAAATTTATTTGAATTTATATTTTTGTAAAGAGCTACAAAATAAATCTCTTTCGAAAAAATTTCAATTATTAGTTGGTCAACCCTATAGATTTAGTAATGATCATTGCAGTGCTTGAACCTTAGGCTAGATTTCTGTAGGCTTAAGTAATGTTTGAAACTAGTTGCTTTTACAAGCTATTTTTTTAGAACAATGAAATATTATCCATTTCTCCTTTAAATTACATCCATTCACAGATTTCATTTGAAGGTCACAAAACTTTTCTAAAAGTAAGTGCCAACTATAGCTCCAAGTAAAAACACCAGCTAAATACTTATATCAAAGGTATCTAAAGCCCCACACACAAGTTAATTTTTCCTAACATAGCCTTAACATTAGATGTAGTTTTAGATGAAACCAAACTTTTTTTTATTATATTAATTTAAAAATATACCAGGTTGGAGACGATACTTATTGAAGAAATTGTTAAAGAGATCAGCAACAGATTAGATCTACACAAACGGAGTAATATTCCACACATGATTGGGATGGAGTCTGTCATTAATATTGTTAAAGATTTCTTGAAAGATAATTCATTAGATAACACCCAAGTTGTCACACTATGGGGGATGGCCGGGATTGGAAAGACTTACTTAGCTGACTATATCTTTAAGTTGCATTATTTCGAATTTGAAAGAAGCTGCTTTCTTGAAGATATCGAAAGGAGATGTGGTACATCATCAAATGGATTGCTTGATTTACAAAAACAGATCCTTAAAGACTTTCAAGATAGAAGTTGGATGGACGTACAAGATACTAATGCGGGCACGTATAAGATTGAAAAAATACTTCATAGGAAAAGAACTCTTCTTGTTCTAGACGGTATCAGTAAAATTGAGCAGTTGCAAGCGTTAATCGGGACGAAAGGTCTTCATCCTGGAAGTAAAATAATAATAACATCCAAAGATGGATCAATAACAAAAAAATGTAGGTTGTTTGAAACAGAAGTTCCACCAAAGTATATGTGGCTCTTGCTTGAAGGGTTGGGTCAGAAAGATTCAATGCAGCTTTTAAGTTGGCATGCCTTCGGGCACAATGAACGCAAAGAAGGCGACATAAAAGACCTAAAGAAGGTTGCAGAGTATTGTAATGGGCATCCACTAGCTCTTAAAGTTTTGGGAAGTTCTGTTCGTCATGAAGACGCTACATGGGATGATATCTTAGAATCGCTAGGTAAGATTAATCATGATGTTCAGAAGGTGCTGCAAATAAGTTTAGACTCATTGCCACATGAAAAGGACAAGGAACTCTTCAAGTTCATTGCTTGTTTTTTCGTTGGAAAAAATTTTGTGAAGAAATATTAAAAGCATGTGGTATATGCAGATCATCTGGGATCAAGAATCTCACAAACAGATGCCTTCTCACAGTTTGTCTGTTAACTAATCAGTTAAATATGCATCAGATTCTTCAAGATTTGGGGAGATACGTAGTCCATCAAGAATCCCCTTGGAAACGAAGTCTGTTATGGCATCATGAGGAGTCTGCAACAGTGTTGCAACAGAAAAAGGTAATAATCAATTCTGTTAAGAGTGCATTCATTAACGATTTTGTTTGATGTATATAACAATAACATTAACTTCTAATTTAATATCTTGCTATTCCTTTATTTGTACGGAACATCAAAAATTCAAGATCTTGTCCTTGACATGCGAGCATTTGAGGATGAGACTTCACGCGACTCAAGTAACGTCGATGACTACGATAACTTCAGATCATTTCCCTTCATCAGTTGGGCTTTAAGTTTATGTTCTCCTAGTGATAATGAACAAGTTGTCTTTGAGACACTTGCATTTAGTGAGATGTGTAACTTAAGACTACTACAACTCAACTATGTAAAAATCATTGGATCGTACAAGAACTTTCCTAAAGATTTAAGATATTTGTGTATGCATGGATTTCCTTTAAGTTTAATACCTTCAAATTTACAAATGGGGAATATGGTTTCTCTTGACATGTCGAATAGCAATCTACAACAACTTTGGAAGACGCCCAAGGTACTAAATTGAACATCTTTTTTTCTTCTTCTAGTTTTTGGTTATATATCTTTGTAACACTAAAACTCATCTTTAATTATTCAGGTGCTCAAGTCACTTAAGCTTCTTAATCTCAGTGGTTGTTATAAGCTTCTTACAGTGGGTAGCTTCTCTGCATTCCCTGTACTTGAGCGGTTGACACTCGCAGGGTGTACAAATCTCGTTGAGATTAGTGAATCGATTGGGAATTGTGATAGACTTGTAGTCATAAATATGAGTGAATGCCGTCAGCTGAAAAAGCTTCCACGGAGCATAAGAAATTTAAAAAAGCTTAAACAACTATTGATAAATGGGTGTTTAAATCTTGGCGAGTTTCCAGTTGAGATAAAGATATGGAATCCCTAGAAGTGTTTGAGGCTAACAATATTATCAAAGAACCCCAAGTGTCTTCCTCTGCCATTGTGGAGGCTATACCGAGAAGTGTGCGATCCTTTTCGAATTCTTTACCCAAATCATTAGTAACTTTGTCACTTATAGATAATAACTTGTCGAATGAATAGTTTCTTGTGGATTTTATTGGCCTATCGGTATTGAAGGAGTTGAATTTAGATGGTAATCCTATTGATTCCCTTCCCGATTGTGTGAGAAGCCTATGTAAGTTGGAGGTTCTCACTTTAGAAAATTGCAAAATGTTGAAGACAATTTTGTGTGCTCCAAACACAATAACGAGATTGTATATCGATGGATGTGAAACATTGGAGAAAGTAACTTTTTATCCAGAAATGTCAGTATCACATAGGTTTATTTTTTATTCTGATATAATTTCTTTGACTGAGATTCAAGACAAGTTCAAAATGCAAGCTATATCATAAATTGACGAAGTGACACTTCTTAGTTTGGGATGGATTAATTTAGAATATGTGAATTATCATCGCTTGTGTATAGCATGTTCTTACGGAGACTACTCCTACCCAGAAAAAATTCAATCAGCACAGGTGAATGTCTCTTCATCTATATTCCCATTTTTCCTTATGTTAAGTAAATTCAAGTGATTGAAGCAAATTAACAAAAGCTGGTTATGACAGATGCTTTATGAACATCGAATATTCAGCAAATATCTTAAAGGCCAAGAGGTTCCAAAGTCCTTCACTCATTGAAGCAATGGGTCATCATCAATAACCTTGCAATCAGATCAAAAGAATTGCCGGATTCGTGGGCTAAATGTATGCATTGTGGGTTTTCTCTCAAACATATCTATGGATCTTCCTCCAAGAATTGCAATAAAGAATTTGACAAAGAACTTCTCCTGGATATACCAACCTATAGCGTATATTTTATCAAATTCTAATGAAGTTATAGTATGGTTAAGCCATTGGATGTTTGAGAACAATGAGTTTGAAGTTGGCGATGAAGTTAGTGTTCATTTCAATGCAAAAACTAATTACGCTTCTTCGTACTCTTCTTCATCATATGTGAATCAGTTTGGTAATGGACAAGATTATGCACATTTAAGTGAGTATGGGAATAGCCTAGTGTATGGTGAGGAAAACAAGAAAGAAGAAGATCCGTTGGCTTATTACAAGTCATGGAATCATATCATCACTCAAGATGTATCTGCTGCTAAACTATCTTCAGATGATTACCTTTTGTCACTTGTATGGCCAGCTTTGATTGATAATACGTTCTTTCCACTGGAGGAAGCTTACTGGCAAAATTGATTGATATTTCTAGAAACCAGATTAATTCATGCTTGCATACGATTTTGAATGAAACAGTGAAATGAATGTATATATATGTTGTATCTATATGTATATGTATGCACTATGTATATAGATGATAATAGATGTTGTATGATTCACATGATGATTAATGATGATGATGATAAACACATAATTAAACACAACTATATGTCAAGATTACAAGTTGAGAGAGTGATTACAAAAGTGAGGGTTGAGAAAATTGGCTAAGTGTGTGTTTGTGAGGTGTGAGGGAATTGGTATAAATGAGAGTTGTCTAAAGGTTAGCTTTATCACTAAGCTAGGTGGAGGTATTTATACTCCTAAGACTAAATACAAATTGCATCTAAAATTAGACTTAACAATCTCCCCCTTAGATGCAGTTTGTCGTTGATCATCTTTAGTCTTTGAACTTCTTTGAGGAAGACTTATTGAAGGCTTTGTGACAGAATTGATAAATCATATAGTCTAACAACATGTACGACACATAAGTCCTAGAGTTCACCCTTTTCAAAAGTCCTAAAGTTCACCCTTTTCAAAAATCAATTGGTGATAGAGAGACTTCCCATTTGACTTATATGCATACATTTGTTTTTGTCCATGACCGATGTGGGATAACTTCCAAACACGCCCCCTCACATCGAGGCGTGGAACGCTTGTAGAGATGGCAGTAAGAAGAAGGCCTGACTCAATCTCTTTGTAGCGACGGCGCCACACTCATGGGAGCCTGACTCGGACTCGCTGTAGAACAAACCGTCCACCTAATCTCTGATACCATGACAAATTGATAAATCATATAGTCTAACAACATGTACGACACATAAGTCCTAGAGTTCACCCTTTTCTAAAATCAATTGGTGATAGAGGGACTTCCCATTTGACTTATATGCATATATTTGTTTTTGTCCATGACCGATGTGGAATAACTTCCAAACACTTTCAAGTTGTCTTTGGTGAATGTAAATTGATTTCTCCTGTCTTCTTTGTAGGCAGTTGATTTTGGTAGCCAGTGAAGATTTGTTGATTATCTTGTATGATTGTTGATTGTGTTGCCTTGAAATGATGTTGTTGACTTGTCTTGTTAATGAGAAAGAGCTTTGTTATGACGAAGCTTGAGTAGTGTGATAATTTGGCTCCCCCTATATTGATCAATTCTCTTGCTCCCCCTCTATTATTGCGTTCTCTTGCTCCTCCTTGATTGGACTTTGGTTTGTTTCTTTGAATGTTATTGTCTTGATAAGATTTTCAAAGAGTTGGTGCGGAAGCTTGTTTGATTGGTGGCTCAATTGTTGTTGTTCATTAGTTTTAAAGATCTTGATTTGGTGTCAACCATTGGTTGTTGAGGAAAACTTTGTCATCTCGTGACCAATGTGAAGCTGCATGATTCAAATTATGATCATGGTAAACCAATATCTCATTTCTTACCAATAATTGACTTTACCAAAACATTATATACAAAGAACTAGAATTCTGCATCAACCAACTTTCCAATTTTATGTATTAATTGACATGTCCCACAACATACAAAACATGGAAAATGAAAATGACATATAATTATAAAATAAATATAATTTAGATATAAATAAATGAAGTGCAATGCAACTAAAATTATTAATGAATTATGGTTACGGATCCAAGAAAAGAAGCTCTGCTTTTATGGAAGCTCGTGGGAACCGCATAACATCCTTAGCGAAGTTGTACTTTTCATTAGCATCAGCAGTTGCATGGGGTCGGATTGATATGTTTTCAAGAGTGGGAGAATGATAAAGTAAAAGCTTTATAAAGAGCAACAACGGTCATGATCTTTCTACATAAAAGATATTTATAGTTTTTGACCGGTTCAATGTCTGGTCCAAATAGTTAGACGTTTCCAAATAAGTTAAAGCTGGGTTGACATCCAAATGCACGTTCCGAAGACCCTGAAAATACATTAAAAGGGAGACCGTGCATTGAAAGTACCTACCTTAAATAGAAGCACACCCAACAGAGAAACAGAGGAAAAAGATAGTTTACCTGACTAGTCACATTGATTCGTTCTAAGTAAGGTGAGTTCCGAAGAATGCATAAAACACCTTGAAGTTGAAACAAGTCACCAAATTTGAAGTTTTGTAAATTGAGAAACTTTAAACTATTAGCAGGGTGTGGAAGCCACTTGGGCATATTTTCTGTAATACAAAACTGTGAGAGTGAAAGTAAGATTTTAAGCTATCAAAGAAAGATATGGAAGACGATATAAAAGAATATATGAGAACTAACTATACACTGGAGAGGAATAGTAAGGTTCTCTTGCTCAAACACTATATGATGAAGATTAAAAACTAAATATAAAAAATTGAGATTCGAATAATACTTGGAGAAAATATCCGTCGACAAGTAAATCCCCAAGACATGGCATATTACTTAACAAGCTAGCCAAATTAACTCTTTCAACTCCTTGAATAGGGTTTTTGAAAACTATAGCAACCACACTAAGACATTTAGTATGCAATAACGGAAGCAAAGTTGCATCAGGGAAATTTAAGACCAATAACCGAAACAACTTTGTAGACTTAATCTTGAAATTGTCAACATTGGTGCATGCAACCAGTTTCAACATCTTAAACTGTGGTAAGTTGATGATCGTTCCATGCAAGTTAGCCCCAAATTCAATATTCCTAAGCAATAGTTTTTCAAGATAGAGAAATCCTTGAAAATCGATTGGTGGTTTAATGATACAGTTTTCAAGTTCTAGCATTATCAATTCTTGACAACAGAAAAAATAACATGGGAGTTGATAACGTCAGTTTTTATTAATAAGGACGAGTTTTCTAACACCATCTCTTGACAAGGATAAAATCCATTGATCTACTTCTTGGAAGCTATCAAGAACCATGTTTGGTATGTGAAGATGTAACTTTAACAGAGGACCCTTGAGAAAGTTAAAGATTTGGTTTGTGATCCTAATTAATCCATTATGATGCAAAGCTCCATTTTTGGCAAACTTTTCTGAGAAATGTTTATCAAGAACCACCGAACTCAATGTGATCCATTTGTACCCCCATTTTTTTTGATAAAGCATGTGTCCTCACAGCATCTTGAACGGGGAGCTTCTCTAAAATCAAGTCAATCAAATTCTCTGGCAAGCAACTGATTCTATCCACTTCAATGGTAGAAGTTACAAAACTCCTCTCAGTATTGTTATCTGTCATTACATTCAAGAAAACAGAGACTGGTTTATTCAAAAATAAAAACAACTTCATCATAATAGATAAAACAAGTTGACATAGCTAATACTCTTGAATTTTGTTATTGTATATTGTAAATGAACTTGTCAATAGCATGACACCTGACAAAAATAAATATTTTTCTGCAATTTTTGATGGTTGAAAGCATTTTTCTTAACTTTCTTAATAGTATGGCCCTGACTATATAGTTCGGAGTAACATTTTCTATCAATCATCAGAATTGAACATTCTCCTTGCAACATACAATGGAATGATTGTCAAAATATAAGCAATGAAATATTAAAGAGAAAGGTAGAGATATCAACACACATCTCAAAGATAGAAAACGAGGAGACGACTGCATAAATAAAAAAAGTAGTCATCAAAACTTATAAAGGTGAGTATTCGAGCAAGAAGGTTCAAAAGGTTGCTAAGGGTAAGAATGAGGGTAATGTAATCTTAAATGGATGTAATAATGTCCATCCTAAATTAATATTACCATCCAAAAGCAAGCTGCAGGCCAGGATACTTGAAACCAAGTACAGAATGGGGAATTAATGTTGACCAATAACAGGATCCTTTTACTTATACCTACAGACTTATAACTAGTGCCAACAATTAATTTTTATTGTTAATCAGTTCTTCAATTAGAAAAACTGGTTCTACCTCTACCTTTTATCAATTTTCAACTAATTACAGCTTCGCTTTCACTGTGTCACATCTTTTAATCCTAGACCAATTCAATTGATGCAACTATTATTATAGACAAAATGACTTGTAAACAATGTATAATTATGCGCAAACCTTAAGCAATCGATTCAAACCTGCTGCTTTATGTTTAGGGCTTCTAATAAATTGATAGTAATAATTTCAGTTACTTGAATATTTTTCGAATAAATCTCTAACTGAGGTGTAGCAACAATAAATAATCAAATTACTGAACCAGGATCTACGAATTCAACTGGAATACAGAATGTTTGAATTACAGATTACAGATTTAAATTAAAGAAGGTAAAAAGTCGAATAGAAATAACAACAGGAATCAATTTTTGTCAAACATTTCGTTTATATGAAAGAATCGAACCAAATTTAAAATTAACTTACCGATATTCGGAAATAAAGATGAATCCATCGGAGTACCGATTCAAGTTTAGCGACCAAATTGGAGTGCCTAGTTTTTCAGAGTTTAAGGTTTTTTGGGTTTAGGTCGATGAAGTTTTTAATAAGTTAAAGTAAACATCCCTCAACTTTTGTTATATGTGTATGCTTCAGAACCAAAAGTTTTATTTGCAGAATGGGTCCCTTGTTCAGCTAAAATTAATAAAATATTCTTTATTTAAATTAAAATTTTAGTTATTTTCTTTGATTGAAATCGATGAAGATTTCCACATGCAAGATGGTCAAAATGAGATAGAGTTCATAAGAAAGCTAGAAAAATCTACTGCACGCCTGAATGAACTAGTCTTGCTGGATATGACCAATTGTCTAAACGTACGAGAATTTCCACACTTGCGTCCCTTGTATATGTTGAAATATGTGCTTGTCGAAACCTTGAAGTTGTTGGAAGTTTATGTTGCTTGAATTCACACTCCCATTTGTTTAACGATTCTTTCCCTAATGACTTGTCAGTAGAGTAATCTAGTTTCAACAGAGAGATTGATTCTAGAAGGAAACAATATAACAAGCTTACCAAAATGTATTCAAATTCTACCTACATTTATATATCTCAACGCTAACCACTTTTCAAAGATCCAGTCAATTCGAGGATCTCCAGCTATGCTTTTGGAAATAAACGAATGCCCGAATTTATGGGAGGTGGAGGGTTTTTTCAAGTGGAATTCAATAGAAAATGTGGAGAAGAAAATAATAGAAAAAAATGGGGTTGGGATCATTAATAGAGCTGGGTAGTCTTGATTATTCTAAACCAATGGTGGTATGTTCGACTTTGTTCTGTTTTGTGCTATGCTTTTTAACTAGTTTAGTTTCGTTGGCTTATATATCATTAATAAATGTTACTGAGAATCAAAATGAAAATGAATGATAGAGGATGGTGTATATGCAGGTATTGTATGAATATGGTATATTCGGCACATGGGTTACAGGGAACCTAATCCCTTGTTGCAGCAGCTACATGCAATGTATCATAAAAAGGGAGCACAAATATCATTTAGAGTTCCAGAGAATGATTCAACACCAATAACTAGCTTCAACTTGTGTCTAGTATATTTGGCCATATAAGATTTGAAGATTCAAGTATATAACAAGACTAAGGATTTGTTATTGAATTACACATGTGAAAAAACGGATGAAAATGGTATGACAAAAAAGAAAGGGTGGGTAAGCCTTTGAAGATGTGGCAATCTATTAGAACATGGAGATGAAGTTTTTGTACGTATCATTTTAGTAGATGATTCTAGAGTGTTGTTCAATGCTATAGAAGAATGTGGTACAAATATTATATACAAAGAAGAATATGATGGCGATGATACAGAAAGAAAGGAGGGCAACAATAAACTAATGATGAGTGAAAGTGATGGAATTGCATGGAGCGATAGAATGGTTACAGAAATATCGTATTGTGTTCTTAACGGGATGACTTGTAATTTGGAAATTAATAATTTTATGGGATACTGTTTATTTTCTCGACTTTCAACATGTGTAGAACAAAGGGAGGGAGAACGTGTATTTTGGGTCGGTGATAGTGAGGTATAGATGAACTATGTGATTGAATTGGCTAGGATTCATCAATGAAGCTAGGTACACATAATTATTGTAAACTAAAGGTACGATCTTCTTTTTAATTATTACAATTTTGTAAACTAAAGTTACAAATGGTTTAATTATCAATACATGGAGTCCGTTATTACCGGATCTAATTGACTAATTGGTTTAACGTCTCTCTGTTTAAAGGTTGTGTTTTTTGGTAATAATGTGCCTAAAGAAAGAGCGATTGTAGCTATGGAAGTTGCTGTTGGGTGTGACGCTTTCCTTGTTCGTGTTCACCGGTTATGACAATGTCCGCTTTCCGGCTTGTCAAGTACAAATGTTCATTTGATATTTTTTTGTGGTTTGTTTTTGATTAATTGAGAAATCGACATGAATTTTACAGAGCATCTTATGATGAGGCTGGTGCTGCTACAGCAATTATAAATATAGGCAAAACTGGAGCTGATGATGATATGGCAGATTTGAAAATTAACGCAAGACTAGGAGAGGTCTGTTGTACCCGAAAACCATTTGAATGCGAGTTCAACAATTACCTGAATCCTGGATCACTTGGTGTTCCTGTTTTTTAAGACTTCAAACAAGACTAACTGTTTGTTGTGGGGTTAGAGCCTAAAATTAATCGATTCGCGTGATGTTGACTTCGCCAACTTCTTTTAATGGGTTACCGCAAATATTGAGATCCTACTGTTGGCATGATGTTATGGTACAAGCTTTTTGTTCACATGTTCATGTTTTTGCTCTTTTTTGTTGATACTGGTATATGTGTGTCGTCAAGTCATTTGGCATTCAAAAATAAATTTGTGTTTGTATAAGCATTATATGGAAATGTAATATGTATATTGTGGACAAGAGGATTTAGTGGATGTCAGAATTGGGGATCAGATTTTACCTCCACAAGAGTCCTTTAGATATTTAGGCTCGATGCTTCACAAATCGGGAAGGATAGATGAGGACGTGACGCATCGTATACTAGTAGGATGGTTGAAGTGGAGGGCAGCGAAAGGGGTGTTGTGCAACAAGAAGGTACCCCCTAAATTGAAAGGGAAATTTTTCAAGGTCGCAATCAGACCGGCCATGTTGTACGGCTCAGAGTGTTGGCCAATGACGAAAGCCCAAGAGAGGAGGATGGAGGTGGCAGAAATGAGGATGCTTAGGTGGACGTGTGGCAAGACCATGCTAGATATGATACCAAATGAAGTTTTTAGGGAGAACTTGGAAGTTGGGAACATAACCAACAAGTTGAGGGAAGGACGACTTAGATGGTTCGGGCATGTTATGAGGCACCCACTTCTAGCCCCGGTTAGGAGAGTCAAGACTCTCGTTGTTGGGGGCATAAGGAGAAGGGGTAGACCCAAACGTAGGTTGGAGGATAGATTGAAGCTTGACATGAAGGAGCTCTTATTGACCGAGGACATGACTTCTGATAGGAATTTGTGGAGGAGTAGAATTAGAATAGATGACTAGGTTCTACATGGTGTTTATTTATCTTATATATTTATATTATATTTCTTGCCTACTTGCTTGTGTGCACTTCATATATATCTTTATTATGTATTTTTTTTTGTGGGACTTTACGTATTGGCTGGACATGTTTTATGGATATATAATATATCTATACTTATTGTAGCATATTCACATGCTTTATTGGACTATATGGTTACATGTTTGTATTACATTATATAGCAATTAATTTATACGTACTTACATATCACATGTTTTTATGCTAACATAGTATACTTATTTGTCTATGCCTACATAGTATACCATCTATTTTATACTGCATATTATACCTACATGCTTCTTACCAACATGTTTACGTATACTTATTGTACTTACATGACTTGTTATACTTGCATATTTGACACTCACATATTTTACTTATATGTTACATTACTCAATATTGTTATATGCTTTATTTACCTATATATATCGTATTGGAGTATACATTATTCATGGTAAAACTTCTATTTTGTCAACTTTACTTGTATATTTTTACTTCACATATCGGATTTCATGGTTCTTTCTAGTTGGAGGTCCCTAGGAAGCAGCCTCTCTGCTCTACAGAATAGGGAGGGACGACTTTCTCTACCTGGGGACCGATAGGTATCCTGGGTAGAAGAATGACTTCCCTTTTACTTTAGGGTAGAGGAAATGACTGCCTACATCTAACCTCCCCCATACTCTACTTTAGTGGAATTGGGTATTGTTGTTGTTGTTGTTGTTGTTGTTGTTGTTGTTGTTGTTGTTGTAATATGTATATTGTATTCAACCAAATCAGTGTATGAAATATTTCCTTCATGGATGTTTGTTACTAAAGTATCATGCAGTGTTTGTTTGATATCATTCTCTTGATCTTAAATTCACCAGCCATTTATTTTGAGGACTTGTCTCCATAATAAGAACATATGAAGTATGTGTTTCAAACATTCTTGCAAGTAGTTTGATTAGTTTGAATCAACCAGTAGTTACGCACAGCTCTCAAAATATAAAAAAAGAAAAAGCTATTAAAGAACTATATCATGCAAGGAGTGTTTGAGCTCATTTTGTATCAAATCAAACTGACTAGCAAGCTGTTCAAACGCTTAAAGCATAAACCAATCAGGTTTAACATTATATAGTATATACAGAGAACATAACATAAGCGATGGTCAACGATAACTAGTATGCATATAAAATGCAATGTAATATAAACTTAACGGATTGTGGTTAAGGATCCAAGTAGAAAAGCTCTGCTTTTGCGGAAGCTCGTGGGAACTGCATAACATCCTTAGCGAAGTTGTACTTTTCAAGAGCATCAACGGTTACACTGGGTCGAATTGATACTTTTTCAAGAATGGGCGAATGATGAAGTAAAAGGTTTATAAAGACCAACACAGGCCTTGATCTTTCTACATGCATAATATTTATAGTTTTCAATCGGTTCAAATTCTGGTCCAAACAGTCAGAAGCTTCCAAATAAGTCGATGCTGGATTCACATCCAGTTGCTCGTTTTGAAGACCCTATGAAATACAATAAAAGTGAGATTGTATATTAAAACACCTATCTTAAATTACTATATAAGCACACACAACACAAAAATACAAGAGAAAACGTTTGGCACTCTTTACCTGATTATCGAAATCAAGTCGTTCTAAGTTATGCGAGTTACGAAGCATACATGAAACACCTTGAAGTTGATTTAAATCACCAAATTTAAAGTTGTGTAAGCTGAGATACTCTAAACAATTAGCCGGGTGTGGAAGCCACTTGGGAATGTTTTCTGCAATACAAAACTGTGAGGGTGAAAGTGAGATTTTAAGTTACCAAAGAAGATATGGAAGACGATATGAAAAAACATATGAGAACTAACTATACGCCGGAGTGGAATGGTAAAGTTCACTTGCTCAAAGGCAATATGATGAAGAACAAAAATTAAATATTAGAATTAAAAATTCAAATCATACCTGTAGAAAATACCCGTCGATAATTAAATCCCCAAGACATGGCATATTACTTAACAAGCTAGCCAAATTAACTCTTTCAACTCCTTGAATGGGTTTACCTATAGCTATACAAAGCGCACCAAGACATTTACTATGCACTAACTGATGCAAAGTTGCATCAGGGCAATTTAAGACCACTAACCAAAACAACTTTGTAGACTTGATCTTGAAATTGTAAACATTGGTGCATGCAACCAGTTTCAACATCTTAAGTTGTGGTAAGTTCATGATAGCTCCATGCAAGTTAGTCCCAAATTCAATATTCCTAACACATAGATTTTTGAGATAGAGAAATCCTTGAAAATCGAGTGGTGGCTTAATGATACAGTTTTCAAGTTCTAGCATTCTCAATTCTAGACAACAACAAAAATAACATGGAAGTTGATAACGTTGGTTTAAAACAGTAAGGACGAGTTCCCTAATAACACCGGCTTTTGACAAGGATAAAATCCACTGATCGACTTCTTGGAAGCTATCAAGAGCCATGTTTGGTATGTGGAGATGTAACTTTAAGATAGGACCCTTGATAAAGTTAAAGATTTGGTTTGAGATGGTAAAAAACCCATAATGACCAAAAGCTTCATTTTTGGCAAACTTTTCTGAGAAATGTTTATCAAGAACCACCGAGCTCATTTTGGTCCATTTGTACCTCCAACTTTTTGATAAAACGTGTGTCCTCACAGCATCTTCAACCGGGAGCTTCTCGAAAATCAAGTCAATCAAATTCTCTGGCAAGCAACTGATTTTATCCACTTCAGTATTGTTATAACGTGTGTCCTCAATATTGTTACCTGTCATTACATTCAAGAAAACGCAGAATGAGTTATTCAAAAGGAAAACAAGTTGACATATAGCTAATACTCTTAATTTATGTGTTATTGTAAATGAACTTTTCAATAACACGACACCTGACAAAAACAATATTTTTTCTGCTATAATTATTATTGATGGTTAAAAGCATTTTTCTTAACTTTCTTATTAGTATGGCCCATTTTGCATCAATCATCAAAATTGAACATTCTCCTTGCAACATACAATGGAATGTTAGTCAAAATATAAGCAATCAAAAATATGGAAGGAAAATGTAGAGATATCAACACACATCTCAAAGATAGAAAACGTGGCAACTGCAGAAATAAACAGAGGGCATCAAGACTTATAAAGTTGAGTATTTGAGCAAGAAATAAACAAAGTGTACATCTTAAATGGTTGTAATAATGTCCATCGTAAAGCAACATTGCTATCGAAAAGCAAGCTGCGGGCCAAACAAACTTAAAACTAAGTAGAGAGTGAAAATGGGGAATTAATAACAACATCATCATCTACTTATACCTACAGAGTTATAACTTATAACTAGCGCCAACGATTAATTTTTACTGTCTTATCAGTTCTTCAATAAAAAAATAAGAAAAAAAAAACTGGTTCTATCTCTATCTTTTATCATTTTTCAACGCATTACATTTTCGCTTTCACTATTTCACATCTTTTATTCCTGGACCAGTTTAATTGATGCAAATATCATTATATACAAACCTGCTGCTTTACTTTAAGGCTTGTAACAATTTCGGTTACTTGAATATTTTTTGAATAAATCTCTAGCTAAGGTATAGCAAAAATAATTAATCGAATTGTTAAACCAGGATTTACGAATTCAACTGGAATAAAGAATGTGTGAATTACATAATAAAATTAACAAAGATAAAAAGTCGATTAAAAAATTACAACATGAATCAATTCATTTCAAACATAACTACGTTTATATGAAAGAATCATACCAAATTATGAGGTAGAAATTAACTCACAGGTATTCGGAATTACAGATGAATCCATCGGAGTACCAATTATAGTTTAGCGCCCAAATTGCAGTGCCTTCGAGTTTAAGTTGTTCAGAGTTTTTAGGGTTTAGGTCGCTGTAGTTTCTGATAAGTTAAAGTAAACACCCCTCAACTTCTCAACTTTTTTTTTTTTTTGTATGCTTCAAAACAAAAAGTTTTTATTGCAGAATAGGTCCCTTGTTCAATTTCAATTAGATTTTTTTTTGAACGGCGGTCCCTTGTTCAATTTCAATTAGATTAATAAAATATTCTTTATTTAAATTTGAGTTTTAGGTATTCCTTCTATTGAAATCGATGAAAGATGCTCAAAAAGTTAAAATGTAATAAAGTTCAGGAAGCTTGATAAATCTATTGCATGCCTGAATGAACTAGTATTGCTGGATATGACCATTTGTGTAAACGTAGGAGAATTTTCACACTTACATGTGTCCCTAGTATATCTTAGAGGGTGTTTGGGGTTACATTTTGTTAGTGATTTTTTGATTATCACGATTACAAAACGCAAATAATTTATTTTCAGTGTTTGGCAGTTAACATTTGAAAATTGATTAATTGCGATTTAATGGGTTAAAAACGCGATATTGAAATAGTGACATGGGAGGTACTGCACCAAAAACATGATTCTTATCTCGAGTAAAAATTACCGAATAGTCCTCTAAATATTTATGAAGCTTCCGTGGTATTTCACTAAAATTTACCTACTCCACCTCCATCTCACTCAGAGGCGGATCTAAAGTGTTAAGGAGGGGGGCGGCCGCCCCCGATGGATTTCGAAATTTTAGTGCAAATTTTTTCAGTTTTTCGATTTTGCCCCGGTGAAATTTTTTTTTGCCCCAAACCCTTCATATTTTGCTCCAAAACCTCCATATTTTGCCCCAAAACCTTCGTATTTTGCCCAAAAACCTTCAAATTTTGCTCAAAAAACTCTATATTTTTGCCAAAAAAAATTCCCTACGTTTTAAAAAAAAATTCGCCTCCGGTGAAAATTTTTCCTGAATCCACCACTGATCTCACTATTTAATTTATTTTCCATTTTACGTTTTTTTATATCTTAATGTGGATAACACGTATATCTCTTATACTTAATAAGAAATCTTTTATGATGCTATCTTTTTTCAAAAAAACCCACTTGTCAAAATACTAGCCTTTAGATGGGAATATTATCTTTTAATCCAAGCCATTAAAAATGCTTATGACATCATTTAGGGAAACCAACAGCAGTTATAGTTTTTAATTCCCTTCATGCCCATTGTTTAAATAATTATTTACTTAGTTTACTTAAATTTAGTAAAAAAGATGGATAAACTGATACTAAGAGAGGTATGTTGTACCCGAATCACCTACAGAGCTCAAACACTATCTAGACTAAGAGAGGTCTGTTCACTATTATTGCAGATATTACCACGGCTGCTCAACACTGGATCGCTCAGTATTCCTGTATTTTAAGACGTCAAAAAACAAGACTATACGTGCTAATTGGTTATTGTGCAGTTGGAACCTAAAATTTATCAATCTGTACTGCCTGACTTCATCAACTTCTTTTAATGGGTTACTTCTGTTGGATTGTGGAGACATTTAAACAAAACTGGAAAAAGTGTCACTAAAAACTGATTGTGCGCGGTGATGGTGCGCGGCGCGCTCCCTGCGCGCACTAGAGAAGTTTTGATCAGAAGGCTTGCTCGAAGTTTGGGAGTGTGCACGGCGCGCACGTTTAAGTGTGCACGGCGCGCACGATGTCTGGCAGCAAGTGGGCAACTTGCACACATGGGATCCGATCTTGATTGATTCTCCTTTCACTTTAGGTGCTTAGTGGGTTGCTTTACACCACTAATTGTGGCTGTGATCATGTCATTAGGGGGTGTAAAGCATGGCTAGTTGGTTTATCTTTCATGATTACTAGCACACTTGAAGATCAAGTTGTAGTTTGGTTGGTTTCTTGTTTGCTCTATATATAGAGCTCATTCATAGTCATTGTAACACACCACTCTCAAGTATTCAGTAATATAACAATCTCTAGTTGGTCCGTGGACTAAAGCAATCACAACAATTGCATATAACCACGTTATATCTTGTGTCGTTCTTACATTTTCGCATTTATTATCTTTCGTTCATTAAGTGGGTTGAGTGATCTTGATAGTATCACTACTCGGCTAGTAATCTTGTAGAATTACTAGCGTTGTTTGGGTCCTAATATCCTAACAACTGGTATCAGAGCACAAGGTTTCGTTAAGGGAACGATGGCGGAAGATGGGAAGTTTAGAATCGACCGATTCGATGGAAGAGACTTTGGCTTTTGGAAGATGCAAATTGAAGATTACTTGTATCAAAAGAAGCTACACCAACCCTTGTTAGAGACCAAGCCCGAAAGCATGGACGATGCCGATTGGACGCTTTTGGATCGTCAAGCTTTGGGTGCTATTCGTCTTTCACTTGCTAAGAACGTTGCATACAACGTTGTGAATGAGAAGACGACGTTTGCTTGCTAGAAAGCACTCTCTAACATGTATGAGAAACCTACAGCTGCAAATAAGGTATTTCTCATGCCTCAATTGTTTAATACTAAGATGAAGGAAGGTACGAGTGCAACGGATCATATCAATGAATTTAATAATATCGTTTCAAGACTTGAATCGGTAGAGATTAAGTTTGATGATGAACTAAAAGCACTTATCTTGCTTTCATCATTACCGGAAAGTTGGTTGGGTACGGTTACCGCGGTTAGTAGCTCTACGGGAACTACTAAGCTAGCGTTTGAAGCTATAAGGGATTTGATTCTTGGTGAAGATACTCGTAGAAGAAACTCGGGAGAATCGACATCCGGTTCTTTGTTAAGTACCGACAACCGTGGTAGAAAATTTGAACGCGGTGAGAAGAAGGGTAGGAAGAAGTCTAAGAAGAGGCATCCATCAAAAGATAGAAGTGAAGTTACTTGTTGGGGTTGCAATCAAAAAGGGCACTTTCAAAGGAATTGCAAAAATGGTTCCACGAAAGGTGTAAACTTGGCCGAAGGGGAAAGTGATGATGCACTTTTATGTAGTGTTGAAAATTCTATGGAGTCTTGGATCTTGGATTCGGGAGCTTCGTTTCATGCTACTCATATCAAAAGCATGATGAAGAATTTTCGTTCATATCAAGGCAAGGTGAGATTGGCGGACAACAAGCAACTCAACATAGAGGGCATTGGAGATGTTGTTTTGAAGACTACTCTTGGTTCTAATTGGACTTTGAAGAACGTAAGGTACATTCCTAAATTGAAAAGAAAACTTATTTCGGTTGGTCAATTAGATGATGAAGGTAACGCGATTACTTTTGAAAACCGCCAATGGAAGGTGGTTAAGGGTAGTAGTATTGTGGCTCGTGGACATAAATGTGGAACACTTTATATGGTTGAAGTGTTTGATGAAGACACGGTGGTTGCTACGGTTAATGTTGAGTCCGAATCAAAAATATGGCACCGAAGACTCGGGCATATGAGTGAGAAGGGTATGAAGATGCTTGTTTCGAGTGGGAGAATTCCGGATTTGAAGAAGGTAGAACTTGGGTTTTGCGAACCATGTGTTTATGGGAAGCAAAAGAAGGTGACTTTTGGAAAATCAGGGAATGCACCTAAGTTGGAGAAATTGGAGCTCGTTCATACGGATGTGTTTGGTCCAACTAATGTAGAATCACATGGAGGTTCTCGTTATTATGTCACCTTCATTGACGACTCCACTCGAAAGGTATGGGTTTATTTTCTTAAAGCTAAATCCGATGTATTTAATACTTTTGTGAAGTGGAAAGCTATGGTAGAAAATGAGACTAACTTGAAGGTTAAGTGCTTAAAGTCGGATAATGGAGGAGAATATGGTAGTCTTGAGTTTAAAGACCATTGTGCAAAGCTCGGTATTAGAATGTTGAAAACGGTACCGGAGACACCGCAACAAAATGGGGTCGCCGAACGCATGAATCGTACGTTAAATGAAAGGGCTAAGAGTATGAGACTACATGCCAGTTTACCTAAAATGTTTTGGGCGGATGCGGTTAACACGGCGGCTTATTTGATAAATAGGGGACCCTCAACACCGTTGGGTTTCCGAATTCCCGAGGAAGAATGGCAAGGCAAGAAGGTGAGTTATGGTCACCTTAGGATCTTTGGGTGTAATGCATATGTGAAGACCAAAGATGCGGATAAAGACAAGCTTGAAGCTAAGTCAAAGAAGTGTATTTTCATAGGCTACGGGTCGGATGAAATGGGTTATCGTTGTTGGGACAACGAAGCTAGAAAAGTAATTCGTTCGCGAGATGTTACTTTTTATGAAGATTCGGTCTATGGCAAACCGGAAACGGGGAGTCCTAAACCGAGTCAAGTTACTTTTGACGATGTTTCTATTGATGATCTTTCAGGTTCTAGTGGGAGTTTGGGAAACAATGAATTGCCGAATGACGGTGAGGTGTCGGGAAATGCTAATGATGGGGATGATTCGGAAAGTGGTGATGATTCCGAACATAGTGCGAATTCTAGTGATGAGGAGGTTACAAATGAAACCGGTCCAACCATTTCGGTTAATCCTACACTAAGACGTTCGACTAGAGTGCCCAAACCTAATCCTAGGTATTCTCCATCAGCAAACTACTTGCTCTATACCGAGAATGGTGAACCCAAAAGTTACTTTGAGGCAAGAAAAACAAAAGAATCCATACAATGGGAACTTGCCATGAAAGAAGAGATGGGATCACTTGAGAAGAACAAGACTTGGTCACTAGTGAAGTTACCTCATGATAAAAGGGCATTGCAAAGCAAATGGGTATATAGAATCAAGAATGAGATGGATGGCAAGAAAAGGTACAAGGCTCGTTTGGTAGTCAAAGGCTTTCAACAAAAGGAAGGGGTTGACTACAAAGAGATATTTTCACCGGTAGTTAAAATGACTACTATCCGTTTGGTACTTTCTATGGTTGCATCCGAAGACTTACATCTTGAGCAACTAGATGTAAAAACTGCATTCTTACATGGTGATCTTGTTGAAGAGATCTACATGAGGCAACCCGAGGGCTTTGGGGTAAAGGGTAAAGAGAAGTGGGTTTGTAAGCTAAAGAAAAGTTTGTATGGGTTGAAGCAAGCACCTCGGCAATGGTACTTGAAGTTTGACGAGTTTATGAAGAAGATTGGTTTCTTAAGATGTGAAGCGGATCACTGTTGCTACTTGAAGAAATTCAAGTCTTCTTACATAATCTTATTGTTGTATGTTGATGACATGTTACTTGCAGCTTCAAACATGTCCGAAATTAACAAGTTGAAGGGATTACTTTCCCGAGAATTTGAGATGAAAGATCTTGGCGGTGCTAAGCAAATACTTGGCATGAGTATTGTGCGTGATCGTGTGAAGGGTACTCTATACTTGTCTCAATCCAAATATATTGAGAAAGTAATAGAGAGGTTCAACATGGAAGATTCAAAGGCTCGTTCTATGCCTTTGGGAAGCACCTTAAAGTTATCGAAAAGTCAATCACCAAAGACGGAAATAGACAAGAAGGATATGGAAAAGGTTCCATATGCATCAGCCGTGGGTAGTATTATGTATGCCATGGTTTGTACAACACCCGATATTGCTCAAGCAGTGGGAGTTGTAAGTCGTTATATGTCTAATCCAGGAAAAGAGCATTGGGAAGCGGTCAAATGGTTGCTTCGTTATTTGAAAGGTACTTCTAATATGGGATTGTGTTTCTCTAAAAACAATCTCATACTTAGAGGTTATGCGGATGCTAATTTGGGTGGATGTGATGATTCGGGGAAAAGCACTACGGGTTATGTTTTCACAATGGGGAAGACGGCGATTAGTTGGTTATCTCGATTGCAAAAGAGTGTTGCTTTGTCAACCACCGAAGCCGAATACATGGCTATTGCGGAAGCTTCTAAAGAGCTAGTGTGGTTAAAGAACTTCTTAGGTGAGTTGGGTAAAAGAAAAGACTATTGCATCTTGTATTGTGATAATCAAAGTGCGGTTCATCTTGGGAAGAATCCGGTGTTTCATAGTCGAACGAAACACATCAAGATAAGGTATCATTTTATTCGACAACATATAAATGATGGCACTTTATTCTTGGAGAAAATCCTTGGTACAAAGAATCCTGCCGATATGTTTACTAAGGTGGTTACGACGGAAAAATTGAGGTTTTGCATTACCTCAATTGGTCTTCTCATGAATTGATGAGAGAAGACCCCAGCTAGAGATGTGAATGGTGTTACAAGTTTAACAAGTAGTATTGAAGACCTTTTATCGAAAGTCTACTCATCCGAAGAATGTGTTGAGCGTGCGTGTCCCAAATGATATTTGGCGGTAATCGAAGGTGGTTTAATGTTCTTGGTAAATTCATTGATATGAATGGAGCTTGTTCAAAGTCTCCAAGTGGGAGATTGTTGGAGTGTGGAGACATTTAAACAAAACTGGAAAAAGTGTCACTAAAAACTGTTTCAACACTAGAGCAAATTGTGGAGACAGATTTCGGTAAGCGTGAAACAGAGAAAAACAGATCAAAAATAGAGCAAATTGATTGTGCGCGGTGATGGTGCGCGGCGCGCTCCCTGCGCGCACTAGAGAAGTTTTGATCAGAAGGCTTGCTCGAAGTTTGGGAGTGTGCACGGCGCGCACGTTTAAGTGTGCACGGCGCACACGATGTCTGGCAGCAAGTGGGCAACTTGCACACATGGGATCCGATCTTGATTGATTCTCCTTTCACTTTAGGTGCTTAGTGGGTTGCTTTACACCACTAATTGTGGCTGTGATCATGTCATTAGTGGGTGTAAAGCATGGCTAGTTGGTTTATCTTTCATGATTACTAGCACACTTGAAGATCAAGTTGTAGTTTGGTTGGTTTCTTGTTTGCTCTATATATAGAGCTCATTCATAGTCATTGTAACGCACCACTCTCAAGTGTTCAGTAATATAACAATCTTTAGTTGGTCCGTGGACTAAAGCAATCAAAACGATTGCATATAACCACGTTATATCTTGTGTCGTTCTTACATTTTCGCATTTATTATCTTTCGTTCATTAAGTGGGTTGAGTGATCTTGATAGTATCACTACTCGGCTAGTAATCTTGTAGAATTACTAGCGTTGTTTGGGTCCTAATATCCTAACAACTGCATGACGTTATGGTACTTAATTCACATTCTCTTGTGTTTGACCTTTAGTCATTTTGTGATCCGAAACCGATCGTTTTGGTTCTTGTTTGTTGAAACTGATATATGAACGTGGTGAAGTTATTTTCCATTAACGGTAAATATGCAGAGATAGATTTGTGTTTGTCCATTAACGGTAAAACCCACGACCCACGTGCATGACTCTAAATCAACTGCTAACAATTTTGGAGTACTTGCAATAATTTTTTATCCTTCTTGGACTTTCAATTGGGCCGCACAAGCTTTTGGGCCTAACCAGACTCGGGTTCAAGATTACCCAACAATTACTTCTATTGCTATTTTGATCCAACACTTTATTCTTAATCTTGGACGTTCCTCACTTTAGCTTGTGATCTTCTCCAATTAGTATTAATTCGGAAGATCTATATCATATGATGACAATTCAGACAAGAGTTTTAGAATGACGATGTCTGCTTTCCGACTTGTCAGGTACAAATGTTCATGCAAATTCATTTGACGCGAACTGATGATACACATAATGATCCGTCTCAAAATAGGCAAGCATCTCGGCAAAAATCACACCCGGCACGACGAGTCCCGGGTTTCCAACTCCTTTTCTCGTCATCCGTCTGACGTCTTCCCGGATACTCCTCCATGATGGACAAATGGCAAGGCTAAGAACCTGGATGAAAAACACGTAACCGGCACCTTACAACCGGTCAAGATAATCGTAACTAGGCATCGCAAGACCAGTCATCATAATCGTGATAGTCAAGAAACACTTAGAACGTGTCTAGGCGAAACCTACCCGACTGGACTGAGAACATCGTAATTCTATAACCGGAACCAACTCACCGACACCATCGTCTCGGTCCACTAAACTGACATAAGGACACTCCCGGGACAAGCACGTTGTCCCGAAACAAGAGTGCGTCACCACGGAGTAGGCACCTCGTCCCGGAATGACCACTTGATCACGGAACAAGCACGCGGGCAAGTCGTGTGACACGTCAGCCCGCAAATTTAGGGAAGTTCGTTAGAATATGTTATTCCCCACGAAAGGGAAAGGTGCCACGTCAGCCCTCGGGATTGACAAAGTTTGTTACAACCATGAAAGGGACATGTGCCACGTCACCCCTCAAAATGAGACTGAATTCTTAAACCCGATGTAACTCAATTCTAGTAACTAGTATTAATACATGGAATCCGTTTTTACTACCACTAATTGACTAATTGGCTTAAGAGACATCATTGCCGGCATAAAAGCGAGATTAGGAAAACATCGGCAAGGATGGGTGGATGAACTCCAACATGTACTATGGGCACATCGGACAACGCCGAAAGATAGTACGAACGAAACACCCTTCAGTCTGGTATAAGGAACCGAGGCGGTCATACTGGCTGAAGTGCTAGTTCCAACTGATCGAATCACAGAATTCGATGAACAGCAAAACGACGACGCATTGTGAGAAAATTTGGATGCCCTGGAAGAGCGGCGAACAATAGCGTACATCCGGCAAGCTGCAAAGAAACAACAAATCGCAAACCACTATGACAAAAAAGTCAAACCATTGGACTTTCAATTAAACGATTTGGTATTACGCAGCAACGAAGCCAGCCGACAGCAAGATGTCGGCAAGTTAGGCCCCAGATGGGAAGGACCCTACAGGGTTGTCGGGATAACTGAGTATGGTGCATACCACCTGGAAACACCGGATGGAGTTCTGATACAACACCCTTGGCACGCCTTTTATTTAAAGAAATATCATGTGTAGCTTATCTGCACCCATGAGGACTGATCACCCACTCGGACGGCAGAAACACTTATGTATTCAAGTAATTTCTATGTATAAGTCATCAATAAAGCTTCACTTTATATACTTATTGTAACGACCCTGGAATTTCCAAAATTTATTTATTAATAATTACTATTATTAATACGCGTGTTTAAACGAATGTACGTTATTACATTTACATGTTGCCATGATTGCCCGTACTTGACTTTTAAGGGCCCGAAACGTCTTTGTGACACCCGGAACTTTCACGAATAATATTTTTAGATATTATTTACATTCATGATTAAATTTATTAATCATTTTAATTAACTAAGGCTATTAGTTAGTTACTTGGGCTTTAATTGGTTTAACTTGTGATTTATTTGAACTTGGGCTTTGTTAGTGTAATGGACTCATGTTAGTGGACTTCCAAGCCCACCCTACATTGTTAATGGACCCTTTGGCCAACTCTTTCAAAGTGTAAGTATTACTTGAACCTTAACTAGTTAGTTTGGAAGACATGAAGAATCTAGTTGCACACCTTCCCCATGCATGACCATTCATTAACCACCTTTATGAACTTTACATGCTAATAACCATTAAATTTAGCCTTCCCCCTTCCTTTTCTGCTGCAGAATGCCGAAGCCAAGACTCCCTTTAGGGGTGTTTTTGTGTTCATTATTCATTACTAGTTAACTTGTATTCACTTCACAATTCAAACACACATTCATCTCTCATTTTCTCTCAACCATTCTCTCTCACTTTTCTCTACTTCCTTGTAAGTTTTATGAACTAATCCTCTTCCTTTTCTCTTGAATAAAACCGAATTCAAGAACACATTCATCATCATCTTTTGTTCATTATTTGTTTTTTGATACTTACTAATTGTTGTTTACTTACTTACTTGTTATTCTTTATTAACTTTCAAGAATCTAACTTTCTAGTTTTAATTCTTCTTTTATCTTGAACCTTCAAGAACATACAAGACATAAACTCTCTAGTTTATGATCTTCACTTAATACTTGTTCTAAGTTTATAAAGTTCATGGTTGAAAGACATACTTGTAGTTCTTGAAGTAAACTTAAAGTTTACTTTCTAAAGATCAAACTTTGGTTTGAATCTTTAAAGTATGAACAACCATGAACCTTTTCTTGTTTATTTAAGTTTACTTCTTCAATTTATGCACTTTAATTTCATGTAGTTAGTTTATATGGTCAAGTACTACAAGTTAGTCTTGATCTCATATCTCTTGAACAAATTAAGTTAACCTTGGAAGTTCAAGAACACACAAATAAGTTTTCTTTAAATATAACTTTGGATCTAGACTTTTGAGTCTTGGATCTTCAAGATCAAACTAAGAACTATGTTCTACTACTTATGATCTTGATTAGTTAGTTTACTTTCAAGTTTGTAACTTATTATTAGTCTTATAGTTCATGTATGTATTAGATCTAAGACTTTGATGTAACTTTGGTTCATCAAACTTCATACAACTCTTAAGTGAGTTGTGCTTCATGTCTTAGACTTGCACTAGGGTTATGATGGTCAAGACTTGGTTAAGATGATGTAGATACATCAATGAGTTGTACACTTGAAGCTATATGCAACAAGGATGAGAACCATGATGAACATCAAGCACCAAGACCACCGGAACCCTTTTAAACTCACTGTTCTGTCCAAAACCTACTGACCTGATGCTTCTGGAACAGACCAGTAGACCTGGGCTGTTCTAACCTTGATTTTTAGATAGAACTTTTCGAGTAGATAGCTTTTCATATAGGACTCGTCTTAATCCGAGTTACGGTTTAGGATTTATGGCCCTCCGATCGTTACTATGTCCTTTAACGTTGTGCAGAAATTTCTGACCTACTCGCACTTAGACCGTCGCCACGGTCAAACCAAGAAAAGTTTGCTTCTGTAAATTTTACCACACTTAAGGGACTCATAGACGGAGCCATGGCCACTGGTCTCACCTTAATTCAGTAAGGGTAGAGGCCGTGGTGACTGACTGAAGTCAGACTTTGTTTTAAACTACTTTCATAAACGAAACCTACTTTATGCCTTTTGTTTAATGATGAATGATGATGACCCTTAAGACCTTAATTACATACTTTTAAACCTATTAAGACGATTTACTGACTTAGTACTATTTGACTTAGGTTAAGGACTTCGGACCATTTACTTGCACACCTTTCCTGACTACTACTTTACCGCTACATATCATTGTGAGTTATAGCATTCCCTTTTTACTTTAACTTATTTTGGGAACTGAGAATACATGCGGATTTTATGTTTTACATACTAGGCACGAGTACTTAAACTTATATATGTGTGGGTTATATAACGGCAGAAACATTCCCTTTAGCTCGGTAACGTTTAGTCATTGGTTTTTGAACCGGTGAACGCGAATCTTAGATATGGATCCATAGGGTTTGACATCCCCACTCGGGCTAGTCGCGCTAGCATTTAACGAGTGTTTAATACTTCGTAGACATACACACTTGCCAAGTGTACTTTCAGGGGGTATAAACGTTAAGTTAGTTACCAAGTGCCCACGGTTAACATATACTTTATCATACTGTTTTGAAACGCTCTTTGTAGCACTGAAATCTCGTGGCCTACCTTACATACTGTTATACTTAAACTATAGCTCACCAACCTTTGTGTTGACGTTTTTAAGCATGTATTTCTCAGGTGCTTGAGATTGCTTCCGCTGTGTACTAGTCGTGCTGTAGAACCCGCTGCTTAGAGTTGTCCACGCATGAACTACTTTACTTTGCATTCAAACATTCGTACTTTTGAACTATGACTTGTAACGACCATTGTGGTCACGTACACTTATTATTTGCTTCTACTTAGTGAAGCATGCTTTTGAAATGTAAAACATTGGATGTCGGTTATGACATCACTTTTTTTATCGCGAATGCAATTTCTTTAATTACAGCATATAGTACTTAACCTTGTAATGATCCTGTTGTTGATGGTCCGTACACGATGGTTTTGTACGGGGCATCACATTTGGTATCAGAGCATTGGTTGTAGGGAATTAGGTTGCATTAGTGAGTCTAAGACCGACCCGAGTAGGATTCACTAATAGGACTAATCTACAACTTGCTAGTTTACTTGTTTCCGCTGAGCTTACTACATGCTAATGCTTACTGTTACTGCTATATGCCGTATGCTACTACATGATTTCACTGCTGCATGCTATTACTTGCTTTCGATTGCATGCTAGTTTCGTACGATTACTGATATTGCCATGCTACTTATTGTTATACATGATTTAAACTGTTGGCCTATTATTTGCTTGCTTTATGACATACTGACATGGAAAATTTATTTTTCCTTGTTCAGATGTCGGATGTTCCACCTGCTGGCATTTCGGGTAGTACAGACTCAGACCCCGTCGCCCTACCTACTGCTACACCTGCTGCTGCTACTGCCAATACACCGGCCCCGACACCCACTAGTGATCGCGGCGCTTCCACTTCCGGAGATGGTACTAGTGCACCTGCCCCAGTTTCTGCTCCCGGACCCTCGAGGTCACAGCCCCGCATTGGTGGTATTGAGATCCCCGCAGAGTTCGGGGAAGGGCCTTTTCGTAACCACATGCGCACGCCTTGCCGACGCACTCCCGACGGACGTTTAGTCGTGATTCCGCCAGGCAGACACAGACAGATGTTGGCCGCCTTCGGCCGCTTCGGATTACCAGCTCAGCCACCGGTGTCACCACCACATGATTCGGATGACTCATCATCCACCGATTCTTCATCATCAGACGACTCCAGCGATGATGAGGATCCTGCTGATAGACCTATTCAGGCACCCTCCACCCCGTCGAAGAAGCGGTACCGTTCCGACGGCACCGTCATTCCAGGGGTGAATGGAGGTCGTGCTTTTACTGACGCATTTGGCCATCGTCGTAGGGTTACTGCTCGTAAACGAGTTGTGCCATACCCTGCCGACCCATAGATACGTAAGGTTCCCCATTACGTATTGACTATTCCTGGAACCGTACCACCTAGATTTAGATACGGACCACTTACATCTAGAGACGTACCGTCTACATCCGGAGCCGAACCATCTACATCAGCACTACCGGCACCACCGGCACCACCTGCCCCACCTGCACCGCCTGCCCCACCAGCTTCCTCTAACGAGGAACTGATGAGGGAGGTTGAGACTCTCCGAGCTCGAGTCACTGAGCTCGAGGAGCAGTTGGCTCGAGGAGCAGTTCACCCGCCTTCACCGTAGGACCTTGTATTTAGATTTCATGATGTAATCTAGATATAGTTTCATGTATTTCATATGTATTGTACGAACTTATTCAGATGTATGAAACTTATTATTATTAATGAATGGAACTTTGCGTTATTTAATTCTTGCACGATGTTCTATTTACATTGCTATACGATGATTCTGTGGTATTTGTACCTAGATGTATTATTTAATAACATGTGATGTTTTGATTCCATGTTGGTCACTATATACTGTACTATTACTACTTGCATACTGGATTTTGACTTGAGTCAAAATTTTTGTTTAGAATATCATGGCTAACGGAAGATCCACACCTACCGCCGCCCAGATTGAGGACATGATCAACGAACGGGTCGCTGCAGCCCTAGCAGAAAGAAATCTCGAAGCTCCACCGCCACCACCACCACCGGTTATTCCACCCGTTCGAAATGGGTGTACATACAAGGAATTCCAGAGCTGCAAACCACATAACTTTAGCGGCACCGAGGGACCAGTTGGTCTCACCAGATGGTTCGAAAAACTTGAATCAGTATTCCGAGTTAGCAACTGTTCGGAGGACAATAAGACCAAGTTTGCATCTTGCACACTATCAGACGGCGCGCTAATGTGGTAGAACACGTTAGCTCAAGTGAAAGGTATCGATGAGGCGTATGCTACGCCATGGGAGGAATTCAAGGCGGCTATGATTGATGAGTATTGTCCGAGAACCGAAATTCAGAAGATGGAAATTGAATTCATGCAGTTGAAGGCCGTAGGGAATGACCTTAACAGTTACAATCGTAGGTTTTTGGAGTTAGCATTAATGTGTCCGACCATGGTCACCCCCGAATTCAAGCGCATGGAGAAATACTTCTCGGGACTCCCTAAGTCCATCAAAGGAAATGTCACCTCATCCAAACCACCGAATGTTCCCGAAGCAATGCGCATGGTGCATACTCTCCTGAATCAAATCATCCTTGACGAGCCGGAGAAGGCTAAGTTTGAAGCCGGTAGTAGTGAAAAGAGGAAATGGGACAACAACCATAACAACCACAACAACAATAACAACAACAGGGGTAGAAACTATGATCAAAACACGGCGAAGCGACATGAAGGGTTCAGGCAAAACAACAACAACCCCAACCCCAACAACAACAACTCCAACCCGAACTACAAGGGCACGCTACCACAATGCAAGAGGTGCTACAAGCACCACACCGGGTATTGTAATGCTATTTGTGAGAAGTGCAAGAAGAGCGGGCACATCGGTAGAGACTGCAAGACTACCACGATGACAGGGAGGCCGAACACCAATGGGCCGAAGAAGTGCTACGAATGTGGACAGACGGGCCATTTCAGAAACGCATGCCCCAACAAACGAAAGGATGGCGAACCACCGCGTGCTAGAGCTTTTAATGTTAATGCAAGGGATGCACGCGATAACCCCGACTTGGTGACAGGTATATTCACAATCAACAATCTTTTAGCTTCTGTCTTGTTTGATACTGGTGCGGATAGAAGTTATGTATGTAGACATTTTTGCGATAAGATTAATTGGTCATTAGTTCCGTTAAAAGAGAGTATGCTTGTCGAGGTCGCCAATGGAAAACTTGAAAAGGTTGACCATATTAGTCGTGGAGCTATTATCAACATAGCTAGTGCAGATTTCGAAATTGATTTGATACCCATCAAACTGGGAAGTTTTGACGTGATCGTTGGTATGGATTGGTTGAGCAAGATAAAGGCCGATGTTATCTGTGGAGATAAAGCACTTCGCATACCACAAGGATATGGCAAACCACTGGTTATCTATGGAGAGAGATGTACCTCGAAGTTGAACCTCATTAGTTGCGTGAAAGCGCAAAAGATTATGAAGAAGGGACGCTTTGCTGTCCTAGCACATGTGAAAGCGGTAGAAACTGAGGTGAAGAGCGTGAACGACATTCGAATTGTGAACGAATTTTCTGATGTCTTCCCAGAGGAATTGCCTGGAGTACGATCGCCGAGAGCCGTAGAATTTCAGATTGATCTAGTGCCAGGAGCTGCACCTGTAGCTCGCGCACCTTATAGACTCGCACCTTCCGAGATGCAAGAATTACAGAGTCAACTACAAGAGCTGTTAGACCGTGGGTTTATCCAACCAAGTTTCTCGCCTTGGGGCGCACCTGTGTTGTTTGTGAAGAAGAAGGATGGATCCTTCCGTATGTGTATTGACTACCGTGAACTCAACAAACTGACTATCAAGAATTGGTATCCTCTTCCACGAATTGACGATCTCTTTGATCAACTACAAGGATCGAGTGTCTACTCAAAGATCGATTTGCGATCCGGCTATCACCAGTTGAGGGTGAAGGAAAGTGACGTGATGAAGACTGCATTCAGAACCCGTTATGGTCATTATGAGTTCCTCGTGATGCCATTCGGTTTGACAAATGCACCTGCCGTGTTCATGGACCTCATGAATCGTGTCTGCAAGCCTTACTTGGACAAGTTTGTTATCGTCTTCATAGATGATATCCTCATCTACTCTAAGAGCGAAGAAGAACATGAGCAACACCTCCGACTAGTACTTGAACTCTTGAGACAAGAACAACTTTATGCCAAATTCTCCAAGTGTGAATTTTGGTTGAAGGAAGTACAGTTTCTGGGTCATGTTGTGAGCGATCAGGGTATCCTAGTTGATCCCGCCAAGATTGAAGCCATCAGCAAGTGGGAGACCCTTCCACTACTCCGACGCATATTCGCCAATTCCTAGGTCTCGCCGGTTATTACCGAAGATTCATCAAAGAATTTTCTCTAATTTCGCGTCCTTTGACCGCGCTGACTCACAAGGGCAAGAAGTTCATTTGGGAACCCGCACACGAATCAGCATTCCAAACTTTGAAGAAGAAGTTAACCTCCGCACCTATCCTATCGCTTCCCGAAGGCAGTGACGATTTCGTTGTTTATTGTGATGCATCGAAGAGTGGTTTTGGTTGTGTACTGATGCAACGATCAAAGGTTATTGCCTATGCCTCCCGCCAATTGAAGATTCACGAGCGGAACTACACTACACATGATCTTGAACTTGGAGCCGTTGTCTTTGCGCTCAAATTGTGGAGACATTATTTGTATGGAACTAAGAGCACTATATTCACCGATCATAAGAGTCTCCAGCACATCTTCGATCAGAAGCAACTGAATATGAGACAGCGTTGATGGATCGAGACGCTCAACGACTACGATTGTGAACTCCGTTATCACCCTGGAAAGGCCAATGTTGTAGCTGACGCTTTAAGCCGAAAGGAGAGGACGGCACCTCTTCGTGTTAGGGCTCTGAACATCACCATTCATTCGAACCTCAACAACCAGATCAGAGTAGCCCAAGTTGAGGCTCTCAAGGAGGAGAACATATCTCACGAACATTTGAACATACTTGTCTCTCGATTCGAGGTTAGGGAGTCTGGACTCCGATGTTATGCCAGAAGGATTTGGGTAACTTATTATGGAGATCTACGGAACCTGATACTTGATGAAGCACACAAATCGCGATATTCGATTCATCCTGGAGCGGGAAAAATGTACCACGACCTTAAAGAACAGTATTGGTGGCCGAATCTTAAGAAAGACGTTGCAACTTATGTTGGGAAGTGTTTGACTTGTTCGAAAGTTAAGGCCGAACATCAGAGACCTTCTGGGTTACTTCAACAGCCGGAAATCCCACAATGGAAGTGGGAAAGGATCACAATGGATTTCATTACTAAGCTGCCGAAGACGGTGGGTGGATGCGATACTATTTGGGTTATTGTTGACCGCCTTACCAAATCTGCACACTTCCTAGCGATGAAGGAAACTGATACAATGGAAAGACTTGCTCAGCTGTACATCAAGGAGGTTGTATCTCGTCATGGTGTCCCTTTATCGATCATCTCCGATCGCGATCCCCGTTTTGCTTCTAGATTTTGGCGTTCCTTGCAAGAAGCCATGGGAACTCGTCTTGACATGAGTACTGCTTATCATCCTCAGACTGACGGGCAAAGTGAACGAACGATTCAGACCTTGGAGGACATACTGCGTGCATGTGTCATTGATTTTGGAAAGGCCTGGGAAAGGCATTTGCCACTCGCCGAATTCTCGTACAACAACAGTTATCACTCTAGCATTAATGTTGAACCTTTTGAAGCATTGTATGGCCGTAAGTGCCGATCTCCTATTTGTTGGGCCGAAGTAGGCGAAAAGCAAATCACCGGACCCGAGGTAGTCCACGAAACCACGGAGAAGATTGCTCAGATTCAAGCTAGACTTAAGACTGCCCATGATCGTCAAAAGAGTTATGCCGATCTTAAACGTAAAGACTTTGAATTCAACGTTGGTGATCGTGTAATGTTGAAGGTTGCACCTTGGAAAGGTGTGATTCGCTTTGGAAAACGTGGAAAGTTGAACCCACGATACATTGGTCCTTTTGAAATCTTGGAACGTGTTGGACCCGTTGCATACTGTTTGGATCTACCAGCACAATTGAGCTCAGTTCATCCTACCTTCCATGTGTCAAACTTGAAGAAGTGTCTTGCTGCACCAGAACTTATCATACCACTGGAAGAACTTACAATTGATGACAAACTCCACTTTGTAGAGGAACCTGTTGAAATTATGGATCGTGAGATCAAAACTTTGAAACGTAACAAGATTCCGATCGTCCGAGTACGATGGAATGCCAAACGAGGACCTGAGTTTACTTGGGAGCGAGAGGATCAAATGATGCGGAAGTATCCTCACCTTTTCTCGACTCCTCCATCTACCTCAGCTTAAATTTCGGGACGAAATTTTCTTTAACAGGTGGGTAATGTAACGACCCTGGAATTTCCAACATTTATTTATTAATAATTACTATTATTAATACGCGTGTTTAAACGAATGTACGTTATTACATTTACATGTTGCCATGATTGCCCGTACTTGACTTTTAAGGGCCCGAAACGTCTTTGTGACACCCGGAACTTTCACGAATAATATTTTTAGATATTATTTACATTCATGATTAAATTTATTAATCATTTTAATTAACTAAGGCTATTAGTTAGTTACTTGGGCTTTAATTGGTTTAACTTGTGATTTATTTGAACTTGGGCTTTGTTAGTGTAATGGACTCATGTTAGTGGACTTCCAAGCCCACCCTACATTGTTAATGGACCCTTTAGCCCACTCTTTCAAAGTGTAAGTATTACTTGAACCTTAACTAGTTAGTTTGGAAGACATGAAGAATCTAGTTGCACACCTTCCCCATGCATGACCATTCATTAACCACCTTTATGAACTTTACATGCTAATAACCATTAAACTTAGCCTTCCCCCTTCCTTTTCTGCTGCAGAATGCCGAAGCCAAGACTCCCTTTAGGGGTGTTTTTGTGTTCATTATTCATTACTAGTTAACTTGTATTCACTTCACAATTCAAACACACATTCATCTCTCATTTTCTCTCAACCATTCTCTCTCACTTTTCTCTACTTCCTTGTAAGTTTTATGAACTAATCCTCTTCCTTTTCTCTTGAATAAAACCGAATTCAAGAACACATTCATCATCATCTTTTGTTCATTATTTGTTGTTTGATACTTACTAATTGTTGTTTACTTACTTACTTGTTATTCTTTATTAACTTTCAAGAATCTAACTTTCTAGTTTTAATTCTTCTTTTATCTTGAACCTTCAAGAACATACAAGACATAAACTCTCTAGTTTATGATCTTCACTTAATACTTGTTCTAAGTTTATAAAGTTCATGGTTGAAAGACATACTTGTAGTTCTTGAAGTAAACTTAAAGTTTACTTTCTAAAGATCAAACTTTGGTTTGAATCTTTAAAGTATGAACAACCATGAACCTTTTCTTGTTTATTTAAGTTTACTTCTTCAATTTATGCACTTTAATTTCATGTAGTTAGTTTATATGGTCAAGTACTACAAGTTAGTCTTGATCTCATATCTCTTGAACAAATTAAGTTAACCTTGGAAGTTCAAGAACACACAAATAAGTTTTCTTTAAATATAACTTTGGATCTAGACTTTTGAGTCTTGGATCTTCAAGATCAAACTAAGAACTATGTTCTACTACTTATGTTCTTGATTAGTTAGTTTACTTTCAAGTTTGTAACTTATTATTAGTCTTATAGTTCATGTATGTGTTAGATCTAAGACTTTGATGTAACTTTGGTTCATCAAACTTCATACAACTCTTAAGTGAGTTGTGCTTCATGTCTTAGACTTGCACTAGGGTTATGATGGTCAAGACTTGGTTAAGATGATGTAGATACATCAATGAGTTGTACACTTGAAGCTATATGCAACAAGGATGAGAACCATGATGAACATCAAGCACCAAGACCACCGGAACCCTTTTAAACTCACTGTTCTGTCCAAAACCTACTGACCTGATGCTTCTGGAACAGACCAGTAGACCTGGGCTGTTCTAACCTTTATTTCTAGATATAACTTTTCGAGTAGATAACTTTTCATATAGGACTCGTCTTAATCCGAGTTACGGTTTAGGATTTATGGCCCTCCGATCGTTACTATGTCCTTTAACATTGTGCAGAAATTTCTGACCTACTCGCACTTAGACCGTCGCCACGGTCAAACCAAGACGAGTTTGCTTCTGTAAATTTCACCACACTTAAGGGACTCATAGACGGAGCCATGGCCACTGGTCTCACCTTAATTCAGTAAGGGTAGAGGCCGTGGTGACTGACTGAAGTCAGACTTTGTTTTAAACTACTTTCATAAACGAAACCGACTTTACGCCTTTTGTTTAATGATGAATGATGATGACCCTTAAGACCTTAATTACATACTTTTAAACCTATTAAGACGATTTACTGACTTAGTACTATTTGACTTAGGTTGAGGACTTCGGACCATTTACTTGCACACTTTTCCCGACTACTACTTTACCGCAACATATCATTGTGAGTTATAGCATTCCCTTTTTACTTTAACTTATTTTGGGAACTGAGAATACATGCGGATTTTATGTTTTACATACTAGGCACGAGTACTTAAACTTATATATGTGTGGGTTATATAACGGCAGAAACATTCACTTTAGCTCGGTAACGTTTAGTCATTGGTTTTTGAACCGGTGAACGCGAATCTTAGATATGGATCCATAGGGTTTGACATCCCCACTCGGGCTAGTCGCGCTAGCATTTAACGAGTGTTTAATACTTCGTAGACATACGCACTTGCCAAGTGTACTTTCAGGGGGTATAAATGTTAAGTTAGTTACCAAGTGCCCACGGTTAACATATACTTTATCATACTGTTTTGAAACGCTCTTTGTAGCACTGAAATCTCGTGGCCTACCTTACATACTGTTATACTTAAACTATAGCTCATCAACCTTTGTGTTGACGTTTTTAAGCATGTATTTCTCAGGTGCTTGAGGTTGCTTCTGCTGTGTACTAGTCGTGCTGTAGAACCCGCTGCTTAGAGTTGTCCACGCATGAACTACTTAACTTTGCATTCAAACATTCGTACTTTTGAACTATGACTTGTAACGACCATTGTGGTCACGTACACTTATTATTTGCTTCTACTTAGTGAAGCATGCTTTTGAAATGTAAAACATTGGATGTCGGTTATGACATCACCTTTTTATCGCGAATGCAATTTCTTTAATTACAGCATATAGTACTTAACCTTGTAATGATCCTGTTGTTGATGGTCCGTACATGATGGTTTTGTAAGGGGCATCACACTTATGCACTGTAGTGACTCTGAATATGACACAAGTAACACCAAATATCCTTTGGCATATTTCGGACCTACCGCCAGAAGAATTGCTTTCTAGCTTTCATTGGTAGGAGGACACCCCTTGAAGAACCTTAACGGATAACAAGGACGTCCGACCATATCATTGGTGGCCCTGTTTTACCGTATAAACAACTCGACCACACTCACGCGTAGTCTAGATATCTACGTTTTTGTCATGACAAACAAGTACAACTCAACGGAAAAGTAAACTAGTTTATAACACGGCATACAAAAAATTGTCGAAATTACATCAAATATACAAAAACCCAACCGAGTGCATATCTCTATGATTGGTAATTTACAATATCCTCAATGGATGAGTTCTCGTCCCAACAAATTCTATCTAGCTCCTCAAAACTAATCCGGCCGAGAGCTTCATGTGCCCGATGGCAGTCCTCCACACAGGTAGCACTCAAAAGAGTTTTCTTCTTCTGAGCCGCGCTGCCAGGTGGCAGAAAACACTACACTGCCTTCAAAACCTCAAAAGTAGTCAACTTCTTAACGGCCTCAATAAAGGCACTAAATGGTTGATGAACAATAGACGACTTGAGAAGCCGGGAAAAAAGCACAGGAATACCATGCTGGAGACGGGTGAGTTCGCCTAGCGTGGCCGACACCTTCTCCGATAACTTTTTATTGTCATCAGATAGCAAGGCAACTTTCTCCTGTTCTTGGGCAAGAGCAGCCCTCAACGACTCCTGCGCTTCCCGGGAAACACGCAGTTCATTCTGAATAGGCTCCAACGCCTCGTTGGCCGACAACAACTCCCCTTCAAGATGGGCAATCGTCCCTGACAATTCCGCCACCCGACGGTTATCATTCTCAAACAGCACACAATGCTCGTGAATACGACGAGCATCAGCCTCGCTTCGGTTCAGTTCATCTGTCGAAAGA
Organism: Rutidosis leptorrhynchoides; assembly: GCF_046630445.1. Taxonomy (NCBI): domain Eukaryota; kingdom Viridiplantae; phylum Streptophyta; class Magnoliopsida; order Asterales; family Asteraceae; genus Rutidosis; species Rutidosis leptorrhynchoides. The sequence goes on along the minus strand of NC_092343.1, from coordinate 159,863,600 downwards.
TGCTGAGAAAATACGGAGAATTGGGAACGCAAATGTTGTACATGGGTAGCGGAAAGCGCGGCCAGCGCCTCTTTCAAAGCCAGAAAAGTGATAAAGTCAAGATACTCCTTATAAACCGGATAGTCTGAAGCTTCACAGCGGAACAGATCACGGAACGGCCCAATATTACAGTCGGTCAGCACGTAAACATTCTGCCCGACACTAGTCGTCAACCGAGGACGAGCATTCGAGATCTCTACCACGGGCTCTTTACCGGGACGATGCCCTTGAGCGCAAGATACAGTTAAATCAAAGAAAGAAAAAAAACAACGCATACCTTCGGCTGCCGGCTCAATCCGATGCCTGGTACGACGGATCAGTCCGCCCTCCAAAGAGCCACCATTCGAAGATTCCAAATATTCAGGAGGCGACATCCTGCGACGGCTGGAGGGTGCCGGTGTGGTCCCTTCGACCAGTTTATTGGTAAAGACCATGCCATCCAGGCTCGTCGCCCTGAGAACTTCTGACACGGTCAACTCTGCACAAAATATAAATTATCATCATATAAATCAAGGTAACCCTAAAAAGACGGGAAGAGTCAAACGGTAAGATACCTCTCCCACCTCTTCGGGCAACAGGAATTCTATCAGCATGAGTCCAATTGTTGCTAACATTAGCTATTACCAGCACCTGCTCCTCATAAGACCGTTGAGGAATCCTCAGGCCCCTCAATTGGTCTACCATCGATTCACCTAGCTCAGAAAGCTACCTCGACGGTTGAACAGTCACAGACCTAAACAGATAGAACTGTTCGTTCTTTAACGGGAAGTCAATACATTTGGCAAAAACAAATGATTGCACCCAATTGTCTGCAATCGCTGGTGCCTCCTCAAGAAAATCAATTTCGTCGGTAAACGTATATCAACCTTTACGATAGGACGATAGCCGAAAAATGCTTCTAAAAATATTCAAGCTTAGGCTCATGCCTAAACCATTGAAATACATCTCGAACAACACGGTCGCACGAACGCCATTCGGATGTAAACGAGCAACACTAAGGTTATAGAAATTTAAAACCTTCGTGAAAATGCGGGTGAAGGGGTACCTCAAATTTGAAACCTCGAACGGCCTCAAATAGATGGCACAATTTAAAGTACGTTGGTGTGATCTTGGAATGATCAACTCCAAACCTCGCAACTAAGGGCATATCTGGCAAATCATATCGAGATACGCCTCGTCAACACTACTAGGTGCACGTAACACATCATGAAGAATGTTAGGTCTGGGCCCATACTGAAGAAAAAAGGATGAAAATGCAAACCACAGAAGACAAGAAAATCGCTTCTCTGTAATTTACAAAGCAAGTACTCTCGAAGGTGGGAAGAATAAAATGAAGAGAAACGCTCCTTTTTATAGGAAAAAGTCCCGCGTGGGACCCATCCAACTCAAAAAAGGTGCGTTGGAACATGAGAAGTACTATGATTAAGACAGCACGCAATGCGCATTTATTGCACATCAAATCACGTGAGCGGGTCACAATAATTTAAAGTTTGGCAACACAACTGTCCCAGCTGACGTTACCAAACTGGGGGGACTTGATGATACGCATAATGATCTGTCTCAAAATAGGCAAGCATCTGGGCAAAAATCACACCCGGCACTACGAGTCCCGGGTTGCCAACTCCTTTTCTCGTCATCCGTCTGACGTCTTCCCGGATACTCCTCCATGACGGACAAATGGCAAGGCTAAGAACCTGGATGACAAACACGTAACCGGCACCTTACAACTGATCAAGATAATCGTAACTAGGCATCGCAAGACCAGTCATCATAATCGTGACCGTCAAGAAACACTTAGAACGTGTCTAGGCGAAACCTACCCGGCTAGACCGAGAACATCGTAATTCTATAACCGGAACCAACTCACCGACACCATCATCTCGGTCTACTAAACTGACATAAAGACACTCCCGGGACAAGCACGTTGTCCCGAAACAAGAGTGCGTCACCACAGAGCAGGCACCTCGTCCCGGAATGACCACTTGATCACGGAACAAGCACGCGGGCAAGTCGTGTGCCACGTCAGCCTACAAATTTAGGGAAGTTCGTTAGAATCTGTTATTCCCCACGAAAGGGACAGGTGCCACGTCACCCCTCGGGATTGACAAAGTTTGTTACAACCATGAAAGGGACATGTGCCACGCCATCATTCCCTCCACAACATCTATAAATACACAAGTGAAATAATTCATTTAAAAAAGACACTGGATGCATAAACGTTACTCTGCCAAAATCAATTACGATAACGTCACTCCAGTCATTAGCTTAATTCCGATCGGTGCTCCGATCACCATCCGAGTTAACCCACATTAAGATATTAACTTATTCGATTCCGATCGAATAAGGTTAATCTACTTGATTGTTTTACGCCCTTGGAATCCAGATTCCAAATCGGGGTTCGCACAATAATTGGAGTTAAAACAATCAACTTACTCCTTTTCCCAAATTAAGCACTCAAACCCGAAATCTCATCACCCATTACGATTTTGGTTTGATCACGAACGTTACTATGTTTTGGTATTTTTATAATTTTTTTTTGTTTAATTGAGAAATGTACATGAATTGCACAGAGCAGCTCATGATGCTGGTGCTGCTACGAAAATTATAGATATTGGCAAAACACGAGTGGACGATTAACGCAAGACTAGGATTGGCCTGTTCTTAAAAAGGATTAATTGGGGAGCTTTACAACAGTGCCTGCATGAGAATAACTATTATGGACGTTACAAATTAATAAGGGTGTATACGTTGACTGCAGTTGGCAGCAGCAATAGAAAGTCTGGGTTATGACAGCAGCAATTTAGATAAGAGTTTTGGGATAAAGCAAAGACCCGATGGTGATATTGAAATCCATGAAATATTATGGGAAGGAGATTTCCACATACCGACATGCTCAAAATGTGACTGAATTCTTGAACCCGATGTAACTCAATTCTAGTAACTAGTATTAATACATGGAATCCGTTTTTACTACCACTAATTGACTAATTGGCTTAAGGTGTCTCTTTTTGAAGGTTGTGTTTTTTGGTGATAATGTACGTACCAAAAGATAGAGCGATTGTAGCTATGGAAGCTGCTGTAGGGTGTGATGCTTTCCTCGTTCTTGGTTCATCCGTTATGACAATGTCCGCTTTCTGACTTGTCGGGTACAAATGTGGTTGGAGCAATTATACAGAGCTGCTCATGATGCTGGTGCTGTTACAACAATTATAAATATTGGCAAAACTCGAGCTGATGATATTGAAGATTTTAAAACTAACGCGAGACTGGGAGAGATCCGTTGTGCCTGAAAACCATTTGAATGTAAGTTTAGATTTACCTGAATCATGATTCCAGTTGGGTGTTACTGCAGATATTACCACGGGTTCTAAACACCACATCGCTCAGTGTTCCTGTTTTTTAAGACTATACACAAGACAATACGTACTAATTGTTTGTTGTGTGGTTGGAACCTAAAATTAATTAATCCTTGATGCTGACTTCATCGACTTCTCCTAATGGGTTAGTGCAAATATTGAGATCCTACTGTTGGCATGCTGTTATGGGACAAGGTATCTGTGCCACATGTTCTTGTTTGTTAAAACTGATATATGTGCGTGTAGTAAAGTTATTTTCCATTGACAATAAATATGCAAAGATAAATTAATGTTTGTATAAGCAATATTTGGAAATGGGTATATTGTATTCAATCAATCAATACCCAACCGTAAAATTGTTTTTGGACCATTTCTAACCCTTGGTAGTGATATCACGGTCAGTTGTGCACTTTTAAGCCAAAAAGTGCAATCTGATTTGGCAATGTCAATTTCTGACATTTTTTAACCCCATATGTCAGTTTTTTTTTCAAATATTGGATAGAGTGATGTGGTAAAATCAGATTGAAAATGGGTGGGAAAAAATTAATTAATAATAAAAATCCAATTAATGAAAATTTTTGATTGGTTGGGAGAAAACAAACGCACCTTCACATTTGTGCCACTTGGTGACGGATGGATACAAAACTAACTGACGCTCCATTAGGGGCCGTCAGTTTTCGTCAATTTTTAACACATCATCTGACGAGGGGGAAACTAACGGAGGGTTGGTAAAGGTCTTATAACACTATAGTTACAATAACAAGAATATCCAAACATTACACTATAGATGTGATATGTACATTTTAACCAGACAAATCAATCTGTGAATTTTCTTTTTCCAAAGATGCTTGTTACACAACTATTGTGTAAGGAACACTTGATCTAGTTTTTATTCTAGCTGCTCGCAAAGTATAAATAAATACCAGGAGGGTTACCGGTTTTATAGTACCACTCTGCGAGTTAATGAAAACCCATAACATATATGATGCATACAATCAGAATACAACTAAATTATAAAGTAACTTAAATTTATTAGTGGATTGTAGTTACGGATCCAAGTAGTGAAGCTCTGCTTTCGAGGAAGCTCGTGGGAACCGCATAACATCCTTAGAGAAGTTGTACCTTTCCTGAACATCAACAGTTGCACGTGGTCGGATTGATATTTTTTCAAGAGTGGGAGAATGTTCAAGTAAAAGCTTTATAAATAGCAACAAGGATCTTGATCTTTCTACATCCATTATATTTATAATTTTCAAGCAGTTCAATGTCTGGTCCAAACAGTCAGAAGCTTCCAAATAAGCTATTGTTGGTTTCACATCCAAATACACGTTTGGAAGATCCTGGAAACACATTAAAAGTGAGACTGACTGTGTATAAAAGGAACCCACATTAAATTAATATATATGCACACACAACACAAAAACACAAGAGAAACGTTTAGCACTCTTTACCTGATTGTACACATCAAGTCGTCTCAAGTTAGGTGAGTTTCGAAGGATACATAAAACACCTTGAAGTTGGTACAAATCACCAAATTTGAAGTCTCGTAAGTAGAGAAGCTTTAAACTATTAGTTGGGTGTGGAAGCCACTTGGGAATATTTTCCGCAATGGAAAACTGTGAGGGTGAAAGTAAGATTATAAGTTAACAAAGAAGATATGGTTGGAAGATGATACGAAATAATATATGAGAACTAACTATACACAAGAGTTGAATGGTAAAGTTCACTTGCTCAAACGCAAAATGATGAAGAGCAAAATATAAATATTAGAATTTAGGGTTAAGGCTATTCAAGGGTCATATACTTTTTATTTTGTCCCGATGTAGTCCATATACCCAAAAAAAATACTATTATAGGCCATAAACTTTAAAAAAATGTGTTAATGTAAACCGTTGACCTGATAAATAAGGTTGATCGATTTTGTAGGTTGATTTTCAAAAAAGTATAATTTTTTTTGTTCCAATGTAAGCTTTATACAAAAAAAAAAGTACTAATGTAGTTCACATACTTTCAAAAAGTGTATCGATGTAGGTCACATATTTTCCGTATCGATGTAAACAAAAGGTGACCTGTTTAGCCGGTAACAAGTTACCTTTTGTTTACATCGATACACTTTTTCAAAGTTTATGGCCTATAATAGTATTTTTTGGGTATATGGACTACATCGGAACAAAACAAAAAGTATATGGCCCTTGAGTAGCCTTAACCCTAGAATTTAAAATTCAACTCGTACCTGGAGAAAATACCCGTCGATAACAAAATACCCAACACATGGCATATTAATTAACAAGCTTGCCAAATTAACTCTCTCAACTCCCTGAATAGGTTTTTTGATAAATATACCAAACTCACTAAGACATTTACTATGCAACAAGTGGAGCAAAGTTGCATCGGGGCAACTCCTGATCAATAACTGAAACAACTTTGTAGACTTGATCTTGAAATTGTAAACATCGGTGCATTCAAACAATTGCAACATCTTGAGCTGTGGTAAGTTGATAATAGTTCCATGTAAGTTAGCCCCAAATTCAATATTCCTAAGCCTAAGTTTTTCGAGATATAGAAATCCTTGAAACTCAAGTGGTGGCTTAATGATACAGTTGTCAAGTTCTAGGATTCTCAATTCTAGACAATGAAATAAATAATATGGAAGTTGATAACGTTGGTTTGAATTTGTAAGGATGAGTTCTCTAACACCATCTCTTGACAATGATGAAATCCATTGATTGACTTCTTGGAAACTATCAAGAAACATGTATGGTATGTGAAGATGTAACTTTAAGCGAGGACCCTTGAGATAGTTAAAGATATAGTTTGTGATCCTAATAAATCCATTATGACCAAAACTTCCATTTTTTGCAAACTTTTCTGAGAAATGTTTATCAAGAACCAATGACCTAATTGAGGTCCATCTGTACCTCCATTTTTTTGACAGGACATGTGTCCTCACCGCATCTACAACAGGTAGCTTCTCTAAAATCGAGTCTATCAAATTCTCTGCCAAATTACTGATTCTATCCATTTCAGTACAAGTTACAAACCTCCTCTTAGCATTGTTATCTGTCATTACATTCAAGAAAACAAAGACTGGTTTATTTAATTACTATGATACTCTTTATTTTTATTTTTATTAATTTGTTTTTTCTTCAATCAAAATCGATAAAGATTTCCACAACCAAGATGCTCAAAATGTGATGTAGTTCTTAGGCCGATGTTATATCAATTTACTTATGAATGGAAGTAAGATCAATTTTCTTATAAATGGGTCGATTTGGGCTATGATATATCTCTCAATGGGTCAAAAGGTAAAATAGAAAAACTGCTTGATAAACAACAGATCTAATGAACTGAAAGTTTCCCAATGTGTATCTTCGATCCATAAAACCTCCCAAATCATTTCTATCAAAGTTTTAGTTTATTATCAAAGTAGTATATATATGTATTTGATAATCTTATTTGATACACTAGTTATTTGTATAAAAGTTTGGACGAGAAGTGTTTCAGGTCAACGCAACCTCACATGTATCTAGTTAACAAACCAATCATTAACTAACCTGCCCATTTTACCACCTATGGTTTCATAAAGGGACTTATCTTTTTTAGTAGTTGTCAAATATTTTTCTGTTGTGCTTATGTAACTTTCATGTCATCTCCCAGTAAGTAACATCATTAATGTTTCCTGTTTAATATTAAGATTTGTGCAGCCCATATGGAGCTTACAGTACTGGTTTCAAGCCAATTACTCATCAGGTAATCTGAATACACTTAGTTGATACTATATGCATTTTTCTATTTGTTGATTAGTCGTCTTTATAAAGCAATCTATTCATACTTGCTGCTTTATTCTTTAGGGATTCTAATAAGTATCTAAGTTAATATTCGGTCTCTTGAATATGTTTAGAGTAAATCGCTAACTAGGTTATAACAATCTCAAATAACTCGAATTGCTAAACCAGAATGAACTAATTCAACTGGAATAAACAATGAATGTGTGACAGCATTAAATTGAAGAAAATAAAAAGTCGAATAGAAATTACAACATGAATCATGTTTTTCACACATAAGTACGTTTATTTGAATATCATTAAATCGTATTATGAGGGAGAAATAAACTTACCGATAGTCAAAATAAAAGATGAATCCATTGGAGTACCGATTAGAGTTTAGCGCCGAAACTTGCAGTCCCTCTCGTTTTAAGTTTTGTCAGACTTTCAGGTTTATAGGGTTTAGGTCACTGTGGCATAAGTAAACATACCTCGAATTTTAACCAAAACTTTTTATTTGGAGAATAGGTCCTTGTTCAATTAAAATTAGTACGGAGTTCAATACTCTTTAGTTAAACTTTAATTAACTAATAATTTAATTAAGTAAATAATTTGTCTTTCTTTCAATTGAAGTCGATGATCTTTCCACGTACCAAGATGCTCAAGTGTGATAGACTTCTTAAACCGATGTAAACCTATCATTTAGCATTGCGCTATCTAAGAATTTAAACAACATAATGAAAACTAACTAAGTGTGAGTGGTTGGTATCTCGATGATGTTGACATCAACAACGACGACGCCTTTAAGGTAGTACAATGTGTGTTGCCATATAAGGAATTACAATACCAATTTTTATCGAGTAGTAGTTTGTTTGTGGAAGTTGATCTTTTTTTGCCAAAAATAACGAAAACTTCTATAAAATCGAAAATGTTTTCTAAAAGAAAACGTCTTTAACCAAATATACAAAAGATGACCTGATGAGGCTCGTACCTAAAAAGCAGCATAGAATCTAACTATCTATACCGAGTCTCATCTACATTAAGGCAAACCAAACTACCCCAGAAGGAGAATCGAAACAAAAAACATAAAAAAAAAAACATCAAACTAACATCCAACAGTAGACCTTACGGAAAAATGACAAAACGTAACAAGCATCGAATCTTCGACCTTTTTAAACTTGCCATGTAAAATCTCTCGACCGATATTTTCCGGAAGAGTTCTCGATCTTAAAGGAGAGAGCATAAGAAGATCAATCACCAATCAAAGTATCGGAAGAAGGAGGGGAAAAACCACAGTTAGCCAAGTTTTGGAAGGCATCTATATTCGAAGTTCATAAAATTCGCACCCGACGATCCAACCTGGTTACAATCTTGAGGAACCATAACAAATTTTAGATTGCTTCTCCGTAAACCAAATCTTCGTTATAATCCTTGAGTTTTAAAGATCGCAAGGTATGTATCTCTTTCGCCTACTTTCATGTCTTCAAATTAGCGCTACTAATTTGAACTTTTGATAAATGCCTATTAAAGACATGCCAAAATTTATAAAATCATTCACACGAGGGCACCTCACAGTCGCAATATATTCTCCCGCTTCGCCCAATCAAAATCAGGGTAGGCTTTTCTTCGTTCTTGTCTTCATTGTGTAAACCCAAAGATACTTCCTTCTCCATCTTCTTCTCCGTTCTTTTTTTTAATGATTTGACGAAAGTGGAATTTGCAGCAAAAGAGCTCGAACCAACATCAAACAATATACGTTGATTGCAGTGGGCAGCAGCAATAGAAAGTCTGGGTTATGACAGCAGCAATTCAGATAAGAGTTTTGGGATGAAGCAAAGACCCGATGGTGATATTGAAATCCATGAAAATTTCTGAAAAGAAGATTTCCACATACCGACGTGCTCAAAATGTGACTGAATTCTTAAACCCGATGTAACTCAATTCTAGTAACTAGTATAAATGTTGGCAAAACTCGAGCTGTTCATATTGCAGATTTTAAAATTAACGCGAGACTGTGAGAGGTCTGTTGTGCCTGAAAACCATTTGAATGTAAGTTTAGATTTACCTGAATCTCATGCTGTTACTGCAGATATTACCACGGGTTCAAAACACCACATCGCTCAGTGTTCCTGTTTTTTAAGACTACAAACAAGACAATACGTACTAATTGTTTGTTGTGTGGTTGGAACCTAAAATTAATTAATCCATGATGCTGACTTCATCGACTTCTCCTAATGGGTTACTGAAAATATTGAGATCCTACTGTTGGCATGCTGTATGGTACAATGTATCTGTGCCACATGTTCTTGTTTGTTAAAACTGATATATGTGCATGTAGTAAAGTTATTTTTCGTTCACAGTAAATATGCAAAGATAAATTAATGTTTGTATAAGCACTATTTGGAAATGGGTATATTGTATTCAATCAAGTCAATACCCAATCGTAAAATTGTTGTGGGATTATCACTTTTTTCCCGATTTTTCACCCTTTTTTCCTCAGAGCCCAAAAAAAAAAAAAAAAAAAAATTTGCCAGAATGCCCGTGCAAGTCGCAAGAAACCTTGCCACTAGACCCGCGCAAGGCGCAAGTTTGCGACCTTGCGGCCTTGCGACTTTATCTGATCAGAACTGGATTTTCTGGATAAGATTTCGTCAGATTTCCTAGATTTTTTCGGATAAGATTATATCAGTAAATAAAGAATGGCCATGGAAGAGTTCATACACACTCTCATATTCCATTATTTCAAATTCATTTCAGAGATTATTGGCATCAAAAGGTACACATTTAAGCATTTTTGCAATTATTTTAATGTTAATGAATTGTCGTAATGATGGTAAATTTGTTGTTCATCTATGTTGTGGGGGTTCTTTCCAGTTTATTAACAACATTCCCATATATTTTCCCCTAGATTGTTTTAGAATTCAGTTAAAACTCCCAATTGCACCCGAAAAACCCATGAATCGAAGAATATTGTTGAAAAATGTTCTTAATAAGCTTAATATGCCACTCAATGCACCTGTTTCAATGAGATATGATAATGCTAAAAACGAACATATATTTCATAGCATTATTCCTCAAGAAAGACAAGATTTTAGTTGCAATTGTTCTATTTACAAGTGATATTCGTTTAAATAATAAAAGGTGAAGACAAAAGACAGATTCGACGAATTGAAGACGCAAACGACCAAAAAGCTCAAAAGTACAAAATACAATCAAAGAGGTTCCAATTATTGATAAGAAACGTCTCAGAATTACAAGAGTACAAGATTCAAAACGCAAAGTACAAGATATTAAATTGTACGCAAGGACGTTCGAAAATTCGGAACCGGGACCAGAGTCAACTCTCAACGCTCGACGCAACGGACTAAAAATTACAAGTTAACTATGTATATAAATATAATATAATATATAATTAATTATATAAATTATATATATATATATATATATATATATATATATATATATATATATATATATATATATATATATATATATATATTATATTTATATAATAAAACTGTCGGCAGACTAGGATCCAAACTTGTGTGAGCTGGATTTACGAACTCCGCGACTTGCGGAGTTTGTAGTACAAAAATACCGCGACTCGCGGAGATGTCCTGGACAAAAATGCCTATAAAAGCTCGCGCATTCTCAACGTTTTATATATCCATCCTTTAATCTCTCTATCTAAACGTATATATATATATATATATATATATATATATATATATATATATATATATATATATATATATATATATATATATATATATATATATATATATATATTTATATTTATATTTTAATTTTAATTTTAATTTCTAATAATAAGGGTATGTTAGCGAATGTTGTAAGGGTGTAAGTCGAAATTCTGTCCGTGTAACGCTACGCTATTTTTAATCATTGTAAGTTATGTTCAACCTGTGACGACCCGGAAATTTTCGACCAAATTTAAACTTTAATCTTTATATTATTCCGACACGATAAGCAAAGTTTGTTAAGTTAAATCTCAAGAATTTTAAACTGTGTTCATACATTCATTTAAACCTCGACCAAATTTCAATGATTCACGAACCATTAAATGAACATATATATGTATATGTTATAAATTGAAAATGTCAACAAAGTATTTAAAAGTATAATGCTTTATATGGACGTATTTGTTTCAATATGATTATCGACGAAATTAAAAAATATATATATATTAAATGATTGAATTTTTAGAAACATTGAATTATGATTACAAGTCTCTGTTGAGAGGTCCACTATGATTTGAGAAATCTATTCCTCTTAACGATATTCGAAATAATTTGTAAAGCTATTTATAAATAAAAATAAAAAGTGTCATTTACGAAAGTTAGACAAAAGCTAGTGGAGAATTGGTTTCCATAATATTCTATTAATCTATTTTCAAACGTACAAAAACGTTTTCAGTTTAAAAGGAACTTTATTATTAAAACGTATATAACTTTTATAAATATCTAGAATCACTTTTGACAACTCATTACTTAACCAGTATAATAAATATAACGATATTTATATTTTATTTCATTAAATATATATAACGATTTAAATTAATATTATATATATTTATATGCGTATTATACATACATAGTTTTTATACTTTTACTATACTTTAACTTTACTTTTACTTCACTTTTACTTTACTTTAACTTTAATAATTCACTTTAATAATTCATACTTTAATAATTCACTTTAATAATTCATACTTTAATAATTCACTTTAATAATTCAAAAATCTATTATAAATAGAATTCAATAGGTTTCATTATTTCATAGAAACTTGAAAATATAATTCTCTAAAACTCTCTCAATCGATTTATATATATATGCTCTGTATTATTTCAAGATATTATTAGTATACATAAAATATTACGACGGAGTGATGTCCGAGTGATTTCAAAACAGTTTTTTTTAAATGAGTCGAAGCTAAGGAAATTATGGCTTATAGCTATGGAGGTGATGGGTATGGTTTATGGGTATGCTCGTGAGGTCAATCTAGTGTTTATCATCTCCGTTGCGTCTACGTACTTTCCTGCAATATTGAATCTCAATATTGATACGTGAGCACTCATAACTTAACTTTTATATATCAATAGTGTATCCCTGACTAGTGCTCGAGTATATAGGATTATGCATGCTTGTACATTCGATATTATCCTTAGATAGGTTTGTTGAATCCTGAATTAGATACATATGCTACTGAGATAGGGTATATGATATGCATGTCATTGGAAAGCTAGCGAAAAATTAAGAACTTTTCATTTAGATATCGAATGGTTTCGATGAACAGATTAGAAGTTATAGTCAACTGAATTTTAGTATTATTGTTAAAATGATTATTATTACTATCGTCGTTATTATTTTAATAGAAATATCATTGTTATTATAAAATATCATTATTACTATTATGTTAGTATTATCATTTTATCATAATACCATTTTTAGTAAATATAAATATTGTTATTTTTTTATAGAATAATAATTATTATTACAAAATAATACAACTTTTACTTATTATTATTATGATCAATATTATTTTATCAAATAAATAGGGGATACAAAGATATTTTTCACCACGCGTAATATAATTACATTAATAATACTTACCACTATAGTTTTACGATATTAAGTGAACTTTATAAATTTTACTACTTAAGATATATAAAAGTATATTTTATCATATATAAACGTTAATATAAATTTTTATTAATAAATGACTTTTATTATTATAAAATCTAATAAATATATTTAAATATATAAAACGACTATAGTTAAGTTATATAATAAACACGTATAAATTTTAGAAGTCATTTTGGGTCAAGTTGACTTTTGTTGACTTTTGCATATTAGTCTCGAGCATTAGGATTGTGGTACACTATGACTTGACCAAAAATTATTAGACAAATATTGACCAACATATAAATATATATAATTAATATAGGTTCGTGAATCCGAGGCCAACCTTGCACTTGTTAAATGACGTTATATGTATTTTTACTACGAAATACAGTATGGTGAGTTTCATTTGCTCCCTTTTATATATATTTTTGGGACTGAGAATACATGCGCTGTTTTTTATAAATGTTTTACGAAATAGGGACAAGTACTAAAACTAATTCTACGTGGGTTTAAACCAGAAATATACCCTTAGCTTGGTAGCATTAAACTACTTGTCTATGTACGGTAGGCGCGAATCCTAAAGATAAATCTATTGGGCCTGACAAACCCCATCCTGACTATGAGATGCTTTAGTACTTCGAGGTAATTTTAAACACACCTGATCTGGTGTACTTCAGAGGGTAAAACATGAACGTTAAGGCTTGTTACCGGGTGCCTACAACTTATAGAATACTTTTATACACTTGCGAGTGTACATATATTTATAAACGAAAATCATGTGGACTATTAATATATTGAAATGATTGTTATGATAAACCTATGAACTCACCAACCTTTTGGTTGACACTTTAAAGCATGTTTATTCTCAGGTATTAAAGAAATCTTCCGCTGTGCATTAGCTCATTTTAAGGATATTACTTGGAGTCATTCATGGCATATTTTGAAAGACGTTGCATTCGAGTCATTGAGTTCATCAAGATTATTATAAAGCCAATTATAGTTGGATGTATTATGAAATGGTGTGCATGCCGTCAACTTTCGTTGTAAAGAAAGTTTGTCTTTTAAAAACGAATGCAATGTTTGTAAAATGTATCATATAGAGGTCAAATACCTCGCGATGTAATCAACTATTGTGAATCGTTTATAATGTTTATGAACGGGTCCTTTCAGTTGGTATCAGAGCTGGTTTAATGCCGTTTATTAGCGGGTTAATCGTAGAGGGGGTTCTCACAGTGTTACCTGTGACGAAGCATTGGCTCTTACTCCTCGCGGTCCCTATTAGGGTTGGCTGTACTGCCGAGAGGCGGGCCGTAAAATCAGTGTCTGAGGTACGCTCAGTGGTCACAGGCGGTTAGCTGAGAAGGCACTGAGTGGGATGCGTCCCCAACTTTCAGTTGGTATCAGAGCGGTGGTCTTAGCGAACCAGGTCTACATTAGTGTGTCTAACTGATAGTCGTTAGGATGCATTAGTGAGTCTGGACTTCGACCGTGTTTGCATTTCAAAAGTTTTGCTCATCATTCTTGTCGGAAATTACCTGCTTATCATTCTTAGTCTAGACACATCTTATTGCATTGATTGCATGAATAGTGTATAGAAAAAATTCATATCTTAGCGTATCTGCTAATCCATATCTTAGCGTATCTGTTACTGTAAACTTTGCCTGACATATCCCGTAAATTCCTCCGTAATCTACGAAATCTTTTGCGCTATATATATAGATATTCTATGTAATTAGAATACCACCCGATAGCCGAAAAATCATTTCATATCGAAAAATCCTTTATTCACTCGAACGAAATGGAATTCGTCATTAGTTCAAGTCCCTCGAATTCCGATATGGAATCCCACTCAAGCTCCGAAAGCAGTGTGACCAGAATGGATCAACCAATTAGTCATCATCTATTCTGGATGAATTGGGGATGGGTTCGTAGCCTCCTTAATCATTGGAGACAAGAAGAAGGTGATCCCTTCCATCCACCACATTGCCCTCTTGGCGAAGAACCTGAAGCACTTACCGGTGAACCTATTCGAAACACCATTTTCTCTCTCATTTCCAGAGTATCTCGTCATGATTATATACTACACCAAATTCTAGATCTTATTTATCCGCTCGTCCGAACCGACAATCACCCCGGTGTAATAGAAGAAGTCAACGAGCTTCGCGCTCGGGTAGTGGCTTTGGAGAATATGGTGCAAAGGTTACAAACACCAGCAGCAGCACCAACAACATAACCAGTACCACCAGCAACATCAACAGTACCATTACCACCACCAACAACAACCGCATCGCAAACCTCAACTTCATAATCTGTCCCATGAGCATCGACGTCATACGCCCTGTAGATACTAAGGAATACCACAACGATGAAGTATTGATTCATAACTTCATTGGGAAAACATTCTATGACGATTATGTAATTTCTAAAGTTTAGAAATTATCTATCCTAGCCTTAACCATAAATTAAGTGAGTTTAATTTAATATTAACTCATTAAATCAATATTACATCTGAAGAAATATACACATATATTTCCATAAAGACTGTAATAAAATTCTTTTGTACAAAATATTAATTGTGACAATTTTTTTTAACGGGTAGGTAATACCCGAGATATATATAAATTCACAATTAATATGTTACATTCTTCGAATCTGATTCAACAAATCATCCATTATACTCCCTACTTTCACAACAATATACATTCTTTTATAGAAATCAAAACAACCATACTCATTCAAAAATCTAATTACATATTCTAATTTTGAAATCTCCGAATTCAATTCAAGTTATAACTGGTATCATCACTCTTAGATTCTTACATCTTTTAAAGCTATACTTTGACTTCAAAACTTTGTTAGAACATCATATGTATTAACGATTACAATATGTGCTCAAACCCTTCGAAATTCCTGAAGACACTTCAACTAAGGAACAATCGAGATGATGATCCTGAAGGTATTTCGTATGCCCGAGAGACGTATTAAATTAATGTGGCTAATGTGTTATGATCCAAGTCGGGTCATACCCAATAACAAACTTACCGACACCTGATTCGTATTTGATCTTGACGATTGGTTCGTTGATTAAATACGCGACGCTTGAACTTTAAGAAAAATGGTTTTCTTAAATATTATTTGATGTGTATATAAATTATGGAATAATTTATATAATATGAATTTAATTATTTATAGGCTAAATAATTAATTTTATTATGATACATTTTTCATAAAATTGGTTTTATAAATAAAATGTACATAATAATTATATGGAAGTTTTATAAAAATTAGTTTTATAAAATACAAGTTTTATAAAACTTATTTTATTAAACTAATGGACTAGTGGCCTTGGAGTTGTGAGCAAGAGTGCTAAAGATTCTTTCTTGGTCAATTACAAGTCCATTTCCATATGTATGCAAGGCTTGACTCATTCAAGACACACACTTGCAAAACACACATCAAAAAAAAAAAAAAAAAAAATTCTGCTCACCTTCCTTGAGCTGGCCGAAACTTTCAAGGGGTTTTGAAGGTTCAATTTTCTTTTTGCAAGCTTATTTTTCAAGTGTAAACAAATCCTAACCAAAGGCTAGGTGTTGGTGCACAAGTTTGGGGTATAACAACTTGAGGTTTCATACTTTTGGAGCTCCATTCATCATCATCATCTTCATCACTTACTACCTAGCTTGGAGAAGGTATAAACTCCTTTCTTACTTGTAGTTTGTAAGTATGTTTCACAACTTGATCCTAATTGGGATTTAACTTTAAATGGTTAAAGTATAACAAGTTTAAAATGGTAATTGCATGCTTCCGCTTTTAATTGATTCTTAAATGGTTTTAAGTATAATGGAACTTGTTAAATCCCAACAATGGTATCTAGAGCCGAAGTTGTTGAAATATGCTTCGAGATGGTTATTAAACCCACTATAATTTTGCATTCTATGAACATGCATGAAGTAGAATGTAAAATTTTCGGTTTTGGGTGGTTGTCATTTTGGCCAAAATCACTTGTGATTCTGCATTCTGTACTGCCAATCACTTGTGATTCTGTACTGCCAATCACTTGTGTTTCTGTGTTGCCGATCACTTGTGATTCTGTATTGCCAATCACTTGTGATTCTGTGTTGCAGATCACTTGTGATTCTGTGTTTCCAATCACTTGTGATTCTGTATTGCCTATCACTTATGTTGATGATGTTCACAATCTAAGCCTTGACCTTGTGTTTGGTTGCATGCATGGTTGATTGATATTTATTCAATTGGTTTGTAATAATATTTATTCATTTGGCATGTAATAATTCATTTGGTTATGTAATTTATTTTATATTTGGTATGTAAAATAGATTAGGTTGTAATTTCATTTTTTAGACAAAATGTATTAGGATATATTTTGTAAAATGATGAAGAATGATGAAGACTTGAAGAACACATGAAGAAGCATTTGGATGCAAGGTTAAGTGGGAGATTTGAAATCTCCTACTTTGTGTAATTACCCCTTATCCGGTGGCATTTGTTTTCGGCTAAACAAATGTCTACCAATATGGCTTGATTGTGAACATATGATTTTGCATGCGTGGTTGTTTTGTATGATTATGTGGATTGTATGTTTGTATGCTACAAGTTAATCACACAAGTTAACAACAAGCAAAATGGAAATTTAATTGGTTAAATTATACATTAATTAACGACATGCAAAACGACAATTTAATTGGTTAAATCAAAATGACTAAAAGGACATTAATAAACGGTTATTAAGATCTTGATTAGGATCATATATATAAAATGGTTTATAGACATGAAAATGGATTTTCATAAGGACCATACACTAAATGCATGTTAGTTTATGGCAAATGTTTTCTTAAACTAGAATTTATGAAAACTTAAAATCCCTTAACTAAAACAAGGCAAACAAGTTAAACGCCATCCTTTTGTGGAAACACTTAGACATATTAGGAATCTCTTGATGGGATAAAGGTCACCTAACCGTCATGAGTGAACTAATGTGAATAAGGTACACTTCGCATACATGTGGGATAAAGGTCACCTAACCACTTGTATGTTAAGTCTACATGTCTACACAAGTAGGACGACTTGATTTGGGAATCATGAACTTAGGGTCACCGAAGCATGAGGAACAAATAGGCGTTGATGGGATTAATATGCCATGCAAAAGGATTGCATGATCCCATAACTTAGAAGTTGCAAAAGGATTGCAATTGTCATTAAGACTACCTAGCTAAATCAAATGACGGGATAAAGGTCACCTAACCGAAATTTGATTTACCGTTGGATTCTAATATTTAATAAAACAAATTAAAAGGGTATTGTTTATTAAATTTGAAATCAATACTTAAAAGAACTTTGTTGAATTTTGTAGATGGCCGCTAATAACAACAACAACATGAACAACGCACCACTTAACTTTAACAACCTATCGTTGCGGTCTCTCCTCGAGAAAGACAAACTCAACCATACAAACTTTATGGATTGGTTCCGCAATCTTCGGATTGTCCTCAAACAAGAGGATAAAATGTATGTGCTTGAGGACCCCATTCCCGATCAACCGGATGAGAGTGATGTGGAGGCAATGGCCTCTTACGATAAGTATTGCCACGACTCCCTTCAAGTCTCATGCTTAATGCTTGGGACTATGATACCCGAACTCCAAAAGGATTTCGAGCATCATAGCGCATACGACATGATAACACAATTGAAGGAGATGTTTCTCCAACAAGCACGTGTTGAACGTTTCGAAACGGTTCGGGCGCTTCATGCTTGTCGTATGGACGACACCCAATCGGTTTCATCTTATGTACTTAAGATGAAGAGCCTTATCGATCGTGCTAACCGTCTTAACCTTAACATATCTAATGAGTTAGCCACCGATCTTATCCTTAACTCCCTATCAAAGAGGTTTGATCAATTTGTAATTAATTACAACATGAATGGGATGGATAAGAGTATTGGTGAGCTTCATGGTATGCTTAGGACGGCGGAAACTAGCATGGGTAAAAGGGCTTTACCCGTGTTAGCAATCGATCAAGGTGGGTCCAAAAGTAAGACCTCTAAGCCAAAGGTGGCTAAGAGAAAAGGACCCGCTTACCAAGGCAAAGGGAAGGGGAAGATGGTTACCCCAACCATCAACAAGGCTAAGAAGCAAAAGGTAGCCGAGAAGGCAAACCCCAAGGAAGACCCATGTTTCGGTTGCGGTGAGATGGGTCATTGGAAACGAAACTGTCCGGTCTACCTTAAGGAGTTGAAGGACAAGAGGGATGCAGGGCAAACCTCAGGTAATATATATATGGTATATATAGAGCTAAGTATTACTTCTTCTAATACATGGGTATTAGACACTGGATGTGGAACTCATATTTGCAATTCTTTGCAGGGGTTCAAAAGAAGTGATCATAAGGCGGGAACATCAAGTCTCTATATGGGCAATGGTGCAAAGGTGCATGTTAAAGCTCAAGGAGATTTTATTTTGAAGCTTCCAAGCGGATTGGAACTTATTTTAGAAAATGTTTTGTATGCTCCGGATTTGTGTAGAAACATTATTTCTATTTCTCGCTTAAAACAATGTGGTTACGTTGTTAATTTCATTGATGATGATATTCATGTTTCTAAAGATAATGTATTCTATTTCAAGGCTTCGCCTTCAAATGGAATTTATGAATTGGTTCATGATGACACATCATCTAGTAGCTCAATGTACCATACAAGCACCAAGAAACTCAAAAGGGATTTGAGTGATTCCTACTTATGGCATTGTCGCCTTGGTCACATAAACAAGAACCGAATACATACACTTCAAAAGAATGGACTTTTGAAATCAAATGAAATGGATTCGTTTGAAGTATGTGAATCTTGTTTACAAGGCAAGATGACTAAAGCACCTTTCAAAGGGACCTATGAAAGGGCTAAAGATTTATTGGGATTAATACATTCGGATGTATGTGGACCCTTTAAACCCATGACTAGGAAAGGTGAAAGATACTTTGTTACTTTTATTGATGACTTTAGTCGTTTCGGATATGTCTACTTATTAAGACACAAGGACGAAACGTTTGAAGCATTCAAAGAATATCAAAACGAAGTACAAAATCAACTCAATAAGACAATTAAGGTACTACGTACCGATAGAGGAGGTGAATACCTAAGCGATGCCTTCCAAGATCATCTTAGGAGTTGTGGGATTATCTCACAACTTACTCCACCCGGAACACCCCAACTTAATGGAGTTTCCGAAAGGAGGAACCGAACCCTAATGGATATGGTTCGATCTATGATGGCAAGAAGCTCGTTACCTCTGTCATTTTGGGGTTATTGTCTAAGCTCCGCGGCTCGTATTTTAAATATGGCCCCAACCAAGAAGGTGGAACGAACTCCTCATGAGATGTGGTTTGGAAAACCTCCATCTCTATCATACTTAAAAGTATGGGGATGTGAAGCTTATCCTAAGCGTTACGTCCCTAATAAGTTGAATGCTCGATCCACGAAGTGTATCTTCATAGGATATCCCAAGGATGATATGGGATACTATTTCTATGATCCATCCGAGCAGAATGTATTTATTGCTCGGAAGGCGGAATTCCTTGAAACTAAGTTCCTAATGGAAGGAAATAGTGAAAGGAAGATAGATCTTGAAGAGGTTCAAGATCAAGTAGATGATACAAAATTGGTTGACACTAGCACTCAACATGAAAATGTTGATAGTGATCAAATGGATGATCAAAATACACAAGGCATTCGTAGATCTGGTAGGATTAGCAACCCTCCTGAGAGATATGGGTTTCTCATAGATGGTTGCTATACGGTTGATTTGGATGAACCAACAAACTACCAAGATGCTTTATCTAGGATTGATAAGGATAAATGGCAGGAAGCCATGAACGCCGAGATGCAATCCATGTATGAAAACCAAGTGTGGGAACTTGTTGAGCAACCTCCTAGCTCTAAGCTAGTTGATTGCAAATGGCTTTTCAAAATGAAAACCGACATACATGGAAACTTGGATACATATAAAGCTAGACTTGTTGCAAAAGGTTTCACTCAAACTCAAGGGGTTGATTATGATGAAACTTTCTCGCCTGTGGCAATGCTAAAGTCTATTAGGATATTATTTGCCATTGCTGCTCACTACGACTATGAAATATGGCAAATGGATGTCAAAACCGCTTTCCTAAATGGATATCTTATGGAAGATGTCTATATGGTCCAGCCTGAAGGTTTTGTTGATCCAAAATATCCTAAAAAGGTATGCAAGTTAAAGAAGTCAATCTACGGATTGAAACAAGCATCTAGAATGTGGAATCATCGTTTTAATGAGGAAGCCGAGAAATTTGGCTTCATTAAAAATGGTGATGAAGCTTGTGTATATAAGAAAGCTAGTGGGAGCACTATCATGTTCCTTGTACTATATGTGGATGATATATTATTATTTGGGAATGATATTACCACAATGCAAAGAGTCAAAACTTGGCTAAAGAGTTGCTTCTCCATTAAGGATCTTGGAGACGCACAATACATATTGGGGATAGGGATCTATAGGAATAGATCCAAGAGATTGATAGGTTTAAGTCAAAGTACATACATTGATAAAATCTTGAAAAGGTTCAAGATGGAAAACTCTAAGAAAGGTTTGGTACCTATTCAAAGAGGAACCATTCTCAATTCATCTCAGTGTCCTACCACGAAAGATGAACAAGAGAGAATGAAGAAAGTCCCATACGCATCTGCTATTGGGTCTATCATGTATGCAATGATATGTACTAGACCGGATGTGTCATGCGCTCTAAGCTTGACAAGTAGATACCAGAACAACCCAGGAAACAGTCATTGGATTGCTGTTAAAAGTATATTGAAATACCTTAGGAGAACTAAGGATATGTTTCTAATATATGGGTCTGGTGAGGAGGAGCTCGCCGTAAAAGGTTACGTGGACGCGAGTTTCCAAACTGATCGAGATGACTCTCGATCACAATCCGGTTATGTCTTCATGTTAAATGGTGGTGCGGTCTCTTGGAAGAGTTCGAAACAGGAGGTTGTTGCGTTATCCACTACAGAGTCGGAGTACATTGCCGCCTCACTGGCAGCTCAGGAAGCTGCATGGATGAAGAAATTCATCGACGACTTAGGAGTGGTCCCTTCCATTCAGGACCCTCTTGAGATCTTTTGTGACAACGAGGGTGCGATTGCTCAAATCAAGGAACCTCGTGCTCATCAAAAGACCCGTCACATTGAGCGGAGATTCAACTACATTAGGGATGAGGTTGAAAAAGGAAAGATATGTATTCACAAAGTTCACACAGATCAAAATGTTGCGGATCCACTCACGAAGCTTTTACATGGGCCAAAACATGAGGGACATGTTTGTGCGTTAGGGCTTCGATATTCTAGTGATTGGAATTGATCTACTTTATGTATTGTAACGGAACGAATTAGTTCAAACTCATTAATATAATTATGGTATTAATTTAATTATGAGTCATGTTCCAATTTAGCATATTTCATCCATGAATAAACTATTATTCTAAATTCCGTAGTTGATCACATTTGTGGGAACAAGTGTGAGGTTTAGACTATTATGAACTCGGATTGGTATACATTCATAGGTTGAATGTGGGGCAAGGTTGCAACCAAGGTTCATAGATATTTGTGGAAAACAAATATTGGAAGACCCGCTCTCAAGAATTACTGTATAGAACCTTTGTGGTTGATCACATGTAATCTTGAGTAAAGGCGAATATCATTGTATCCTCTGACCTGAGATACATATTGGGTTCGGATATTCACTAAGTACTGTGCCTTGATCCTTTCCTTCGCTATTCTGAAACATGGTAGTACATAAGGAAGAACTCAGGTATATTACAAAGTGTATATCTAGGACGTATGTAGTCAAGATGGAATTTGTCCCTCTTATTCGTTGAGAGTCAGATGTCTAAGGCCTGAAAAGTTAAATCTATAAGAGAGTGATCACTCTGTATCTCTTGGATTTAACATGACATCTAGGACGAAAGGAAATAATGAAAGATTCACCTAATCATATTCGAGATGGGAACTCGAAAGGGATGATGTTATTGAATGGCACAAAGTCATAACATATTAGGGGTGATGGACGGTGTGTTAGGCTGTATCCATCACTTGCATTAATTTCTTATGTTTCTCGTGCAAGTGGGAGATTGAAGGTATTTCGTATGCCCGAGAGACGTATTAAATTAATGTGGCTAATGTGTTATGATCCAAGTCGGGTCATACCCAATAACAAACTTACCGACACCTGATTCGTATTTGATCTTGACGATTGGTTCGTTGATTAAATACGCGACGCTTGAACTTTAAGAAAAATGGTTTTCTTAAATATTATTTGATGTGTATATAAATTATGGAATAATTTATATAATATGAATTTAATTATTTATAGGCTAAATAATTAATTTTATTATGATACATTTTTCATAAAATTGGTTTTATAAATAAAATGTACATAATAATTATATGGAAGTTTTATAAAAATTAGTTTTATAAAATACAAGTTTTATAAAACTTATTTTATTAAACTAATGGACTAGTGGCCTTGGAGTTGTGAGCAAGAGTGCTAAAGATTCTTTCTTGGTCAATTACAAGTCCATTTCCATATGTATGCAAGGCTTGACTCATTCAAGACACACACTTGCAAAACACACATCAAAAAAAAAAAAAAAAAAAAATTCTGCTCACCTTCCTTGAGCTGGCCGAAACTTTCAAGGGGTTTTGAAGGTTCAATTTTCTTTTTGCAAGCTTATTTTTCAAGTGTAAACAAATCCTAACCAAAGGCTAGGTGTTGGTGCACAAGTTTGGGGTATAACAACTTGAGGTTTCATACTTTTGGAGCTCCATTCATCATCATCATCTTCATCACTTACTACCTAGCTTGGAGAAGGTATAAACTCCTTTCTTACTTGTAGTTTGTAAGTATGTTTCACAACTTGATCCTAATTGGGATTTAACTTTAAATGGTTAAAGTATAACAAGTTTAAAATGGTAATTGCATGCTTCCGCTTTTAATTGATTCTTAAATGGTTTTAAGTATAATGGAACTTGTTAAATCCCAACAGATCCAACCACATATTACCCACATTTATGTACCTAAAAAGCTCTAGAAGCCAAAGTTATAGTTTAACACGTATCCGTGTCAGACCCTTTGGCATTTATTAGCTAAAATGACTTTTCAATTCCTTTTCAAAGTAGACAGTTTTGTCACAGATCCAGCAAGTCAACTTTGACTTTTCAATCGGACTAGTCTTATTATAACCTCGATAGATACGTTGCCCTTTCGTCATCATTACTGGGGACCTTTCATATCTCGCCACCTTAGCAATAAACTTACCAACAACTTCAATTATCTTTGACTTTTCGAAAAAATCATTATATTTATTGAAATCACATCATTTACTCATTCGCATCTTGTAACGAGAATTGTCATACGAATCATCAAAAAACAGTAACCAGTATTTTAAAATCTCGCAGCATGTCTACGCCAACAGTTATATGTGTACGTAAAACGTCTATCTCCTGGACTTACATACTTTGAATGTGAAGTTCTGAAAAATATTTTGAACTGCAAACTAGTTCTTGAAATGCTGACGAAGCATCAAAAACTGTAAACGATCTTAACAGTAAAAAGTTTGATGACAAAGAATAGTAAGGTGGTAAAGCTCAGAAAAAGAAAATATTTGGTACTGAAAAATACGGATTGAGCAAACCATGAAGAAGGCTGTGGATAAATCACAAGGACGAAATCTAACTTCAAAGAATCCAAATGATTCCGTGTCTGCTGAAGTCATTATCGAATACCTTGCTCCTGATCCTAAACCCTTACGGACAATATTCTTCATCATCCTCTGATATTAGAAATTTTAAGATATCATCGTATCTTTCATTATAAATATCCTCCATATTTCTGAAGATATTTCCATAATTATTCTTATCTGAAATCATTTACCTATTCGTGCTGTCTGTATTACATCATAAAAGAAATTATTTTAGTTTCTAAATTCTGAAACATTCGAGTTTAAAATAGGAATATTCTTGAAGAAGTGTTGGGAGCTGAAGCATGAGTTAGTATAATATAATGACACTTGATCAATGTGATTATATTACAGTAATTCATGCTGAGTTTCTAAATGGAATATGATGATTCACAGATCATAACGTCATCATGTGCTATGTTACACGACTCTTGTATTCTCTTTGATCTCAAAATATCAAGAAAATATTTCTTGATGATTCGTCCTTTTCCGAGGTATTCTGGTAATTTGACAAGTCAAGATCGTGTCATTACAATTTCCTTCCTAGAACATTAACAATGTTCATTCCGAAATTTATATCTGCGAATTCTGGACCATTACAAGCGGTGCTTAATCGCAAGAAGAAGAAACGAAAGGACAAAGCTCCGAACTAGAAAAGGGAGTATAAATCATAGCAAATAGAAGAGAGAGCATTAACTGTGGATGACAATGATTATAGAAGAAGCAAGGACTTTGAAATATAAGGGAAGATATAAAACCCAACAACAACCCAGAAATCACAAACCGTATATATCAATGCATATAGCAATATAAAGACACGGGAGAACTAAAAACACTATAAAACCAAGAGTATAGTAGAAGTAAATAGATTCTTCCGGAGGCAGATGAAAAAGAAGAGCGACAGATATGAAAGTGAGGAGTATATCAAGAATCAGCACTGGATGAAGCATATTGACAAATACTTTAAAATATGAGTTGAGAAGGTGTCAGTTGTAAGAAAACAAATGAGGTAGATTTATAGTGAAATATCCGACAAAGAAATCAAAATGGATTATCGCATTAATTCGAAGAGGATCATAATTTCCTTAATCACCGAATAATCAAATCCAATATAGATTACAAAGATTTTCTTTTCGGAGATCAATCGTGATGACGTCAAAAGATATGACGAATCACTATTATCTTATTTCATTCATTTACGATAACTTCACTCACACGCTTCGAGTAATCGAATTATTTTATCCATTCTTCTTGAACATGATAAAACTCTATAATCGTTATAATAACATTCTCATTGTTAGTCATGACGACCTCTATCAAATTTTGGGGACGAAATTTCTTTAACGGGTAGGTACTGTGACGACCCGGAAATTTTCGACCAAATTTAAACTTTAATCTTTATATTATTCCGACACGATAAGCAAAGTTTGTTAAGTTAAATCTCAAGAATTTTAAACTGTGTTCATACATTCATTTAAACCTCGACCAAATTCCAATGATTCACGAACCATTAAATGAACATATATATATGTATATGTGTATATGTTATAAATTGAAAATGTCAACAAAGTATTTAAAAGTATAATGCTTTATATGGACGTATTTGTTTCAATATGATTATCGACGAAATTAAAAAAAATATATTAAATGATTGAATTATCAGAAACATTGAATTATGATTACAAGTCTCTGTTGAGAGGTCCACTATGATTTGAGAAATCTATTCCTCTTAACGATATTCGGAATAATTTGTAAAGCTATTTATAAATAAAAATAAAAAGTGTCATTTACGAAAGTTAGACAAAAGCTAGTGGAGAATTGGTTTCCATAATATTCTATTAATCTATTTTCAAACGTACAAAAACGTTTTCAGTTTAAAAGGAACTTTATTATTAAAACGTATATAACTTTTATAAATATCTAGAATCACTTTTGACAACTCATTACTTAACCAGTATAATAAATATAACGATATTTATATTTTATTTTATTAAATATATATAACGATTTAAATTAATATTATATATATTTATATGCGTATTATACATACATAGTTTTTATACTTTTACTATACTTTAACTTTACTTTTACTTTACTTTTACTTTACTTTAACTATAATAATTCACTTTAATAATTCATACTTTAATAATTCACTTTAATAATTCATACTTTAATAATTCACTTTAATAATTCATACTTTAATAATTCACTTTAATAATTCAAAAATCTATTATAAATAGAATTCAATAGGTTTCATTATTTCATAGAAACTTGAAAATATAATTCTCTAAAACTCTCTCAATCGATTTATATATATATGCTCTGTATTATTTCAAGATATTATTAGTATACATAAAATATTACGACGGAGTGATGTCCGAGTGATTTCAAAACAGTTTTTTTTAAATGAGTCAAAGCTAAGGAAATTATGGGTTATAGCTATGGAGGTGATGGGTATGGTTTATGGGTATGCTCGTGAGCTCAATCTAGTGTTTATCATCTCCGTTGCGTCTACGTACTTTCCTGCAATATTGAATCTCAATATTGATACGTGAGCACTCATAACTTAACTTTTATATCAATAGTGTATCCCTGACTAGTGCTCGAGTATATAGGATTATGCATGCTTGTACATTCGATATTATCCTTAGATAGGTTTGTTGAATCCTGAATTAGATACATATGCTACTGAGATAGGGTATATGATATGCATGTCATTGGAAAGCTAGCGAAAAATTAAGAACTTTTCATTTAGATATCGAATGGTTTCGATGAACAGATTAGAAGTTATAGTCAACTGAATTTTAGTATTATTGTTAAAATGATTATTATTACTATCGTCGTTATTATTTTAATAGAAATATCATTGTTATTATAAAATATCATTATTACTATTATGTTAGTATTATCATTTTATCATAATACCATTTTTAGTAAATATAAATATTGTTATTTTTTTATAGAATAATAATAATTATTATTACAAAATAATACAACTTTTACTTATTATTATTATGATCAATATTATTTTATCAAATAAATAGGGGATACAAAGATATTTTTCACCACGCGTAATATAATTACATTAATAATACTTACCACTATAGTTTTACGATATTAAGTGAACTTTATAAATTTTACTACTTAAGATATATAAAAGTATATTTTATCATATATAAACGTTAATATAAATTTTTATTAATAAATGACTTTTATTATTATAAAATCTAATAAATATATTTAAATATATAAAACGACTATAGTTAAGTTATATAATAAACACGTATAAATTTTAGAAGTCATTTTGGGTCAAGTTGACTTTTGTTGACTTTTGCATATTAGTCTCGAGCATTAGGATTGTGGTACACTATGACTTGACCAAAAATTATTAGACAAATATTGACCAACATATAAATATATATAATTAATATAGGTTCGTGAATCCGAGGCCAACCTTGCACTTGTTAAATGACGTTATATGTATTTTTACTACGAAATACAGTATGGTGAGTTTCATTTGCTCCCTTTTATATATATTTTTGGGACTGAGAATACATGCGCTGTTTTTTATAAATGTTTTACGAAATAGGGACAAGTACTAAAACTAATTCTACGTGGGTTTAAACCAGAAATATACCCTTAGCTTGGTAGCATTAAACTACTTGTCTATGTACGGTAGGCACAAATCTTAAAGATAGATCTATTGGGCCTGACAAACCCCATCCTGACTATGAGATGCTTTAGTACTTCGAGGTTATTTTAAACACACCTGATCTGGTGTACTTCAGAGGGTAAAACATGAACGTTAAGGCTTGTTACCGGGTGCCTACAACTTATAGAATACTTTTATACACTTGCGAGTGTACATATATTTATAAACGGAAATCTTGTGGTCTATTAATATATTGAAATGATTGTTATGAAAAACCTATGAACTCACCAACCTTTTGGTTGACACTTTAAAGCATGTTTATTCTCAGGTATTAAAGAAATCTTCTGCTGTGCATTAGCTCATTTTAAGGATATTACTTGGAGTCATTCATGGCATATTTTGAAAGACGTTGCATTCGAGTCATTGAGTTCATCAAGATTATTATAAAGCCAATTATAGTTGGATGTATTATGAAATGGTGTACATGCCGTCAACTTTCGTTGTAAAGAAAGTTTGTCTTTTAAAAACGAATGCAATGTTTGTAAAATGTATCATATAGAGGTCAAATACCTCGCGATGTAATCAACTATTGTGAATCGTTTATAATGTATATGAACGGGTCCTTTCACAACCTTTTTACATTAATGTCTCGTAGCTAAGTTATTATTATGCTTATTTAATACCGAAGTAATCATGATGTTGGGCTAATTACTAAAATTGGGTAATTGGGCTTTGTACCATAATTGGGGTTTGGACATAAGAACGACACTTGTGGAAATTAGACTATGGGCTATTAATGGGCTTTATATTTGTTTAACTAAATGATAGTTTGTTAATTTTAATATAAAGATTTACAATTGGACGTACCTATAAATAACCATATACACTCGATCGGACACGATGGGCGGGGAATTTATATGTACGAATAATCGTTCATTTAACCGGACACGGGAATGGATTAATAGTCACTAGAATTATTAAAACAGGGGTGAAATTATGTATAAGGACACTTGGCATAATTGATAACAAAGTATTAAAACCTTGGGTTACACTCAGTCGATATCCTGGTGTAATTATTAAACAAAGTATTAAAACCTTATTATAGTTTAAGTCCCCAATTAGTTGGAATATTTAACTTCGGGTATAAGGATAATCTGACGAGGATACTCGCACTTTATATTTATGACTGATGGACTGTTATGGACAAAAACCAGACGAACATATTAAATAATCCAGGACAAAGGACAATTAACCCATGGGCATAAAACTAAAATCAATACGTCAAACATCATGATTACGGAAGTTTAAATAAGCATAATTCTTTTATTTCATATTTAATTTCCTTTATTTTATATTTAATTGCACTTCTAATTATCGCACTTTTATTTATTGTTATTTAATTGCACTTTTAATTATCGCAATTTTATTTTATCGCACTTTTATTTATCGCAATTTTATTATCGTTATTTACTTTACGCTTTAAATTAAGTCTTGTATTTATTTTTAATATTTTACATTAGGTTTTAACTGCGACTAAAGTTTTAAAAATCGACAAACCGATCATTAAACGGTAAAAACCCCCTTTATAATAATAATATTACTTATTTATATATTTGTATTTTTATAAATTAAAACTAATATAGCGTTAAGCTTTGTTTAAAGATATTCCCTGTGGAACGAACCGGACTTACTAAAAACTACACTATTGTATGATTAGGTACACTGCCTATAAGTGTTGTAGCAAGGTTTAAGTATATCCATTCTATAAATAAATAAATATCTTGTGTAAAATTGTATCGTATTTAATAGTTTTTCCTAATAAAATATAAGCTATTTCATATACACCTCTGCGCACATCAAGTATTTTTGGCGCCGCTGCCGGGGAACAAAATCTAGCTTAAAAGCCGGAAGCGCAACGCTAAATATTAAAAAAAAAATTATTTTTAGTTTACTTTTATAAAAAAATACTCTTTTGTAAAAATACGTTTTAAAAATTCAAAAATATAAAAAGAAAAACAAAAAATTTATATATTTTTAAGAGTTTGTTAAATATTTAAGTTTTATAAAGTTTCTTTATTTTTATTTTATAAAAATATAAGTTTTATTTAAATATTTTTTTTATTTAAAACATAAAAAAACACCGAAAAAAAATATATATATATAAATCTATTTTTAAGATTTTTATAAAATTATAAAGTATTTCTATTTTTATTTTAGTTTTTAAAACATAAGTTTTTATTTAATTAATATAAATATTTTATATAAATATTAAAACAGAAAAATAAAAAATATAAATAAAAAAAAATATTAAAAACCGAACGATTTTGGCCTGCACCTCATTTGAAAATTCAATCACCGCGACTCGCGGAGTTTTCTGGTACGTGGCACCGCGACTCGCGAAGCCACCCTGACACGCGTGTTTAGCAACCCTAATCAGCATTAATTACGGGGTATAATTTATTATAATTAAATTAAAACCCTAATTAGGTTTTTAATTTTTAATTATTTAATTTAGTTTAGTTTTAATTATTTTATATATTTAGTTTATTTAGTTTAATTAAATTTTAAAATTAATAGTTTTATAAAATAAATAATATAAAAATAATATTTTTATAAAAATTGTAATTTTTACAACTTTTAGTATATTTTTATATTTTGTCCCTTTTTAATTGTTTTAGCGTAATTTTTTGTATTTTTCGCTCGTATTTAGTTTTAAATATAGTTTTTGCCATAGTTATTTTTATTTCTAGATTTTTAGATTTTGCCGTAAAACGTCTTAAGTGCTTTTTCTTTAGACTAAGATTTAGGTGCTCTAGAATTTTTCGACACCTTTTACCTATGTATCAATTATCACTCCAATTAGTAATCTCAATTTGCAATTTTAATTTTAAGTTAGTGATAGTAATAAGGTTGGGTTAGTCGAGTGTTTTAAAGTTTTATAGGTCACTCTTTTTCTTTCTTATTTTTCGACGCCTTTTATTTTATTTTATTTTTTCCAACCCTTTTCTTTTTCGACCTTTTTCGACGCGCTCCTTTTCTTTCTTATTTCTCGATATTCTAGTTTTAGGACATAGATTTTTATTCTACTTCTTCTCTAAATTTCTTAAAATTACGAAAATTTATTTTAAGTGGTTAAATTGATAGACATCAAAATTTTCTGGTTCGTAGTAATAGTTGGATTTGTACGTGGACCGGGTTATTGGAGCCAAACAGTACTCAATTATATTGAGACCAAACGAATCCTGCCCCTCTGCTGCATCTTTTGGCTATTCGAAACGTGGGCAAAATCAAAAAAGTCTATTAATTGGATAACTTATATAATTTTTCTTTCCTTTTTAAAAACTAATAGGATATTCAGTGAATGCACCGAGCAAGACGTTCACCACCTTTTGTACGTTCACCACCTGTAACTCGATCAAGACATCTAGCTAATATTGTCGCCGTTGATTTTTCTTTAGAATCGTCATCCAGTCGACCAAGTACTCCAATTCAAATATTTTGATAATTCATTTTTTGAACCCCATCTCACAATTGAGAATCCGGAGAATATTCAGGGACAATTCATAGATCCTGAACCATTAATTTTTCCTCCGGAACCACCAATCATTCAAACAGAGATTGTTGAGGAACGAACCATTAAATCAGAATCCTCTAGTGATTCAGATTCAACAAATTCAATTATGAAAAATCTGGAACCTCTAAGTATGGAAGACCGAATGCGAGCTAAACGCACTGGCCAAGGTCATGCAATTACTCATCCAGACATTAATGCGCCAGATTATGAAATCAAAGGACAAATTCTACACATGGTAACTAATCAATGCCAATTTAGTGGTGCGCCGAAGAAAGATCCAAATGAACATCTTCGTACCTTTAATAGAATCTGCACACTATTTAAAATAAGAGAAGTTGAAGATGAACAGATATATCTCATGTTATTTCCCTGGACTTTAAAGGGAGAAGCCAAAGATTGGTTGGAATCGTTACCTGAAGGGGCGATCGATACATGGGACGTTTTAGTTGAAAATTTTCTTAAACAATTCTTTCCGGCATCTAAAGCCGTGAGACTTCAAGGAGAAATTGTTACGTTCACACAGAAACCGAATGAAACTCTATATGAGGCGTGGACAAGATTTGGAAAGTTATTAAGAGGGTGTCCGCAACATGGTTTAGACACTTGTCAAATAGTACAAATATTCTATCAAGGATGCGACATCACTACAAGGAAAGACATCGATATAGCAGCTGGTGGTTCTATTATGAAGAAAACAGAAACTAATGCTTATAAATTTATTGATAACACTGCTTCCCACTCACAAGAGTGGCACCAAGAAAAAGACATCGTTAGATCATCTAAAGCAGCTAGAGCCGATTCTAAACATGACTTAGATTCCATTTCCGCAAAGATAGATGCTGTCGAGAGACGAATGGAAAATATGACTAAAGATATTCACTCAATACGAATTAGTTGTGAGCAGTGTGGAGGACCACATTTGACAAAAGATTGTCTCAGTTTTGAACTAACAATGGAACAAAGAGAGAATATTTCATACATAAACCAAAGGCCTGGAAATAATTATCAGAATAATTATCAACCGCCAAGACCAATTTACAATCAAAACCAGAATTATAATCGAAATGTTCTATACAACAACCAACAAGGTCCTAGCAATCAACAAGTATCCAATAATACTTACAATCAGCAAAGACCTAATTTTCAAAACAAACCACCACAAACCGATGATAAAAAGCCAAATTTAGAAGATATGATGACGAAGCTAGTTGAAACTCAAACACAGTTTTTCACATCTCAAAAACAAACTAATGAACAAAATGCTCAAGCATTTAGAAATCAACAAGCTTCTATTCAAAACTTGGAACAAGAAGTAAGTAACCTAGCAAGGTTAATAGGTGAAAGAAAACTGGGAAGTCTACCTAGTGATACAAATGCTAACCCCCGGAATGAAACAGCTAAAGCTATTACCACAAGAAGTGGTACAACACTTAAACCACCTGAAAAACCTAAAATTTCTGATGAAGCTATTCCTACTCCACAAGAACCACAACCTGATCAAGATAAGGAAAAAGAACCGGTAGTTGAAAAGGTTAATGAAGATAACACAGTTAAGGCAAAACCTTATGTTAAACCATACCAACCACCACTTCCTTACCCAAGTAAATTGAGAAAAGAAAGACTTGAAGCCGAGCAATCCAAATTCTTGGATATGTTTAAACAAATAAATGTCAATCTTCCTTTCATTGATGTAATTTCAGGAATGCCTAGATATGCTAAATTTCTGAAAGATCTAATATCGAATAGAAAGAAAATGGAAGAACTCTCGGCCGTCACTATGAATGCTAATTGTTCAGCAGTGCTGTTGAATAAGATACCAGAAAAACTATCTGATCCAGGAAGTTTCACAATTCCATGTTTTATGGGTAGTCTTAGTTCAATAGAAGCATTGGCAGATTTAGGTGCTAGTATAAATTTAATGCCGTATTCACTATACACTAAACTAGACCTTGGAGAATTGAAACCAACAAGAATAAGCATACAACTAGCCGATCGATCAATAAAATATCCTAGAGGGATAATGGAGAACATGCTAGTTAAAGTTGGTACTTTAGTATTTCCAGTAGATTTTGTTGTTCTGGACATGGAAGAAGATTCTCAAGTTCCTCTCATATTAGGAAGACCATTCTTAAATACGGCTAAAGCAATGATAGACGTGTTTGGTAAGAAACTGACCCTAAGTATAGAGGATGAGAGTGTTACCTTTTTAGTTGATAAAGCAATGCAACAACCGCAATCTGCAGATGATACATGTTATTATATTCAAACTATAGATTCACATGCAGAATTATTAGAAGAATTTCCAGAATTACACGGAACAGGAGAATGTTCTTTAGGAGAAGGAACTGAACCAATTGATGAAACTGAAATGTTAGCTACACTAATGGCTAATGGATATGAACCAACAACAGAAGAAATTAAAATGCTAAAAGAAGAAGACAGATATCGATATAAATCATCGATAGAAAAACCACCAACATTAGAGTTAAAGCCACTTCCAAAAAATTTGGAATATGCTTATTTACATGGTGATTACCTGTAATAAT
Source organism: Rutidosis leptorrhynchoides (assembly GCF_046630445.1). NCBI lineage: Eukaryota > Viridiplantae > Streptophyta > Magnoliopsida > Asterales > Asteraceae > Rutidosis > Rutidosis leptorrhynchoides. The sequence goes on along the minus strand of NC_092343.1, from coordinate 159,829,246 downwards.
ATCATCTTCTCTTACTGAAAATGAGAAATCACAACTCATTTCTGTGTTAAAAGCTCATAAACCAGCCATTGCATGGAAGATTCATGATATTAAAGGAATAAGTCCTTCGTATTGCACACATAAAATTCTTATGGAAGAAGGTCATAAAACGTATGTGTAACTCCAATGAAGACTAAATCCTAATATGCAAGATGTTGTTAAGAAAGAAATTATTAAACTGCTTGATGCAGGTTTAATTTATCCAATTTCTGATAGTCCATGGGTAAGTCCAGTTCAATGCGTACCTAAGAAGGGTGGCATGACTGTCATTACAAATGAAAAAAATGAGCTTATTCCTACTAGGACTGTAACAGGATGGCGTGTATGTATTGATTATAGAAAATTAAATGACGCCACCAGAAAAGATCACTTTCCCTTACCTTTTATTGATCAAATGTTGGAAAGATTAGCCGGAAACAGTTACTATTGTTTTCTTGATGGTTTTTTCGGATATTTTCAAATTCCAATAGCACCCGAAGATCAAGAGAAAACCACGTTCACGTGCCCTTATGGTATTTTTGCTTACAAACGCATGCCATTTGGACTTTGCAACGCCCCTGCAACCTTTCAAAGGTGCATGATGGCGATTTTTCACGACATGATAGAAGAATGCATGGAAGTTTTCATGGATGACTTTTCATTCTTCGGTGATACATTTGAATCATGTTTAGTTAATCTGGAACGAATGCTTATTAGATGCGAACAATCAAATCTAGTACTTAATTAGGAGAAATGCCATTTCATGGTTAAAGAAGGCATCGTTCTTGGACATAAAATTTCAAAGGAAGGAATTGAAGTGGATAGAGCTAAAGTAGATGTAATTGCTAAACTTCCATATCCCACCAATGTTAGAGGAGTTAGGAGTTTTCTAGGGCATGCCGGTTTTTACCGACGTTTTATAAAATATTTTTCTAAAATTGCCACTCCTATGAATAAACTCCTAGAAAAGGATGCTCCATTCATCTTTTCAGATGAATGCATCAAATCTTTTAATTTTATTACAGAAAAACTCACTAATGCGCCGATCATGATAACACCAAATTGGAATCTACCGTTTGAACTAATGTGCGATGCAAGTGATTTTGCAATGGGAGCCGTTTTAGGACAAAGGATTGAAAAACGATTTCAACCTATATATTGAAATGTCCCGTTGTTATTGATTAAAAACGTTCCATATTAATTGATTTCGTTGCGAGGTTTTGACCTCTATATGAGACGTTTTTCAAAGACTGCATTCATTTTTAAAACAAACCATTACCTTTATTTCATAGATAAAGGTTTTAAAAAGTTTTACGTAGATTATCAAATAATGATAATCTAAAATATCCTGTTTACACACGACCATTACATAATGGTTTACAATACAAATATGTTACAACAAAATAAGTTTCTTGAATGCAGTTTTTACACAATATCATACAAGCATAGACTCCAAATCTCGTCCTTATTTAAGTATGCGACAGCGGAAGCTCTTAATAATCACCTGAGAATAAACATGCTTAAAACGTCAACAAAAATGTTGGTGAGTTATAGGTTTAACCTATATATATCAAATTATAATAATAGACCACAAGATTTCATATTTCAATACACATCCCATACATAGAGATAAAAATCATTCATATGGTGAACACCTGGTAACCGACATTAACAAGATGCATATATAAGAATATCCCCATCATTCCGGGACACCCTTCGGATATGATATAAATTTCGAAGTACTAAAGCATCCGGTACTTTGGATGGGGCTTGTTGGGCCCGATAGATCTATCTTTAGGATTCGCGTCAATTAGGGTGTCTGTTCCCTAATTCTTAGATTACCAGACTTAATAAAAAGGGGCATATTCGATTTCGATAATTCAACCATAGAATGTAGTTTCACGTACTTGTGTCTATTTTGTAAATCATTTATAAAACCTGCATGTATTCTCATCCCAAAAATATTAGATTTTAAAAGTGAGACTATAACTCACTTTCACAGATTTTTACTTCGTCGGGAAGTAAGACTTGGCCACTGGTTGATTCACGAACCTATAACAATATATACATATATATCAAAGTATGTTCAAAATATATTTACAACACTTTTAATATATTTTGATGTTTTAAGTTTATTAAGTCAGCTGTCCTCGTTAGTAACCTACAACTAGTTGTCCACAGTTAGATGTACAGAAATAAATCGATAAATATTATCTTGAATCAATCCACGACCCAGTGTATACGTATCTCAGTATTGATCACAACTCAAACTATATATATTTTGGAATCAACCTCAACCCTGTATAGCTAACTCCAACATTCACATATAGAGTGTCTATGGTTGTTCCGAAATATATATAGATGTGTCGACATGATAGGTCGAAACATTGTATACGTGTCTATGGTATCTCAAGATTACATAATATACAATACAAGTTGATTAAGTTATGGTTGGAATAGATTTGTTACCAATTTTCACGTAGCTAAAATGAGAAAAATTATCCAATCTTGTTTTACCCATAACTTCTTCATTTTAAATCCGTTTTGAGTGAATCAAATTGCTATGGTTTCATATTGAACTCTATTTTATGAATCTAAACAGAAAAAGTATAGGTTTATAGTCAGAAAAATAAGTTACAAGTCATTTTTGTAAAGGTAGTCATTTCAGTCGAAAGAACGACGTCTAGATGACCATTTTAGAAAACATACTTCCACTTTGAGTTTAACCATAATTTTTGGATATAGTTTCATGTTCATAATAAAAATCATTTTCTCAGAATAAAAACTTTTAAATCAAAGTTTATCATAGTTTTTAATTAACTAACCCAAAACAGCCCGCGGTGTTACTACGACGGCGTAAATCCGGTTTTACGGTGTTTTTCGTGTTTCCAGGTTTTAAATCATTAAGTTAGCATATCATATAGATATAGAACATGTGTTTAGTTGATTTTAAAAGTCAAGTTAGAAGGATTAACTTTTGTTTGCGAACAAGTTTAGAATTAACTAAACTATGTTCTAGTGATTACAAGTTTAAACCTTCGAATAAGATAGCTTTATATGTATGAATCGAATGATGTTATGAACATCATTACTACCTTAAGTTCCTTGGATAAACCTACTGGAAAAGAGAAAAATGGATCTAGCTTCAATGGATCCTTGGATGGCTCGAAGTTCTTGAAGCAAAATCATGACACGAAAACAAGTTCAAGTAAGATCATCACTTGAAATAAGATTGTTATAGTTATAGAAATTGAACCAAAGTTTGAATATGATTATTACCTTGTATTAGAATGATAACCTACTGTAAGAAACAAAGATTTCTTGAGGTTGGATGATCACCTTACAAGATTAGAAGTGAGCTAGCAAACTTGAAAGTATTCTTGATTTTATGAAACTAGAACTTTTGGAATTTATGAAGAACACTTAGAACTTGAAGATAGAACTTGAGAGAGATCAATTAGATGAATAAAATTGAAGAATGAAAGTGTTTGTAGGTGGTTTTGGTCGTTGGTGTATGGATTAGATATAAAGGATATGTAATTTTGTTTTCATGTAAATAAGTCATGAATGATTACTCATATTTTTGTAATTTTATGAGATATTTCATGCTAGTTGCCAAATGATGGTTCCCACATGTGTTAGGTGACTCACATGGGCTGCTAAGAGCTGATCATTGGAGTGTATATACCAATAGTACATACATCTAAAAGCTGTGTATTGTACGAGTACGAATACGGGTGCATACGAGTAGAATTGTTGATGAAACTGAACGAGGATGTAATTGTAAGCATTTTTGTTAAGTAGAAGTATTTTGATAAGTGTATTGAAGTCTTTAAAAAGTGTATAAATACATATTAAAACACTACATGTATATACATTTTAACTGAGTCGTTAAGTCATCGTTCGTCGTTACATGTAAATGTTGTTTTGAAACCTTTAGGTTAACGATCTTGTTGAATGTTGTTAACCCATTGGTTATTGTAACAAATGAGATGTTAAATTATTATATTATCATGATATTATGATATATAATATATCTTAGTATGATGTATATACAGTTAAATGTCGTTACAACGATAATCGTTACATATATGTCTCGTTTCGAAATCATTAAGTTAGTAGTCTTATTTTTACATATGTATTTCATTGTTAATACACTTAATAATATATTTACTTATCATTTAACATAATTAACCAAGTGTATCAATATCTTAATATGATTCATATGTACCTAGTAAGACGTTGTTATAACGATAATCGTTATATATATCGTTTTCGAGTTTCTTAAATTAATAGTCTCATTTTTATGTATATAACTCATTGTTAAAATACCTAATGAGATACATACTTATAATAAAAACATGTTAACTATATATATAACCATATATATGTCATTGTATAGTTTTTACAAGTTTTAACGTTCGTGAATCACCGGTCAACTTGGGTGGTCAATTGTCTATATGAAACATATTTCAATTAATCAAGTCTTAACAAGTTTGATTGCTTAACATGTTGGAAACATTTAATCATGTAAATATCAATCTCAATTAATATATATAAACATGGAAAAGTTCGGATCACTACAGTACCTACCCGTTAAATAAATTTCGTCCCGAAATTTTAAGCTGTTGAAGGTGTTGACGAATCTTCTGGAAATAGATGCGGGTATTTCTTCTTCATCTGATCTTCACGCGCCCAGGTGAACTCGGGTCCTCTACGAGCATTCCATCGAACCTTAACAATTGGTATTTTGTTTTGCTTAAGTCTTTTAACCTCACGATCCATTATTTCGACGGGTTCTTCAATGAATTGGAGTTTTTCGTTGATTTGGATTTCATCTATCGGAATAGTGAGATCTTCTTTAGCAAAACATTTCTTCAAATTCGAGACGTGGAAAGTGTTATGTACAGCCGCGAGTTGTTGAGGTAACTCAAGTCGGTAAGCTACTGGTCCGACACGATCAATAATCTTGAATGGTCCAATATACCTTGGATTTAATTTCCCTCGTTTACCAAATCGAACAACGCCTTTCCAAGGTGCAACTTTAAGCATGACCATCTCTCCAATTTCAAATTCTATATCTTTTCTTTTAATGTCAGCGTAGCTCTTTTGTCGACTTTGGGCGGTTTTCAACCGTTGTTGAATTTGGATGATCTTCTCGGTAGTTTCTTGTATAATCTCCGGACCCGTAATCTGTCTATCCCCTACTTCACTCCAACAAATCGGAGACCTGCACTTTCTACCATAAAGTGCTTCAAACGGCGCCATCTCAATGCTTGAATGGTAGCTGTTGTTGTAGGAAAATTCTGCTAATGGTAGATGTCGATCCCAACTGTTTCCGAAATCAATAACACATTCTCGTAGCATGTCTTCAAGCGTTTGTATCGTCCTTTCACTCTGCCCATCAGTTTGTAGATGATAGGCAGTACTCATGTCTAGACGAGTTCCTAATGCTTGCTGTAATGTCTGCCAGAATCTTGAAATAAATCTGCCATCCCTATCAGAGATAATAGAGATTGGTATTCCATGTCTGGAGACGACTTCCTTCAAATACAGTCGTGCTAACTTCTCCATCTTGTCATCTTCTCTTATTGGCAGGAAGTGTGCTGATTTGGTGAGACGATCAACTATTACCCAAATAGTATCAAAACCACTTGCAGTCCTTGGCAATTTAGTGATGAAATCCATGGTAATGTTTTCCCATTTCCATTCCGGGATTTCAGGTTGTTGAAGTAGACCTGATGGTTTCTGATGCTCAGCTTTGACCTTAGAACACGTCAAACATTCTCTCACGTATTTAGCAACATCGGCTTTCATACCCGGCCACCAAAAATATTTCTTGAGATCCTTGTACATCTTCCCCGTTCCAGGATGTATTGAGTATCTGGTTTTATGAGCTTCTCTAAGTACCATTTCTCTCATATCTCCAAATTTTGGTACCCAAATCCTTTCAGCCCTATACCGGTTTCCGTCTTCCCGAATATTAAGATGCTTCTCCGATCCTTTGGGTATTTCATCCTTTAAATTTCCCTCTTTTAAAACTCCTTGTTGCGCCTCCTTTATTTGAGTAGTAAGATTATTATGAATCATTATATTCATAGATTTTACTCGAATGGGTTCTCTGTCCTTCCTGCTCAAGGCATCGGCTACCACATTTGCCTTCCCCGGGTGGTAACGAATCTCAAAGTCGTAATCATTCAACAATTCAATCCACCTACGCTGCCTCATATTCAGTTGTTTCTGATTAAATATGTGTTGAAGACTTTTGTGGTCGGTATATATAATACTTTTGACCCCATATAAGTAGTGCCTCCAAGTCTTTAATGCAAAAACAACCGCTCCTAATTCCAAATCATGCGTCGTATAATTTTGTTCATGAATCTTCAATTGTCTAGACGCATAAGCAATCACCTTCGTTCGTTGCATTAATACACAACCGAGACCTTGCTTTGATGCGTCACAATAAATCACAAAATCATCATTCCCTTCAGGCAATGACAATATAGGTGCCGTAGTTAGCTTTTTCTTCAATAACTGAAACGATTTCTCTTGTTCATCATTCCATTCAAATTTCTTCCCTTTAAGCGTTAATGCAGTCAAGGGTTTTGCTATTCTGGAAAAATCTTGGATGAACCTTCTGTAGTAACCAGCTAGTCCTAAAAACTGGCGTATGTGTTTCGGAGTTTTCGGGGTTTCCCACTTTTCAACAGTTTCTATCTTTGCCGGATCCACCTTAATACCTTCTTTGTTCACTATGTGACCGAGGAATTGAACTTCTTCCAACCAAAATGCACACTTTGAAAACTTAGCGTACAATTCTTCCTTCCTCAATACTTCTAACACCTTTCTCAAATGTTCACCGTGTTCTTGGTCATTATTTGAGTAAATAAGTATGTCATCAATGAAAACAATGACAAACTTGTCAAGATATGGTCCACACACTCGGTTCATAAGGTCCATGAATACAGCTGGTGCATTAGTTAAACCAAACGGCATGACCATAAACTCGTAATGACCGTAACATGTTCTGAAAGCAGTCTTTGGAATATCATCTTCTTTCACCCGCATTTGATGATACCCGGAACGTAAGTCAATCTTTGAATAAACAGACGAGCCTTGTAGTTGATCAAATAAGTCGTCGATTCTCGGTAGTGGGTAGCGGTTCTTGATGGTAAGTTTGTTCAACTCTCGGTAGTCGATACACAACCTGAATGTACCATCTTTCTTCTTGACAAACAAAACAGGAGCTCCCCACGGTGATGTGCTTGGTCGAATGAAACCACGCTCTAAAAGTTCTTGTAATTGGCTTTGCAATTCTTTCATCTCGCTGGGTGCGAGTCTGTAAGGAGCACGAGCTATTGGTGCAGCTCCTGGTACGAGATCTATTTGAAATTCAACGGATCGATGTGGGGGTAATCCCGGTAATTCTTTCGGAAATACATCGGGAAATTATTTTACAATGGGAACATCATTGATGCTCTTTTCTTCAGTTTGTACTTTCTCGACGTGTGCTAGAACAGTATAGCAACCTTTTCTTATTAGTTTTTGTGCCTTCAAATTACTAATAAGATGTAGCTTCGTGTTGCCCTTTTCTCCGTACACCATTAAGGGTTTTCCTTTTTCTCGTATAATGCGAATTGCATTTTTGTAACAAACGATCTCTGCTTTCACCTCTTTCAACCAGTCCATACCGATTATCACATCAAAACTCCCTAACTCTACTGGTATCAAATCAATCTTAAATGTTTCGCTAACCAGTTTAATTTCTCGATTCCGACATATATTATCTGCTGAAATTAATTTACCATTTGCTAATTCGAGTAAAAATTTACTATCCAAAGGCGTCAATGGACAACTTAATTTAGCACAAAAATCTCTACTCATATAGCTTCTATCCGCACCCGAATCAAATAAAACGTAAGCAGATTTATTGTCAATAAGAAACGTACCCGTAACAAGCTCCGGGTCTTCCTGTGCCTCTGCCGCATTAATATTGAAAACTCTTCCGCGGCCTTGTCCATTCGTGTTCTCCTGGTTCGGGCAATTTCTAATAATGTGTCCCGGTTTTCCACATTTATAACAAACTACATTGGCATAACTTGCTCCGACACTACTTGCTCCGCCATTACTCGTTCCGACACCATTTGTTCCTTTCGTTCTATTAACCCCTGGTCCGTAGACCTCACACTTCGCCGCGCTATGACCATTTCTTTTACACTTGTTGCAAAATTTGGTGCAGAACCCCGAGTGATACTTTTCACACCTTTGGCATAGCTGCTTCTGATTGTTGTTGTAGTTGCGGTTATTATTGTTGTTGGGATGATTGTTGTAGTTGCTGTTGTTGCTTTTGTTGTTGTTGTTGTTGTTGTTGTTGTTGTTGTTGGGCCGTTTGTGGTAGTTGCGATTGATGTTGCGATTGTTGGGATAATTGTTGCGATTATTATTATAATTGCTGTTGTTGTTGTATTGGTGATTCTTATCACCGTTTTCCTCCCACTTTCTTTTGACTTGCTTCACATTGGCCTCTTCAGCAGTCTGTTCTTTAATTCTTTCTTCAATCTGGTTCACTAGTTTGTGAGCCATTCTACATGCCTGTTGTATAGAGGCGGGCTCGTGTGAACTTATATCTTCTTGGATTCTTTCCGGTAATCCTTTCACAAACGCGTCGATCTTCTCTTCCTCATCTTCGAATGCTCCTGGACACAATAGGCACAATTCTGTGAATCGTCTTTCGTACGTGGTAATATCAAATCCTTGGGTTCGTAACCCTCTAAGTTCTGTCTTGAGCTTATTGACCTCGGTTCTGGGACGGTACTTCTCGTTCATCAAGTGCTTGAATGCTGACCACGGTAGTGCGTACGCATCGTCTTGTCCCACTTGCTCTAGTTAGGTATTCCACCATGTTAACGCAGAACCTGTGAAGGTATGCGTAGCGTACTTCACTTTGTCCTCTTCAGTACACTTACTTATGGCAAACACCGATTTGACCTTCTCGGTCCACCGTTTCAATCCGATCGGTCCTTCGGTTCCATCAAATTACAAAGGTTTGCAGGCAGTGAATTCTTTGTAGGTGCATCCTACACGATTTCCTGTACTGCCAGATCCAAGGTTATTGTTGGTATGTAGCGCAGCCTGTACCGCGGCTATGTTTGAAGCTAGAAAAGTACGGAATTCCTCTTCATTCATATTCACGGTGTGTCGAGTAGTCGGTGCCATTTCCTTCAAAATAGTCAAATGGAACAAGTTAATCATACAGAATATTAAGAGTAGTTAATAGTATTTCGTAGCATAATATGAACTCATTTATAAAAGCTTTTTCTTCATATTAGCATTTTATAAGTTTAAATTCGGGTAGTACCTACCCGTTAAGTTCATACTTAGTAGCTAATATACAATTCAACTACTACAATTCTATATGAAAAACTGATTGTAATAATATTTCGCGTTCAAACTTTTACACAATATTTTACAAACTTACAATACCGCTTATTTTACATAAAGCATGAAATATAGCACACAATAACTTTGATACAAGATAGTTGTGAAGATAATTCTAGCTAGTACACAAGTCGTTCAGCAAAGGCAATAAAGACACGTAATTCATACGTCCAGAAACAAGTCATGCATTCTGGTTTTACTAGGACTACTTCCCATCCTTGGTCTTATGGAACATAACCGTTATGGCCGTTGATAAGACAGCGTGTTGTAACGTCGTCAAAGGGACGAGGGTTACGTAATGACCAACAGTCTCGTAATAACCTAAAAACCTCATTTCTTATCCCAATTACCGACTCCGTTACTTGTGGGAACGTTTTGTTTAATAGTTGTAGCCCGATGTTCTTGTTCTCACTTTGGTGAGAAGCGAACATTACTAACCCGTAAGCATAACATGCTTCTTTATGTTGCATGTTAGCCGCTTTTTCTAAATCACGAAGTCCTATATTCGGATATACTGAGTCAAAATAATTTCTTAACCCTTGCGTAAAATAGCATTTGGGTTCCCCGCAATATATGCGTCAAAGTAAACACATCGTAACTTATGGATTTCCCAATGTGATATCCCCCATCTTCCGAACGAAAGCCTTTTATAAACCAAGGCATTCTTGGAACGTTCTTCGAATGTCTTACAAACTGATCTCGCCTTAAATAGTTGTGCCGAGGAATTCTGACCGACTCTAGACAAGATTTCATCAATCATGTATCCGGGTAGGTCTCTTAAAATATTGGGTTGTCTATCCATTTTGTGTTTTTATACTGTAAAATAGACAAGAGTTAGATTCATAAAAAAAATACTTATTAATACAAGCAATTTTTACCTATATCATAAAGCATAAGCACACTATATTACATATATTACACCACACGAATATAACTATCTTATTCCGACTCGCTCGTTTCTTCTTATTCAGTTTTGGTTCGTTTTGCCAAGTTTCTAGGGATATATGATGTTCCCCTAATACGAGCCGTCGTTGTCCACATTGGTTTAGAAAAACCTGGTGGTTTAGAGGTTCCCGGGTCATTGTTACAACATAAGGACTTCGGGGGTTAACGATACATATAAAGTTCATCAGGGTTGGAATTAGATTTCTCTATTTTTATGCCCTTTCCCTTATTATTTTCTTTTGCCTTTTTAAATTCAGTTGGGGTAATTTCTATAACATCATCGGAATTCTCGTCGGAATCCGATTCATCGGAGAATTGGTAATCCTCCCAATATTTTGCTTCCTTGGCGGAAACACCATTGACCATAATTAACCTTGGTCGGTTGGTTGAGGATTTTCTTTTACTTAACCGTTTTATTATTTCCTCTACCGGTTCTATTTCTTCATCCGGTTCCGATTCTTCTTCCGGTTCCGATTCTTCTTCCGGTTCCGAATCTTCTTCCGGTTCCTCTTCAGGAACTTGTGAATCAGTCCACGAATCATTCCAATTTACATTTGACTCTTCATTATTATTAGGTGAGTCAATGGGACTTGTTCTAGAGGTAGACATCTATCACATAATATCAAACGCGTTAAGAGATTAATATATCACATAATATTCACATGTTAAAAATATATAGTTTCCAACAAAATTTGTTAAGCAATCATTTTTCAAGTAAACACGGTCGAAGTCCAGACTCACTAATGCATCCTAACAAACTCAATAAGACACACTAATGCAAAATTCTGGTTTTCTAAGACCAACGCTCGGATACCAACTGAAATGTCCCGTTCTTATTGATTAAAAACGTTCCATATTAATTGATTTCGTTGCGAGGTTTTGACCTCTATATGAGACGTTTTTCAAAGACTGCATTCATTTTTAAAACAAACCATTACCTTTATTTCATAGATAAAGGTTTTAAAAAGCTTTACGTAGATTATCAAATAATGATAATCTAAAATATCCTGTTTACACACGACCATTACATAATGGTTTACAATACAAATATGTTACAACAAAATAAGTTTCTTGAATGCAGTTTTTACACAATATCATACAAGCATAGACTCCAAATCTCGTCCTTATTTAAGTATGCGACAGCGGAAGCTCTTAATAATCACCTGAGAATAAACATGCTTAAAACGTCAACAAAAATGTTGGTGAGTTATAGGTTTAACCTATATATATCAAATTATAATAATAGACCACAAGATTTCATATTTCAATACACATCCCATACATAGAGATAAAAATCATTCATATGGTGAACACCTGGTAACCGACATTAACAAGATGCATATATAAGAATATCCCCATCATTCCGGGACACCCTTCGGATATGATATAAATTTCGAAGTACTAAAGCATCCGGTACTTTGGATGGGGCTTGTTGGGCCCGATAGATCTATCTTTAGGATTCGCGTCAATTAGGGTGTCTGTTCCCTAATTCTTAGATTACCAGACTTAATAAAAAGGGGCATATTCGATTTCGATAATTCAACCATAGAATGTAGTTTCACGTACTTGTGTCTATTTTGTAAATCATTTATAAAACCTGCATGTATTCTCATCCCAAAAATATTAGATTTTAAAAGTGGGACTATAACTCACTTTCACAGATTTTTACTTCGTCGGGAAGTAAGACTTGGCCACTGGTTGATTCACGAACCTATAACAATATATACATATATATCAAAGTATATTCAAAATATATTTACAACACTTTTAATATATTTTGATGTTTTAAGTTTATTAAGTCAGCTGTCCTCGTTAGTAACCTACAACTAGTTGTCCACAGTTAGATGTACAGAAATAAATCGATAAATATTATCTTGAATCAATCCACGACCCAGTGTATACGTATCTCAGTATTGATCACAACTCAAACTATATATATTTTGGAATCAACCTCAACCCTGTATAGCTAACTCCAACATTCACATATAGAGTGTCTATGGTTGTTCCGAAATATATATAGATGTGTCGACATGATAGGTCGAAACATTGTATACGTGTCTATGGTATCACATGATTACATAATATACAATACAAGTTGATTAAGTTATGGTTGGAATAGATTTGTTACCAATTTTCACGTAGCTAAAATGAGAAAAATTATCCAATCTTGTTTTACCCATAACTTCTTCATTTTAAATCCGTTTTGAGTGAATCAAATTGCTATGGTTTCATATTGAACTCTATTTTATGAATCTAAACAGAAAAAGTATAGGTTTATAGTCGGAAAAATAAGTTACAAGTCGTTTTTGTAAAGGTAGTCATTTCAGTCGAAAGAACGACGTCTAGATGACCATTTTAGAAAACATACTTCCACTTTGAGTTTAACCATAATTTTTGGATATAGTTTCATGTTCATAATAAAAATCATTTTCTCAGAATAACAACTTTTAAATCAAAGTTTATCATAGTTTTTAATTAACTAACCCAAAACAGCCCGCGGTGTTACTACGACGGCGTAAATCCGGTTTTACGGTGTTTTTCGTGTTTCCAGGTTTTAAATCATTAAGTTAGCATATCATATAGATATAGAACATGTGTTTAGTTGATTTTAAAAGTCAAGTTAGAAGGATTAACTTTTGTTTGCGAACAAGTTTAGAATTAACTAAACTATGTTCTAGTGATTACAAGTTTAAACCTTCGAATAAGATAGCTTTATATGTATGAATCGAATGATGTTATGAACATCATTACTACCTTAAGTTCCTTGGATAAACCTACTGGAAAAGAGAAAAATGGATCTAGCTTCAATGGATCCTTGGATGGCTCGAAGTTCTTGAAGCAAAATCATGACACGAAAACAAGTTCAAGTAAGATCATCACTTGAAATAAGATTGTTATAGTTATAGAAATTGAACCAAAGTTTGAATATGATTATTACCTTGTATTAGAATGATAACCTACTATAAGAAACAAAGATTTCTTGAGGTTGGATGATCACCTTACAAGATTGGAAGTGAGCTAGCAAACTTGAAAGTATTCTTGATTTTATGAAACTAGAACTTTTGGAATTTATGAAGAACACTTAGAACTTGAAGATAGAACTTGAGAGAGATCAATTAGATGAAGAAAATTGAAGAATGAAAGTGTCTGTAGGTGTTTTTGGTCGTTGATGTATGGATTAGATATAAAGGATATGTAATTTTGTTTTCATGTAAATAAGTCATGAATGATTACTCATATTTTTGTAATTTTATGAGATATTTCATGCTAGTTGCCAAATGATGGTTCCCACATGTGTTAGGTGACTCATATGGGCTGCTAAGAGCTGATCATTGGAGTGTATATACCAATAGTACATACATCTAAAAGCTGTGTATTGTACGAGTACGAATACGGGTGCATACGAGTAGAATTGTTGATGAAACTGAACGAGGATGTAATTGTAAGCATTTTTGTTAAGTAGAAGTATTTTGATAAGTGTATTGAAGTCTTTCAAAAGTGTATAAATACATATTAAAACACTACATGTATATACATTTTAACTGAGTCGTTAAGTCATCGTTAGTCGTTACATGTAAATGTTGTTTTGAAACCTTTAGGTTAACGATCTTGTTGAATGTTGTTAACCCATTGTTTATTGTAACAAATGAGATGTTAAATTATTATATTATCATGATATTATGATATATAATATATCTTAGTATGATGTATATACAGTTAAATGTCGTTACAACGATAATCGTTACATATATGTCTCGTTTCGAAATCATTAAGTTAGTAGTCTTATTTTTACATATGTATTTCATTGTTAATACACTTAATAATATATTTACTTATCATTTAACATAATTAACCAAGTGTATCAATATCTTAATATGATTCATATGTACCTAGTAAGACGTTGTTATAACGATAATCGTTATATATATCGTTTTCGAGTTTCTTAAATTAATAGTCTCATTTTTATGTATATAACTCATTGTTAAAATACCTAATGAGATACATACTTATAATAAAAACATGTTAACTATATATATAACCATATATATGTCATTGTATAGTTTTTACAAGTTTTAACGTTCGTGAATCACCGGTCAACTTGGGTGGTCAATTGTCTATATGAAACATATTTCAATTAATCAAGTCTTAACAAGTTTGATTGCTTAACATGTTGGAAACATTTAATCATGTAAATATCAATCTCAATTAATATATATAAACATGGAAAAGTTTGGATCACTACATATATTATGCTAGTAAGACGTTACAAGGAGCACAAACGAACTACACAACTACTGAAAAAGAACTCCTTGCTATTGTCTTTGCTTTTGACAAATTTCGTTCATATCTCGTTCTAGCTAAAACGGTGGTCTATACCGACCATTCTGCTCTTAGGTACCTATTTTCGAAACAAGATGCCAAACCAAGATTAATCCGTTGGATCTTACTCTTACAAGAATTCGATATTGAAATCCGAGATAAAAGAGGAGCAGAAAATCTCGCCACTGATCATCTTTCTCGTCTTGAAAATCCCGATTTAGAAGTTCTAAATGAATCGGCCATACAAGACAACTTTCCTGATGAATATCTATTGAAGATAGATTATAATGAAATACCATGGTTTGCAGACTATGCAAACTACTTAGTATGTGGATTCCTTGAAAAAGGATTGTCGTACCAAAAATGAAAGAAATTCTTTAGTGATATAAAACACTATTTCTGGAAAGATCCACATTTGTTTAAAAGTTGTCCCGATGGAATAATACGCCGATGTGTATTCGGAGATGAAGCTAGTAAAATTTTAAACCATTGTCACACAGGACCAACAGGAGGGTATTATGGGCCTCAACTAACAGCAAGAAAAGTTTATGATGCTGGATTCTATTGGCCTACAATTTACAAAGACGCACACCTTCTTTGCAAATCCTGTGATGCTTGTCAAAGGGCCGGAAAAATAAGTCAACGTGATGAAATACCACAAAATGTCATTCAAGTATGTGAAGTATTTGACATTTGGGGTATTGACTTTATGGGTCCATTTCCAAAATCTCATAATAATCTCTACATTCTCGTAGCCATTGATTATGTATCTAAATGGGCGGAAGCACAAGCTCTCCCAACTAACGATGCACGAGTTGTAGTCAACTTTTTAAAACGTCTTTTTGCAAGGTTTGGAACACCGAAAGCTTTAATAAGTGATCGGAAAACTCATTTTTTAATAATCAGCTTGAGAAAGTTCTTAAAAGATATGGAGTAACTCATAAAATCTCCACCGCTTATCATCCACAAACAAGTGGACAAGTTGAAAATACCAACCGAGCCTTAAAACGTATTCTAGAGAAAACCGTAGGATCATATCCGAAGGAATGGTCCATAAAATTGGAGGATGCACTCTCGGCTTTTAGAACAGCCTACAAAACTCCAATTGGAACCACACCTTTTAAACTCGTTTGCGGAAAAGCATGTCATCTTCCAGTAGAAATTGAACACAAAGCATTTTGGGCTTTGAAGACATGTAATCTTGATTTACATGAAGCTGGACGTCTACGGTTAAGTCAACTAAACGAATTAGAAGAATTAAGACATGAAGCATACAAAAATTCATTAATCTATAAGGAAAGAACAAAGAAATGGCATGATAAAAGAATCAGAAGTTCAAAAGAATTTAAAGAAGGAGACAGAGTTCTTCTTTTCAATTCACGATTCAAGCTATTTCCTAGAAAATTGAAATCAAGATGGTCTGGACCATTTATAGTCAAAAGAGTTTTCCCATACGGAACAATAGAGTTAATAAATTCAAATGGGATTGAATTTAAGGTTAATGGTCACAGAGTTAAACATTACATAGATAGTCCGATGGAAGTTGACAACGAAGTTAATCACAATTTCGATACCACAGCTAACTAAGTGTGGGGAGAATCAAGTCTTTAAAGGATAATATGTATTTCTGTTAGAGTTAGATTTTCTATTTTCGTGTAGTTCTCGAAAATGGAACCCGAATGGTCTTTCCCTAGCAGACCCTAAAGAACTAGTCTTCTCCCCCCATTCTGAATTTTTATTTTTTTTAGGTTTTACGAAATGAAGACTTCCTGTGAACTAAACCATGGTCTAATGCTACACGCTTTTATTACTAAAAGTAATAATGACACACTTCCGAGTGAACTGGTATCCGTAATCAGAGAAAAATTGGACGGAGTAAGAAAAGAATCCAGATGCGAAGATAATAAGTTACAATTTGGTAAAGGAAAATCAAAATCCGCAGCGAAAAGAAGAGCACGACACCTTGAAAGATGTCACAAATGCGGAAAATGGTCACACGAAGGTAAATGTTCAAATAATCAAACCTATTCAAACACCGAATTTGTTACTTTATGCAGAGATGGACCGTTCATATGTTTAGAAGAAAAATATTAAATGCTCGAGGTTACGCCTATGTAGCCATGGAAAATCAATTAGTCCGACTATCTTATGAGTGGGCTAGAGCATATCACTAAGAAATCTATTTCACAGGTAAGTTTGTACAGTTTTTATTTTTATTTTTAACCTTTTGATAATAAACGCTAATTTGTTCGCTATAAAGTATTAAATTGGTATTCAATAAAATTAGGTCTTGAAACAAAAATTATTGATATCATACAAAAATTTATTACATCACTGCAAAATTTAACGTTTATTCTTAAGGTATAAATATCTTTAATCAATCAACCCAAAATATTTCAAAAATTCGTCATGAGTTAAATTAAGTCATGGAACCGAAATTACTTTACCGAAAAGAGGGGCGCATATTTTTGATAATATTTGATTGATTAAAGTGGGATAAAAGCCAAAAAAAATTTTAATTTTATTTTTACCATATTTTTAAAATTAATATTAAATTAATATTGTGCAATTTTTAAAATTAATATATTTAAAATTGTAAATATTTGAAAAATTAATATTTTTAATTTAAGTTTGTATGTATAAAAACAAAAATATAATTTAAGTTTGGTGTGAATTTTTAAAATATGAATTTTTAATTTTATGCATTTTAAATTTAAGTTTGGTGTGAATTTAAAAAACAAAAATTTACTTTATTTCGCTAAGTTAAAAATATGATTTTTAAAATTCGTCGTGAGTTGAAGACTAGGTCTTTGAACCGAAATTGCTTTACCCGAGGGAGGGACGAGAACTTTTATTATCATTATTTTTAATCTTATTGAATTAAAGTATGGCAAAAACATTAAAAAACCCATAAATCTTTGCTTTTAAAACCGCGCTTTAAATAGACAAATTTTAAAATTTTGTCGAGGGACGGACTAGGACATCGTTCCGAAACGACCTCGTCCTAAAAACCAAGGAAAACAAAATTTTAAATTTATTTTATATTTGTTTTATAAGTTAATGATTAAAAAAAAAAAGAGCCGCGACTCGCGGAGTTTGAAAGAGGAAAGTACCGCGACTCGCGGAGGTTGCGAAATCCAGAAAAAAATAAAAGAGATCGAACAGACCAGTTTCTTCCCAACCAAACTCAAATACTGCGAAAAACACACACGAAAACACACACAAATTCGCAATTTTTGGCCATTTTTCATCAAATCTTTCACAAAATCATGTTGAGAAGGATGCTATCAAGGAATTACTCTAGGAAAACGACTGAAAGGGGTGAATCTTCATCCCAAGCTCGCATTGCTCCTCCTGAGAATGCAGAACAACAGGATGTTGATAACTATTACAAACAAGATATACCTCATCCAGTTATGACATTTTCATATATGCACGTGGAAGATTTGCACCCGAACTTGAGATTAGACAGACGTTGGATAGATTATCCAAAATACCAAAGGAGCTTGCACACTCTTCATTCTAAAGCTGTTGAAGTACCTAGGGTAATAGAATGGGAACCGTTAGAAACCGTAGGATTGGGCGAACAGATTAGAGAATTACTTACACAGAGGTATGGTAATTCTACTTTTAATGATTGGGTACGATTATTCAACATGCGTAGACCTGTATATAAAGTATGGTGTGAAGAATTATTGTGTAGTATAGAAATAAATGATCGGGTAGCTAGTTTAACCGATTGAACTTTAATTAGATTTTTGTTAGGAGGTTCGATGTGCCACATGTCTCTACTAGACATGGCTCAGGCCTTACGTATATATACGCCTGAGGAGCTAGCATCTGCCAATTGTCGAGGGTTGATATTAAATGGTAGGAAGATTGATGAAAATTTTGATACGCATGGTGTATGGAGTCAAATGACTAGCCATCACCGATTTAAAGGGGGAAATTACTCTTATTTGGATATAGATAGAGCTGAGTTAAGAGTAATTCACAGGTTTCTAGCGAACTCGATTACACAGCGAGGTAAAAATAAGGAAAAGGTAAATGAGCAAGATTTATTTTACCACATGTGTATTCGAGACCCACAAAGCGCTGTAAGTATACCTTATTGTGTGGGATATTATTAATCAGCTATGGTTAGGGGGATGAGACCGCACAGTATAATAGGAGGTGGTATATTTATTACATTAATTGCTGAGTATCTAGATGTGGATATAAGTCGGGGGGATTATTAATCAAAGAACCAGAACCCCACGATACAATTGGTTTAAATGTATATCATGGTGCTAAGGTTTTGAAGAGGCGAAATAACGCTGCAGTACAATATAATGGAAGACATCCACAGGTTGAAAGAGATCAACAGCCAGGTAATGTGGGAGGGGAAAATGAAATGACGAAAATGCAAAGGTTTATACCTTCACAAGAGTATGAAAATGCTAGACATCGAGCATTTGAAGATTGGTAAGTTCATCAAAACCACATCATAGCTCATTTCCAACATATAGGTAGAAACTATATTCCTACTCCAAAGCCCGTATTTCCTCCCTGGTCTATAGAGATCCAACCACCATATCCTACTTATAACCCAGCTGAAGCATTTTATAACACATACGGTTATGCATGGAACCCCTACTGGTATCAGTATCAACCCTAGTTTATTTAATTTTATTTATTTTATTTTTGTAATGTTACTACATTTAACACTTATGTTGATATTGTAATAGTTTTTATAATTTTCTAACTTTTATTATTAGATTTTAATAATTTTTGAATGTGAGGTAATATACCAAACTTCAAAAATATGTATATATGTTTGCAGTTTATCTTATGTACACAACAGGGTAAAACAACGCATTTTCAAAGACTGGCATTAAGTTCAGCAAAAGCAACTAATTTTAACGACAAGATGAAAAATAAATGTGATGTAACAACAAGACGGAATGAACAAATGATATGCACCATTTATCATTCAGCAAACAAACGCCAATATGTTTGGAAACTTTGATAAAATTTGATCATTTTTCTACGCTAATCACCCTCAATAATTTAAATTGTTACTGATTTCTTGCAAATGAGGGCATTGCAAGATCTTAAGTGTGGGAAGGGGTTAAATTCTTTCGGATTTTAAAATTTTTACTTTATATACTTGGTTACCATTAAAAATACTAGTAACGTAGTAGTTGTATTAGAATCTAGTGCTCTCTGATAACAAAGAACAGCCCTAGTCTTATATACTGACTACCCAATTCTAGTAAAAATTTTTAAAATTTTCAATTAAATGAATTCAAAATCATGTTTATACATATTTATGAACGATAAAACTAGGTGTTAACACCGAAATTATTGTTACCTCGGAAAGGACGTAAATTGAGAAACAAACCAAAATGTTAGAATCCATTTAAAATGAAATAGAGGACAATAAAAAGGCAAATAAAAGAAAATAAAAGGCAAGTGTGGGAAAATTTACCAAGTTATTCAAAATATATATCACATATTTTTGTACAAATAATTGAAAATAATTTTGTTTTGGACGATAATTAACTGTTTTACCCGATGAAAGAAAAGAAGAGATGGATCTACACGATGAATCAATTCCATCATTAAAAGGAAGTAAAGTCTTCCGAAAGAGAAACGTGCTTCTTAATTTAGGTCATGAAGTTGTCGTCCAGACCAGCTGTAGGTTGACGAAAAACCTAGAAAAATCATCTCTAAAATCAGCAGGAAATCCAAGGACCTCAACATAAAATAGGGTCGCCAAGTGGTCAGACTTATCCTAACCATGAGAGGATCTGTCTTGTAAAATGGGGAGGACGTCGTGCAAATTAGCTGGATAAGACTAATGAATCAGATCCCCAGAAAGGATAATCTCCTTAAAGATCAAAAATCAGCTTTTAAGACTGATATTACTCAATCCTAGAGATTGACCTTAAAGATTGAGAATTACAAACTCATGGAATTCGATGATATCTAAACTCGAGCTTGAACGAGAAAATATTTTGATCAAAATTACAAACCGATTTGTTTTCTGAAAACCTATTTTCAATGCGTTCATTACCATTGAACGTAAAATCCTAGGAATTCACCTGGAATTCATTAGGTCACCTGAACCAAATCGGGTGTCAACCGTAAGAATGGTGGTTGCATAGCATGGTCAAAGACAGGACCTTGTACCAGACCAACAAATTATAAGGGTGAGCTTTACTATTGCTCCTACCAAGGATAGTAATTGCATCCGATAAGTTATAGACCATAATTAAAAGCATGTCACAGGACATTGCCTTAACAGTTGCTTGTTCAACGCTTTCCTTTACAACCGGACGGTAGTTTATCGAAAGGTAATATACGGAGGAAGTATACTGGACGTGTTGCTTTCCTAATACAAGGTTAGCAAGTGGGTGACACAAAACCATAAGTTTTGAGCTAAAATTTTCAAATCTGAAACCCACCAAACCCACAAAAACATTTTGCATACACTGGTGAAGGGTTATTCCAGAAAACTTATCTAGGGTAAAAACTAGATTTAATTATCAAAAGATCAAATGTTTTCATAAAGATCCAATTTCCTTAATGGATCTAAATTTTTATAGTCATGTGGGACTGTAAACCACATCGTTACTACCATTGTTTATACCGCCGTATAGAAATCACTGATGTACAAAGTGTGAAGAATAAAGAAGTGATTCTAGTATTTTAAGACTATATTGCTTGAGGACAAGCAACGCTCAAGTGTGGGAATATTTGATAATGCTAAAAACGAACATATATTTCATAGCATTATTCCTCAAGAAAGACAAGATTTTAGTTGCAATTGTTCTATTTACAAATGATATTCATTTAAATAATAAAAGGTGAAGACAAAAGACAGATTTGACGAATTGAAGAAGCAAACGACCAAAAAGCTCAAAAGTACAAAATACAATCAAAGAGATTCCAATTATTGATAAGAAACGTCTCAGAATTACAAGAGTACAAGATTCAAAACGCAAAGTACAAGATATTAAATTATACGCAAGGACGTTCAAAAATCCGGAACCGGGACCAGAGTCAACTCTCAACGCTCGACGCAACGGACTAAAAATTACAAGTTAACTATGTATATAAATATAATATAATATATAATTAATTATATAAATTACATATATATTATATTTATATAATAAAACCGTCGGCAGACTAGGATCCAAACTTGTGTGAGCTGGATTTACGAACTCCACGACTTGCGGAATTTGTAGTACAAAAATACCGCGAGTCGCGGAGATGTCCTGGACAAAAATGCCTATAAAAGCTCGCGCATTCTGAACGTTTTATATATCCATCCTTTAATCTCTCTATCTAAACGTATATATATATATATATATATATATATATATATATATATATATATATATATATATATATATATATATATATATATATATATATATATGTATATATATATTTATATTTATATTTTAATTTTAATTTTAATTTTAATTTCTAATAATAAGGGTATGTTAGCGAATGTTGTAAGGGTGTAAGTCGAAATTCTGTCCGTGTAACGGTACGCTATTTTTAATCATTGTAAGTTATGTTCAACCTTTTTACATTTATGTCTCGTAGCTAAGTTATTATTATGTTTATTTAATACCGAAGTAATCATGATGTTGGGCTAATTACTAAAATTGGGTAATTGGGCTTTGTACCATAATTGAGGTTTGGACAAAAGAACGACACTTGTGAAATTAGACTGTGGGCTATTAATGGGCTTTATATTTGTTTAACTAAATGATAGTTTGTTAATTTTAATATAAAGATTTACAATTGGACGTACCTATAAATAACCATATACACTCGATCGAACACGATGGGCGGGGAATTTATATGTACGAATAATCGTTCATTTAACCAGACACGGGAATGGATTAATAGTCACTAGAATTATTAAAACAGGGGTGAAATTATGTATAAGGACACTTGGCATAATTGATAACAAAGTATTAAAACCTTGGGTTACACTCAGTCGATATCCGGGTGTAATTATTAAACAAAGTATTAAAACCTTGTTACAGTTTAAGTCCCCAATTAGTTGGAATATTTAACTTCGGGTATAAGGATAATCTGACGAGGATACTCGCACTTTATATTTATGACTGATGGACTGTTATGGACAAAAACCAGACGGACATATTAAATAATCCAGGACAAAGGACAATTAAACCATGGGCATAAAACTAAAATCAATACGTCAAACATCATGATTACGGAAGTTTAAATAAGCATAATTCTTTTATTTCATATTTAATTTCCTTTATTTTATATTTAATTGCACTTCTAATTATCGCACTTTTATTTATTGTTATTTAATTGCACTTTTAATTATCGTACTTTTTAATTATCGCAATTTTATTTTATCGCACTTTTATTTATCGCAATTTCATTATCGTTATTTACTTTACGCTTTAAATTAAGTCTTGTATTTATTTTTAATATTTTACATTAGGTTTTAACTGAGACTAAAGTTTTAAAAATCGACAAACCGGTCATTAAACGGTAAAAACACCCTTTATAATAATAATATTACTTATTTATATATTTGTATTTTTATAAATTAAAACTAATATAGCGTTAAGCTTTGTTTAAAGATTTTCCCTGTGGAACGAACCGGACTTACTAAAAACTACACTACTGTACGATTAGGTACACTGCCTATAAGTGTTGTAGCAAGGTTTAAGTATATCCATTCTATAAATAAATAAATATCTTGTGTAAAATTGTATCGTATTTAATAGTTTTTCCTAGTAAAATATAAGCTATTTCATATACACCTCTGCGCACATCAAGATATTTGGTAGATAATCATGTTTTTGATATTACGGATGATTATGAAGACTTTCATGAGTTTATACAATACGCAATCGCAAATGCCCCTATTGATATTTATATTGCCGAGAGAGTACGAACGCACCAGCTTCAACGAAACCCAGAAACACACGAGCTACAACCAAACCCAGAAACACACCACCCACAACCAAACCCAAAAATACACTGCCCACAACCAAACTAAGATACACACCATCACCAACAAAACCCAGAAACACACCTTCTAGAACCACCTCCAAACGTCTAAATAACAATTTAGAAGAGGATCTACCTGAAATACCACCTCCAAACACAGAAAAGTTTGATTTTTTTAACCATGGTGTTGAGAACATATGTAAAATTAAAAAAAACAGACCACCCGTTTGAATCTGTTGTCGCATCCAGTGATTCTGATGACGCAAAAGACGGAGAAGATGAAGATGAAGATGAAGATGAAGAAGAAAAGCAAGATTTATTCTGGAATATGCCACGTCTTTTGAGTCAGCAAGAGGAAGAGCCTGAATTTACCACACAAATACCAACCACGTATCAGGTATCTGATTTAATTAGTGTTCGTCAGACGTTTTTGAATAAGGATGACTTTTTAAACAATCTGTTTAGAAAATGGCTTGAAGAAAACTTCCAAATCAAGTCGGCAAAGTCAGACAAATCTCGATACACAGCTAAATGTGTGTTTCCAAACTGCGATTGGAGATGTAGTGCTTACAAAATAAGACACACTGAGAACTTTATGGTTAAAAAATTGCATAACGTACACACTTGTTCACGCACACAAATTATGGGAAACAATAAACATGCAAGCAAAAAAGTGTTGGGTAGTCTTATGGATTCATTCAAATCTACAAATTGAGAATATAAACCAAAAGATATACGCGACGATATAGGCAACCGGTTTGGTGTGAGCATATCTTACAATCAACATGGAGGGCCAAATGTCATACATTACAAATGCTTCGTGGCAGTAGTGATGACTCGTTCCGAATGCTTCCAATTTACCTATATAACATCATGATCTACAATCGGGGAAGCGTAACTAATGTGATCGCTAACAAGGAAAATAAATTTCTGATGTGTTACTATTCTCTTGGCATAGTTGTAAGTATTAAAATAATTATTGCTTTTATTTATCATTTTGTAGATGGCAAGGTAAGACACATATATTAGTGTTTCTGTTTAGGCGCATGGTAAAACTTGCGCCCTTGCGTATGCGTTGCAACCATACGCAAGTTTTGCCTTGTGCCCTAGCGTAAAGGTTGCAAACATATGCAAGGTACCACTTGCGCCTTTGCGTAAAGGTTGCGACCATTCGCAAGGTACCCCATGCGTCTTCTAAACCATGCGCAAGGGCGTAAGGGAACTTGTGTATAGTGTGCAACCATATGCAAGAACACCTTTGCGTCCTTGCATCTTTAATTTTTTTATTCATTTTGTAAATCTACCATACAGGTTCGATCATTTGTTCAATGTTGTTGTCCGATAATCATTGTCGATGTTGCGCATTTGAAGTTAGGGTATTTGGGGACTAATTTAGTCGCTGTCGCAATGGATGATAATAATAGAATTTTGCCATTGGCATATGGAATTGGTGAAGGCGAGACAAACGAGGTTTGGTCATGATTTTTTGGAAACCTAAGAGATCATTTAATGATTTGTGGTATGGGTGATCGTATGTCGGAGCTTACTTTTATATCTGATCGTGCCCCCTCAATAGCACATGGTATTTCAAATGTCTTTCCCGAAGCGTTTCATGCTTTTTGCGCACGTCATTTGTTCATGAATGTCAAGGGAAAATCCATCAAATTAAAGTATTTCGAATGACACTATTGGAAAATGGTTAAGGCTTACCGTGTGTCAGATTTTCAGGATCATCTTAGTGTATTTCAAAGAAGATTGAAAGTGACTTACAAATATCTACAAGACGTTGGTTTCCAGAAATTTTGCAGAAATAGAGCTGAACATGTTAGGTTTTCATATCTTACTAGCAACAGTGTAGAGTCTATCAACGCACTAAGTAAACATGCTCGAAAACTACCTATTTGCATGTTATTGGAATTTTTCCGTGGTTCAGTACAAGATTGGTATTTCAAACATCGCAACACATCAGTTAGTCTTACTTCCATGGTTACTCCATATGCTGAACGTAAGCTAGCCAAAAGGACGAAAAAATCTAGAAGGTCTCAAGCAATCCCATCGACAAACAATCTAATAGAAGTTCGTGATGGACGAAAAAAATGGGATGGTTAATCTAGAAGATAGAGTGTGTTCATGTGGCCAGTGGCAATTATCGGGCATACCATGCGGACATGTTATTGCAGCAGCACGACGCTTCGAAGTAGAGGATGTTACTTGTTATGTATCACGTTGGTTAATGACCGAAACTTATATAAATACGTATGTGGAACATATCCTATCTTTACCCCATTGGTCATAATGGTCAGATCCGGGGCCCGACGTTTTACAAATTGTAAACCCCCCCAATCCAGTGAAAAGAAAACCTAGACGCCCGAAAAGTACAAATCGTTAACCTTCACAAGGTGAAGAAACTTCCAAAACAGTAAGAACATGTACTCGTTGCAAAGAACCAGGTCATGGTAGGAATACGTGCAGCACACCTTTTGACCGAACAAGTAAATCTACTTCAAAAAGGGTAGTTAAACAATCGGCCTCAAAATCGAAGGGTAAAGATAAAGTCGAAGAGTAAAGCTTATCAGTCTCAGTTTTATTCAACGTGCAATTTAGGGGGCGATTAGGATTATTAATGATTTTATGTGTGATTTTGTAAACTCATTTAGGGTTATTTAATGTATTTAATGTGTATTTTATCTGCAATCGCAATTTAGGATTATTTAATGTATTTAATGTATTTTATATGATTTTATGTGTATTTTATATTGCCAAAAACCAATAATAAGGAAGTCGCGCAAGGGCGCAAGAAGCATATTGCGCCTTCTAAATCATCAAACGCATGGAAGCAAAACAGTCCTTGCGTCTCGGCAAAGGAAGGCACAAAGGCGCAAGTAGGCCTTTGCGCCTATAAAATCGGACACAAGCACGCAAACATTAACTTGCGCCTAAAAAAAATAATACTTGCGCCCACAAATAACACGCAAGGATGCAAACAATAACTTGCGCCGCCAAAAAACAATACGCAAGGCGCAAGGACATTCTTGCGCTTGTCCAGTTTGTCTAGCCTACTTATACAGACAATATGTAATAGACCAAATATACAGTTTTAGATACAAAAGGTATTTATCAACAACCTATTTACTTGTGGGTTATTTAGTTGATGGTGGCGGATCAAATGTATCAAACCGTGCCCGTAAGAACGTTCTCACCATTCTCAATACGTAATCTTGTGCAGCCTTTTTTGCATCTCCAATGTTTGGGTTTTCATCCCAACCAAAAGCAACTCGCTCCATGTGGATGCACACCCAAACACCGCAATCCCCATTAATACCACACTGAATTGGCGAGACCGGTGCATTCTCGATCATAAACTCTACACTCTCCTTGTTCTCGTAGTAATCACCAATCTCGCAGTCTTGTACTTTGTTGTAATAGTCAATTGCCTTCAAGTAGATAGGCAAGTGAACTCCCAGATTTGTGTAGGCGGCTTGAATTTGTGTGTCCGCAATACCCGGTAAACTATCAAATATTATAATCTTTTGATCCTCCAAACTCAACACAAACAGCACAAAGTGTTGAGGTTCCTCAATGTGTACAGGGATCAATATCTGCAACATTTACAATCAAATACTTAGCAAAATCAAAGGCACTAGATACGCAAGGACGCAAGGTAACCATGCGTCTGTTCTGCCCAAGAGGCGCAAGGACGCAAGATGACCTTGGTTCCAGTTAACCAAAAAGACGCAAGGACGCAATGAGCCATACGCAAGCGTGCAAGTAGTATCTTGCGCTTTGTGCCATACGGATGCACACATACGCAAGGATGAAAGAAAAACCTTGCGTCTTAATGCAAACCATACGCAAGGGTGCAAGTTAAACCTTGTGCCTGGTGCCAGAATCCTTTTAACATACGTAAGGGTGCAAGACAAACCTTTCGCATGGTTAAAACCTACGCGCATGGGCGCAAGGTTACCTTGCGCCCAAACAAAAACAAGAAAACTCATCTCAAGCAAACTCATCTAGAAACAAGCAAACTCATCTGGAGAGTGACTAACCTTGTCACATTCTGCCCAAGATGGATAGAGCTCCTGACTACCATCCCCAAGTCCAATAAGATACGTGTAATTCGGAGGGTTTTGTCGTGTGATCCTTACTTCTGAGTCCAAATTGTCATTATCTTGTGCTTCTTTGGCCTTCTGGGTTTGAGTGGAATCGTAGAAAGATTGAAAGTTTGCAAGCTGATTTAGGAAACCCAATGGCATGATTGTCCACCGAGAACTACAAAAATACGAGTCCCCTATCGGGTAATCAGGACTCAAAGCCATCTGGATAGCTCTGGGGAGTACCCTCTGTCGATATCTCAGCAAGAATGTCGCCCATCCATCAATATGCTATAATGTTTGATTAAATAAATACACAATGTTACAAAATTTTCAATTAATTAATTTTTAATTATTAAAATACAAAGGAAGTTACTTACTAAGTTCTCCAAATAACCAGAATATCCATCTCCAAGTAACAGGATCCAAAACTCGGCGTTGATGTAAATAAACAGTTCATTCTGAAAAATGAACATGTGTAGTGACCCGAACTTTTCCATGTTTATATATATTAATTGAGATTGATATTTACATGATTAAATGTTTCCAACATGTTAAGCAATCAAACTTGTTAAGACTTGATTAATTGAAATATGTTTCATATAGACAATTGACCACCCAAGTTGACCGGCGATTCACGAATGTTAAAACTTGTAAAAATGACATGACGATATATATATGGATATACATATGGTTAACATGAGATTATGATAAGTAAGTATCTCCATAAGTATATTAACAATGAGTTATATACATATAAACAAGACTACTAACTTAAGGATTTCGAAACGAGACATATATGTAACGATTATCGTTGTAACGACATTTAAATGTATATATATCATATTAAGATATATTAATATATCATAATATCATGATAATATAATAATTTAACATCTCATTAGATATAATAAACAATGGGTTAACAACATTAATTGAGATCGTTAACTTAAAGGTTTCAAAACAACACTTACATGTAACGACTAACGATGACTTAACGACTCAGTTAAACTGTATATACATGTAGTGTATTTAGATGTATTAAAATACTTATGGAAGACTTCAAGACATATATCAAAACACTCATACTTAACGAAAATGGTTACAGTTACTTTTCCATTCTTTTCTTTCATCAAGAATTCTAGTCGTATTCTTACCCGTATTATACACAGCTTCAAAACGTACTTACTATGAGTATATACCAATAGGAACTAGCATGGGATTCCACTCTTGATTATGTCATGTATGACTAATCAATTTTAACTTCTATCATGAGCTAGTCAACTAACTAGAACTCCTTTTAACCCCACTCACCACTCACCAATTACCACTCATCATGCACTCCATTTCACTTCCAATTCTCTTTCTAATTCTCTCTCAACACACACACACTATTATGAACGTATTTTTCCAGTAGTTAATCATCATCTTCATCAAAAATCACTTCAAGAATCAAGCTATAATCATCATAGGAAGAACACTTCAAGAACACTTCAAAAATCCCTTCAAGTTTACTAATTTACTTCCAAGCTTTCTAATCCATTTCAAGTAATCATCTAAGATCAAGAAACCTTTGTTATATACAGTAGGTTATCTTTCTTATTCAAGGTAATATTCATATTCAAACTTTGATTCAATTTCTATAACTATAAACTATCTTAATTCGAGTAAAAATCTTACTTGAATTTGTTTTTGTGTCATGATCCTACTTCAAGAACTTTCAAGCCATCCAAGATCCTTTGAAGCTAGATCATTTCTTGTCACTTCCAGTAGGTTTACCTACTAAACTTGAGGTAGTAATGATGTTCATAACATCATTCGATTCATATATATAAAACTATCTTATTCGAAGGTTTAAACTCGTAATCACTAGAACATAGTTTAGTTAATTCTAAACTTGTTCGCAAACAAAAGTTAATCCTTCTAACTTGACTTTTAAAATTAACTACACACATGTTCTATATCTATATGATATTCTAACTTAATGATTTAAAACCTGAAAACACGAAAAACACCGTAAAACCGGATTTACGCCGTCGTAGTAACACCACGGGCTGTTTTGGGTTAGTTAATTAAAAACTATGATAAACTTTGATTTAAAAGTTGTTATTCTGGGAAAATTATTTTTATTATGAACATGAAACTATATCCAAAAATTATGGTTAAACTCAAAGTGGAAGTATGTTTTCTAAAATGGTCATCTAGACGTCGTTCTTTCGACTGAAATGACTACCTTTATAAAAACGACTTGTAACTTATTTTTCTGACAATAAACCTATACTTTTTCTGTTTAGATTCATAAAATATAGTTCAATATGAAACCATAGCAATTTGATTCACTCAAAACGGATTTAAAATGAAGAAGTTATGGGTAAAACAAGATTGGATAATTTTTCTCATTTTAGCTACGTGAAAATTGGTAACAAATCTATTCCAACCATAACTTAATCAACTTGTATTGTATATTATGTAATCTTGAGATACCATAGACACGTATACAATGTTTCGACCTATCATGTCGACACATCTATATATATTTCAAAACAACCATAGACACTCTATATGTGAATGTTGGAGTTAGCTATGCAGGGTTGAGGTTGATTCCAAAATATATATAGTTTGAGTTGTGATCAATACTGAGATACGTATACACTGGGTCGTGGATTGATTCAAGATAATATTTATCGATTTATTTCGGTACATCTAACTGTGGACAACTAGTTGTAGGTTACTAACGAGGACAGCTGACTTAATAAACTTAAAACATCAAAATATATTAAAAGCGTTGTAAATATATTTTGAACATACTTTGATATATATGTATATATTGTTATAGGTTCGTGAATCAACCAGTGGCCAAGTCTTACTTCCCGACGAAGTAAAAATCTGTGAAAATGAGTTATAGTCCCACTTTTAAAATCTAATATTTTTGGGATGAGAATACATGCAGGTTTTATAAATAATTTACAAAATAGACACAAGTACGTGAAACTACATTCTATGGTTGAATTATCGAAATCGAATATGCCCCTTTTTATTAAGTCTGGTAATCTAAGAATTAGGGAACAGACACCCTAATTGACGCGAATCCTAAAGATAGATCTATTGGGCTTAACAAACCCCATCCAAAGTACCGGATGCTTTAGTACTTCGAAATTTATATCATATCCGAAGGGTGTCCCGGAATGATGGGGATATTCTTATATATGCATCTTGTTAATGTCGGTTACCAGGTGTTCACCATATGAATGATTTTTATCTCTATGTATGGGATGTGTATTGAAATATGAAATCTTGTGGTCTATTGTTACGATTTGATATATATAGGTTAAACCTATAACTCACCAACATTTTTGTTGACGTTTAAAGCATGTTTATTCTCAGGTGAATACTAAGAGCTTCCGCTGTTGCATACTAAAATAAGGACAAGATTTGGAGTCCATGTTTGTATGATATTGTGTAAAAACTGCATTCAAGAAACTGATTTCGATGTAACATATTTATATTGTAAACCATTATGTAATGGTCGTGTGTAAACAGGATATTTTAGATTATCATTATTTGATAATCTACGTAAAGCTTTTTAAACCTTTATTTATGAAATAAAGGTTATGGTTTGTTTTAAAAATGAATGCAGTCTTTGAAAAATATCTCATATAGAGGTCAAAACCTCGCAACGAAATCAATTAATATGGAACGTTTTTAATCAATAAGAACGGGACCTTTCAGTTGGTATCTGAGCGTTGGTCTTAGAGAACCAGAAAATTTGCATTAGTATGTCTTATCGAGTTTGTTAGGATGCATTAGTGAGTCTGGACTTCGACCGTGTTTTCTTTAAAAATGATTGCTTAACATTTTTGTTGGAAACTATATATTTTTAACATATGAATATTATGTGATATATTAATCTCTTAACGTGTTTGATATTATGTGATAGATGTCTACCTCTAGAACAAGTCCCATTGACTCACCTAATAATAATGAAGAGTCAAATGTAAATTAGAATGATTCGTGGACTGATTCACAAGTTTCCGAAGAGGAACCGGAAGAAGAGTCGGAACCGGAAGAAGAATCGGAACCGGAAGAAGAATCGGAACCGGAAGAAGAAATAGAACCGGTGGGGGAAATAATAAAATGGTTAAGTAAAAGAGAATCCTCAACCAACCGACCAAGGTTAATTATGGTCAATGGTGTTTCCGCCAAGGAAGCAAAATATTGGGAGGATTACCAATTCTCCGATGAATCGGATTCCGACGAGAATTCCGATGATGTTATAGAAATTACCCCAACTGAATTTAAAAAGGCAAAAGAAAATAATAAGGGAAAGGGCATAAAAATAGAGAAATCTAATTCCAACCCCGATGAACTTTATATTTATCGTCAACCCCCGAAGTCCTTAAGTTGTAACAATGACCCGGGAACCTCTAAACCACCAGGTTTTTCTAAACAAATGTGGACAACGACGGCTCGTATTAGGGGAACATCATATATCCCTAGAAACTTGGCAAAACGAACCAAAACCGAACAAGAAGAAACTAGCGAGTCGGAATAAGATAGTTGTATTCGTGTGGTGTAATATATGTAATATAGTGTGCTTATGCTTTATGATATATGTAAAAATTTCTTGTATTAATAAGTATTTTTTTTATGAATCTAACTCTTGTCTATTTTACAGTATAAAAACACAAAATGGATAGACAACCCAATATTTTAAGAGACCTACCCGGAGACATGATTGATGAAATCTTATCTAGAGTCGGTCAGAATTCCTCGGCACAACTATTTAAGGCGAGATCAGTTTGTAAGACATTCAAAGAACGTTCCAAGAATGCCTTGGTTTATAAAAGGCTTTCGTTCGAAAGATGGGGGATATCACATTGGGAAATCCATAAGTTACGATGTGTTTACTTTGATGCATATATTGCGGGGAACCCAAATGCTATTTTACGCAACGGGTTAAGAAATTATTTTGACTCAGTATATCCGAATATAGGACTTCGTGATTTAGAAAAAGCGGCTAACATGCAACATAAAGAAGCATGTTATGCTTACGGGTTAGTAATGTTCGCTTCTCACCAAAGTGAGAACAAGAACATCGGGCTACAACTATTAAACAAAACATTCCCACAAGTGACGGAGTCGGTAATTGGGGTAAGAAATGAGGTTTTTAGGTTATTACGGGACTGTTGGTCATTACGTAACCCTCGTGCCTTTGACGACGTTACAACACGCTGTCTTATCAACGACCATAACGGTTATGTTCCACAAGACCAAGGATGGGAATTAGTCCTAGTAAAACCAGAATGCATGACTTGTTTCTGGACGTATGAATTACGTGTCTTTATTGCCTTTGCTGAACGACTTGTGTACTAGCTAGAATTATCTTCACAACTATCTTGTATCAAAGTTATTGTGTGCTATATTTCATGCTTTATGTAAAATAAGCGGTATTGTAAGTTTGTAAAATATTGTATAAAAGTTTGAACGCGAAATATTATTACAATCAGTTTTTCATATAGAATTGTAGTAGTTGAATTGTATATTAGCTACTAAGTATGAACTTAACCGGTAGGTACTACCCGAATTTAAACTTATAAAACGCTAATATGAAGAAAAAGCTTTTATAAATGAGTTCATATTATGCTACGAAATACTATTAACTACTCTTAATATTCTGTATGATTAACTTGTTCCATTTGACTATTTTGAAGGAAATGGCACCGACTACTCGACACACCGTGAATATGAATGAAGAGGAATTCCGTACTTTTCTAGCTTCAAACATAGCCGCAGTACAGGCTGCGCTACATACCAACAATAACCTTGGATCTGGCAGTACAGGAAATCGTGTAGGATGCACCTACAAAGAATTCACTGCCTGCAAACCTTTGGAATTTGATGGAACCGAAGGACCGATCGGATTGAAACGGTGGACCGAGAAGGTCGAATCGGTGTTTGCCATAAGTAAGTGTACTGAAGAGGACAAAGTGAAGTACGCTACGCATACCTTCACAGGTTCTGCGTTAACATGGTGGAATACCTATCTAGAGCCAGTGGGACAAGATGATGCGTACGCACTACCGTGGTCAGCATTCAAGCACTTGATGAACGAGAAGTACCGTCCCAGAACCGAGGTCAATAAGCTCAAGACAGAACTTAGAGGGTTACGAACCCAAGGATTTGATATTACCACGTACGAAAGACGATTCACAGAATTGTGCCTATTGTGTCCGGGAGCATTCGAAGATGAGGAAGAGAAGATCGACGCGTTTGTGAAAGGATTACCGGAAAGAATCCAAGAAGATATAAGTTCACACGAGCCCTCCTCCATAAAACAGGCATGTAGAATGGCTCACAAACTAGTGAACCAGATTGAAGAAAGAATTAAAGAACAGACTGCTGAAGAGGCCAATGTGAAGCAAGTCAAAAGAAAGTGGGAGGAAAACGGTGATAAGAATCACCAATACAACAACAACAGCAATTACAACAATAATCGCAACAATTATCCCAACAATCGCAACATCAATCGCAACTACAACAAACGGCCCAACAACAACAACAACAACAACAACAATAACTACAACAATCATCCCAACAACAATAATAACCGCAACAACAACAACAATCAGAAGCAGCTATGCCAAAGGTGTGAAAAGTATCACTCGGGGTTCTGCACCAAATTTTGCAACAAGTGTAAAAGAAATGGTCATAGCGCAGCGAAGTGTGAGGTCTACGGACCAGGGGTTAATAGAACGAAAGGAACAAATGGTGTCGGAACGAGTAATGGTGGAGCAAGTAGTGTCGGAGCAAGTTATGCCAATGTAGTTTGTTATAAATGTGGAAAACCGGGCCACATTATTAGAAATTGCCCAAACCAGGAGAACACGAATGGACAAGGCTGCGGAAGAGTTTTCAATATTAATGCGGCAGAGGCACAGGAAGACCCGGAGCTTGTTACGGGTACGTTTCTTATTGACAATAAATCTGCTTACGTTTTATTTGATTCGGGTGCGGATAGAAGCTATATGAGTAGAGATTTTTGTGCTAAATTAAGTTGTCCATTGACGCCTTTGGATAGTAAATTTTTACTCGAATTAGCAAATGGTAAATTAATTTCAGCAGATAATATATGTCGGAATCGAGAAATTAAACTGGTTAGCGAAACATTTAAGATTGATTTGATACCAGTAGAGTTAGGGAGTTTTGATATGATAATCGGTATGGACTGGTTGAAAGAAGTGAAAGCAGAGATCGTTTGTTACAAAAATGCAATTCGCATTATACGAGAAAAAGGAAAACCCTTAATGGTGTACGGAGAAAAGGGCAACACGAAGCTACATATTATTAGTAATTTGAAGGCACAAAAACTAATAAGAAAAGGTTGCTATGATGTTCTAGCACACGTCGAGAAAGTACAAACTGAAGAAAAGAGCATCAATGATGTTCCCATTGCAAAAGAATTTCCCGATGTATTTCCGAAAGAATTACCGGGATTACCCCCACAGCGATCCGTTGAATTTCAAATAGATCTTGTACCAGGAGCTGCACCAATAGCTCGTGCTCCTTACAGACTCGCATCTAGCCAGATGAAAGAACTGCAAAGCCAATTACAAGAACTTTTAGAGCGTGGTTTCATTCGACCAAGCACATCACCGTGGGGAGCTCCTGTTTTATTTGTCAAGAAGAAAGATGGTACATTCAGGTTGTGTATCGACTACCGAGAGTTGAACAAACTTACCATCAAGAACCGCTACCCACTACCGAGAATCGACGACTTATTTGATCAACTACAAGGCTCGTCTGTTTATTCAAAGATTGACTTACGTTCCGGGTATCATCAAATGCGGGTGAAAGAAGATGATATTCCAAAGACTGCTTTCAGAACACGTTACGGCCATTACGAGTTTATGGTCAAGCCATTTGGTTTAACTAAAGCACCAGCTGTGTTCATGGACCTTATGAACCGAGTGTGTGGACCATACCTTGACAAGTTTGTCATTGTTTTCATTGATGACATACTTATTTACTCAAAGAATGACCAAGAACACGGTGAACATTTGAGAAAGGTGTTAGAAGTATTGAGGAAGAAAAAATTGTATGCTAAATTTTCAAAGTGTGCATTTTGGTTGGAAGAAGTTCAATTCCTCGGTCACATAGTGAACAAAAAAGGTATTAAGGTGGATCCGGCAAAGATAGAAACTGTTGAAAAGTGAGAAACCCCGAAAACTCCGAAACACATACGCCAGTTTTTAGGACTAGCTGGTTACTACAGAAGGTTCATCCAAGACTTTTCCATAATAGCAAAACCCTTGACTGCATTAACGCATAAAGGGAAGAAATTTGAATGGAAGGATGAACAAGAGAAAGCATTTCAGTTATTGAAGAAAAAGCTAACTACGGCACCTATATTGTCATTGCCTGAAGGGAATGATGATTTTGTGATTTATTGTGACGCATCAAAGCAAGGTCTCGGTTTTGTATTAATGCAACAAACGAAGGTGATTGCTTATGCGTCTAGACAATTGAAGATTCACGAGAAAAATTATACGACGCATGATTTGGAATTAGGCGCGGTTGTTTTTGCATTAAAGACTTGGAGGAACTACTTATATGGGGTCAAAAGTATTATATATACCGACCACAAAAGTCTTCAACACATATTTAATCAGAAACAACTGAATATGAGGCAGCGTAGGTGGATTGAATTGTTGAATGATTACGACTTTAAGATTCGTTACCACCCGGGGAAGGCAAATGTGGTAGCTGACACCTTGAGCAGGAAGGACAGAGAACCCATTCGAGTAAAATCTATGAATATAATGATTCACAATAACCTTACTACTCAAATAAAGGAGGCGCAACAAGGAGTTTTAAAAGAGGGAAATTTAAAGGATGAAATACCCAAAGGATCGGAGCAGCATCTTAATATTCGGGAAGACGGAACCCGGTATAGGGCTGAAAGGATTTGGGTACCAAAATTTGGAGATATGAGAAAAATGGTACTTAGAGAAGCTCATAAAACCAGATACTCAATAAATCCTGGAACGGGGAAGATGTACAAGGATCTCATGAAACATTTTTGGTGGCCGGGTATGAAAGCCGATGTTGCTAAATACGTAGGAGAATGTTTGACGTGTTCTAAGGTCAAAGCTGAGCATCAGAAACCATCAGGTCTACTTCAACAACCCGAAATCCCAGAATGGAAATGGGAAAACATTACCATGGATTTCATCACTAAATTGCCAAGGACTGCAAGTGGTTTTGATACTATTTGGGTAATAGTTGATCGTCTCACCAAATCAGCACACTTCCTGCCAATAAGAGAAGATGACAAGATGGAGAAGTTAGCACGACTGTATTTGAAGGAAGTCGTCTCCAGACGTGGAATACCAATCTCTATTATCTCTGATAGGGATGGCAGATTTATTTCAAGATTCTGGCAGACATTACAGCAAGCATTAGGAACTCGTCTAGACATGAGTACTGCCTATCATCCACAAACTGATGGGCAGAGCGAAAGGACGATACAAATGCTTGAAGACATGCTACGAGCATGTGTTATTGATTTCGGAAACAGTTGGGATCGACATCTACCGTTAGCAGAATTTTCCTACAACAACAGCTACCATTCAAGCATTGAGATGGCGCCGTTTGAAGCACTTTATGGTAGAAAGTGCAGGTCTCCGATTTGTTGGAGTGAAGTGGGGGATAGACAGATTACGGGTCTGGAGATTATACAAGAAACTACCGAGAAGATCATCCAAATTCAACAACGGTTGAAAACCGCCCAAAGTCGACAAAAGAGCTACGCTGACATTAAAAGAAAAGATATAGAATTTGAAATTGGAGAGATGGTCATGCTTAAAGTTGCACCTTGGAAAGGCGTTGTTCGATTTCGTAAACGAGGGAAATTAAATCCAAGGTATATTGGACCATTCAAGATTATTGATCGTGTCGGACCAGTAGCTTACCGACTTGAGTTACCTCAACAACTCGCGGCTGTACATAACACTTTCCACGTCTTGAATTTGAAGAAATGTTTTGCTAAAGAAGATCTCACTATTCCGTTAGATGAAATCCAAATCAACGAAAAACTCCAATTCATCGAAGAACCTGTCGAAATAATGGATCGTGAGGTTAAAAGACTTAAGCAAAACAAGATACCAATTGTTAAGGTTCGATGGAATGCTCGTAGAGGACCCGAGTTCACCTGGGAGCGTGAAGATCAGATGAAGAAGAAATACCCGCATCTATTTCCAGAAGATTCATCAACACCTTCAACAGCTTAAAATTTCGGGACGAAATTTATTTAACGGGTAGGTACTGTAGTGACCCGAACTTTTCCATGTTTATATATATTAATTGAGATTGATATTTACATGATTAAATGTTTCCAACATGTTAAGCAATCAAACTTGTTAAGACTTGATTAATTGAAATATGTTTCATATAGACAATTGACCACCCAAGTTGACCGGCGATTCACGAACGTTAAAACTTGTAAAAATGACATGACGATATATATATGGAGATACATATGGTTAACATGAGATTATGATAAGTAAGTATCTCCATAAGTATATTAACAATGAGTTATATACATATAAACAAGACTACTAACTTAAGGATTTCGAAACGAGACATATATGTAACGATTATCGTTGTAACGACATTTAAATGTATATATATCATATTAAGATATATTAATATATCATAATATCATGATAATATAATAATTTAACATCTCATTAGATATAATAAACAATGGGTTAACAACATTAATTGAGATCGTTAACTTAAAGGTTTCAAAACAACACTTACATGTAACGACTAACGATGACTTAACGACTCAGTTAAACTGTATATACATGTAGTGTATTTAGATGTATTAAAATACGTTTGGAAGACTTCAAGACATATATCAAAACACTCATACTTAACGAAAATGGTTACAGTTACTTTTTCATTCTTTTCTTTCATCAAGAATTCTAGTCGTATTCTTACCCGTATTATACACAGCTTCAAAACGTACTTACTATGAGTATATACCAATAGGAACTAGCATGGGATTCCACTCTTGATTATGTCATGTATGACTAATCAATTTTAACTTCTACCATAAGCTAGTCAACTAACTAGAACTCCTTTTAACCCCACTCACCACTCACCAATTACCACTCATCATTCACTCCATTTCACTTCCAATTCTCTTTCTAATTCTCTCTCAACACACACACACACACTATTATGAACGTATTTTTCCAGTAGTTAATCATCATCTTCATCAAAAATCACTTCAAGAATCAAGCTATAATCATCATAGGAAGAACACTTCAAGAACACTTCAAAAATCCCTTCAAGTTTACTAATTTACTTCCAAGCTTTCTAATCCATTCCAAGTAATCATCTAAGATCAAGAAACCTTTGTTATATACAGTAGGTTATCTTTCTTATTCAAGGTAATATTCATATTCAAACTTTGATTCAATTTCTATAACTATAAACTATCTTAATTCGAGTAAAAATCTTACTTGAACTTGTTTTTGTGTCATGATCCTACTTCAAGAACTTTCAAGCCATCCAAGATCCTTTGAAGCTAGATCATTTCTTGTCACTTCCAATAGGTTTACCTACTAAACTTGAGGTAGTAATGATGTTCATAACATCATTCGATTCATATATATAAAACTATCTTATTCGAAGGTTTAAACTCGTAATCACTAGAACATAGTTTAGTTAATTCTAAACTTGTTAGCAAACAAAAGTTAATCCTTCTAACTTGACTTTTAAAATTAACTACACACATGTTCTATATCTATATGATATGCTAACTTAATGATTTAAAACCTGGAAACACGAAAAACACCGTAAAACCGGATTTACGCCGTCGTAGTAACACCACGGGCTGTTTTGGGTTAGTTAATTAAAAACTATGATAAACTTTGATTTAAAAGTTGTTATTCTGGGAAAATTATTTTTATTATGAACATGAAACTATATCCAAAAATTATGGTTAAACTCAAAGTGGAAGTATGTTTTCTAAAATGGTCATCTAGACGTCGTTCTTTCGACTGAAATGACTACCTTTATAAAAACGACTTGTAACTTATTTTTCTGACTATAAACCTATACTTTTTATGTTTAGATTCAAAAAATATAGTTCAATATGAAACCATAGCAATTTGATTCACTCAAAACGGATTTAAAATGAAGAAGTTATGGGTAAAACAAGATTGGATAATTTTTCTCATTTTAGCTACGTGAAAATTGGTAACAAATCTATTCCAACTATAACTTAATCAACTTGTATTGTATATTATGTAATCTTGAGATACCATAGACACGTATACAATGTTTCGACCTATCATGTCGACACATCTATATATATTTCGGAACAACCATAGACACTCTATATGTGAATGTTGGAGTTAGCTATACAGGGTTGAGGTTGATTCCAAAATATATATAGTTTGAGTTGTGATCAATACTGAGATACGTATACACTAGGTCGTGGATTGATTCAAGATAATATTTATCGATTTATTTCTGTACATCTAACTGTGGACAACTAGTTGTAGGTTACTAACGAGTACAGCTGACTTAATAAACTTAAAACATCAAAATATATTAAAAGCGTTGTAAATATATTTTGAACATACTTTGATATATATGTATATATTGTTATAGGTTCGTGAATCAACCAGTGGCCAAGTCTTACTTCCCGACGAAGTAAAAATCTGTGAAAATGAGTTATAGTCCCACTTTTAAAATCTAATATTTTTGGGATGAGAATACATGCAGGTTTTATAAATAATTTACAAAATAGACACAAGTACGTGAAACTACATTCTGTGGTTGAATTATCGAAATCGAATATGCCCCTTTTTATTAAGTCTGGTAATCTAAGAATTAGGGAACAGACACCCTAATTGACGTGAATCCTAAAGATAGATCTATTGGGCTTAACAAACCCCATCCAAAGTACCGGATGCTTTAGTACTTCGAAATTTATATCATATCTGAAGGGTGTCCCGGAATGATGGGGATATTCTTATATATGCATCTTGTTAATGTTGGTTACCAGGTGTTCACCATATGAATGATTTTTATCTCTATGTATGGGATGTGTATTGAAATATGAAATCTTGTGGTCTATTGTTACGATTTGATATATATAGGTTAAACCTATAACTCACCAACATTTTTGTTGACGTTTAAAGCATGTTTATTCTCAGGTGAATACTAAGAGCTTCCGCTGTTGCATACTAAAATAAGGACAAGATTTGAAGTCCATGTTTGTATGATATTGTGTAAAAACTGCATTCAAGAAACTGATTTCGATGTAACATATTTATATTGTAAACCATTATGTAATGGTCGTGTGTAAACAGGATATTTTAGATTATCATTATTTGATAATCTACGTAAAGCTTTTTAAACCTTTATTTATGAAATAAAGGTTATGGTTTGTTTTAAAAATGAATGCAGTCTTTGAAAAATGTCTCATATAGAGGTCAAAACCTCGCAACGAAATCAATTAATA
Source organism: Rutidosis leptorrhynchoides (assembly GCF_046630445.1). NCBI lineage: Eukaryota > Viridiplantae > Streptophyta > Magnoliopsida > Asterales > Asteraceae > Rutidosis > Rutidosis leptorrhynchoides. The sequence continues at coordinate 159,787,894 of NC_092343.1, read as the reverse complement.
TGGAACGTTTTTAATCAATAAGAACGGGACATTTCAACATGCATCGGGATTCTTGCTTATTCTCGACCATAGTCTTCTGATCTCTTGATGGGCCGACATGCTTTCTCCCGTCTCTCCAAGCATTAGGTGGTGGTGGTTGTAGAGTTCCTTGATCATTCACAAGCTTATCAACCATCGCCCATACTTCTTCCTCACTAACCCACTCATTTTGAGACCTTACATGCTTAGCATTAGGTGGTGGTGGTTGTAAAGTTTCCACAGGCACCTCAACTATTTTCTAAGGATCGTTTTGTTCCTCGGTATCTAGATTCAACACTTGACCTTCCTGATGAACTTCATGATCTTTGGTCACCTTTATCCTTTTCAGTTTCTGTTCAACAACATCATCCAACTATGAAAATACAATAAATAAGAAAGTCAGGAAAAATGGTCGCAAGGATGCAAGACAATACTTGCGTCCACTAAACCAGACGCAAGGTCGCAAAATGAAACTTGCGCAAAAATAAATGCGCAAGAACGCAAACAGAACTTTACGCCTACTAACCAACGACACGCAAACTCGCGAGGTTAGCCTTGCGCCCAGCAAAAACAAACTCGCAAGGATGCAAGGAGAACCTTGCGTCCACCTAGGAGATTAAACCGTAAATTTAACCCAACAAAATTCTGGTAATTATCAGTTTATAAATATTTGGGAAATACATTAACCTTCTCAACGGGTTTTCTGTACCCCGGAGTTGTGAATGGGGAGTTTAAGATATTAGTTGGCCGTCTTTCGCGTTTACCACGTCTAGCCCGTGGAGCGGATTTTTCGCTCTCATTGTCAGAAAGAGATCGACCAATAATATCCTCTTGCTCATCATGATGTTCTTCAAGATCGGATAACCGTTTTTCCTGAACTGACAATCGTTTTTCTTGTTCAGACAATTGTTTCCTACACTCGGCCAACTCATTTTTCTTGAGTTTCCAAACGTTTCACCAATGACGAGTACATGCGATGTAAATCGATCTTGTCGGTAGAACGATCAAGCACAGGCTCCTCATTATCCACATCCTCATGCACAGGCTCATTGACAGGCTCATTAACAGGCTCCTCGTCATCATTATTTTTGCCTTGAAAGTACGAGTCACTGTTTATCCACCATTGACATGCACTCTATATCTTAGTGGGTTTTGAAGCCATGAAGAGGTCTTTTATTCTTCGTACAATTTTCCTGTTCCTAAAAAAGATTTGGTCATAAAATACAAAATTTAATAGTCGCAAGGACGCAAGAAGAGCCTTGCGCATCAATAACAACCACGCAAGGTTGCACAATTGACCATGCGCAGTTAAAATCTCAACCGCGCAAGGACGCAAGACATACCTTGCACTTGAATCACCATGACGCAAGGTTGCAGTAGTAACCTTGCGTAGTAAACAACCGAAGGCGCAAGGGCGCAAGGATTAATGTTGCATCTAACTTAGCCGCAATGTCGAATTGTCAATCCTTGCGTCTATAAAGAAAGCCACAAGGTCGCAAGACATACCTTTCTTAGAAAACAACCAGAATGTGCAAGGACACAAGGAAATACCTTGCGTCCGTTAAATCAGGCGCAAGGTCGCAACACCTACGTTGCGCCTGGACAGTCAGCAATTTTGTCACATTTATTTTATTAAAAAGGTATAATTAACGTAAAAACAATAGATATATGAATTTAAACTAACCATAACGTCAAGAATTCGAATGTAATCAGTTATCGAAAAAGCCTCGGCCGAGGTACGTTTCCAAAATACGGCCCTCGATACTCCATCCTTGTCTGTCTTTTCTGCCAAACATTTAATCGTACGACAGTATGCCTCAAGAATCCAAATCTTAAAAGCCCACATAAATCCCGCCATAGTGTACCCCCTATTGACCTCTAACTAGGATTCCCGAGATTGAAACCCCTCGTTAACTGCTGCGTACGTGGGTTCCCAAATATGATTCGCCCATGGGTACTCATTAATTTTTTGTAAATCTTCCACCAACCGAAGGTACTTCTTGCTCACCACATGAAGCCCTTGTTTACCCAAAAATCCCCTCTCGACAATCAAAATAATTGCGAGTCGCACAACGTATTCGTCACTAACAATAACATCACCATGATCATTTGAATAATTTTTGGATATGGTTAATCGTAATGTTAGAATTTGTTGGATGCTTCGGGAAGCAATGTCGTCTAATCGGCGGTAACTGTACATCATAATTACTAGGGATGAATATTGCCATGTTCGTCCGGTGACCAAACATAAAACCCGTAATTAGACAAAACTCCCGTCTACCAAATGTAATTTGGAAATTATGACGAAAACTGAACCATATTTCCTCCTCTTCGGCTGGGTACCTCGCATCTATTCCCGTCGGCCGCTCAGTTTTTCGTTGGAGCATGGCATTTACTAGACCGGGATCATTGCTCGTGTATACTAAATCTTACCACGGACCGAAACATGTTGTTCTAAAATTTGTTTGTTGATTTTCAGCCAAAGCTTTCTTCACCACAGGTATAAGAGTCAGCATATTCTTCATCGTTAGCTTGGCTTCAACATATCCCTGAAAACAAAGAATTTTATGTTAAAAAATACCATCCGCAAAGACGCGAGAACAAATTTACACATCATCGATTAAAACACTGTCTTGCGCCTGTTACATTCACAAGGTGCAAGGATGCAAGCATTAACTTGCGCCATCAACGACCAACAAAGCGCAAGGACGCAAGGTCTACCTTGCGCCCAATATGTTTCACAATCTTTCCCATAAATTCACAGTAAAACTAATTAATGCCGCTTAAAAAAGCATATGTTTGTGAAAATAATCAAGTAGAAACAACCATAACATTAAAACAACACAAAATATTCGATGAGGCTTTTAATCGAGCACTTGGTGTGCGAAACTATTTGAGTGAGAGAGATTGAACGATTTGAGAGGATGAGTGGCACTAACCTGAGATTGACTCTGAGATCTACTCTAATCTTCTACCATCGTCGATTAAAACACGGATCTAAGGCGGTTTGTAAGATATTAGGGTTTCTGCGTTGATGTGATGGTGGTCGTGATGCTGATAGTGGTGATGATGACGAATGATGGTGGTGATGATGATGGTGATGCTCCAAATGTTCGACAATGATGGTGGTTAGTGTAACGGGTCAGGAATCGAACACGCAAGGTGTTAGTGTGTGTGAAATGGTCGTAAGGGAGCAAATGGAGAAAGTGAGAAAAACAACAGATTTTTTTATATAACAGCAAAAACGCAAGGACGCAAGGTCGCAAACTTGCGCCTTGCGTAGGTCTGGTCGCAAGGTTTCTTGTAACTTGCGCGTGCATTCTGGCAATCTTTTTTTTTTTTGGCTCTGAGGCAAAAAAGGGTGAAAAAATGGGCAAAAAAATGATAATCCCAACTGTTGTCTTTTCTTTGGACCATTTCTAACCCTTGGTGGTGATATCACGGGCAGTTGTGCACTTTTTGGCCAAAAAGTACAATCTGACTGTGATTTGGCAATGTTTCTGACATTTTTTTAACCTCAAATATCAATTTTTTTTTCAAATATTGGGTAGAGTGATGTGGTAAAATCTGATTGAAAATTGGGTGGGAAAATATTAATTAATGAAAAAATATAATTAATGAAAAATTGTGATTGGTTGGGAGAAATCAAACGCACCTTCACATTTGTGTCACTTCGGTGCCTGACAGCAGTTGTCAGTTTTTTACACATCATCTAATGGGGGGAAGCTAACGGAGGGTTGGAAAAGGTCTTATAACACTATAGTTACAATAACAAGAATATCCAAACATTACACTATAGATGTGATATGTATATTTTATCCAAACAAATCAATCTGTGAATTGTCTTTTTTCAAAGATGCTTGTTACAGAACTATCGTGTAAGGAACACTTGATCTAGTTTTTGATAAACCGAACCGACTGCTAGCTGCTCGCAAAGTATAGATAAATACCAGTAAGGTTACCGATTTTATAATACCACCCAACGAGTTAAAGAACCAGACTGAATAACTTGAAGATATGACACTCATGACCATGGTGAAGGTGCAAAATTCAGTTAATGATCAACCATAAACTTATTTCTTGCCAATAATTGGGTTTATCAAACAGTATATACATACAGCAAATTAGAATTTTGCAATAACCAGCTTTCCAATTTTACGTATTACAATACTCAAGTGCTACAGCATACAAAACATAAAAAATGAAAACCCATAACATATATGCATACAATCAGAACACAACTAAATTATAAAGTAAATTAAAGTTATTAGTGCATTCTAGTTACGGATCCAAGTAGTGAAGCTCTGCTTTCGAGGAAGCTTGTGGGAACCGTGTAACATCCTTAGAGAAGTTGTACTTTTCCTGAGCATCAGCAGTAGCACGTGGTCGGATTGATATTTTTTCAAGTGTGGGAGAATGTTCAAGTAGAAGCTTTATAAAGAGCAACAAGGGCTTTGATCTTTCTACATCCATTATATTTATAGTTTTCAAGCGGTTCAATGTCTGGTCCAAACAGTCAGAAGCTTCCAGATAAGTTAATGATGGTTTCACATCCAAATGCACGTTTGGAAGATCCTAGAAATACATTAAAAGTGAGACGGACGGTGTATAAAAGGAACCCACATTAAATTACTATATATGCACAAACAACAAAAAAACACAAGAGAAACGTTTAGCACTCTTTACCTCATTGTACTCATCGAGTCGTCTCAAGTTGGGCGAGTTCCGTAGGATACATAAAACACCTTGAAGTTGATACAAATCACCAAATTTGAAGTCTATTAAGTAGAGACACTTTAAACTATTAGCTGGGTGTGGAAGCCACTTGGGAATATTTTCCGCAATTGAAAACTGTGAGGGTGAAGGTAAGATTTTAAGTTAACAAAGAAGATATGGCTGGAAGATGATACGAAATAATATATGAGAACTAACTATACACAAGAGTTGAATGGTAAGTTCACTTGCTCAAACACAAAATGATGAAGAGCAAAATTTAAATATTAGAATTTAAAATTCAAATGGTACCTGGAGAAAATACCCGTCGATAACTAAACCCACAAGACATGGCATATTACTTAACAAGCTAGCCAAATAAAGTCTTTCAACTCCCTGAATAGTTTTTTTGAAAAGTATAACAACCACACTAAGGCATTAAATATGCAACAACTGAAGCAAAGTTGCAGCAGGGCAAGTCCTGAGCACTAACTGAAACAACTTTATAGACTTGATCTTGAAATTATAAACATTGGTGCATTCATCCATTTTCAACTTCTTAAGTTGTGGTAAGTTAATGATAGTTCCATTCAAGTTAGCCCCAAATTCAATATTCCTGAGCACGAGATCTTCGAGATAGAGAAATCCTTAAAAATCGAGTGGCAGCTTAATGATACAGTTTTCAAGTTCTAGCATTCTCATTTCTAGACAACTAAAAAAATAACATGGGTGTCGATAACGTCGGTTTTTATTAATAAGGACGAGTTCTTTAACACCATCTCTTGACAAGGATAAAATCCATTGATCGACTTCTTGGAAACTATCAAGAGCCACGTATGGTATGTGGAGATGTAACTTTAAGCGAGGACCTTTGAGAAAGTTAAAGATTTGGTTTGAGATTGTAATAAACCCATTATGACCAAAAGCTCCATTTTTGGCTAACTTTTCCAAGAAATGTTCATCAAGAACCAGCGAACTCAATGTGGTCCATTTTTATGCCCTTTTTTTTGATAAAACGTGTGTCCTCACAGCATCTTGAATGGGGAGCTTCTCTAAAATCAATTCTATCAAATTCTCTGGCAAGTAACTGATTCTATCCACTTCAGTACAAGTTACAAACCTCCTCTTAGTATTATTGTTATTATTACCTGTCATTAAATTTAAGAAAACCAAGACTGGGTTAATATAAAACAAATACATGAAACTAGGAAAACTTATATATAGGGTTGTATAGTGATGCAACAGACATTGGAATGATGCCGAATGACATACTAAGTGGTAGAACTTAGTAGTTAGTAATACAAGTGTACTTAACCATCTGATGGTCACAATAAAAGCATGAAATATTGAAAGGGGAAGTAGAGATAGCAACACACATCTCAAAGATAGAAACCAAGTCGACTGCAGAAATAAACAAAGTGGGCATCAAAATTAAAAAAAGCTGAGTAGTCAGACAAGAAGGTTTATAAGGTTATTAAGGGTATGAATGAGAGATACGAAATCTTAAATAGTTGTAATAGTGACCATCATAAAGCAATAGTACTATGGAAAAGCAAGCTGTAGGCCAAAATACCTACAGAGTTATAAGTAGGGCCAACATTTAATTCAAGGTATTACCAGTTCTTCATGTTAAAAAGGCTGGTTCTAGCTCTCTTAATCTTTTATCAATTTTCAAGAAATCAGGGTTTCGCTTTCACTATGTTGCATCTTATAATCAGACATCAGTATAGACAAAAAAAAACTTGTAAACATTGTATAATTCTGCGAAAACCTAAAGTAATCCATTCATACTTCCTGCTTTATTTTTAGGGCTTCTAACATATATCTAGGTTAAATTCCGGTCACTTGAATATGTTTCGAATAAACCGCTAACTAAGTTATAACAATTATAATCAGTCGAATTGGTAAACCGGAATCTACGAGTTCAACTGGATAAATAATGCATGTATTATTATAGAATAGGGCATGTTTGGCGGTGTGTTTTTTGAGGTTTTTTGGAGCTTTTAGCTTCTATGTGTTATGGATTTAACCATATTGTGCCACACACGTGACATTAGAGTCGTGCATTGCACCTGAGGTGTTAAGAGTTCAAAAGTTGTTAACTGATAACCGTCAATTTGTCATCTTGTGACCTAGCAGTAGTATATAGTTAGGATCCATTGTAACACAATAGTTAGCTTATGAATTTGTATGTGTGTGATCACACTTTCTTCCCCCTTTTCTGTTGTAATCTTGAACTGTAATTTGAGTAACATCAATACAAGTTCAATTCGATTCAATTCCGAAGCTGATTCTTAATTCGATGCTTCCAGGTTGTTTCAAAGAACTTTCTCGATTCATTGAATTCAGAAAGTTCATATCAATTGGTAATCAGAGCCACACTTTTCTGGACCAATTTTTTTTTTCTTTTCTTTCTTTCGATTCAAAGATTAAAAACAAATCAATGGCTACTGTTGGAATCCCAAATTCGAATCAAGATATCAAAAATTAACTTCTGCAACTTTGTGATTCAATCAAGAAGATGACTGAAGAGATGACCACAAAATTAGATGTATTGGCAATAAGTCAAGAATTTCTGATGAGTGAAGTACACAACCTTAAAGATAGAAAACAAGGTAAGAATCGAAATTCACATTCCTCGTGCTATTCTTTTAATGATTCAGTATGTAGTTCAGATTTTGTTGCCAATTCAAGAAGTTTAATGGTAAATGATCATGATGCACATAAGGTGTTTGATAAAATGTCAAATAGAAATATTGTCAAACAAGATGGGACGGTTCAAGAATATTATGAAGCATTTAATTCCTTGTTTCAAAATATGGGTTTAAATGAATCGTATGTCATAGATATCTTTGTTTGGGGGTTGCAACAGGAAATTAAGAAAGGTGTTAGCATGTTCGAACCCAAAACCCTTCATGATGCTTGTTGTTTGGCTAGGGTGCAAGAAGATATCAACAATGTCATTAAGAAACGAACTAGTTCCTCATTGCTACCTACTTCTACTCATAAGGTTTCAAATGAAGTGAATAACGACAGTTCTTGTTGTTTGGTTAGTTTTGGTAATTCAATTGACTTAGTGAACAAACCTTGTTTGGAATCACTACCTTTTCTCAGCGTGGAAGATTCAGGTAGCATAAAAAACAGTAATGATATAACTATTGTTAGCTGCTGCTGATAACTGTGAAGTGGTTTGTAAAGGTGATCAAAATGAGTTAGCTTTTGTATCTGTTACTGATAGTTGTGATGAAATTGATAAAGATGATCAAGGTAAGCCTAAACCGACATTAGTGGAAGAGGATATCCAAGATAAAGTTGTGGTTAGTAATGAGTTAGAAGATGAGTTTGTCACTAATATTTGTAATTAGTCCAAGTCATCTAGTGTATTCAGATTCATTTGCTTCTGATTATGTGAACGAAGAATCTATCAACGGAACCACTCAGAAGGACCCAAAGAATCACCCAAAGAATAAGAGTTATGGAATAGAAAGGACAAATCATAAAGATGGCATAGAAAGGACAAATCAGAATGATGGAATAGAAAGGGCCATCAAAAAGGTTAACTCGAGAACTTCCATTTCTTGCTCAGTAGAAAATAATCATGAAATCACTTACTTTCAAGTAATGGATGTTGGCTTTGAAGCTTATGTTAAAGGTAACATGACCATTATTGTTTTAAAGAAATTTCATTTTTCCTCATTAGGGGAAAAACATATGATGTTTGACTTATGGAAATGGCCTAGGAGGAAAAAGATAAAGATTATCAATTTGTGGCCTATTTTTAGGGTAAATAGGGTGTTTAAAGAAGTTGCTCATAGACTTGCTGAGGTGTTGAATATACTGATCGAAATGATGGGAACATTGTTACATATGAACAATGATGGAATTATGGCAATTAAACCATTGAAAATTTTGAACAGTAGGCAAGTACATGACCATGAAATGAATTTTGGTATATGTAATGATATGAATGTAACTGGTGGTTTGATGGAATTGCATGGGAACCTTGGCACTGATGCCACAACATCATTGCTTATTAATTTTGAGATGGAAACGACTAGTGTATTGTGGACACGATACACTCAGATCCACACCCTTGTAGAACGTATGAATGGAGCTTTCCAAATCCAAAGTGTGACTCATAATTCTGGAGCAGAGGAGACTACAAGTATAAATACGGTGTGGTCTCCATATGAAGAAACAAAGAAAATTGTAATAAAGGCGGTGGAGCAATGTGTGAGTACTGAAGGTGTTGAGACAAATTACATTTGTAGTGATATCCTTCCAGTGATTTTGAGAAACTTTTTGGTTAGAAGGATGGCTTTAGGCATTAGAAGTTATAAGCAGCTTGTTAAGAATACTGTCAAGATAGAAAATGAAGATGGTGTTTCTATCATTGTGGCCAGAATAGGTGGAAACATGAAAGATGAAAGTGGGCCTTATATAAGAGTTGTGATGGAAAAAAGTGAGAAAACTTTACCAAATCTAGCTGCATCTGATATAGAGCCTTGTTTAAAAGAGCTTCTCATGAATGGGGTTGGTGTCATTACCTTTCTTGGGCTACGTGTAAAGTCATACCTCCCTCAAATCTGTGGTACTATAACGTGGCATCTGAACACTAGTGCAAAGGTGAGACAACATGCTGCAGATCTGATTTTGATGATAATTCCCATTCTTGTGGTCAAGAATGTTTTTAAGGGAAGGGGATTGTTATGGATTTAACCATATTGTGCCACACACGTGACATTAGAGTCGTGCATTGCACCTGAGGTGTTAAGAGTTCAAAAGTTGTTAACTGATAACCGTCAATTTATCATCTTGTGACCTAGCAGTAGTATATAGTTAGGATCCATTGTAACACAATAGTTAGCTTATGAATTTGTATGTGTGTGATCACACTTTCTTCCCCCTTTTCTCTTGTAATCTTGAACTGTAATTTGAGTAACATCAATACAAGTTCAATTTGATTCAATTCCGAAGCTGATTCTTAATTCGACGCTTCCAGGTTGTTTCGAAGAACTTTCTCGATTCATTGAATTCAGAAAGTTCATATCACTATGAAAAAGCTCCTATTTAATAATTTAACTCCTTTTGGGGTATGTTTGGCAAGGCGCTTTTAGGAGCTTTTTCGAGCTTCTAGCTTTTTGCTTTTAAGAAAAAGCTCATATTTAATAAATAGATTCGTGTGGTTGACATAGCTTAAAGCTTTTAATGGGATTGAAAAAGCTCCAAGAAGCTCATAATTGAAACGCTTTATGACATAGCGTTTAGAAAGTTACAAGAGCTTTTGGGGTTTAGTTTACTTAAATACCCCCTCTTATATATTAGAAATGCTCTCACGTACATCCAACATATTTTGCGGCATCCAATTTTTAGTTACCGAGTTAGATATATCAATGTTAAATTTGTGTATTATCAATATCGATATATTTTCAAAATATATATATTATATATATAATATAAATATTCTATTAAATCACATATTTCGTAAAGATGGTACTGTATAATGTATATATGTTTGTATTGTATGTTTATTTGGTAAAATCATTATCGTAATCAAAATTGTAATAACTGTAGCATAATCAGTTGTTGTATATTGTATATACATGTATGATGTATGTATATTGACATATTGTTTACTGATATGCTGCAACTAGATCTTGTTCTCTCGTAGCTACTATTGTCATCCGTTTGTGTAACTGTATAAACTATTTGTGTAACTATATAAGCTCCATGTGATTACAATGCTATGAGTGTGTAACTTCTATTGTCCCATTAGGAGATAATGCTATAAGGCTATGTAATTGATAAACATGAATTTATATCATATTTCATATAGTGATAAAAATTATTGAATAATGGTGGTAGACTTTATTTAAGAGTAATGGAATTGTGTATAAAGTAATTTTATAAGGTTAAGATAATCAAGTAGTTTAAATTAAGTATTAAAGTATCATTCGTATCTCATCATGTTGTTAGATGGCCTCAAAACCCGAGAATGCAAAAAAAGAAAACTGGACAAAAGAGATGGTTTTGGAATTTTTTCAGTTCTTAAATAAATATATCACGAAGTATGGTCGAACTTCTCCATTTAAATGGGTATCCCTTCAACCAGAGTTTGAAAGAGCTATAAAACATAAATTCAACAGTGATAGAGCTCTAAAGAACAAGTATGATAGTCATTAATAATTTAGTAGTATTATATATGTTTTCGGTTATTAGTAGTATTATATATGTTTTCGGTTATTTGGTAATGACTATGTTTTATTAAACTAAAATAATGATATTTAAGTATTTTTTTCTAGTGACAATTTTTGTCATTTTACTTATTTATAACAGCTCCAGCTACTTTGCCAAACAATTAAATACATTTAAAAAGCTTCAGCTAAACGTTTTCAGCTAAACGCTTTCAGCTAAACGCTTGCAGCTAAACGCTAGCAGCTAAACGTCTGCAGCTAAACGCTTTCAAGAATCAAACAATTTATGAGGTAGAAATAAACTTACCGATATTAAGAATTACAGATGAATCCATAGGAGTACCGATTGGAGTTTATCGCCCAATTTGTAGTGCCTTTTCGTTGTAAGTTTTTCAGAGTTCAAGGGTTTATGTCACGGTAGTTTAATACGTTAATCATCCCTCAACTTTTGTTTTATGTGTATTTTCCAAAACCAACTTTCTTTGCAGAATAGGTCCCTTGTTCAATTAAAATTTTAAAATTACTAAAGTACTCTACTTAATTTTTTTTTAATATTTTTTTTTCCTTCTGTTGAAAAAAAATCAAGATCTCGGCATACCAAGATGCTCAAATATGATGGATTTTTTACCTTGTGCGGTTTTTATGTTAAAGATATTTTGTTTCTTTGTTGTAATTAAGTCAAATTTTTAATCAATACGTGGTTACTACTATCCTGTTTAAGAAACTTTGTAATTGAAAGGTTTGTTTTCAAACCAATGGGCGACGAATTCATCACTACTTTATTCATAACGTTCATAAGCAATGTTACATGGTCAACCAAGATCTGCAGCTAGAGTTTTGAGTTTTGAACCTGAGAATTCTTGTGGGGATATCAAGATACAGATTACTAGGTCATCTTAGATCCATGTGATGTGAGTCATTATGTGATTTTGTGGATTCAAATTCCGGAACACTACTAAAGTTTTTTTAAAGGGGTTATGCTCAATTGATAACATGCTTTTAATTAAATATTGCTTTATAGTCTAAATGTTCATTGTAATTTTATACGTTTAAGGCTCTAACTACATCAGTTCAAACACAACATTAACATTATTTAAAGTATTCACAAAATTGTTCAACTGTATATAATATGGAAGAAGACTTTTGAAGTAGTCTTTGTGATTGAACATTCGAATAAGTCCACATTATAGTTTAATCCAACTGCAATATATTAAATGAATTATATCCACTGCCAAATTTTTAACTACAAGATTTATTATTAGATTCATTAAAAGACAGAAAAGTGGTCCCGGATGCAGATCCACCAACCGCTAAAGATGTCAATCTTTTGTATCAATTTTTCGATAGAAGGTATGTCCTGATGGAGTCATATTTGGTGTGGTTATTGAATGTTTAAGCTGATCTACAGTGTATGAAATGGTCTGTTCGTTACGTTATGCAGTAACAAAGTTGTTGTTTTGACTGGAGCTGGGATAAGCACAGAATGTGGTATTCCCGATTATACAAGGTAATTCATGATTGTTATGTTTTCCGTTCTGTGTTCTGTAGATGTGAGAGTTTAGAACAATTTATTTGTAACTGAATCAATTTGGGTTACATTATATTTCTCAACGGGGCAGAAGGTAGCATATCAAGTACTATCTTAATAGAGAATGGTTCAAATGAGTTGAAAGACACCCAACGTGTATATTCGGTCCATAAAAACCACCTAAATCACTTTAATCAAAAAATATTACTAGTTTATTATCAAAGTCATATATTTTGGATATGATATCCTGGTTATTTACATGAAAATTTGGACATAAAGTCTTTCAGGTCAACGCAACCTCACACGTACCTAAGTTACCCAGCACTTACCTACCCTGCCCATTTTACCACCTAATAGTCTGGTTTCATAAACGGAGTAAGGGGCATATCCTGTTTAGTAGTTGTCAACTGCTGATAATCTGCATGTCTAATTATATATTCTGTAATCATATTTGATGAGCTAGTTTGTACAAAAGTTTGGACAAAAAAGTGTTCCAGGGTAGTGCAACCTTGTACATACTTGATCGGCAACCCACCAACTACCTAACCTTCCCATTTTAACCACCTGATATTTTGGTTTATAAAGGGACATATTCTGTTTAGTGGTTGTTATCTGCTGGTAATCTGTTTGTGTTTACTCATTATATGTATCCCTGTTAGTAACATCATTCATCTCTCCTGTCTAATATCATAATTGGTGCAAAAGCCCGAATGGAGCTTACAGTACTGGTTTCAAGCCAATCACTCATCAGGTAAATTCAATACATTACATTCAGTTGATACTATCTGCATTTTTCTATTTGAGGAATCCTGATTTGTACTTCTTTTTTATAATTTTTCGGGGTGTAGCAATTTAGTTGTTCAAGCCGTGCATGAAGGCAGTATTGGGCTAGGAGTTATGCAGGATGGAGGAAATTTAACGAAGCTAACCCTAGTCCACCTCATACTGCGTTAGCTTCTTTATAATAAGCCAACCGGATTAGCTTTTTGAATACACAAAACTTTGACATGACATCCTTTTCTTCCATTTGTACGCCCATTTTTTTTTGATAAAATGTGTGACCTCACAGCATCTTTTAGGGGGAGCGTCTCTAATCGAGTCAATTAAAGTCTATGTCAAGCAACTGATTCTATACACTTCACTCCTCTCAGTATTGTTATTATGACATTATAAGTATATTAAGTATATATGTTGACTGCAGTGGGCGGCAGCAATAGAAGGTCCGGATTATGATGTTATGGACTTTACTTAATGGGCACAGGCTCTGCACGTGATGTCAAAATAACTGAAGTTACGCATCAGTGTAAGACATATAGTTGTTAGTTAGAATTCGGTTTTGGAAATTATAGATCGGTTAATTCAATAATCAATGGATTACTTCTATTGGTTTTATGATACAACACTTATTCTTAATATTGGGTGTTCGTCACTTTAGCTTGTGATCTTCTACAATTAGTATTAATTCGGAAGATCCATATCATATTGAAATCGATGAAAAATTCTGGGAAGAAAATTTCCACATACCAACATGTTCAAAGTGTGACGGAATTCTCAAACCCGATGTAACCCAAATCTACTAATAACTAGTATCAATACATGAAATCCGTAATTACTGGATCTAATTGACTAATAGGTTTAGTTTGTCTCTTTTTAAAGGTTGTTTTTTTTGTGATAATGTACGAAAAGTTTGAGCGATTGTCGCTAACTAGCTATGGAAGCTTCTGCCGGGTGTGATGCTTTCCTCGTTTTTGGTTCATCGGTTATGACGATGTCTGCTTTTCGACTTGTCCGGTACAAATGTTCATGCAAATTCATTTGACGTGAATGTTACTATGTTTTGGTATTTTTGTGGGTTTTTTTTGTTTAATTGAGAAATGTACATGAATTGTACAGAGCAGCTCATGATGCTGGTGCAGCTACTTCAATTATAGATATTGGCAAAACACGAGTGGACGATATTGCAGATTGAAGATTAACGCAAGACTAGGATCAGCCTATTCTTAAAAAGGAGTAATTGGGGAGCGTTACAACAGTGCCTGCATGAGAATAACTATTATGGACGTTACAAATTAATTACACGAGTTGACTGCAGTGGGCAGCAGCAATAGAAAGTCTGGGTTATGACAGCAGCAATTCAGATAAGAGTTTTGGGAATAACTAGTATACCCGATGGTGATATTGAAATCCATTAAAAATTCTGAAAAGAAGATTTCCACATACCAACATGCTCAAAATGTGACTGAATTCTTAAACCCGATGTAACCCAATTCTAGTAACTAGTATCAATATTGGCAAAACACGAGCTGATGATATTGCAGATTTTAAAATTAACGCGAGACGGGGAGAGGTCTGTTGTTCCTGAAGGCCATTTAAATGTAAGTTTAGATTTACCTGAATCATGATTCCAGTTGGCTGTTACTGCAGATATTACCACGAGTTCTAAACACCTCATCGCTCAGTGTTCCTGTTTTTTAAGACTACAAACAAACAATACGTACTAATTGTTTGTCGTGTGGTTGGAACCTAAAATTAATTAATCCATGATGCTGACTTCATCGACTTCTCCTAATGGGTTACTGCAAATATTGAGATCCTACTATTTGCATGCTGTATGGTACAACTTATCTGTGCCACATGTTCTTGTTTGTTAAAACTGATATATGTTCGTGTAGTAAAGTTATTTTCCCTTCACAGTAAATATGCAAAGATAAATTAATGTTTGTATAAGCACTATTTGGAAATGGGTATATTGTATTCAATCAAATCAATACCCAGTCATAAAATTGCTGTGTCTTTTATTTGGACCATTTCTAACCCTTGGCAGTGATATCACGGTCAGTTGTGCACTTTTTGGCCAAAAAGTGCAATAATGGGCAGCGGGTCAGCAGAAACGAGATTGTGATTTGCCAATTTCAATTTCTGACATTTTTTTAACCTCAACTATCAGTTTTGTTTTTAAACATTAGGTAGACACTACAACAAATTTATCAATTGTTCAAGCATATTTTTACACACTTGTAAGAAAGTGTGAGCTTTTTTCCAAATTCCTCACACTTATAAATATGTATAAGTTTGTTACATTTATAAATGTTGAATGTTAAAAAAAATTCACACTTAGAATTGTAGCAAAAGTTTGTTCACACTTATCAGTGTGTACAAACACAAATTTTATGTGTGAAACTATAACGATATTCAACACTTATAAATGTATTACATTTACAAACATTTACAAGTGTGAGAAATTTAATAAAAAAGTACACACTTCTTAAAAGTGTGTAAATTTATGCGTGGTTAACTAGCAAATTTGTTGTAGTGAGAGTGATGTGGTAAAATCCGATTGAAAATTGGGTGAAAAATAAATTAATTAATAAAAAAATATAATTAATGAAAAATTATGATTGGTTGGGAGAAAACAAACGCACCTTCACATTTGTGTCACTTTGGTGCCTGACGGATGGATACAAAACTAACTAACGCCTTATAACACTATAGTTACAATAACAAGAATATCCAAACATTACACTACAGATGTGATATGTATATTTTAGGGATTATAGTCAAAATGCCCACTCACATCCATATTATTGCCCTGAAGCCCAAAAAAATATTACCAGAATGCCCTCGCAAGGTGCAAGCTTGTGACCTTGCGTCTTGCGACCGTGCGTCCTTATCTTATTAGAATTGGATTTTCTGGATAAGATTTCGTCAGATTTCCTAGATTTTTTCGGATAAGTTTTTGATCTATATATAGAATGACCCTGGAACTTTGCATTCACAGTCTCATTACATTTAAAAACATATTCAACTCAGAGATTATAGCCACTCTTTTAAGCATTTTTTTCACTAATTTTTGTATTTATGAATTGTGTTAATGATGATAAATTTGTTGTTCATATATGTCGCGGTAGTTCTTTTGAGTATATTAACAACATACCCACGTATATGCCACAAGATTGTTTTAGAATTCGGTTAAGACTCCCAATTGCGCCCGTAAGACCAATGAATCAGAGAATATTGTTAAAAAAATGTTCTTAAAAAGATTGAATTTCCACCCAATGCAGCTGTTTCAATGATATACGTTTTTAATAATCATGTTTTTGATATTACTGATGATGATGAAGACTTTCATGAGTTTTTACAATATGCAATTGTAAATGCTCCTATTGAGATTTATATTGTTGATAGAGTAAGAAAGCATCAGCCACAACAAAACCCAGAAACAAAAAACTCGACAAACCAGCCACAACGAAACCAAGAAACACTCCCACCAAAACCAACAAAACAACCAAAATCACCTAAACACCAGCCACAACATTTGTTACCTTTGCATGATACCGAAGAAAAATTTGCATGTAACAATTTAGAAATGGAACAACCTGAATTGCCACCTCCAAACACAGAAGATTTTGATTTTTTTAACTATGGTCTTGAAAACGTATGTAAAATTAAAGAAGGAAACCACCCGTTTGAGGCACCTGTTGTCAAAGATAGTGATTCATATGGAGCAAAAGACGGAGAAGAAGAATTCCAATATGAAGAAGAAAAGCAAGAGTCGTTCTGGAATATGCCAACGCTTTTGAGTCAGCATGAGGAAGAGCGCGAACATACGACTGAAATACCAACCACTTATAGGGTATTAGATTTAGTTAAAGTTCATCAAACTGTTTTGAACAGAGAAGGGTTTATAAACACTCTATTTACTAAATGTCTTGAAGAAAACTTCCAAATAAAGCTTGTAAAGTCAGACAAAACTCGATACACCACTAAATGTGTGTTGCCAAATTGTGAGTGGAAATGTAGTGCTTACAGAGTACGATTCACTGAAAACTTTAAGGTAAAGAAACTGCATGATGTACACACATGCTCACGCACACTAATTATGGGAATCAATAAACATGTAACCAAAAAGGTGTTGGGTAGTATGCTTGTGGATTCATTCAAATCTGCAAACCGGGAATATAAAGCAAACAATATACGTGCGGATATAGGCAGCCGATTTGGTGTCAGCATATCTTACAATAAAGCATGGAGGGCCAAATATCATACATTACAGATGCTTCATGGGACTAGTGAAGACTCGTACCGAATGCTTCCCATTTACCTATATAACATTAAGATTCACAACCCGGAGAGCGTAACTAATTTGGTCACCGACAAAGAAAATAGATTTCTGATGTGTTATTATTCCCTTGGTGTAGTTGTAAGTATCACTATTACCATTTACTAAAATTATAAAGTATGAACGATGTGCAAGGGTCGCAAGGAAAAGCTTGCGTATAGGTTCAGAAGACGCAAGTACGCAAGAAGTACCTTGTGACTCGCACGTCAACTGTATGCAAGACGCAAGATTAGATCTTGCGTCCTTGCGTATTTGTTCAAATTAACATTTTTATTTAACCTTTTTCATTCCTGCAGGTTCGATCATTTATTCAACATTGTCGCCCGATAATCATCGTCGATGGAGCGCATTTGAAGGCAGGATACTTGGGTACAAATTTAGTTGTTGTTGCGATGGATGGCAATAATGGAATTTTGCCATTGGCTTATGGAATTGTTGGAGGCGAGACAAACGAGTCTTTGGATTGGTTTTTGGGAAACCTGCGAGACCATTCAATGTCTTGTGGTATGGGTGATAGTATGTCATAGCTTACTTTTATTTCCGATCGAGGGTTGGCAATAGCACACGGTGTTTCAACCGTGTTCCCCGAAGCGTTTCACTATTTCTGCGCTCGTCATTTGCTTAGAACCATTAAAAGTAAATCTAGAAAATTCAAATATTTTGAATGGCATTATTGGAAAATGGTCAAAGCTTATCGTGCGTCGGATTTTGAGGATCATCTTAATGTATTTCGAAGAAGATTGAAAGCGTCTTACAACGTTTTAAATGAAGTTGGTTTCCACAAATGGTCCAGAAGTAGAGCTGAACATTTTAGGTATTCACACCTTACTAGCAACAGTGTAAAGTTTGTTAACGCACTATCCGTACATGCTCGAAAACTACCTGTTTGCATGTTATTGGAATTTTTTCGCGCTTCAGTAAAAGATTGGTATTTCAAACATCGCAACCAATCGGTTAGTCTTACTTCAACGGTTACTCCATATGCTGAACATAAACTAGCCAAGAGGACGAAAAAATCAAGAAGATGGCAAGCAATTCCATCGACAAACAATCTAGTAGAAGTGCGCGATGGACGAAAAAATGGCTTCGTTAATCTAACAGATAGATTTTGTTCATGTGGGCAATGGCAGGGATTAGGTGTGACGACCCGAAAATTTCCGACCAAATTTAAACTTTAATCTTTATTTTATTCCGACACGATAAGCAAAGTTTGTTAAATTAAATCTCAAGAATTTTAAACTGTGTTCATACATTCATTATAACCTCGACCAAATTCCGACGATTCACGAACCGTTATATATAAATAGATATGTATATGTATATATATATTATAACTTGAGAATATTAATATAGTATTAAACATATAATACTTTACACGAACGTATTTGTTTCAATATGATTTTCGACGAAATTAAAAAAAATATATTAAATGATTGAATTATTAGAAACATTGAATTATGATTACAAGTCTCTGTTGAGAGGTCCACTATGATTTGAGAAAATCTATTCCTCTTAACGATATTTAGAATAATTTGTAAAGCTATTTATAAATAAAAAAAGTGTCATTTGCGAAAGTTAGACAAAAGTTAGTGGAGAATTGGTTTCCATAATATTCTATTAATCTATTTTCAAACGCACAAAGACGTTTTCAGTTTAAAAAGAACTTTATTATTAAAACGTATATAACTTTTATAAATATCTAGAACCACTTTTGACAACTCATTACTTAACCAGTATGATAAAGATAACGATATTTATATTTTATTTTATTAAATATATATAACGATTTAAATTAATATTATATATATTTATACGCGTATTATACGTATATAGTTTTATACTTTTACTATACTTTAACTTTACCTTTACTTTACTTTTACTTTACTTTAACTTTAATAATTCACTTTAATAATTCATACTTTAATAATTTACTTTAATAATTCATACTTTAATAATTCACTTTAATAATTCATACTTTAATAATTCACTTTAATAATTCACTTTAATAATTCATACTTTAATAATTCAATTTAATAATTCACTTTAATAATTCATACTTTAATAATTCAAAAATCTATAAATAGAATTGAATAGGTTTCATTATTTCATAGAAACTTGAAAATATATTTCTCTAAACTCTCTCAATCGAATTACATATATATATTTTCTTTGTATTATTTCATGATATTATTAGTATACATAAAATACTACGATGGAGTTATACTCAGGCGATTTCAAAATAAGTTTTCAAACGGGATAAAGCTAAGGAAATTATGGGTTATAGCTATGGAGGTTATGGGTATTGATCGAGAGTATTGCTCGTGAGTCAAACTAGTGTTTATCATCTCCGTTGCGTCTACGTACTTTTCCTGCAATATTGAATCTCAATATTGATACGTTCGTGAATCCAAGGCCAACATTGCACTTGTTCAATGACGTCATATGTATTTTACTACAAAATACAGTATTGTGAGTTTCATTTGCTCCCTTTTATATATATTTTTGGGACTGAGAATACATGCGCTATTTTTTTTAAATGTTTTACGAAATAGGCACAAGTACTAAAACTAATTCTACGTGGGTTTAAACCAGAAATATACCCTTAGCTTGGTAACATTAAACTACTTGTCTATGTACGGTAGGAGCGAATCCTAAAGATAGATCTATTGGGTCTGACAAACCCCATCCTGACTATGGGATGCTTTAGTACTTCGAGGTTATTTTAAACACACCTGATCTGGTGTACTTCGGAGAGTAAAACATGAACGTTAAGGCTTGTTACCGGGTGCCTACAATTTATAGAATAATTTTATACACTTGCGAGTGTACATATATTTATAAACGGAAATCTTGTGGTCTATTAATATATTGAAATGATTGTTATGATAAACCTATGAACTCACCAACCTTTTGGTTGACACTTTAAAGCATGTTTATTCTTAGGTATTAAAGAAATCTTTCGTTGTGCATTAGCTCATTTTAAGGATATTACTTGGAGTCATTCATGACATATTTTGAAAGACGTTGCATTCAAGTCATTGAGTTCATCAAGATTATTATTAAGTCAATTATAGTTGGATGTATTATGAAATGGTGTGCATACCGTCAATTTTCGTTGTAAAGAAAGTTTGTCTTTTAAAAACGAATGCAATGTTTGTAAAATGTATCATATAGAGGTCAAATACCTCGCGATGTAATCAACTATTGTGAATCGTTTATAATGTATATGAACGGGTCATTTCAGTTGGTATCAGAGCGGTGGTCTTAGCGAACCAGGTCTTGCATTAGTGTGTCTAACTGATAGTTGTTAAGATGCATTAGTGAGTCTGGACTTCGACCGTGTCTGCAAGTCAAAAGTTTTGTTTATCATTTTTAGTCGGAAATCATCTACTTACCATCCTTAGGAAATTATCTGCTTATCATTCTTAGTCTAGACACGTCTTGCTGCATTGATTGCATGAATAGTGTATAGACAAAATTCATATCTTAGCGTATCTGCTAAATAATATCTTATCGTATCTATTACCGTAAACTTTGCCTGACATATTCTGTAAATTCCTCCGTAATCTATGAAATCTTTTGATCTATATATATAGATATTCTATGTAGTTAGAATACCACCCGATAGCCAGAAAATCATTTCGTATCGAAAAATTCTTTATCAAATCGTACGAAATGGAATTCGTCATCAGTTCAAGTTCCTCGGATTCCGAAACGGAATCCCACTCAAGCTCCGAAAGCAGTGTGACTGGAATGGATCAACCAATCAGCCATCATCTATTCTGGATGAATTGGGGATGGGTTCGTAGCCTCCTTAATCATTGGAGACAAGAAAAAGGCGATCCTTTCCATCCACCACATTGTCCTCTTGGCAATGAACCTGAAGCACTTACCGGCGAACCTGTCCGAAACACCATTTTCTCTCTCATTTCCAGAGTATCTCGTCATGATTATATACTACACCAAATTCTAGATCTTATTTATCCGCTCGTCCGAACCGACAATCACCCCGGTGTAATAGAAGAAGTCAACGAGCTTCGCGCTCGGGTAGTGGCTTTGGAGAATATGGTGCAAAGGTTACAAACACCAGCACCAGCACCAGCAACATAACCAGTACCACCATCAACAACATCAACAGTACCATTACCACCACCAACAACAACATCCACATCCCACACCGTAACATCACAATCTGTATCTCAAACATCAACGGCATACGCCCTGTAAATATCCAGGAATATCAACAACAACAAACGATGAAGTATTAATTCATAAACTTCATTGAAGAGATATCTCTGCGGCAGTTATGTAATCTCCAAAATCTTAGAGATTATTTAATTCTGACCGTAAATCGGATGAGTGAACGGAGATGGTAGAGTAGAAACTTTGATCAAAAATGGTGTACGATTTAAAGCTAGAATTGTTTTACCAACAGCATCAACAGGACCGTAGCATCATCAACATAGTCAGTGCCGTCAATATCGTCAGAATCAACAGCACTTGTAACATCACAAACTCTGTCAGTTCAAGAATCATTGTGGACATCATTACGAATCAACAACAAATATATTGTATCAACGAGTTATGAAGTATTAACTCATTTCCAATCGAAAGATTTATATGTATATTTTATATGTATAAATTTTTAAACCATAATAAATCTTCCCGTACTAAGCTATTATGTGTGAATCCTAACTACTCAGTTAATTCATATTACAAATATGCAATGATGTACGTCCTTCGTCCGCAACTTAACCATCGTTAATTACAATCTCTGTCTCAATTCAATAAAAATCCAATTCATAATAAATCAAATGTATTATTCGAATATATGTTTCATTTTACACTTTCATCATCGATGTACTCGAAACTTTTCAAATAACATCATTCGTACCTTGCGAAGTTCACAAGAATTTCACGAAAACCAACAAATAACAAAGTAATGATTCATAATTTCAATATTATTGAAGAAATACTTATGCAATTTATAAAGTTTTAGGGATTACTCAATTCTAGTTCCAACCATAAAACAAATGAGTTTAATTTAATATTAACTCATTAAATCTATATTACATCTAAAGAAAATATACACATATATTTTCATAAAGATTGTAATAAACTTCTTTTGTACAAAATATTAATTGTGAAATTTTTATAACGGGTAGGTAATACCCGAGAGATATATAAATTCACAATTAATATATTACATTTTTCGAAACTGATTCAGCAATCATCAACTATACTCCCTACTTTCACAACAATATCCATTCTTTCATATAAATCAAAACAATCATACTCATTCAAATTCAATTACATATTCTGATTTTGAAATCGCATAATTCAATTCGAAATATAACTAGTATCATCACTCTTAGATTCCTATATCTTTCAAAGCTATACTTTGACTTCAAAACTGTGTTAGAACATCATATGTATTAACGATTACAATATGTGCTCAAACCCTTCGAAATTCCTGAAGACACTTCAACTAAGGAACAATCGAGATGATGATCCAACCACATGTTACCCACAGTTATACACCTGAAAAACTCTCAAAACCCAAGTCATAGTTCGACACGTATCCGTGTTAGACCCTTTGGCATTTACTAGCTAAAATAACTTTTCAATTCCGTTTCAAAATAGACGGTTTTGTCACAGCTCCAGCAAGTCAACTTCGACTTCTCAATCAAAACAGTCTTATTATAACCTCGATAGATATGTTGCCCTTTCACCAACGTTACCGGAGAATTGTTTATATTCACCACATTAGCAATAAACTTACCAACAACTTCACTGATCTTTGACTTTCCAAAAAAAAAAAATTCATTAAAATTATCGAAACCCTATCATATACTCATTTGTACCTTATAACAAGAATTGTCATACCAATTATTGAGAATCAGCAATCAGTATTTTGAAACCTCGCAGCATGTTTACATCAACAATTACATATACACACAACGTCTACCTCCAAGACTTACATTCTTTGAATGAGAAATTTCTGAAAAACACCCTAAACTGCGAACCAGTTCTCGAAATTTTATAAAATGCTGATGAAGCAGCAAAAACTGTAAACGACCTTAACAGTAAAAAGTTGAATGATAAAGGATAGTATATTGGCAAAGCTTAGAAAAAGAGAAGCTTTGGAACTGGAAAACGGATTGAGCAAAGTATGAAGGAGGCTGTGGACAAATCACAAAGGCTGAACCTGCCTTCAAAGAATCCAAATGATTCAGTACTTGCTGAAGTCATTAACGAATACCTTGCTCCTGACTCTAAACCCCTGCGGACAATATCCTTCATCATCCTCTGATATTAGACATTCTAAGATATCATCGTATCTTTCATTATAAATATCATCCATACCTCTGAAGATATTTTTATAATTATTATTATCTGAAATCATTTACCTCTTCGCGCTATCTGTATTATATCATAAAAGAAACTATTTTAGTTTCTAAATTCTGAAACATTCGAGTTTAAAATAGGAATATTCTTGAAGAAGTGTTGGGAGCTGAAGCATGAGTTAGTATAATATAATGACACTTGATCAATGTGATTATATTACAGTAATTCATGCTGAGTTTCTAAATGGAACATGATGTATCACAGATCATAACGTCATCATGTGCTATGTTACACGACTCTTGTATTCTCTTTGATCTCTAAATATCAAGAAAATATTTCTTGATGATTCGGCCTTTTCCGAGGTATTCTGGTAATTTGACAAGTCAAGATCGTACCATTACAATTTCCTTCCTAGAACATTAACAATGTTTATTCTGAAATTTATATCTGCGAATTCTGGACCATTACAAGCGGTGCTTAATCGCAAGAAGAAGAAACGAAAGGACAAAGCTCCGAACTAGAAATGGGAGTATAAATCATAGCAAATAGAAGAGAGCATTAACTGTGGATGACAATGATTATAGAAGAATCAAGGACTTTGAAATATAAGGGAAGATATAAAACCCAACAACAACCCAGAAATCACAAACCGTATATATCAATGCATATAGCAATATAAAGACACGGGAGAACTAAAAACACTATAAAACCAAGAGTATAGTAGAAGTAGATAGATTCTTCCGGAGGTAGATGAAAAAGAAGAGCGACAGATATGAAAGTGAGGAGTATATCAAGAATCAGTACTGGATGAAGCATATTGACAAATACTTTAAAATATGAGTTGAGAAGGTGTGAGTTGTAAGAAAACAAATGAGGTGGATTTATAGTGAAATATCCGACAGAGAAATCAAAATGGATTATCGCATTAATTCGAAGAGGATCATAATTTCCTTAATCGCCGAATAATCAAATCCAATATATATTACAAAGATTTTCTTTTCGGAGATCAATCGTGATGACGTCAAAAGATACGACGAATCACTATTATCTTATTTCATTCATTTACGATAACTTCACTCACACGCTTCGAGTAATCGAATTATTTTATCCATTCTTCTTGAACATGATAAAACTCTATAATCGTTATAATAACATTCTCATTGTTAGTCATGACGACCTCTATCAAATTTCGGGGACGAAATTTCTTTAACGGGTAGGTACTGTGACGACCCGAAAATTTCTGACCAAATTTAAACTTTAATCTTTATTTTATTCCGACACGATAAGCAAAGTTTGTTAAATTAAATCTCAAGAATTTTAAACTGTGTTCATACATTCATTATAACCTCGACCAAATTCCGACGATTCACGAACCGTTATATATAAATAGATATGTATATGTATATATATATTATAACTTGAGAATATTAATATAGTATTAAACGTATAATACTTTACACGAACGTATTTGTTTCAATATGTTTTTCGACGAAATTAAAAAAAATATATTAAATGATTGAATTATTAGAAACATTGAATTATGATTACAAGTCTCTGTTGAGAGGTCCACTATGATTTGAGAAAATCTATTCCTCTTAACGATATTTAGAATAATTTGTAAAGCTATTTATAAATAAAAAGTGTCATTTGCGAAAGTTAGACAAAAGTTAGTGGAGAATTGGTTTCCATAATATTCTATTAATCTATTTTCAAACGCACAAAGACGTTTTCAGTTTAAAAAGAACTTTATTATTAAAACGTATATAACTTTTATAAATATCTAGAACCACTTTTGACAACTCATTACTTAACCAGTATGATAAAGATAACGATATTTATATTTTATTTTATTAAATATATATAACGATTTAAATTAATATTATATATATTTATACGCGTATTATACGTATATAGTTTTATACTTTTACTATACTTTAACTTTACCTTTACTTTACTTTTACTTTACTTTAACTTTAATAATTCACTTTAATAATTCATACTTTAATAATTCACTTTAATAATTCATACTTTAATAATTCACTTTAATAATTCATACTTTAATAATTCACTTTAATAATTCACTTTAATAATTTATACTTTAATAATTCAATTTAATAATTCACTTTAATAATTCATACTTTAATAATTCAAAAATCTATAAATAGAATTGAATAGGTTTCATTATTTCATAGAAACTTGAAAATATATTTCTCTAAACTCTCTCAATCGAATTACATATATATATTTTCTTTGTATTATTTCATGATATTATTAGTATACATAAAATTCTACGATGGAGTTATACTCAGGCGATTTCAAAATAAGTTTTCAAACGGGATAAAGCTAAGGAAATTATGGGTTATAGCTATGGAGGTTATGGGTATTGATCGAGAGTATTGCTCGTGAGTCAAACTAGTGTTTATCATCTTCGTTGCGTCTACGTACTTTTCCTGCAATATTGAATCTCAATATTGATACGTTCGTGAATCCAAGGCCAACATTGCACTTGTTCAATGACGTCATATGTATTTTACTACAAAATACAGTATTGTGAGTTTCATTTGCTCCCTTTTATATATATTTTTGGGACTGAGAATACATGCGCTGTTTTTTTTAAATGTTTTACGAAATAGGCACAAGTACTAAAACTAATTCTACGTGGGTTTAAACCAGAAATATACCCTTAGCTTGGTAACATTAAACTACTTGTCTATGTACGGTAGGCGCGAATCCTAAAGATAGATCTATTGGGTCTGACAAACCCCATCCTGACTATGGGATGCTTTAGTACTTCGAGGTTATTTTAAACACACCTGATCTGGTGTACTTCGGAGAGTAAAACATGAACGTTAAGGCTTGTTACCGGGTGCCTACAATTTATAGAATAATTTTATACACTTGCGAGTGTACATATATTTATAAACGGAAATCTTGTGGTCTATTAATATATTGAAATGATTGTTATGATAAACCTATGAACTCACCAACCTTTTGGTTGACACTTTAAAGCATGTTTATTCTCAGGTATTAAAGAAATCTTTCGCTGTGCATTAGCTCATTTTAAGGATATTACTTGGAGTCATTCATGACATATTTTGAAAGACGTTGCATTCAAGTCATTGAGTTCATCAAGATTATTATTAAGTCAATTATAGTTGGATGTATTATGAAATGGTGTGCATACCGTCAATTTTCGTTGTAAAGAAAGTTTGTCTTTTAAAAACGAATGCAATGTTTGTAAAATGTATCATATAGAGGTCAAATACCTCGCGATGTAATCAACTATTGTGAATCGTTTATAATGTATATGAACGGGTCATTTCATTAGGCATACCTTGCAGACATGTTTTTGCAGCAGCACGACTCTTTGGAGTGGCTGATGTTACTCAATTTGTATCACATTGGTTCACGACACAAACTTATATAAATACATATTTGGAACACATCCTTCCTTTGCCCCATCGGTCTGAATGGTCGGATCCAGTGCCCGACGTCCTACAAATAGTAAACCCTCCCATTAAGCCGAAAAGACAACCCGGACGCCCAAAATCAACAAAATGTATTCCGTCAACGGGTGAAGACGCTGAAAAAACAATAAGAACATGTACTCGTTGCAAAGAAGCAGGTCATAGTAATAATAGGGATACGTGCAGAGCTTCAGTTGATCGAACTGGTGAACCAACTTCTAAAAGGGTAGTCATCGGCCTCAACATCAAAGTCGAAGAAGGGTAAGGAGAAACTCACAGAGGCTGAAGCGTTTCATGCTTATCAGTCTCAGTTTTATGCAATGTGCAATCTAGCGAGCGATAATTAGTAACCAATATCCAAGTTTCTGTTTATTTTCCTATTTAATGTCATATCGACTGTTGTAACAAATTCTCGAAGTTTATGTATTTTATGTGTGATTTTCTTTAAATAACCAGGACAATACGCAAAGACGCAAGAAACACCCTGCGTACGTAAGACAATACTTACATGTAAATGCAAGGTCGCAGGAACAACCTTGCATCCGTTCATGAACCGATACGCAAGGTCGCAAGATAAACCTTGTGACCAAAATCACAAATACGCAAGGGCGCAAGTCCAACGTTGCGCCTATTCCAGAATACAAATATGAAAAATATTTACAAAAATACACAACTAACAACTTAATGTAATACAAAATAATTAATATTTAAATAGGAATAACAATCATACAATCTGCTTCTCTATTGGAGCATCCTTTTGAGCATCGTTTTCCTATGGTGGATTAGGTGGCGGCGGCGGTAGTGTATCAAAACGTGCACGAAAGAACGTCCTTGCCATTTTGTTCCTATATTCCTGTGCAGCCTTTTTAGGATCTCCAAGGTCATCACGCCCCTCCTGTGCAAACACCAGCCTCTCTATAAGGATGCACAACCAAACCCCATAGTCACCGGTTTCACCTATTTGCACCGGCACATTACGAGCACTTTCAACCATCAACTCCAAAGTCTCATTGTTTTGGTAGTAATCAACAATTTATGACTCTAGCATCTTGTTATAGTAGTCAATCGCATGTAAGTAGACGTGAAAGTTTTTACACAACATTGTAACAACATGTTGGAGTGCTGCACTGGCAATACCGGGTAAACTGTCGTACACATAAAACTTCATTTCTTCTAACTTAAAACATAGTAGTAGGAAATGTTATGGTTCTGTAAAGAGTACTGGGATCAAGATCTGAAACAGATAGAATGTTTAGTCACACAACTAACCATACACAAGGACGCAAATTTAACCTTGCGTCCAAACATGTAACAATACGCAAGGACGCAAAATAAACCTTGCGTCCAGAAAGTCATTAAGACGCAAGGACGCAAGAGTGACTTTGCGTCCAAACACCTAACAAGACGCAAGGTCACAAGAGTGACCTTGCGCCTGTTCCAACTTTTAAAAACCTGTTCTAATTATAAACAATACCAGATTCAAAGTTTTAAGAGTGTACGTACACAGACCAAGATGGATAAAGTTCATCACTACAATCCCCGAGAGAAATTATATACGTGTAATTTGGTTCCTTAACGGCAGTGATTCCTTCATTTACTTGCAATTTTGGATCTTTGGCCTTGGCCTGCTTCAACATCTCCTCCTTCTGCTTCAACTTCTCCTCCTACTCCTTCTGAGTTAATTCATAGAAATCTTTAAAATTTGCAAGCTGAGAAAGGAATGCCGATGGCATAATCGTCCATCTAGAACTTGCTTTAACCACCTCATGTGGAAACACAGGAGTGTTAAACATCTGGCTTGTTCTGGGGAGAAATCTCTGACGATATCTCAAAAGAAATGTAGCCCAACCATCAATGTGCTACAAAAATAAGAAGATCAGGTTAAGATATTAATGCAAATTAATGATTCATGACATAAACACAAAATTAAGAAGATCACTCACCAAGTTCTCCAAATACCCAGCCTCTCCTAATCCCAGCAGGCGAATCCAAAAGTTCGTACTAAGGTAAATGAACTGATCACTTTGAAAGATGAACATGCAACGGGTCTCTTGCTTGCTCTGTATAATTGACTTGGGATCTCTTGCAGGGGGTTCATGCTTTCTCTGATCTCTCCAGGCTCCCGTTGGTGGTCGTTGAAGACAACCTTGATCATTTATAAGTTTGTCGATCATGGCCCAGATTTCTTCCTCACTAGCCCAGTCCTTTTCCTTCCTTTTTCTCTTATTACTTACCTTCACAAGAGGCTTACCATCCTACAATAATTCAACATAAAAAGCCAACATTAGAATTTTAAAATAAGACATAAGGACGCAAGACACACCTTGCGTAAAGGTTTTCTACGAGACGCAAAGGCGCAAGATGGGTTTTTCTACCGACCAACAAGCATACGCAAGGACGCCAGACCTTATTTGCGACAGAATTACAACTTACCTTCTATGGTCCTTCTATTTCAGGTACCACATTATCAACTACCATAGCATCAGGTTGGCCATCAACAGCTTCCTGATCAACAACTTGCGCATCAAAAGCTTGCTCTTCTGTATCAAGGTTGACAACATTCATGTTTTCCACTTTCTCAATGACATGTCTGGACAACTGTGGAAAACATGAAATCTAGTTAAGAAAAACACAAACATTAGACGCAAGGACGCAAGACAACCTTGCGAACACTAGATGCAAGGACGCAAGAAGAACCTTGCGTCCACATAACACAAGGACGCAAGGTTGTATCTTGCGTCCACATCAGATCGACCATCACCGACCATCAGTAAAAACCACAATTTAGCACAAACATAATTTAGTCATTTGAAATAAAACTAATATAATAGTTACGTACCTTCTCAAGGGGTTTTCTATAGCCAGGTGAAGTAAACGGGGACCTTAATGCACGCGTGGGCCTTCTTTCTCTTATTCCACGTCGTATTTGCATATGAGAAGGCTTGATAATCTCATTGTCAGACAAAGATTTATCAAAATACGTATCGTCCTAAGCAAATAAAAAACAAAAATATATAAAATCAATAGAGAACTATTTAAAATATTCAAATGCAAAAAATATATAAATTCAAGGTAAATTCAAAATATACCTGATACTCTTGCTCTGAAAAACGCTTTTCGCATTCCGATAATTTACTTTTACATTCTCTTAATTCATTTTCAACTTTTTCCATCCGCTTGCTAAATTCATCTTCACTTTTGTCTATCCACTCGGTCAACAACGCTACCAAACGATGTAATTCTCGTACATCCGGATTTTGATGTTTTTGTGTCTGCTCTGCAGTTTCCGGAACTTCTTCGGGATCATCATCTTTCAGGATCTCCTCTTCAACTAATGTTCAAGCAAAGAACGCGTCACTATCAATCCACCATTGACAACCCTTCTCAGTATCAGTGGGGAACATACCACGTAGAGGTTTCTTGTTCTTGGGATAATCATCCTGCATAATTAAACATAATATTAAATGCAAAATTACAAAGAAAAATCTTGCGACTATCCTGGTCATCGAGACGCAAGGACGCAAATCTAGATTTGCGTCTCCTATGCAGCTAGTACATAAAGACACAAGTTCAACCTTGCGTCCAAGCTTAAGGATAGAACGCAAGGTCGCAAGAATGGTCTTGCGCCCTTACCATATCCTCTCTGTTAATAGCAGTTAAATATGAATTTAATTTAGTTTAAAAAAAATTAATGCAACTAACCATAATATCTAGGAGTTTAATGTACTCAGAGATTCCAAAAATCTCCGCTGATGACCACTTCCAAAAAAGAGCCATCGGTACTCCATTCTTGTCCGTTTTTTAGCAAAGGCATTAATGGTACGACGGTAAGCCTCGAGTATCCAAATCTACAAATCATTTGTTTTAACAATATCAAATATATATTTAATAATACAAGTATTTAAAATCAAACATGTTGTTACCTTAAATGCCCACATAAACCCCGCTAAAGTGTACGCCTTTCCGCTCTCTAATTGGCTTTCCCATATACGAGACCCCCATGAGTACTTATTAACACTTGAAAAATCTTCGACTAAATATAAAAACTTCTTGTTCACCACATGGGCGGATTGTTTACCCATAAAAGCTCTCTACAACCAAGATGATTGCTAGTCGCACCACATCATCATTCGAAATACCAACCCGACTAGTTTTTAGAAGCATCTTTTCAATATCACCAATCAAAATGTTTGTGCTATCTTTAATGGTCGAAAATAAATGTCGTCTAATTGTTGCGGTCTCATTTTCATAATTTTTAGGGATATAATGTGCCATGTCCGTACCGGTACCAAACAAAAACCCCGTTACTAGACAAAATTCACGCCGACCAAATCTAATTGAACAATTAGGCTTAAAAGTAAACCAAATGTCATCACGCTCTTTGGGTACTTAGCAGCATCTATTCCTTCCGGCTTTACGTTGGAGCATAGCATGTACAAGTCCGGGATCATTACCCACGTATTCAAGATCTAACCATGGACCAAAACACATTTCTTTAAACTTTTTTATTTGATTCTCTGTCATAACTTTCTTCACATCACTTATAACACTCAATTTATTCTTCATCGTCAATTTACCTTCAACCCATCCCAGTAAAAGTAAGAAGAACATCAGCAAACGGAACGCAAGGACGAAAGAAACTACTTGCGTGTTAAACCATCGGGATGCAAGGGCGCAAATTTGGTCTTGCGACCTCTTTTTTTTTTTTCAGTACGCAAGGACGCAAGATGATCCTTGTGCCTATACAGTGAAGTTAATTTGATGAGCAACAAAGAGTTGTTTCACTGTCATCATATACAAAAAAAACATAACATATACTCCATTATTAAAAAAAAAAAAACCAATTATAGTGTTAACTGTTGATGATTATCATAGAGACATTTCATCAAACAGTTGGTGTGCACATAAACACATTTATATATGAACATAAGAAATATATATATATATATATATATATATATATATATATATATATATATATATATATACCATATTTATAACTAACATATCTAGTGAAGGAAGAACTAACATGTGGATTTGCCATCGTTATTAGCTTGATTTCTTGATTTTTTTTTGTTGGTGTATTACTTGAAAACTAACGGAGACGAAGAGTAGGTGGGTTGGTGGTGACGGAGACGAAGCGTACGTGGCGGTGGTGGTGAAGAAGATTAACCGGTGCTAGTGGAGGTGGTGAAGGTGGTTACGAACTAGTTTGCGTATGAGGGAGAAGATGATCTTGCGTTTTTGCATTTGCAAAATACCAGTGTTTTGTGCGATCTTGCGTGTGGGGTTGTGTGTGTGTGTCAAGTGAGTGGTCGAAAAAGGGTTATAAACTAAATTAAATACCAAGCGCAAAGACGCAAGAACGCAAGGTCGCAAGTCCACTTGCGCCTTGCGTGTTGTCTATTTTGTAGACGCAAGACATGATTTGCGTATTTGCGTCTTGTTGATAAAATATGATTTAAAGAAGGTAGAATAAAGGTAGAATAAAATTACAATAACATTTAAGTAATTCGAATTACATAGTTTATTACAAAAGGCCATACGACCTAGTTTATTACATGACCAACCGAATTAAAACATATAAGCAGTAATCAGAACCTCAGCAACTCCAATCGATCAGAAGGATACATCAACTCATATTCATAAAGAAAGAAGTTGTTCAACAACAAGCCATAGGGTAATCCTCTCCCAGCAGCTGCTGGCAATCCCACCATTCGATTAGCAACCACATATGCAAGATTAATTTGGATTTGTTCAATCAAACACATCAAAATCAAAACTTTAGTTACATATAGCTCCACATCATCATCATCTCAAAATATTACATTCTTCTCGACGACCCTCATCATCAGGTCCTAAATATGTTCTTCCCTGATAATGATAGGACCACTGTTTGGAAAGACAAAATCAGGTTTGCACAATCCATAACATAACCAGAAGTTGAGAACAAATTTCTCGCAGGTGACCTCCTTGGGCCACTTTTCACATCCTTGATGAGACTGAAAAACTTGAAATTCCCCACGGGGATATCCAGGTTCCCAGCAAACTCCTCCAATGTCTAATTGTATGGATAACCAAACATGTTCAAGTGAACACATTTCACCTTACGTGGATCAAATACATAGTTTGCATAAAATTCCCTAACAAGTTTGGGATAGTTCACATTATATTGAGGTTGATTGAGAAAAGCTCCACCACTAATTCCCCGCTAGTATGCAGAAAAGTTAGGTTGAGCAGCAACATAACAACCAGTAAGAATACGATCAGCCACTAGTCGTCATCTATCATCAACCTAGTTGTGATGACTATCCTTGTGAAACTCGTCGTAAGCTCTTCCTGGCATGGATATTAACTGAAATGAACAACACACTAAAATTAATCATCATTAGCACAATTCATAAATACTAAAATTAGTGAAAAAATGCTTTAAACAGTACCTTAACGTGGCTATAATCTTTGAATTGAATATGTTTTCAAATGTAATGAGACTGTGAATGCAAAGTTTCAGGGTCATTCTATATATAGGGTAAAAATCTTATCCGAAAAAATCTAGGAAATCTGACGAAATCTTATCCAGAAAATCCAATTCTGATAAGATAAGGACACAAGGTCGCAAGACGCAAGCTTGCACCTTGCGCGGGCAAGACACAAAGCTCCTTGCATCTTGAGAGGGCAATCTGGGAAAAAAAAAATTTGGGCTCCAGGGCAATAAACTTGATAAGATTGGGCATTTTGACTATAATCCCCTATATTTTATCCAAACAAATCAATCTGTGAATTTTCTTTTTTCAAAGATGCGTGTTACAGAACTATCGTGTAAGGAACACTTGATCTAGTTTTTATTAAACTGAACCGACTGCTAGCCGCTCGCAAAGTATAAATAAATACCAACAGGGTTATCGATTTTATAGGGTACCACCCAACAAGTTAAAGAACCAGATTGAATAACTTGAAGATATGACGCTCATGACCATGGGGAAGGTGCAAAATTCAGTTAAGGGTCACTGTAACCATAAATTTATTATTGCCAATAATTGGGTTTATCAAACAGTATATACATACAGAAAAATAATAATAGAATTTTGCAATAACCATATTTCCAATTTTAAGTATTACAATACTCAAGTCCTACAGCATACAAAACATAAAAAAATGAAAACCCATAACATATATGCATACAATTAGAACACAACAAATTATAAAGTAATTTAAAGTTATTAGTGGATTGTAGTT
Organism: Rutidosis leptorrhynchoides; assembly: GCF_046630445.1. Lineage (NCBI taxonomy): Eukaryota > Viridiplantae > Streptophyta > Magnoliopsida > Asterales > Asteraceae > Rutidosis > Rutidosis leptorrhynchoides. Next base: position 159,753,271 of record NC_092343.1, on the reverse strand, counting down.
ACGGATCCAAGTAGTGAAGCTCTGCTTTCGAGGAAGCTCGTGGGAACCGCGTAACATCCTTAGAGAAGTTGTACTTTTCCTGAGCATCAGCAGTTGCATGTGGTCGGATTGATATTTTTTCAAGTGTGGGAGAATGTTCAAGTAAAAGCTTTATAAAGAGCAACAAGGGCTTTGATCTTTCTACATCCATGATATTTATAGTTTTCAAGCAGTTCAATGTCTGGTCCAAACAGTCAGAAGCTTCCAAATAAGTTAATGCTGGTTTCACATCCAAATGCACATGTGGAAGATCCTGGAAATACATTAAAAGTGAGACTGACTGTGTATAAATGGAACCCACATTAAATTACTATAAAAAGCACACACAGCACAATAACACAAGAGAAACGTTTAGCACTCTTTACCTGATTGTACACATCGAGTTGTCTCAAGTTAGGTGAGTTCCGAAGGATACATAAAACACCTTGAAGTTGATACAAATCACCAAATTTGAAGTCTCGTAAGTAGAGAAGCTTTAAACTATTAGTTGGGTGTGGAAGCCACTTGGGAATATTTTCCGCAATAGAAAACTGTGAGGGTGAAAGTAAGATTATAAGTTAACAAAGAAGATATGGCTGGAAGATGATACGAAATAATATATGAGAACTAACTATACACAAGAGTTGAATGGTATTCACTTGCTCAAACGCAAAAAGATGAAGAGAAAAATTTAAATATTAGAATTTAAAATTCAACTCGTACCTGGAGAAAATACCCGTCGATAACAAAATACCCAACACATGGCATATTACTTAACAAGCTTGCCAAATTAACTCTTTCAACTCCCTGAATAGGTTTTTTGATAAATATACCAAACTCACTAAGACATTTACTATGCAACAAGTGGAGCAAAGTTGCATCGGGGCAACTCCTGATCACTAACTGAAACAACTTTGTAGACTTGATCTTGAAATTGTAAACGTTGGTGCATGCAACCAGTTTCAACATCTTGAGCTGTGGTAAGTTGATAATAGTTCCATGTAAGTTAGCCCCAAATTCAATATTCCTAAGCGTAAGTTTTTCGAGATATAGATATCCTTGAAACTCAAGTGGTGGCTTAATGATACAGTTGTCAAGTTCTAGCATTCTCAATTCTAGACAATGAATAAAATAATATGGAAGTTGATAAGGTTGGTTTGAATTTGTAAGGACGAGTTCTCTAACACCATCTCTTGCCAATGATGAAATCCATTGATTGACTTCTTGGAAACTATCAAGAAACATTTTTGGTATGTGGAGATGTAACTTTAGGCGAGGACCCTTGAGATAGTTAAAGATATAGTTTGTGATCCTAATAAATCCATTATGACCAAAACTTCCATTTTTGGCAAACTTTCTTGAGAAATGTTTATCAAGAACCAGTGACGTCATTGAGGTCCATCTGTAGCTCCATTTTTTTGACAGAACATGTGTCCTCACAGCATCTTGAACAGGTAGCTTCTCTAAAAGCAAGTCTATCAAATTCTCTGGCAAATTACTGATTCTATCCACTTCGGTACAAGTTACAAACCTCCTCTTAGTATTGTTATCTGTCATTACATTCAAGAAAACAAGACTGGTTTATCTAATTACTATATAATACTCTTTATTTTTATTTTTATTAATTTGTTTTTCCTTCAATCAAAATCGATGAAGATTTCCACATACCAAGATGCGCAAAATGTGATGTAGTTCTTAGGCCGATGTTATATCAGTTTACTTATGAATTATGAATGGAAGTTAGATCAATTTACTTATAAATGGGTTGATTTGGGTTATGATATATCTCTCAATGGGACAAAAAGTAAAATAGAAAAACTGCTTGATAAACAACGGATCTAATGAACTGAAAGTTTCCCAATGTGTATCTTCGATCCATAAAACCTCCCAAATCATTTTTTTTCAAAGTTTTAGTTTATTATCAAAGTAGTATATATATGTATTTGATAATCATATTTGATACACTAGTTATTTGTATAAAAGTTTGGACGAGAAGTGTTTCAGGTCAACACAACCTCACATGTATCTAGTTAACAACCATTCATGAACTAACCTGCCCATTTTACCACCTATGGTTTCATTAAGGGACTTATCTTTTTTAGTAGAGAAAATTAGATAAATGGTCCATGTGGTTTACATGAAAAGGGTAAATGGTCCCTGATGTTCATTTTCGGGGTTCGTGACTAAACGCATGTGGGTGGTCCCTGCACATAAACTCAAAATATATAAGAACTTAAACTTGAAAAACCCTAATCGATCTAACTCTCTTTTATTCCAAATACAAACCCACACACAAAAATCAAAAACAAATAAACCAAATTACAGAAACCTTTCACTAAAACAAAATCAGATGCACCTCACGTCGAATCAAAACAAACGAAAATCAGCGAAAGGAGCAGAGCTTTAATCAGAGGTTAGACAGAGCTTGAATCATCGTCAGTTGAAAATTGTACACCCTCGCTTTCAGTTGCAAATCGTACACCCACACTTTCAGTTGCAAATCATCGTACACCCACGATTTCAGTACAACAATCTTCGATTTGGTATTGGTAGATCTGATTCTCAATTTGGGTTTATGGGTCGGGATGAAATCGACGGTGGCGGCACGCCGGAAAAGGCTGCTAAATTGGGGGAAATGGAATATTTTGATTATTCTACTAGTAAGATCTAAACAATTATATTTATATTCAATGTATACAGGAACTGGTCGTGGACAAGGCAGGATATTGGATCACGAAACCTTCTTTTGCTTGAAAATATGCTGGACGAAATTAAAAATATCACGTTTCTCAATCGCCTGATATTTGGTGTTGGAAATATTACTAAATCCACTTATATTAAAAACGGTTTAGTTTGATTCTTGATGTAAAGGTAAAAATTTTTGTTTCATTTAATTTTTTAGAACTCATTCATGAAATAAAATAGAGATTGTGGTTAACTGTTCCACTAAGGAATCGTGTAAGTGATTATGAATTAATTATATGTATATAATCTTGATTCGTTTCACTGCGTTTTAGCTTTTTGGTATGTGCAGGTATGTGTTTTCATTTAAAGGCATTTTGTTAAAGGAATGAAGAATGGGAAGAAGAAGATAAAATAAGGAATGAAAAAAATATTAAATTATGTAAACGGACGATTTTACCCATCACGTGTTTGGCACGTGATTACACTTGACGGATGAAATAAACGTCCGTCAGAAATTGGGACCATTTACACCGGCTGTGTAAACCACAAGGACTACGAACCTTGAAAATGAACATCAGGGACCATTTACCCATTTTCATGTAAACCACAGGGACCATTTATCCAATTTTCTCTTTTTAGTAGCTGTTAAATATTTTTCTGTTGTGCTTATGTTACTTTCATGTCATCTCCCAATAAGTAACATCATTAATGTTTCTTTTTCAATATTTTCTGCAGCCCATATGAAGCTTACAGTACGGGTTTCAAGCCAATCATTCATCACTCATCAGGTAATCTGAATACACTTAGTTGATACTATCTGTATTTGTCTATCTGTTGATTAGTCGTCTTTATAATGCTTTTAGTTCAAAAGGTTATTAAGGGTAACAATGAGGGCTATGAAATCTTAAACGGTTGTAATAGTATCCTAAAGCAATATTACTGTACAAAAGCAAGCTGCAGGCCAAGCATACATGAAACTAAGTCTTATAAAAATTTTCATGTTAAAAAAGCTTGTTCTGCCTCTCTTTGTCTTTTAAAAATTTTCAACACATTAAAGTTTCACTTTCACTATGTCACATCTTTTAATCCTAGACCAGCTTAGCTTAACTGATGCAAATATGTAAGCATTGTATAATTGTGTGAATAGCTAAAGCAATCTATTCATACTTGCTGCTTTATTCTTTAGGGATTCTAATAAGTGCCAAGGTTAAATTTCGGTCTGTTGAATATGTTAATCTAAGAATAAATCGCTAATTAGGTTATAACAATTACAAATAACTCTAATTGTTAAATCAGAAACTACGAATTCATATGGAATAAACGATGAATGTGCGACAGCATTAAATTGAGGAAAATAAAAAGTCGAATAGAAATTACAACGTGAATCAAGTTTTTCACACATAAGTACGTTTATTTGAAAATCTTAAATCAAATTATGAGGGAGAAATAAACTTACCGATATTCAAAATAAAAGATGAATCCATTGGATTACCGATTAGAGTTTAGCGCCGAAACTTGCAGGTCCCTCTCGTTTTAAGTTTTTTCTGACTTTCAGGTTTTTAGGGTTTAGGTCACTGTGGCTTAAGTAAACATCCCTCGAATTTTGTCTTGTGTGTACGCTCCAAAACCAAAAGTTTTTATTTAGAGAATAGGTCCTTGTTCAATTAAAATTAGTACGGAGTTAAATACTCTTTATTTAAACTGTAATTAAATTAATTAATTTAATTAAGTAATTAATTTGTCTTTCTTTCAATTGAAGTCGATCATCTTTCCATGTACCAAGATGCGCAAATGTGATAGACTTCTTAAACCAGTGAAAACCTATCATTTAAACAGCATAATGAAAACCTATCATTTAAACAGCATAATGAAAACTAACTAATTGTGTGCGGTTGGTATCTCGCTGATGTTGACATCAACTTCTCTTCATAGTTAGAGTAAAATATTAATTCCATATGTCGGTACGACGACATTAAGGTAGTACAATGTGTGTTGTATAAGGAATTATAATACCAAATTTTATCGAGTAGTATTTTGTTTCTGGAAGTTGATCTTTTTTTTTTGTGCCAAAAATAACAAAAACTTCTATAAAATCGAAAACGTTTTCTAAAAGAAAACGTCTTTAACCAACTATACAATATATATACAAGAGATGATCCGATGACGCTCGTACCTAAAAAGCAGCCTACAAACTAACTATTCATACTGAGTCTCATCTATCTACATTAAATCAAACCAAACTACACCAAAAGGAGAATCGAAACAAAAAACATAACAAAACATCAAACTAACATCCAACAGTAGACCTTAAGGAAAAACTACAAAATGTAACAAGCATCGAATCTACGGTTCGACCTTTTTTAACTTGCCATGTAAAATCTCTCGACGGATATTTTTCGGAGGAATTCTCGATCTTAAAGAACAAAGCATTAGAAGATCAATCACCAATCATAGTACCCGAAGAAGGAGGGGAAAAACCACGGTTAGCCAAGTTTTGAAAGGCATCTTTATTCGAAGTTCTTAAAATTCGCACCCGACGATCCAACCTTGTTACCATCTTGAGGAGCCATATCAAATTTTAGATTGCTTGCTTCTCTGTAAACCAAATCTTCATCATAATCCATGAGTTTTAAAGATCCCAGGGTATGTATCTCTTTCGCATTTTTTCTTGTCTTCAAATTAACGCTATTCATTTGAACTTTTGATAAATGCCTATTAAAGACATGCCAAAATTTACAAAATCTTTCACACGAGAGCACCTCACAGTCGCAATATATTCTCCCGCTTCGCCCAATTAAAATCGGGGTAGGTTTTTCTTCATTCTTGCCTTCAAGATCCTTCCTTCTCCATCCCCTTCTCGGTTTTTTTTTTTTTTTTTTTTTTTTTGTTTTTTTGTTTTTTCAATGTTTCGACGAAAGTGGAATTTGCAGGCCAACATTCAGCCCCAACAGGCAGCCCTGCATTCAGCGCATCAGAGGGCCCTACAACCAAGCCAATGGACTTTAAAATGGACTCGTCCACGGTACGATCAACCTTTAAAAACTACAGTTCATTACAATTATCAAGCGCATCAGAAGCTCTGTTACCTTCTTCCAATGCAAAGAAGAGGTAGAAACATAAATTCCATACGTGTCTCCAAAATCATCTCCATCATTTGTAGCTTGGAGATCAAATTCATCAATTGAACCAAACTTGAAAGGAAAAACACTGGATTAAGGAATCGATTTCTCATCACAGTTTATGGAAGATGTTGCCCCTACATCACCTTCTTCCACTACCCAACCTTCAAACCCAACCCCGCCACATGGGCCGACTCATCCCATGACCACCCCCATTCCCGTGCTGGCATTACTAAACTTGATCAACGTCTAAACCGTCACATCTCCACTACCTCACCCCTCCCAAAATCATACTCTCAAGCCTTCTCTTATCTTGGTTGTCTGCCGCAGTGCTATGAACGATGGATATAATGCTTTGATTAATAACCGTACTTGAACTCTTGTGCCCCGACTTCGGGACACGATCATAATTAGGAAAAGAACAACAATATCTACAATACCAAATCTTGTCGAGGCAAGAATTTAGCTGGAGATAAGTCTTCAAATAAACATGAAGTGTTTGAGGAGATTAGAAGGAAACTTCATCATTTCTTATCACTACAAGAAAAATGGTCGTTTGTGACGATTTTTAGTGACGACTTATTATTTGGTCACTATTAATGCTATTTAGTTAACATTAAAAAGGCCGTCACTAAATTTTGTCACTATATCATATTAGTGACCAAACAAATAGTCATTTTAGTGACTAATTTTAGTATTTTGCCCTCAAATAATGTTTTGTGACGGATCTATATTGACGAAAATTGACCAACTTATTTTGGTAACTAACTCGATTTGGTGATCAATTTAGCGTTATTAGTGATGAATCGCTCTCGTCAATAAAGCTCATTTTTCTTGTAGTGTATGTACATCATATCATACCTAACTAAACGGCTACTTACCAAGTTTATGGTGTTCTTTAAATATATTCCCTAAACGTTATTGGCTCCCTTCCTAATTTAACCATATAGCCATTTCAGACAAAGTAGGATAGTATAGATAAGTAATAGTTAGCTTTGTCAATAATAATAACCAATAATGTAATTTTCAAAATGTAACCAAAAAATTCATCATCAATTCAAATGCAAATAAACTTAAATACTTCTCATTTCAAAATCAATATTCCAATTTCGGCTTACAACATAATATGCAAGCAAAAAAAAAAATATTTTATCAAGATTTATGATTGTTGTCTTAAACCTCAACGAGTTTAATCCAAATACATACCAAAGCATCCAGCCAGAGAGCAACAGCAACCTACAGAGTGAAACATGTAAGAATCCTAAAATGTTGAAATGGGTAGATATAATATTACAAATAATACCGCTGCAATGTCTTCAAGATATCTTTTTTGACAAAATTCTGTAGCAGATTTGACCAGCAAGGGAGGGGGACCCTCTTGATCACCCTATTGCATTTCATCACGAGCTGTTTGAAGTTTTGAACCTTCAACGAGAGAAATAATGCAATGGATTTTTTTTTTTTTTTTTTTGTGAAAAACAACGGAAACTCATATACAAACGAAATTGTTTTCCATAGGAAAACATCCTCAACGGAGAATACAAAGAAACGGGGAAACGGAGAAGGTCACACCTAGAAAGCAACCAACTAAACGAAAACTATCATTAAATGAGTCTTCCTTAAGAACCCAGAAAACATTAAAACAAATTAACCAATACTAAACCGCATACTACACACTAATAACAGGTACCAAACCAAACGAACTAAGTGAAATCAAAAAACTTAAAAAATATACGAAAAAACACGAGACGAACCCAATCAATTAACCTCTAGGTCCCGCTCTTTTCAACTTACCATTAACCCTCCCTTTCAAAGTGTTCTTCCCGGACCGATTCACTATCTTGTAAGCTAACACATTGGCGGATTCATCACCAAGTTCGCTCTCCTCCGGCAAAGTACCCTTCATCTCCCATTTCATTATAAGATTAAAACGAGATGTTATTGACTAAAATTCAAGCCTATTTAAGGTCTTGTAAAAAAAAAATTTCCTTGAAGTTGGTGTTAGCCCATATTATATATTGTATTATGATGTAAGCCCATCTTTATAAGGGCCATATTCTAGTATATTCTAGTGATTAGCCTTATGTTTGGTGTGATCTTTATATATGTGGCAAGGATTCTCATTTGTACGAAATTCAGTTAATATCAATATCAATATATCAATTATGATTAATATGGTATCAGTAGCTATCTCCCTATCGCACAGAACCACCACGAAACCCTAACACACAAACACATCTTTACAGCAGCTTCCATCTTCTTCTGTTTTCTTTTTTTTTCTCACACATATCTACATCCGGCAAGTACGATAAGATCTACACGGTCACTTCCGTCACTCATTTAATTCCCATTAAACTAGATCTAAACAAACACAACTACATCCATTGGAGCAAGTTGTTTAGCAATCATTGTGCGGCCTTCAATGTTGATTCGTTCTTGACCGAATCAACGACGTCCGACGCACCATCGGACGATTGGAAAAAGGCCGATGCGTTCGTCATGGGATGGATGTTCTTAACCATCTCGGAAACACTCCTTGAACGTCTCTTGAACTCACAACCAAAGACATCTTATCAAGCATGGGAGTTTTTGAAGAATATTTTCCAAGACAATAAACGATCCAAGATCGTCGAACTCACGGCTGAACTACGTTCTATTACCATTGGAGACCTCACGGCAGAAGCTTATTTTCAAAAGATTGATTCGATTGCATCTATGCTCCAGAACCTCGGATCTACCATGAAGGATGAAGAGTTAGTAACTTATGCGATCAATGGCTTAAATAATCGATTTCCTTATGCTACTCACATTATTCTACATAGCGAACCATTCCCGAATCTAAACACCGTTCGGTCCATGATCACCCTTGAAGAGATGCAACTTCAACGACAACTTCGCGGTTCAATTAATTCACCAGGAACCCCTTCGGCACCCACTGCTCTCACGGCTCAGATTCCCGCAAATGCTCCGTCTCGATCAACGATCACATCACCTCAGGTTTGTCGCAATTTTAGTCGTGGTCACTGTCGATTTGGTGAGAAGTGTCGCTATTTTCACCAAGGAAATCATGCTTCACGTTCTGGTAATCATATGCAAAATACCTCAGGTAATCGGACAACAGGAAATAACCAAACTCAGCTCTTAAACATCATAGCAGCCCAACAGCATCTGTTAGCCCAACATCATCTAAATCGGTCCAGTGTTCCATCTATTCCAGGATATGGGCCGCGAACTCCCCTGGCCCAATTTTCTGGCCCGCCAGGATTCCCTGCATCTCCACAGGCCCACTACATCGGTTTGCCAGCTTCTGTCGGGTCTGGTTATTTAACAGGCCCTCTTATGCCCAGTCCACAATTTAATGGCTATCTTCAAACTGGGCCTGCTCAGATTAATACAGGTCAGGTCTCTGGCCCAGCTGCTCACACGGTCAATGGGCCTGCACAGATTACACCTGGCCCATCTCAGTTCACTGTTGGCCCCACTGGTCACACCCCATTTGCTCTTACAGGTCAGCCTAGTCAGGAAACTTTGATTCCGAATGCTTTCGCGGCCACGACACTACCTGATTACGGTAATTCGGGTTGGACTATGGATACTGGTGCGTCCACCCACCTTACCTCTAGCATTAATAATTTAAGTACTGTTTTTAATCATTGCATTTATCCATCGGTCGCCGTTGGCGACAGGAATTCTATTCCCGTCACCAATACCGGCTATAGCATGTTGCCTAATATCCACCGACCCCTCCATTTATCTAATGTCCTTGTTACCCTCAATATTGTTAAAAACCTTATTTCCGTACGTAGATTTACTCGTGATAACAAAGTTTCTGTTACATTTGACGAATTTGGTTTTTATGTGAAGGATTACTTGACACGCGGTCTACTACTCCGATGTGATAGCACCAGAGATCTTTACCCGCTCACTCCTCAGTCACCACCTACAGCTCATCAAGCTCTTGTAACCACACCCAGCATTTGGCATCAGCGACTTGGTCACCCGAGTACTGATACTTTTCGTCGTCTTATTTCAAATAATTCTATTGTTTGTAATAATACGAAGTCTCCCGTTCTTTGTCATGCTTGCCAACTTGGCAAACACGTGAGACTTCCATTTAGTAGTTCTGTTTCGCATTTTACTTCATTATTTGACATTGTTCACTCGGACTTATGGACGTCTCCCATACCGCGTCTTAGCGGATACAAATACTATGTTCTATTTTTGGATCATTACTCGCATTATTTATGGATTTTCCCTTTACGTAATAAGTCTGAAGTATTTGACAAATTTTTACAATTTCGTACATATGTTAAAACTCAATTCAATACTGAAATAAAAGCCTTTCAATGTGATAATGGTGGTGAATTTGATAACAAACAATTCCAGTAACTTTTTCAAACCAACGGTATTCAAATACGTTTCTCTTGCCCCCACACCTCTCAACAAAACGGCAAGTCCGAACGCATGATCCGCACCATAAACAATCTCATCCGCACTTTACTCTTTCAAGCTAACCTCCCACCTACCTTCTGGGTCGAGGCTCTACACATGGCCACTTACCTCATAAATCTCCTACCCTCCTCCGCCATCAACCACGAAATTCCCCACACCCGCCTATACAAGTACAAACCTAACTACTTCTCCCTCCGAGTTTTTGGATGTCTCTGCTATCCTCACTTACACACCACTCACAAACTTGCTCCTCGCTCCACTCAATGCATATTCCTTGGCTATCCGACTAATCACCGCGGGTATCGCTGTTATGACCTATCCACTCACAAAATCATCCTTTCTCGACACGTCACTTTTGACGAGACATCCTTTCCATACAGCTCTACCACGCCCTCAACACCACCATCATATGGATTCCTGGACGCCCCCACCACCCAATCTCCTATCAAGAAACCTCTCCGACCCTCCAGATACAAATCCTCCCGAAATCACCCTTCCCACTTCTCCCACTCCACCTACCCCTCTTACACCTCCCACATAACCATTACCATAAAACCCTATTCTCGATCCACAACCAGCTGCCCCCACTCAACCCACCACTTCCACTCACCCTATGGTCACCCGTCACCGTGTCGGTACCACCAAACCTGTCCAACAGCTCAATCTTCATGTAGCCACCCCTTCTCCCACACCTAAAACATACTCACATGCCTTTCAAGACCCCAACTGGCAACATGCTATGACCGATGAATATAATGTTTTACTTAAAAACTGTACTTGGACTCTTGTGCCTCGCCCATCGGACACGGACATAGTTCGCTCCATGTGGCTCATTAAGCACAAGTTTAATGCAGATGGTACTTTAAGCAGGTATAAGGCTCGCCTCTTTGCTAACGGACGTAGCCAACAGGTTGGTATTGACTGCGATGAGACCATCAGTCCGGTTGTCAAACCGGCCACTATCAGGACTGTTCTCAGCTTAACCATTTCTCGACATTGGTCGGTCCATCAGCTGGATGTCAAGAATGCCTTTCTTCACGACAATCTATTCGAGACTGTTTACATGCATCAGCCGCCTGGTTTCCGGGATCCCACTCGCGCTAACCATGTGTGCCTCTTACATAAGTCCCTCTACGGACTTAAGCAGGCACCTCGCGCTTGGTTTCAGCGATTCGCCAGTTATGCCCAGCGAGTTGGTTTTCAGCACAGCAGATGTGATCCTTCCCTGTTTATCTATAAACATGGTGCTGACACCGCATACTTACTATTATATGTTGATGATATTGTCTTGACTGCATCGACTCCGGCTTTCCTTCAGCGGATTATTGCCTCGCTTCACACGGAATTTTCGATGACCGATCTTGGCCCACTGAATTACTTCCTCGGCATTTCTGTCACTCGCACCACTTCTGGGATGTTTCTCTAAGAAGAATTATGCCACTGAAATCCTTGAGCGTGCAGACATGGCTGGTTGCAATCCCAGCAGAACACCTGTCGACACCTGCACCAAACTCACAGCATCCGGACCTCGTGTCAAGGATCCCACATTATACCGTAGCCTCGTCAGAGTTCTTCAGTACCTCACATTTACTCACCCTGATATCTCATATGCGGTACAGCAGATTTGTCTCTTCATGCATGATCCCCGAGAGCCTCACCTTGCTGCTCTACGACGTATATTACGGTATGTCCAGGGTACTATTGATCTCGGCCTTCAGCTACATGCCTCTCCTGCTACATCTCTGACTGCATACTCCGATGCCGACTGGGCTGGTTGCCCGACTACTCGCCGCTCCACCTCAGGCTATTGTGTATTCCTTGGTGATAATCTTTTGTCCTGGTCCTCCAAGCGACAACAGACTCCATCCCGCTTCAGTGCTGAAGCGGAATATCGCGGTGTCGCAAACGTCGTGGCCGAGACATGTTAGATTCTCAACCTTCTCCGTGAGTTGCACTGTCCATTATTTTCTACCACTCTGGTCTACTGTGACAATGTCAGTGCTGTTTATATGTCTAGTAACCCGGTTCAGCATCAGCGAACCAAGCATATCGAGATTCACTACTAACATTTATCCTCATTTAGACCCCCATATATAGACGTGTTAGTAAATTAACATGTCTATATAAATAAATGGACACGTCTAATTAGAAAAAAAGGGCGGAACACCTCTAATTAACATATTATTTAGACATGTTGACACGTCTAATTAAAATATTTAGACGTGTTGTTGATAAAAAGAGCGGAACACCTCTAATTAACATGTTATTTAGACGTGTTGACACGTTTATTTGATCAAATTGGAGGAACACGTCTAAACGTGTTATTATTTAGACGTGTTCTAATTAACATTTAGACGTGTTTAGACATGTTGTTGATTAAAGTGGTGGAACACCTCTAATTAATATATTATATAGACTTATTAACACGTCTAGGTAAGCCAAACACGTCTAGTTAGAAACCATTTAGCTATTAGGGTTCCCTGACCCTTAAAAGTAAAAAAGCAGTATTTTCCTCTACAACCTTCATCTTCTTTACTTCTACCCTCAAATATTACATCTCAATCTCAATTTCATAGGTCTAACCTCTTCTTCACTACACCATGCTCTAATCTTCAAATACCTAATTCTTATATGTGGTTCCTCTATTAACCTAATTCTTTACCCGAACTACATTCGTCACTCCTCTGTTCTGCCACCAATTTTTGTGTCCGCTTATATACACCAAACGAAAATGGCGAAAGTCTAGGGTTTCGTTCGTCATCATTTTTTTTTGCAATTAACATATTTAATGGTTTGATTTGCATATTTTTCGGTGTTTGACGCCGAGTTCTTGCGATAGGGTTGATGAAAGTTTTTTCCCCTTTAGAAGCGTTCGATAATGGCGAAAGGTTAGGTTTAATTTCTATTCCTTTTATGTTTAACAGTTTCCATTCTTCGAAATTTTGTTCTTAGTCATTACTAATTACTAATTAGTTATTTGAACAGATAGTACCAGAAAGGAAGCATTGGTTTTGCTATCATAGTTTGTCTTCATAAGTTAACTTTTTTTTTCAAAAGATTGTTGTTACTCTGTCGTGATATATATCTTCAATTCATTAATCTGTATTATTGTGTTCATTTACGGTTTATGCGTTCTTTTTTTTTTTTCCCTTTATTTTTGAATTTTTGTGACATCATCTTAATGGTTCGATTGTTTATCAGTGTTTTTGGCGATTTCTTTATACATCGATCATTTCTGCCATTTCCAGGTACTGTGGGATTTAAATTTCCGCTCTTACTTTTTTTTTTTAATCTTCGATGTTCCTGTTTTTGTGTTTCGTTTTCGTCGACGTGGTCATTTGGGTGGCCTGTTATCATTTGCGTTGGTATCTCCATGTCTTTAGTATATTCAGAAATTTATTAGTATTGTCTTATTGAATTTATTAACAAATTTCAGTAACTTGAAATATATAGTATCAAGTTCGGTAACTGAGGTATGTAATAATTCAATATTGCTTTTGGGTCCTCGCGGATGTGGTAAAATCGCGCTATGATATTTTGTTTTTTCGCTAATTTGTTCATGTTATCTATAATGTAATCTGAATTTATTAATAAGTTATTGATTTATGAATTTAGGCTTTGGACCTTGTTCATAATAATCTATCTCATCAAAAGAAAATACTCATTAGTAGCTGTATAAATATGGGTGTCTCATGTTTATCATCGTTGCCTAACCATTTCTAACAAGCTACATGTTTTTTCTGACAAATCAAACTAACCGTAAATGAAGCCTGTACAGGTACCGGATTTCATCATGCACGCGTGCCTGATTCCAGCCCCGCTAGGGGTGTGATTGCAGCCTGTTACACGCTCCGTGCGTTACAGACGTACCTGATTGCAGCTCACACACGTGCCTTAATTGTCTGCAATATTAATAGCTTTTGTTGAGGTTTCATTCATGAAATATAACTGCAAGTTTTTTAATGAATTCTAACTGAAACTTTTGTCTTCGTATACCTAATGGACGTTTCATTTGTTGCAATGTTTTGGATATCTTCAAATTTTGCCCAAGTAGAGTAAGATTCTTCATTTATTCTTTATATGTATATGTATATGTATTAATGCATTAATGTTTGCAGTTACACGTATGCCTTTTATATGTGTTCATAGTGTGCAATTGTTTAAACGCAAAATGTTCTATATGTTATTGTTTTTCCTGCACCAAGTTCTCTATTAATTTACTAAATGTTGCAGGACGGTAACCAAATTCCTAATTTTGGTCCTTTAATATGTGCAGCTGCAACTGCTCCTTCGTTCGAACAGTTTCGTTCACATGGATGATAGCCTCAAGACAATTTAAGGTACATATTTACACTTCTAAACAAGACTTTTTTATAGCCATAAACTGTTTCAAGAAAATGTCTGTTTGGAATCTTGGAGGACTGCCCATTGTTTGTTATGCTCAACTTTCTCAACACATGTAGTGATACTCATTTACTTCCACTACCTGATGGAATAGTTCATTAGCTATACAAACATTAGGATGTCCTTACTAACAATACTAACTATAATAAAATACCCTTTTCAGATTGGAGCAGCAGGTTCGGATGCAGCAATTGTGAGGTTGCATGATTTCACACCACCGTTGGCACTCACATGGAGGAACAACTGCATGCTTGACATTTATTTCACCCGCTGGAGGGGACTGATTGCAGAGGGATGACATGTTGGATGGCTACCATTAGCTACCGTTTTTAGTTTAGAGTTCCTCCATTGTAAATTACATTCATGACCTTTTTGTAAATACTTTAAAGATATGTATATATATGATATTTATATATAAAGTTTGGTTCTGTAGTAAATTTAATTTCGTATATTTGGTGCATTTGGTATTTGGCGGGTATTATTTAAAATATTTGAGATTTTAATTTATCTGGCGCCGGAGAGATTGAAATATCTCTGGTATTTGGCGGGTATTATTTAAAATATCTAAGATTTTAACCAGGGTTAACATTTACCGGAACACGTTTAATTGATAACACGTCTAATCGATAACACGTCTAATTGTTACCCGTAACACGTCTAATTATCAATTAGACGTGTTAATTTAACCAATTAGACGTGTTCCTGGAACACGTCTAATTGACAAAAAAGAGGAACACGTCTAAATACACTACTTTTTAGACGTGTTGACACGTCTAATTGAGTTTTTTAGACGTGTTCACGGACCGCACTATATGTCATAAGCAATTAGTGCTGTCACATCTAGACGTGTTGAAAAACACGTCTAATAAGCCTTTTTAACACGTCTAATTAACGATTTTTGTAGTAGTGATTGACATACACTTTGTTCGCGATCTTGTTACGAAAGGTCACGTTCGTGTCCTCCACGTGCCCTCGCGTTACCAGTATGCCGATATCTTCACCAAAGGCTTACCTGCTGCTCTGTTTGATGACTTTCGCGCCAGTTTGAGCGTTCGACCGACTCCCGCTCCAACTGCGGGGGGATGTTAGTCCATATTATATCTTGTATTATGATGTAAACCCATCTTTATAAGGGCCATATTCTAGTATATTCTAGTGATTAGCCTTATGTTTGGTGTGATCTTTATATATGTGGCAAGGATTCTCATTTGTACGCAATTCAGTTAATATCAATATCAATATATCAATTATGATTAATAGCTGGCAAGGTCCAGGAGTATGTATACGGCGAAGAAATATTAATTCCTGCTGTTCCAAAAAAAAAAAAAAAAAAAAAAAAATTAAGATTGAAGATATAAATATCATAAGTCAAATAAATGAACTGTTAAACCCAACCCTTTTATAAACCAGGAACTCTCATGAATAAAGACGGAGTGTTAAGCACATGATTACCCTAGGGTCCAGCAATGTAAAAAACAGATTTACAACTTATGTTACATTGTCGAGGCAGTTAGGGGTAAACCACAGTTAAATTTTCGTTGTTCAGGCTACCGGGAGGATGGGTTTTGTTGCTTAGATGTACGCGGTTAAGTTGATAGTATAATGCATTAATGTTTAGTTAGGGGTAAATATGGGTAAACTGGTGATGGAATAAAAACGAGATATATCAGAACCATTATTGAGCTGTATTACTTTGCATTAATGTATGGATTTTTAGATAAATCATCCAATACCTCTCAACCATTTTAAGCACACATAAGGTAAGTTTGAGGACCATCAATATTGGTATACATGGTTTATGCTTGAAAACAGTGTATGTTTGTTTATCTTATGAAAATATAACTAATTTAATTCTTTTTTTCAATCTGTATCTACACTGTTAGCATATGTGTATTTATATATTATAGTTTGTAGTATATTATAGGCCCATTCCACATTGTATACTATGTAATCTGCTCAGCCCATCATTGTACTATATATATGTGATAATACAATGGAATATATGACTGGAATATATCATGGGAAAATATATGTCCTCAACTTATTTCCTTCTTTTTTTCTCTCATTCTAGGAAACTATTCTTCTCCTTCCATCATTCTCGGCTCTACTTCCTGCCATCTCTCTTCCACAAAAAAAAAAAAATTCTTGATTTCTTACTATGCTTTTTTTTTTTCTTCCTTTTTCTCTCTGTTGATCTCCACCATCAACATGACAAGCGGAAGCTCTACCCCACCAACTTCCGCTACACCTCTCCACAAAGCATATAGCGTTACTAATATCAACTCTCACATTCTGCTTATTTTAAATCTTGATCATCTCAACTATGATGCATGGAACGTTCTATTTGAAACTCATTGCATCGGTTTTGACGTGATCGATCACATGACATCGATAGTACATATGAGAATAGCAGCCTTCCCACCGATCCCGAATGGGTCAAACTTGACTCTATTGTTAGGATGTGGATATATAGCACTATTTCTCCTGAAGTTCTTGAAAACATTCATGAAAAGAAAACCACCGCTCGTGCCACGTGGTTAAATCTCGAAACACTCTTTCGAACCAACAAAGATTCAACCGCATTCCAACTTGAAAACGAACTCTGAACACTCACTCTCGGTGACATGTCTATTAAGGATTATTGCACGAAAATTAAGTCCATGGCTGATCTTTTGGAAAATATTGGTGAACCCGTTTCCTATAAAAACCTCGTTGCGTATACACTGCAAGGATTGCCACGTAAATGGAATGGTGTCACCCGCGCCATACGTCTTCGGGAGACTCAACCTACGTGGGTTCAAACCCGGGCTATTTTACTAAGTGAAGAATCAAAGCTCGACGACACCCGATTATCCAATTCAAACTCGTCTTCTCCAAATTTACTTGCTTCATCGGGACCCGAAAACCGTTATTCGGGACGTCGTGCAGGTTGTCGTGGTGGTGGCCGTCAGAGTGACCGCCGTCAACAGCCCATCGGTCAGTATGGATGGGTTTACATCCCACCGCCGCCACGTACTCAAAATAACCGGTCTTCCTACAATACGTATGCTTCCAATCAACAAAATGTTAGACCATTTTCTCGTACAGGAAACTCACAAAATGGATTGCTTGGTATTGGCCCAACAAATAATTCTTTTAATTATACAAGCTCAACAGGTCAAGCACATGTTTTAAATGGGCCCAACAATTCAGTTTTTTCAGCAGGCAACTTAAATCAGACGCAACAAATTAACTCACTAGCTGCTGGACAGAATTTTGGACCATCTTTTGGTGGTGGACAGCGCACGAATCAGTAAACTTGGGCTAATAATTATGATCAGCCTACCACTTTACCATATTTATTCAGTACTATGACATTGCAGGAACCCAACACTTCAGGTTGGATCATGGATACCGCGGGAGCCACGGATCACGTTCACTCAGATTCAGGTATACTTAAGTCCATCTCTAATAATCATGGTACTCGTTCTATTTTTGTTGGTGATGGTTCTTCAAATCCTGTATTGACTACTGGGTACACTGACCTACCAAACCCATATCGCCCACTTCATTTTCACAATGTACTTATCACCCCGGCAATCATTAAGAATCTTATTTCTGTTCGCAATTTACAACTGAAAACTGATAACTACTGTTCTATTGACTTTGACCCCTTTGGTTTTACTGTGAAGGATTATCGCACCCATCAGCCTCTAATCCGATGTGACAGCACCGGGCCTCTCTATCTCGTGACACAATCCACCTGTCAAGTCTTCTCTACATATAGCTCATCACTTTGGCATCAACGTCTTGGCCTTCCCGATGACAAAGAACTACAATATTTAATTTCCCGCCAATTTATTTCTTGTAACAAAGATAAGTCACGTGTTTTGTGTCAACCATGTCAACTTGGCAAACACGTCCAACTTCCATTTAGTACTTCTAATTCTTTTGTGTGGTCTCCATGTGATATTATTGTTGGTCCCTTGATAAATAACAGGAGTATTGTAGAAGGGGGGGGGGGGGGGGGGGTGAATACAATTTCTTTTAATTAAAAACACGATTTAGTATTCAAGCAAGTAAATTAAGTAGAGTCACAGGTAAGTTTTCAACGGTTTATTCTTTATTGATTAAATCACAAAGAATTACAACTATCATTGGCGGAATGATAGTTGGTTGATACAGATTTACCAAGATTATAGCTATGAGGATAACTTAAAGTTATTACACGTTTTGGACTCTAAATAATAAAACCCACACCACTAGTTTTTATAATAGTGGATACATCAATTTATAGTAGTCCTATTATCCGTGTAATTGTTTCATTATCCACTGGTACATAGGATGTCTGTACTTGTGGGGACAATTGTGTCAGAGAGCGTACTCCCTTCTTTCCTCTTTGGTAGCTATTTGCAGGAACACCCCAATTCGGTTTGGCACCACTATTTGTTTAAACAAATAGAATGTTGTGTTCCCTAGGCGTTGACAAAGGATAACCCATGTCTGCACATGCGTTAAACTTCTGCATTCCCACGTGGTCTTGTAAGGTCACTTGTCAGCCGCCGACGCGTGTCCTTTTCTGTTCAACTTTGTCTTTGACTTCTGTTGAATAGTACGATTGATCTAGACCACTCAGGAAACTACTATGCTTGTAATGGAGCATAGCTGTCTTGTGTTGTATGCTGCTTACCAGGTATACTGGTTCTTCTCATGCTGAGTCACTTGATATTCTTGAATTGCTGGGTACACATCATGTGGTGATTCGAAGAATACTCTCTACCTTGTGTTGGTAGACTAGGCAGCATACTAAACACTTGACATAGCAATATTTGCTGTCTATACATAAACAAACTTGTGTTGGCTGCACATAATATTTTAGTGCCAATAAATTCTGTTTTGTCATAATTAAATCCTTAATTACTTTGGGGACTCAACAATCTCCCCCTATTTGATGATGACAAAACCCATGACATAAAGAGAAAACACTAAAGCCAGCACTAAGGGACCTAATGAAAAATACGCAGTAAATCTGTCCCTTTAAAGTTGGTTTTGGGATCTTTTGCTGAGTTATCTATATCTTATATATTGATATGATTTTGAAGATAAACCCATTTCTTTTTCATTACAGCAGAGTATATACAAACATTTACAAGATAGTATAATGAAAAATGAAATAACAAAAGATACAATTAAATCACTAGAAGGTTATCTGTCTTTATCTTTATCTTTCTCTTGTTCATCACCAGATAGCTCTTATTCCTTCACTTTCAAGGCTGCCCAGGCTTCAGGAAATAAATAAGGCACTTCGGCAGGATCGAATACTAGAATTTGAGGGGGTAGAATGATGGGATCTCTCCTTTGTGGACCTTCACCAACAGACTTCTTCCTTTTAGGCTTTTGAGAAAGGATCTCTTCTACATTTACTGCTGGTGCATTCCCATATCTAACTGCTTTGTTGAAAAGTTCTTGAAGATCATGTTTCTGTGTGTCTTTAAGAGCACTTTTACCTTTATTAATGAAGTACTCTAGGATCTCCATCCATTAACTATACCCAAAAGATCTGAGTTCAGTGTAGTCTACCCTCTCATAAACATTGTTTTCTCTGCTGACAGAGAAAGCCCTTTTTGTGCCTTTGTGCACCTTGATGATCTTGCTAGGATTTGATCTTCTGGTTAGCACATCACCATATTTGCTCCTATAGTAATGATCAGATAACTCAATTGTTCGTTCAGTTTCTATAGGGGTGCTTTCTCAGCAGCTTCCAGTTCATCGAATGCCTTATCTTGTTCCTTAACAATGGCTTTGGCTAACTTGAGGGACTCAGCCTCTCACTTTCTATCAGCAGCCAACTTAGCCTCTTCTTCCTGGAGCCTCAGCCTCTCAGCATATTCAGCATCAACATCCTCCCTTCTTTGCCTTTCAATTTGAAGACCCAAAAGATAGTCATTGGAAGTAATGTTCAAGGACTTTGCTGTTGCAATCAATTGCATGCCCTCATCAGTTTTAAGGGCATCACGATATTGCCTTAAATCCATATCCAGTTTCACAGCCTCATAAAAGAGAGCTTTCTCTTCATCAGTATGTAGCCTTTGACCACTGTTATATAGATACACGCCAACCTCAATGCCATAAGTGAAAGCATTAATATAGAATTGCTGATCAAGTGGGTGATGCAGCAATCGAATCTGGCGTATCCTTTCAGGAATAGCTGCTTGTCTTTGTTCAAGCAGTTCATGTACAGTGATCTCCAGCCTGTAAGCCTCTCTTTTGTCAGGATTCTCTTTCTTATATCAGGCTCACGTTGTGCAACTGGATCATCTTCCCAAGTAGTTTGCTTACCATTACATTTAGGGGAAGATTCAGCATAATTGAAAAGTGATTCTGCTTTGCTGGAAGGACCCACTCTTTCAAAGTTAGGCTCCTCACGTATCCTATCAAAATAAGCAAGGGTCCGGGCAGGGATTGGTGATTGAATGAATGTTGAACTCCCCCTGCCCCAGACTGTAAACTCAGCAGGATCAACAGAATCAGCATCTTGGTTAGCACCCAGCTCATCCACCTTTGCTGGGTCTTCAACACTTGTTACACCCAGCAGCACACTACTGGCTGGGTCT
This sequence comes from Rutidosis leptorrhynchoides, assembly GCF_046630445.1. Lineage (NCBI taxonomy): Eukaryota > Viridiplantae > Streptophyta > Magnoliopsida > Asterales > Asteraceae > Rutidosis > Rutidosis leptorrhynchoides. The sequence continues at coordinate 159,732,000 of NC_092343.1, read as the reverse complement.
TCAATCACAGCACTCCTTGCTGTGTCTTCAGTACCAGCTGACTGATTAGTATCAGCTGACACAACTGCCACAGTATCTTCACCAGCTGCCTCAAATAAGGGCTCTTTCCTTAGGGGACGATTGGCCCCAGGGGCAGATTTTACCCTCTGTTTATCGATAGGCTTGGGTTCAGCTGGTGGTTCTTGTGTTGTTACTGGTTCTTGTGGAGGCACATAGGGAGTAATAGCAAGATACTCCCCCTGAACATCATCATCATCATCATCATCATCATCATCATCATCATCATCAAGGTTGATTATTTCTGCTGGCTGTTGTTGTGCATCTGGCTGAGCAGAGAAGATGCTGGTCGAGAGGATTGGCTGGTTTCTAACATTGCATCTAGCCATTTCATGAACACATCAGCTCTAACTCCTCCTGAGTCAGTAGTTTTCAAATAATCTTGCATCTCTTCAGGTATCATTCTTTTAATCCTGTATGTTCGCTCAACATACAGCTTTGCCCTTTTCTTGTCATATTTCACCATGAACTTAGCATTTCTTTTTCGAGCATCTCTTTTGTATTTGTTAATGCTGAGCAGTTCATCATGAATATCCATCTTTTCAGGACTAGGCTTCTTCATGCTATCTCTTTTTGTGTCTCTCTAGTTTTCTTTTCATTTTCCTTTCAATAGTTTGAAAAATGACAAAAGATTCAGCAACAGCCAGTTCAGAAAAATCACTAGGCTTACTGCCATAACCAATATCATCCACAGATGTGGCAGACATACTGTGTTGAGATTCACCAGCTCTCTTGACACCAGCTGCAGTATGAGCGTTGCTGGGCTTAGTGCTAGTACCTTGACCAGTAACATCACCACCATCATCACCATCTCTCCTTTGCTGCTTTGGAGCCTTTTCATGCTCATGCCCTCCCTCAAATTGTTTTTTCTTTTTAGATTTCTTTTTAGATTTCATCTCCCCCTTTTTGTCATCAGTAGGGGCAGAAGGATGGTCTGGGGAAACTTGTGCATCAAGGTCACTATCTGACTCAGGAACAGAATAGGCAAAGTTGTTCCAGTCAGCATTAGCAGGAGATAGATGGGCACCAGGATCTACGCCATATTGTCTGAGACATAGGTTTGAAGTTCTGACTTCATTCCTTGCAACACCCATAGCCATCTGATCAACAGTTTCCCTAACATCAGCTTGTAAGGCAGCCATACGTTGCATAGTCTCCACCATTTGAACATAAGCAGAGACAGAAACCATTGTAGCCATTTGCTGTTCCTGCGAATCCAACCTCTCTTCCAATACCCTATTCTCCTCATTAAGAAAAAGAATTCTGCGATTAGCAGCATCAAGATCAGCTTAAAGATGGGCAATATGATCAGCATATTCATTGTGAGAGATGATTCTCCTTTTAAGGTCCTCCTCTTCTTCATGGTGTTGGACAATGGCATCCACCTCGAGATCAGCAAAAGCACATACTTGTTTGAGCTGGGATTCAATAGTGGAAGTTGTAACATCCCCAGCTCTGCCTATGGCTTCAGTCATTCGATCAACAAGAGTAGTGTGGATGGTTCTTTGGATGTCCGGTGTGATTCTGGCTACAGTACGATAGACAGCCAGAGTAGAAATGGCAACCACCTCAGTAGAATCAAAACTACTGGTTGAGGGGTGATCACTAGCAGCTAGAACAGGAGTACCTCCATGGGGTGGTGGAGGTAGAAGGTCAGAATCTAACTCATCACCATGATCACCATCATTTTTACCTTCACCCGAAGGTTTGGAACCACTAGTATCCTTGTCAGCATCATTATCAGCATCATCGGTAAGATCCACTGTTGTGTCTTTGGAACCAGCCACATTATCATGAGTGACTGGCTCATCCTTACCAGTACCTTTATCAGCATCACCATCAGACGAAGAGGATAATGAGGAAGAAGCTGATGAATCAGAAGGTACTGGTGAATCAGGAACATTCTGCATCACACACTTTTTAGTGACATGATCTATGATGAATTTGAGAGGCCTCCAAGTACCAGGCCATGGTGAAGCAGCTGGAGCCATGCCAAACACATGGTAGTAAGTGTGACAACCCGGAAATTTCCGACCAAATTTAAACTTTATCTTTATATTATTTCGACACGATAAGCAAAGTTTATTAAGTTGAATTTAAAAACTTTAAACTGTGTTCATACATTCATTTAACCTCGACCGAGTTCCAACAATTCACGAACCATTATATAAATGGATATGGATATGATTATATATATATATATATATATATATATATATATATATATATATATATATATATATATATATATATATATATATATATATATATATATATATATATATATATATATATATATATGTATATATATGTATATATATATGTGTATATATGTATATATATATGTATATATATATGTATATATATATATATATATATATATATTATAACTTGAAAACATTAACAAGGTATTAAATGTATAATACTTTACATGAATGTATTTGTTTCAATATATGTTAAATGTTTATTGACGGAATTAAAAGATAATTCAATTGATTGAATTATCAGAGTCATTATGATATGATTTACATGTCTCTATTGAGAGGTCCACTTAGATTTAGGAAACCTTTCCTTTTTAACGATATTCGAAATAATTGGTAAAGTGATTTTACAAATTGGAATAAAGTATCATTAACGAGAGTTAGTCAAAAGTTAGTGGAAATTCCAGTCTAAATTTCAAAAGTGTGCTTTACTTTGATTGTCTCGTGTCCCTTGATAAATTAATTATTTAGTTTTCATATTATTAAAAACATTATTTGATATAATAACTCCTATTATTTAAAACGAGTTTAAATTATATAAAACGAACTTTGAAATATAATTTAGTTTTGAAAAACTAAATATTATATTAAATTAATATTCCAGTTATATATACATATTTATATTCCTAAATAAAGATATATATATATATATATATATATATATATATATATATATATATATATATATATATATATATATATATATATATATATATATATATATATATATATATATTTTACAATATTAATATAGTTATAAAACATTTCTATTTAAGAAACACTTTAAATATATTATTAAATATATTTTAATAAACAAACGAGAAGTTGATTTACATAAATAAATAACCAAAACACTCAAATATATAAGTTACACTTTGTGTAATACGATTTATCAATGGTTTTAGCCTATATTTTGACAAGGGTACGAGTCACTAATTGTAAAGTACAAGTTTTATAAGCGTATGAAACTTCGTTTGAAAAAACCGGAACCGAGACATTAGTTGAGTGACAACGTACGAGTCATTGGAACTAATTTTACATGTCATCTATACTCGTAAATATAATATAATATATATATAATTATATAAATTAATAATATAAATAAATAAATAATAAAATTGAGTGTCGGCAGCTTTGATTGCTCGAAGGTGAGCTGGCTGGAGAGCCCGTACGATTGCATGGCCCTCAAGCACAATCCCCATGCGATCGCATGGGGAGTAGTTGGCTGAAACATCTATAAATCGAGCTCGTTTGCAGTTTTGATTCATTCACTCATTCACTCCGTAGTATTACATATATATATATATATATATATATATATATATATTTATTTATTATTATTATTATTATTATTATTATTATTATTATTATTATTATTATTATTAAGATTAATATTATTATTAATCTTATTATTAGTAGTAGTATTAGTATTAGTATTATTATTATTTATATATAAAATACTACGACGAGGTTCTGCTCGCATGTTTTCAAAACGGGTTTTATGAGCGGGATAAAGCTAAGGAAATTATGGGTTATAACTATGGAGGTGATGGGTATTGTTCGGGGGTATGCTCAATAGGTCAAACTAGTGTTTATCATCTCCGTTGCGTCTACGTACTTTCCTGCAATATTGAATCTCAAAATTGATACGTTCGTGAATCCGAGGCCAACCCTGCATTTGTTCAGTGCCGTCATTTGCATTATGGCTACGAATTACAGTATTGTGAGTTCATTTGATTCCATTTTACTCTTTATATTTTTGGGACTGAGAATACATGCGCTGTTTTTATAACTATTTTATTAAATGCTTTTGAGATATATTTTTGAACTGAGAATACATGAATTACTTTTATAAATGTTTGATGAAATAGACACAAGAACTCGAAACTACATTCTATGATAGAATCATTTGGATTATGTGGTTCGATTTCTATAATGATTTTTTACGGTGAGATAGTTTTGCATTGCACGCTGCATTAGCTCACGTTGTTGAAATTGTTTACGATGAGAGAGTTTTGCATTGCACGCTGCATTAGCTCCCGTTGGTGAGATTGTTTTGCATACCTATCGGTGTTCTTCATAAGAATGATTTTTACAGCAGTGAGCAGACCTGCATAGATTTTTTTCGAAATATAAAGTATCTTGTGGTCTATTATATAATTGGAAATGATTGATTATGATAAACTCATGAACTCACCAACTTTTTGGTTGACACTTTAAAGCATGTTTATTCTCAGGTATTAAGGAAATCTTCCGCTATGCATTAGCTCATTTTAAGTATATTACTTGGAGTCATTCATGGCATATTTCGAAAGACGTTTCATTCGAGTCGTTGAGTTCATCAAGATTATTATTAAGTCAATTATAGTTGGTTGTATTATGAAATGGTATGCATGCTGTCAACTTTCGATGTAAAGAAAGTTTGTATTTTAAAAACGAATGCAATGTAGTTTGTATTTTAAAAACGAATGCATTGTTTGTAAAATGTATCATATAGAGGTCAAATACCTCGCGATGTATCCATATGTTATTGTATTCGTCCTTATGGATTAGGACGGGTTATGACAGTAAGGTTGTTCATTGATTTGCTCCAGTGTAGCCAGCCTCTCATACACTTCTTCACGTGCTGGTCGATCTAGCTGAGATAGCAGTTTAGTCAGCTCCTCTTCAGGTAATTTGCTGGCTGAGACAATAGCACTTTGAGGATCAATGGTCAGCTGATCCACCAACTTTAATGCCCCGTCCTAATCCATCCGGACGAAGTCCTTCTCGATTATAAATGATTCATAATAGTTGATTACATCGCGAGGTACTTGACCTCTAAATGATACATTTTACAAACATTGCATTCGTTTTTAAAAGACAAACTTTCATTACATCGAAAGTTGACAGGTATGCATACCATTTCATAATATCCAACTATAAATGACCTAATCCGTCATTTACTTAATAATCTCTAATGAACTTCAATGACTCGAATGCAACGTCTTTTGAAATATGTCATGAATGACTTCAAGTAAAATTCTTTAAATGAGCTAATGCACAGCGGAAGATTTCTTTCAGACCTGAGAATAAACATGCTTTCAAGTGTCAACCAAAAGGTTGGTGAGTTCATCAGTTTATAGTAATCATTTTATTTTCATCAGTTTAATAGACCACAAGATTTTAAATATTATAAAACGTGTAGAAGTCCCATTCCAACTGCACAAAAAAAATATCTTTCATATGAAGAACACCTGGTGAGGATTCAAAATATAATAGTAACTATCTGTGCCGGTCTTTCACCCCACGGCTGAATACATGTGTCTTCAAAATATAGAACCTCTGTGCCGGTCTTTACACCCCACGACTGAACACATGTTTATAAAATATAGGACAACCGGTGCCAAAATGTCATAAATAATAAACCATCCACCCGACTCGGGAGCTCATACGCTCTAACGGAAACTGGGGGCTAATACGTGTCATAATAATCAACCCCAATCCCAGATAATTCTATCATAGAATGCAGTTAAGGTACTTGTGTCTATTGCGTCAAACATTTATAAAAGCGCATGTATTCTCAGTCCCAAAAATATATATTGCAAAAGCATTTAAAAAGGGAGCAAATGAAACTCACGCATATAAATATTGTAAAACAGTTAATAAAGCATTTGCATGTATTCTCAGCCCAAAAATGTAAAGAGTAAAAAGGGCAAATGAACTCACGCATATAAATATTGTAAAATAGTTAATAAAGCATTTGCATGTATTCTCAGCCCAAAAATGTAAAGAGTAAAAAGGGCAAATGAACTCACCATACTGTATTTTGTAGTAAAAATACATAGAACGACATTGAACAAGTATAGGGTTGGCCTCAGATTCACGAACCTATATCAGGTATATATATATATATATATATATATATATATATATATATATATATATATATATATATATATATATATATATCAATACATATATATATATATATCAATACATATATATGAAGTCAATTAAGGTTATATATATTTTATAATGTAATAAGATTAATATCTTTATATATAATGATATTAATACTTATAATTTGTTATAATACTTATATGATATATAATTTAATTAATGTTATATCAATATAAATAATATTATATTAGTTAATATATTAAAAGCATAATATTATGTAATATTCATATACTTATGATATATGTTATAAATATATTTTTATATAGATATCTTTCATTTGTAAAATACTAATTATAATAATATTAAAATAATGATAATAATAATAATATTGATATTGATATTAAATTATACCTTTGTAGCATTAAAACAAATTAAACTACCCGAGACGGGACTCGAACCCGCGACCTCTCAATATCCCAACTCCAATCCAAACCATTTCTCTACTAGTTACCCCCTTGTAAAATCCAGTACACTTAAATATTTAATCCACAAAACTGTTTATGTACCAGTTTCAGCCCAACACGAGTATGGCCCAACAGAAGCATGGCCCAACAGAGCAACACTCAAAAAAAAAAAAAATATTTCTGCAGCTTACTGGTTTCGAACTCACGACCTCTTGATAAGCAACTAACACCTCAACCATCCAACTGCTAGTTCATTTCTATTTTAATCCCAGATTAAACCTACTTAACCTATATAATTGTTTGTTCTTCTTCTTCTTAATTAACTATCTCAATTCATCATCATCTATGTTTTTCCATATCATCTAACATAACTCTAATCATTTTTCATCATCAATTGTCATCATCTAAGTTGTAAATCTTAATATTATCATCAAATCAAATCCTCAATTATCCTAATCTAATTCGTTACTCCATCATCATTATTTTATAAAATCACGTTTTGGAATTTATGACAAAAATAGAACTAGTCGCTATCTATATCTTTACAGCTCATTTTATCGAAGTAAAAATTACAGCCCAAGCCTAAAATAAAAGAAGTTCAATCTTTTAACGTGTTTTATATTTATATATATATATATATATACTTATACGAACCTAAATAGCCTCAAGATTGTCATACCTCATGATGTGCTATATGTTCCATATTTGCAATGTTTTTAAATCAAAGCCCCATAATATTTAAGTCTATTTGACCAATCATTTGCACAGTTCGATGGAAAAAAAAATGAATAACAATCCTACCACTTTAACAAGTGGGTGGGTGTACTTACTAAATGTTGTCCACCACTTTATCAAGCCACTAGTTGCACTTGTCCTACCACTAACAAACATAATCTCATGGATATCTTTGTTATAACCGAAGCATCGAGAAAAATAGAAGACAAATCACGATTTGTAGCGGCATCATAATAGTAATGCAGTGGTGGTGTTTTAAATAATTTTGAGTGAGTTTAGTTTGTACAGGTTTGAGTCGTCGATAAGACAGTAGTAGAAGACAGTGGATTTGTGGGCTATGGGTTGTACTTGGTGGGTTTTCGTTGCAAGTGGGTTTAATGAGGGTGATTGTGGTTGTTCATTCGTATGTAGTAGGTGTTCTTGATGGTTTATTTGTTCGAACACAACAGGCAGCAGTTGTAGCAGTATACATTCAATAATTTGTGTTTGGTTCTTGTTGGGTCCGAGTAGGAATAGGAAGGGAGCAGCAGGTTGCAGCTGTAATGATTAGAAAGTTGATGGACATGATACTTGGTTGATGGGTTGTTCGAAATAGAACCCGGTACAGAAATGAGTGAGAATGAGAGAGAAAGAGTGAGGTGACGGGTAGTGATGGTTGCAGGGGTAACCGGTGGTGTTGGGTTTTACATGGTGTAGTTCACGATCAAAAGTTAGAACACAAGGTGGTGTTAGATGTTGGTTTTGTGGTTAAGGGTGGCGACGGAGAAGAAACAAGGTGGTGGCATTTGATTCACCAAAAAAAATATATGAAACAAAGAAGGATTATGAATAACTAAAGATTCGTGGGGATAGAAACAAGAAGTAGAAGATAGTTTGCATGTTAGGACAAGGTGATATAAAACTACACAATGTACTTTCATGAATCAACAACTTTCAATCATTAAAGAAGAAGAAACAAAAATAAAAAATAAAAAAAAGCATATTTGTTGAGATTCCAATTCGTACAACTTTGAGTGAGATGCGTAACTGAATTTGGTTGTATTGGTGACTTGATTTCGATTGATAGCTAGTATTAGAGACACGAATATAAATTGGATTGTGATGTGCAGATTTGAAAGAAAATATACACAAGTTTATTCTATAATTAATTTATATTAATAATAATAATACTTTTTTTTATATTTTTAATAATCATATAAGTAACTATGATAATAAATATTATTCATAGTATTATTTCCAAAACAGTAATAATAATACATTTATAATATGATGATATTAATAATAACAAAAATGATAATTTTAATAAACATATTAATAATAATATTATTCATAATAAAAATTCTATTTTTAATAATATTAATGTTATTAATGATAATAATAATAATATTACTTCTAATAATAATAATAATATAACAATTTATATATGTCAAATTTCATATTTATATCCTAATATTATTATAAATAATAATGAAAGTAATATAATAACTATATTTTTTAGAATTTAATATATTAGTATTGCATATTACTAATTATATAATATCTAATTATATATATATATATATATATATATATATATATATATATATATATATATATATATATATATATATATATAATACATATAATATTTATATCTTTTATATATATTCTAATACCATAATACTTCTTTATAGAGATCACATATACTTATATATAATTTTAATTTAATAACCACTTTATTAACTTGTATATTACTTTATATTCTTAATTCAAATGATTAAATTCTTATTATTTCCTATTATTATTTATAATTACCTTTATTGTATATATACATATTCATTAACAAATAATGGTTCGTGAATCGTCGAGAACAGTCGAAGGTCAATTGAACATATGAAACAGTTTTTAAAATTCTTGAGATTTAACTTAACAACTTTTGCTTATCGTGTCAGAAACATATAAAGATTTAAGTTTAAATTTGATCAGAAATTTTTGGGTCATCACACCAACAACGCAATCTTAGGGATGATAGAGGCTCCCCTGTAGATGAAGTTAGGCACAACTTCATCTGGATCTGGTACCTTGCAAACTTATGGTTTCTTCTCAGCAGAAACAGAAGCCTGAGTAGAATCAGTAGTAGCAGTAGCAGAGGTACCAGCGTCCACATTAACACCCTGTTCACCAGAGTCTGAACCAGGGATGATAATAACATTAGCTGCATTAGGTGGAATAGTTTGAAATTCCACATCAGAAGAATCAGTAGTATCAGCAGCTTTGTCAGTTGTGAGCACAGTGTCACCCTTGGGTTCAGTGACAAGATCATCAGTGAGAACCTCCTTAACAATATTATCGATGACTTGTTTAAGCATAGGAGGTTCAACTATCATCTAATCTTCTACTTCTGGGACAGTAGTGGAGTCAGCACTACTGGGAATTGGAGGAGGAATAACAACAGTAGTAACATCAGAAACCATCTTCTCATGACCAGTAGGAACAGTTGAACCAGCATCAACTAGATCCACAGTATCACCAGCAGTAGTAGAAGCAACAGTACTAGTATCAGCACCACCAGTTTGAGAATCAGTAGCACCAACACAAGTAGCAGAAACAGAGAGCTCATCAGTAGAAACAATAACATCTTTTTCTTGCTCCCCCTCTGCCTGTTCATCTACCCTGCTAAGAACTGAAACAAAAGAACATTTTATGTTAACAACTGTAGAACTAAATAAATTTGACTCAAAAATTGCATCTGGTGTTGGTCTCTGGGGGGTGATTTAGTCAGCCCTTTGATTAAAACAGAATAAGGTGTCTGTAAGTGCAGTTGTGACTCTGCTGACTCATCGGCAACACATGTTGACCCAGATAGTGTAAGAGTTCTGGATGGTAATAATGTAGGAGTGTGACTCTTATCATAATCCAAGTAACATTTAGGTTTTACAGTAGCCTGAGCTGGTTCAATACGATGAGGAGCCAGCTCAAGTCTGCTTTGGGGGTCAGTTATGTTCTCTGCTGGTTGTACTGTCAGCAGAGGATATTTCATGAAGTATAATTTAGAAAAATGTGGAAGTGCCTGGTTAGAAGAGTATGGGTTGCTACTCTTCTTAACACTAGTTTTAAAACCAGTCAGCTTGGGAGCCAAGGTTATACCTTTAACTCCACTTTCATTTTTCAATTCAGCAGTTATTATATTTTGAATTAAATTAGAAATTTCTGTTGTTTGGTCTAGAAACGCACCAGGTTCCATAGCTACATCCTTTGCAGGAGCAGCAGTTGAGACTGGTGCAATCTCCCTTGTGGTTTGCTTGGAGCCAGCTTTGGCACATTTGGATTTGCCTGTTACCAAAAAATAGATGAGCAACGGATTCCAATACTAGAATTGGGTAGTCAGTATATAAGACTAGGGCTGTTCTTTATTATAAGAGAGCACTAGATTCTAATACAACTACTACTTTACCAGTATGTGAGACGGTGGCTGTTCTAGTTGAGGTAGCTGGCTGCTTCCTATGCGTAGCTGGCTTTCGCTGAGGTCCCTCCCCTTCAGGTGGTGCAGACTCAGAGGCAGTCGATTGGTGAACTCCACCCCGAGCAGCAAGATACTCGAGCATGCCTGGTGTTAAACTAGTATATGGAGCAGCAGGAGCATCTTTTATCATTCACCCTTGTTTCATAGGCATGTCAAACGATTCATCAGCAATCTGCTGGTAAACATCACCCAGCTCATTTTCAAATACCATGCTCAAGAACCTTCGAAAGGGGATTAAGTGTGTTCTTTTGGGTGCAAGCACCATTTCCATTAGCCTCAAGTAAATTTCATCGGCATAATCAATATTACGGTTGAACAGAAACCAGTGACCAATATTAAGCTCAAAATCTGAGCACTGGTCAAAACTACCAGACTCCTGGCTGATGCATTGAGTCAGCAATCCAAAGAATTAATACCATAGAGGTGGCATATGCTTCCTTAATGGCGTATGAGCTACTGGTCCATTAAATCCAATAGTTTCAAGTACCTCCCTTCAAAATTCATCACTCGTTGGTGAATCAACAAATGGTCCACCTGGCAGTTGAAGGGCTCGTCGAATGGCATCAACTGTGATTGAGCAGGTTAGGGTTTCAATAACCATGCCACGAATACATGGAACGTTCTGTGGAGTGGTGGCCATGGTGGCAGTATACCAGAATCTGGCTAAGCAGGCTGGATATAGACGAGAAGGTACACATGTAATTGCTCGAGCCAGAGGTGATTGCCTTATGTAATCGATAAGAGTATCATAGCCCATGTTGGCTTTGGATTTTAGAATGGAAAGGGCATGAGCAACATTTCCTTTCGATAGGAGAATAAGAGTGTGATCTGGTGTATTAGCAGCCCTGACCAGATTTGGGTGAAGATTGAACAGGGGTGCCTAAATAATCGGCTCCTCCGGTGCCGGTTGTGGTTGTTGTTCTGGTTGTTGTGGTTCCTCCAGTTGTTGTTGTTGTGGTTCATCTGGTTGGTTCTCAATGGGTGGTGATTATTGTTGGTTTGCCATTGATGATTGGAAAATATGAAGATTTGAAGATATAAAGGATTGAAGATTTTGGAGAGAAGAGTGTGTTTGAGAAGAATGAATAACCGAAGGTTATTATGGAAAGTGAATCACTCTTTTATCCGTTCTGATTGGTGAAAATGTGCAGGAGAGAGAAGATTGGCAACTGTCATCTGCAGGCGCATAGGCAGATGTGACAGACTGGCATGTTTTTCAGGGGACACAGACTGTTGACATGACGTATAATCGGCTTGAACACTCATACCTCCCATTAAGCATTAAATGCAGCCGATTTTAATTCAAAATTGAGTTAAAAAAACCACAAAATAAAGTTTGTATTAAATACAAAAATTCTTTGTCACATTTAATATTTCATGAATTTAATTTAAATCATTGGAAGTAAATGAGTTTCAGTTTTAAGGTATCATTTAAGTATAGTGAGCTATTTATTATTTCATTTTAAACATTGAGTAACTATTATATTGAAGACCTTATTGTGCTGATTGTTTGACATGTAGGCAGTAAGTAAATGGTTATGACTTACTGGTTTGCCTTACATGTTGTAGAGCCAGCACACCAACAAAATTGTTTTTTATTTAGAGTTCAAGCATACCCAGCTCAGAGATGAGATAATTAAAACGTTTCTCATCTAAGGGCTTTGTGAAGAGGTCTGCTAATTGCTGGTCTGTTGAAATAAAATGTAGCCCCACATCTCCTTTTTGAACATGATACCTTATGAAATTATATCGAACATCAATGTGCTTAGTCCTTGAATGCATCACAGGATTGTTGGTGATGGCAATTGCACTGGTGTTGTCATAGTAAATTGGAGTTTTTGTAACATGAACACCATAGTCCTTCAGCTGGCTTTGCATCCATAGCACTTGAGCAGTACAACTATCAGCAGAGACATATTCTGCCTCAGCAGTAGATGTGGACACAGTATTTTGCTTCTTGTTTGTCCAGCTGACTAGCCTACCACCCAGTAACTGGCAACCACCAGTAGTACTTTTCCTGTCTATTTTACACCCTGCAAAGTCAGCATCTGAATACCCAATTAGCTCAAAATCCTGGTCTTTGGGATACCAAAGACCACGTTTAGCAGTACCTTTTAGGTACCTAAATATTCTTTTTACTACTAGCAAGTGTGACTCTTTAGGATCAGCTTGATATCTGGCACAGAGACATGTGGCAAACATAATATCTAGTCTGCTGGTTGTGAGATAAAGTAGGGATCCAATCATACCTCTATATTCAGTGATATTGACTGGTTCACCATTGGGATCAGCATCTATTTTAATGGATGCTGCCATTGGGGTTCCTATATCTTTTAAAGACCAAATTTCTTTAACATATCTTTAATATATTTATCTTGATTTATAAAAATCCCATAATCAAGTTGTTTGATCTGCAATCCTAAAAAGTATTGCAGATCTCTTTGTAAACTCATTTCATATGTCTTTGACATAAGTTTTGAATATACTTGACAATGTGTTTCATTTTTAGAACCATAGATAATATCATCCACATATATCTGTACCAACAAGAGGTCACCATCTATCTCTTTTGAGAACAGAGTGGTATCAATTATTCTAAATTTAAAACCTAAACCAGTGAGATACACATGAAGTGTCTCATACCATGCTCTTGGAGCCTGTTTGAGGCCATAAAGAGCTTTGTCTAACTTGTAGACATGGTCTGGATATTTACTGCTTACAAAACTAGGTGGCTGCTTGACAAAGACTTCTTCTTGCACCTTCCCATTAAGAAATGCAGATTTAACATCTATCTGGAATACCCTAAAGTTCATCTTAGCAGCATATGCCAAGAATAATCTGATAGCTTCCATCCTAGCCACTGGTGCATATGTTTCCCCATAATCCAATCCTTCTTCCTGTCTGAAACCTTGAGCAACCAATCTAGCTTTGTTTTTGATCACAATCCCATCTTCATCCATCTTGTTCTTAAACACCCACTTGGTACCAATGATTTTCTTTGTCTTATCCTCTGGTCCAGGTACCAATTTCCATACTTTATTCCTATCAAACTGAGTAAGTTCATCTTGCATTGCTCTGACCCTGCTAGGATCTTTAAGAGCTACTTCAAGACATGTGGGTTCAATGGTAGACACAAAATTTACATGCATACAGAAATTGCTGGTTGCATGCCTTCTAGTTTTAACACCACTAGCCAGATTACCAATGACTTGCTCAATTGGATGCTCCTTTGTCCATCTAGTGTTATTAACAGGTGAGCTTATTGTGGAACACACATCATCTTGATCATTAGTTGTTCAGCAGTATGAGCAGCAATAGGAGATAGCTGTTCAATATTAGTGGAGCCAGTACCAACTTGCGATCTTTTAGAACCAACAGACCTATGCTCAAGTTGTAAAACTTCAGTAGAGCCAATAGGTCTACATGCTTTGGACAAAGATGGAACAGAGTGTTCCATCTCATCATCAGAGAACCCAGCAACATGAATTGGTGAGGGATTTGCTGCTGGTTCTTCTTCATCATCTAGAGCTTGATGAGTAGGCTCTTCAAACAGTAACTTCTCATCTTCATGACCAGAAGATGAAGTAGGGCAGTTTCATCAAATGTAACATTAATGGATTCTTCAAAACAACCCCCTCTTTTATTATAGACCCTATATGCCTTTGACATGTTGGAATATCCAAGAAATATACCTTCATCAGCCTTAGCATCAAACTTGTCCAGCTGATCCCTATTGTTTAGAATGTAACAGGGAGTGCCAAATATATGAATAAATGAAATTGGGGGTCTTCTGCCTTTAAGAACTTCATAAGAAGTTTTCTGATGTCTTTTCACAATTAAAGATCAATTCTGGGTAAAACAGGCAGTATTCACAGCTTCTGCCCAATATGAATTTTTTAGCCCAGACTCACTCAGCCAACATAGATCTTGTTGCTTCAATGAGAGTTCTATTTCTTCTTTCTGTAAAATCATTCTGTTGAGGTGTTCTCACAGCAGAAAAGTTATGTGAAATACCTTTGTTAGCATAAAATTCTTCTAATGTAGCATTTCAGAATTATGTTCCATGATCACTTCTTAGCTGTTTCACCAGTTGCCCATTCAATAGTTCCATTCTTTTGATAAAATTAATAATTTCATCAGCAGCTTCACTCTTTTGCTTCAAAAAAAAATACCCAAGTGTATCTGAAATATTCATCAACAATAACCAGTGTATACTTCTTCCCACTACAGCTGTCTACATTAACAGGACCAAAGAGATCCATATGAAGTAAATGCAATGGTTTCTCAACAGATGAGATCTGCTTAGATTTGAATGAGGCATGGTGATGTTTTCCCTTTTCACATCCAGGACACAATCTGTCCTTCACGTAAGACATAGTGGGTAGCCCAGACACTAAACTTTTGCTAGATAATTTGTGAATATCTTTAAAGTTGAGATGTGAGAGTCTCTTATGCCATAACCACTTGAGGTTGTTTGCTGCCATTGAATAGAAACAAGTATCAGTTGTTGTGACTGCTGTGTTCATGTTAATTTGATACATATTTTCATGTCTTTTTGCTGTCAGCAGGGGCTTCCATGTCTTATCAAAAATAGTTCCAATTTTCCTTCTAAATTGGACTATCTTATTCTTGCTTGTTAGTTGGCTTATGCTGAGTAAATTGTGTTTAACCCCAAAGACATATGCCACATTTGAGAAGGTGACATTCCCATTTGTTAAAGTACCAAAGCCCTTTGTGTAACCCAATGAATTATCTCCATACGAAACAACTGGACCATCCTTTTCTTGATAGTCCATTAGCAGGGACTTACTTCCGGTCATATGTCTCGAACAACCACTATCGAGATACTAGATTTGCTTGTTTTAAATGCCCTGCATAGTAGCTAAGAGATTAGTTCTTTTTGAGAACCCATCCAAGGATGGGTTCAAGACGAGTCATCTTAGATGCTTTCTTCCTTGATGCTTGGTTGATTTGAGGGGTAGCAGCATTGGGGTTCATAACATTTGTACATTGATGGGACAAGTGAGTTTTGCTGCCACATTTGTAGCATTTTCTCACTTTTGTTCTCGATAGCTGGTTAGCAGTAGATGTACTGGGTGACTTGTTCTACTGTTGGCTTTGAGTAACAGCCAATAGCAACTGTTCGAGCTAAACAGTCAGTATCTCAGCAATAGATGTTTCAGTGTTTGACTCTACTGCTTTAGCTTTTCCCTTATGGGCAGCTTTTGGCTTGGAACCAGTACCACTCGTGTGGTTTTCTGCCTTCCTTTTGGGTTTTGACTTAACAGTGTGGGAAGTTACTGGTTTGTCTTCTGTTGCTCTTTACCAGCTGAAATCACTTTAGACTTACCAGCATCAGGATTTGTTAGTTCGTCTTCAGTTACTGGTTGACCAGCAGGAACAACCGCAGTAGGCTCAACATTGAGGCAGCTAGAAGGATTAACTGATTTTAGATTTCTCTTGTTATTTTCAGTTATCTCCTTCTTGATTTGTCTCACTTTGGGAGTCATATAGTAAATGTTTGAGGGGTCAGTAGTTTCATCAATTGAAGCACTGATTTCCTTAGCCTTGACTTAACTCTCCAAAATTTCTTTCATGGACGGTGGTGGGGTCTCTGTAGGTCTGACAAACTTATTGGTTAAGACCTTTTTATCCTTGACTTTCTTAGCAAAAGTATTTGGTAAGATGGCTTCAGGATCAGTTTCAAGAATGGAGTCTATAAAAGCAACTTCTGCAAGAGCAGCAGCAGCAGCAGCATAGTCACAAGTGAAAAAAGCTTCAACTTAGGTAGGCACCTGCTCATTTACACATTTAGCTGCGAGCAGATGTACACAATGAAGCAACAACCTTTTTCGATATCAGCTAAAAAGTCACATTTTCACCCCGGTATTAAGGCCCAAAAATAAGAAAGATTCAAACTTTGTTGGCAAAATACCCACTTCATCGGTTAGAATTGAAAAAAAAGTAATTACTAATACGGTGCAAAAATAATCAAGAGAATCGGAGCTAAAACGAAGATTCTAGAGCAAAAACGGTGAAAGACAAGAAATCAAGTTACGATCCAGGGAAATTGAAATGTCCCGTTCTTATTGATTAAAAACGTTCCATATTAATTGATTTCGTTGCGGGGTTTTGAATTCTATATGAGACGTTTTTCAAAGACTGCATTCATCTTAAAACAAACCATAACCTTTATTTCATCAATAAAGGTTTAAAAAGCTTTACGTAGATTATCAAATAATGATAATCTAAAATATCCTGTTTACACACGACCATTACATAATGGTTTACAATACAAATATGTTACAACAAAATAAGTTTCTTGAATGCAGTTTTTACACAATATCATACAAGCATGGACTCCAAATCTCGTCCTTATTTAAGTATGCGACAGTGGAAGCTCTTAATAATCACCTGAGAATAAACATGCTTAAAACGTCAACAAAAATGTTGGTGAGTTATAGGTTTAACCTATATATATCAAATCATAATAATAGACCACAAGATTTCATATTTCAATACACATCCCATACATAGAGATAAAAATCATTCATATGGTGAACACCTGGTAACCGACATTAACAAGATGCATATATAATAATATCCCCATCATTCCGGGACACCCTTCGGATATGATATAAATTTCGAAGTACTAAAGCATCCGGTACTTTGTATGGGGTTTGTTAGGCTCAATAGATCTATCTTTAGGATTCGCGTCAATTAGGGTGTCTGTTCCCTAATTCTTAGATTACCAGACTTAATAAAAAGGGGCATATTCGATTTCGATAATTCAACCATAGAATGTAGTTTCACGTACTTGTGTCTATTTTGTAAATCATTTATAAAACCTGCATGTATTCTCATCCCAAAAATATTAGATTTTAAAAGTGGGACTATAACTCACTTTCACAGATTTTTACTTCGTCGGGAAGTAAGACTTGGCCACTGGTTGATTCACGAACCTATAACAATATATACATATATATCAAAGTATGTTCAAAATATATTTACAACACTTTTAATATATTTTGATGTTTTAAGTTTATTAAGTCAGCTGTCCTCGTTAGTAACCTACAACTAGTTGTCCACAGTTAGATGTACAGAAATAAATCGATAAATATTATCTTGAATCAATCCACAACCCAGTGTATACGTATCTCAGTATTGATCACAACTCAAACTATATATATTTTGGAATCAACCTCAACCCTGTATAGCTAACTCCAACATTCACATATAGAGTGTCTATGGTTGTTCCGAAATATATATAGATGTGTCGACATGATAGGTCGAAACATTGTATACGTGTCTATGGTATCTCAAGATTACATAATATACAATACAAGTTGATTAAGTTATGGTTGGAATAGATTTGTTACCAATTTTCACGTAGCTAAAATGAGAAAAATTATCCAATCTTGTTTTACCCATAACTTCTTCATTTTAAATCCGTTTTGAGTGAATCAAATTGCTATGGTTTCATATTGAACTCTATTTTATGAATCTAAACAGAAAAAGTATATGTTTATAGTCGGAAAAATAAGTTACAAGTCGTTTTTGTAAAGGTAGTCATTTCAGTCGAAAGAACGACGTCTAGATGACCATTTTAGAAAACATACTTCCACTTTGAGTTTAACCATAATTTTTGGATATAGTTTCATGTTCATAATAAAAATCATTTTCACAAAATAAAAACTTTTAAATCAAAGTTTATCATAGTTTTTAATTAACTAACCCAAAACAGCCCGCGGTGTTACTACGACGGCGTAAATCCGGTTTTACGGTGTTTTTCGTGTTTCCAGGTTTTAAATCATTAAGTTAGCATATCATATAGATATAGAACATGTGTTTAGTTGATTTTAAAAGTCAAGTTAGAAGGATTAACTTTTGTTTGCGAACAAGTTTAGAATTAACTAAACTATGTTCTAGTGATTACAAGTTTAAACCTTCGAATAAGATAGCTTTGTATGTATGAATCGAATGATGTTATGAACATCATTACTACCTTAAGTTCCTTGGATAAACCTACTGGAAAAGAGAAAAATGGATCTAGCTTCAACGGATCCTTGGATGGCTCGAAGTTCTTGAAGCAGAATCATGACACGAAAACAAGTTCAAGTAAGATCATCACTTGAAATAAGATTGTTTTAGTTATAGAAATTGAACCAAAGTTTGAATATGATTATTACCTTGTATTAGAATGATAACCTACTGTAAGAAACTAAGATTTCTTGAGGTTGGATGATCACCTTACAAGATTGGAAGTGAGCTAGCAAACTTGAAAGTATTCTTGATTTTATGTAACTAGAACTTGTAGAATATATGAAGAACACTTAGAACTTGAAGATAGAACTTGAGAGAGATCAATTAGATGAAGAAAATTGAAGAATGAAAGTGTTTGTAGGTGTTTTTGGTCGTTGGTGTATGGATTAGATATAAAGGATATGTAATTTTATTTTCATGTAAATAAGTCATGAATGATTACTCATATTTTTGTAATTTTATGAGATATTTCATGCTAGTTGCCAAATGATGGTTCCCACATGTGTTAGGCGACTCACATGGGCTGCTAAGAGCTGATCATTGGAGTGTATATACCAATAGTACATACATCTAAAAGCTGTGTATTGTACGAGTAAAAATACGGGTGCATACGAGTAGAATTGTTGATGAAACTGAACGAGGATGTAATTGTAAGCATTTTTGTTAATTAGAAGTATTTTGATAAGTGTATTGAAGTCTTTCAAAAGTGTATAAATACATATTAAAACACTACATGTATATACATTTTAACTGAGTCGTTAAGTCATCGTTAGTCGTTACATGTAAGTGTTGTTTTGAAACCTTTAGGTTAACGATCTTGTTAAATGTTGTTAACCCAATGTTTATAATATCAAATGAGATTTTAAATTATTATATTATCATGATATTATCATGTATGAATATCTCTTAATATGATATATATACATTAAATGTCTTTACAACGATAATCGTTACATATATGTCTCGTTTAAAAATCATTAAGTTAGTAGTCTTGTTTTTACATATGTAGTTCATTGTTAATATACTTAATGATATGTTTACTTATCATAGTATCATGTTAACTATATATATATATATCCATATATATGTCATCATATAGTTTTTACAAGTTTTAACGTTCGTGAATCACCGGTCAACTTGGGTGGTCAATTGTCTATATGAAACATATTTCAATTAATCAAGTCTTAACAAGTTTGATTGCTTAACATGTTGGAAACATTTAATCATGTAAATATCAATCTCAATTAATATATATAAACATGGAAAAGTTCGGGTCACTACAGAAATCATGCTGACCAGGCCAGCAAACGGCCTGCCAAACATCCTGCCAGTATGGCAAACGGCTTGCCAAACGTTCAGATCAAACGGGCTCGATAAACGGCTTGCCTTAGCAAACGGCCTCCAAAAACGGCCTGCCAAACGGCCTGCCAGCCGTTTGCAGGCAAAAATCTTGTCTATTTAAAGGGTCTTTGTCATGCATTCCAACACACACTTTAATTCACTTCTTTCTCTCTCTTGTACAATATTAGTCATACTTTCAAGGCCTTCGACCCCATGCGGGAAACCTAGTACCCGGAGAAGAACGCCGAAGATTGTATTAGGAGCGGTCTGGAGTCTTGAAGTTGCCACTTTTGTATTCAGAACTCATTTAATCTACTGGTACTTCTATCCCTTATCTTTATATAAATTCTTCTATCATTATGTTATGTGATGCTGTTGCCATGATTAGCGAGTAGTTATCTTTAGTGTATGCTATGATGTAAGCAGTTATAATGATGAAATAATATTATGGTCTATGTATGCTGTTGAAATACTTTCCGATTATGCTTTAAACTCAATCTCTTTTCCAACTAATAGAACGTAGTTATTGGCTATGTTATTGGGAAGTAGCGAACCTCGATTCAGAGTACACTATCTGTGTCACCCCTTATTAAGAGAAGTATATCGGATACAACATAAGATCGACTAAGGCACACCGATTGTAGTAAGTCTATCAAGCTTTGGATTCCGACTGAGTACTCTTTCGTAGTGAAACATCTGACTAGACCCTTAGTAAATTGTCGGTCCCACACCATGCTAGTGTAGTCACCAAGTATATAAACTTCGTACGTGCATGCTGAAGCACATCGGTTGTTCTAAGCTGTAACTCTGCTAAGTAAGGCCATGGAACCCGGTTAGTGTTGACTAGTACACTGAACCATAACGCGGTCTCAAGTATTTCACCCCGCTTGAGAGATTTTAAGTTAATTAAGGAACTGTTTGTTTAGACACATAAAGGATTGGACCGTTAGGATAACCGAACGTGTTCATGGGAGTCAACTTGACTTGGCCATGGTGTTCTTTATGGTTGAACTCTTTTTAAGGGCCTAACTATCTTTTAAAACCAATCATTAACAAAAGCATTGAAACACATCGCGTCTCTCGGATATGGTAAACCATGTATTCTATTATACTTAAGAAAGTTTTGACTATTGCGAAATGTGAATACGTCACCCAACCGAGTCGCTCAAATGGATGAGCCATCTGAACATGTAGTAGTTAGACTGCACGGGCGTCGGGGGTAAGGGACATTGCTGTCTTTTCAGAATCTTCAAGCCTAACACAGTACCAAGTGACATGTCTTATGACAGGGGTGTTTAGGACCAGTGTAATGAATACAAGGCCTCTGCCTATTCATGAGCCATCATTCCATAATCTCGGCAGAATAACCGATGAAGTCATAGTATGCACTCACTTTAACCTTATCTGAATTACGAATTTTATCGCATTTACTTTATCTGTCTTATAAATTAGAAAATCCCAAAATTAAGTAACCACTACTCCTTCCTAACTATCTTAGGCTTAAATATAGGTTCGATTCTACTGATATCTCAAAAATACGACTCTAGGTCATACTTCCTTTACTCATACTAAGGAGTAGTACGATTTAGGCCCCGCTAAATATAAATTTAAAACAATACCTTCCCCCCTGAGTGGCTGATCTTGGCGCGCCGCGGCCCGACGACACCGCGCGAATAAAAACTGTCCGTTTCGGCCATATCACGGGGGAGTATAAGTTTTTAGTGCCGCTGCCGAGGAACTGGTATCAGGCAATACTCAATACTGCTCTCTATCAAACTTATTCGCAAGCATTTGGTGGTGTCTAAGAAAGACAATTATACACGGACTTAGTTGTTGGATTTTCCGAACAGTCGCCAATTATATTGGGACCAAAAGGATCCTGCCTCTCCGTAGTCGGCCTGGCCACTTGATTTGTTGAATAGTTCGTGTGGAGCTCTGTTACCGAAATACTAGGGAATCAGTAGCCAGAACCAAAAACATATTCAACCTAGGATAGTTAGTTAATTAAATTAGATTACTTAAATTAGCTTACCTTAGATTACTTTAGAAATTTAGTTTATTTGCTAAAAATTAAAAACAAAAAGGCATACCCAGTGTATGACTCAAACCCGATCTAGACCAGGGCCGTTGTTATTCGTACCTGATCCAGACGCAATAATTTCTAAAGCAAGTAAGGAAGCACGAATCAGAAATCGAATGGCGTTACACGTTACTTTAGCAGAAAATACCAAACCCTCGATTGAAGGTCGAGGAGGACCGATCAGATTTCCAGAGATCCAAGGATACTCGTTCGAGTTAAAACATCACATCATCCAGCTCATCCATAATAGCTGTCAGTTTCATGGATTACCGAATGACGATCCTAATTCTCACCTTGATAAATTCATATCTCTTTCGAACTCCTACAAACAGCCAGGGATAGGACAAGATATAGTCCGACTATACTTGTTCCCCTATTCTCTCACTCATCATGCTCAAACTTGGTTCGAAGGACTGGAAAAAGATTTCATCACGTCATGGACGGAGATGGCTACTAAATTCGTAACCAAATATTTCCCTCATTCTAAACAAACCAAACTAAAGAATGACATCATTAACTTCAAACAAAGTTATGATGAATCTCTTTACACTGCATGGGAGCGATTCAAAACCCTGCTGAACAAATGCCCTAATCACTAGTTAGAATGGTCAGCCCAAATCTGTACCTTCTACAATGGTCTTACGGTAAATCATAGGATGACGATCGATGCAGCAGCTCAAGGGAATCTGATGAACCAAACCGCAGACGAAGCATGGGAATTACTCGAGAACATAACAATGCATCATCATGACTGGAACAGTGTTGAAACAACTTCATCATGTGCCCCACTCTCTGCACTCAACAATCAAACGGAGGCCATCAAATCCCTCATGGATAAGATGGAATCTCTTGCTAAACAACTCAGAGAATTGAAGACGCAACCACAGCAGGTCAACCAAGCTCAGGCTTGTGTTAATTGTACCAACCCGCAATCTACTGAAGAATATCAAGTTGAGTACGAAAACCCTGACGGTTCAGTCTGTTACGTCCAATTCCCAGCTCGTCCACTAAATCCCGGATTCAATCAACAACCTAGGGTTAATCAATTTCAGCGAAGAAATCAACCTTTTCGCTATCGCTATCCACTTTATCCAGCCCAACAATCTCAATTGACCTACGATCAACTACTTCCACTCACTGGTACCCCAGTTGAGGAAAATTCCCCTACCACCCAGATTACGAAAGCAACTAACCCCACTCTCGGAGCTGATGATCAGTTGACTCGGTTCATTCAAGGACAACAACAGCTAAATCAGAGAACTGTAGCCAGACAAGATCAGACGAAGATACTAATGAGAAATCAATTGGCTCTGCTCAAAAGTCTGGAAACGCAGCTTGGACAGTTATCACAACGCCTTGAAACCCGACCGCAGGGAAGGTTACCAAGTAATACTATCCAAAATCCCCACATAGAATAAGCAAAGCAAATGAATTCCGTAATCCCAGAGGAAGAACCACGGAGAAGGTCAGCCAGGCTCAAGAACAAATCGACATATACTCAAAAGCTGACCCTGGAAACTCCAGTTCGTGTACCCTATCCTGGGAGGCTACAAGAAGAACCATCCAAGCTTGAGTCCTTCAAACTTGATGGAAGGTTCCTAGACACTATGTCCAAAGTTCCCAACCAGAAGAGATACATCCGAAGGCTTCTTTCTACAGAGGAGAGGATACCAGATTCTAACAAAATTCCACTGAGTGAAGAATGCTCTGCATTACTCAAGAACTCTCTACCACCGAAGCTAGGAGATACAGGCCGATTCGTTTTCCTGTGTTCAATCTACCAATCTGGAACCATTCATGTTCTAACAGATTTAGGAGCAAGTATCAACCTAATCCCCTACTCTCTCTACAAGAGATTATAGTTAGGAGACTTGTCGCCAACTAAAATAACAATCCAACTTGCCGATCACACCATTCGATATCCTAAGGGCATAGTTGAGAACGTCTTGGTGAAAGTTGACAAATTCTTGTATCCTACGGATTTTGTAGTAATGGATATTAAGGAAGACCTACACACACCAGTAGTGTTAGGAAGACCTTTCATGAATACGGCTAGGACTGTCATTGATGTGTACAATTAAACCTTGATCTTACGATCACATGGGGAGAGCGTTACCTTCAAAATTGACCGACCAACCGATCTTTCTGGACATGCAGAGATGTTTGTTATTTCCACCAGACGAATCACTTCCGATGACGAGTCTTCACCACCAGCCGATGATATCGAGATAGGTGTCGAATCACAGTCTGTAAACGACCCAGAAATGGAAGAAGAGGATCCCAGCGAAGAAATAGAGGAAGAGGAGGAATCTGAAGAGGAAGAGGAAATGGAAGACGTAAAAGAAACTGCGACAATACCCGCTCCAAGCATTGAGCATCATGAAGAAATAATGAGGCTTGAGACGGAAGATCACAGTTTAATCATTCGCTTCAAGAAGAAGACGGACAAAGCTGAGGTTAAGGATATAGAAATTGATCCTGCAAGTATCAAAGTGGAGAATCAGAATACTGAAGAAACCCGTTCATCAGACGCATCCTCAGAAGAAAAATACACCGATGATGACGAGGTAGAGCGACATGAAGACATTCTGAATAACTCACACTCTCCAACCGAACCAGATCAAGGGGAGCCGGACTCTTCTACAGATCGGATTCCGGTTATATCCACACATGCAGACATGATAACCTTCATCATTGATACCGATGAATTTGAAGATATTCTCAAAGCCATCGGAAAATCAACCATTGATTTTTCGCTATGCTTAACAGAATGAATTATGGCTATCCAAGAAGAACACAACCTCTATCTCTGAAGAGAAGACAATGATGTTGAAATCCTAGAAGAACGCATTCAAGACTTTATTAATTTTCTTCATGGTCATATCTACCAGGAAGAAAGGCAACGAGAGCACAAATCAGTGGTTCACACTATTCTTGAGACAAGATTTTGTCGAGATCAGAAGATCATTTACTCTAAGGTTTATAACGCCTTAGCCGGATCTGCACTTCCGTTCTCACGAAACCAACGAGCACTACTGACTCTCATCCGGAAGCATATGGATCTATCACTCTGATATGCAAATGATCGAGGATATTCACAGCTTTTTCGCTCTCTTGGAAAGAGATAATTTCGAAAGCACACCAGACAGACTAGTGATTTACGTAACAATTGATCACTATGCTGATCTGATTATCAAAGAGTTACCAGACGCTGTTACGGAGGAAGTAAGGCTAAACAATCCGTTCTCTCATCTTGAACCAGATCGAGTCAACATTACCACCTATGTTACAAAGCAGATATCACGTATCTTCCACGAATCCACATATCCTAGTTTCACATTTAAAGCTGGATGTCGGGAGATATACTCAAAGACGGTGACATTAATGCTCGGGTCAGGATTGCTGTTCACTTCTTTTCAGCTTCATCTCTTAACAAATCTGTGCAAAGCTATCGACTCTTACTGTGGAGATCACCGTTCCGAAGACTTCGAGATTCTAAAGATACATTTTCTAACATTATTTGAAGACCTCCGAAATGAGCATCCCATCAGAGAAACAATCACCACCAACAGTGCTTCAATGATTGACATTCATGGGTCAACCAGCAGAGCCGTGGATCATATTCTCATCGGACTTCAAGACTTATCAAGAGCCGAAATGGCGCACTACTTATCTTTCAGAAGATCTTCAAGAGAAGTATCGGATCTTCTACCACTATTGGTCCGGCACTTTCTCAGGATTTACCCGCCAAGACTCACATTCCCTCAAGGAGACCAAGATCACAACCATCAGCTTATCACTAAGTGTGGGATAACACCAAATTAAAACACTAGACAAATACTCCCAAATCTTCAACTAAAACTCCTAAGTGTGGGATACACTAGGAACGTTGAGGACAATGTTCGTCTAAGTGTGGGATGTTGGTATAATCTTTTTATGCTATATTAAAATAACCTATTACGAAGATTCCAAGTCCTCAAGCCAAATTTCAAAATTTTTGCAAAAGAAAGCCTTTTCGAAAAAGTATTTTTGAAAACCTAAAACGTTTGTCAATAAAAATAAGGCTTAAGTAAGGTGAAAATCTTGTTAGGTTGAACCAAATCTCTGATAGAGCATTGCATGACTAAGGCATTATCGACCTAAATTGATTATGGTGAGGCACCTCAAATAAGACCGGCATTCATCTTTAATGTCTCACTATTTTTCGTTGAGAGTGCCGATGTTTGTGCTCAGAATCAGAACTTGCTTTAGATCTGCATCTCCAAGCAGCGAAATGTGATTCGGTTATAATCAAAAGAGCTAGCCATTTGTCAAAAATAAGCCTTCCGTACCTCCACTACTTCTACTCCACCACCACATCCACATCACCTTTACTATTACTCGAAAAATTCAGAAAACGAGATTCCTTCCGAAAACCCGATGTTATAAACCTCTCAAGTATCATGGCAAAGGTCTTGAAAAAGTTTCCCGGCAAAAAGTTTCTCAAGATGAAGTCTCCAAAAAAAATATATTATATTTCAAAGTTCTGAAAAAAGGAGCAGAGCTTAATTAGAGAAATGCCGAAGAAAAACTTGATCGAAAATGATTATCAAATGAAGAAAAGTTCAAAAGTGCTTCTCAAAATACTTCAGCACTCCTATCTATCCGAATAAAAGTCTGTATAAAGAATACATTCCTTTTTATCTCACACCTCAAAAACAACTTCACTACCACTTCAAAATTCCTTCTCCATCATTGACAAATGACCTATAAAGCTGAGATTACTACCGTTCTCGCATTAGCAGCAAGGATTTGAGTCTTTATCAAGCCTATGATGATGGGTGCAGCATGAATGGCTATGAGTGTATTCATTTCTTAGATCTATAGGGAACCCTAAACACTTGAGTGATTTGAGTGACCCGTGAAAGCTAGCCAATGTCATGTAACCTCCTCGTATGCTTGCAGAGATAGTTTCAATCATAACATGGACGACTCACCTTATCTTTTTTGCTCTTATAATAAAAGTAAACCGCTTAGTCTTTTAGAAAAGAAACTCCGAAAAGATTCTTAAGGAAATGAGAGTTTGCTTGAGGAGAAGCAAAGTCTAAGTGTGGGATATTTGATATCAGCTAAAAAGTCACGTTTTCACCCTGGTATTAAGGCCCAAAAACAAGAAAGATTCAAAATTTGTCGGAAAAATACCCTCTTCGTCGGTTAGAATTGAAGAAAAAGTAATTACGAAGACGGTGCAAAAAGAATCAAGAGAATCGGAGCTAAAACGAAGATTCCAGAGTGAAAACGGTGAAAGACAAGAAATCAAGTTACGAAATACGGCTTGCCAAATGGCCTGCCATACGGCTTTCCAAACAGCCTGCTAGTATGGCAAACGGCCTGCTAAATGGTCAGATCAAACGGGCTCGATAAACGGCTTGCCTTAGCAAACGGCCTCCAAAAACGGCCTGCCAAACGGCCTGCCAGCCGTTTGCAGGCAAAAATCTTATCTATTTAAAGGGTCTTTGTCAATCATTCTAACACACACTTCAATTCACTTCTTTCTCTCACTTGTACAATATTAGTCATACTCTCAAGGCCTTCGACTCTGTGCGGAAAACCTAGTTCCCGGAGAAGAACGCCGAAGATTTTATTAGGAGCGATCTGGAGTCTTGAAGTTGTCACTTTTGTATTCAGAACTCGTTTAATCTACTGGTACTTCTATCCCTTATCTTTATATAATGTCTTCTATCATTATGTTATGTGATGTTGTTACCATGATTATCGAGTAGTTATCTTTAGTGTATGCTATGATGTAAGCAGTTATAATGCCAAAATAATATTATGGTCTGTGTGTGCTGTTGAAATGCTTTCCGATTATGCTTTAAATTCAATCGGTTTTTCAACTAATAGAGCGTAGTTATTGGCTCTGTTATTGGGAAGTCGTGAACCCGATTATGCTTTAAATTCAATCGTTTTTCCAACTAATAGAACGTAGTTATTGGCTCTGTTATTGGGAAGTCGCGAACCCCGATTCAAAGTACACTATCTGTGTCACCCCTTGGTAAGAGAAGTCTATCGAATACAATGTAAGATCGACTAAGGCACACCGGTTGTAGTAAATCTATCAAGCTTTGGAATTCGACTGAGGACTCTTTCGTAGTGAAACATCTGACTAGACCCTTAGTACATTGTCGGTCCCACACCATGCTAGTGTAGTCACCAAGCATATAAACTTCGTACGTGCATGCTGAAGCACATCGGTTGTTGTAAGCTGTACCTCTCTGCTAAGTAAGGCCATGGAACCCGGTTAGTATTGACTAGTACACTGCACCATAACGCGGTCTCAAGCATTGCACCCCGCTTGAGGGATTCTTAGTTAATTAAGGAACTGTTTGTTTAGACACATAAAGGATTGGACCGTTAGGATAACTGAACGTGTTCATGGAAGTCAGCTTGACTTGGCCATGGTGTTCTTTATGGTTGAACTCTTTTTAAGGGCCTAACTATCTTTTAAAACCAATCATTAACGAAAGCATTGAAACACATCACGTCTCTCGAATATGGTAAACCATGTATTCTATTATACTTAAGAAATTTTAGACTATTGTGGAATGTTAATACGTCACCCAACCGAGTCGCTCAATTGGATGAGCCGTCTGAACGTGTATGCCTGTAGTCAGACTGCATGGGCGTCGGGGGTAAAGGACGTTGCTGTCTATTCAGAATCTTCAAGCCTAACGCAGTACCCAGTGACATGTCTTATGACAGGGGCGTTTAGGACCAGTGTAATGAATGCAAGGCCTCTGCCTATTCATGAGCCATCATTCCATAATTTTGGCAGAATAACTGATGAAGTCATCGTATGCACTCACTTTAACCTTATCCGAATTACGTATTTTATCGCATTTACTTTATCTGTCTTATAAATTAGAAAATCCCAAAATTAAGTAACCACTACTCCTTCCTAACTATCTTAGGCTTAAATATAGGTTAGATTCTACTGATATCTCAAAAATACGACTCTAGGTCATACTTCCATTACTCATACTAAGGAGTAGTACGATTTATGCCTCGTTAAATATAAATTTAAAACAGTACCTTCCCCCCTGAGTGGCTGATCCTGGCCCGCCGCGGCCCGACAACACCGCGCGAATAATAACCGTCCGTTTCGGACATATCACTTTTTCAGATCGTTTAACTGGTTCTTGACATCTGCTGCCTCAATGTGAAGAGATTTTAAAGCAAAATTTTGTTTTTTAAGTTTTGAAATTTCATCTTCCAAGATTTTAATTTCATCATTTTTGCCTTTAAGTTTTTCATTTAAAGATTTGTGATGTCGTGCGAGGTGTACGTGAAATACTATATATTTTTGATACAAAAAGCGATACAGATTACACAAGTTTTAATTATTTATTTACAGATGAGATATACCTAAACCTTGCTACAACACTATAGGTAGTGTACCTAATCGTAGAGTAGTAGAGTTTTTAGTAAGTCCGGTTCGTCCCACAGGGAGACGACTTATTTTACACTATATTTTAAACAACTATATTTGTACAAAATATATATTTTTATATATAATAATAATATAAAAGGGGGTTTACCGTTTAATGACCGGTTTGTCGATTTTAAAACTTTAGTCGCAGTTAAAACCTAATGTAAAATATTAAAAATAAATACAACTTAATTTAAAGTGTAAAGTAAATAACGATAATGAAATTGCGATAAATAAAAGTGCGATGAAATAAAATACGATAATTAAAAAGTGCGTTAATTAGAAGTGCAATTAAATATGAAAATAAAAGAATTATGCTTATTTAAACTTCCGTAATCATGATGTTTGACGTGTTGATTTTTAGTTTTATGCCCATGGGTTAATTGTTCTTTGTCCTGGATTATTTAATATGTCCGTCTGGTTTTTGTCCATAACAGTCCATCAGTCATAAATATAAAATGCGAGTGTCCTCGTCAAATTATCCTTATACCCGAAGTCAAATATTCCAACTAATTGGGGACATAAACTGTAACAAGGTCTTAATACTTTGTTTAATAATTACACCAGGATATCGACTGCGTGTAACCCAAGGTTTTAATACTTTGTTAACAATTACGCCAAGTGTCCTTGTACATAATTTCACCCCTGTTTTAATAAGTCCATAGACTATTAATCCATTTCCGTGTCCGGTTAAATGAACGATTATTCGTACATATAAATATCCCGCCCATCGTGTCCGATTGAGTGTATATGGTTATTTATAGGTATGTCCAATTGTAAATCTTTAAATTAAAATTAACAAACTATCATTTAGTTAAACAAATATAAAGCCCATTAATAGCCCATAGTCTAATTTCCACAAGTGTCGTTCTTTTGTCCAAACCCCAATTATGGTACAAAGCCCAATTACCCAATTTTAATATTTTTATCCCAACGTCATGATTACTTCGTTTTAAATAAGCATAATAATAACTTAAGTCTGAGACATTAATTTAAAAAGGAGAACATAGCTTACATTGATTATTTATCGCGTAGTGTTACACGGACAGAGTTCCGACTTTAAAACCCGTAAAATAACCTTTGCATAACCCAAAACTAATCTAATATAAAACTACCCTATACTATAATATATATATATATATATATATATATATATATATATATATATATATATATATATATATATATATATATATATATATATATATATATATATATATATATATATATATATATATATATATATATATTATTAGAGGAGTATTATTATTATTATGTTTTTAACTCGTCGAATAAGCTGGCTATTTATAGGACCTGACCAACTTTTTCGGGCTATGCGATCGCATGGGATATGTGCCTTCTGGCCATGCGATCGCATGGCCAGCTGGATCCAGCCACATTTGCTTGTTTTCTTCTTTGTCGACATAATATATAAATATATATAATATATATATAATTTATATAATTATATATATATTATATTATATTCTTGTGCATAGTAGACTTGTAATTTTTGGTCCGTTGCGTCGGGCGTTGATAGTTGGCTCAGGTCCCGGTTCCGGATTTTCGAACGTCCTTTCGTATAATTTAATATCTTGTACTTTGCGTTCTGAAACTTGTACTTTTGTCATTTTTAGACGTTTCTCATCAATAAATTGAACCACTTGGATTGTATCTTGTACATTTGAGCTTTTTGGTCATTTGCGTCTTCAAATCGTCGTTTTCGCCTTTTGTCTTCGCACTTATTTAATATAAATGATTACAACTTAAAATAGGACAATTATAACTAAATAATTTACATATTGGGGGGATATTGCTACTAAATATATGTTCATTTGGAGCACTATCAAATATCCCCACACTTGAACGTTGCTTGTCCTCAAGCAATACATAACTTGAAATAAAATCACACTTCACTCGAATCACTTTTTTTATTCTCACACTTTATATATCAGTGATTTTAATACAGCGGTATAAAAATGATAGTAACGATGTGGTTTACAGTCCCACATGACTATGAAAATTTAGATCCTTTAAGGATATTGGATCTTTATGAAAACATTTGATCTTTTGAAAATTCAATCTAGCTTTTACCCTAGATAAGTTTTCCGAAATAACCCGTCACCGGTGTTTGAAAATTATTTTTGTGGGTTTTGTGGGTTTCATATTTGAAAATTTTAGCTCAACATTTGCAGTTTTGTGTCACCCACTTGCTAACCTTGTATTAGGAAAGCAACACGTCCAGTTTACTTGCTCCGTATATTACCTTTCGGTAAACTACCGTCCGGTTGTAAAGGAAAGCGATGAACAAGAAACTGTTAAGGCAATGTCTAATGACATGCATTTGTTCATGGTCTATGACGTGTCGGATGCAATTACTATCCTTTGTAGGAGCAATAGTAAAGCTCACCCTTATAATTTTCCGATCTGGCACAAGGTCCTGTCTTTGACCATGCTATGCAACCACCGTTCTTACGGTTGACACCTGATTTGGTTCAGGTGACCTAATGAATTCCAGGTGAATTCCTAGGATTTTACGTTCAATGGTAATGAACGCATTGAAAATGGGTTTTCAGAAAACAAATCAGTTTGTAATTTTGATCAAAATATTTTCTCGTTCAAGCTCGAGTTTAGATATCATCGAATTCCATGAGTTTGTAATTCTCAATCTTTAAGGTCAATTTCAAGGATTGAGTAATATCAGGCTTAAAAGCTGATTTTTAATCTTTAAGGAGATTATCCTTTCTGGGGGTCTGATTTATTAGTCTTATCAACCTAATTTGCACGGTGCCCTCCCCATTTTACGAGACAGATCCTCTCATGGTTAGGATAAGTCTGACCACTTGGCGACCCTGTTTGATGCTGAGGTCCGTGGATTTTCTGCTGATTTTAGAGATGACTTTTCTAGATTTTTCGTCAACCTACAGCTGGTCTGGACGACAACTTCATGACCTAAATCAAGAAGCGCGTTTCTTTTTCGGAAGACTTTACTTCCTTTTAATGATGGAATTGATTCATCGTGTAGATCCATATTTCTTACAGTAAATCGGGTAAACCAGTTAATTTATTTCAAAATAAAAGCACATGCAATAACTTTACAAAAACATGTGATAGATAGTTTTTAATTGAATAACTTGGTACATTCTCCCCACACTTAGTTTCTTTCTTTGCCTTTTTATTCTCCTTTATTCCATTTTAAATGAATTCAAGCGTTTTAGGGTGTTTCTCAATTTATGTCCTTTCCGAGGTAACGATAATTTCGGCATTAACACCTAGTTTTATCGTTCATAAATATGTATAAACATGATTTTGAATTCATTTAGTTGAAAATTTTTAAAATTTTCACAATATTTAGAAAATAAGCCAAGTATAAACCCGAGAGAATTTATAACCCTTCCCCACACTTGAGATCATGCAATGCCCTCATTTGCATGAAATCAGACTCTAATTATAAATTCATGAGGGTGATTAGTGTAGAAAAGTGATTGAAAATACCCAGTTTGTAATTACAAAGCTCGTCGAATGATAGATGGCGCGCCTCATCGTTCATTCCTTTTTGTTTTATCACCCATGTTTTTCTTCAAAAATGGTTGCTTTTCTGAACTGTTTGCTAATTTTTAAAAATACGTCTTTTACCCTAACTCATCATGCATTTTTATTAACGAGTTATGCACTAACCCGAACCCCTAATTTAATGTTAAGTGGGGTTAGACTTCCCCACACTTAGCTGACGACATGTGAAGTGGGTAGAATAAGTTCCACGAATTAGAATAGTGAGCCAGTTATTTACATCTCGGGTGGTATAAAATATTTCAATGGGTTTAAAGTTTAGACCCACCCGATCGTCACTACTTAATTCTTTTTTAAGCGTAGCTTTTAGTAAATGGATATGTCTCTTTTCTGGTTTTTGGTCAAATGGATCTATATACACCGACATACATATTTCTATAGGGTGGATAATTCCTAACATTTCCTTCCGTTTATTCTCGGGATCAAAGTTTTCACCTCTATTACCCAATTGGGTGAAATTCAAGGTGTCAATATCTATTACAGATTGTAGTTCATCTTTTTTAGATGACTCGTCTATTGAGAATATTGGGTTGGAAGGTTGTAGAATGGTGAATTTCGGGATCAAAGCAAATTCTTCTTCATTAATCGGTCCCACCATTTTGGTCTCGGGGGTAAAATTTTCAGCGTTATCATTTTTCCAAGAGTACCAATTTGTCACCCTTACTTCTTCTTCTTCATCCATTGATGGATCGTTGATTTCATCGGTAGAGGCTAATGTGTCGATATGTTGTGAAATTGGTAAAGCTGAATAAAAAGTATCATCGGGATAATTGGTGATTTCGGAGCTCTCGAATTCATCAAAATTCGATGATATGAGATTTTCTTGCACACGACTCCTCAGATCAACAGGTGTGTAATCTGATAGATTTCAGCTTGCCGATTTACAAACTCTCTCATTTGTTCATTTTGAGCATCAAGTTCTTCGAGTTTGATTTTCATATTGTCTAAAAGATTTTCAGACACATAATTCTCCTCGTCTTCTGGTTGTTGAGTTTGGATATATTCTTGGGAATAATCCCAATTTGAATTGTATTCTTCATAATCATTCCATTCAGGTTCCATGGGTGCATAATTTTCCATAGGAACGTAATAATAACATTCCCATGTTGAGTGATAATCTCCACAGATTTCACAACCAGTTATTGTTTCGTCATTCGTGATCCAAGATTGACCGAACGAATTGTCATCAACACCCGTTTGAGAGTATTGATTTAATTGATTTTGGATATCAAAAAGAGTTTCCATAGCCTTGTTTTCAAAATTTTCCATTTTATTGCGATGGTCAAATTTTAGCTACAATGTGGTGCATTCACTAATTATCCTATTAGTTATAAAACTAAAAATTATATAAGTTATCAAATTAATAGACTTTTCTGATTTTGCCCCCGTTTCGAATAGCCAATAGATGCAGCAGGGAGCCAGAACCCTTTAAATCGGAAGCTCACAACTCAGCCACTAACAAATCCAACTATTACTACGAACCAGAAAATTTGGATGTCTATCAATTTAACCGCTTAAAATAATTTTTTGTTTTTGAAATTTTAGAGAAGAAATAGAAAATTCTATGGCCTAAAAACTAGATCGTCGAGAAATAAGAAAGAAAAAGAAGCGCGTTGAAAAACGTCGAAAAATAAAAGTTTGAAAAATAATAGGCGTCGAAAAATAAAAATAAGAAAGTAGCGCGTCGAAACTTAAAAAGGAACTAAAAACTTAAAAATTAAAAGTTGCGTCTAAAAATATTAAAGCTTACAAGTAAAACTATATCCCAAATGGCAATATCTTAAAAAGGTACTAAAATATAAAAATGGCGTCGCAAAATTCTAAAGCACCTAGATCTTAGTCTAAAGAAAAAGTACTTAAGGGATTTTACGGCAAAGCCTAAAAATCTAGAAGTAAAAATAACTAAGGCAAAAACTATAATTAAAACTAAGTACGAGCGAAAAATACAAATATTACGCTCAAACGATTAAAAAGGTACAAAATATAAAAATAAAACTAAAGTTTATGAAAATACAATTTTTATAAAAATATTATTTTTATATTATTTATTTTATAAAAGTATTAATTTTATATTTTATAAAACTAGTTAAACTTAAAAATACAAATTAAATAAATAACTAAATTAAATATTTAACTAATCTAACCTAATTAGGGTTTTAAAATTAATAATTATTATTAATTTAAACCCTAAACTGTCGGCTGAGGTTACCAGGCCTGTCAAGTCAAGCCATGCGATCACATGGTTTGATAGTTAAAATCTCATGCGATCGCATGAGCCTCGGATCCGGTTCAAAAATTGGACTGCTACAGTTCTCGGTCCGATTGATTTTTATATAAATATATTTTTTTTTCTGTTTTTATATTAAATAAAATACAAATATAACTTAAATAAAAATTTAATTTTAAAAACTAAACTAAAAATACTTTTTAACTTTATATATTTTTAACAACTCTTAAAAATATATAGATTTTTTTTATTTTCTTTTTATATTTGTGTAATTTTTTTTTATATTTTAAAAAAAAAGATAAATAAATATATTTATGCAAATATATATTAAAAATATAGCGTTTCGCCGGCTCCCCGGCAGCGACGCCAAAAACTTGATGTCGTGCGAGGTGTACGTGAAATACTATATATTTTTGATACGAAAAGCGATACAGATTACACAAGTTTTAATTATTTATTTACAGATGAGATATACCTAAACCTTGCTACAACACTATAGGCAGTGTACCTAATCGTAGAGTAGTATAGTTTTTATTAAGTCCGGTTCGTTCCACAGGGAGACGACTTATTTTACACTATATTTTAAACAACTATATTTGTACAAAATATATATTTTTATATATAATAATAATATAAAAGGGGGTTTACCGTTTAATGACCGGTTTGTCGATTTTAAAACTTTAGTCGCAGTTAAAACCTAATGTAAAATATTAAAAATAAATACAACTTAATTTAAAGCGTAAAGTAAATAACGATAATGAAATTGTGATAAATAAAAGTGCGATGAAATAAAATACGATAATTAAAAAGTGCGTTAATTAGAAGTGCAATTAAATATGAGTATAAAAGAATTATGCTTATTTAAACTTCCGTAATCATGATGTTTGACGTGTTGATTTTTAGTTTTATGCCCATGGGTTAATTGTTCTTTGTCCTGGATTATTTAATATGTCCGTCTGGTTTTTGTCCATAACAGTCCATCAGTCATAAATATAAAATGCGAGTGTCCTCGTCAAATTATCCTTATACCCGAAGTCAAATATTCCAACTAATTGGGGACATAAACTGTAACATGGACTTAATACTTTGTTTAATAATTACACCAGGATATCGACTGCGTGTAACCCAAGGTTTTAATACTTTGTTAACAATTACGCCAAGTGTCCTTGTACATAATTTCACCCCTGTTTTAATAAGTCCATAGACTATTAATCCATTCCCGTGTCTGGTTAAATGAACGATTATTCGTACATATAAATATCCCGCCCATCGTGTCCGATTGAGTGTATATGGTTATTTATAGGTATGTCCAATTGTAAATCTTTATATTAAAATTAACAAACTATCATTTAGTTAAACAAATATAAAGCCCATTAATAGCCCATAGTCTAATTTCCACAAGTGTCGTTCTTTTGTCCAAACCCCAATTATGGTACAAAGCCCAATTACCCAATTTTAATATTTTTATCCCAACATCATGATTACTTCGTTTTAAATAAGCATAATAATAACTTAAGTACGAGACATTAATTTAAAAAGGAGAACATAGCTTACATTGATTATTTATCGCGTAGTGTTACACGGACAGAGTTCCGACTTTAAAACCCGTAAAATAACCTTTGCATAACCCAAAACTAATCTAATATAAAACTACCCTATACTAAATATATATATATATATATATATATATATATATATATATATATATATATATATATATATATATATATTTTATTATTAGAGGAGTATTATTATTATTATTATGTTTTTAACTCGTCGAATAAGCTGGCTATTTATAGGACCTGACCAACTTTTTCGGGCCATGCGATCGCATGGGATATGTGCCTTCTGGCCATGCGATCGCATGGCCAGCTGGATCCAACCACATTTGCTTGTTTTCTTCTTTGTCGACATAATATATAAATATATATAATATATATATAATTTATATAATTATATATATATATATTATATTATATTCTTGTGCATAGTAGACTTGTAATTTTTGGTCCGTTGCGTCGGGCGTTGATAGTTGGCTCAGGTCCCGGTTCCGGATTTTCGAACGTCCTTTCGTATAATTTAATATCTTGTACTTTGCGTTCCGAAACTTGTACTTTTGTCATTTTTAGACGTTTCTCATCAATAAATTGAACCACTTGGATTGTATCTTGTACATTTGAGCTTTTTGGTCATTTGCGCCTTCAAATCGTCGTTTTCGCCTTTTGTCTTCGCACTTATTTAATATAAATGATTACAACTTAAAATAGGACAATTATAACTAAATAATTTACATATTGGGAGGATATTGCTACTAAATATATGTTCATTTGGAGCACTATCAATTTGTTATCAGATTTCAACATTTCTTCACATTTACTGCCTCTACACAAGTCAACTCTTAGGTAGTCAAACATTTCATCTTTTTCATCATCAGTGTAAGTTCGAAAATTATCAACCTTATACAGCATTTCAGATTTCCATTGACGTGAATCCCTTTTCAGATCAGCTTCCCTTATATCAGCCATAAATGTACTACCATTATCATCCTCATCAGACTCCTCGACCTCCTTGGCCATTAAAAACAGCTTTTTACCAGAAGCATAACCAGCACCATCATCATCAGTATCACTATCAGAAGATGAAGAAGAGCTGGTTTCATCCCAATCATGATGCTCAGCAACTAGAAACTTTTATGGCTTCTTTCCCTTCTTATCAGCCTTTGCACTTTCCTTCATCTGAGCCTTCATAGCTTTGTACTTGTTCTTGTACTTATCAGCTTTTGAGAAGGAGTTAGCATGTGATGTTGAAGGTTTCCTGGACATGCATTCAGCAGCAAAATGTCTAACCTTCCCACAATTGTAACACTCAGATTTAGGACCCTTGACTGATTTGCTTCTATACCTAGCACTTGGTTTCTTACTCCCTTGGTATGACTTGCTGGTTCTATTACGATTGAACCTTTTGAGCTGCCTAGCCAGCAAAGCCATACTTTCAGCAAACCCTTCCACATCATCTTCATCATCACTGCTTTTCTCAGACCCAGTACCACTATCCACCTCATCCTCAGCTGAATCTTCTTCTGCCATCAACTTTTGAACCAATAAAGCTTTCCGAGCTTTCTTTTTAGCAGCAGCAATAAGAGCAGTATCATCTGATTTAGAAAATTTTGAAGTGGTGGGGGCAGACTTAAAATTTTCTTTCAAGTTAAGTTCAAACTTTGCTTCTGCCTTCTCATGGTTCCAAAGTGTACTATAGAGAGAAGACATGTTAAAGTTCTTTAAAGTCCGGGTGGTTCTTAATAGGTCAGTAACAGGTTTGCATTTAGCAGGCAGTGAGTCAATGAATTTGATTACTTGTTCAAAATCAATATATGTGATTTTTAAAGTAATCAGGTCAGCAATTAAGGAGTTAAACCTAATGAAGGTTTGCTTAAGGGTTTCACTCTTGTAGGCTGATGATACGCATAATGATCCGTCTCAAAACAGGCAAGCGTCTCGGCAAAAACCATATCCGGCACTACGCGTCCCGGGTTGCCAACTCCTTTTCTCGTAATCCGTCTAGCCGATTCCCGGACACTCTGCCATGTCGGACAAATGGCAAGACTAAGAACCTGGACGACATATACATAACCGGCACCTTGCAGCTGGTCAAGATAGTCATAACTAGGCACCACAAAGCTAATCGTCATAATCGTGACCGAGAAGAAACACTTCCCAAGTATTTGGCAAGACCTACCCGGCTAGACTGAGAGCATCGTAATGCCATAACAGACACCAACATCTCGGTGCACTAAACTGGCATAAGGACACTCACGAGACAAGCACGTGGTCCCAGAATAAGAGCGCGTCACCTCGGAGCCGGCACTTCATCCCGGAATGACCACTTGATCACGGAACAGGCACGCGAGCAAGTCACGTGCCACGTCAGCCTGCGAATCTAGGAAAGTTTGTTAGAATCTATTATTCCCCACGAAAGGGACAGGTGCCACGTCACCCCTCGAGATTGGCAAAGTTTGTTACAACTATGAAAGGGACATGTGCCACGTCATCATTCCCTCCATAACATCTATAAATACATAAGTGAAATGATTCACTTACACAACACTGGATGCCTTAACGTTACTCTGCCCAAATCAATTGCGATAACGTTACTCCAGTTCTTAACTTAATTCCGACCGGTGCTCCGATCACCGTCCGAGTTAATCCACACTAAGATATTAACTTATTTGATACCTATCGAATAAGGTTAATTCACTTGGTTGTTTTACGCCCTTGGAATCCAGTATCCAAATCGGGGTTTGCGCAATTATTGGAGTTAAAACAATCAACCTACTCTTTTTCCCAAATTAAGCACTCAAACCTGAAATCTAATCACACTTAACGATTTTGGTTTGATCAAATGGCGCCACCAAAAGGTACGAACAACGCATTGAAACCAAGTAGTGAAATGGCAAACAAGAAAGGTACGACCGACGATGGTCAGCCACCTTTGGACAAGGGAAGCTCACCACCGGTGGAACCACCTCAGCCTCCAAGGCAGTCAATCGCCCACATTCACACTGGCGATACGTCAAGAGACAAAATGAATGTCTCCGACGACGATGAGGATACACATGAGGGATCATCGCTTGGTGGAGACAGGTTGAAACTCGGCACCCTTGGTCCCAAAGCTGGTGGATCAAGTGGCATCGGATCGTCCTAAAACAACACCGACATGATCACCAAAATGATCTCAGTCGATGTTGAGAAGCAAGTAATCGAAAAGCTGAAGTCCATGTTAAATGATAACGGTCTAGCAGAAAGGCAACAATCTCAAACTCTAGACATTCTGAAAAATGGCCCGATGCTAAACGTCGGTACCGAAAGTGGGGGTGTCAGCAAGGATGCCGCAAATGCATGGTTGACCGAGCTCCTCGTGCAAGCTGCGCCGCCAGCATACAAACACTCCCTGTCACAACCCGCCGTCCAGTGGACAGCACTTGAAAATCTCTTTGCACTAATCACCGGTAACAAGGTAAAGCGACCTGTTGAGACATCAGCTACTAGCCAAAAGTTGTGTGAACGAATTGCTAGATGCGCGCTCCCCGCTAACATCGTCATACCTGAAATGTCCCGTTCTTATTGATTAAAAACGTTCCATATTAATTGATTTCGTTGCGAGGTTTTGACCTCTATATGAGATGTTTTTCAAAGACTGCATTCATTTTAAAACAAACCATAACCTTTATTTCATCAATAAAGGTTTAAAAAGCTTTACGTAGATTATCAAATAATGATAATCTAAAATATCCTGTTTACACACGACCATTACATAATGGTTTACAATACAAATATGTTACAACAAAATAAGTTTCTTGAATACAGTTTTTACACAATATCATACAAGCATGGACTCCAAATCTCGTCCTTATTTAAGTATGCGATAGCGGAAGCTCTTAATAATCACCTGAGAATAAACATGCTTAAAACGTCAACAAAAATGTTGGTGAGTTATAGGTTTAACCTATATATATCAAATCATAATAATAGACCACAAGATTTCATATTTCAATACACATCCCATATATAGAGATAAAAATCATTCATATGGTGAACACCTGGTAACTGACATTAACAAGATGCATATATAAGAATATCCCCATCATTCCGGGACACCCTTCGGATATGATATAAATTTCGAAGTACTAAAGCATCCGGTACTTTGGATGGGGTTTGTTAGGCCCAATAGATCTATCTTTAGGATTCGCGTCAATTAGGGTGTCTGTTCCCTAATTCTTAGATTACCAGACTTAATAAAAAGGGGCATATTCGATTTCGATAATTCAACCATAGAATGTAGTTTCACGTACTTATGTCTATTTTGTAAATCATTTATAAAACCTGCATGTATTCTCATCCCAAAAATATTAGATTTTAAAAGTGGGACTATAACTCACTTTCACAGATTTTTACTTCGTCGGGAAGTAAGACTTGGCCACTGGTTGATTCACGAACCTATAACAATATATACATATATATCTAAGTATGTTTAAAATATATTTACAACACTTTTAATATATTTTGATGTTTTAAGTTTATTAAGTCAGCTGTCCTCGTTAGTAACCTACAACTAGTTGTCCACAGTTAGATGTACAGAAATAAATCGATAAATATTATCTTGAATCAATCCACAACCCAGTGTATACGTATCTCAGTATTGATCACAACTCAAACTATATATATTTTGGAATCAACCTCAACCCTGTATAGCTAACTCCAACATTCACATATAGAGTGTCTATGGTTGTTCCGAAATATATATAGATGTGTCGACATGATAGGTCGAAAAATTGTATACGTGTCTATGGTATCTCAAGATTATATAATATACAATACAAGTTGATTAAGTTATGGTTGGAATAGATTTGTTACCAATTTTCACGTAGCTAAAATGAGAAAAATTATCCAATCTTGTTTTACCCATAACTTCTTCATTTTAAATCCGTT
The DNA here is from genome assembly GCF_046630445.1 of Rutidosis leptorrhynchoides. NCBI lineage: Eukaryota > Viridiplantae > Streptophyta > Magnoliopsida > Asterales > Asteraceae > Rutidosis > Rutidosis leptorrhynchoides. Next base: position 159,689,885 of record NC_092343.1, on the reverse strand, counting down.
TTGAGTGAATCAAATTGCTATGGTTTCATATTGAACTCTATTTTATGAATCTAAACAGAAAAAGTATAGGTTTATAGTCAGAAAAATAAGTTACAAGTCGTTTTTGTAAAGGTAGTCATTTCAGTCGAAAGAACGACGTCTAGAAGACCATTTTAGAAAACATACTTCAACTTTGAGTTTAACCATAATTTTTGGATATAGTTTCATGTTCATAATAAAAATAATTTTCTCAGAATAACAACTTTTAAATCAAAGTTTATCATAGTTTTTAATTAACTAACCCAAAACAGCCCGCGGTGTTACTACGACGGCGTAAATCCGGTTTTACGGTGTTTTTCGTGTTTCCAGGTTTTAAATCATTAAGTTAGCATATCATATAGATATAGAACATGTGTTTAGTTGATTTTAAAAGTCAAGTTAGAAGGATTAACTTTTGTTTGCGAACAAGTTTAGAATTAACTAAACTATGTTCTAGTGATTACAAGTTTAAACCTTCGAATAAGATAGCTTTATATATATGAATCGAATGATGTTATGAGCATCATTACTACCTTAAGTTCCTTGGATAAACCTACTGGAAAAGAGAAAAATGGATCTAGCTTCAACGGATCCTTGGATGGCTCGAAGTTCTTGAAGCAGAATCATGACACGAAAACAAGTTCAAGTAAGATCATCACTTGAAATAAGATTGTTATAGTTATAGAAATTGAATCAAAGTTTGAATATGATTATTACCTTGTATTAGAATGATAACCTACTGTAAGAAACCAAGATTTCTTGAGGTTGGATGATCACCTTACAAGATTGGAAGTGAGCTAGCAAACTTGAAAGTATTCTTGATTTTATGTAACTAGAACTTGTAGAATATATGAAGAACACTTAGAACTTGAAGATAGAACTTGAGAGAGATCAATTAGATGAAGAAAATTGAAGAATGAAAGTGTTTGTAGGTGTTTTTGGTCGTTGGTGTATGGATTAGATATAAAGGATATGTAATTTTGTTTTCATGTAAATAAGTCATGAATGATTACTCATATTTTTGTAATTTTATGAGATATTTCATGCTAGTTGCCAAATGATGGTTCCCACATGTGTTAGGTGACTCACATGGGCTGCTAAGAGCTGATCATTGGAGTGTATATACCAATAGTACATACATCTAAAAGCTGTGTATTGTACGAGTACGAATACGGGTGCATACGAGTAGAATTATTGATGAAACTGAACGAGGATGTAATTGTAAGCATTTTTGTTAAGTGGAAGTATTTTGATAAGTGTATTGAAGTCTTTCAAAAGTATATAAATACATATTAAAATACTACATGTATATACATTTTAACTGAGTCGTTAAGTCATCGTTAGTCGTTACATGTAAATGTTGTTTTGAAACCTTTAGGTTAACGATCTTGTTGAATATTGTTAACCCATTGTTTATTATAACAATTGAGATGTTAAATTGTTATATTATTATGATATTATAATATATAATATATCTTAGTATGATATATATACAGTTAAATGTCGTTACAATGATAATCGTTACATATATGTCTCGTTTCGAAATCATTAAGTTAGTAGTCTTATTTTTACATATGTATTTCATTGTTAATGCACTTAATAATATATTTACTTATCATTTAACATAATTAACCAAGTGTATCAATATCTTAATATGATTCATATGTACCTAGTAAGACGTTGTTATAACGATAATCGTTATATATATCGTTTTCGAGTTTCTTAAATTAATAGTCTCATTTTTATGTATATAACTCATTGTTAAAATACCTAATGAGATACATACTTATAATAAAATCATGTTAACTATATATATAACCATATATATGTCATCGTATAGTTTTTACAAGTTTTAACGTTCGTGAATCACCTGTCAACTTGGGTGGTCAATTGTCTATATGAAACATATTTCAATTAATCAAGTCTTAACAAGTTTGATTTCTTAACATGTTGGAAACATTTAATCATGTAAATATCAATCTCAATTAATATATATAAACATGGAAAAGTTCGGGTCACTACAGTACCTACCCGTTAAATAAATTTCGTCCCGAAATTTTAAGCTGTTGAAGGTGTTGACGAATCTTTTGGAAATAGATGCGGGTATTTCTTCTTCATTTGATCTTCACGCTCCCAGGTGAACTCGGGTCCTCTACGAGCATTCCATCGAACCTTAACAATTGGTATCTTGTTTTGCTTAAGTCTTTTAACCTCACGATCCATTATTTCGACGGGTTCTTCGATGAATTGAAGTTTTTCGTTGATTTGGATTTCATCTAACGGAATAGTGAGATCTTCTTTAGCAAAACATTTCTTTAAATTCGAGACGTGGAAAGTGTTATGTACAGCCGCGAGTTGTTGAGGTAACTCAAGTCGGTAAGCTACTGGTCTGACACGATCAATAATCTTTAATGGTCCAATATACCTTGGATTTAATTTTCCTCATTTACCAAATCGAACAACGCCTTTCCAAGGTGCAACTTTAAGCATGACCATCTCTCCAATTTCAAATTCTATATCTTTTCTTTTAATGTCAGCGTAGCTCTTTTGTCGACTTTGGCCGATTTTCAACCGTTGTTGAATTTGGATGATCTTCTCGGTAGTTTCTTGTATAATCTCCGGACCCGTAATCTGTCTATCCCCCACTTCACTCCAACAAATCGGAGACCTGCACTTTCTACCATAAAGTGCTTCAAACAGCGCCATCTCAATGCTTGAATGGTAGCTGTTGTTGTAGGAAAATTCTGCTAACGGTAGATGTCGATCCCAACTGTTTCCGAAATCAATAACACATGCTCGTAGCATATCTTCAAGCGTTTGTATCGTCCTTTCGCTCTGCCCATCAGTTTGTGGATGATAGGCAGTACTCATGTCTAGACGAGTTCCTAATGCTTGCTGTAATGTCTGCCAGAATCTTGAAATATATCTGCCATTCCTATCAGAGATAACAGAGATTGGTATTCCATGTCTGGAGACGACTTCCTTCAAATACAGTCGTGCTAACTTCTCCATCTTGTCATCTTCTCTTATTGGCAGGAAGTGTGCTGATTTGGTGAGACGATCAACTATTACCCAAATAGTATCAAAACCACTTGCAGTCCTTGGCAATTTAGTGATGAAATCTATGGTAATGTTTTCCCATTTCCATTCCGGGATTTCGGGTTGTTGAAGTAGACCTGATGGTTTCTGATGCTCAGCTTTGACCTTAGAACACGTCAAACATTCTCCTACGTATTTAGCAACATCGGCTTTCATATCCGGCCACCAAAAATGTTTCTTGAGATCCTTGTACATCTTCCCCGTTCCAGGATGTATTGAGTATCTGGTTTTATGAGCTTCTCTAAGTACCATTTCTCTCATATCTCCAAATTTTGGTACCCAAATCCTTTCAGCCCTATACCGGGTTCCGTCTTCCCGAATATTAAGATGTTTCTCCGATCCTTTGGGTATTTCATCCTTTAAATTTCCCTCTTTTAAAACTCCTTGTTGCGCCTCCTTTATTTGAGTAGTAAGGTTATTATGAATCATTATATTCATAGATTTTACTCGAATGGGTTCTCTGTCCTTCCTGCTCAAGGCATCGGCTACCACATTTGCCTTCCCCGGGTGGTAACGAATCTCAAAGTCGTAATCATTCAATAATTCAATCCACCTACGCTGCCTCATATTCAGTTGTTTCTGATTAAATATGTGTTGAAGACTTTTGTGGTCGGTATATATAATACTTTTGACCCCATATAAGTAGTGCCTCCAAGTCTTTAATGCAAAAACAACCGCGCCTAATTCCAAATCATGCGTCGTATAATTTTGCTCGTGAATCTTCAATTGTCTAGACGCATAAGCAATCACCTTCGTTCGTTGCATTAATACACAACCGAGACCTTGCCTTGATGCGTCACAATAAATCACAAAATCATCATTCCCTTCAGGCAATGACAATATAGGTGCCGTAGTTAGCTTTTTCTTCAATAACTGAAACGCTTTCTCTTGTTCATCCTTCCATTCAAATTTCTTCCCTTTATGCGTTAATGCAGTCAAGGGTTTTGCTATTCTGGAAAAGTCTTGGATGAACCTTCTGTAGTAACCAGCTAGTCCTAAAAACTGGCGTATGTGTTTCGGAGTTTTCGGGGTTTCCCACTTTTCAACAGTTTCTATCTTTGCCGGCTCCACCTTAATACCTTTTTTGTTCACTATGTGACCGAGGAATTGAACTTCTTCCAACCAAAATGCACACTTTAAAAATTTAGCGTACAATTCTTCCTTCCTCAATACTTCTAACACCTTTCTCAAATGTTCACCGTGTTCTTGGTCATTCTTTGAGTAAATAAGTATGTCATCAATGAAAACAATGACAAACTTGTCAAGGTATGGTCCACACACTCGGTTCATAAGGTCCATGAACACAGCTGGTGCATTAGTTAAACCAAATGGCATGACCATAAACTCGTAATGACCGTAACGTGTTCTGAAAGCAGTCTTTGGAATATCATCTTCTTTCACCCGCATTTGATGATACCCGGAACGTAAGTCAATCTTTGAATAAACAGACGAGCCTTGTAGTTGATCAAATAAGTCGTCAATTCTCGGTAGTGGGTAGCGGTTCTTGATGGTAAGTTTGTTCAACTCTCGGTAGTCGATACACAACCTGAATGTACCATCTTTCTTCTTGACAAACAAAACAGGAGCTCCCCACGGTGATGTGCTTGGTCGAATAAAACCACGCTCTAAAAGTTCTTGTAATTGGCTTTGCAGTTCTTTCATCTCGCTGGGTGCGAGTCTGTAAGGAGCACGAGCTATTGGTGCAGCTCCTGGTACACGATCTATTTGAAATTCAACGGATCGATGTGGGGGTAATCCCGGTAATTCTTTCGGAAATACATCGGGAAATTCTTTTGCAATGGGAACATCATTGATGCTCTTTTCTTTAGTTTGTACTTTCTCAACGTGTGCTAGAACAGCATAGCAACCTTTTCTTATTAGTTTTTGTGCCTTCAAATTACTAATAAGATGTAGCTTCGTGTTGCCCTTTTCTCCGTACACCATTAAGGGTTTTCCTTTTTCTCGTATAATGCGAATTGCATTTTTGTAACAAACGATCTCTGCTTTCACTTCTTTCAACCAGTCCATACCGATTATCACATCAAAACTCCCTAACTCTACTGGTATCAAATCAATCTTAAATGTTTCGCTAACCAGTTTAATTTCTCGATTCCGACATATATTATCTGCTGAAATTAATTTACCATTTGCTAATTCGAGTAAAAATTTACTATCCAAAGGCGTCAATGGACAACTTAATTTAGCACAAAAATCTCTACTCATATAGCTTCTATCCGCACCCGAATCAAATAAAACGTAAGCAGATTTATTGTCAATAAGAAACGTACTCATAACAAGCTCCGGGTCTTCCTGTGCCTCTGCCGCATTAATATTGAAAACTCTTCCGCGGCCTTGTCCATTCGTGTTCTCCTGGTTCGGGCAATTTCTAATAATGTGGCCCGGTTTTCCACATTTATAACAAACTACATTGGCATAACTTGCTCCGACACTACTTGCTCCGCCATTACTCGTTCCGACACCATTTGTTCCTTTCGTTCTATTAACCCCTGGTCCGTAAACCTCACACTTCGCCGCACTATGACCATTTCTTTTACACTTGTTGCAAAATTTGGTGCAGAACCCCGAGTGATACTTTTCACACCTTTGGCATAACTGCTTCTGATTGTTGTTGTTGTTGCTGCGGTTATTATTGTTGTTGGGATGATTGTTGTAGTTGCTGTTGTTGTTGTTGTTGTTGTTGTTGGGCCGTTTGTTGTAGTTGCGATTGATGTTGCGATTGTTGGGATAATTGTTGCGATTATTGTTGTAATTGCTATTGTTGTTGTATTGGTGATTCTTATCACCGTTTTCCTCCCACTTTCTTTTGACTTGCTTCACATTGGCCTCTTCAGCCGTCTGTTCTTTAATTCTTTCCTCAATCTGGTTCACTAGTTTGTGAGCCATTCTACATGCCTGTTGTATGGAGGCGGGCTCGTGTGAACTTATATCTTCTTGGATTCTTTCCGGTAATCCTTTCACAAACGCGTCGATCTTCTCTTCCTCATCTTCGAACGCTCCCGGACACAATAGGCACAATTCTGTGAATCGTCTTTCGTACGTGGTAATATCAAATCCTTGGGTTCGTAACCCTCTAAGTTCTGTCTTGAGCTTATTGACCTCGGTTCTGGGACGGTACTTCTCGTTCATCAAGTGCTTGAATGCTGACCACGGTAGTGCGTACGCATCGTCTTGTCCCACTTGCTCTAGATAGGTATTCCACCATGTTAACGCAGAACCTGTGAAGGTATGCGTAGCGTACTTCACTTTGTCCTCTTCAGTACACTTACTTATGGCAAACACCGATTCGACCTTCTCGGTCCACCGTTTCAATCCGATCGGTCCTTCGGTTCCATCAAATTCCAAAGGTTTGCAGGCAGTGAATTCTTTGTAGGTGCATCCTACACGATTTCCTTTACTGCTAGATCCAAGGTTATTGTTGGTATGTAGTACAGCCTGTACTGCGGCTATGTTTGAAGCTAGAAAAGTATGGAATTCCTCTTCATTCATATTCACGGTGTGTCGAGTAGTCGGTGCCATTTCCTTCAAAATAGTCAAATGGAACAAGTTAATCATACAGAATATTAAGAGTAGTTAATAGTATTTCGTAGCATAATATGAACTCATTTATAAAAGCTTTTTCTTCATATTAGCGTTTTATAAGTTTAAATTCGGGTAGTACCTACCCGTTAAGTTCATACTTAGTAGCTAATATACAATTCAACTACTACAATTCTATATGAAAAACTGATTATAATAATATTTCGCGTTCAAACTTTTATACAATATTTTACAAACTTACAATACCGCTTATTTTACATAAAGCATGAAATATAGCACACAATAACTTTGATATAAGATAGTTGTGAAGATAATTCTAGCTAGTACACAAGTCGTTCAGCAAAGGCAATAAAGACACGTAATTCATACGTCCAGAAACAAGTCATGCATTCTGGTTTTACTAGGACTACTTCCCATCCTTGGTCTTGTGGAACATAACCGTTATGGCCGTTGATAAGACAGCGTGTTGTAACGTCGTCAAAGGGACGAGGGTTACGTAATGTCCAACAGTCCCGTAACAATCTAAAAACCTCATTTCTTACCCCAATTACCGACTCCGTCACTTGTGGGAACGTTTTGTTTAATAGTTGTAGGCCGATGTTCTTGTTCTCACTTTGGTGAGAAGCGAACATTACTAATCCGTAAGCATAACATGCTTCTTTATGTTGCATGTTAGCCGCTTTTTCTAAATCACGAAGTCCAATATTCGGATATATTGAGTCAAAATAATTTCTTAACCCATTGCGTAAAATAGCATTTGGGTTCCCCGCAATATATGCGTCAAAGTAAACACATCGTAACTTATGGATTTCCCAATGTGATATCCCCCATCTTTCGAACGAAAGCCTTTTATAAACCAAGGCATTCTTGAAACGTTCTTCGAATGTCTTACAAACTGATCTCGCCTTAAATAGTTGTGCCGAAGAATTCTGACCGACTCTAGACAAGATTTCATCAATCATGTCTCCGGGTAGGTCTCTTAAAATATTGGGTTGTCTATCCATTTTGTGTTTTTATACTGTAAAATAGACAAGAGTTAGATTCATAAAAAAAATACTTATTAATACAAGCAATTTTTACATATATCATAAAGCATAAGCACACTATATTACTTATATTACACCACACGAATACAACTATCTTATTCCGACTCGCTTGTTTCTTCTTCTTCGGTTTTGGTTCGTTTTGCCAAGTTTCTAGGGATATATGATGTTCCCCTAATACGAGCCGTCGTTTTCCACATTGGTTTAGAAAAACCTGGTGGTTTAGAGGTTCCCGGGTCATTGTTACAACTTAAGGACTTCGGGGGTTGATGATACATATAAAGTTCATCGGGGTTGGAATTAGATTTCTCTATTTTTATGCCCTTTCCCTTATTATTTTCTTTTGCCTTTTTAAATTCAGTTGGGGTAATTTCTATAACATCATCGGAATTCTCGTCGGAATCCGATTCATCGAAGAATTGGTAATCCTCCCAATATTTTGCTTCCTTGGCGGAAACACCATTGACCATAATTAACCTTGGTCGGTTGGTTGAGGATTTTCTTTTACTTAACCGTTTTATTATTTCCCCCACCGGTTCTATTTCTTCATCCGGTTCCGATTCTTCTTCCGGTTCCGATTCTTCTTCCGGTTCCAACTCTTCTTCCGGTTCCTCTTCGGGAACTTGTGAATCAGTCCACGAATCATTCCAATTTACATTTGACTCTTCATTATTATTAGGTGAGTCAATGAGACTTGTTCTAGAGGTAGACATCTATCACATAATATCAAACGCGTTAAGAGATTAATATATCACATAATATTCACATGTTAAAAATATATAGTTTCCAACAAAATTTGTTAAGCAATCATTTTTCAAGTAAACACGGTCGAAGTCCAGACTCACTAATGCATCCTAACAAACTCGATAAGACACACTAATGCAAAATTCTGGTTCTCTAAGACCAACACTCGGTGATGTTATGCGAGGTGTATATAAAATAGTTATTAATTTTAGCAGGAAATACTATTAAATACGATACAATTTTACACAAGATATTTATTTATTTATAGAATGGATATACTTAAACCTTGCTACAACACTTATAGGCAGTGTACCTAATCGTACAGTAGTGTAGTTTTTAGTAAGTCCGGTTCGTTCCACAGGGAAATCTTTAAACAAAGCTCAACGCTATATTAGTTTACTTTTATTAAAAATACAAATATATATATATAAGTAATATTATTATTATAAAGGGGGGTTTTTACCGTTTAATGACCGGTTTGTCGATTTTAAGACTTTAGTCGCAGTTAAAACCTAATGTAAAATATAAAATAAATACAAGACTTAAAGTAAAGCGTAAAGTAAATAACGATAATGAAATTGTGAATAATAAAAGTGCGATAAAATAAACTTACGATAATTAAAAAGTACGATAATTAAAAGTGCGATTAAATAACAATAAATAAAAGTGCGATAATTAGAAGTGCAATTAAATATAAAATAAAGGAAATTAAATATGAAATAAAAGAATTATGCTTATTTAAACTTCCGTAATCATGATGTTTGACGTGTTGATTTTAGTTTTATGCCCATGGGTTAATTGTCCTTTGTCCTGGATTATTTAATATGTCCGTCTGGTTTTTGTCCATAACAGTCCATCAGTCATAAATATAAAGTGCGAGTGTCCTCATCAAATTATTCTTATACCCGAAGTTAAATATTCCAACTAATTGGGGATTCGAATTGTAACAAGGTTTTAATACTTTGTTTAATGAATACACCAGGTTATCGACTGCGTGTAAACCAAGGTTTTACTACTTTGTTAACAATTACACCAATTACCCTTGAATGTAATTTCACCCCTGTTTTAATTATTCTAGGGGCTATTAATCCATTCCCGTATCCGGTTAAATGAACGATTATTCGTACATATAAATACCCCGCCCATCGTGTCCGATCGAGTGTATATGGTAATTTATAGGGACGCCCAATTGTAAATCTTTATATTAACATTAACAAACTATCATTTAGTTAAACAAATATAAAGCCCATTAATAGCCCATAGTCTAATTTCCACAAGTGTCGTTCTTTTGTCCAAACCCCAATTATGGTACAAAGCCCAATTACCCAATTTTAGTAATTAGCCCAACATCATGATTACTTCGTTTTAAATAAGCATAATAATAACTTAGCTATGAGACATTAATGTAAAAAGGTTGAACATAACTTACAATGATTAAAAATAGCGTAGCGTTACACGGACAGAATTTCGACTTACACCCTTACAATATTCGCTAACATACCCTTATTATTAGAATTATAATTAAAATTAAAATATAAATTATAAATATAAATATAAATTTTACGTATGAATGAGGAAGAAAATGATGATGATTTTGATCAGAATTCGGTTGGCTTTATAGGCAGTTTTCAATTTTGGGGCTCCGCGACTCGCGGTGAATTTTGCCTTCAAACTCCATAAGTCGCGGAGTTTGAAATTCCAGCTCATATCTTGGAGTCTTTCTCTGCCGACGGTTTTTATTTATAAATATAATATATATATATATAATTAATATAATTAATTATATATTATATTATATTTATATACCTAGTTAACTTGTAATTTTTAGTCCGTTGCGTCGAGCGTTAAGAGTTGACTCTGGTCCCGGTTCCGGATTTTCGAACGTCCTTGCGTACAATTTTATATTTTGTACTTTGCGTTTTGAATCTTGTACTCTTGTAATTTCGAGACGTTTCTTATCAATAATTGGAACCTTTTTGATTGTCTTTTGTACTTTTGAGCTTTTTGGTCGTTTGCGTCTTCAATTCGTCGAATCTGTCTTTTGTCTTCACCTTTTATTATTTAAACGAATATCACTTGTAAATAGAACAATTGCAACTAAAAGCTTGTCTTTCTTGAGGAATAATGCTATGAAATATATGTTCGTTTTTAGCATTATCAAATATTCCCACACTTGAGCGTTGCTTGTCCTCAAGCAATATTGTCTTGAAATACAAGAATCACTTCTTTATTCTTCACACTTTGTACATCAGTGATTTCTATACGGTGGTATAAACAATGGTAGTAACGATATGGTTTACAGTCCCACATGACTATAAAAATTTAGATCCATTAAGGAAATTGGATCTTTATGAAAACATTTGATCTTTTGAAATCTAGTTTTTACCCTAGATAAGTTTTCCGGAATAACCCTTTACCGGTGTTTGCAAAATATTTTTGTGGGTTTGGTGGGTTTCAGATTTGAAAATTTTAGCTCAAACTTGCGGTTTTGTGTCACCCACTTGCTAACCTTGTATTTGGAAAGCAACACATCCAGTTTACTTGTCCCGTATATTACCTTTCGGTAAACTACCGTCCGGTTGTAAAGGAAAGCGTTGAACAAGCAACTGTTAAGGCAATGTCCCGTGACATGCTTTTGATTATGGTCTATAACGTGTCGGACGCAATTACTATCCTTGGTAGGAGCCATAGTAAAGCTCACCCTTATAATTTTTCGGTATGGCACAAGGTCCTGTCTTTGACCACTATGCAACCACCGTTCTTACTGTTGACACCCGATTTAGTTCAGGTGACCTAATGAATTCCAGGTGAATTCCTAGGATTTTACGTTCAATGGTAATGAACGCATTAAAAATAGGGTTTTCAGAAAACAAATCGGTTTATAATTTTGATCAAAATATTTTCTCGTTCAAGCTCGAGTTTAGATATCATTGAATTCCATGAGTTTGAATTCTCAATCTTTAAGGTTAATCTCTAGGATTGAGTGATATCAGTCTTAAAAGCTGATTTTTAATCTTTAAGGAGATTATCCTTTCTGGGGATCTGATTCATTAGTCTTATCAAGCTAATTTGCACGGTGCCCCCCCATTGTACGAGATAAATCCTTTTCATGGTTAGGATAAATCTGACCACTTGGCGACCCTGTTTAATGCTGAGGTCCGTGGATTTCCTGCTGATTTTAGTGATGACTTTTCTAGATTTTTCGTCAACCTACAGCTGGTCTGGACGACAACTTCATGACCTAAATCAAGAAGCGCGTGTCTTTTTCGGAAGACTTTACTTCCTTTTAATGATGGAATTGATTCATCGTGTAGATCCATCTCTTCTTTTCTTTCATCGGGTAAAACAGTTTAGTTTAGTCCAAAGCAAAAGTATTTTCAGTTATTTGTTACAGATATATGTGACATATGTTTAAGATAACTTGGTAAATTTTCCCACACTTGGCTTTTATTTTCCTTTTTATCGTCCTCTATTCCATTTTAAATGAATTTTAACATTTTAGTTTGTTTCTCAATTTATGTCCTTTCCGAGGTAACAATAATTTCGGTGTTAAAACCTAGTTTTATCGTTCATAAATATGTATAACATGATTTTGAGTTCATTTAATTGAAATTTTTTTTTTAAAAAAATTTTACTAGAATTGGGTAGTTAGTATATAAGACTAGGGCTGTTCTTTATTATCAGAGAGCACTAGATTCTAATACAACTACTGCTTTACTAGTTTTTTTAATGGTAACCAAGTGTTTAAGATAAAAATTTTAAAATCCGAAAGAATTTAACCCCTTCCCACACTTAAGATCTTGCAATGCCCTCATTTGCAAGAAATCAGTAACAATTTAAATTATTGAGGGTGATTAGTGTGAAAATGATTAAATTTTACCAAAGTTTTCAAATATATTGGCGTTTGTTTGCTGAATGATAAATGGTGCACATCATTTGTTCATTCCGTCTTGTTGTTATTTCACATATATTTTGCATCTTGTCGTCAAAATTAGTTGCTTTTGCTGAACTTAATGCCAGTCTTTGAAAATGCGTTGTTTTACCCTGTTGTGTACATAAGATAAACTGCAAACATATATACATATTTTTGAAGTTTGGTATATTACCCCACATTCAAAAATTATTAAAATCTAAGAATAAAAGTTAGATAATTATAAAAATGATTACAATATTAACAAAAGTATTAAACGTATCAATAATTACAAATTACAAAAAAAAAAAAAAAAAATAATAAGTAAACTAAGGATGATATTGGTACCAATAGGGGTTCCAGGCATAACCATAAGTGCTATAGAATGCTTCGGCAGGGTCATACGTAGGATACGGTGGCTGCATCTCTATAGACCAAGGAGGGAAGATGGGTTTCGGTGTAGGAATATAGTTTCTACCTATATGTTGGCAATGAGCTATGATCTGGTTCTGATGAACTTGCCAATCTTCAAATGCTCTCTGTCTAGCATTTTCGTATTCCTGAGAAGCTATAAACCTATGCATTTCTTGCATATCATTCCCCCCTCCTACATTACCTTGCTGCTGGTTTCTCTCCACCTGTGGATGTCTACCATGGTATCGTACTGCGGCGTTATTTCGCCTCTTCAAAACTTTCGCACCATGGTATACATTTAAACCTATAGTATCGCGGGGTTCCGGCTCTTCTAGTAATAATCCCCCCCGACTTATATCCACACCGAGATATTCACCAATCAAAGTAATAAAAATACCACCTCCTATTATGCTATGTGGTCGCATCCCCCGAACCATAGCTGATAAATAATAACCCACACAATATGGTATACTTACAGCGCTTTGTGGGTCTCGAATACACATATGGTAAAACAAATCCTGTTCATTTACTTTTTCTTTGTTCTTACCCCTTTGTGTAATTGAATTAGCTAAAAACCTATGTATCACTCTTAATTCGGCTCTATCTATATCCAAATAAGAGTAATTTCCCCCTTTGAAACGGTGATGGCTTGTCATTTGACTCCACACACCGTGTGTATCAAAATTTTCATCTATCTTTCTACCGTTTAGTATCAATCCTCTACAATCGGCAGACGCTAACTCCTCAGGCGTATATATACGTAAAGCCTGAGCCATGTCCAGTAAAGACATGTGGCGCATCGAACCGCCTAACAAAAATCTAATAAAAGAACGATCGGTTAAACTAGCTACCCGATCATTCAACTCTATACTACATAACAATTCTTCACACCATACTTTATATACAGGTCTACGTATGGTGAATAAATGTACCCAGTCATTAAAAGAAGAATTACCATACCTCTGTACAAGTAATTCCCTAATTGGCCCGGCCAATTCTACAGCTTCTAAGGGCCCCCATTCTATGACCCTCGGTACCTCAACAACCTTAGAATGAAGAGTATGCAAACCCCGTTGATATTTTGGATAATCTATCCAAAGTCTGTCAAATCTCAGGTTCGGGTGCAACTCTTCCAAGTGCATATCAGAAAAGGTCATGACTGGATGAGGTATATCCTGCTTGTAGTAGTTATCCACCTCCTGTTGTTCCAAATTCTCAACAGGAGCATTGCGGGCTTGGGATGAAGATTCACCCCTTTCATTCTGCAAAACACATCAAACACAATTTTTGTGCATCCAAATATGCATTAGTGTCAGCAAAATCATCAATCAAAATAATTACAATGACATTATCAATTTATATCAAACTTAAGCTCATTTTCACATTTTTATCAAATCTACACTTTTTCATATAAGCATATACGAAAATGTTCGCCAAGTTCATAAGCATTCAACTCAAATAACATGTCAAAATAATCATTACTAGCAATCAAACAAGTCTCAAATGGCATTATCTTTCAAAAATCAAGTTCATGAATTTTAGACTTGAAAAAGTCCACTTTAATTCTCAAAATCATGTTTAGGCTCAAAGTTTGGATCATTTAACTACCTAGACATGTTACACTACTCAATTTAGCAACAATTCATGACAAAAATCGGCCATAACCTGTTTATATCAAAAAGCCCCAAATTGCTCAAGAACACAAACCCTAGATTATTCAAAATTTGAAGTTTAAGGCTTCTAATCATGTTAAACAGCATCAATCTAGGTTATACAAGCATAATACATAAACAATTTAAGTCTAATTACACTAAAAGCATCAAAATCAAATTGGGGAAAAATTTGCTCAAGAACACCAAATTTCGGATTAAATGGTGTTTAGGTGTAGAAATTTACCATTTTTCTTGAGTAATTCTTAGATAGCATCCTTCTCAACATGATTTTAGCAAAAGATTTGGTGATTAACGGTTAAAAATTGGGATTTTGGGGTGTATTTTTCGGGTTTTTGGGGTTTTTGTTCGCTGTTCTTCGCAGTGTTTTTGGGTGGGGGAGTGAATTGCTCTGTTTTTTACGTTTTATTTTTTTTTCTGGGAATTGGTCCCTCCGCGAGTCGCGGTGAAATACCCTTTAAACTCCGCGACTCGCGGAGTTTTTTTTTTTTTTTTTTTTTTTTTTTTATAATCATTAACTTTTGAAACAATTAAGTACTTAATTTTAAAATTTTGTTTCCCTTGTTATTTAGGACGAGGTCGTTTCGGATCGATGTCCTAGTCCGTCCTTCGACAAAATTTTAAAATTTGTCTTTTTGTAGCGATTGTTTTAAAAGCTAAGATTTTTGGGTTTTTTCAATGTTTTTGGCATACTCTAATTCAATAAGATTAAAAATAATGATAATAAAAGTTCTCGTCCCTCCCTCGGGTAAAGCAATTTCGGTTCAAAGACCTAGTCTTCAACTTACGACGAATTTAAAAATCATATTCTTACTTAATGAGATAAAGTAAATTTTTGTTTTTAAATTCACACAACTTAAATATAAAATTCAAAATTATTATTAAAAATTCACACCAAACTTAAAATTTGAAATGCATAAAATTAAAAATTAATATTTTAAAAATTAAAAATTTACACCAAACTTAATTTAAAAATTTATAAATTCATACTAAACTTATATTAATTTTTCAAATATTTACAATTTTAAATATATTGTTTTTACAAAGTTTACAATATTAATTTAAGATTTAAATATTAAGATTAAAAACATGGTAAAAATAAAATTAAAAATCTTTTTGTCTTTTTATCCCACTTTAATCAATCAAATATTATCAAAAATATGCGCCCCTCTTTTTGGTAAAGTAATTTCGGTTCCAAGACCTAATTTAACTCATGACGAATTTTTGAAATATTTTGGGTTGATTGTTTAAAGATATTTATACCTTAAGAATAAACGTTAAATTTCGCAGTGATGTAATAAATTTTTGAATGATATCAATAATTTCGGTCGCCAAACCTAATTTTATTCAATACCAATTTAATACTTTTTAGCGAACAAATTAGCGTTTATTATTAAAAGGTTAAAAATAAAAATAAAAACTGTACAGACATACCTGTGAAATAGATTTCTTAGTTATATGATCTATCCCATTCATAAGATAGTCGGTTTAATTGGTTTTCCATGGCTACATAGGCGTAACCTCGAGCATTCAGTGTCTTTTCTTCTAAACATATGAACGGTCCGTCTCTGCATAAAGTAACAAATTCGGTATTTGAATAGGTTTGATTATTTGAACATTTACCTCCATGTGACCATTTTCCGAATTTGTGACATCGTTCTAGGTGTCGTGCTCTTCTTTTCGCTGCGGATTTTGATTTTCCTTTACCAAATTGTAACTTATTATCTTCGCATCTGGATTCTTTTTTAACTCCGTCCATTCTTTCTCTGATTACTGATACTATTTCACTCGGGAGTATATCATTATTTCTTTTTGTGATCAAAGCGTGTAGCATTAGACCATGGTTTAGTTCACAGGCAGTCTTCATTTTGTAAAAACCTAAAAAAAATAAAAATTCAGAATGGGGGGAGAAGACTAGTTCTTTAGGGTCTGCTAGGGAAAGACCATTCGGGTTCCATTTTCGAGAACTACACGAAAACAGACAATCTAACTCTAACAGAAATACATATTATCCTTTAAAGACTTGATTCTCCCCACACTTAGTTAGCTGTGGTGTCGAAATTGTGATTAACTTCGTTGTCGACTTCCATCGGACCATGTATGTAATGTTTAACTCTGTGACCATTAACTTTAAATTCCATCCCATTTGAATTTATTAATTCTATCATTCCGTATGGGAAAACTCTTTTGACTATGAATGGTCCAGACCATCTTGATTTCAATTTTCCAGGAAATAGCTTGAATCGTGAATTGAAAAGAAGAACTCTGTCTCCTTCTTTAAATTCTTTTGAACTTCTGATTCTTTTATCATGCCATTTCTTCGTTCTTTCTTTATAGATTAACGAATTTTCGTATGCTTCATGTCTTAATTCTTCTAATTCATTTAGTTGACTTAATTGTAGACGTCCGGCTTCATGTAAATAAAGATTACATGTTTTCAAAGCCCAAAATGCTTTGTGTTCAATTTCTACTGGAAGATGACATGCTTTTCCATAAACAAGTCTAAAAGGTGTGGTTTCAATTGGAGTTTTGTAGGCTGTTCTAAAAGCCCAGAGTGCATCCTCCAATTTAATGGACCATTCCTTCGGATTTGATCCTACGGTTTTCTCTAGAATACGTTTTAAAGCTCGGTTGGTATTTTCAACTTGTCCACTTGTTTGTGGATGATATGCGGTGGAGATTTTATGAGTTACTCCATATCTTTTAAGAACTTTCTCAAGTTGATTATTACAGAAATGAGTACCCCGATCACTTATTAAAGCTTTCGGTGTTCCAAACCTTGCAAAAAGACGTTTTAAAAAGTTGACTACAACTCGTGCATCGTTAGTTGGGAGAGCTTGTGCTTCCGCCCATTTAGATACATAATCAATGGCTACGAGTATATATAGATTATTATGAGATTTTGGAAATGGACCCATAAAGTCAATACCCCAAATGTCAAATACTTCACATACTTGGATGACATTTTGTGGCATTTCATCACGTTGACTTATTTTTCCGGCCCTTTGACATGCATCACAAGATTTGCAAAGAAGGTGTGCGTCTTTGTAAATTGTAGGCCAATAGAATCCAGCTTCATAAACTTTTCTTGCTGTTAGTTGAGGCCCATAATGCCCTCCTGTTGGTCCTGTGTGACAATGGTTTAAAATTTTACTAGCTTCATCTCCAAATACACATCGGCGTATTATTCCATCGGGACAACTTTTAAACAGATGTGGATCTTCCCAGAAATAGTGTTTTATATCACTGAAGAATTTCTTTCGTCTTTGGTACGATAATCCTTTTTCAAGGAATCCACAAACTAAGTAGTTTGCATAGTCTGCAAACCATGGGATTTCTTTATAATCTATCTTCAATAGATATTCATCAGGAAAGTTGTCTTGTATGGCCGATTCATTCAGAACTTCTAATTCGGGATTTTCAAGACGAGAAAGATGATCAGCGGCGAGATTTTCTGCTCCTCTTTTATCTCGGATTTCAATATCAAACTCTTGTAAGAGTAAGATCCAACGGATTAATCTTGGTTTAGCATCTTGTTTTGAAAATAGGTATCTAAGAGCAGAATGGTCGGTATAGACCACCGTTTTTGCTAGAACGAGATATGATCGAAATTTGTCAAAAGCAAAGACAATAGCAAGGAGTTCTTTTTCAGTAGTTGTATAGTTCGTTTGTGCTCCTTGTAATGTCTTACTAGCATAATATATAGGTTGAAATCGTTTTTCAATCCTTTGTCCTAAAACGGCTCCCATTGCAAAATCACTTGCATCGCACATTAGTTCAAATGGTAGATTCCAATTTGGTGTTATCATGATCGGTGCATTAGTGAGTTTTTCTTTAAGAATATTAAAAGATTTGATACATTCATCTGAAAAGATGAATGGCGCATCCTTTTCTAGGAGTTTATTCATAGGAGTGGCAATTTTAGAAAAATCTTTTATGAAACGTCGGTAAAAACCGGCATGCCCTAGAAAACTCCTAACTCCTCTAACATTGGTGGGATGTGGAAGTTTAGCAATTACATCTACTTTAGCTCTATCCACTTCAATTCCTTCTTTTGAAATTTTATGTCCAAGAACGATGCCTTCTTTAACCATGAAATGGCATTTCTCCCAATTAAGTACTAGATTTGATTTTTCGCATCTAATTAGCATTCGTTCCAGATTAACTAGACATGATTTAAATGTATCACCGAAGACTGAAAAGTCATCCATGAAAACTTCCATGCATTCTTCTATCATGTCATGAAAAATCGCCATCATACACCTTTGAAAGGTTGCAGGGGCGTTACAAAGTCCAAATGGCATGCGTTTGTAAGCAAAAGTACCATAAGGGCACGTGAATGTGGTTTTCTCTTGATCTTCGGGTGCTATTGGAATTTGAAAATATCCGGAAAATCCATCTAGAAAACAATAGTAACTATTTCCGGCTAATCTTTCCAACATTTGATCTATGAAAGGTAAGGGAAAGTGATCTTTTCTGGTGGCGTCATTTAATTTTCTATAATCAATACATACACGCCATCCTGTTACAGTCCTAGTAGGAATAAGCTCATTTTTCTCATTTGTAATGACAGTCATGCCACCCTTCTTAGGCACGCATTGAACTGGGCTTACCCATGGACTATCAGAGATTGGATAAATTAAACCTGCATCTAGCAGTTTAATAATCTCTTTCTTAACTATATCTTGCATATTAGGATTTAGTCTTCGTTGGCGTTGCACATACGTTTTATGACCTTCTTCCATAAGGATTTTATGTGTGCAATACGAAGGACTTATTCCTTTAATATCATGAATCTTCCATGCAATGGCTGGTTTATGAGCTTTCAACACAGAAATGAGTTGTGATTTCTCATTTTAAGTAAGAGAAGACGATATTATTACAGGTAATTCAGATTCACCATGTAAATAAGCGTATTCCAAATGGTTTGGAAGTGGCTTTAACTCTAATTTCAGAGGTTCTTCTATCGATGATTTATATCGATATATGTCTTCTTCTTTTAGCATTTGAATTTCTTCTGTTGTTGGTTCATATCCATTAGCTATAAGTGTAGCTAACATTTCAGCTTCATCAACTGGTTCATTACCTTCTCCTAAAGAACATTCTCCTGTTCCTTGTAATTCTGGAAATTCTTCTAATAATTCTGCATGTGCATCTATAGTTTGAATATAATAACATGTATCATCTGCAGATTGTGGTTGTTGCATTGCTCTATCAACTGAAAAGGTAACACTCTCATCCTCTATACTTAGGGTCAGTTTCTTACCGAACACATCTATCATTGCTTTAGTCGTGTTTAAGAATGGTCTTCCTAATATGAGAGGAACTTGAGAATCTTCTTCCATGTCCAAAACAACAAAATCTACTGGAAATACTAAAGTACCAACTTTAACTAGCATGTTCTCCATTATCCCTCTAGGATATTTTATTGATCTATCGGCTAGTTGTATGCTTATTCTGGTTGGTTTCAATTCTCCAAGGTCTAGTTTAGTGTATAGTGAATACGGCATTAGATTTATACTAGCACCTAAGTCTGCCAATGCTTCTATTGAACTAAGACTACCCAGAAAACATGGAATTGTGAAACTTCCTGGATCAGATAATTTTTCTGGTATCTTACTCAACAGCACTGCTGAACAATTAGCATTCATAGTAACAGCCGAGAGTTCTTCCATTTTCTTTCTATTTGAGATTAGATCTTTCAAGAATTTAGCATATCTTGGCATTCCAGAAATCACATCAATGAAAGGAAGATTTACATTTATCTGTTTAAACATATCCAAGAATTTGGATTGCTCGGCTTCAAGTTTTTCTTTCTTCATTTTACTCGGGTAAGGAAGTGGTGGTTGGTATGGTTTAACATAAGGTTTATCCTTAACTGTGTTATCTTCATTATCCTTTTCAACTACCGGTTCTTTTTCCTTATCTTGATCAGGTTGTGGTTCTTGTGGAGTAGGAATAGTTTCATCAGAAGTTACAGGTATTTCAGGTGGTTTAAGTGTTGTACCACTTCTTGTGGTAATAGCTTTAGCTGTTTCATTCCGGGGGTTAGCATTTGTATCACTAGGTAGACTTCCCGGTTTTCTTTCACCTATTAATCTTGCTAGGTTACTTACTTCTTGTTCCAGATTTTTAATAGAAGCTTGTTGATTTCTAAATGCTTGAGCATTTTGTTCATTGGTTTGTTTTTGAGATGTGAAAAACTGCGTTTGAGTTTCAACTAGCTTCGTCATCATATCTTCTAAATTCGGCTTTTTATCATCGGTTTGTTGTGGTGGTTTGTTTTGAAAATTAGGTCTTTGCTGATTGTAAGTATTATTGGATACTTGTTGATTGCTAGGACCTTGTTGGTTGTTGTATGGAATATTTCGGTTATAATTCTGGTTTTGATTGTAAATCGGTCTTGGCGGTTGATAATTATTCTGATAATTATTTCCAGGCCTTTGGTTTATGTATGAAATATTCTCTCTTTGTTCCATTGTTAATTCAATACTGAGACAATCTTTTGTCAAATGTGGTCCTCCACACTGCTCACAACTAATTCGTATTGAGTGAATATCTTTAGTCATCTTTTCCATTCGTCTCTCCACAGCATCTATCTTTGCGGAAATGGAATCTAAGTCATGGCTAGAATCGGCTCTAGCTGCTTTAGATGATCTAATGATGTCTTTTTCTTGGTGCCACTCATGTGAGTGGGAAGCAGTGTTATCAATAATTTTGTAAGCATCAGTTTCGGTTTTCTTCATAATAGAACCACCAGCTGCTATATCTATGTCTTTCCTTGTAGTGATGTCGCATCCTTGGTAGAATATTTGCACTATTTGACAGGTGTCTAAACCATGTTGCGGACATCCTCTTAACAACTTTCCATATCTTGTCCACGCCTCATATAGAGTTTCATTTGGTTTCTGTGTGAACGTAACAATTTCTGCTTGAAGTCTTACGGCTTTAGATGCAGGAAAGAATTGTTTAAGAAATTTGTCAACTAAAACATCCCATGTATCAATCGCCCCTTCAGGTAACGATTCCAACCAATCTTTGGCTTCTCCCTTTAAAGTCCAGGGAAATAACATGAGATATATCTGTTCATCCTCCACTTCTCGGATTTTAAATAGTGTGCAGATCCTATTAAAGGTACGTAGATGTTCATTTGGATCTTCCTTCGGCGCACCACTAAATTGGCATTGATTAGTCACCATGTATAGAATTTGTCCTTTGATTTCATAATCTGGCGCATTAATGTCTGGATGAGTAATTGCGTGACCTTGGCCAGTGCGTTTAGCTCTCATTCGGTCTTCCATACTTAAAGGTTCCAGATTCTCCATAATTGAATTTGTTGAATCGGTATCACTAGATGATTCTGATTTAATAGTTCGTTCCTCAACAATCTCTGTTTGAATGATTGGTGGCTCCGGAGGAAAGTTTAATGGTTCAGGATCTACGAACCGTTCCTGAATATTTTCCGGATTCTCAATTGTGAGGTCGGGTTCAAAAAATGGATTATCGGAAATTTGAACTGAAGTACTTGGTTGACTAGATGACGATTCTAAAGAAAAATCAACGGCGGTTATATTTGCTAAATGTCTTGATCTAGTTACAGGTGGTGAACGTACAAAAGGTGATGAACGTCTTGCTCGGTGCATTCACTGAATATCCTATTAGTTTTAAAAAGGAAAGAAAAATTATAATAAGTTATCCAATTAATAGACTTTTCTGATTTTGCCCACGTTTCGAATAGCCAAAAGATGCAGCAGAGGGGCAGGATTCGTTTGGTCTCAATATAATTGAGGACTGTTTGGCTCCAATAACCCGGTCCACGTACAAATCCAACTATTACTACGAACCAGAAAATTTTGATGTCTATTAATTTAACCACTTAAAATAAATTTTCGTAATTTTAAGAAATTTAGATAAGAAGTAGAAAAAATTCTAAGTCCTAAAAACTAGAATGGCGAGAAATAAGAGAGAAAAAGAGTTCGTCGCAAAAGGTCGAAAAAGAAAAAATGGTTGAAAAATAAAAGGTGACGGAAAAATAAAAGAAACTTATAAAAACTTAAAAATACTTAACTAACCTAACCTTATTACTACAACTAACTTAAAATTATAATCGCAAATTGAAATTACTAATTGGAATGACAATTGGTACATAGTAAAAGTCGTCTAAAAATATTAAAGCTTACAGGAAAAACTAAATTCCAAATGGAAATAACTTAAAAAGAAACTAAAACTTAAAATGGCGTCGCAAAATTCTAAAGCACCTAAATCTTAGTCTAAAGAAAAAGCACTTAAGGAATTCTACGGCAAAGCCTAAAAATCTAGGAGTAAAAATAACTATAGCAAAAACTAAGTTTAAAATTAAATATGAGCTAAAAATACAAAAGTTATGCTACAACGATTAAAAAGGGACAAAATATAAAAATATACAAAAAGTTGTAAAAAGTACAATTTTTATAAAAATATTATTTTTATATTATTTATTTAATAAAACTACTAATTTTATAATTTAATTAAACTTATTTAAACTAAAATATAAATTAAATAAAACTTAAATTAAAATAAAACTTAATTATAATATTAATTAGGGTTAATAATAATAATAATAATTAATAATCCGTAATAAATGCTGAATTAGGGCTTCTGTCTGTGTGTCAGGTACCCTCCGCGAGTCGCGGTATTTAATGCTTCAAACCCCGCGAGTCGCGGGGTTTCAAATTTCAGCTGACAGGTTTCAAATTCGACGCGTTTTTTCTTTATTTTTTTTTTTTGTTTTCTGTTTTTTTCTATAAATAAAAGATATTTAATAAAACTTATATTTTTATAAATTAAAATAAAAATAAAGAAACTTATAAAACTTAAATATTTAACAAAATCTTAAAAAATACTTATATTTTTGTTTTTCTTTTTATATTTTTGAATAATTAAAACGTATTTTTACAAAAACGAATTTTTAATAGAAGTAAGCTAAAAATCTTTTTTTTTTATATTAGCGTTGCGCTTCCGGCTTTTAAGATAATCCCCGGCAGCGGCGCCAAAAATACTTGATGTTATGCGAGGTGTATATAAAATAGTTATTAATTTTAGCAGGAAATACTATTAAATACGATACAATTTTACACAAGATATTTATTTATTTATAGAATGGATATACTTAAACCTTGCTACAACACTTATAGGCAGTGTACCTAATCGTACAGTAGTGTAGTTTTTAGTAAGTCCGGTTCGTTCCACAGGGAAATCTTTAAACAAAGCTCAACGCTATATTAGTTTACTTTTATTAAAAATACAAATATATATATAAGTAATATTATTATTATAAAGGGGGGTTTTTACCGTTTAATGACCGTTTTGTCGATTTTAAGACTTTAGTCGCAGTTAAAACCTAATGTAAAATATAAAATAAATACAAGACTTAAATTAAAGCGTAAAGTAAATAACGATAATGAAATTGCGAATAATAAAAGTGCGATAAAATAAACTTACGATAATTAAAAAGTACGATAATTAAAAGTGCGATTAAATAACAATAAATAAAAGTGCGATAATTAGAAGTGCAATTAAATATAAAATAAAGGAAATTAAATATGAAATAAAAGAATTATGCTTATTTAAACTTCCGTAATCATGATGTTTGACGTGTTGATTTTAGTTTTATGCCCATGGGTTAATTTTCCTTTGTCCTGGATTATTTAATATGTCCGTCTGGTTTTTGTCCATAACAGTCCATCAGTCATAAATATAAAGTGCGAGTGTCCTCATCAAATTATTCTTATACCCGAAGTTAAATATTCCAACTAATTGGGGATTCGAATTGTAACAAGGTTTTAATACTTTGTTTAATGAATACACCAGGTTATCGACTGCGTGTAAACCAAGGTTTTACTACTTTGTTAACAATTACACCAATTACCCTTGAATGTAATTTCACCCCTGTTTTAATTATTCTAGTGGCTATTAATCCATTCCCGTGTCCGGTTAAATGAACGATTATTCGTACATATAAATACCCCGCCCATCGTGTCCGATCGAGTGTATATGGTAATTTATAGGGACGCCCAATTGTAAATCTTTATATTAACATTAACAAACTATCATTTAGTTAAACAAATATAAAGCCCATTAATAGCCCATAGTCTAATTTCCACAAGTGTCGTTCTTTTGTCCAAACCCCAAATATGGTACAAAGCCCAATTACCCAATTTTAGTAATTAGCCCAACATCATGATTACTTCGTTTTAAATAAGCATAATAATAACTTAGCTATGAGACATTAATGTAAAAAGGTTGAACATAACTTACAATGATTAAAAATAGCGTAGCGTTACACGGACATAATTTCGACTTACACCCTTACAATATTCGCTAACATACCCTTATTATTAGAATTATAATTAAAATTAAAATATAAATTATAAATATAAATATAAATTTTACGTATGAATGAGGAAGAAAAAGATGATGATTTTGATCAGAATTCGGTTGGCTTTATAGGCAGTTTTCAATTTTGGGGCTCCGCGACTCGCGGTGAATTTTGCCTTCAAACTCCGCAAGTCGCGGAGTTTGAAATTCCAGCTCATATCTTGGAGTCTTTCTCTGCCGACGGTTTTTATTTATAAATATAATATATATATATAATTAATATAATTAATTATATATTATATTATATTTATATACCTAGTTAACTTGTAATTTTTAGTCCGTTGCGTCGAGCGTTAAGAGTTGACTCTGGTCCCGGTTCCGGATTTTCGAACGTCCTTGCGTACAATTTTATATTTTGTACTTTGCGTTTTGAATCTTGTACTCTTGTAATTTCGAGACGTTTCTTATCAATAATTGGAATCTTTTTGATTGTCTTTTGTACTTTTGAGCTTTTTGGTCGTTTGCGTCTTCAATTCGTCGAATCTGTCTTTTGTCTTCACCTTTTATTATTTAAACGAATATCACTTGTAAATAGAACAATTGCAACTAAAAGCTTGTCTTTCTTGAGGAATAATGCTATGAAATATATGTTCGTTTTTAGCATTATCACTCGGATACCAACTGAAATGTCCCATTCTTATTGATTAAAAACGTTCCATATTAATTGATTTCGTTGCGAGGTTTTGACCTCTATATGAGACGTTTTTCAAAGACTGCATTCATTTTAAAACAAACCATAACCTTTATTTCATCAATAAAGGTTTAAAAAGCTTTACGTAGATTATCAAATAATGATAATCTAAAATATCTTGTTTACACACGACCATTACATAATGGTTTACAATACAAATATGTTACAACAAAATAAGTTTCTTGAATGCAGTTTTTACACAATATCATACAAGCATGGACTCCAAATCTCGTCCTTATTTAAGTATGCGACAGCGGAAGCTCTTAATAATCACCTGAGAATAAACATGCTTAAAACGTCAACAAAAATGTTGGTGAGTTATAGGTTTAACCTATATATATCAAATCATAATAATAGACCACAAGATTTCATATTTCAATACACATCCTATACATAGAGATAAAAATCATTCATATGGTGAACACCTGGTAACCGACATTAACAAGATGCATATATAAGAATATCCCCATCATTCCGGGACACCCTTCGGATATGATATAAATTTCGAAGTACTAAAGCATCCGGTACTTTGGATGGGGTTTGTTAGGCCCAATAGATCTATCTTTAGGATTCGCGTCAATTAGGGTGTCTGTTCCCTAATTCTTAGATTACCAGACTTAATAAAAAGTGGCATATTCGATTTCGATAATTCAACCATAGAATGTAGTTTCACGTACTTGTGTCTATTTTGTAAATCATTTATAAAACCTGCAAGTATTCTCATCCCAAAAATATTAGATTTTAAAAGTGGGACTATAACTCACTTTCACAGATTTTTACTTCATTGGGAAGTAAGACTTGGCCACTGGTTGATTCACGAACCTATAACAATATATACATATATATCAAAGTATGTTTAAAATATATTTACAACACTTTTAATATATTTTGATGTTTTAAGTTTATTAAGTCAGCTGTCCTCGTTAGTAACCTACAACTAGTTGTCCACAGTTAGATGTACAGAAATAAATCGATAAATATTATCTTGAATTAATCCACGACCCAGTGTATACGTATCTCAGTATTGATCACAACTCAAACTATATATATTTTGGAGTCAACCTCAACCCTGTATAGCTAACTCCAACATTCACATATAGAGTGTCTATGGTTGTTCCGAAATATATATAGATGTGTCGACATGATAGGTCGAAACATTGTATACGTGTCTATGGTATCTCAAGATTACAAAATATACAATACAAGTTGATTAAGTTATAGTTGGAATAGATTTGTTACCAATTTTCACGTAGCTAAAATGAGAAAAATTATCCAATCTTGTTTTACCCATAACTTCTTCATTTTAAATCCGTTTTGAGTGAATCAAATTGATATGGTTTCATATTGAACTCTATTTTATGAATCTAAACAGAAAAAGTATAGGTTTATAGTCGGAAAAATAAGTTACAAGTCATTTTTGTAAAGGTAGTCATTTCAGTCGAAAGAACGACGTCTAGATGACCATTTTAGAAAACATACTTCCACTTTGAGTTTAACCATAATTTTTGGATATAGTTTCATGTTCATAATAAAAATCATTTTCTCAGAATAAAAACTTTTAAATCAAAGTTTATCATAGTTTTTAATTAACTAACCCAAAACAGCCCGCGGTGTTACTACGACGGCGTAAATCCGGTTTTACGGTGTTTTTCGTGTTTCCAGGTTTTAAATCATTAAGTTAGCATATCATATAGATATAGAACATGTGTTTAGTTTATTTTAAAAGTCAAGTTAGAAGGATTAACTTTTGTTTGCGAACAAGTTTAGAATTAACTAAACTATGTTCTAGTGATTACAAGTTTAAACCTTCGAATAAGATAGCTTTATATATATGAATCGAATGATGTTATGAACATCATTACTACCTTAAGTTCCTTGGATAAACCTACTGGAAAATAGAAAAATGGATCTAGCTTCAACGGATCCTTGGATGGCTCGAAGTTCTTGAAGCAGAATCATGACACGAAAACAAGTTCAAGTAAGATCATCACTTGAAATAAGATTGTTATAGTTATAGAAATTGAATCAAAGTTTGAATATGATTATTACCTTGTATTAGAATGATAACCTACTGTAAGAAACAAAGATTTCTTGAGGTTGGATGATCACCTTACAAGATTGGAAGTGAGCTAGCAAACTTGAAAGTATTCTTGATTTTATGTAACTAGAACTTGTAGAATATATGAAGAACACTTAGAACTTGAAGATAGAACTTGAGAGAGATCAATTAGATGAAGAAAATTGAAGAATGAAAGTGTTTGTAGGTGTTTTTGGTCGTTGGTGTATGGATTAGATATAAAGGATATGTAATTTTGTTTTCATGTAAATAAGTCATGAATGATTACTCATATTTTTGTAATTTTATGAGATATTTCATGCTAGTTGCCAAATGATGGTTCCCACATGTGTTAGGTGACTCACATGGGCTGCTAAGAGCTGATCATTGGAGTGTATATACCAATAGTACATACATCTAAAAGCTGTGTATTGTACGAGTACGAATACGGGTGCATACGAGTAGAATTGTTGATGAAACTGAACGAGGATGTAATTGTAAGCATTTTTGTTAAGTGGAAGTATTTTGATAAGTGTATTGAAGTCTTTCAAAAGTGTATAAATACATATTAAAACACTACATGTATATACATTTTAACTAAGTCGTTAAGTCATCGTTAGTCGTTACATGTAAATGTTGTTTTGAAACCTTTAGGTTAACGATCTTGTTGAATATTGTTAACCCATTGTTTATTATAACAATTGAGATGTTAAATTGTTATATTATTATGATATTATAATATATAATATATCTTAGTATGATATATATACAGTTAAATGTCGTTACAATGATAATCGTTACATATATGTCTCGTTTCGAAATCATTAAGTTAGTAGTCTTATTTTTACATATGTATTTCATTGTTAATACACTTAATAATATATTTACTTATCATTTAACATAATTAACCAAGTGTATCAATATCTTAATATGATTCATATGTACCTAGTAAGACGTTGTTATAACGATAATCGTTATATATATCGTTTTCGAGTTTCTTAAATTAATAGTCTCATTTTTATGTATATAACTCATTGTTAAAATACCTAATGAGATACATAATTATAATAAAATCATGTTAACTATATATATAACCATATATATGTCATCGTATAGTTTTTACAAGTTTTAACGTTCGTGAATCACCGGTCAACTTGGGTGGTCAATTGTCTATATGAAACATATTTCAATTAATCAAGTCTTAACAAGTTTGATTTCTTAACATGTTGGAA
Organism: Rutidosis leptorrhynchoides; assembly: GCF_046630445.1. Lineage (NCBI taxonomy): Eukaryota > Viridiplantae > Streptophyta > Magnoliopsida > Asterales > Asteraceae > Rutidosis > Rutidosis leptorrhynchoides. Next base: position 159,661,034 of record NC_092343.1, on the reverse strand, counting down.
ACATTTAATCATGTAAATATCAATCTCAATTAATATATATAAACATGGAAAAGTTCGGGTCACTACAATACCGGTCACTTTGGGGGTGTATAACAGCACCACAGACCCGGATGATTTCCTGCAAATTTTTGAAGGTGCCATGAAAACCCAGCACTGGAGTGACGAGGTGGCGTGTCATCTCTTTCTGACGGTACTACAGTCGGCCGCCAGGGAGTGGTTTGCAAAGTTACCACCTAACGGTATCACTTGCTTCACGGACTTGCGAGAAAAGTTTCTCCTGCAATATCAGAATCTCCGCCGGCACACGTATACGCATCTGTATGCTCACGAAATACCGATGTACCGGGGAGAGAAGATCAAAAGTTTCATCACAAGGTACATGCTGGAATGTCAAAAAATCCCAGGACTCCCGGAAACACAACAGATTTCCGGATTCATCACGTGCCTGGACAAAGACGCACACCCGTCACTTGTCTCGGAACTCCGTTGGAACATCCCGGGTACATTTGCAGATGCCGTAACGGTAGCCAGGCAGTACCAACACTCGAGAAGGGAGAGACAAGCTGAGTATCATCGAGAATAAAGGAAGAGAGAAGAGAAAAGAAGCGACAGTAGACACCGCCATGACAGTAGCGGGCGCAATGAAAGCCACAATAAACATCACAACAGTCACGGCAAGAGTCATGATAGCCATAGGCATGACAAAGGTGCCCAGAAGCCGTACGACAAAGGGTCCCTAATTGACAACGTGAAGGCAAAGTTTACTCCGCCGGCACCGCTGGAGAAGCGTGACGGTCAAAAGTAAGACAAATATTGCGAGTTCCATGAAGACAATGGCCATGATACCGATGAATGCAAGGCACTAATACGTGAAATCATCGCCAAGATAAAAGCAGGTGAACTCAATCACTTGTTGACTGGAAGGAAATTCAAAAAGGCCGACCCCAACAAAACGTTTAGTTGGCAGAAAGATGACGGAAAAAAGCGAGAGAAAGCAAAGGATAAAGTTGTCATCAACATGATTAACGTTCAGAAGGACGATTTTTCCCCACAGAACTCCTGGAAAGATGCTGCCATCACTTTCCCGGGAATACCAACATGGTACTCGTGGGATGAACCGGTAGTCATTACCGGACTGATAGATGGATTCCCGGTGAACGAGATGTACACTGATACAGGAAGTGAAGTTGAAGTGATATACGCTCATTGCCTTTCCCGATTACCCAAACGCGTCGGGAAAAAGATGAGACAATCTAGTGCCATCATCTCTGGATTCTCTGGCCACGCTGAAGAAACAATTGGAAAGCTCAAGGCAACAGTCACGGTAGGCACTCGACCCAACCTTCGCAGCGAATAAATCGACTTCTATGTCGTCAAATCTGTGACAGCGACGAACGTAATACTGGGGAGACAATTTTTCAAAAAGATCGGCGCCATAGCATCCACTGCTCACGGTATACTCAAGCTCCCCACCCGGCAAGGCGTGGTAACGGTTCAATCCACCCGACACCCTTTTTCTGACAATGAAGCTATTCAAGACAGACAAAATGACGAGTCACAGAGAACACCCCATGTCATGGAAGAGGAACGTGTCTCGGTTCTTAGAAGATAAACCTTTTTCTCCCCGACGACACATCCAGGTAACAAAAGTTCAGACATCCTTCATAAAGCAGAAAAGGTAATTGCCGGCCGACGTCGTCAGTCAGAGTGGGAAAAATCTCTTAATGGCATGCGTGGAAAGGTTAAACCCCTTAGTTCAACACTCAAATGGTCAAGGACCGAAAGTCGTGAAAGTTCCAACCGAGACAAGATGGCGGTTGAGGAAAATGAAAGTGGATGAAATAGTAACTGAAGTTTCGATGGGTACCGTGATTGAACTTGATCACCTCAATCCACGGTTATCTTGATTTTTATCTTTTGTTTCTTGTAATAAAAGATCTGATGTATGTCTTTCCTTTTCAAGGAATTAATAAAAAGCTTTTTACCATTTGCAATAACTTTGTCATTATGTAATTCACAATGTTTACACAACTATAAACGACCAGCGGCAAAATGGATTCCGACATCCACATAAGTCCCATGCCCGTTTTGTACCCCCTAAGAGGTGACTGCCTAGCCCTCGCCGGTACAAGTTTATACTGATAAACGGCCAATGAGTAGATGGCATAAACACGCGTGACTGCACGGTGTACATGCCAAAACTAAACAAATGTATTTCTAGGTATACATATGAAGATATGAACTAGTTCAACTCAAGAAAAATATACAAAATACTTGAAATTAACATTTCACCAACAACTGTACGCGAATAATTACAAGTTTAACCCAAAAATGCACAACCGTGCAGTACAAATTTTCAGAAATTAAAATCCAAGAGCTGCTGAACGGTCGTGTCGTCATTGGCACAAAGGTCCTCAAAGCTGCCAAAATGAATTTCCTTCAAAGCATTTGCAGCAGCCTGAACCGACTCCATGGAAGATGGATTCAACTTCTGAGCAATCTCGGAATGAAAGGAGGTAACCCCACTAGCGTGATGCTTCTGCATCAACATGACAACATGAGTAAAGTGGGCCGACGCGACGCTGTTCAAATAATCCTGAAAAGGCACCTTTACAGTAGGTGAATTGATAGCTTTTTTCAGAACAGCAGGGAAAGTGCCACGCAAACGTTTGCACTCTTCTCGAGCAGCAGCACACTTTTCTTGAGCAACAGCAAGCTCACTCTCCTTCTGGCCGAGTCCCTCCTTAGCCACCCTCAGCTGAGTCTCCAAACTCTGGACAGCTTCCCGGGCAAGTGGATCCTGAGATAACTCGAGACGGGCTTCTAAAAGTTGGCGCTCCAAGTCTGCCACTCGCCTCTCCCTGTTAAACCCTTCTTGAATAAGCGTATTCAACGCCATCAATGCCCGAGTGCGAATAGCCATAGATTCTTTGCAAGAAAGGGCAGACGTCGACTGGGTAAGGGAGGAAGAAACCCCTTTTTCCAGAAAGCTTACACAACTAGGATAGTTAATATCCAATTGAGAAAAAGCACGAACAAGATCATCACCAATAGGCACCCGGAAGTGCATTTCATCAATGCTCTCCAGGTCAAACTGTTCAGCATCACTTATGTTCAAAGGCTCCGTCTCGATCACAGACGGCTCAGCAGTGACTGCAAAAATAAATAAAAAAGAAATAGTCAGAGACAAATCAAACTGTTTATTACCTAAAAGAAAAGCAATGAGAGAAGAGATGTTCGTTTTAACGAAACAAGAATTACCTTTAGCTTTCTTCCTAAGATGAGGAAGCTCGTGAATTTTCCTCTTCACCACTAAATTATCACCCGGAACCTCAGGACCGGGAAGATCCAAGCCAGCACCATCACCAACATTGTGCTCCAAATCCTGCGGCACAACATCCGGCTCCTCCCCAGGATTCACCGGGACAATCTCCACCTGGATGTCTGAAAGGTCACCAAAAAACAAAAAGGTAGCAAACTCCATCACTGTTGTATAAACATCAAACGAAAACAAGGTTAGTGTGCGATAAATTAACCTAGCAGCGTAACAGTTGGCTGGGATCAGTCTTCACCTGCCCCATTAAAACGAAGAATAGGTTTAGTGTTCGGGTCTGGCCATTGGTGGCTAACCCCGCCTAATACGAGCATATCCTCTGGATATGGACGTTGTGGATACTCAAACCCCCGAATAGCCTCTATACATGCCTTCTCGGCAGCATTTAGAGTCGGAATTTTGTTGACTCTTTTCTTTACGTCAACTGCCCATTCGCACAGCTTAACGAATCGTGGTGGCAGTCCTTCCCTATCAACAAAAAAGAAAGATTCCCGCCACTCTTTTAACGACGTGTCCATATCCCCAGTAAACTTGATTCCTGCTCTACGTTTGATAGTGAACCATCCAGTTTCGGACTTCGAAACAATAAAACAGAATCGGAACAAATGGAAGGAAGGAAGAATGTGATAGTAGTTGAAATACATCTCCCACATTACCAATTTCTGGTACGCATGAGGATGTACCTGTGCAGGCGCTATGCCATAATGATCGAAGAATTGGTACATGAACTCAGAATAGGGCAATCGAAAGTTGCCCACGCTAATGGTATAACCATAAAAGGTAACCATTCCTGGAGGAGGCTTATGGGCCCTATGAGTAGCATCAGGCACCCTCAACGAATAACGAGATAAAAAGGGGTACTTTTGTACCATCTCGTCAAGATACTCATGGCATACTAGACTCTTAATATCATTAACATTTACAGAAGATCTACCAGAAGTTTCGGGAACATCTACACTAGCAGAAGTGGAAGACTGATCCGCCATATGAACGAAAACAAAAAAAAAATAAGTAAAAGAAGAAGGAAATAGAAAAGGTACCTTTTTCGTAAGAAAACTGTTGGTTTTTGGAGAAGAAGCATTTAGGGCTCAAAGGCTGTAAAAAGTAAAAATATCGAAAAAAGGACACTATTTATAGGTTTTAAGAAAACTGATCCAACGGTCCAGATCAAAAGATGGATCGACAAAAAGTAATGATTAAAAGGGCAAAAGAAAATCTCTCGAACGCCGTTCCAAAAGTTGAAAAACGGAAAGAACACGAAAAGGGAGGCGCATTTGCAGAAATTGTCTTTTCATGCTAACAAGCATTAAATGCACATCCAATCAGGAAGCGTGGCTTTGTCTCGAAAGTTTGACAACGGTAACCATTCCGGCTACCCTCATCAAACTGGGGGGACTTGATGATACGCATAACGATCCGTCTCAAAACAGGCAATCGTCTCGGCAAAAACCATACCCTGCACTACGCGTCCCGGTTTGCCAACTCCTTTTCTCGTAATCCGTCTAGCCGATTCCCGGACACTCTACCATGTCGAACAAATGGCAAGACTAAGAACCTGGACGACATACATGTAACCGGCACCTTGCAGCCGGTCAAGATAGTCATAACTAGGCACCACAAAGCTAATCGTCATAATCGTGACCACGAAGAAACACTTCCCAAGTATTTGGCATGACCTACCCGGCTGAACTGAGAGCATCGTAATTCCTTAACCGACACCAACGTCTCATTGCACTAAACCGGCATACGGACACTCCCGGGACAAGCACGTGGTCCCAGAACAAGAGCGCGTCACCTCGGAGCTGTCACTTCATCCCGAAATGACCACTTGATCATGGAACAAGAACGCGAGCAAGTCGCGTGCCACGTCAGCCCGTGAATATAGGAAAGTTCGTTAGAATCTGTTATTCCCCACGAAAGGGACAGGTGCCACGTCACCCCTCGAGATTGGAAAAGTTTGTAACAACTATGAAAGGGACATGTGCCACGTCATCATTCCCTCCATAACATCTATAAATACACAAGTGAAATGATTCACTTACACAACACTGGATGCTTTAACGTTACTCTGCCCAAATCAATTGCGATAACGTTACTCCAATCATTAACTTAATTCCGACCAGTGCTCCGATCACCATCCGAGTTAATCCACACTAAGATATTAACTTATTCGATTCCGATCGAATAAGGTTAATTCACTTGGTTGTTTTACGCCCTTGGAATCCAGTATCCAAATCGGGGTTTGCACAATTATTGGAGTTAAAACAATCAACCTACTCTTTTTCCCAAATTAAGCACTCAAACCCGAAATCTAATCACACTTAACGATTTTGGTTTGATCATAGGCAAAGAACATTTCATACTCTCTTTTCAAAGTAATCATCTTGTTCTGCCTTACCTCACCCATACCCTCATAGGTGACATCTAGATAGTCTATTATAAGCTTAGCATTCAGCTTTCCCTTAATCAGTTTAAACAATGGGTTAGGCAATGTTATAGCTAACATGGTTCTGATCTTAGGGTCAAGTCCAACACGACTTTTGTCCTCAGCAACCCATTCAGATGGGGGAAGAACAACCTCTCTACCAGGAAGGAACATCAGGAGCGTCAACAGTAGCTGGAACACTTGCAATAGTCTCAGTTGGGACATATGGACCATCTGTGGCAATGCCAGGCATGAGTGGGTCAATAGACTCAAGATGAAGCATGAACCTTGTCTTCCAAGTTTCATACTCCCCTTCATTAAATTTGGGTGGTCTATTGGTTAAGTCATTTTCAAGGTAAGCTGTATTTGAGTATGCAGCCATGTGAGAATTCAGATCCAAGATATTAAATTATCAAGAATGAAGCTCTGATACCAGTTGTGGTCCCTTGATAAACAACATGAGTATTGTAGAGGAGGTGAATACAATTTCTTTTAATTAACTTAACAGTTAAACACGATTTAGTATTCAAGCAAGTAAATTAAGTAGAGTCACAGGTAATTTTTCAGCAGTTTATTCTTTATTGATTAAATCATAAAGAATTACAACTATCCTTGGTGGAATGATAGTTGGTTGATACAGATTTACCTAAATTATAGCTATGAGGATAACTTAAAGCTATTACATGTTTTGGACTCTAAATAATAAAACCCACACCACTAGTTTTTACAATAGTAGATACATCAATTTATAGTAGTCATATTATCCGTGTAATTATTCCATTGTCCACTGGTACATAGGATGTCTGTACTTGTGGGGACAATTGTGTCAGAGAGCGTGCTCCCTTCTTTCCTCTTTGGTAGCCATTTGCAGGAACATCCCTATTCGGTTTGGCACCACTATTTGTTTAAACAAATAGAATGTTGTGTTCCCTAGGCGTTGACAAAGGATAACCCATGTCTGCACATGCGTTAAACTTCTGCATTCCCACGTGGTCTTGTAAGGTCACTTGTCAGCCGCCGATGCGTATCCTTTTCTGTTCAACTTTGTCTTTGACTTCTGTTGAATAGTACGATTGATGTAGACCACTCAGGAAACCACTATGCTTGTAATGGAGCATAGCTGTCTTGTGTTGTATGCTGCTTACCAGGTATACTGGTTCTTCTCATGCTGAGTTCCTTGATATTCTTGAATTGCTGGGTACACATCATGTGCCTATTCGAAGAATACTCTCTACCTTGTGCTGGTAGACTAGGCAGCATACTAAACACTTGACATAGCAATATTTGTTGTCTATACATAAACAAACTTGTGTTGGCTGCAAATAATATTTTAATGCCAATAAATTCTGTTTTGTCATAATTAAATCCTCAATTACTTTGGGGACTCAACAATTATACATTCTGAAGTTTGATGTTTGGACTTCTCCTATTACTAGCATGAGTGATTTTAAATATTATGTCATCTTTCTTGATCATTATACACATTATTTGTGGGTTTATCCATTGCGACACAAATCTGAAGTTTTTGACAAGTTTTTACATTTCACATAAAATGTTCAAAATCAATTTAAATGTACTATAAAATCTTTTCAGTGTGATAATGGTGGTGAGTACGATAACAACACATTTCATGACTTCTTTGCCAAAAATGGTATCCTTTTTTCGTTTTTTATGCCCACACACATCTCAACAAAACGGAAAATCTGAACGAATGTTGCGCACTATTAACAACACTATCCGTACACTTTTATTTCATGCTTGTCTTCCTCCTACATATTAGGCGAAGGCTCTCCATATGTCCACCCATCTACTCAACATCCTACCATCTTCGACCATTCAAAATGACACCCATCATTATCGCCTTTCCCCTACCTAACCACTCCCCATAAACTCGCCTAACGATCTACGCCATGTATATTCCTCGATTATCCATCAGACCATCGTGGTTTCTGTTGTCTTAACATATCCAATCATAAAATCATCATCTCTCGTCAGGTCGTATTTAACGAAACTGTTTTCCCTTTTAGCTCGGTTACTCCAACTAACTCTCCATCATATGACTTTTTAGAAGATCCTTCCCCTTCATTACGTCCAGCATTTCAGCCTGTCTCTCCAGTTCTGTCCTCGGATGCGGCCTCCTCATCACAGAGTGACACACCTCCACTTACCTCCACTACAAATTCCCCTACCACACCTCCAGCCACCTCACCATCTCCGACACTTCTACCACCCATGATCACTCGTGGCAAACACGGGATAACTAAACCCATAACCCGACTTAACTTACATACTACTACCTCACCATCAGTGGCCAGTCTTACTTACAGGCTCTTAAGGACCCTCACTGGCACAAAGCCATGGATGAGGAATATCATGCTCTTATTTCTAATGGCACTTGGGTACTTCTTTCATGCCCTCCGGGGCTAATGTGGTCTGATGTATGTGGTTATTTAAGCAGAAGTTTAATGCTGATGGTTCCATGGCTCGTTACAAAGCCAGGTTAGTTGCTAATGGAAAGAGCCAGCAGATTGGCATTGATTGTGATGAGACTTTCAGTCCGGTTGTCAAACCGGCCACCATTTGTACTGTGTTAAGTTTGGCTGTCTCCCGACACTGGCCCATTCATTAGCTTGATGTGAAGAATGCTTTTCTTCATGGTGACTTACTAGAGACTGTTTACATGCATCAACCACCTGGATATCAAGATACTAGATTTCCTGACTATGTTTACCACTTGCAGCACTATTTATATGGCCTGAAACAGGCACCACACGCTAGGTACTAGCGGTTTGTTGATTTTGTTCTAACACAGGGTTTTCAGCGGAGTCGATGTGACTCGTCTTTATTTGTATATCATCACGGGTCCTCTACATCATACCTTCTTTTATATGTTGATGACATTATTCTTACTGCATCGTCCACTTCGCTGCTACAGACCATCATTGGTCAGCTTAGTAGAGAGTTTTCTATGACTGATTTAGGGGACCTTAACTATTTTCTTGGCATTTCAGCCACTTGCAGCTCTACAGGCATGTTTCTTTCTCAGAAGAATTATTCTATATACATCTTAAAACATGTAGATATGGTACATGGCAAACCTTGTCGCACGCCTACCGACACATTGTCCAAATTAGACGACACCGGTCCACCTGTTGCTGATCCCACCTTGTATAGGAGTTTTGCAGGTGCTCTTCAGTATCTCACGTTCACTCGACCTGACATATCCTATGTTGTTCAACAGATTTGTCTTTTCATGCATGACCTACGGGAGCCACATTTTCTTGCTCTAAAATGCATTTTGCGCTACCTTCGTGGCACACTTGATCATGGGTTACAGATACATGTCACATCCACAGATGGCCTTGTTGCATATTCTGATGCTGATTGGGATGGGTGCCCCACAACACATCGCTCCACATCTGGCTATTGTGTTTTCCTTTGTGACAATCTATTATCATGGTCCTCGAAGCATCATGAGGTTATCTCGAGATCTAGTGCCGAGGCTGAATATCAGGGTGTAGCTAATGTTGTTGCTGAAACATGCTGTAATGTCCCAATCGGCCGAACAAATAACAAACATATAATTTGGAAACAAAATCAACACCAAAGCCAAAAGGCTATTCTTATTTCAAGTGAAAGATAATGATAAAAAGAAAACTGAGTTCCAGGGGAACAAAAAGCCCTGCTTAAATAAGAGGAAATAACATATTACATAGACTTATCAAATTCCAGTATTACTTCTTTTATTAAATAGACTTATCAAATTCCAGTATTACTTCTTTAGCTTCTGCCCTTCTTTTTCTTTTTGGATCCATCTTCAATTCCCACCAAATAATCAAATAAAGCTGTGGGCTGGTTTGCGAGTTGGGCTGGATCTACATCATCCTCCCCTTCTTCAGAAAGACTCGACCTCGAGTCTACATCATCAACACTATCACCCTGGTACGGTGACAAGTCAGCAACATTAAAAGTTCCCGATACGTTGTAGTGACCAGGTAGTTAGATCTAGTACGCATTGTCATTGATACGATCCAAAACTCGAAAGGGACCATAATCTCTAGGCTTGAGTTTACCAAATCTTCCGGCAGGGAAACGCTCCTTCCTCAAATGTATCCAAACTAAATCTCCCACTTCATATACAACCCGTTTCCTGTGTTTGTTGGCTTGTGCTTGGTACACATTATTTTGCTGAATAATACAATCCTGAACTTGTTGATGCAAGGATTTAATTTTGTCAGCTTGAGCATATCCCTCACTTTGATCAGAATTAGAAACAGGTCTTGGTAATAAGTCAAGTGGAGTCAAAGGGTTGCTACCATACATGACTTCAAAGGGGCTTTTACCTGTTGTCCGGTTAACCGAGCTATTAAAAGCGAATTCTGCTTGAGCCAAAGTTAAGTCCCACTGTTTAGGGTGTTCCCCCACCAAACTTCGCATCCGATTTCCCAAGCTCCTGTTGACAACTTCGGTTTGACCATCCATTTGTGGATGGTGTGAACTACTAAAGTGTAGCTTGGAACCCATACGCGTCCATAAAGTCCTCCAAAAATGACTGATAAATTTCACATCACGGTAGGATGTTAATGTTTTCGGAATTCCATGCAACTTAACTATCTCTGTGAAATACAAATGGGCGACCTGACTAGCATCAAATGTCTTTGCACATAACTGAATCTTTATGTTGTTGGGTCCGAGGTAACCCAAGCATAAAATCTAAACTAACATCCTCCCATGGAGCATGTGGTACAGGTAAAGGCATATATAACCCAGCATTACTCCCATGCGTTTTCGCGATATGACAAACTCGACATCTAACGACCACTCGATGAACATCATGCACCATACGTGGCCAGTAAAAACGGTTTGTAATTAAATACAAAGTCTTTCTCATTCCAAAATGGCCAGCAAGGCCCCCACCATGGCTTTCCACAATGATAGCATCATGTAAGGAACTATGTGGAATACATAAACGCATATCTCGAAAAAGAAACCCATCATAGATATAAAAAAGAGAGAAAGTTCCATGCGAGCATTTGGACCATATATCTTTAAAATATGGATCGTCCCTGTACAAAGACTTCCATGTATCAAACCCTCGCACATGGTGTTGCATTGTTGACAATAATGCATGTCTTCGACTAAGGGCATCAGCTACTTGGTTTTGCGCCCCTGCTTTATGCTTAATCACAAACGAATAGGCTTGCAATATTTCTACCCACTTCGCATGTCGAGGACTTAGTTTATGTTGGCCTTGAATGTACTTTAAAGACTCATGATCCAAGTACAATATGAATTCAGCGGGTAACAAGTAATGTCGCCAAGTCTCTAGCGTGCAGACAATGGCATAAAACTCGCGATCATATGTGGAGTATTTACGCCTCACTTCGTTTAGCTTCTCACTAAAATAAGCCATCGGTCGCTTATTTTGGCTCAAGACACCACCGATTCCAACACCCGATGCATCACACTCAACCTAGAAAATGTAAGAAAAATTAGGTAATGCTAGGACAGGGGCTTGAGTTACCTTAGCCTTTAAGTCATTAAATGCATTGGTGGCGTCAATAGACCACGAGAACTTCCCAGCCTTCATACATTCGGTAACGAGAGTAATAATCGTGCTAAAGTTTTTTATAAATCTCCGATAAAAAGAGGCAAGCCCGTGGAAGCTCCGAATGTCATGGAGATTCGTTGGTATCGGCCAATCAAGAATGGCGTTAATCTTGGCCGGGTCCATCCTGATACCACCTCCCGAAATGATGTACCCTAAAAAGGTAATTTCTGATGCAAGAAAGTGACACTTCTTAGCATTAGCATATAGCCTCTGATCATGCAAAACGGTGAATACCTGGCGTAAGTGTGTGAGATGTTCATCCACGGTGAGACTGAATACCAAAATGTCATCAAAATATACCACTACAAACTTCCTGATAAAATCTTTAAACACTTGATTCATCAGGCGCATGAACGTGCTCGGCACGTTCGAAAGCCCGAATGGCATCACCATCCACTCGTATAATCCATCACGTGTTTTAAAAGCGGTTTTCCACTCATCTCCTAGTCGCATGCGAATCTGGTGGTAACCACTTCTCAAGTCAATTTTAGAAAAAACTTTTGCGCCATAGAACTGATCCAATAAGTCATCAAAACGTGGAATAGGAAAACGATATTTTATGATGATTTTGTTAACTGAACGACTATCAATACACATGCGGAAGGTGCCTCCATGTTTCGGCACTAACAATGCAGGGACCGCACATGGGCTCTTGCTCTCTCGTATGAGACCCTTTTCTAACAACTCTGTTACTTGTCGTTGCAACTCCTCAAACTCGGTGGGATTCATTCGATAAGTGGGTTTATTATGAATGGTAGATCCCGGTATAAAGTCTATACAGTGCTGGATATCACGCATCAACGGTAGCCCAGGAGGGATCTCATTTGGAAAAACATTTGAGAATTCTTCCATAAGGGGTACTACTTCATCAGGTATGTCATTCACTACAGAATTCTCTTCTGTAATAACTAGCACTAATACTATAGAGGTAGTTTTTCTCGCTGCCATAATATCAGATCTATTTAGGAAAAGGTTGGGTTTTTTTGTTGACTTTTGTCGGGTGTCAAGTGGTGCTAACGTGAACCTCGTCCTTGTAAAAAGAATACGTGTTGCGGTATCCATCATGCTTGGTCTTCCTGTCAAACTGCCACGGACATCCCAACAGAATGTGGCAAGCATCCATCGGGATAACCTCGCACCACACCTCATCACTATATTTTCTCCCAATCAAAAACTGTACTAAACACCTTTATTAACGGTTACATGGTTTCCTTTTTTCAGCCAAGTCAATTTGTACGGTTCTGGGTGGTCTCCAGCCTTCGATCCCAGTTTCTCAACCATCTCAGTTGAAACCACGTTCTCGCAGCTCCCCCATCAATAATCATACTACAGACTTTCCCTTTAGCCGTTACCTGTGTGCGAAAAATATTATTCCTTAACCAAGAGTAATCATCGGTATTGTGAACAACAGATGTACTGACAGCCCGTCGAGTCACTAGTAACTCTCCTTTATCTGGGTAGACTACTTCACTTTCTTCGCACTGAGGAGTTGTTGTGTTCTCATAATCCTCTTCTGTATCATAAACTGGAGCAGATGAATCATCCCAAAGGGTAACAATGCGCTGATTTGGGCACTCACGAGCATAGTGACACAATCCTTGACACTTAAAACACCTGGGAGCTCGAATGTTACCTCCTTGTGTTGACACTTTTACGGATTGTTCCCCTTTCCTTTATCAATCACGATAGGGTTTGGTTTCGGGTTGATATTGCCACGTCCAAATGTCATCTTTGATTTACCCTTACTTTGTTGTTTTTCCACCTTGAGTGCCAACCTACAAACATCTTCATACGTCAAATAAGGCCGTAGACTTACCACATCAGCAATTTCTGGTTTGAGAGTTCCTAAAAACCGAGCTATGATTTGTTCCTCCTCCTCGATAACATCACATCGCATGCGCAATTTATCAAATTCATGTATTAACTCTTCAACACTCAACGAACGCTGTTGTAAATTGTGGTAGTCAAGAAAAGATTCTTGCATATGGTTTGCGGGCAAGAACTTTCGCCTCAACAATTTCTTCATCTTGTCCCATGTCTCCACTTTAGATTTTCGAGCCAGATTTCGCTGTTTTTTTTGTATGATCCCACCACAAGGATGCATGTTTCCGGAGCTTAATGGCTACCAACTTAACCTTCAAATGTTCTGGAATATCTTTGATGTCGAAAACTCTTTCTACCGTACTCAACCAGTCTAGAAAGTCGTTTGGATGAACTGTCCCCGAAAATTCTGGGATCTCCACTTTCATGCCAATATTGCGCAAAGGATCTTCTTGGTACCCTCTGCGAAAACCCCTCGGAATGTTAGCAAACGGATTCGCTTCCTCGGACGGTTGGTATGTTTGATCAGACTCACTCTCTTCATACTCATGTTGAAGTTCCAACTCAACAATTCGTCTTTGTAATCGGTCAATCTCCACGTCACGTGGATCAACATCATTGCCTCGATTGGCGTTTCTATGAGTTGCTGCCCTACGGGGTCTTCCACACTGATTACGATCGGCCATTACCTAGCGCTCTGATTTCCAAATAATGTCCCAATCGGCCAAACAAATAACAAACATATTATTTGGAAACAAAATCAACACCAAAGCCAAAAGGCTATTCTTATTTCAAGTGAAAGATAATGATAAAAAGAAAACTGAGCTCCAGGGGAACAAAAAGCCCTGCTTAAATAAGAGGAAATAACATATTACATAGACTTATCAAATTCCAGTATTACTTCTTATATTAAATAGACTTATCAAATTCCAGTATTACTTCTTTAGCTTCTGCCCTTCTTTTTCTTTCTGGATCCATCTTCAATTCCCACCAAATAATCAAATAAAGTTGTGGGCTGGTTTGCGAGTTGGGCCGGATCTACATCATGCTGGCTACGCAATCTACTTAGGGAGCTTCACTCGTCACCGCTTAAGGCTACCATTGTCTATTGTGATAACATCAGCTCCTTCGTATACATGTCATCTAATCCGGTACAACATCAGTGAACGAAGTACATTTAGATTGATATTCACTTTGTTCGTGATCAGGTTGCTCTGTGTCATATACGGGTTTTACATGTTCCATCTGCATCTCAATATGCTGATATCTTCACCAAAGGGCTTCCGACATCTCTTTACCGACTTTCGATCCAGTTTGAACGTCCGAATTTCTCCTCCCGATAAAACTGCGGGGGATGTTAGCATATGTGTATTTATGTATTATATTTTGTAGTATATTATAGGCCCAGTCCACATTGTATACTATGTAATCTGCTCAGCCCATCATTGTACTATATATATGTGATAATACAATGGAATATATCATGGGAAAATATATCATCCAATATACACTTATATTTAATAAGGTCTCACGATAATTTTATCTTTAGCGTTTTAGGCTTTAATAGCTTCTGAGTTCGATTTTGTTAGGAAGAGAGGATCGCCTGGACGTTGGGAGATACAAATTTGAGAGAAAAACAACTCTATTACTCACAAGAATAGATTTACAGAGTATTACAAAACTCTTACAAAAAAACTCTCAAACTCACACACACTCTCTAGGTTGTGATTACACTTATCTGAGTGATTTAGGATGATTTACAACTGAGGTGTACCTCTATTTATAGTAAAAATTCTATGGCGGTGGAATGGTGTGAACGGAGAAGGTTGGCGGCCATCATCATCATCAACTTTGCTACCTCCATATGAGTTGTCAAGGTTGCCTACTTTGAATATCTAGAAGGTGGGCTTCTAGATTGTAGGCTGGAAATCTTCAATTCTCCCCCTCCAGCCGAATCCACAAACATTCCAGTTATGTCTCTGCATAACTCCAACTTCTCTCAAGTCACCACCTTTGTTAACATATCCGCAGGATTCTCCTTTGTATGGATCTTCACTAGTCTCAACAGTTGTCGATCAATTACCTCGCGTATCCAATGATAGCGAATATCAATATGTTTTGTACGAGAATGGTACATGGAGTTCTTGCTCAAATCTATAGCACTTTGACTGTCACAATATACCTTGTACTCCTTTTACTTGATTCCAAATTCTTGAAGATAACGCTTTAACCACAACATTTCTTTTCCAGCTTCTGCAGCAGCAATATACTCTGCTTCAGTTGTGGATAATGCAACACACCTCTGTAGTCTTGACTGCCATGAAACAGCTCCCCCTGCAAAAGTGTAAATGAATCCTGAAGTAGATTTCCTACTATCAGGATCTCCGGCCATATCCGCATCTGTATAGCCTTCCAAGATTGGATCAGCTCCCCCGTAACAAAGACATAGATTCTTTGTACCTTTAAGATATCTGAGAATCCATTTTACCGCCTCCCAATGCTCTTTCCCGGGGTTCGAGAGAAAACGACTCACCGTTCCCACTGCATGAGCAATATCGGGCCTTGTACACACCATCGCATACATCAAACTTCCAACTGCTGAAGAATATGGTACTGAAGACATCTCCCCGATCTCTTCCTTGGATGAGGGACAAGAACTCTTGCTTAACTTGAAATGATTAGCTAATGGAATGCTAACAGGTTTGGTATTGTTCATATTGAAACGTGAAAGCACTCGTTCAATATACTTCTCCTGAGATAGCCATAACCTTTTATTCTTCCTATCTCGGGTTATCTTCATTCCCAAAATCTGTTGAGCCTGTCCTAAGTCTTTCATGTCAAAAGACTTAGAGAGTTCCTTCTTCAGCTGGTTGATCTTCGTTACATCTTTCCCTACGATCAAAATATCGTCTACATAAAGTAGAAGAGCAACGAAATCTCCTTCAGAAAACTTCTGAATGTAGACACACTCATCTGCTGCAGTTTTCTTGTACCCGTGACTCACCATGCACGAGTCAAACTTCTTGTACCACTGCCTAGGTGCCTGCTTCAAACCGTACAAACTTTTCTTCAGCTTGCATACGAGGTTATCTCCCGAAACCTCAAAACCTTCTGGCTGCTCCATGTAAATTTCTTCATGTAAATCTCCATGAAGAAAAGCTGTCTTTACATCCATCTGTTCAAGCTCCAAGTTCATACTTGCGACCAATCCAAGTATGACTCTAATTGAAGTCATCTTGACTACTGATGAAAATATCTCGTCAAAATCAATCCCTTTCTTCTGTTGGAATCCTTTGACTACAAGTCGTGCTTTGTATTTCACCACTTTTCCACTACCATCCATTTTCAGCTTGAACACCCATTTATTTTTCAGTGCCTTCTTCCCGCGTGGAAGTTCTACAATCTCATAAGTTTGATTTTTCTGCAGAGAATCCATCTCATCCTGCATTGCGAGCAACCATTTTTATTTATCCTTATGAGTTACTGCTTCATGAAAACTCTCCGGTTCTCCATCTTCAGTAAGTAGAAGGTACTCGAATTCTGGATATCTACTCGATGGAATCCGAACTCGTTCAGATCTACGAACTTCTGGAACATTCTGAGGAGATCCACCATCATCTTGACCTTGTGATGGTGCTGGAACGTCTGGCAGATGGGGTTGTGGCTCCCCCTGCTCAGCACCGTCATTTTCCTCATTATCTTCTACTCCTGGCATTTCTTCTTGCACTGAAAATTCATTTCTCATGAATGATTCCGCTGTTGCCTCTGGCACATGAGCAGCAACATTTGTCTTCTGAGATATTGTGGGCTTTTCAATATCTTCTATTGTCTGGCTTTCATGGAACACTACGTCCCTACTTCTGATCACCTTTTTCTCCTTTGAATCTCATAATCTGTATCCAAATTCTTCATCTCCATAGCCTATGAATATGCATGGAGTGGTCCTTGCATCCAGCTTCTGCCTGAGCTCCTTGGATACATGTGCGTACGCCAAACATCCAAATACTCTTAAGTGAGAGTATGATGGATCCTTTCCAGACCAAAGTTTCTCCGGAACTTCAAAATTCAGTGGTACTGATGGAGATCGGTTGATCAAATAACAAGCGGCTCTGACTGCTTCTCCCCAGAATGGCTTTGGCAGCTTAGCCATACTGAGCATGCTCCGAACACGTTCCATGATTGTTCGGTTCATTCTTTCTGCTATACCATTATGTTGAGGGGTACGTGGGACCGCATTCTCATGTCGGATGCCATATGATCTGTAATAGGCATCGAACTGCCTGGAAGAGTATTCACCGCCGTTGTCGGATCGAAGACACTTTAACTTCTTTCCTGTCTCACGTTCTACCATGACATGGAACTGTTTGAAGTAATCGAACACCTGGTCCTTCGTCCGCAAGAAATATACCCACACCTTTCGAGAAGCATCATCGATAAACATTAGAAAGTATCGGTTGCCGCCAATTGATTCAACCTCTAAGGGACCGCAAACATCAGAGTGTACCAGACATAGTAACTCTGATCTTCTCGTTGAAGAGGAATTAAACGAGACTCTATGTTGCTTACCAAACAGACAACGATTGCAAGGATCTAGTGCAGCATCCTTGTCTACATTGATAAGCTCCTTCTTTATTAGGGTAGACAACCCTTTCTCACTCATGTGACCGAGTCTCTGGTGCCATAAATTTTGTGAAGCCTCCTTTTCTGCAACATTAATGCTGTCTGTGCAGATCTTCACATGAGTCTTGTACAGTGTGCCACAAATGTGTCCTCGAGCGACTATCATAGTGCCTATTGACAATTTCCATGTGCCTCTACTGAAATGACTATCATAGCCCTGTTTATCGAGAGCTACTCCGGAAAGTAGATTCAGCCTAAGATCTGGCACATGGAGGACATCCTTCAGAGTGATTGTGCTCCCGGAACTTGTCTTTATCTTGACATCACCAATTCCGACAATCTCAGCGGAACTGGAATTTCCCATCTTCACAGCTCCAAAGTCTCCAGCTTTGTATGTTGTGAAGTATTCCTTGTATGGAGTCACGTGGTAGGAAGCTGCAGTATCTACCACCCATTCTGTGTCTTCTCGTGAGACGTGAAGGCATGTCTCATCATGGGTTGAACAATAAGCTACATCACCAGGGATAGTCACTAATGTTTCTCCACCCTTATTCTTCGGTTGTGAACTACTTTGACCTTGTTCCTCTTTCAATCTATAGCAGTTCTTCTTCATATGTCCCTCTAATCCACAATGATGGCATTTATATGTTGGTTTTCTGCCATCAGCTGACCTGCCCCTGCTCTTGCTTCTGCCTCTACATTTATTTTTGCTACTCATTCACTGTCTCCCCAGATTCTCTGTGACAAAGGCATGGGTCTGATCTGTGCCCATGTCCTTTCTCCTTGCCTCTTCACTGAATAGGGCATCCTTGACCATTGACATGGTAAGTTTGCCATTCGGGGCTGAGTTGCTGAGTGTTACTACCAGCGTTTCCCAACTATCGGGAAGGGAACTAAGTAGCAGTAGCGCCTGAACTTCATCGCCAAGCGGCATCTCTACAGAAGATAACTGGTTGACCAAGCTCTGGAACTCACTGGTATGCTCGGCAACTGAAGTTCCACTTTTGAGCTTCATGTTGACTAAACGCCTCATCAGCAGGGCTTTATTCCGAGCAGTCTTGGCCTGATACATGTCCTCCAACTTTTTCCAGAGGACATATGCGTCTGTCTCTTGTGCAACATGGTGGAAGACACTATGATCAATCCATTGACGGATCTGACCAATAGTTTTTCGGTTTGATTTCTTCCACTCTTTCTCTTTGGCAGAATCAGGGTTTATACCCTTCAATTCAATAGGATCGAACAAATCCTTACAGCTGAGGAGATCTTCCATCCGAGGTTTCCACAGCGTGTAGTTTGTGGCTGTGAGCATAATCATAGCTCCGGAAGATGATGTTGACTCTTCTGTGGACATTATCACCTTAGAAATAATTTTTCAACACAAACGGGGTTGAATTGTAGAAAACAGAGATCACCGTTACGTCCGGAACGGTTGAAAATGGTGGAATAGACACTTCGCGGCTTAAATTCCACTTACGGGGCAAAATTATAATTTTTATAAACTTCAGGGACCAAGAATGAAATTCTGAAAATTTCAGGGACCAAATTGTAAAATTTCAGAATTGCTACAGTACCGCTACAGTACTTCAACAGTGACTGCTACAGTGACTGCTACAGTGCCGCCAGCTGCTACAGTGAATTGCTACAGTGATCGTCTTCTCCGGCAAAAATTCCGGCACCGGTCGTCTTCTCCGGCGAGATTCCGGCGAGTTGACCAAATTTTGACCGCGTTTTCTGGGCTCGTTATAACTCCGTTTCAGTCGCCGTTTTTTGCGTTGGACTCGGTTCGACAAGACGAATCCAATGGTACACTCAAAATTGAATTTTGAGAAAACTTCAGAAGACCCAAAAACTCAACTAACGTCTCTAACCAAGCTCTTGATACCACTTGTTAGGAAGAGAGGATCGCCTGGACGTTGGGAGATACAAATTTGAGAGAAAAACAACTCTATTACTCACAAGAATAGATTTACAGAGTATTACAAAACTCTTACCAAAAAACTCTCAAAGTCACACACACTCTCTAGGTTGTGATTACACTTCTCTGAGTGATTTACGATGATTTACAACTGAGGTTTGCACCTCTATTTATAGTAAAAATTCTATGGCGGTGGAATGGTGTGAACGGAGAAGGTTGGCGGCCGTCATCATCATCAACTTTGCTACCTCCATATGAGTTGTCAAGGTTGCCTACTTTGAATATCTAGAAGGTGGGCTTCTAGATTGTAGGCTGGAAATCTTCAGATTTGACCCAGGTCAAAGTCCAACTAATATATATAGTAGAAGTTGGTTGTTAATATTAGACAAATTTTTCTGTTATTGTTGTCTCTACTATTGACTGTATGTTATTCCCATAATCATGTCATATAATTAAGATCACTGATTGCTACTCTTAATTTTTTACATTATCATTTATATTTTAAAATTGTGTGGGGTTGATATTTGCAATTAGTTTTATCAACTTTTGTTACTAGTGTAATTTAGTTTGTTTAGGAAGATCAATATGAACGGTTGTGGATTGAGATGATATGAAAGAAGACTATTGAAAATTCACTTACTCTCTCAGATCTTTTATTCATCAAATTTTCTTGTGACTTCATTTCATACTTCATTTTGTATCAATCATCATGGTTAAGATCACTGAAATTTCACAACTATCTTCACCGAGTTATGTTTACGATGTCTTTCTAAGTTTTCGAGGTGCTGATACTCGTTATAGTTTCACTGATCACCTCCACAAGGCTTTGGTTGATGCTACCATCGACACTTTTTTAGATGATGCTGAGATTCAAACCGGAAGAGAATTGAAACCAGAATTGGAGAATGCAATCAAAGCATCGAGAGCCTCGATTATCGTGTTGTCCGCAAATTACGCTTCTTCAAGATGGTGCCTTGATGAACTTGTATTGATCCTGGAGCAACGTAGGAACTTTAACCAAATTGTTATCCCTATCTTCTATCATGTCGAGCCCACCGATGTCAGGAAGCAACAAAATAACTTTGCAGATGCGATGGCAACTTATAAACAGAGGATGGAGACAGAATCAGATGCAGAGAAGAAAAGTCAATGGGCTAAAAAGATAGATGAATGGAAAAAAGCACTTACTGAAGTTGCTGATTTAAAAGGGAAGGATGCACATGGATGGTAAATATAAAACTTTCATCCTATATATTAACTGGTTGTACTATACATTTTTTATGCATCTTTTTGGTAGATATTTTAATTTTGACCCTTAATTTTTTCACCTTTCTTTCCAGAAACCAGTTTATGCTCATTTTTTCTAATTGAAAGTAAACTAATTAGTTCATAACGAGTAAAAAAAACCGTGCTTCGTTGCAGGGTGATTTTAAGTAGTTAATCGAAGGGGCTAGTTTTGATCAGGTAATTGAACGAAAAAAATGGAATGAAAATGGTAGGAAGAAATCTTGTAAATAAAAGAACAAAAAAAAAAAAAAATTTCAAAAAAAAAAAAAAAAAAAAAAAAGGCAAATTACTATGGGTAAGTGAAATGTATTACTTCATTAATTACCATGGACAAGTGAAGTTACTCTTCGACCTTTGTGAATACTAACTTCTCATGGTAATTAGTGTATACAGATAATAATATTCAAACTCTATGGAAGTTTTCACTATGCTGCATAATTATGTTGAATAAGACAAACACTCATATAAGACCACAATTCCGCAAATCGGCCTCATGCCTGAAAGATAATAAAGATCAATTATATCTAAAAACATCTAGCCTACAATACTATTTTGTAATCAGGCTTAATAATTAGTTGGTCAACCCTATAAATTTACTAATGATCATCATGGTGTTTAAGCTATCTTTGAGGGTAACTGTTTTTTGTTTTTGATTTCATAAAAAAACTTATAAAAAGATCAGCAGTAGCATAGCAGATTAGATCTAATAATATTTCCATTTGTCCTTTTAAAACTCTGTCCGCAAAACTACTTTTACAAAACATACACTTAATAAACACTGAATTGAATGTTGTTTTAGAGAAAAATAATAATAATAATTTTTAATATACTCAAAAACTTACCAGGTTGGAGACGAAACTTATTGAAGAAATTGTTAAAGAGATCAGCAAGAGATTGGATCTACATAAACGGAGTAATATTCCACACATGATTGGGAGGAAGTTTTACATTGATTCCATTGAAGTTTTCTTGAAAGATGCTTCCCCACATAACACCCAAGTTCTCACACTATGGGGAATTCCTGGGATTGGAAAAACTTACGTAGCTTATTACATCTTTAAATTGCACTATTTTGAATTCGAAAGAAGCTGTTTTCTTGAAGATATCGAAAGGAGGTGTACATCATCAAATGGCTTGCTTGACTTACAAAAACAGCTCCTTAAAGAATTTCAAGATGGAAGTTGGATGGACGTACAAGATACTAATGTGGGCACCTATAAGATTGAAAAAATACTTCATAGGAAAAGAACTCTTATTGTTCTTGATGGTATTAGTAAAATTGAACAGTTGGATGCGTTAATCGGTACAAAAAGCGTTCACCCTGGAAGCAGATTAATAATAACATCCAAAGATGGATCAGTAACACAAAAATATAGGCTGCTTGTAACAACAGAAGTTCCACCCGAGCATACCAGACACTTGCTTGAAGGGTTAGACTTGGAAGCGTCAATACAACTTTTAAGTTGGCATTCCTTCGGACACTATGAACCCGAAGAAGACGAAAAGGAAGACCTGAAGAAGGTTGCAGAGTATTGCAATGGGCATCCATTGGCTCTTAAAGTTTTGGGTAGTTCTGTACGTTATGAAGACGCTACATGGGATGAAATCTTAGAATCTCTAAGTAACAAAAACAATCATGATGTTCAAAAGAAGCTGAAAATAAGTTTAGACTCATTGCCACATGAAAAGGACAAGGAACTCTTCAAGTTCATTGCCTGTTTTTTTGTTGGAGAAGATAAAGAGGTTAGTGAAGAAATCTTAAAAGCATGCGGTATATGCAGATCTTTTGGGATCAAGAATCTCACCAACAGATGCCTTCTCGCAGTAAATTCATATACTAATCAGTTAGAGATGCATCAGCTTCTTCAAGATTTGGGGAGATATGTAGTCCATCTAGAATCACCTGAAAAGCCGTGGAAAAGAAGTCTGTTATGGCATCATGAGGATTCCGTAACAGTGTTGAGACAGAAAAAGGTAATAATCAATTTTGTTACGAGTACATTCAATATCCATAAAAGTAATTTAATATCTCACTATTCCTTCGATTTGTAGGGAACAAGAAAAAATCAAGGTGTTGTCCTTGACATGAAAGTATTTGAGGATGATACTTCACGTAGCTCAAGTAGCGTCGATGACTACAACAACTTTAGATCATTTCCATTAGTCACTTGGGTTTTAAGTTTATGTTCCCCTTGTGATAATCAACATGTTGTCTTTGAGACAATTTCATTTAGTGAGATGTGTAACTTAAAACTACTACAACTCAACTATGTACAAATCAGTGGATCGTACAAGAATTTTCCTAAAGGATTGAGATGGTTGTGCATGCGCGGATTTCCTTTCAGTTTTATACCTTCAGAGTTACAAATGGAGAATATTGTTTCTCTTGATATGTGTAACAGCAATCTACAACAACTATGGAAGAAGCCCCAGGTACCAACTAGATTGAACTTCTCTTTTTGTAGTTATCACATCCATATATTATTTAATTTCAATTTCAATTCAATAGGTGCTCAAGTCACTAAAGTTTCTTAATCTCAGTGGTTGTTCTAAGCTTCTTACGGTGGGTAGCTTCTCTACATTCCCTCTACTAGTGAGGTTGACACTCACAGGGTGTATAAATCTGGTCGAGGTTAGTGAATTAATTGGGAATGGTGATAGACTTGTATTCCTAAATATGAGTGAATGTCATCAGCTAAAAATACTTCCACAGAGCATAGGAAATCATAAAAACCTTAGAGAACTATTGTTAAATGGTTGTATAAATTTGGTTGAGGTTAGTGAATCGATTGGGAATTGTGATAGACTTGAAGTCCTAAATTTGAGTGAATGTCATCAGCTGAAAAAGCTTCCGCGGAGCATAGGAAATCTAAAAAACCTTAGAGAACTATCGATAAGCGGTTGTATAAATCTGGTTCAGTTTCCTGATGAGATTGAGAATATGGAGTCACTAGAGATGCTTGAGATTAACAGAATTAACATAGAACCCCAAGTGTCTTCCTCTGCCATTGTGGAAGCTATACCGAAAAGTGTGAATCCCTTTACGATTTGTTTTCCCAAATCATTAGTTAGTTTATCACTTAAAAATAATAATTTGTCTAATGAATCATTTCGGATGGATTTTATTGGTTTATCGGCATTGAAGACGTTGTATTTAGATTCCAATCCAATTGATTCCATTCCCGGTTGTGTGAGAAACTTACGTAGTCTGCAGACACTCAGTTTAAAAAAATGCAAAATGCTAAAGAAAATCTTGTGTGTTCCAAACACAATAGATATATTGCATATCAATGGCTGTGAAACACTGGAGAAAGTAACTTTCGATCCAGAAATGCCAGATGACCCTTGCGTTCTTTATGAAAAGTTACATTCTTTGACTGAGATTCAAGGCTTGTTCAAAACGCAAGCTATATCAGAAATTAACGAAGTGATACTTGATAGTTTGGGGTGGATTAATTTAGAATATGTGAATGATTGTCATTTGTTTATATCAAATTGTAGCCAAGATTACTCCGTCTCAGAAAATTAACAACCAGCACAGGTGAACATCTATTCATCTATCTTCTCTTTTCTTTCCTACGTTAAGTAAATTCAAGTGATTGAGGCTAATTAACAAGAGGTGGATGTTACAGATGCTCTATGAACATGGAATATTCAGCACTTATCTTAAAGGCTCAGAGGTTCCAAAGTGGTTCACTCATCGAAGCAACGGTTCATCATCAGTTACCTTGCAATCAAATCGAAAGAATTGCCGGATTCGTGGGCTAAATGTGTGCGTCGCGTGTTCTTATACAGGCTTTGGTCTAGCAAGAATTGCAATTAGGAATTTGACAAAGAACTACTCCTGGATATACCAACCCCGGGCTTATATTTTCACAGATAATAAAGTTGAAGTATGGTTAACCCATTGGATTTTCGAGGACAATGAGTTTCAAGACGGCGACGAAGTTATTGTTCACTTCAACGCAAAAACCGATTACTTCAGTTTTTTTCATTCGAATCATTTTGGTAATGGAGAAGAATATGCAGATGTAAAGGAGTATGGGATTAGCATTGTGTATGGTGAGGAAAACAAGAAAGAAGAAGAAGATCCTTTGGCTTATTACAAGTCATGGAATTATATCATCACTCGAAATCTCTCTGCTTCAAAACGTGGATATTTAAATGAGTACATTATGAGGCCCGTATGGCCAAATATTGTTTGTGGTATGCTCTTTCCGCATGCATCTTATTGGTCAAATGTAATCTCTATGTAATCAAGCCATCAAAAATGACCAACATTCAATATATTTTACCTTACTGGCAAAAATAATGCACTAGATTTATAATCTCTGATTTCATATCAGATTAAAACTAGAAATTACTGACTAAAATTTCAAACTTTCTAACAATGTCCTTTTACAGTTTTCTTCCTTGAAGATGGCGAAGTCCAGGGGTACTTGAAGCTGGTATTGTTCTTTCCGATGTTAACCCCAAGAATTCCTGGACAATTTTCCCTGCATGTTGACTTTATCACCGGAAGAAGTTGACTTACTTGATGTTTCATCAAGCATACTTTTCTCATGTTTGGCACTGTCCATAACAAAAAAAAAAAAAAAAAAAAAAAAACATGACTAGTTATAAATAAGAAACAGATGCAATGTGGCTCAAAAGTCCAAATTACAGAGCACATTTTGCAGTTAAATGCACATTTGTGTTATGACTAAAGTCCCAAATTGAGTTGTTTTTTAAGATTCTAATAATTTTTTATAAAGTCTTTGTGCACATCGTAAATATAGATTGTTTCACATTATAATTATAAATATGATTATGATACATATTAATAATAACAATAGTCACGCAATATTTACTTTCAAAGTAATACATTAAACTAACTTGCATCTCAATACCACTACATGATGGTTAACCATAATAAGTTAATACAAACAAATCAATATAACACAAGTATACATCACACAATTATTACTTTTTGATACAAATTCAGTTATTTAAACTTTACAATGCCAAACTACAAGACCAAAAATTTATAACTGACAAAACTATAACCAGTAAACAGCAAAATCATCTTGGTTTCAGTTGTTTGGCGGTGTCTATTTCCGAAGAAAACCCTAAAAGTGACAGGTAGGTAACTCATCTTCTCAATAACACACAACAATTATCTTCGGCACTGTATGTGGTTTCACTGAACGAATGAATGTCATTACTTGTTTCGCAATACTTTTTTTTCACGAGATACACGAGTGTATGATGATATAATTTTAACTGTTATTTATGAAAAGTAATTCATTCATTACTTCAATTAGTTCACTTCCGTATTATTTAACGTTATTTGGTTTTATGTTGTACAATTGCAATAGACATATGAATTTTAGGTTTCAATCCAAAACCCCTTTTCTCCATTATTCTCGGGTGATTCGTTTCCTCCTCAATCCGCCGCCGTTTTTTGTTTTTTCCTGTGATTCTCTGGCGGGATCAAACGCCAATTACCATGGTTGGGAACACACGAGACACCCTACTCAAGGATGGGTGGTACGTCAAGGAACGACGCAACAACAAAACTTCTTATCGGAAAATCGATCTTGATTTCGAGAAAAACCGATTAAAGAGTACCAGTCTTTTTTCGTTACTAATTTTCCTGATCATGCAGATGTTCCTACGTTGTGGAAGGTATTTGATACGTTTGATTATAATTAGTTGATGTTTTTATTGTCAAGAAATGAGCAAAAACGGAGAAACGATTTACGTTCATACGTTATATGTGTGTTAAACATGCACTAGAGATGAAAAGTCGTTTGTCAGATGTGTGGATGGGCAATTATCACCTATTTGTTGAGGCTTCTAAATTTGATAAGATGAGCAGTCCAAAACAAACCACTGTTAAACCTTCACCACCTAAGGTTCATGTGCCGAAAGTGGTGGAGACAGTGGCTGACAATTTACAGGGTGTTTCTTATGCTTCTAAACTTTCGGCATCTAATACATCATCGAAGATCGTTTTAGATGATGCAGATTTAGTCACCGTTAACAAGGAAGATCATGTTCTTATGGCCAAGGTTAAAGATATTAGTACCTTGTATACTGTGTATCGTGTTTGTTATCTGAAGGATTCACAGACTTCACGATCCAATACGTGGGTGGGTATTGGGTTTGGTTGAAGTTCTCTTCTGAATCAAGCTTGTTAGCTTTTAAAAGTAATGCTAACATTATGTCTATGTTCTCCTGAATTAAAGATGCATTTGATAATTTTATTGTGGACGAAACGATTGTGTGGGTCGAGATGTCGGGCTTACCTACATGTGCATGGGGTTCTAATGCTTTCAAGAAAGTGGCGTCAATTTTTGGGAAATTTCTGTTCTTTGAATCTAATAGAAGAATGCCACTGGCTTCGGGCCGTATATGCATAGCCACTCACGATATGAAACCTATCTTCGAATCTAATAGTAGAATGCCACTGGCTTCAGTGTCGATTTAAATGAAGATTCGAGCTCTAAAGTGGTTGATAAGAAGGATGGGGGGCTACCTAAAATGGACAGTTATGTTGCAGGTGCTAGTAGAGTTACAAAAAGTATCCATGCTGATAACGATGGAACTCATTGTCACAAAACCAATTCAAGTGTTCTTTACCCCCCAGGTTACACCGATGTTTTTAATGGCAGGAACGAGAAGGCGATTTCGGGAGGCTCTTGCCACACTCCTTTTACTATTATTAATCATGACATTGCTTCATTTGGGTCTCTTGGTCAAGACTTAAGTGAAGACATTTTTGGTATTGGGGAGTTACTCGGGTATAACATCATGGGTTGTCACAAAACTTTGACACGGGATGGTGGTTACATCGTTTTAAATGAAGATTATATCAATTAATAGTTGCGGGTCTAAAGATTTTTCCAAGAGAAATTGGTTACGGGATTTATGTATATCTTTGAATGTACAGTTTTTTGGGATCCAGGAGACTAAGATGTCTCATTTAAAACTGTATCGTCTAAGGTCTATTTGGGGCAATTCAAACTTTGACTAAGCTATTCGTTTATCACAAAGTTTTTCGGGTGGTAACGTCTCTATATGGGATCCAAATGCGTTTTCCAAGATTAATATGTGGTGTGATTATAATTTTGTGATTGTTAGAGGTTTGTGGATCATAGAAGGCTTGGAGACTTTTATGGTCAATGTGTATGCTCCACAATCATTCAATGATAAGGCATTGATTTGGTCAAAACTATCGTGTTTTATGATTGCTCATCCAGGTAGATATATTGTTCGGGATTGGAACGTTGTTAGACGATCGGACCAACGACATGGCACTGATTTTTGTCATCAAGATTCTAGTTCTTTCAACGACTTTATCGACTCGAATGACCTTTATGAATTTCCCCTCGGTGGTCTTCATTTTACATGGCGCAATAAACCCGGTAATAAACTTAGTAAACTTGAGTGTTTCTTTGTTACGAATAATGTGATTGATGGGTGTTGTTGATTTAAAGGGTACGGTGCTCCCGCGTGGCTATTCTGACCATTCGCCTATCTTACTTTGTTAAGAAAAAATAGACTTCGGACCTACTAATTTTAAGATTTTTGAATCTTGGTTCGTACGCCCAGGTTTTGATACTTTTGTTAAAGAGGCTTGGGAATCTATTTCCAAGGAACAGAATGTAAATGTGGTTCTCAAACTTCGGCATTTGAACAGGAAATTGAAAGATTGGATACATTCGTCTAGATCAAGTGAAGCAATTCGTTTAAAAGAGATTGACCAAAAAACTAATGACTTTGATATGGTGATAGGTGCGCGCAATGCTGATCCGAGTGTTGTTGTTGCTCGTAATCTATTATTCACAGAAAGAGACGATCCTGAAAAATTGATTATTCTTGACTGTTGTCAAAAATCTAGAATCAAATGGGATGTTGAAGGTGACGAGAATTCAAAATTTTTTCATAGTTCCTTAAATAATAAATGACGTATTCAACATATTCAAGATTTGATGATTGATGAGAATTGGGTTGAGAATCCAGACGATATCAAACATTGTTTTGTATAATCACTTTAAGTCTAAATGTGAGGAATTTAAATCAGGAGGTGAATTTGGCAACATTAACCCACATTGCATTTTATCTAATGATGAAACTAGATTCCTTGAAAGAGAGGTTGCTGATGCGGAGATTAAGAGAGCGGTTTGGGATTGTGGTAGTTCTAAGGCGCCTTGCCGGACGGTATCTCGTTTCGATTCATAAAAAACTTTTGGGATATTCTCCAGCATGACATTTGCAGAGACATAACGGGTTTCTTCTCGAGTGCCTCTATGCCACATGGTGCCAACTCATCATTTTTCTCACTTATCCATAAGGTGCAAAACCCTGTTCTTATTACAGATTTTAGGCCTATTTCGTTGTGAGGTTTTTTCTACAAGATTGTTACTAAGATAATTACGCATCGTCTACTTCTTGTTATCGATAAAATTATTAGCCCAGTTCAGTAGGCTTTTATATCTGGCCGATAGATCTTGGATGGTCCTCTGATGTTAAGCGAGATAATATCATGGTACAAGAAATGTAATAAAAAACTGCTTCTTTTTAAGTTGGACTTTGAGAAAGCATATTATTCGGTTCATTGGGATTATTTATTGTTTATGTTGTCGTCGTTGCGATTCGATAACACTTGGTGTGGATAGATTCTATGTTGTTTAAAATCAGCTAGAACTTCTGTCATTGTAGCCCGACTAGTGAATTTTCCATTAAGAGAGGCTTACGACATGGTGACCCGTTAAGTCCTTTTTTGTTCTTAATTGTCATGGAAGGTCTCCACTTGGCTTTTCAGAGTGCTATGGAGTCAAGAATTATCCATGGTGTTAAAGCCGAATCGGATCAGATTCATGTATCTCACTTTTTATATGTAGACAACGTTATCATTTTATCATCAGAATGGGGTTGGCAAGAGTTGAATTATATCATGTTAATTCTTGAGGTGTTTTATCTTGTTTCAGGGTTACGAATTAATATGAAGAAATACCATATTTTCGGTATCGGGGTCAGCTATTCTTCTGAAGTTGATTCATTCGCGGCTGCAACAGGTACTCGGGTGGGCACGTTTCCTACTAAGTACTTAGGTGTTCCTATTAGGGCTAACATGAATCGTGTGTCTAGTTGGGATTTTTTAGTCGAGACGTTTCAATCTGAATTATCGTCATGGAAGGCTAATCTACTCTCATCAGGTGGTAGATTGACTTTAGTGAAATCGGTCATGGGGAGTCTTGATATTTATGTTATGTCGTTATTCAAGTACCCAGTAACAATTTTGAAACTACTTGAATCTATTCGATCAAGATTTTCTTAGGGCAGTAGTGGCTCGATTAGAAAGATGGCTTGGGTTAAATGGGACTCCTTACTCTCTTCTTTTGACCACAGTGGACTTAACATAGGCCTCAAAGCTTTTAATCTCGTGTTAATTTTAAAATGGAGATGGCGATATCTAGTTAACCCAAGCGATTTTTGGGTGTCTATCATAAAATCAATACATGACAATAGTTTTGAGAAAGTATCATGCACTAGTCCCACTATTTGGTCCAATATTTTAGCCACTGCTTGTAAAGTTATCACGGATGGGTTACCTCCATTAAATGAGTTTCACATGAAGATTGGCAACGGAAGGAACGTTCGTTTTTGGCATGATTTGTAGTGTGGTAACGAAGTTCTGTCGACTCATTTCAATCGTTTATATCACTTGGACATCAATAAGAATGATTCGGTTAGTGATAAATGAAGTGACCCGTCCTAATCTATAAGGACGAATACGATAACATATGATTACATTGCGAGGTATTGACCTCTATATGATACATTTTACAAACATTGCATTCGTTTTTTTTAAGACAAACTTTCATTTCATCGAAAGTTGACGGCATGCATACCATTTCATAATATATCCAGCTATAATTGACTTAGTAATAATCTTGATGAACTCAACGACTCGAATGCAACGTCTTTTGAAATATGTCATGAATGACTCCAAGTAATATTTCTAAAATTAGCAAATGCACAGCGGAAGATTTCTTTCATACCTGAGAATAAACATGTTTTCAAGTGTCAACCAAAAGGTTGGTGAGTTCATTAGTTTATCATAATCGATCATTTCCATAATTTTAATAGACCACAAGATTTTCATTTTTCATTTCTCATAAATATACATCTCATATCAGGCATTTCGCAAACTGCATAGAGATAAAAATCATTCGTATGGTGAACGCTTGATAACCGAACTAACAGGATGCATATAGAATATCCCCATCATTTCGGGACTCTCATCGGATATGATATCGAAGTACTAAAGCATTCGTAACCCGAATGGGACTTGTCAAGGTCCATACATCTATCTTTAGGATTCGCGTCAATTGGTGGCAATTATAATAAACACCAATTCTTAGGCTACCAAGCTAAAAAGGGGCATATCCAAATTCGATAATCCAATCATAGAATGTAATTTTCGATTACTTGTGTCTATTTCATAAAACATTTATAAAAGCAGCGCATGTATTCTCAGTCCCAAAAATATATATTGCAAAAGCATTTAAAAAGGGAGCAAATGAAACTCACAATACTGTATTTTGTAGTAAGAATACATATGACGACATTGAATAACTAAACAATGCAGGGTTGGCCTCGGATTCACGAACCTATATCATTTGTATATATATTAATACATATACTTGTAATCGAATAATTCTATATATTATTATTAATGATGTATTTGTTATATTTAGTAATTTATAAGTTTCATTATTTATTTATATATTTTCATTTTTATATATAGAAATTTTAATATAGTTAAGTTATGTAATTTAAATATATTTGTGTATATGTAATCTTTATTTTTATACTTATAACCTTAACAATATCTTCAAAACCTTTATTTTCATAATCATAATAATTTTAATAATATTGATAATATTACTAATAATAATAATAATGATAGTAAAGATGTTATTTTTAATGATACTATTAGTTTTAACAAAAAAAAATGATAGGTTTAAAAATAATATTGTTTTTTTAGTAATAATGGTATTACTAATAATACTAATACTGATAATAATAATAATTATAATAATTTTACTACTAATGATATTAGTGATAATGGTAATACTAATAATAATAATGATATTATTAAAAATGGTTCTTATGTTAATAATAATAATAATAATAGTAATACTAATAATTACAAAATGATATTAATACTAATATTAGTGAAAATAATTATAACTTGTATTATTTTTATAATAACAATAATAATAGTCCTAATCATAATCATAATAATAATAGTAGTACTAAAATGATTAATTAACAATGATAATAACATTAATAATACTTATAATAATAATAATAATAATAATAATAATAATAATAATAATAATAATAATAATAATAATAATAATAATAATAATAATAATAATAATAATAATAATAATAATAATAATTGTTATAACACTTATTATGATACTAATAATAATTATTATAACACTTATAATAACAATAATAATAATAACAACAATAACAAAAATCATAATAATAATAATAATAATAATAATAATAATAATAATAATAATAATAATAATAATAATAATAATAATAATAATAATAATAATATTAATAATAATAATAATAATAATAATAACAATAATAATAATAATAATAATAAATAAAAATGAGAAAACTACCTCCCAATGAAAAAGTTCCAAAAAATATAACTGCCCACGCCCGGGTTCGAACCCAAGACCTCTCGTTCACCCGCAACATCCCCTTAACCACTCGTCTGATTCTATTTATCTGTTTTAAACTCAACCTAAATATATATAACCCGATTCATATTCTGTTTCCTTATCTTCTCCTTCTTCTTCTCCACTTAACTCGACCAGAGGTGAAATCAACTAATTAACTAATTTATTTTGGTTCTTCAATTCAATCAGAATTTATCAGTATTGGTGCAAGGAATTAATTAAAACAGAAAAAAACTTTTGAGCAGCAGAAGACCTCGAACAAACATATAAGAACTCCAAATGCGTTTTAAAAATCTAGACACTTTTAGGTTAAACTTACAACATGAAATAGGTTGCAAAATTCTTTTAGAAACTACCTGTACCCTTAATTGAATCTAAAACCTCAACTGGAAATCGAATTTCGCGATGAACACACACTTTGACTTTTTGAAACTGAATCTTTGACTTCAAAATTCGAATCCGATATTAAGAATTGGAGGCTAGGATTTTGCAGATAGTTTAAGTAAGAGACTCCTATCAAAACTGCATTAACACATTTTAAAAATTTATATCAAAATCGATCAAATTGAAAAATGGAAAGGAAACAGGGTAGTCGACTGGGTTTTATTCAGTTTTTGTTTTAATCTGCCAATTTGAAAGTGATTAGATATAATTGAGGTTATGAATTGATAATGTGGGTCGACTGATGTCATTTACACTGAATGTGATTAAGTCCTATAGCATACAATGGTTGACAGAATTCAAATCAGGTACAAAAAATAAAATAAAAAAAATTAAAAGGGAAGTTGATTGATAATATAATGGTACGATCGAGAATGATGTTTATCAATTTGAGGGACAGAAAACAAAATCGTTTATAGGGTGATAACGATGTGAAACTGAATCTGATGATCTTTTATGTATATGTACGTATATTTATATTGTTAATTATTAATATATTAATAATACTAATTTATGTATACTTATATATATCAGTAATCTATTTTTGTAAATATCTGTTTATATATATATATATATATATCTGAATATACATTTATATATATCAGTATCTATATAGTATCTATATATCGTATGTATATGTAATGTATCACTTAATATTAATAATAATACTTAATAATAATAATTGATAATTGTATTTATAATAAAAATTAAAATTCTAATAATAATCATAATAATATTAATGTAAAAAAAATGATATTATTAATATTATTAATGATAATAATGAATTGTATCATTTTCTAATAATTGAAATGATAATGGTAAGAATAATTTATAATAATAATAATTATTATTAATAATAATAATATTCAATAATAATACTAATACTTATCAAATGACAAAAATTATAATTACTGATTTTGATATTAACAATGATAACTATATTATTAATACTAATAGTAACATAACAATTCTTATGTATCAAATTTCATAAAATAACTTTTAAGTATAAATATAATTAATAATAACAATAATAATAATAATAATAATAATAATAATAATAATAATAATATAATAATAATCAAAATTAAACTTGTAATTTCATCTAATATATTTATATTACAATTTATATTATATATTATACGAATATATCTATTGAATAGTTAATATTTATATATTTTATAAATGTTACAATATAATAGTTATTAATAGAAATAGATTCATAATAATATAATATATATATATATATATATATATATATATATATATATATATATAATAATAATAATAACTTAATTACTTTATTTGTTATTTTACATTTTTAGTTCTAATTGATAAGTGTATACCTTATTAATTCAAGATATTATATATATATATATATATATATATATATATATATATATATATATATATATATATACACACTTATATATATATATATATATATATATATATATATATATATATATTTACATAATTATTTACACACATTTGTTCGTGAATCGTCGGGTAAGGTCCAATGGATAGTTAGATGTATGAAATTATATAAAACGTCGATTTACTTAACTTGTCGATATTTATCCTCTAAGTTTTCTACATTTCATAATTTTACCTTTTCAATAAATAATATGAAAGTTAAACAGTTATCTTATCAAAAGTCACGATGAAATTATTGTAAAGTATACATTGAAAATTAAGCTGAAATCTCCACTAACTTATGTCTAGTTATCGTTAATTGACACATTTGTTCTTTTATGTAAATCACTTTACCATTTTCCGAATATTGTTAAAAAGAACAGATTTCTCAAATCTTAGTGAACCTCATAACAGAGACCCGTAAACATATTACAATGTATCTGATAATTCAATCATCTGATATATTTTTTTTAATTCTGTTGATAAATGTATTGAAACAAATAAATTCATGTTAAGTATTATATATCTAATACTTTGTTAACGTTTTCAATTAATATAACTATATATTAGATATACATATCTATATATACATAAATGTTCGTGAATCACTGGGAATATTCGAAGGGTTAATTGAACACATAAACATGGTTCAAAATTTTTGAGACTCAACATAACAGACTTTGCTTATCGTGTTGAAATCATATAAAGATTAAGTTTAAATTTGGTCGAAAATTTCCGGGTCGTCACAGTACCTACCCGTTAAAGAAATTTCGTCCTCGAAATTTGATCGAGGTCATCATGGGTAACAATAAGAATGTTTTCATGACAAATATGACTTGATAAATAGAATTTTTATCATCATTGAGTAATATGAATAAAAGCATTTAATTTTTATGAAGAGTACTAGTGAAGTTATCACATAAGGGTTAAATAAGGAAGGGTAGATTCGCCATATCTTTTGACGTAGGTATGATTGATTTCCAGAGTTCAAGGGATTTGAAGAAAATCTTCGTAATAAGATTTGATTCTTCGGTAATTAAGGAAATTAGGATCCGCTTTAAATGCGATCATCTGCTTTGATTGTTCTGTCAGATATCTTACTATAAATTCACCCCCTTCGTTTCCTTACAAATCACACTTCTATCCTTTCTCCTTCAACTCATACTTTTAAAGCATTCATCAATGTGCTTCATCCAGTTCTGCTTCTTGATATATTCCTAACCTTCATATCTGTCATTCTTCTTTTTCATCTACCACCGGAATAATCTATTTACTTCTACTATACTCTTGGTTTTATAGTGTTTTTAGTTCTCTCGTATCTTTATATTGCTATATGCATCGATATATATGGTTTGTAATTTCTGGGTTGTTGTTGGGCTTTATATCTTCCATTATATTTCAAAGTCCCTGTTTTTGTCTTCTATAATCATTGTCATCCACAGTTAATGTTTTCTCTGATTTGCTACGATTTATACCCCAACTTCTCTTTCAGAGTTTCATTCTTTCGTTTCTTCTTCTTGCGATTAAACACCGCTTGTAATGGTCCAGAATTCGCAGATATGAGTTTCGGAATGAACATACTTAATGTCCTAAGAAGGAAATGGTAATGGCACGATCTTGAATTGTTAAATTACCAGAATACCCTGGAAAAGACCAAATCATCAAGAAATATTTTCTTGATATTTTAGAGGTTAAATAGAATACAAGAGTCGTGTAACATGGCACATGATGATGTTATGATCTATGAATCATCACATTCCATTTAGAGACTCAGCATGAATTACTGTAATATAATCACGTTGATCAAGTGTCATTATATTATATTAACTCATGCTTCAATTCCCAACATTACTTCAAAAACATTCATATTTTAAATTTGAATTTTTCAGAATTTAGACACTAACACAGTTTCTTTTATGTTGTAACGCAGATATTGCGAAGAGATAAATGATTTCAGATAAGAATAGTTACGAAAATATCTTCAGAAATATCGAGGATATTTATAATGAAAGATATGATGATATCTTAGAATTTCTATTATCGATGAATGATGAAGAAGATTTGTCTGTAAAGGTTTAGAATAAGGATTAATGTCTTTGCTACCGATTTCAGCAGACACTGAATCATTTGGATCCTTTGAAGGTAGATTTCGTCCTTGAGATTTGTCCACAGCCTCCTTCATGGTCTGCTCAATCCGTTTTCCAATTCCAAACCTTCTCTTTTTCTCAGCTTTACCACCATACTATTCTTTATCATCAAACTTTTGACTGTTAAGGTTGTTTACAGTTTTTGCTGCTTCATCAGCATTTTTTCTAATTTCGGAGAACTAGTTCATAGTTTGGGATGTTTTTCAGAAACTTCACATTCGAAGTATTTAAGTCTAAGAAATAGACGTTATATGTATACATATAATTGTTGAAGTGAAAACTGCTGCGAGATTCGAAATTGATGATTGATGATTTCCGGTAGTTGGTATGGCAATTATTGTTACAGGATGTAGGTGAGTACATGATGAGGTTTCATGAATAATCCAGATATTTTTCAGAGAAAGACTAAGCCGAAGTTGCTGGTACATCTGCTGATAATATAGTGGAATATAAAAGGTTCTCCGGTAACGATGGCGAAAAAAACAATGTATATATCGAGGTTGTAATAAGACTAGTTCTACTGAAGAGTCGAAGTTGACTTGCTGGAGCTGTTACGAAACTGGCTACTTTGAAGAGGAATTGCAAGGTTATTTTCGGTAAAAACAATGCTAAGGGATCTTGCACAGTTTTGAAGTCAAAGTATCGCTTCGAAAGATGTAAGGATCTAAGAGTGATTTTTTTTTTTTGATTATATCTCTACTTGGATTCTGATATGTTAAAATTAGAATATGTAATTAGATTCGAATGAGTATAGTTGTTTTGATTTCTATAAAAGAATGTATACTGTCGTGAAAGTAAGGAGTATAGTTGATGATTTGCTGAATCAGAATCTATGAATATAACATATTAATTGTGAATTTTATATATCTCTCGGGTATTACCTACCCGTTAAAAAAAATTTCACAAGTAATGTTTTGTATTAGAGAATTTTATTACAATATTTATGAAAATATATGTATATTTTCTTCAGATGTAATACAGATTAAATGAGTTAATATCATATTAAGCTCATTTGATTTTTCGGCTTGAATTAGAATGAATAATCTCTAAAACACTAGAGATTACATAATCTTCGCGGAGTATTTCACTAATATAATCAATACTTCAATTTTTTTTATTGATATTCCTTGGTGAAGGATGTTGATGCTCGTAGAATTCTTGCGAACTTCGCAAGGTACGATTGATGTTTCTAGAAAGTTTTGAGTATATCGAAAGTGTAAAATCAAACATGTGATTGAATAATACACTTGGTTTGTTATGGAATGGAATTCATTGAGTTGAAACACAGATTGTAGTTAACGATGGTTAGGTTGTTAACGAAAGATGTACATCATAGCATATTAGTAATATGAATTTAAACGAGTAGTATCTACCATTTTTCAGTTCATACTTAATAGCTTAGTGCGAAAAGATTTATGATGGTTTTAAAATTTATATATATAAGATATACATATAAATTCTTTAGAGGAATTGAGTTAATACTTCATAATTCATTGATACAATATATTCGTTGTTGATTTGTAATGATGTCCACGGGGATTCTTGAACTGGTGAAGCTTGTGATGTTAGAGGTGCTACTGATTCTGACGATGTTGACAGCACTGACTGTGCTGGTGAGGCTAAGGGTACTGTTGATGCTGTTGATAAAACAAGTCTAGCTTGTACCTTACGCACCATTCTTGTCAGGGTTTCTACTCTTCCTTCTATCATTTTGGTTCACTCATCTGATTTATGGTTAGGGCTAGAATAGATAATCTCTAAGATTATAGATTATATAATCGCCATAGGATATCTCTCCGATGAAGTTATGAATCCATACTTCATCAATTGTTGTTGTTGATACTCCCTGGTATCTATGGTGCGTATGATGTTGATATTTGAGGTACAGATTGTGATGTTGAGGCGTGTGATAGGAATGTTGTTGTTGGTGGTAATGGTACTGTTGGTGTTGATGTTGGTGGTACCGTTGATGCCGGTGATGCTGCTGGTGCTTATGGTATTGAGGCTTGCGATGTGGGTGTTACTGGCGGTACTGGTGTTGCTGATGGTGCTTGTAATCTTTGCACCATACGTTCCAAAACCACTACTCGAGCGCGAAGCTCGTTGACTTCTTCTATCATACCGGGATGATTGGTGGTTCGGATGATCGGATAAATAAGGTTTAGAATATGGGATAGTATATAATCGTGACGAGATACTCTAGCAATGAGTGAGAAAATGGTGTCTTGAACAGGTTCGCCGGTAAGTGCTTCATGTTCATCGCCAAGAGGGCAATGTGGTGGATGGAAGGGATCACCTTCTTCCTGTCTCCAATGATTGAGTAGACTACGAACCCATCCCAAATTCATCCAGAATAGATGATGGCTAATTGGTTGATCCATTCCGGTCACACTGCTTTCGGAGCTTGAGTGGAATTCCATATCAGAATCCGAGGGACTTGAACTAGTGGCGAGTTCCATTTCATACAATTGAATAAAGGATTTTTCGATATGAAATGATTTTCGGCTATCGGATGGTATTCTAATAAAATAGAGTATCCATATATATAGAACAAAAGATCTCGTAGATTACGAAGGAATTTATGGAATATGTCAGGCAGAGTTTACAGTAACAGATACGCGGAGATATGAATTAGCAGATACGCTAAGATATGAATTTTGTCTATACACTATTCATGCAATCAATGCAGTAAGATGTGTCTAGACGAAGAATGATAAGCAGGTAATTTTCGACAAAAATGATAAGCAAAACTTTTGACATGAAGACCAGGTTCAAGTCCAGACCCATTAATGTAACCTAACAAGTACTAGGTCGAAGTCCAGACTCACTAATGCATTCTAACAACTACCTGTTAGACACACTAATGCAGGCCTGGTTCGCTAAGACCACCGCTCTGATACCACATGAAGCGACCCGTCCTAATCCATAAGGATGAATACGATAACATATGATTACATTGCGAGGTATTGACCTCTATATGATACATTTTACAAATATTGCATTCGTTTTTTTTAAAGACAAACTTTCATTTCATCGAAAGTTGACGGCATGCATAATATTTCATAATATATCCAGCTATAATTGACTTAGTAATAATCTTGATGAACTCAATGACTCAAATGCAACGTCTTTTGAAATATGTCATGAATGACTCCAAGTAATATCTCTAAAATGAGCAAATGCACATCGAAAGATTTCTTTCATACCTGAGAATAAACATGCTTTCAAGTGTCAACCAAAAGGTTGGTGAGTTCATTAGTTTATCATAATTGATCATTTCCATAATTTTAATAGACCACAAGATTTTCATTTTTCATTTCTCATAAATATACATCTCATATCAGGCATTTCGCAAACTGCATAGAGATAAAAATCATTCGTATAGTGAACGCTTGATAACCGAACTAACAGGATGCATATAGAATATCCCCATCATTCCAGGACTCTCATCGGATATGATATCGAAGTACTTAAGCATTCATAACCCGAATGGGACTTGTCAAGGTCTATAGATCTATGTTTAGGATTCGCGTCAATTGGTGGCAATTATAATAAACACCAATTGTTAGGCTACCAAGCTAAAAAGGGGCATATCCAAATTCGATTATCCAACCATAGAATGTAATTTTCGATTACTTGTGTCTATTTCATAAAACATTTATAAAAGCAGCGCATGTATTCTCAGTCCCAAAAATATATATTGCAAAAGCATTTAAAAAGGGAGCAAATGAAACTCACAATACTGTATTTTGTAGTAAAAATACATATGACGACATTGAACAACTGAACAATGCAGGGTTGGCCTTGGATTCACGAACCTATATCATTTGTATATATATTAATACATATACTTGTAATCGAATAATTCTATATATTATTATTAATGATGTATTTGTTATATTTAATAATTTATAAGTTTCATTATTTATTTATATATTTTCATTTTTATGTATAGAAATTTTAATATAGTTAAGTTATGTAATTTAAATATATTTATGTATATGTAATCTTTATTTTTATA
Organism: Rutidosis leptorrhynchoides; assembly: GCF_046630445.1. Lineage (NCBI taxonomy): Eukaryota > Viridiplantae > Streptophyta > Magnoliopsida > Asterales > Asteraceae > Rutidosis > Rutidosis leptorrhynchoides. The sequence goes on along the minus strand of NC_092343.1, from coordinate 159,620,237 downwards.
CTTATAACCTTAACAATATCTCTAAAACCTTTATTTTCATAATCATAGTAATTTTAATGATATTGATAATATTACTAATAATAATAATAATGATAGTAAAGATGTTACTTTTAATGATACTATTAGTTTTAAAAAAAAACGACAGGTTTAAAAATAATATTTTTTTAGTAATAATGGTATTACTAATAATACTAATACTGATAATAATAATAATGATAATAATTTTACTACTAATGATATTAGTGATAATGGTAATACTAATAATAATAATGATATTGTTAAAAATGGTTCTTATGTTAATAATAATAATAGTAATACTAATAATTACAAAAATGATATTAATACTAATATTAGTGAAAATAATTATAACTTGTATTCTTTTTATAATAACAATAATAATAGTCCTAATCATAATCATAATAATAATAGTAGTACTAAAATGATTAATTAATAATGATAATAACATTAATAATACTTATAGTAATAATAATAATAATTGTTATAACACTTATTATGATACTAATAATAATTATTATAACACTTATAATAATAATAATAATAATAATAATAATAACAACAACAACAACAATAACAAAAATCATAATAATAATAATAATAATAATAATAATAATAATAATAATAATAATAATAATAATAATAATAATAATAATAATAATAATAATAATAATAATAATAAATAAAAATGAGAAAACTACCTCCCAATGAAAAAGTTCCAAAAAATATAGCTGCCCACGCCCGGGTTCGAACCCAAGACCTCTCATTCACCCACAACATCCCCTTAACCACTCGTCTGATTCTATTTATTTGTCTTAAACTCAACCTAAATATATATAACCCGATTCATATTCTGTTTCCTTATCTTCTCCTTCTTCTTCGCCACTTAACTCGACCAGAGGTGAAATCAACTAATTAACTAATTTATTTTGGTTCTTTAATTGAATCAGAATTTATCAGTATTGGTGCAAGGAATTAATTAAAACAGAAAAAAAAACTTTTGAGCAGCAGCAGACCTCGAACAAACATATAAGAACTCCAAATGCGTTTTAAAAATATAGACACTTTTAGGTTAAACTTACAACATGAAATAGGTTACAAAATTCTTTTAGAAACTACCTGTACCCTTAATTGAATCTAAAACCTCAACTGGAAATCGAATTTCGCGATGAACACACACTTTGACTTTTTAAAACTGAATCTTTGACTCCAAAATTCGAATCCGATATTAAGAATTGGAGGCTAGGATTTTGCAGATAGTTTAAGTAAGAGACTCCTATCAAAACTGCATTAACACATTTTAAAATTTTATATCAAAATCGATCAAATTGAAAAATGGAAAGGAAACAGGGCAGTCGACTGGGTTTTATTCAGTTTTTGTTTTAATCTACCAATTTGAAAGCGATTAGAGATAATTGAGGTTATGAATTGATAATGTGGGTCGACTGATGTCATTTACACTGAATGTGATTAAGTCCTATAGCATATAATGGTTGACAGAATTCAAATCAGGTACAAAAAATAAAATAAAAAAAATTAAAAGGGAAGTTGATTGATAATATAATGGTACGATCGAGAATGATGTTTATCAATTTGAGGGACAGAAAACAAAATCGTTTATAGGGTGATAACGATGTGAAACTGAATCTGATGATCTTTTATGTATATGTACGTATATTTATATTGTTAATTATTAATATATTAATAATACTAATTTATGTATACTTATATATATCAGTAATCTATTTTTGTAAATATCTGTTTATATATATATATATATATACATATATATATCTGAATATACATTTATATATATCAGTATCTATATAGTATCTATATATCGTATGTATATGTAATGTATCGATTAATATTAATAATAATACTTAATAATAATAATAATTGATAATTGTATTTATAATAAAAATTAAAATTCTAATAATATTCATAATAATATTAATGTAAAAAAATGATATTATTAATATTATTAATGATAATAATGAATTGTATCATTTTCTAATAATTAAAATGATAATGATAATAATAATTTATAATAATAATAATTATTATTAATAATAATAATATTCAATAATAATACTAATATTTATCAAATGACAAAAATTATAATTACTGATTTTGAAATTAACAATGATAACTATATTATTAATACTAATAGTAACATAACAATTCTTATGTATCAAATTTCATAAAATAACTTTCAAGTATAAATAATAATAATAATAATAATAATAATAATAATAATAATAATAATAATAATAATAACGAATATAATAATAATCATATAATAACCAAAATTAAACTTGTAATTTCATCTAATATATTTATATTACAATTTATATTATATATTATACGAATATATCTATTGAATAGTTAATATTTATATATTTTATAAATGTTACAATATAATAGTTATTAATAGAAATAGATTCATAATAATATTATATATATATATATATATATATATATATATATATATATATATATATATATATATATATATATATATATATATATATATATATATATATATATTCATTTTAATAATAACTTAATTACTTTATTTGTTATTTTACATTTTTAGTTCTAATTGATAAGTGTATACCTTATTAATTCAAGATATTATATATATATATACACTTATATATATATATATATATATATATATATATATATATATATATATATATATATATATATATATATATATATATATATATACATACATAATTATTTACACACATTTGTTCGTGAATCGTCAGGTAAGGTCCAATGGATAGTTAGATGTATGAAATTATATAAAACGTTGATTTACTTAACTTGTCGATATTTATCCTCTAAGTCACGATGAAATTATTGTAAAGTATACATTGAAAATTAAGCTGAAATCTCCACTAACTTATGTCTAGTTATCGTTAATTGACACATTTGTTCTTTCATGTAAATCACTTTACCATTTTTCGAATATTGTTAAAAAGAACAGATTTCTCAAATCTTAGTGAACCTCATAACAGAGACCCGTAAACATATTACAATGTATCTGATAATTCAATCATCTGATATATTTTTTTTAATTCTGTTGATAAATGTATTGAAACAAATAAATTCATGTTAAGTATTATACATCTAATACTTTGTTAACGTTTTCAATTAATATAACTATATATTAGATATACATATCTATATATACATAAATGTTCGTGAATCACTGGGAATATTCGAAGGGTTAATTAAACACATAAACATGGTTCAAAATTTTTGAGACTCAACATAACAGATTTTGCTTATCGTGTTGTAATCATATAAAGATTAAGTTTAAATTTGGTCGGAAATTTCCGGATCGTCACAATAAATGGGTTGATGGTGATTGGCAATGGGTGTGGTCTAGAGGAAATATTGGTAACCGTAATTGTGCTTCTCTTGATTTACTTCACGCTACTCTTCAACAAGTATCGATTTCAGATAGAGATGATAGTTGGTTATTTGATTGTTCATCTGATGGCGTGTTCACTGTTAAATAAGCCAGAGAAACAATCGATTCCATTCTTCTCCCTTTGTCTAGTTCGAGGACTGTTTGGTTCAAGTTTATCCCACGAAAAGTTAACAATTTTTTATGGAGATTGAATCTTAACTCTTTATCGGTTCGTTGGAATTTATCCGCGAAGGATGTAGAGATTAGTACTATTGTTTGCCCGACTTGTAACAACAAGATCGAGGCCAGGGATCACCTTTTTCTCGAGTGTCAGTTTGCTAAGGAGATATGGCATAAGGTTAGAATTTGGTTAAATTGTTCATTACCATCGTTCAACTCATGGCCTAATTTTCTCAGTTGGATTGAAGCCACTCACTTATCTTCTTTGTCTAAGAATCGAATTGTTGCGGTGGTGGCTACATCATTATGGGCTTTATGGCGGTTCAGGAACGGAGTCATTTTTAGTGAGTCATTTTGTAGTAAAAGTAGCTTATTTGATGTAATTAGATTGTTTTCTTATCGTTGGATTAAAAATAGAAGTCATTTAGTGTCAAATTGGAACTTATGGTACAGTTTTTTTCTACCTTAACTACTTGCTAGGGAGCGTTTAATATATACAGTTTTTTGACCGTTAATAAAAAAACAATTGCAATAGACATGGACAAACTTATAAGAAATGATAAACAGTTACGAAAATACACTCTAAATTTGTTGGTGGGGGTGGGGGGGGGGGTGGGGGGGGACTTCAAATTTGCTTATTTGAATGCCTAACACTTATTTTTATAAGGAAAAAAACAAATCCAAACACAATCTCGAAACTGCTTTTCAGCTTATATGCTTTTTTTTTTAACAGCGATTGGGATCACCTGAGGGGGACTAAACCACTCGTTGCGATCATCTTCCGTTTCGACTATGACGATGTAGCGATAATAACCCCGCCCCCATCGCTGCATGGGAGGAAACTTTTAAACCGATCCAAGGGCACGACCAAGTAAAACCCCTACCCTTTAGCCCCCAAACGATATGGCAAAGGTGCCATAGGTGGATACTTCATGGTATGGATGAAATTGTGTTTTTAATATGTAGTCAACGGGGGTCGAACTCCTGACCTCCTCTAAAGGAGTCAGGCCACCAACTGCTGGACCACATCACAACTTCAACTTACATGCTTTAAAATGGAATTATCACATGAAAATAAGCATGTTGTGTAGTGACCCGAACTTTTCCATGTTTATATATATTAATTGAGATTGATATTTACATGATTAAATGTTTCCAACATGTTAAGCAATCAAACTTGTTAAGACTTGATTAATTGAAATATGTTTCATATAGACAATTGACCACCCAAGTTGACCGGTGATTCACGAACGTTAAAACTTGTAAACACTATATGATGACATATATATGGATATATATATAGTTAACATGATACTATGATAAGTAAACATATCATTAAGTATATTAACAATGAACTACATATGTAAAAACAAGACTACTAACTTAATGATTTTTAAACGAGACATATATGTAACGATTATCGTTGTAAAGACATTTAATGTATATATATCATATTATGAGATATTCATACATGATAATATCATGATAATATAATAATTTAAAATCTCATTTGATATTATAAACATTGGGTTAACAACATTTAACAAGATCGTTAACCTAAAGGTTTCAAAACAACACTTACATGTAACGACTAACGATGACTTAACGACTCAGTTAAAATGTATATACATGTAGTGTTTTAATATGTATTTATACACTTTTGAAAGACTTCAATACACTTATCAAAATACTTCTACTTAACAAAAATGCTTACAATTATATCCTCGTTCAGTTTCATCAACAATTCTACTCGTATGCACCCGTATTCGTACTCGTACAATACATAGCTTTTAGATGTATGTACTATTGGTATATACACTCCAATGATCAGCTCTTAGCAGCCCATGTGAGTCACCTAACACATGTGGGAACCATCATTTGGCAACTAGCATGAAATATCTCATAAAATTACAAAAATATGAGTAATCATTCATGACTTATTTACATGAAAACAAAATTACATATCCTTTATATCTAATCCATACACCAACGACCAAAAACACCTACAAACACTTTCATTCTTCAATTTTCTTCATCTAATTGATCTCTCTCAAGTTCTATCTTCAAGTTCTAAGTGTTCTTCATAAATTCCAAAAGTTCTAGTTTCATAAAATCAAGAATACTTTCAAGTTTGCTAGCTCACTTCCAATCTTGTAAGGTGATCATCCAACCTCAAGAAATCTTTGTTTCTTACAGTAGGTTATCATTCTAATACAAGGTAATAATCATATTCAAACTTTGGTTCAATTTCTATAACTATAACAATCTTATTTCAAGTGATGATCTTACTTGAACTTGTTTTCGTGTCATGATTCTGCTTCAAGAACTTCGAGCCATCCAAGGATCCATTGAAGCTAGATCCATTTTTCTATTTTCCAGTAGGTTTATCCAAGGAACTTAAGGTAGTAATGATGTTCATAACATCATTCGATTCATACATATAAAGCTATCTTATTCGAAGGTTTAAACTTGTAATCACTAGAACATAGTTTAGTTAATTCTAAACTTGTTCGCAAACAAAAGTTAATCCTTCTAACTTGACTTTTAAAATCAACTAAACACATGTTCTATATCTATATGATATGCTAACTTAATGATTTAAAACCTGGAAACACAAAAAACACCGTAAAACCGGATTTACGCCGTCGTAGTAACACCGCGGGCTGTTTTGGGTTAGTTAATTAAAAACTATAATAAACTTTGATTTTAAAGTTGTTATTATGAGAAAATGATTTTTATTATGAACATGAAACTATATCCAAAAATTATGATTAAACTCAAAGTGGAAGTATGTTTTCTAAAATGGTCATCTAGACGTCGTTCTTTCGACTGAAATGACTACCTTTACAAAAACGACTTGTAACTTATTTTTCCGACTATAAACCTATACTTTTCTGTTTAGATTCATAAAATAGAGTTCAATATGAAACCATAGCAATTTGATTCACTCAAAACGGATTTAAAATGAAGAAGTTATGGGTAAAACAAGATTGGATAATTTTTCTCATTTTAGCTACGTGAAAATTGGTAACAAATCTATTCCAACCATAACTTAATCAACTTGTATTGTATATTATGTAATCTTGAGATACCATAGACACGTATACAATGTTTCGACCTATCATGTCGACACATCTATATATATTTCGGAACAACCATAGACACTCTATATGTGAATGTTGGAGTTAGCTATACAGGGTTGAGGTTGATTCCAAAATATATATAGTTTGAGTTGTGATCAATACTGAGATACGTATACACTGGGTCGTGGATTGATTCAAGATAATATTTATCGATTTATTTCTGTACATCTAACTGTGGACAACTAGTTGTAGGTTACTAACGAGGACAGCTGACTTAATAAACTTAAAACATCAAAATATATTAAAAGTGTTGTAAATATATTTTGAACATACTTTGATATATATGTATATATTGTTATAGGTTCGTGAATCAACCAGTGGCCAAGTCTTACTTCCCGACGAAGTAAAAATCTGTGAAAGTGAGTTATAGTCCCACTTTTAAAATCTAATATTTTTGGGATGAGAATACATGCAGGTTTTATAAATGATTTACAAAATAGACACAAGTACGTGAAACTACATTCTATGGTTGAATTATCGAAATCGAATATGCCCCTTTTTATTAAGTCTGGTAATCTAAGAATTAGGGAACAGACACCCTAATTGACGCGAATCCTAAAGATAGATCTATTGGGCTTAACAAACCCCATCCAAAGTACCGGATGCTTTAGTACTTCGAAATTTATATCATATCCGAAGGGTGTCCCGGAATGATGGGGATATTCTTATATATGCATCTTGTTAATGTCGGTTACCAGGTGTTCACCATATGAATGATTTTTATCTCTATGTATGGGATGTGTATTGAAATATGAAATCTTGTGGTCTATTGTTACGATTTGATATATATAGGTTAAACCTATAACTCACCAACATTTTTTGTTGACGTTTAAAGCATGTTTATTCTCAGGTGAATATTAAGAGCTTCCGCTGTTGCATACTAAAATAAGGACAAGATTTGGAGTCCATGTTTGTATGATATTGTGTAAAAACTGCATTCAAGAAACTGATTTCGATGTAACATATTTGTATTGTAAACCATTATGTAATGGTCGTGTGTAAACAGGATATTTTAGATTATCATTATTTGATAATCTACGTAAAGCTTTTTAAACCTTTATTTATGAAATAAAGGTTATGGTTTGTTTTAAAAATGAATGCAGTCTTTGAAAAACGTCTCATATAGAGGTCAAAACCTCGCAACGAAATCAATTAATATGGAACGTTTTTAATCAATAAGAACGGGACATTTCAGTTGGTATCAGAGCGTTGGTCTTAGAGAACCAGAATTTTGCATTAGTGTGTCTTATCGAGTTTGTTAGGATGCATTAGTGAGTCTGGACTTCGACCGTGTTTACTTGAAAAATGATTGCTTAACAAATTTTGTTGGAAACTATATATTTTTAACATGTGAATATTATGTGATATATTAATCTCTTAACGCGTTTGATATTATGTGATAGATGTCTACCTCTAGAACAAGTCCCATTGACTCACCTAATAATAATGAAGAGTCAAATGTAAATTGGAATGATTCGTGGACTGATTCACAAGTTCCCGAAGAGGAACCGGAAGAAGAGTCGGAACCGGAAGAAGAATCGGAACCGGAAGAAGAATCGGAACCGGATGAAGAAATAGAACCGGTGGGGGAAATAATAAAACGGTTAAGTAAAAGAAAATCCTCAACCAACCGACCAAGGTTAATTATGGTCAATGGTGTTTCCGCCAAGGAAGCAAAATATTGGGAGGATTACCAATTCTCTGATGAATCGGATTCCGACGAGAATTCCGATGATATTATAGAAATTACCCCAACTGAATTTAAAAAGGCAAAAGAAAATAATAAGGGAAAGGGCATAAAAATTGAGAAATCTAATTCCAACCCCGATGAACTTTATATGTATCGTCAACGCCCGAAGTCCTTAAGTTGTAACAATGACCCGGGAACCTCTAAACCACCAGGTTTTTCTAAACCAATGTGGACAACGACGGCTCGTATTAGGGGAACATCATATATCCCTAGAAACGTGGCAAAACGAACCAAAACCGAAGAAGAAGAAACGAGCGAGTCGGAATAAGATAGTTGTATTCGTGTGGTGTAATATATGTAATATAGTGTTCTTATGCTTTATGATATATGTAAAAATTGCTTGTATTAATAAGTATTTTTTTATGAATCTAACTCTTGTCTATTTTACAGTTTAAAAACACAAAATGGATAGACAACCCAATATTTTAAGAGACCTACCCGGAGACATGATTGATGAAATCTTGTCTAGAGTCGGCCAGAATTCCTCGGCACAACTATTTAAGGCGAGATCAGTTTGTAAGACATTCGAAGAACGTTCCAAGAATGTCTTGGTTTATAAGAGACTTTCGTTTGAAAGATGGGGGATATCACATTGGGAAACCCATAAGTTACGATGTGTTTACTTTGACGCATATATTGCGGGGAACCCAAATGCTATTTTACGCAACGGGTTAAGAAATTATTTTGACTCAATATATCCGAATATTGGACTTCGTGATTTAGAAAAAGCGGCTAACATGCAACATAAAGAAGCATGTTATGCTTACGGATTAGTAATGTTCGCTTCTCACCAAAGTGAGAACAAGAACATCGGGCTACAACTATTAAACAAAACGTTTCCACAAGTGACGGAGTCGGTAATTGGGGTAAGAAATGAGGTTTTTAGATTATTACGGGACTGTTGGACATTACGTAACCCTCGTCCCTTTGACGACGTTACAACACGCTGTCTTATCAACGGCCATAACGGTTATGTTGCACAAGACCAAGGATGGGAAGTAGTCCTAGTAAAACCAGAATGCATGACTTGTTTCTGGACGTATGAATTACGTGTCTTTATTGCCTTTGCTGAACGACTTGTGTACTAGCTAGAATTATCTTCACAACTATCTTGTATCAAAGTTATTGTGTGCTATATTTCATGCTTTATGTAAAATAAGCGGTATTGTAAGTTTGTAAAATATTGTATAAAAGTTTGAACGCGAAATATTATTATAATCAGTTTTTCATATAGAATTGTAGTAGTTGAATTGTATATTAGCTACTAAGTATGAACTTAACGGGTAGGTACTACCCGAATTTAAACTTATAAAACGCTAATATGAAGAAAAAGCTTTTATAAATGAGTTCATATTATGCTACGAAATACTATTAACTACTCTTAATATTCTGTATGATTAACTTGTTCCATTTAACTATTTTGAAGGAAATGGCACCGACTACTCGACACACCGTGAATATGAATGAAGAGGAATTCCGTACTTTTCTAGCTTCAAACATAGCCGCAGTACAGGCTGCGCTACATACCAACAATAACCTTGGATCTAGCAGTACAGGAAATCGTGTAGGATGCACCTACAAAGAATTCACTGCCTGCAAACCTTTGGAATTTGATGGAACCGAAGGACCGATCGGATTGAAACGGTGGACCGAGAAGGTCGAATCGGTGTTTGCCATAAGTAAGTGTACTGAAGAGGACAAAGTAAAGTACGCTACGCATACCTTCACAGGTTCTGCGTTAACATGGTGGAATACCTATCTAGAGCAAGTGGGACAAGACGATGCGTACGCACTACCGTGGTCAGCATTCAAGCACTTGATGAACGAGAAGTACTGTCCCAGAACCGAGGTCAATAAGCTCAAGACAGAACTTAGAGGGTTACGAACCCAAGGATTTGATATTACCACGTACGAAAGACGATTCACAGAATTGTGCCTATTGTGTCCGGGAGCATTCGAAGATGAGGAAGAGAAGATCGACGCGTTTGTGAAAGGATTACCGGAAAGAATTCAAGAAGATATAAGTTCACACGAGCCCGCCTCCATACAACAGGCATGTAGAATGGCTCACAAACTCGTGAACCAAATTGAAGAAAGAATTAAAGAACAGACTGCTGAAGAGGCCAATGTGAAGCAAGTCAAAAGAAAGTGGGAGGAAAACGGTGATAAGAATCACCAATACAACAACAACAGCAGTTACAACAATAATCGCAACAATTATCCCAACAATCGCAACATCAATCGCAACTACAACAAACGGCCCAACAACAACAACAACAACAACAGCAACTACAACAATCATCCCAACAACAATAATAACCGCAACAACAACAACAATCAGAAGCAGCTATGCCAAAGGTGTGAAAAGAATCACTCGGGGTTCTGCACCAAATTTTGCAACAAGTGTAAAAGAAATGGTCATAGCGCGGCAAAGTGTGAGGTCTACGGACCAGGGGTTAATAGAACGAAAGGAACAAATGGTGTCGGAACGAGTAATGGCGGAGCAAGTAGTGTCGGAGCAAGTTATGCCAATGTAGTTTGTTATAAATGTGGAAAACCGGGCCACATTATTAGAAATTGCCCGAACCAGGAGAACACGAATGGACAAGGCCGTGGAAGAGTTTTCAATATTAATGCGGCAGAGGCACAGGAAGACCCGGAGCTTGTTACGGGTACGTTTCTTATTGACAATAAATCTGCTTACGTTTTATTTGATTCGGGTGCGGATAGAAGCTATATGAGTAGAGATTTTTGTGCTAAATTAAGTTGTCCATTGACGCCTTTGGATAGTAAATTTTTACTCGAATTAGCAAATGGTAAATTAATTTCAGCAGATAATATATGTCGGAATCGAGAAATTAAACTGGTTAGCGAAACATTTAAGATTGACTTGATACCAGTAGAGTTAGGGAGTTTTGATGTGATAATCGGTATGGACTGGTTGAAAGAAGTGAAAGCAGAGATCGTTTGTTACAAAAATGCAATTCGCATTATACGAGAAAAAGGAAAACCCTTAATGGTGTACGGAGAAAAGGGCAACACGAAGCTACATCTTATTAGTAATTTGAAGGCACAAAAACTAATAAGAAAAGGTTGCTATGCTGTTCTAGCACACGTCGAGAAAGTACAAACTGAAGAAAAGAGCATCAATGATGTTCCCGTCGCAAAAGAATTTCCTGATGTATTTCCGAAAGAATTACCGGGATTACCCCCACATCGATCCGTTGAATTTCAAATAGATCTTGTACCAGGAGCTGCACCAATAGCTCGTGCTCCTTACAGACTCGCACCCAGCGAGATGAAAGAACTACAAAGCCAATTACAAGAACTTTTAGAGCGTGGTTTCGTTCGACCAAGCACATCACCGTGGGGAGCTCCTGTTTTGTTTGTCAAGAAGAAAGATGGTACATTCAGGTTGTGTATCGACTACCGAGAGTTGAACAAACTTACCATCAAGAACCGCTACCCACTACCGAGAATCGATGACTTATTTGATCAACTACAAGGCTCGTCTGTTTATTCAAAGATTGACTTACGTTCCGGGTATCATCAAATGCGGGTGAAAGAAGATGATATTCCAAAGACTGCTTTCAGAACACGTTACGGTCATTACGAGTTTATGGTCATGCCGTTTGGTTTAACTAATGCACCAGCTGTGTTCATGGACCTTATGAACCGAGTGTGTGGACCATACCTTGACAAGTTTGTCATTGTTTTCATTGATGACATACTTATTTACTCAAAGAATGACCAAGAACACGGTGAACATTTGAGAAAGGTGTTAGAAGTATTGAGGAAGGAAGAATTGTATGCTAAGTTTTCAAAGTGTGCATTTTGGTTGGAAGAAGTTCAATTCCTCGGTCACATAGTGAACAAAGAAGGTATTAAGGTGGATCCGGCAAAGATAGAAACTGTTGAAAAGTGGGAAACCCTGAAAACTCCGAAACACATACGCCAGTTTTTAGGACTAGCTGGTTACTACAGAAGGTTCATCCAAGACTTTTCCAGAATAGCAAAACCCTTGACTGTATTAACGCATAAAGGGAAGAAATTTGAATGGAATGATGAACAAGAGAAAGCGTTTCAGTTATTGAAGAAAAAGCTAACTACGGCACCTATATTGTCATTGCCTGACGGGAATGATGATTTTGTGATTTATTGTGATGCATCAAAGCAAGGTCTCGGTTGTGTATTAATGCAACGAACGAAGGTGATTGCTTATGCGTCTAGACAATTGAAGATTCACGAACAAAATTATACGACGCATGATTTGGAATTAGGCGCGGTTGTTTTTGCATTAAAGACTTGGAGGCACTATTTATATGGGGTCAAAAGTATTATATATACCGACCACAAAAGTCTTCAACACATATTTAATCAGAAACAACTGAATATGAGGCAGCGTAGGTGGATTGAATTATTGAATGATTACGACTTTGAGATTCGTTACCACCCGGGGAAGGCAAATGTGGTAGCCGATGCCTTGAGCAGGAAGGACAGAGAACCCATTCGAGTAAAATCTATGAATATAATGATTCATAATAACATTACTACTCAAATAAAGGAGGCGCAACAAGGAGTTTTAAAAGAGGGAAATTTAAAGGATGAAATACCCAAAGGATCGGAGAAGCATCTTAATATTCGGGAAGACGGAACCCGGTATAGGGCTGAAAGGATTTGGGTACCAAAATTTGGAGATATGAGAGAAATGGTACTTAGAGAAGCTCATAAAACCAGATACTCAATACATCCTGGAACGGGGAAGATGTACAAGGATCTCAAGAAACATTTTTGGTGGCCGGGTATGAAAGCCGATGTTGCTAAATACGTAGGAGAATGTTTGACGTGTTCTAAGGTCAAAGCTGAGCATCAGAAACTATCAGGTCTACTTCAACAACCCGAAATCCCGGAATGGAAATGGGAAAACATTACCATGGATTTCATCACTAAATTGCCAAGGACTGCAAGTGGTTTTGATACTATTTGGGTAATAGTTGATCGACTCACCAAATCAGCACACTTCCTGCCAATAAGAGAAGATGACAAGATGGAGAAGTTAGCACGACTGTATTTGAAGGAAGTCGTCTCCAGACATGGAATACCAATCTCTATTATCTCTGATAGGGATGGCAGATTTATTTCAAGATTCTGGCAGACATTACAGCAAGCATTAGGAACTCGTCTAGACATGAGTACTGCCTATCATCCACAAACTGATGGGCAGAGCGAAAGGACGATACAAACGCTTGAAGACATGCTACGAGCATGTGTTATTGATTTCGGAAACAGTTGGGATCGACATCTACCATTAGCAGAATTTTCCTACAACAACAGCTACCATTCAAGCATTGAGATGGCGCCGTTTGAAGCACTTTATGGTAGAAAGTGCAGGTCTCCGATTTGTTGGAGTGAAGTGGGGGATAGACAGATTACGGGTCCGGAGATTATACAAGAAACTACCGAGAAGATCATCCAAATTCAACAACGGTTGAAAACCGCCCAAAGTCGACAAAAGAGCTACGCTGACATTAAAAGAAAAGATATAGAATTTGAAATTGGAGAGATGGTCATGCTTAAAGTTGCACCTTGGAAAGGCGTTGTTCGATTTGGTAAACGAGGGAAATTAAATCCAAGGTATATTGGACCATTCAAGATTATTGATCGTGTCGGACCAGTAGCTTACCGACTTGAGTTACCTCAACAACTCGCGGCTGTACATAACACTTTCCACGTCTCGAATTTGAAGAAATGTTTTGCTAAAGAAGATCTCACTATTCCGTTAGATGAAATCCAAATCAACGAAAAACTCCAATTCATCGAAGAACCCGTTGAAATAATGGATCGTGAGGTTAAAAGACTTAAGCAAAACAAGATACCAATTGTTAAGGTTCGATGGAATGCTCGTAGAGGACCCGAGTTCACCTGGGAGCGTGAAGATCAGATGAAGAAGAAATACCCCCATCTATTTCCAGAAGATTCGTCAACACCTTCAACAGCTTAAAATTTCGAGACGAAATTTATTTAACGGGTAGGTACTGTAGTGACCCGAACTTTTCCATGTTTATATATATTAATTGAGATTGATATTTACATGATTAAATGTTTCCAACATGTTAAGCAATCAAACTTGTTAAGACTTGATTAATTGAAATATGTTTCATATAGACAATTGACCACCCAAGTTGACCGGTGATTCACGAACGTTAAAACTTGTAAACACTATATGATGACATATATATGGATATATATATAGTTAACATGATACTATGATAAGTAAACATATCATTAAGTATATTAACAATGAACTACATATGTAAAAACAAGACTACTAACTTAATGATTTTTAAACGAGACATATATGTAACGATTATCGTTGTAAAGACATTTAATGTATATATATCATATTATGAGATATTCATACATGATAATATCATGATAATATAATAATTTAAAATCTCATTTGATATTATAAACATTGGGTTAACAACATTTAACAAGATCGTTAACCTAAAGGTTTCAAAACAACACTTACATGTAACGACTAACGATGACTTAACGACTCAGTTAAAATGTATATACATGTAGTGTTTTAATATGTATTTATACACTTTTGAAAGACTTCAATACACTTATCAAAATACTTCTACTTAACAAAAATGCTTACAATTATATCCTCGTTCAGTTTCATCAACAATTCTACTCGTATGCACCCGTATTCGTACTCGTACAATACATAGCTTTTAGATGTATGTACTATTGGTATATACACTCCAATGATCAGCTCTTAGCAGCCCATGTGAGTCACCTAACACATGTGGGAACCATCATTTGGCAACTAGCATGAAATATCTCATAAAATTACAAAAATATGAGTAATCATTCATGACTTATTTACATGAAAACAAAATTACATATCCTTTATATCTAATCCATACACCAACGACCAAAAACACCTACAAACACTTTCATTCTTCAATTTTCTTCATCTAATTGATCTCTCTCAAGTTCTATCTTCAAGTTCTAAGTGTTCTTCATAAATTCCAAAAGTTCTAGTTTCATAAAATCAAGAATACTTTCAAGTTTGCTAGCTCACTTCCAATCTTGTAAGGTGATCATCCAACCTCAAGAAATCTTTGTTTCTTACAGTAGGTTATCATTCTAATACAAGGTAATAATCATATTCAAACTTTGGTTCAATTTCTATAACTATAACAATCTTATTTCAAGTGATGATCTTACTTGAACTTGTTTTCGTGTCATGATTCTGCTTCAAGAACTTCGAGCCATCCAAGGATCCATTGAAGCTAGATCCATTTTTCTATTTTCCAGTAGGTTTATCCAAGGAACTTAAGGTAGTAATGATGTTCATAACATCATTCGATTCATACATATAAAGCTATCTTATTCGAAGGTTTAAACTTGTAATCACTAGAACATAGTTTAGTTAATTCTAAACTTGTTCGCAAACAAAAGTTAATCCTTCTAACTTGACTTTTAAAATCAACTAAACACATGTTCTATATCTATATGATATGCTAACTTAATGATTTAAAACCTGGAAACACAAAAAACACCGTAAAACCGGATTTACGCCGTCGTAGTAACACCGCGGGCTGTTTTGGGTTAGTTAATTAAAAACTATGATAAACTTTGATTTTAAAGTTGTTATTATGAGAAAATGATTTTTATTATGAACATGAAACTATATCCAAAAATTATGATTAAACTCAAAGTGGAAGTATGTTTTCTAAAATGGTCATCTAGACGTCGTTCTTTCGACTGAAATGACTACCTTTACAAAAACGACTTGTAACTTATTTTTCCGACTATAAACCTATACTTTTCTGTTTAGATTCATAAAATAGAGTTCAATATGAAACCATAGCAATTTGATTCACTCAAAACGGATTTAAAATGAAGAAGTTATGGGTAAAACAAGATTGGATAATTTTTCTCATTTTAGCTACGTGAAAATTGGTAACAAATCTATTCCAACCATAACTTAATCAACTTGTATTGTATATTATGTAATCTTGAGATACCATAGACACGTATACAATGTTTCGACCTATCATGTCGACACATCTATATATATTTCGGAACAACCATAGACACTCTATATGTGAATGTTGGAGTTAGCTATACAGGGTTGAGGTTGATTCCAAAATATATATAGTTTGAGTTGTGATCAATACTGAGATACGTATACACTGGGTCGTGGATTGATTCAAGATAATATTTATCGATTTATTTCTGTACATCTAACTGTGGACAACTAGTTGTAGGTTACTAACGAGGACAGCTGACTTAATAAACTTAAAACATCAAAATATATTAAAAGTGTTGTAAATATATTTTGAACATACTTTGATATATATGTATATATTGTTATAGGTTCGTGAATCAACCAGTGGCCAAGTCTTACTTCCCGACGAAGTAAAAATCTGTGAAAGTGAGTTATAGTCCCACTTTTAAAATCTAATATTTTTGGGATGAGAATACATGCAGGTTTTATAAATGATTTACAAAATAGACACAAGTACGTGAAACTACATTCTATGGTTGAATTATCGAAATCGAATATGCCCCTTTTTATTAAGTCTGGTAATCTAAGAATTAGGGAACAGACACCCTAATTGACGCGAATCCTAAAGATAGATCTATTGGGCTTAACAAACCCCATCCAAAGTACCGGATGCTTTAGTACTTCGAAA
Source organism: Rutidosis leptorrhynchoides (assembly GCF_046630445.1). NCBI lineage: Eukaryota > Viridiplantae > Streptophyta > Magnoliopsida > Asterales > Asteraceae > Rutidosis > Rutidosis leptorrhynchoides. Next base: position 159,603,008 of record NC_092343.1, on the reverse strand, counting down.
TTTATATCATATCCGAAGGGTGTCCCGGAATGATGGGGATATTCTTATATATGCATCTTGTTAATGTCGGTTACCAGGTGTTCACCATATGAATGATTTTTATCTCTATGTATGGGATGTGTATTGAAATATGAAATCTTGTGGTCTATTGTTACGATTTGATATATATAGGTTAAACCTATAACTCACCAACATTTTTGTTGACGTTTAAAGCATGTTTATTCTCAGGTGAATATTAAGAGCTTCCGCTGTTGCATACTAAAATAAGGACAAGATTTGGAGTCCATGTTTGTATGATATTGTGTAAAAACTGCATTCAAGAAACTGATTTCGATGTAACATATTTGTATTGTAAACCATTATGTAATGGTCGTGTGTAAACAGGATATTTTAGATTATCATTATTTGATAATCTACGTAAAGCTTTTTAAACCTTTATTTATGAAATAAAGGTTATGGTTTGTTTTAAAAATGAATGCAGTCTTTGAAAAACGTCTCATATAGAGGTCAAAACCTCGCAACGAAATCAATTAATATGGAACGTTTTTAATCAATAAGAACGGGACATTTCATGTTGTTACTCTATTAGTTTTAAGGCAATAAGCACTTTGACCATTTTTACTAAGCTCCGTTTTTAAGGCAATAAGCACTTTGACCATTTTTACTAAGCACATGAAAAGGTGTGTGAGAGCCAACAAGTCAACCTAATCCGATCAAAAACCTTTTGACCATTTTTTACTTAGCACTATTAACACTAGCCCGTTTTATCAATTACGCATTTTAATCCATTACTTTATCCAGTTCAACTTTCGCCTTTCATAACCTCAAATATATGTAGACAGATAAAGGAGTCCACTTTAAAGAGTATATATTAGATAAGATATGCTATTTACAAAATAAAAAAACTTTACATGTTTACGAATTTACGATATGGTATAGGTTATTTGACACCGAAACTAGCATCTCTATAGCATATTCTACAAGGACAATCTGAAAGTCAAAACTATTGTTCTTATACAAATTCCACAGTGACCTGAGATGTGATTTCCAATTTAAGGATGTGCTATACAAATTATGTAAAACATATGTTTATACTTATTTGATTCCCTCAAAATTAAACAATCTATCATCACATAAAAGCATAGTCATTAAAATACAAACATACAACATAAAAAATCATCTCTTACTAATAGAAATCAAATCACACACTATTTACTACTCTTACAATCTAACAAGCAACTCATATAAATTGTAATTAAAAGATATTTAAACCCATCATAGAAAATAAACCAACTACAATTCAAATTGAAATATCTTGATGTTGTTCATCCACAGTCCTGGCATAACCAGTCAGTCCAATAGTGGCTCCTATTAGTAATATTCCCTACAATTCAGGAAACTCGATTTCAAATTAGCGTATGTATATGTATTACTATTTAAGAAACTATTCTTGTAAAAAAAGTGAACTTAAACTTTTAATCAGTTTACCATTTTCTCAATCAGATAAAACTGTTTTATTCTTTTTCATGTTCTCTCTTTTTAACCATTTTGTGAAATAATTTTCTAAAGAAATTCAGCACACGAATTGTTGAGTAATATCATTCTCATCCCACATCGGCTAAGCACCTAAATATTGTGATGCTTATAATAGCTTGGGTTCCTCATCCCCTTGAGTTAACTTTTGGGGTTGAATTGGGCTCAAGTCTATTATTTCACATGGTATCAGAGCTACGGTTATTAATGTTGAGACCGCGCCAACAGTAATCTGCGCCTCGTGTGAGGGGGCGTGTTGAGTAATATCATTCTCATCCCACATCGATCTGCGCCTCGTGTGAGGGGGCGTGTTGAGTAATATCATTCTCATCCCACATCGGCTAGGCACCTAAATCTTGTGTTGCTTATAATAGCTTGGGTTCCTCATCCCCTTGAGTTAACTTTTGATGTTGGGACCGCGCTAACAGTAATCTGTGCCTCATGTGGCCTCGTGTGAGGGGGCGTGTAGAGTAATATCATTCTCATCCCACATCGGCTAGGCACCTAAATCTTGTTTCCTCATCCCCTTGAGTTAACTTTTGATGTTGGGACCGCGCCAACAGTAATCTGCTCCTCATGTGGCCTCGTGTGAGGGGGCGTGTAGAGTAATATCATTCTCATCCCACATCGGCTAGGCACCTAAATGTTGTGGTGCTTATAATAGCTTGGGTTCCTCATCCCTTGAGTTAACTTTTGATGTTGGGACCGCGCCAACAGTAATCTGCCCCTCATGTGAGGGGGGCGTGTTGAGTAATATCATTCTCTTCCCACATCGGCTAGGCACCTAAATATTGTGGTGCTTATAATAGCTTGGGTTCCTCATCCCATTGAGTTAACTTTTGGAGTTAAATTGGGCTAAGTATATTATTTCACACGAATACTTTCTAAAAAAGCATAAGTAATAAAATTAAACGAAAAATGGTCACCTTTCAAGAAGAACGAGGAGTATTAGGTTTAACAGCAGCACCGGAAGAAATAAAAAATGTCTAGTGTAGCAAAACACATAAGTAATAAAATTAAACGAAAAAAGGTCACCTTTCACGAAGAACGAGGAGTATTAGGTTTAACAGCAGCACCGGAAGAAATAAAAAATGTCTGGTGTAGCAGCAGAAGCCGCCATTTACTTCATCTTCTTTGTTAAACATTCTTTAATAAATCTTGATACAATCCTTTCAGCCATTTTCCTTTTTACTCAAAATCTGTTGAAAATATGAGATTTTTGGTGTTTTAAGCTTATGAATTGAACTGGGTTTTTGGAAATTAAAATAGTCTGGTTGGTGCTTTATTATGAGTGGAAATAAATTAATCAAATTGAATATTAGGGTGCGTTTAATAAAATTGAATGATTTAGCGTTGAATGGTTCAAAATCTGAATGGTTCAAAGTCTCTGAATAAAGTTTGTTCTGAATGAAAATAAGTTGTTTGATAATCATTTAGAATAAACAATATAAACTGAGTAAAATTACCTTATCAAAGTGTAACATGAATAAAATATTCAATATACTTGTTAGTTAAGTGTTCATGATAGGATTTGAGGAGAAAATTACTGAAAATTTAGGCTCTTAATGGTAAAGAGAGTGTTTCATCTCTGAATGGTTCAACACTGAATTCTGAATCATTCAGCACCATATGTTATTCAGAGGTCAGAAACAAACGCACTGAATGCTGAATGACTCAGTATTCAACACTTAACCATTCCATTAAGAGGCAAACAAACGCACCCTTAGTTTAAGGAACGAATTTATGAATGAGTATATATGGTTTGTTTATCGAGTATATATGGTTTGTTTATCGAAGAAGGAAAGAAATTGAAGAATTTGTGTGCTTTTCTTTTACTCTGATGGTCCTCCAGTTTGCACTTGTAACGTCAATGGTCCCTGTCACTAAAGATCACTAAATAATTTCCTTAAGTTTTGGCATGTGCGAAACACACGAGGGTCAATCTGGCACTTTACTAGTTTTTTTTTTTTTTTTTTTTTTTTTTTTTTTATCATCATCAAGCTCACCATTCAACCCTCCATCAAACTCATATTCATATCTAAAACCCCACTTTCGTCATTGCAAACTTTCATCATCCCCAAAGTCTCAAAGTTGAATAAATTAAAATCCACACATCAACATATATTAAATAGTACACTACTACATTCCGGCACAAAAAGACGTGTTAAAAATCCTTTTTAGACGTGTTGCACAACACCTCTACATGTGACAGCTTCAATTGAGGGATCACATATAGTGCGGTCCAAGGAACCGCTCTAAAAACTCTCAAGTAGACGTGTTGTCAAATCGTTAGACAAGGCTATTTTAGACGTGTTCCGTTATGTCTTTTAGACGTGTTCCGTTATGTCTATTAGACGTGTTCGGTTAGTTGCAATTAGACGTGTTCCGTTAGTTGCAATTAGACGTGGTAAATATTAACCCTGGTTAAAATCCCAAATATTTTAAATAATACCCCTCAAATTCTCAAATATTTTAAATAATACCCGCCAAATACCAAAATGCACCAAATATACCAAATTAATTTATTACAAAACCAAACTATATATACAAATATCATATAAATATCTTTAAAGTATTTACAAAAAAAAAAAAAAAATAAATAAAAAAAAATCATAAATGTAATTTACAATGGAGGAAACTATAAACTAAAAAAGATAGCTAGCTAGTTCTTTGAACACTCATCTAACATATCATCCCTCTCCCAAAGCACTTATGTATGAAACTTCTGCCTTCTTATTGGCCTCGTCCCCATTAGTCCCCTCCTGCCGCCTTCCACCAACAACATTTTAATGCAAACTAACAACAACATATACAAATAAAATGCCAATTAGCTTAAAAAAGGTAATTAAGATTACAAATCCAAACTTGAAAAGGTAACCAAAATTACAAATCTAACAACGAACATCAATGTAGTTTATAATGAGCAACAAAGTAACCAGATTTTGGTTCACTACAAAGCTACCAAAATTTTTAAACGAAACGAAATCGTACTTACTCATATAAGTAATCGTTGCCTCCAAATCATCTCACGTTTCACCTCTTATTGCATCAATTTGTATCTTTATAGCTAATCAACCTTCTTCGTTTTCTAAAATTGGAAACTAACTACGAACCAGCAAAATACAAAATCATTGAGTGATCAAATAATGTTTTAATCATTACTTGCAAAACATAGCTATAGACAATGCATAAAAGTCAACATAAATATCAAATATATATTATTCAGATTAATGAGCTATATATTTATTTCAATTTACAAAAGAATGTAGATTGCAGCTAGCCCAAAGGTAATCTATATATGCAAGCAGAATGTAGGTAGTTATATAACAAATGTATGGTAGTGATGCGTTCGTGCAATATTCATCTTTTACCCTCTAAATTTATACATGATTCAAACACTGCAAATAAGCACACACAACTAACTAGCACTTAGAACCCGGTTATTATAGTACTTTATTATAAGTATTCGTTTCAAGTTCGTCACAAGAGAGTGGTGTAAGTTGAATAATTGAAACTATTAATTGTCCTAGGGTTTGTTTGATTGGGGGGTTTTGATTGATTTTGATTAACAACTAAAACTTGCACAATTAAACAAACTTAAACTTAACAAGTAAACTAGTAGCAAGTAACAAGTAACGAAATATTAAGACTTAAATCAAATTAACTAAGAAGTGTTCACTTATCTAATCCTCTCTATGCTTGACATGCCCCGTTTTACCTATTTTGCTATCTCATTTGTTGTCGAACTATTAAATGTTTAGCATTACTACTAAACCTCAAATCAAATAACACTCAGTGAATTCACATAAGCATTGCATTCTAAGATCGAGTTAAGCATGATTTGGTCATTGAGATTGAGCTTGAGTTAAAATCACTTAAAACCCCCAACTATCGAAATCACTTAAGATAATCGACACTACTATGTTGACTAAAGGCCAATTGAAAACCAACCTAGATCAAGAACACAATCACTTGCAATTCTTAAGCTAGTTGTCTAGATCACCTAAGGTGTTGAAGCACACATTGATTCACTTCTCAAATCACTAAGAGAGCTACTCAACATATGTAATCAAAGTCAAGCCTAAAACAAACTCATAGCAATGGATCTTTAGCCAACTCAACAACACATGATCATGTAATTCATTCAAACAACATTATTCAATAGATTAAATATGATGCCCCGTACAAAACCATCGTGTAAGGATCATCAAAAATAGGATCATTACAAGGTCAAACACTATATGCTGTTTGAAAATCAGTTTTGCATTCATGAAAAGATAACGTTTTACAAAAGATAACGTGCTTCCTATTAATAGAAGCATAAACATAAGTGTGTGACCCAAAGGTCGTTACAAAGCTATTGTTTGAAAATAACATAAATTACGAATGCAAAAGAAAAGTTCCATGATTGAGACATCTCTAAGTAATGCAGCGGAAATCTAACACAGCAGGTCCGTAACAGCAAGTTTATAACACCAAGGCAGCAAGTATAATAGCGGAAGCAACAACATCTAAGCACCTGAGAAATACATGCTTAAAAAGTCAACACGAATGTTGGTGAGCTATAGTTTGTTTGTAATCAGTAATGTAATGTAGGCCACAACATTTCAGTGCTTCAAACCAGCGTTTCAAATCAGTATGATAAAGTATATGCTTATCCGTGTGCAATTGGTAACTAACTTAACGTAATATCACCCCCTAAAAGTACACTTGGCGAGTGCGTAAGTTTACGAAGTATTAAACACCCGTTAAATGCTAGCGCGACTAGCCCGAGTGGGGATGTCAAACCCTATGGATCCATATCTAAGATTCGCGTTCACCGGTTCAAAAACCAATGACTAAACGTTACCGAGGTAAGGGGAAAGTTTATGCCATTGTATAACCCACACATATATAAAGTTTAAGTACTTGTTCCTAGTAAGTAAAACGTAAAAAGCTCATGTAATCTCAGTCCCAAAAATAGTAAAAGTAAAAAGGGATGCTATAACTCACAGTGAATAAGCAGTAAAAGTCGTCACGAAAGTGTGCAAGTAGTAAGTCGGTCCGAAAGGTCGTCAACCTAAGTCAAAGGTTACTAGGTCAGTAGGTTGTCCTCATAAGTTCTAATAGTGCATAAAATAAGTTTAAGTGTCATCATCATCATCATCATTCATCATCGTAAAAGCTAAGTAAGTTTAACAAGTATAGAGATCGGAACAATAGGCTGATTTTGATCAGCTGCTACGACCTCTATGTAAATCGAAAAGACGCGAAATCAGTGGCTATGGCTCCGTATGGGAGTCCTCTAGTGGTTGACTAATTTTCAGACTCAAACTCGCTATCGTTTGACCGTGGCGATGGTTTAAGTGCGAGTAGGTCAGAATTTTCAGCACAACGTTACAAAGGTGTAGTGGTTTTGAAAAGGTCATAAATCCCAAATCGTAACTCGGATTGAGGCGAGTCTTAAACGGAAAGTCATCTAATCGAACCAAGATATCTGAAAATCAACTTTTACAGTAGCCCAGGCGCCTGATCAGATCCATAAAACAGTAAACAAGCGCTCCGGTGGGGTTCTTGGTGCTTGATGCTCATCACGGTTCTCATCCTTGATGCTTGTAGCTTCAAGTGTACAACTCGTTGATGGGTTAGCATCACCTTGACCAAGAGTCTACCATCAACACACAATATGTTAAGACCAAGTAAGAATGCAACTCATTTAAGAGTCTTAGATGGATGACGAACCAAGGTTACATCATATCCTTAGTCTTAACACAATTACAAGTTCCATTTACAACTAAAGCTACAAACTTTACTTCAATCAAACAAGTATTCACATAATCTAAATCAAATAAGGTGTTGGAACCTTAAGCTAGAGAGCTTGGATCCTTTTCACACAAGTTATAAGATTACAAAGCTAGAAACCCTGAACCTTTGGTGTTTTTGAAGACCTTGAAGCATAAAGCTTAGATCCTTAAGTTACACGAAGACCATAAACACAAGTTTTGATCTTTATAACAAAGTAATGAGATCATAAGTTAGAAAACTTAGATCCAACAAAAGATATGAAGATTCAAGCTAGAAAGCTTGCATCTTGGTTGTTCTTGAAGATCTTGAAGTATAAAGCTTGGATCTTTAAGTTACATGAAGATTACAAACACAAGTTTGAATCATTATAACAAAATAACAAGATTAAAGTTAAAAGATTTAGATCTACAAAGTAGGTGAAGATTCAAAGCTAGAAAGCTTGAATCTTCCATGTTATTGAAGGATTCAAATCTATGTTTGAATCTACAAGATGTAATCAAGATCAAAGTTAAAAAGCTAGATCCTTAGATGATGATGATGATCACGCGAATGGGGAAGGAAAGAAGAAGAATAAAAATCAATTACTTACACTTTTTAGAGAAAGAAAGACTAGAGAAAGAATTAGAGAGTAAGTGTGTGTGAAATACAAATGAGAGCAAGTGTAAAATGGATGAATCAAGGCTTGTATTTATAGTGTGGTGATGGTGGTGGTGGTCTTCCAAAACCGTAGGCATGGGGGGACAAAAGGGGAGACAACTTTTTCTTTTTGGTTAATGGTTGTCTAAAGTTGGTGCTTATGTTGGGATCCCATGAAACATTAAGGATAATACTTGACAAAATTGCTCGCATGTTCCCTCTAATAAATGGACATTTGTCTTACTTATTAATGGGTCACTAGTTACTTATAATTGGGCTAATTAAAAAGTTCACTAACTAGTGTAGGGTGGGCTAAAGTCCAATAAGGTAGAAAGTCCAACAAGCCTAACTAGTAAGCATAAGTAAATTATTGTAACGACCCTACTTTTTCCGTTATCTTTTACCGTTAATTATTTAACGACCGTTAACTGTTATTCGTGCCACATCATTTCTTTGACCTATATTATTATTTTTGTAATAATATATTAATTATTATGTGCTATGTGAATATTTGTATTCATATTTTAAGTTATACGTTTCTACGTGTCGCGGATTTCTATTCGGCGAATCTTTTCGGTTTTCGAACCAACGGTCAAGCTTTTGGGATTTTTAAATCCAAAATATCTTAAATATTATATTTTGATGTCATATAAATATATATAGTGTTTATATATTTTATTCGTCGCGTATTTGTTATCTCTCCGAAAAATCAATCGCGTAGCGGTGTTTTCGCGTTTCGGGCTTCGTTCGGGAATTCGGGCCACAAGATTTCTTTCATTTATCAAGTTGGACCACAAGTGGGGCCCACCCTTCATATTTCAGCCGAAAATATCAAAGGGGAGGGGGTATTGTGCCATTTTTCCCAAACTTGTAGTTTTAGGGATCAAAACCTAATCACTACTTCATTCTTCCCCATTTTCAAATTTTAATTTTTGTTTCCTCCTCCCCTTGCTCTCCTTGCCGTCACCTACCACCAAGAACATCATCATCATCTCACAAAATTGTTAATTATTTAAGAGGCTTTCAACATAATCGGATTCTACACAACGATCTCTACGCGTTCATATTACATGATTGTTGATTAGAGTATAAACCCTAACCCTATATTTACAATTTTTCAATTATTTTTCTGTTTTTACATGTTATATTGATAGTATGTTGATTATATGTTATTGTATTGATGATTGTATGCATAGAAATGCTCAAATATATATGTTTTCGGTTTGATTGAATTGGGACAGCAGCATATTCGTTCATTTCTGGTTATGTAACTGATATAAAAGTGAAATTAAAGTATCTATATTAGTTCCTCTCATCAAGACATTAATTTTAGACTCCGGATTCATGTCGTTTCGATTCCCGGAGCCCTAGAGATGATCAAAATGGTACTTTGTTAAGATTGAAATGTAATATTGATATGAACCAGGTTTGGTCCGACTTTGTGACCATATTTGGTGACTTTAGGGTGTGTTAGTGTGTTAGGATTAATGGTGGGACGAACTTTCATGTTCGGGTCATCTAAATCCGAGCCACGAATCACCCGTTTCGGCTAAAACACGATTTTGATTGAATTGAAGTTCCAAGTGGTGTCATGGCTGATTACCACGACTTGTGGACTATTCTTGGTGTGTTATTGAGTGTACCAAAGTGTCGGGTGGTTTGATTAGGCGGAGATATATGTAAGGCTCGCCGAAAACCGACACCCGGGGCTCAAGATACGACCCGATGAACTTTTGATTTAAAATTCATGCTTAATTATTAAACTTATGATATAAATATTGAATTTCATTATCATTTAATTACTTATGATAAAAAAAATAATTATTATTATTTAAGACTTATGATATATATTTATTATATCATTTAATTATTACTTATTATTTAATTAACATTTTAATTAAACTTATGATTAATAATACTTTTATTATTAATGGAAAATACTTATGATAAGTATTAAACTTATATTATGAGATTATTATAATAAGACTTATAATAAGGATTAATTAATTATTTAATTATTATAAGACTTGGTTATTATTTAATTATAAATCTAATTATTAAACACTTATGATTTAATAATTATAATTAGAAACTTATGATATGATTAATAATTCATTATTAATTAATAATACTTATGATATGATTTAAAATTTATTATTAAGTAATAATACTTATATTATGATTAATATTTAATTAATGAATTAAATACTTATGTTATATTAATTATATCATTTAAACTTATGTTAACTTTAATAATTCATTTTAATTTAATTAAACTTATGTTATGACATAATTATACATATTTAACTTTAATTAACATTATAACTTATATTATTATTACAACTTACACTTTTAAAATTAATGTTGACTATGTTTGACTAAGGTTGACTTTTGAGTTGACTTTCGGTTGACTTTGACTTTCAGTTGACTTTTGTTGACTTTCTAAATAAGGAAACTTTTCTAACTTAAAACTTTCTAAACTTGGAAACTTTTCAAAAATCGAAACTTTCCAAAAATAGAAACTTTCCTAAAATAGAAATTTTCCAAAAATGGAAACCTGCTAAAAATAGAAACTTTCTAAAAATAGAAAGTGTGTGTCCGTACGCTGTTCCGATCAAACCGATGCATGTTGAGTGTTGTTCTATGTCTACTTGCAACATGTACAATAGCTATCATACTAAGACTTGACCTAAGTTAGTTATTTATATTGACCTGCTTTATTTATAGGTCGGCGTTGTGATCATTCTTGATCACTTTACTTCGTATTGCTGTTCGCATATTTGTGTGGTTACTTCGTTTGCTATTAAGGTGAGTTATAGTCCCATTTTCTATTTTAAATCTTTTGGGATGAGAATACATGCAATTTATTTTATATTTTGGACACAAGTGGAAGTTGGTTTAAATTATTCATTGTGAGTTGAACAAAAATATTCCCTAGTCTGGTAACTGTAATCACTGGTTTTTACTGGTGAACGCGAATCCTACGGATAGATCTATCTGGTTTGACAACCTCATTTCGAGCTAGTCATGCTAGCAATTTATAATCGGAATGTTTAGTACTTCGTATTTAGTTGAAGATACACTTGTTCGGTGTATATTATTTATTGTGTTTGGCAAGGGTAAATAAATGGTTAAGTGGTTACCAGGTGGCTCACGGAAAATGGAATAATGTTTTATTATATGTTTTCTAGCATATAATTTTATGGTCCAAAAAGGAGTTTTTATGTTTTCAAACATAAATTTTTATTGTTTAAATTAAATATTGTTCGCAATATTAAACCTATAATTCACTCAACATTTTTGTTGACAGTTACTCGCATGTTTTTTTCTCAGGTTCATGATAGATTGCTTCCGCTGTGCTTAGAGAGTCTGCATATTTATGATGGCAGCTTTGGCTAAATATTAACTTGCATTCTATTTTGATACATTTAATAGTGGATGTTGTTGACTTGTTTTGGTCAACTTTTGGTTAAGTAATAATGTATGATTTTTCTAAACTTACATATTTTGGTAGGTTTCCTTTATAGGAAATCATTTTTAAATAAAGAATGCAAGGTTATTTATCAATTTCATATAGAGTTATGATCAAGCTGTGGGACCAAGATAACGATGGTCGTCAAGTGTACTTTGATGGGTCATTTCAGTTGGTATCAGAGCGTTGGTTGTAGGGAATTAGGCTGCATTGATGTCGTTACCCGAGTTAATAGGGTGCATTAGTGAGTCTAGTCTACAGCCCGACCTATAATATATTATTATATGTGATTATTTGTATCGTATTGGTATGTATATTGTTATCATACATACATCTCTATTATGTTCTGAATTCGGAAGGAACTCCCATTCCAATTTAAACGTATTCTCCGACTCATGCGAGTCCATCTTTTATAAGAACACCTCGGTTAGTGAAACCGAGGGGGTGTCATTCTTGACTTCTGAAATTCTCGACATTTCTATGTCATCAATTGTGTTTATTGATATAACGTTTGAGTTATATTACGTGTTCTGGAATTCTCGGCATTTATATATCATCTATTATGGTTATGCATATAACGTTTGAGTTATACTATGCTATATGTCATTCTTGACTTCTAAATGCTCGGCATTTCAATCTCAGCTATTATGTTTAGGTATATAACATTCTTGTTATATTACGTGTCGCTGTGCCTTTGTGCGCTGGTGCTTTGGTTTTCGAACCGGAAAGACGTCATTCTTGACTTTTAAAGATTCTTGATACTTCAAGGACATTTCTATGTCATCGTTACTCTTATACATTACTTTTGATGTTTTTGTCTCTTGTGCTATCCTTAGCACATTGTTTAAGAAATCGTTTTAGAGAAATTGTGTGGAAATCCGAGGTTGATCGCGCATCCTGACCTCATGTAGTGCTATTGAAATGGAACTATGAATTAGTGAAATATAATGGCGTCAGGCCAACGTGATTATATTACGTTAATTCATAAAGAAGTCCCAATATTGTGACATGAGGAATAGAAAGCGAGTCAAAGAAAATTTTTACACTACTCATTCAGAAATTCCGATGTATTACATGGGTAGGGAAAATATTCATTATCTTATTTGTTGATATGCGAGAAGCCCATTTTAACCAGATTATCTATATCATGCTCTATCCTTCATAACTCGCTTGTTAGCAATAGCTTCGCTCGGGAACAGTTTTGGCCCAAGGACTTATGTCCTAATAATAGTCAAAACATTATTTAACTCATTGGTTTCATGACCTCGTAACATTTGTTGGTCAAATGTCGCACGACGATTCAAGTCCTTTACTCGATCTTCCACGATCTTACTTCAACTTGTAACCTCTGAAATACAGATACTCTGTTTATTATCGGGAGTTTTACACATTTGTTTAATTGGGCGGTTCTCACGAGATTTATGGGCGAATAGAAGTAATGAAATATTTTGTCATGTATACAATTTATAAAAATCATATATGTACGTATGGGTTCAAATGAATAAATTTACCCTTACCTATTTTAGCTAGTATATACTAAATCATACCTTCAATTTTTATTTTTTTTTTAAAACCACTCAATTATTGAGCTGTTTGACTAAGTCAATTTCTTTTATATAAAATGGTACACGTTGTACATACTTCTAAATTTACTAAGAACTTCGCTCTGTTTATGTTGTCACATCAAACGTTTAAAGCTTTTTCAAAACTCCTTTGATTGATTTTATCAAATTTTCGCATTACCCTACAGAGTGTTTGGATCACAATTCTTCTCATCCTCCATTTAAGGATGAAACTTACCATTAAGTTCATTAATAGAAACTATTACACCACTTCGGATGCCGGTTTTATGAAAATTGTGAGGACCCGTCCTTATCCACCTGGACGAAGTCGTCAACATTTGGTCCCATTGCGATGATAGACTCCAAGTAATGTCCTTAAAATGAGCAAAATGCACAGCGGAAGACTTAATTCGTACCTGAGAATAAACATGCTTAAAAGTGTCAACCAAAAGGTTGGTGAGTTCATAGGTTTATCGTAATAATCATTTCAATATGTTAATAGACCACAAGATTTCATATACATAAATGTTTTAATAATAATATTCTAAGTGGTTGAGCACTTGATAACCATACTTAACATTTAATCAACGTCGCATATTCCCTTTATTATGAAATCTCACTACACCGTACCAAGTGTAGTCACAAAACGAAGTATTGTGCAACCGTTGAATACTGGTCGTCCAGTCCGGTTGGGGTTGTCAGGCCCGATAGATCTATCAACAGGATTCGCGTTTAAAATACCCATGTAAATAGTAGTTACCAAGCTACAGGGAAGTATGCCAGTGGTACAACTCAACGTAGAATGTATTTTTAAGTACTTGTGTCTATTTCGTAAACATTTATGAAAGCAGCGCATGTATTCTCAGCCCAAAAATATATATTGCAAAAACAATTAAAAAGGGAGCAAATGAAACTCACCATACTGTATTTTGTAGTAAAAATACATAGGACGATATTGAACAAGTATAGGGTTGGCCTCGGATTCATGAATCTATATCATTTATATATATTAACACATATCAAATTTAGTCAACTGAGTTTATTTATATTATATACCGTATTAGGATTAATATATTTATATATATATGATTATATATAAAATGTTGTTATATAACTAATACTTTATTTGGTAAAATAATATTAATTATAGAAAGTTGTAATATAATATTTTTTTATAAAAATAATAATACTAATAATAATAGTAATAATACTTAATAATAAAAATAATTATAGCAATAATAACCATGATACAATAATATTACTAATGATAATCAAAATAATGATAATAAAAATAATACTTTTGATAATAATACTTATTACCTAAATATAATAATAATAATAATAATAATAATAATAATAATAATAATAATAATAATATAATAATAATAATAATAATAATAATAATAATAATAATAATAATAATAATAATAATAATAATAATAATAATAATAATAATAATAATAATAATAATAATAATATTTAGTAATAAGTAAACTACCTCAAGAAGTAGCCCTTAAAAGAAAAATGCCCAAGTCCGGGTTTGAACCCGCGACGTCCTGCTAACCCGATAACATCCTTAACCATATTTATTATTATCGTTATTTTACATATCATTAACGAATCATAATCATCATCAATGTGATCATAATCATAATGGAACCCGTTCATCATCATACGCGACCTTTTAATCATTTTAGTCAACACAATTTGTATATCACCATCATTATTATTTTAATCATTCGAAAACCATACTCTCATAAAATATCATCATCATCGGCCTAACCTTGTATCATCATCATCTTATTAAAAACGCCATTATCATATTACTACCTCATCATTATTACTTGCGTACCCGAGCAACAGAATTAGCAGCCATGTTAGTTAAGCTTTTACCGGCCCTTTTAGAGCCCACCAACAAAGCTTATTTGTGTAGTCCATTTATAAAAAAAAGGAAGCCCAATTATCAACAGCCCACTTATTTAATTTAATAGCCCGATATAAAAGGAGTTTAGTAATTAAATTTCTTCATTTTTTTTGATTTGGCACTTCAACTTGAAAGAATACCTTAGTCCACCATACCTTGGTAGCAGTTAAAATTGCAGATTGTGGGTTTGTTGTTGTCGGATGAAAACAGTGAAGCAGAAACAGAAAATAATCGTAGCATACTGCGATAGTTTGTTGTTGGGTTTGTATTCGATGAACATAAACAAACAGTAGGAAGATGGTTCAAGTCGCATTCGATGGTTGTAGATTTGTGATAGTATTTGTACAGAAGAAAACGAAACAGAAAACAGTCGGTGGTGTTGAGTTTATCGAACTGTAGCAACAACAATCGTGATTAAGCAAACAAAAACAAATAAATAAAAAAAATGGTAGAGATAGAGAGAGATGTGGTTCGGCGATGGGGTGGTGATGGAGATTATCAAGGTGGCGGTTGTTTGTAATAGTGGTTGATCAAAAAAGTTCGATAGCGATTAAAGGTGGTGGATCTTGGAGAAGATGAAAGGTGGTGAAGGTGGTTAAATGGGTTTGAGATGTTAGTTGTTGAGGTTGAGCTTATAACCGAAACAAAATTCGATGGTGACAGAATAGTTGTAACCGGTTTAGGGTGGTTTGGTTGTGGTGGTTCTCTGGTGGGTTTTGTACAATGATAAAGAGAGGAAGGGAATGAGATGGAGAAAGGTGGTTAGGCTCGATGGGTTTGATGTTGATCCGGAACATAATACAAAAAAAAAAATAGTTTGGTGGGTTATTCATTATTGATTGTGGAGATCATATAAATGATTAGATGGAAGATGAAGTGCATTAGAATATGGCCAGAAACAGAAACGAATATAATAAGTAGCACAAGTGGGTTTGTGTAAAATGTGTAAGTCAAATTGCATGAGAACATGTATATATAATATGATTAAGAATAAAGGTGGTGATCATTGAAACAAAATAGTGATAAGTCACTAAAATTTTAATTCACTAAACTAAAGGAGTAGTTATCAGCCGAGTAATCCTACAGACAGTTTTAAATTTCGGATATTATATCGTGTTCATTGCTAAACAGTTAAAATATAAGAGTGTTCCTAAAAATCCAAAATTTTTAAATTAAATATATTTAATTATTTCACTCATTAACTGTTTGAAACCTGATAAAAAAGGTTCGATAATTATTTATTTTATGTTCCAATTTATATGTACGGAGTACAAAATTTTAAACTTTAAAAGGTAAAAATATTTTTAACAAATCTACCATCTTCGTAATCAATTTACAGTCAAACTTTTATCTTAATCATTCCCGAACATGTACTATATCTATATTAAAACTAACAAAACATCAACCGAGTGTCACTGAGGTTTACTAAATAGGCTCGAAATCATTCATTTTCCATTTACTCTCTTTCTATATATAATCTGTTTTAAATAACAAGTTTTATCACATAAATATCTATTATATATTTTTAAACAAATAGATTTAATATTATTTTATATATTTACAAGTAGTATTTATATGCATATTTATATATATACATATATCTATATTTAGTTGTTCGTGAATCGTCGAGAACAGTCAAAGGGTAATTGCATTCATAAAAATAATTCAAAATCTTTGAGACTCATCCTAACAAGTTTTGCTTATCGTGTCAAAATACAATATCGTATCGAGAGTTTGGTTTAAAAAAAAATCAAAATTTTCCGGGTCGTGACAGTACATACCCGTTAAAGAAATTTCGTCCCGAAATTTGATCAAGGTCGTCATGGCTAACACTAAAAATGTTTTCATGACAAATATGAGATGATAAATAGAGTTTTATCACTACTGAGTGATAAGAATAAAAAAAAATTCGATTACTGGAAGCGTACGAGTGAAGCTATCACAAAAGAGTGAAATGAGTAGGTGTAGATTTGTCATATCTTTTGACGTAGATAGGATTGATTTCCAAGTTCAAGAGATTTGGAGAGAATCTTAGTAATAAGATTTGATTCTTTGGTAATCAAAGGAATTAGGATCCGCTTTAAATGCGATCATCTGCCTCGATTGCTCTGTTGGATATTTCCATTATAAATTTACCCTTTTCCGTTTTATTATTTCCACCATTCCTATACTTTCTTCTTTAACCATACTTCTAAAGATTGTAAAATGCTTAATCCAGTACTGATCCTTATCCTTCTCCTGACAATCGCTTTTGTCTTCCTCCTTTTTCATCTACCACCGGAGGAATCTATTAACTTCTACTATTTCCTTGGGGTTATAATGTTTTTTATTTTCCAGTGTATTTATGTTGCTATACGCATTGATATACACGGTTTATAATTTATGTGTTTGTGATCGGCTTTGTATTTTCCTTTATATTTCGGAGCTCCATGCTCTTGTTTTCTCTTCCCGTCTTCAAGTCAAGAGAGTAATGGTCTAGAACTCGTAGATATAGAGTTTTGAATGATTATAACGTTCTAAGCACGAAAGAGCGTATTCTCACGATTTGATTGGTTAAATTACCAAAATGACTGAGGATGGAACTATCAATAATATATTTTATTGATATGTTCTGAGGTTGAACAGATTGAACGAGTCGTGTAACATGGTACATGATGACGTTATGATCTGTGAAACATCATCACGTTTCATTAGAATTTTCAGCATAACTTACTGTAATATAATCACGTTGGCCAAGTGTCATTATATTATATTATCTCATGCTCAAATTCTTAACATTTCTCAGGAATTCATTCATAATTTATACTTAGATTTAACAGAAGTTTCCAATATAATGGAATACAGAAAGCATGAAGAGATATATAATTTCGGACAAGAATATTTATGAAAATATTTTCAGAAATATATAAGATATTTATGACGATATTTTTGGAATTGCTAAGTTCGATGGTTGATGGAAAAGATGTTCCGCAAGATTTTAACATGAGTAAGGAGCAAGATATTCGTTGAAAGTTTCACCGGATCCAGAATTACCTGGATTCTTTGAATATAAGGTATGGTCATTGTATGTGTCCTTGGTTTCCTTCATAGTTTTTCATAATCCGCTTTTCAGTATCAGATTTTCTGTTGAGCATTTCCAACACTCCTTTCTTTATCATAAAACTTTTGGCCATTAAGACCATCTACAGTTTTTGCTGCTTCATCAGCATTCAAAGTTATCATAACTGAATCGTCGGTTATCAATTCGAAGTGTTTCAAGAATTTCGAAGGATTTGAATGCAAATTGTAATCGTCAAGATACAAAAGATTCTTTAAGATGAAATCAAGTGGCAAACTTGAAGAATTGTTTAGTTTCATATGTTATAATCATTATTTTAAATTCATTTTTAATTGTCCAATGTTGATAGTCCAATAATCGATAGTCCACAGTAACAGTCCAATAATTCATATATAGTTTAATATATAATATTCGAATTAATTAATACGTATCATGACCCGTATACGTCTCAGACTCGATCACAACTCAAACTATATATATTATTGTAGAATCAACCTCAACCCTGTATAGCTAACTCCCGCATTACTGCATATAGAGTGTCTATGGTTATTCCAAATAATATATATAGATGCGTCGATATGATATGTCAAAACCTTGTATACGTGTCCCGATATTTATAGTGCGTAAAATAAATAACAGAAATTAAATGACGATAAATAAAGTGCATAAAGTAAATAACAGAAATTAAATGACGATAAATAAAATTGCGAGAATGTAAATTGCGATAATTAAATTGCGATAAATAAAATGTAACCAGTTAGCTAGGAATAGTTAGCTAGGAACAGTTAGCGTGGATTCTTAACAAGATTTTTCTCATAGTCAATTCGTTTGTTTCTAACAAATTTTATTTTGTTAAATGTTTTTCTTCATTTTGCCACTTGTTGGATTCTGATAAGTCAAAATCCAAATATGAAATTGAATGAAAATGGTTATTCTGTGGTGAACGGATTCGTACATCTGTAGATGTAAGTAGGATAGTAAATGAACGTTGAATCAAATTTGAAGAATGTACAGCGTAACAGATTAATGTGAAATCTAAATATTCCTCGGGTATTACCTACCCGTTAAAATATTTTCACCATTAACAGTTTGTACGAAAGAATTTTTAATTACAATCTTTATGAAAATATACTTACATATATATTTTCTTCAGATGTAATATAGATTTAATGAGTTGATATGATATTAATCTCATTTAATTTACCGTTAGAACGAGAATATATAATCTCTAAAACATTAAAGATTACATAATCGTCATGTCGAACGAAGGTAATTGATGTAGAACGATTCGTAGAACAATGATTATACTCGAGGTACAGAATGAGATGGTGAGGCATGGATTGTTGAAACTTGGGTTATTGGTGGTACTGGTACCGTTGGTGCTGAAGCTGGTAATGTTACTGGTGTTGGTGATACTGCTGGTGCTTGCAAATTGTGTACCGTGCTCTCTAAAGTTAATACTCGAGCTCGGAGTTCTCTAACTTCTTCCACTAACCCTGGTTGGTTATCAGTGTGAGGTAAAGGTCGGATATCTTCTCTAGTTCCGTTAATGGTAGTCTCAAGACGAAAAAAATTCTTGCAAAAAGGGTATAAACGGTGTTGCGAACGGGTTCGCCGGTTAGCGGGTCAAGTACTCCAAGGTTAGGTGGTAGATTCGGTTCATGATATGGAGTACCTTCTTCTATTCTCCATAGGGTGAGTATGTCGCGAACCCACCCCCATTTTCTCCAGTAATCACGGTAGTTGATTGGTTGGTGTGCTCCTGTCACGATGTCTTCGGAGTCAGAGGAACTTGGTCGATTCGTAGAGGCCATCTTACGCGATCTCAGAAAAGATTTTTGGTATGAAGAGTTTAGTGACAGCAATTGATAGTTGGATGGTATTCTCAATGCATCATATGCATAGATATATATATAGTACCAGATTCCCCTAAATTACGGAGAAATTTACGGAAGATATCAGGCAAAGTCTATCGTAATAGATACGCTAAGATATGATTTAGCAGATACGCTAAGATATGAGTTTTGTCTATACACTAATCATGCAGTCAATGCAGTAAGATATGTCTAGACTAAGAATAATGAGTAGGTAATTTCCTAAAGATGATAAGCAGATGATTTCCGATAAAAATGATAAGCAAAACTTTTGACATGCAGACACGGTCGAAGTCCAGATCTACTAATGCATCTAAACTACTATACGTTAGACACATTAATGCAAGACCTGTTTCGCTAAGACCACCGCTCTGATACCACCTGTGAGGACCCGTCCTTATCCACCTGGACGAAGTCGTCAACATTTGGTCCCATTGCGATGATAGACTCCAAGTAATGTCCTTAAAATGAGCAAAATGCACAGCGGAAGACTTAATTCGTACCTGAGAATAAACATGCTTAAAAGTGTCAACCAAAAGGTTGGTGAGTTCATAGGTTTATCGTAATAATCATTTCAATATGTTAATAGACCACAAGATTTCATATACATAAATGTTTTAATAATAATATTCTAAGTGGTTGAGCACTTGGTAACCATACTTAACATTTAATCAATGTCGCATATTCCCTTTATTATGAAATCTCACTACACCGTACCAAGTGTAGTCATGAAACGAAGTACTGTGCAACCGTTGAATACTGGTCGTCCAGTCCGGTTGGGGTTGTCAGGCCCGATAGATCTATCAACAGGATTCGCGTTTACAATACCCATGTAAATAGTAGTTACCAAGCTACAGGAGAAGTATGCCAGTGGTACAACTCAACGTAGAATGTATTTTTAAGTACTTGTGTCTATTTCGTAAACTTTTATGAAAGCAGCGCATGTATTCTCAGTCCAAAAATATATATTGCAAAAACAATTAAAAAGGGAGCAAATGAAACTCACCATACTGTATTTTGTAGTAAAAATACATAGGACGATATTGAACAAGTATAGGGTTGGCCTCGGATTCATGAATCTATATCATTTATATATATTAACACATATCAAATTTAGTCAACTGAGTTTATTTATATTATATACCGTATTAGGATTAATATCTTTATATATATATGATTATATATAAAATGTTGTTATATAACTAATACTTTATTTGGTAAAATAATATTAATTATAGAAAGTTGTAATATAATATTTTTTTTATAAAAATAATAATACTAATAATAATAGTAATAATACTTAATAATAAAAATAATTATAGCAATAATAACCATGATACAATAATATTACTAATGATAATCAAAATAATGATAATAAAAATAATACTTTTGATAATAATACTTATTACCTAAATATAATAATAATAATAATAATAATAATAATAATAATAATAATAATAATAATAATAATAATAATAATAATAATAATAATAATAATAATAATAATAATATTTAGTAATAAGTAAACTACCTCAAGAAGTAGCCCTTAAAAGAAAATTGCCCAAGTCCGGGTTTGAACCCGCGACGTCCCGCTAACCCGATAACATCCTTAACCATATTTATTATTATCGTTATTTTACATATCATTAACGAATCATAATCACCATCAATGTGATCATAATCATAATGGAACCCGTTCATCATCATACGCGACCTTTTAATCATTTTAGTCAACACAATTTGTATATCACCATCATCATTATTTTAATCATTCGAAAATCATACTCTCATAAAATATCATCATCATCGGCCTAACCTTGTATCATCATCATCTTATTAAAAACGCCATTATCATATTACTACCTCATCATTATTACTTGCGTACCCGAGCAACAGAATTAGCAGCCATGTTAGTTAAGCTTTTACCGGCCCTTTTAGAGCCCACCAACAAAGCTTATTTGTGTAGTCCATTTATAAAACAAAGGAAGCCCAATTATCAACAGCCCACTTATTTAATTTAACAGCCCGATATAAAAGGAGTTTAGTAATTAAATTTCTTCATTGTTTTTGATTTGGCACTTCAACTTGAAAGAATACCTTGGTCCACCATACCTTGGTAGCAGTTAAAATTGCAGATTGTGGGTTTGTTGTTGTCGGATGAAAACGGTGAAGCATAAACAGAAAATAATCGTAGCATACTGCGATAGTTTGTTGTTGGGTTTGTATTCGATGAACATAAACAAACAGTAGGAAGATGGTTCAAGTCGCATTCGATGGTTGTAGATTTGTGATAGTATTTGTACAGAAGAAAACGAAACAGAAAACAGTCGGTGGTGTTGAGTTTATCGAACTGTAGCAACAACAATCGTGATCAAGCAAACGAAAACAAATAAATAAAAAAAATGGTAGAGATAGAGAGAGATGTGGTTCGGCGATGGGGTGGTGATGGAGATTATCAAGGTGGCAGTTGTTTGTAATAGTGGTTGATCAAGAAAGTTCGATAGCGATTAAAGGTGGTGGATCTTGGAGAAGATGAAAGGTGGTGAAGGTGGTTAAATGGGTTTGAGATGTTAGTTGTTGAGGTTGAGCTTATAACCGAAACAAAATTCGATGGTGACAGAATAGTTGTAACGGGTTTAGGGTGGTTTGGTTGTGGTGGTTCTCTGGTGGGTTTCGTACAATGATAAAGAGAGGAAAAGAATGAGATGGAGAAAGGTGGTTAGGCTCGATGGGTTTGATGTTGATCCGGAACATAATACAAAAAAAAAAATATAGTTTGGTGGGTTATTCATTATTAATTGTGGAGATCATATAAATGATTAGATGGAAGATGAAGTGGATTAGAATATGGCCAGAAACAGAAACGAATATAATAAGTAGCACAAGTGGGTTTATGTAAAATGTGTAAGTCAAATTGCATGAGAACATGTATATATAATATGATTAAGAATAAAGGTGGTGATCATTGAAACAAAATAGTGATAAGTCACTAAAATTTTAATTCACTAAATGAAAGGAGCAGTTATCAGCCGAGTAATCCTACAGACAGTTTTAAATTTCGGATATTATATCGTGTTCATTGCTAAACAGTTAAAATATAAGAGTGTTCCTAAAAATCCCAAATTTTTAAATTAAATATATTTAATTATTTCACTCATTAACTGTTTGAAACCTGATCAAAAAGGTTCGATAATTATTTATTTTATGTTCCAATTTATATGTACGGAGTACAAAATTTTAAACTTTAAAAGGTAAAAATATTTTTAACAAATCTACCATCTTCGTAATCAATTTACAGTCCAACTTTTATCTTAATCATTCCCGAACATGTACTATATCTATATTAAAACTAACAAAACGTCAACCGAGTGTCACTGAGGTTTACTAAATAGGCTCGAAATCATTCATTTTCCATTTACTCTCTTTCTATATATAATCAGTTTTAAATAACAAGTTTTATCACATAAATATCTATTATATATTTTTAAACAAATAGATTTAATATTATTTTATATATTTACAAGTAGTATTTATATGCATATTTATATATATACATATATCTATATTTAGTTGTTCGTGAATCGTCGAGAACAGTCAAAGGGTAATTGCATTCATAAAAATAATTCAAAATCTTTTAGACTCATCCTAACAAGTTTTGCTTATCGTGTCAAAATACAATATCGTATCGAGAGTTTGGTTTAAAAAAAAATCGAAATTTTCCGGGTCGTGACAAAAATTGTTGGGAAGTCTTTACGCTCAGAAAATTTTCCCTCTATTGGATTGGACATGAGCGAAACACGGACCGATAAACCAGTTTTCTGAGGTACATTCAGTGGTCATCCTGTTATCAGGAAAGGCATTGGGTGGGTTTTTGCCCCGACTATTTTTATAGCTGGTATCACAGATAGATATTACACTAGACCGTCTGAGAAGTTTCTACTCTCGATATTCACGGCTAACCGCACCACCCTTGTAAACATCAATCCTAGTATTCAATACTTTGAGGTGCATGAAATTATTTTTGGATATTCATCTCACCTGGAGTCGGCCATTCTTTATAACCCATGATTCGCGTTCTTTTCATCCGCACATAAATTTAAGAATATGGATGAATCCTAGATTTCCCTGCTCATTGTACAAGGAAGTTCACTCTCGTTGAAATATCACACCCTTCGTACGTCTTCCTTTCAGAAATGTATTGAAAATTTACTTTGAAGTCCATGATCCTCGTTATCTCCATTGAGAGAATTGCCTTAAATATCTATGCCACCGATGTGATTACTTCATATATTTCTTCCTTCATTGTTGCAACTAAATTTCATTCGTCCCAGTTCGTCCCCTTGGGAAGCTCCTGTTTTGTTTGTTAAGATGGAAGGTGGTTCGTTCTGATGGTGTATTGATTATCGCGAGTTGAACAAGCTTAGGTTAAGAACCGTTACCATCTTCCAAGAATTTATGATCTGTTCGATCAGCTTCAGGGTTCATCTATTTATTCTAAAATCGATCTTCGTTCTGGCTATCATCGGTTGCGTGTTAAAGAACCTGATGTTTTGAAAACTGCTTTTCGCACCCGTTATGGTCACTTCAAATTTCTTGTTATGCCGTTCGGATTGACTAACGCACCTGCTGTGTTCATGGACCTCATGAACCATGTGTGTAGACCCTATCTGGACAGATTCATTATCGTTTTCATCGATGACATCCTTATTAATTTCAAGAGTGATGAAGAGCACGGAGAACATTTGAAGTTGGTGCTTTATTTGTTGAGGAAAGAAGAGTTGTACACTAAGTTCTCTAAGTGTGCTTTCTGATTAAGAGAAGTTCAATTCCTTGGACATGTTGTTAGTAAACAAGGTATACAAGTTGATCCTGCCAAGATTGAGGCAATTGAAAAGTGGGAAATTCCGAAGACTCCTATTCAGATTCGTAAGTTTCTAGGGTTGACATGTTACTATAGAAGGTTCATTCAAGATTTCTCTCATATAGCGAAACCTCTGACTGCTTTAACGCACAAGGGGAAGAAGTAGGAGTGAAAGGATGAACAAGAGACTGATTTTTAAACTCTAAAGAAGAAGTTGACTACCGTTCTGATATTATCACTACCTGAAGGTAATGACAATTTGGTTGTTTGTTGTGATGCTTCGCGTCAGGGCTTTGGTTGTGTTTTGATGTAACGAAAGAAAGTCATTGCTTACACGTCACGTCAGTTGAAGATCCATGAGCATAATTATACAACCCATGATTTAGAATTGGGAGCTGTTGTGTTCGTACTCAAGAATTGGAGACATTACTTATATGGGGTCAAATGTACAGTGTACAGTGATCACAAAAGTCTTCAACATATCTTTGATCAAAGACAGTGGAATATGAGGTAGCGAAGACGGGTTGAATTGTTGAACGATTATGATTGTGAACTCCTTTAGCCATTCCAGGAAAAAGCCAATGTCGTGGTTGATGCTTTGAGTCAAAAAGAGAGAGTTGAACCTCGTAGGTTTAGGGCCTTGAATATGACCATTTAAATAAACCTCGCAAGGCAGATTCGTGCAGCTCAACAAGAAGCCTTGAAGGAGGAGAATTTTGTAACGGGAAGGTCCGAGGCTTGAGTAAACAGTTAGAGGTATGAACCGATGGTACTCGGTATTTTGCGAGACGTCTTTGGGTTTCGAAATTTGGTGATTTGCGACAACTTGTTTTAGATGAAGCTCATAAGTCTGGGTACTCTATTCATCCTGGTTCAGGAAAGATGTATCATGACCTTAAGGAGCTGTATTGGTGGCCTAATTTGAAAGCTGATGTGGCTACATATGTGGCTAAGTGTTTGACCTGTGCTAAGTTTAAGCTGAACATCAGAAACCGTCTGGACTTTTGGTGCAACCTGAGATTCCCGAGTGGAAGTGGGAAGGTATTACAACGGATTTTATTACGAAGTTACTGAGAGTTGTGGGTGGTTATGATACCATTTGGGTGATTGTTGACCGACTCACAAAATCAGCCCATTTCTTACCGATTAAGGAAACAGATTCGAAGGAGAAGCTTACTCGTTTGTATTTGAAGGAAATTGTTTCGAGACATGATGTTCCTGTATCTATTATTTCAGATCGAGACCGTTGATTTATATCGAGGTTTTGGCAATCCTTACAAGAAGCTATGGGAACTAAGCTGGATATGAGCACCGCTTATCATTCACAGATGGATGGTCAGAGTGAAAAGATCATTCAAACGTGAGAAGACATGTTACGAGCGTGCGTTATTAATTTTGGTAATGGGTGGGATAGATATTTGCCGTTGGCTGAGTTTTCTTATAATAATAGCTATCATGCAAGTATTAAAGCCACACCGTTTGAAGCTCTGTATTGTAAAAAGTGTAGGTCTCCTATCTGTTGGAATGAGGTTGGGGATGCTCAACTCACAGGTCCAGAAATTATTCATGAGACTACCGAGAAGATCGTACAGATTAAGGAAAGATTGAGAATTGCCAGAAGTAGGCGAAAGAGTTATGCCAATAAGAGAAGGAATGATATTGAATTTCAGGTCGGTGATTGTGTTATGTTGAAAGTATCACCTTGGAAAGGTTTGATACATTTTGGTAAAAGGAGAAAGTTGAATCCTCGTTTTGTTGGACCATTTGAGATTATTGAGAGAGTTGGACCCATGGCTTATCGTTTGAAACTATTCCTCTGGAGGAACTTCATGTTTATAAGAAACTACATTTTATTAAGGAACCTGTTGAAATTATGGATCGAGAGGTTAAGACTCTTAAGCAGAGTAGAATTCCTATTGTTCGAGTTAGATGGAACGCCAAACGCGGTCTCGAGTTCGCTTGGGAGCGTGAAGATCAGATGAAGCAGAAGTACCCACATTTGTTCCCAGATGCTGAGTCAACCCTGCACCTGCTTAAATTTCGGGACGAAATTTCCGTAACGGGAAGGTACTGTAACGACCCTACGTTTTCCGTTATCTTTTACCGTTAATTATTTAACGACCGTTAACTGTTATTTGTGCCACGTCATTTCTATGACCTATATTATTATTTTTGTAATAATATATTAATTATTATGTGCTATGTGAATATTTGTATTCATATTTTAAGTTATACGTTTCTACGTGTCGCGGATTTCTATCCGGCGAATCTTTTCGGTTTTCGAACCAACGGTCAAGCTTTTGGAATTTTTAAATCTAAATTATCTTAAATATTATATTTTGATATCATATAATTATATATAGTGTTTATATATTTTATTCGTCGCGTATTTGTTATCTCTCCGAAAAATCAATCGCGTAGCGGTGTTTTCGCGTTTCGGGCTTCGTTCGGGCATTCGAGCCACAAGATTTCTTTCATTTATCAAGTTGGACCACAAGTGGGGCCCACCCTTCATATTTCAGCCGAAAATATCAAAGGGGAGGGGGGTATTGTGCCATTTTTCCCAAACTTGTAGTTTTAGGGATCAAAATCTAATCACTATTTCATTCTTCCCCATTTTCACATTTTAATTTTTGTTTCCTCCTCCCCTTGCTCTCCTTGCCGTCACCTACCACCAAGAACATCATCATCATCTCACAAAATTGTTAATCATTTAAGAGGATTTCAACATTATTGGATTCTACACAACGATCTCTACGCGTTCATATTACTTGATTGTTGATTAGGGTATAAACCCTAACCCTAGATTTTCAATTTTTCAATTATTTTTCTGTTTTTACATGTTATATTGATAGTATGATGATTATATATTATTGTATTGATGATTGTATGCATAGAAATGCTCAAATATATATGTTTTCGGTTTGATTGAATTGGGACAGCAGCATATTCGTTCATTTCTGGTTATGTAACTGATATAAAAGTGAAATTAAAGTATCTAGATGAGTTCCTCTCATCAAGACATTAATTTTAGACTCCAGATTCATGTTGTTTCGATTCCCGGAGCCCTAGATATGATCAAAATGGTATTTTGTTAAGATTGAAATGTGATATTGATATGAACCAGGTTTGGTCCGACTTTGTGACCATATTTGGTGACTTTAGGGTGTGTTATTGTGTTAGGATTAATGGTGGGACGAACTTTCATGTTCGGGTCATCTAAATCCGAGCCACGAATCACCCGTTTCGGCTAAAACACGATTTTGATTGAATTGAAGTTCCAAGCGGTGTCATGGCTGATCACCATGACTTGTGGACTGTTCTTGGTGTGTTCTTGAGTGTACCAAAGTGTCGGGTGGTTTGATTAGGCGGAGATATTTGTGAGGCTCACCGAAAACCAACACCCGGGGCTCAAGATACGACCCGATGAACTTTTGATTTAAAATTCATGATTAATTATTAAACTTATGATATAAATATTGAATTTCATTATCATTTAATTACTTATGATAAAAAAATAATTATTATTATTTAAGACTTATGATATATATTTATTATATCATTTAATTATTACTTATGATTTAATTAACATTTTAATTAAACTTATGATTAATAATACTTTTATTATTAATGGAAAATACTTATGATAAGTATTAAACTTATATTATGAGATTATTATAATAAGACTTATAATAAGGATTAATTAATTATTTAATTATTATAAGACTTGGTTATTATTTAATTATAAATCTAATTATTAAACACTTATGATTTAATAATTATAATTAGAAACTTATGATATGATTAATAATTCATTATTAATTAATAATACTTATGATATGATTTAAAATTTATTATTAATTAATAATACTTATATTATGATTAATATTTAATTAATGAATTAAATACTTATGTTATATTAATTATATCATTTAAACTTATGTTAACTTTAATAATTCATTTTAATTTAATTAAACTTATGTTATGACATAATTATACATATTTAACTTTAATTAACATTATAACTTATATTATTATTACAACTTACACTTTTAAAATTAATGTTGACTATGTTTGACCAAGGTTGACTTTTGAGTTGACTTTCGGTTGACTTTGACTTTCAGTTGACTTTTGTTGACTTTCTAAATAAGGAAACTTTCCTAACTTAAAACTTTCTAAATTTGGAAAATTTCCAAAAATCGAAACTTTCCAAAAATAGAAACTTTCCTAAAATAGAAACTTTCCTAAAATAGAAATTTTCCAAAAATGGAAACCTGCTAAAAATAGAAACTTTCTAAAAATAGAAAGTGTGTGTCCGTACGCTATTTCGATCAAACCGATGCATGTTGAGTGTTGTTCTATGTCTACTTGCAACATGTACAATAGCTATCATACTAAGACTTGACCTAAGTTAGTTATTTATATCGACCTGCTTTATTTATAGGTCGGCGTTGTGAACATTCTTGATCACTTTACTTCGTATTGCTGTTCGCATATTTGTGTGGTTACTTCGTTTGCTATTAAGGTGAGTTATAGTCCCATTTTCTATTTTAAATCTTTTGGGATGAGAATACATGCAATTTATTTTATATTTTGGACACAAGTGGAAGTTGGTTTAAATTATTCATTGTGAGTTGAACAAAAATATTCCCTAGTCTGGTAACTATAATCACTGGTTTCTACTGGTGAACGCGAATCCTACGGATAGATCTATCGGGTTTGACAACCCCATTTCGAGCTAGTCGCGCTAGCAATTTATAATCGGAATGTTTAGTACTTCGTATTTAGTTGAAGATACACTTGTTCGGTGTATATTATTTATTGTGTTTGGCAAGGGTAAATAAATGGTTAAGTGGTTACCAGGTGGCTCACGGAAAATGGAATAATGTTTTATTATATGTTTTCTAGCATATAATTTTATGGTCCAAAAAGGAGTTTTTATGTTTTCAAACATAAATTTTTATTGTTTAAATTAAATATTGTTCGCAATATTAAACCTATAATTCACTCAACATTTTTGTTGACAGTTACTCGCATGTTTTATTCTCAGGTTCATGATAGATTGCTTCCGCTGTGCTTAGAGAGTCTGCATATTTATGTTGGCAGCTTTTGCTAAACATTAACTTGCATTCTATTTTGATACATTTAATAGTAGGTGTTGTTGACTTGTTTTGGTCAACTTTTGGTTAAGTAATAATGTATGGTTTTTCTAAACTTACATATTTTGGTAGATTTCCTTTATAGGAAATCATTTTTAAATAAAGAATGCGAGGTTATTTATCAATTTCATATAAAGTTATGATCAAGCTATGGGACCAAGATAACGATGGTCGTCAAGTGTACTTTGACGGGTCGTTTCAATTATTAAGCGTAATTAAGCATCTAAAAACCAAGTAATTGTTATTATAAAATAACAATTAATATTTCGTAGTCATAATATTCTGATTACGACAAAAGTTAAACGTGTACGCAGTACGCAGTTTGTTCGAAACGTCAAATGACACTAACGATCATAAAGGCATCCGGTGATCAAGTTAAGTAACCTACGTACTTAAAGGCACGTTTTAACATATAAATGAAACTAATCCACGTGTAGTAAGATTCCAGAGTATAAAATAGCACAGTACGCACAAATACGCAGTTTCGCAAAAACACAAGGCACAAAAGCAAGTCGAAAAAGTCGGGTCGTTACATTAATGGCTAATCTTATGCATAAGAGATTCATAGATAAGCAATCACAAGTGATTTAGCCAAACATAGCAAGGATTACACTAGCAATAAGCATAAAAACATCAATAAACATCATCTTGAGTGATTACAAGTAATTAGTTCAAAGCTAGATGAAGAAAAACAAAGATTACAACTAATTAGTGAAAAATGAGTAAAGTAAAGTGGATATTACAACCCAAAATGATAAAGAGAAGAAGATCTAAGCTATAATCATAAGATAAACAAGAACAAAATCAATTAAAACTAAAACATTCATCATTACAAGTAGATAAAATAAGAACAAGTGCTAAAATGGAAAGGAAATTACAAATTGGAGAATGGATGATGTAGATCTAGCATCTAGCTTCACTAATCTTGGACTTGGAACATGAAATTAGGCTTTGATCTTGATGGAATCATGATTGGAACCCTTTTAGGGCTCCAAAACGGCCTAAGGAAGCAGCTCTCCAACTGAAAAACCCCAAATTCCTTTTATAGGTCGGCTGAATTTTTTGGCTGAAACAGCTCCAGGAGCAGCGCTTTTGGAATAGGAGCGACGCTTTTGGGAGGACAGGAGCGGCGCTTTTGTGTAGGAGCGGCGCTTTTGGAACATAGGAGCGACGCTTTCGTGCTGGAGCGGCGCTTTTGGCCACTGATCTTTGTAACACACGTTTTAGCAAATAGGGGCACCACGTTTGACCTTAGGAGCGCCGCTTTTGAACCTAGAACTTCATTTTCACTCAAAAACTTCACTTGATTCATTCCTTTGATCCAAGGGTTGATTTCTTAGCATAAATATGAACTTTTAGACCATTTTTGTCCCGAAACAACTAAATATCACAAACCGCTCACTAATCATCACAACCCGTATCGAAATGCCACGAAAGTAGGAAGATATTGGGAAGATAAATATGTATATTTTGAGCAATATCAGGTAGTCATATAACCATTCAAATGTAGGTGCTTTAGAGTATCTGCTCACAAAATCTAGGCCATTTGAAGCACTGGAAGAATGAATTCGACAGTTTTTTAATAATAGTCACCTGTGCATATATAACATACATATGAAATTATATTATAGTGACCACTAAAAAGGAAATTATTGTATGACCCAAATTCAATAACAAATTCAACAAAAACAAAACAAATTCAAGCCTGATATTAAATAAGGAAAAAATCGAAATATATTTTCTTAAACAAACCTGAAATAGAGAAAAAAAAAATGCAAGCCTACGGGTGAGAATATCAACAACGGCTGATAAAGCTGAACCAAACCCTCAAATTCGCAACAAATTAAGAAACCCTAACTTATCGTTGCAATCGAAAGGACCAGCGAAAGAAGGAAAAAGGTCAAAGCGAACGATTCAACGCTAATCCATCTTCCCAATCGACTAACAATCATGATAAAACCACCAAATCTAGCACGAAAGAACCTAGGGTTCCATCACAGTCGCTGAAAACGAACTGGACAGAGAGAAGATGGAAAAGCGAGAAAGCCAATTTGATGATACGTATTGATGGTGAAAAGGATTTGAGGGTAGATTTCTCCAATTTTTTATTGATTTTAGTTTATGGTGGTTACAGAGAAGAAGATTTTGAATGGTAAGTGAGCGGTTTTCCCTTTACCAGGATACGTAAGAGAGGAATGAAGCATATAGAATGGATGTGGCCCACTAATACCCGAGTTAAAATGACATGAAAGTGATGGAAACGACAAACGCCCTTTTGCTGTTGTTAGTGTTAGAATTTAATAAACACTTTTTTATAGAATATAAATAATAATTATAATAAAAGGGTTGAACTATTGTTTTAATAAACTATTAAATTAAAAATAATTTAATAAACTATTTTTTTATAGATTTTTTGTAGTTTATATAAGTTAATAGTTATAGATATTTATAGTATAGTTATCTTTTGTATTATAATTATAAGTATGGTTCTCTTTTGAGAAAAATACTCATTCCTAATTCAAATCCATTCCTAATTCAAATTCCTACTCTACTAACATCTAACGATAATTTTAACTAACTTCCTGTTAATTTGCTGAGGCAAAAGATGGCTCCGTTAGTGTTTGGATGAAATTAAACGTTCCTAGTAACATATTAGACGTGTTTGGTTAATTAGACGTGTGGCTGGTAACTTATTTAGACGTGTTCCAAGTAGACGTGTTCATCTAACTAATTGGACGTGTCTTTTAATTAACTAGACGTGTTCTAGAAAACTTGTTAGACGTGTTGTCATTTAGACGTGTTCCTGGTAAAACTATTTAGGCGTGTTCCTGGTAAAACTATTTAGGCGTGTTGTCAATTAGACGTGTTCTTGGTAAAACTAATTAGACGTGTTGTCAATTAGACATGTTCCTAGTAAAACTAATTAGACGTGGTTACCAATTAGAGGTGTTATACTTATTTAGGCGTGTTGCAAGTTTCTAATTAGACGTGTTCCGGTTTTCTTTTTAAAAAAAGCTAATTAGACGTGTTCCTTTGGTTTAATTAGACGTGTTAGTTGATGTACACTTGCACCATGTGTGCACAGCCCTCGCGCTATGGCACTTTAGGCGCAAGTAAATGTGCGCTAGGTATGTCTGACCCGCAATGTAAGAGGATGACGTGTCATGTACTTACCACGATCTCTACAAAGTACAGACAGCCAACACAAAATAATAGTACTGTTCCCTGGTCCCCTCACCTAAACGTTCAGGTAGTACAGATAAGAAAGCAACATGGAACACGTGGCTCCAATAGACAAACGACATTGTAGCTATAAATAACGGACTCGAATCACAAAGCAAAGGGGCCGATCCAGTTTTGGGATTTACACCTATACTATTTTCGGTATTAAGATACGAATTAGCTTGCTATCTATATAGCACGATTATACCCGTGCTACCGTACATACATCACCCCACTAGATATTCTCGATATATAGTTAACGTTCTACGAACACAAACCCTATAAGCCAGCGCGAGCCATCATTAATCGGACGACCCGTCGATGGTGGGTATATGTTTAACCACCCCTGCTGAGATCCTCATCTTTCAAGGGTGTAACATCCTCAATCGGGCGTAGCTGTAAGATTACTAAATTGCCCTTAAGTTTGTGTTGTGTTAGTATATGCTTTTATTTTTATCTAATATTTATTATTATGTAATGAGGTGTTTAGGACCAGTTTGTGACAAGGGTCACAGAACAGGTTTGTTTATTTAATTTGGACTTCGTTTGGGTTGCCAAATGATGTACGAAAGATATCACATAACTGTTAAATACCCGTGCGTCGCACAGTGTAGGAATTAACCACAATTTAGTGACTAGTGCTGCTTCTCTCATCTCATTTCTAGACTTTTCCAAACACACACCGTTCTTCATCTCTTCACCTACACCAAACCCTAATTCTTAATTATTGTTTTAGAGCTCAAATCGTTTGTATCTTTGTATTCCTTGTGATTTACTGATTTTATCAAGGTAAGAATCATAGCATTTCATGCTTTAATCTTTGAGAAATTTGAGTTTTTGTGTAAGTTTTTACAAAGTGAGTAATTTGGATCAAAATGGTTAGATTTGATGTTGTTTGAGTCCAAATCTTGTGGTTTTATGTTTCTACATGTTTAGTGTCTTCGATTTGGTCATTATTGAGGTCATAATCGAGCTCTAGAGCAAGAATTGGTCGATTTTGATGATCAGGATGTAAATTTTGAAAATGCATAAGTGTTAAGAATAAATTTTTAGCGAGCGCTTTTTGATACAAAAATTTCTGTACTGTGTTGTTTGATGTTAACTGTAGTGACCCGAACTTTTCCATGTTTATATATATTAATTGAGATTGATATTTACATGATTAAATGTTTCCAACATGTTAAGCAATCAAATTTGTTAAGACTTGATTAATTGAAATATGTTTCATATAGACAATTGACCACCCAAGTTAACCGGTGATTCACGAACATTAAAACTTGTAAAAACTATATGATGACATATATATGGATATATATATAGTTAACATGATACTATGATAAGTAAACATATCATTAAGTATATTAACAATGAACTACATATGTAAAAACAAGACTACTAACTTAAGGATTTTTAAACGAGACATATATGTAATGATTATCGTTGTAAAGACATTTAATGTATATATATCATATTAAGAGTTATTCATACATGATAATATCATGATAATATAATAATTTAAAATCTCATTTGATATTATAAACATTGGGTTAACAACATTTAACAAGATCGTTAACCTAAAGGTTTCAAAACAACACTTACATGTAACGACTAACGATGACTTAACGACTCAGTTAAAATGTATATACATGTAGTGTTTTAATATGTATTTATACACTTTTGAAAGACTTCAATACACTTATCAAAATACTTCTACTTAACAAAAATGCTTACAATTACATCCTCGTTCACTTTCATCAACAATTCTACTCGTATGCACCCGTATTCGTACTCGTACAATACACAGCGTTTAGATGTATGTACTATTGGTATATACACTCCAATGATCAGCTCTTAGCAGCCCATGTGAGTCACCTAACACATGTGGGAACCATCATTTGGCAACTAGCATGAAATATCTCATAAAATTACAAAAATATGAGTAATCATTCATGACTTATTTACATGAAAACAAAATTACATATCCTTTATATCTAATCCATACACCAACGACCAAAAACACCTACAAACACTTTCATTCTTCAATTTTCTTCATCTAATTGATCTCTCTCAAGTTCTATCTTCAAGTTCTAAGTGTTCTTCATATATTCTACAAGTTCTAGTTACATAAAATCAAGAATACTTTCAAGTTTGCTAGCTCACTTCCAATCTTGTAAGGTGATCATCCAACCTCAAGAAATCTTTGTTTCTTACAGTAGGTTATCATTCTAATACAAGAACTTCGAGCCATCCAAGGATCCGTTGAAGCTAGATCCATTTTTCTCTTTTCCAGTAGGTTTATCCAAGGAACTTAAGGTTCGTGAATCAACCAATGGCCAAGTCTTACTTCCCGACGAAGTAAAAATCTGTGAAAGTGAGTTATAGTCCCACTTTCAAAATCTAATATTTTTGGGATGAGAATACATGCAGGTTTTATAAATGATTTACAAAATAGACACAAGTACGTGAAACTACATTCTATGGTTGAATTATCGAAATCGAATATGCCCCTTTTTATTAAGTCTGGTAATCTAAGAATTAGGGAACAGACACCCTAATTGACGTGAATCCTAAAGATAGATCTATTGGGCCTAACAAACCCCATCCAAAGTACCGGATGCTTTAGTACTTCGAAATTTATATCATATCCGAAGGGTGTCCCGGAATGATGGGGATATTCTTATATATGCATCTTGTTAATGTCGGTTACCAGGTGTTCACCATATGAATGATTTTTATCTCTATGTATGGGATGTGTATTGAAATATGAAATCTTGTGGTCTATTATTATGATTTGATATATATAGGTTAAACCTATAACTCACCAACATTTTTGTTGACGTTTTAAGCATGTTTATTCTCAGGTGATTATTAAGAGCTTCTGCTGTCGCATACTTAAATAAGGACGAGATTTGGAGTCCATGCTTGTATGATATTGTGTAAAAACTGCATTCAAGAAACTTATTTTGTTGTAACATATTTGTATTGTAAACCATTATGTAATGGTTGTGTGTAAACAGGATATTTTAGATTATCATTATTTGATAATCTACGTAAAGCTTTTTAAACCTTTATTAATGAAATAAAGGTTATGGTTTGTTTTAAAATGAATGCAGTCTTTGAAAAACGTCTCATATAGAGGTCAAAACCTCGCAACGAAATCAATTAATATGGAACGTTTTTAATCAATAAGAACGGGACATTTCAGTTGGTATCCGAGCGTTGGTCTTAGAGAACCAGAATTTTGCATTAGTGTGTCTTATAGAGTTTGTTAGGATGCATTAGTGAGTCTGGACTTCGACCGTGTTTACTTGAAAAATGATTGCTTAACAAATTTTGTTGGAAACTATATATTTTTAACATGTGAATATTATGTGATATATTAATCTCTTAACGCGTTTGATATTATGTGATAGATGTCTACCTCTAGAACAAGTCCCATTGACTCACCTAATAATAATGAAGCGTCAAATGTAAATTGGAATGATTCGTGGACTGATTCACAAGTTCCCGAAGAGGAACCGGAAGAAGAGTCGGAACCAGAAGAAGAATCGGAACCGGAAGAAGAATCGGAACCGGATGAAGAAATAGAACCGGTGGGGGAAATAATAAAACGATTGAGTAAAAGAAAATCCTCAACCAACCGACCAAGGTTAATTATGGTCAATGGTGTTTCCGCCAAGGAAGCAAAATATTGGGAGGATTACCAATTCTCCGATGAATCGGATTCCGACGAGAATTCCGATGATGTTATAGAAATTACCCGAACTGAATTTAAAAAGGCAAAAGAAAATAATAAGGGAAAGGGCATAAAAATAGAGAAATCTAATTCCAACCCCGATGAACTTTATATGTATCGTCAACCCCCGAAGTCCTTAAGTTATAACAATGACCCGGGAACCTCTAAACCACCAGGTTTTTGTAAACCAATGTAGAAAATTACGGCTCGTATTAGGGGAACATCATATATCCCTAGAAACTTGGCAAAACGAACCAAAACCGAAGAAGAAGAAACAAGCGAGTCGGAATAAGATAGTTGTATTCGTGTGGTGTAATATATGTAATATAGTGTGCTTATGCTTTATGATATATGTAAAAATTGCTTGTATTAATAAGTATTTTTTTTATGAATCTAACTCTTGTCTATTTTACAGTATAAAAACACAAAATGGATAGACAACCCAATATTTTAAGAGACCTACCCGGAGACATGATTGATGAAATCTTGTCTAGAGTCGGTCAGAATTCTTCGGCACAACTATTTAAGGCGAGATCAGTTTGTAAGACATTCGAAGAACGTTCCAAGAATGCCTTGGTTTATAAAAGGCTTTCGTTCGAAAGATGGGGGATATCACATTGGGAAATCCATAAGTTACGATGTGTTTACTTTGACGCATATATTGCGGGGAACCCAAATGCTATTTTATGCAATGGGTTAAGAAATTATTTTGACTCAATATATCCGAATATTGGACTTCGTGATTTAGAAAAAGCGGCTAACATGCAACATAAAGAAGCATGTTATACTTACGGATTAGTAATGTTCGCTTCTCACCAAAGTGAGAACAAGAACATCGGGCTACAACTATTAAACAAAATGTTTCCACAAGTGACGGAGTCGGTAATTGGGGTAAGAAATGAGGTTTTTAGATTGTTACGGGACTGTTGGACATTACGTAACCCTCGTTCCTTTGACGATGTTACAACACGCTGTCTTATCAACGGACATAACGGTTATGTTCCACAAGACCAAGGATGGGAAGTAATCCTAGTAAAACCAGAATGCATGACTTGTTTCTGGATGTATGAATTACGTGTCTTTATTGCCTTTGCTGAACGACTTGTGTACTAGCTAGAATTATCTTCACAACCATCTTGTATCAAATTTATTGTGTGCTATATTTCCTGCTATATGTAAAATAAGCGGTATTGTAAGTTTGTAAAATATTATGTAAAAGTTTGAACGCGAAATATTATTATAATCAGTTTTTCATATAGAATTGTAGTAGTTGAATTGTATATTAGCTACTAAGTATGAACTTAACGGGTAGGTACTACCCGAATTTAAACTTATAAAACGCTAATATGAAGAAAAAGCTTTTATAAATGAGTTCATATTATGCTACGAAATACTATTAACTACTCTTAATATTCTGTATGATTAACTTGTTCCATTTGACTATTTTGAAGGAAATGGCACCGACTACTCGACACACCGTGAATATGAATGAAGAGGAATTCCGTACTTTTCTAGCTTCAAACATAGCCGCAGTACAGGCTGCGCTACATACCAACAATAACCTTGGATCTAGCAGGACAGGAAATCGTGTAGGATGCACCTACAAAGAATTCACTGCCTGCAAACCTTTGGAATTTGATGGAACCGAAGGACCGATCGGATTGAAACGGTGGACCGAGAAGGTCGAATCGGTGTTTGCCATAAGTAAGTGTACTGAAGAGGACAAAGTGAAGTACGCTACGCATACCTTCACAGGTTCTGCGTTAACATGGTGGAATACCTATCTAGAGCAAGTGGGACAAGACGATGCGTACGCACTACCGTGGTCAGCATTCAAGCACTTGATGAACGAGAAGTACCTTCCCAGAATCGAGGTCAATAAGCTCAAGACAGAACTTAGAGGGTTACGAACCCAAGGATTTGATATTACCACGTACGAAAGACGATTAACAGAATTGTGCCTATTATGTCCGGGAGCATTCGAAGATGAGGAAGAGAAGATCGACGCGTTTGTGAAAGGATTACCGGAAAGAATCCAAGAAGATATAAGTTCACATGAGCCCGCCTCCATACAACAGGCATGTAGAATGGCTCACAAACTAGTGAACCAGATTGAAGAAAGAATTAAACAACAGACTACTGAAGAGGCCAATGTGAAGCAAGTCAAAAGAAAGTGGGAGGAAAACGGTGATAAGAATCACCAATACAACAACAACAGCAATTACAACAATAATCGCAACAATTATCCCAACAATCGCAACATCAATCGCAACTACAACAAACGGCCCAACAACAACAACAACAACAGCAACTGCAACAATCATCCCAACAACAATAATAACCGCAACAACAACAACAATCAGAAGCAGCTATGCCAAAGGTGTGAAAAGTATCACTCGGGGTTCTGCACCAAATTTTGAAACAAGTGTAAAAGAAATGGTCATAGTGCGGCGAAGTGTGAGGTCTACGGACCAGGTGTTAATAGAACGAAAGGAACAAATGGTGTCGGAACGAGTAATGGTGGAGCAAGTAGTGTAGGAGCAAGTTATGCCAATGTAGTTTGTTATAAATGTGGAAAACCGGGCCACATTATTAGAAATTGCCCGAACCAGGAGAACACGAATGGACAAGGCCGCGGAAGAGTTTTCAATATTAATGTGGCAGAGGCACAGGAAGACCCGGAGCTTGTTACGGGTACGTTTCTTATTGACAATAAATCTGCTTACGTTTTATTTGATTCGGGTGCGGATAGAAGCTATATGAGTAGAGATTTTTTTGCTAAATTAAGTTGTCCATTGACGCCTTTGGATAGTAAATTTTTACTCGAATTAGCAAATGGTAAATTAATTTTAGCAGATAATATATGTCGGAATCGAGAAATTAAACTGGTTAGCGAAACATTTAAGATTGATTTAATACCAGTAGAGTTAGGGAGTTTTGATGTGATAATCGGTATGGACTGGTTGAAAGAAGTGAAAGCAGAGATCGTTTGTTACAAAAATGCAATTCGCATTATACGAGAAAAAGGAAAACCCTTAATGGTGTACGGAGAAAAGGGCAACACGAAGCTACATCTTATTAGTAATTTGAAGGCACAAAAACTAATAAGAAAAGGTTGCTATGCTGTTCTAACACACGTCGAGAAAGTACAAACTGAAGAAAAGAGCATCAATGATGTTCCCATTGCAAAAGAATTTCCCGATGTATTTCCGAAAGAATTACCGGGATTACCCCCACATCGATCCGTTGAATTTCAAATAGATCTTGTACCAGGAGCTGCACCAATAGCTCGTGCTCCTTACAGACTCGCACCCAGCGAGATGAAAGAACTGCAAAGCCAATTACAAGAACTTTTAGAGCATGGTTTCATTCGACCAAGCACATCACCGTGGGGAGCTCCTGTTTTGTTTGTCAAGAAGAAAGATGGTACATTCAGGTTGTGTATCGACTACCGAGAGTTGAACAAACTTACCATCAAGAACCGCTACCCACTACCGAGAATCGACGACTTATTTGATCAACTACAAGGCTCATCTGTTTATTCAAAGATTGACTTACGTTCCGGGTATCATCAAATGCGGGTGAAAGAAGATGATATTCCAAAGACTGCTTTCAGAACACGTTACGGTCATTACGAGTTTATGGTCATGCCGTTTGGTTTAACTAATGAACCAGCTGTGTTCATGGACCTTATGAACCGAGTGTGTGGACCATACCTTGACAAGTTTGTCATTGTTTTCATTGATGACATACTTATTTACTCAAAGAATGATCAAGAACACGGTGAACATTTGAGAAAGGTGTTAGTGAGGAAGGAAGAATTGTACGCTAAGTTTTCAAAGTGTGCATTTTGGTTGGAAGAAGTTCAATTCCTCGGTCACATAGTGAACAAAGAAGGTATTAAGGTGGATCCGGCAAAGATAGAAACTGTTAAAAAGTGGGAAACCCCAAAAACTCCGAAACACATACGCCAGTTTTTAGGACTAGCTGGTTACTACAGAAGGTTCATCCAAGACTTTTCTAGAATAGCAAAACCCTTGACTGCATTAACGCATAAAGGGAAGAAATTTGAATGGAATGATGAACAAGAGAAAGCGTTTCAGTTATTGAAGAAAAAGCTAACTACGGCACCTATATTGTCATTGCCTGAAGGGAATGATGATTTTGTGATTTATTGTGACGCATCAAAGCAAGGTCTCGGTTGTGTATTAATGCAACGAACGAAGGTGATTGCTTATGCGTCTAGACAATTGAAGATTCACGAACAAAATTATACGACGCATGATTTGGAATTAGGCGCGGTTGTTTTTGCATTAAAGACTTGGAGGCACTACTTATATGGGGTTAAAAGTATTATATATACCGACCACAAAAGTCTTCAACACATATTTAATCAGAAACAACTGAATATGAGGCAGCGTAGGTG
Organism: Rutidosis leptorrhynchoides; assembly: GCF_046630445.1. Lineage (NCBI taxonomy): Eukaryota > Viridiplantae > Streptophyta > Magnoliopsida > Asterales > Asteraceae > Rutidosis > Rutidosis leptorrhynchoides. The sequence continues at coordinate 159,561,761 of NC_092343.1, read as the reverse complement.
GATTGAATTATTGAATGATTACGACTTTGAGATTCGTTACCACCCGGGGAAGGCAAATGTGGTAGCCGATGCCTTGAGCAGGAAGGACAGAGAACCCATTCGAGTAAAATCTATGAATATAATGATTCATAATAACCTTACTACTCAAATAAAGGAGGCGCAACAAGGAGTTTTAAAAGAGGGAAATTTAAAGGATGAAATACCCAAGGGATCGGAGAAGCATCTTAATATTCGGGAAGACGGAACCCGGTATAGGGCTGAAAGGATTTGGGTACCAAAATTTGGAGATATGAGAGAAATGGTACTTAGAGAAGCTCATAAAACCAGATACTCAATACATCCTGGAACGGGGAAGATGTACAAAGATCTTAAGAAACATTTTTGGTGGCCAGGTATGAAAGCCGATATTGCTAAATATGTAGGAGAATGTTTGACGTGTTCTAAGGTCAAAGCTGAACATCAGAAACCATCAGGTCTACTACAACAACCTGAAATCCCAGAATGGAAATGGGAAAACATTACCATAGATTTCATCACTAAATTGTCAAGGACTGCAAGTGGTTTTGATACTATTTGGGTAATAGTTGATCGTCTCACCAAATCAGCACACTTCCTGCCAATAAGAGAAGATGACAAGATGGAGAAGTTAGCACGACTGTATTTGAAGGAAGTCGTCTCCAGACATGGAATACCAATCTCTATTATCTCTGATAGGGATGACAGATTTATTTCAAGATTCTGGCAGACATTACAGCAAGCATTAGGAACTCGTCTAGACATGAGTACTGCCTATCATCCACAAACTGATGGGCAGAGCGAAAGGACGATACAAATGCTTGAAGACATGCTACGAGCATGTGTTATTGATTTCGGAAACAGTTGGGATCGACATCTACCGTTAGCAGAATTTTCCTACAACAACAGCTACCATTCAAGCATTGAGATGGCGCCGTTTGAAGCACTTTATGGTAGAAAGTGCAGGTCTCCAGTTTGTTGGAGTGAAGTGGGGGATAGGCAGATTACGGGTCCGGAGATTATACAAGAAACTACCGAGAAGATCATCCAAATTCAACAACGGTTGAAAACCGCCCAAAGTCGACAAAAGAGCTACGCTGACATTAAAAGAAAAGATATAGAATTTGAAATTGGAGAGATGGTCATGCTTAAAGTTGCACCTTGGAAAGGCGTTGTTCGATTTGGTAAACGAGGGAAATTAAATCCAAGGTATATTGGACCATTCAAGATTATTGATCGTGTCGGACCAGTAGCTTACCGACTTGAGTTACCTCAACAACTCGCGGCTGTACATAACACTTTCCACGTCTCGAATTTGAAGAAATGTTTTGCTAAAGAAGATCTCACTATTCCGTTAGATGAAATCCAAATCAACGAAAAACTTCAATTCATCGAAGAACCCGTCGAAATAATGGATCGTGAGGTTAAAAGACTTAAGCAAAACAAGATACCAATTGTTAAGGTTCGATGGAATGCTCGTAGAGGACCCGAGTTCACCTGGGAGTGTGAAGGTCAGATGAAGAAGAAATACCCGCATCTATTTCCAGAAGATTCGTCAACAACTTCAACAGCTTAAAATTTCGGGACGAAATTTATTTAACGGGTAGGTACTGTAGTGACCCGAACTTTTCCATGTTTATATATATTAATTGAGATTGATATTTACATGATTAAATGTTTCCAACATGTTAAGCAATCAAATTTGTTAAGACTTGATTAATTGAAATATGTTTCATATAGACAATTGACCACCCAAGTTAACCGGTGATTCACGAACATTAAAACTTGTAAAAACTATATGATGACATATATATGGATATATATATATAGTTAACATGATACTATGATAAGTAAACATATCATTAAGTATATTAACAATGAACTACATATGTAAAAACAAGACTACTAACTTAAGGATTTTTAAACGAGACATATATGTAACGATTATCGTTGTAAAGACATTTAATGTATATATATCATATTAAGAGTTATTCATACATGATAATATCATGATAATATAATAATTTAAAATCTCATTTTATATTATAAACATTGGGTTAACAACATTTAACAAGATCGTTAACCTAAAGGTTTCAAAACAACACTTACATGTAACGACTAACGATGACTTAACGACTCAGTTAAAATGTATATACATGTAGTGTTTTAATATGTATTTATACACTTTTGAAAGACTTCAATACACTTATCAAAATACTTCTACTTAACAAAAATGCTTACAATTACATCCTCGTTCAGTTTCATCAACAATTCTACTCGTATGCACCCGTATTCGTACTCGTACAATACACAGCTTACAATACACAGCTTTTAGATGTATGTACTATTGGTATATACACTCCAATGATCAGCTCTTAGCAGCCCATGTGAGTCACATAACACATGTGGGAACCATCATTTGGCAACTAGCATGAAATATCTCATAAAATTACAAAAATATGAGTAATCATTCATGACTTATTTACATGAAAACAAAATTACATATCCTTTATATCTAATCCATACACCAACGACCAATAACACCTACAAACACTTTCATTCTTCAATTTTCTTCATCTAATTGATCTCTCTCAAGTTCTATCTTCAAGTTCTAAGTGTTCTTCATATATTCTACAAGTTCTAGTTACATAAAATCAAGAATACTTTCAAGTTTGCTAGCTCACTTCCAATCTTGTAAGGTGATCATCCAACCTCAAGAAATCTTTGTTTCTTACAGTAGGTTATCATTCTAATACAAGAACTTCGAGGCATCCAAGGATCCGTTGAAGCTAGATCCATTTTTCTCTTTTCCAGTAGGTTTATCCAAGGAACTTAAGGTTCGTGAATCAACCAGTGGCCAAGTCTTACTTCCCGACGAAGTAAAAATCTGTGAAAGTGAGTTATAGTCCCACTTTTAAAATCTAATATTTTTGGGATGAGAATACATGCAGGTTTTATAAATGATTTACAAAATAGACACAAGTACGTGAAACTACATTCTATGGTTGAATTATCGAAATCGAATATGCCCCTTTTTATTAAGTCTGGTAATCTAAGAATTAGGGAACAGACACCCTAATTGACGCGAATCCTAAAGATAGATCTATTGAGCCTAACAAACCCCATCCAAAGTACCGGATGCTTTAGTACTTCGAAATTTATATCATATCCGAAGGGTGTCCCGGAATGATGGGGATATTCTTATATATGCATCTTGTTAATGTCGGTTACCAGGTGTTCACCATATGAATGATTTTTATCTCTATGTATGGGATGTGTATTGAAATATGAAATCTTGTGGTCTATTATTATGATTTGATATATATAGGTTAAACCTATAACTCACCAACATTTTTGTTGACGTTTTAAGCATGTTTATTCTCAGGTGATTATTAAGAGCTTCCGCTGTCGCATACTTAAATAAGGACGAGATTTGGATTCCATGCTTGTATGATATTGTGTAAAAACTGCATTCAAGAAACTTATTTTGTTGTAACATATTTGTATTGTAAACCATTATGTAATGGTTGTGTGTAAACAGGATATTTTAGATTATCATTATTTGATAATCTACGTAAAGCTTTTTAAACCTTTATTGATGAAATAAAGGTTATGGTTTGTTTTAAAATGAATGCAGTCTTTGAAAAACGTCTCATATAGAGGTCAAAACCTCGCAATGAAATCAATTAATATGGAACGTTTTTAATCAATAAGAACGGGACATTTCATTAACAGACAGCAACTAACTTGATTTGCCTTATGTTCAGGTGATAAGGATAAGGAAGCCACTCTGTAGTAGATTATCTGAGCTGGTTGCTGGTATTTGGTGAATGGGACTAACTGGAGATTATAGTATAGAGTAGCATGTTATATTATGATTGCCATGCTTATTTGATATACTTACTGTTGTGGTTACTTAGTATATTGTGATGACTGCATATTAGTTGATGCTTGTCAGCTGGAGCCCAGTGCATCCCTATTGTGTGGTAGCCTCAGTAGGAGAGATCAACCTGTGGGTTGGGATCCTCATGTGGTAGCCTAGACAATCGAGGTGTATATATATGTGAATGACGCGTCCGTCGCGTGTGGATTATATATATACACACGGTGGTGGAGGAACTTTTGGTAAGCCTCAGTCCGATCAACTGGTGGTTAATGGTTTGACCGATCTGCCAGAGTCTCTGTAGATGGCACTTGGGTGATGTTTGTGTGTTAGACTTTGTGACATGATTAGTATGACGGTTCCTGTATACTATTGCCTGTAGTTAGTTGTACTCACTTAGCTTCGTGCTAATTCCCCTCCATCCTCTCCTTGCAGGTTGTTAGCTTTTGTAAGTGATGTACTTTAGGGAGAAGACGGGCATGGTCATGTTATGTTTAACTATGAAGAAACTTTGAAGTGTGTTTTCCGTTAAAACTGAATTTTGGTTGTAATGTCACGTGACACTAGAATTATTGTTTAATATTAGCCGTTAAATGATATGTAATTAAATATGTTTATGTTATGGTAATAGTTAAGTAACACTAATGCTTCCGCCACGTTTTTAAAAAAAAAAATTAGCAGGGTCACAAGTTGGTATCAGAGCTTAGTTTGGCAGCATGTGCATTGTGATCTAAATGTCATGTTCCCAAACTTAGTAGAGTCATGTCAAACATAACATGCTAGGGATGGGTTAAGTGAGTATTAGGACAGGTTATGTGTTAGTTATTAGTGATAACAGAATTTATACTAAGCCTTGGTGTGAGTGTTGTGGTAGTGCAGTAATGGCAGATAATGAAGCAAACGCTACTGACCCTAATGTCCCTGGAACTGGTACCTTTAGAGCTCCTGATGAAGATGGGCATGTGTCTTCAGAAGAGGAAACCTCCCAAGAAGTTATAAACCTTCAAAGTCAATTACTAGAAGCTCAGGAGAAAATTAAAGAAATGGAACAAGAACGGGCAAGATGGAACCCTAATACCACTGCGTTGAACACAACTTTTCCTTCAAACCTTTATACTCAAGCCGGAGGCAGCTCTCGGTTACAGTTTCCTCAAACCACCTATCAAAACCTCCAAATGCCATTCCTGTTTAACCAGTCGTTTCCAAATCAGATGATATACCCTTTTCAAGTTCCCGAGACAAGAAAGAAGTGTACCTATAAACAGTTTCTAGACTGCAAACCCCCTAAGTACAGTGGTCACACAAACCCTACAATGACACTCAATTGGTTAAGAGAAGTAGAGCGAGCGTTGGAAGCATATTTCTGTGAGCCTGAATCTATGGTACTGTTTGCTAGTAGGCTTCTCAAAGGTGAAGCAATGGAATGTGAGACTCTATCAATGCATATTTACCCAAAGAACAGATCAGTCAAATAACCTGGGAACAATTTGCTGCTAAGGTGAGTGAGCAGTATTGTTCTGAGTATGAGATGGAAAGATTAAAAAACAGAGTTTCTGAAAATGAGAATGACAGAAAGTATGACAACTGATGAGGTTTTCAGAGATTTTACATCGAAGCTAAGGTTTGTTCAATAATGGGTATCGAGTGAGAAGGATAAGATTCAGCACTTTATGCGGGTGATTAAGCCAGAGTTTAGAACAGTTGCGAGATTTGCAACGACTTTGTCACAGGCTCATGAGAGGGCTAAGATTACTGATGGTGACATTAATGCAGCGAAAATAGAAAGTTCAAGAGGTGGATCTTTTGGGGGAAAATCAGAAAGTCAATTGGGTGGACAGTCGACTCAACAGTCGAGTAAGCAATCCGGTTTTCGTGATAAAAAGTTAGGCGGGTTTAAACAGAAAAGTAGGTTTGGTATTAGTGGATCGGGTTCAAGTTAGTCTGGGTGGTGTAATGTTTGTAAGTTGACCCATGTCGGTCTATGTTCTCCAATGACCAGAAGGTGTTTGAAATGTGGAGTGTTAGGTCATGAATCAACAACTTGTTCTTTTAAGTCTAATGTTTGTTTGAGTTGTCATCAAGAAGGACATAGATTAGCGAATTGTCCAACTGGGTCAAGAGTCAGTTCTAGGGCAGGGTCAGGGGCGAGGTCTGTTACTTCTGGGGGATCTTCTGCTTCTACCGCCGGTCAGAAGAGAAAGAATCCTCCAACAGCAGATGCAAGGGCATTTCAGATGACGGTAGACGCAGCAACCGCTACCGATGACGTCATTACAGGTATGTTCTTAGTTAATTCCTTGCCAGCTCATGTGTTATTTGATTCAGGAGAAAATCGTTCTTTTATGTCCTTAGGCTTCTGTGATAAGTTGAAGTTGCATGTTAGGATGCTATATGCGCCTTTGGGAATAGAAGTAGCTGATGGTAAAATGGTTCCATGCACATCATATGTGTCTGGAATTACCATCGAAATTGACGGCCATTCTTTCCCTTTAACCTGTTTGTTGATGCCTATACCTAGCTTTGATGTGGTCATACGCATGAATTGGTTAAGAGCTAATAGGGCTAATATTAAGTGTGATAAGAAGATGATTTCTTTTTGTTTGGCCAATGGATCCCGAGTGATAGCTAGGGGAGAGCGCAGTGGATTTAACTTCCCTATGGTTTCCCTAATGAAAGCCTAGAAGGAGATATCTAAAGGGTGTGATTCGTTCTTACCCTACGTGATCGATGTTAAGAAAGAAAAGAAGCAGGTGACCGATATTCCCGTTATGTCAGAATTTCCAGAAGTGTTTCTAGATGATTTACCAGGGATACCTCCAGTACGTGAAGTAGAGTATAAAATTGATTTGGTTCCGGGTGCTACACCAGTTACAAAAGCTCCTTACAGATTAGCTCTGTCAGAAATCCGAGAAATGATGTCTCAGATTCAGGAACTGTTAGATAAGGGGTTTATTCGACTAAGTTCTTCACCCTGGGGTGCTCCTGTTTTGTTTGTGAAAAAGAAATATGGGTCGCTTCGTATGTGTATAACTTATCGTGATTTAAACAAGAGAATAATAAAAAAAAAGTATCCAATACCGAGAATAGATGATTTATTCGATCAGTTACAGGGTGCTTCTTACTTTTCAAAAATTTATTTACGTTCAGGGTATCATCAGGTACGTGTTGTAGAGACCGACATACCGAAAACCGCGTTCAGAACAAGATATGGTCATTATGAATTTCTAGTTATGCCATTCGGGTTAACAAACGCGCTAGCAGTGTTTATGGATCTAATGAACAGAGTGTGTCGTCAGTATCTCGACAAGTTCATGATTGTTTTCATAGATGACATTTTGATATATTCAAAAACCGAGAAAGATCATGCTACACATCTGAGATTGGTGTTAGAACTTCTTAAACATGAACAGTTGTACGCTAAATTCTCCAAGTGTGAATTTTGGTTATGGGAAGTACAGTTTCTGGGTCATGTGATTTGTGAACAGGGTATCAAAGTAGATCAGTGTAAGATAGAAGCTGTAATGAATTGGAACTCGCCGAAAATGCCGACAGAAATTAAGAGTTTTCTGGGTTTAGCAGGTTATTACCGCAAATTTATTAAAGACTTTTCTAAAATAGCAGGTCCGTTGAATAAGTTAACCAGAAAAGATGTATCCTTTCGATGGACTGATGAACAAGAAAAGGCTTTTCAGACTATCAAACAGTTATTATGCCAAGCGCCGGTTATAGCTTTACCAGAGGGAACAGAAGATTTTGTGGTTTACTACAATGCATCACACGCAGGTCTGGGTTGTGTTTTGATGCAAAGAAATAAAGTCATAGCGTATGCTTTGCGACAGTTGAAAAATCATGAACGAAACTACCCTACTCATGACTTAGAGTTAACTGCAGTTGTGGTTGCTTTGAAGCTTTGGAGACACTATTTGTATGGTACATATTGTGAAATCTATACTGATCATAAGAGTCTTCAGTACATCTTTTCGCAGAAAGAATTAAATATGTGTCAACGACGATGTCAAGAATTGATTAAAGACTATGATTGTGCGATTAAATACCATCCGGTTAAAGCAAATGTGGTCGCAGATGCTCTGAGTCGAAAGAAAACAGTCGAAAACGTTAGATTTATGAGAATTGAGATAGTTTCAGACTTGATCGATCGATTGAAAATAGTTCAGTTAGCAGCATTGAATGATGAAAACCTAAAGACTGAACAAATGACTAAAAGAAAATTTGACCTATGCAATGATTATAGAGGATTAAAGACCTATAATGTAGTGACCCGAACTTTTCCATGTTTATATATATATTAAATGAAATTGTTATTTTACATGATTAAGTGTTTCCAACATGTTAAGCAATCAAACTTGTTAAGACTTGATTAATTGAAATAGGTTTCATATAGACAATTGACCACCCAAGTTGACCGGTGATTCACGAACGTTAAAATTTGTAAAAACTATATGATGACATATATATGGTTATATATATAGTTAACATGATATTATGATAAGTAAACATATCATTAAGTATATTAACAATGAACTACATATGTAAAAACAAGACTACTAACTTAATGATTTTGAAACGAGACATATATGTAACGATTATCATTGTAACGACATTTAATGTATATATATCATAATAAGAGATATTCGTACATCATAATATCATGATAATATAATAATTTAAAATCTCATTTGATATTATAAACATTGGGTTAACAACATTTAACAAGATCGTTAACCTAAAGGTTTCAAAACAACACTTACATGTAACGACTAACGATGACTTAACGACTCAGTTAAAATGTATATACATGTAGTGTTTTAATATGTATTCATACACTTTTGAAAGACTTCAAGACGCTTATCAAAATACTTCTACTTAACAAAAATGCTTACAATTACATCCTCGTTCAGTTTCATCAACAATTCTACTCGTATGCACCCGTATTCGTACTCGTACAATACACAACTTTTAGATGTATGTACTATTGGTATATACACTCCAATTATCAGCTCTTAGCAGCCCATGTGAGTCACTTAACACATGTGGGAACCATCATTTGGCAACTAGCATGAAATATCTCATAAAATTACAAAAATATGAGTAATCATTCATGACTTATTTACATGAAAACAAAATTACATATCCTTTATATCTAATCCATACACCAACGACCAAAAACACCTACAAACACTTTCATTCTTCAATTTTCTTCATCTAATTGATCTCTCTCAAGTTCTATCTTCAAGTTCTAAGTGTTCTTCATAAATTCTACAAGTTCTAGTTTCATAAAATCAAGAATACTTCCAAGTTTGCTAGCTTACTTCCAATCTTGTAGAGTGATCATCCAACCTCAAGAAATCTTTCTTAATTACAGTAAGATATCTTTCTAATATAAGGTAGTACTCATATTCAAACTTTGGTTCAATTTCTATAACTATAACAATCTTATTTTGAGTGATGATCTTACTTGAACTTGTTTTCGTGTTATGATTCTGCTTCAAGAATTTCGAGCCATCCAAGGATCCGTTGAAGCTAGATCCATTTTTCACTTTTCTAGTAGGTTTATCCAAGGAACTTAAGGTAGTAATGATGTTCATAACATCATTCGATTCATACATGAAAAGCTATCATATTCGAAGTGGTAAACTTGTAATCACTAGAACATAGTTTAGTTAATTCTAAACTTGTTCTCAAATAAAGTTAATCCTTCTAACTACACATTTAAAATAAACTATACACATGTTCTATATCTATATGATATGCTAACTTAATGATTTAAAACCTGAAAACACGATAAACACCATAAAACCGGATTTACACCGTCGTAGTTACAACCGGGGGCTGTTTTGGTTTGGATAATTAAAAACTATGAAAAACTTTGATTTAAAAGCAATACTTCTGGGAAAATGATTTTTCTTATGAACATAAAACCATATCCAAAAATCATGGTTAAACTCAAAGTGAAAGTATGTTTTTCAAAACAGTCATCTAGATGTCGTTCTTTTGACGGAAATGACTACCTCTTTCAAAAATGACTTGTAACTTGTATTTCCGACTATAAACCTATACCTTTTCTGTTTAGTTTCATAAATTAAAGTTCAATACGAAACATTGGCCGCTTAAATCACTCAAAACGGATTAGAAACGAAGAAATGGCGAGCAAAACAAAATTGGTAAAAACTACTCATTTTAGCTACGTGAAAATTGGTAACAAATCTATTCCAACCATAACTTAATCAACTTGTATTATATATTATGTAATCTTGAGATATCATAGACACGTATACAATGTTTCGACCTATCATGTCGATGTTCGACCTATCATGTCGATACATCTATATATATTTCGGAACAACCATAGACACTCTATATGTGAATGTTGGAGTTAGCTATACAGGGTTGAGGTTGATTCCAAAATATATATAGTTTGAGTTGTGATCAATACTGAGATATGTATACACTGGGTCGTGTATTGATTCAAGATATATATATTAATTTATTCATGTACGATCAATTGTGGACTTCTAACATCGGACCGCTAACTGGACAACTAAAAATCATCAACACGTAATAAAGAAAATATTGTGAATATATTTCTATTATATTTTGATATATGTATATATTGTTATAGGTTCGTGAATCAACCCATGGCCAAGTCAAATTCTCGACGAAGTGATATTTGGTGAAAGAGAGTTATAGTCCCACTTTTAAAATCTAATATTTTTGGGATGAGAATACATGCATGTTTTATAAATGATTTACAAAATAGACACAAGTACGTGATACTACATTCTATGGTTGAATTATCGAAATCGAATATGCCCCTTTTTATTAAGTCCGGTAATCTAAGAATTAGGGAACAGACACCCTAATTGATGCGAATCCTAAAGATAGATCTATTGGGCCTAACAAACCCCATCCAAAGTACTGGATGCTTTAGTACTTCGAAATTTATATCATATCCGAAGGGTGTCCCGGAATGATGGGGATATTCTTAAATATGCATCTTGTTAATGTCGGTTACCAGGTGTGAAATGTCCCGTTCTTATTGATTAAAAACGTTCCATATTAATTGATTTCGTTGCGAGGTTTTGACCTCTATATGAGACGTTTTTCAAAGACTGCATTCATTTTTAAATCAAACCATAACCTTTATTTCATAAATAAAGGTTTAAAAAGCTTTACGTAGATTATCAAATAATGATAATCTAAAATATCCTGTTTACACACGACCATTACATAATGGGTTACAATACAAATATGTTACATCGAAATCAGTTTCTTGAATGCAGTTTTTACACAATATCATACAAACATGGACTCCAAATCTTGTCCTTATTTTAGTATGCAACAGCGGAAGCTCTTAGTATTCACCTGAGAATAAACATGCTTTAAACGTCAACAAAATGTAGGTGAGTTATAGGTTTAACCTATATATATCAAATCGTAACAATAGACCACAAGATTTCATATTTCAATACACATCCCATACATAGAGATAAAAATCATTCATATGGTGAACACCTGGTAACCAACATTAACAAGATGTATATATAAGAATATCCCCATCATTCCGGGACACCCTTCGGATATGATATAAATTTCGAAGTACTAAAGCATCCGGTACTTTGGATGGGGTTTGTTAGGCCCAATAGATCTATCTTTAGGATTCGCGTCAATTAGGGTGTCTGTTCCCTAATTCTTAGATTACCAGACTTAATAAAAAGGGGCATATTCGATTTTGATAATTCAACCATAGAATGTAGTTTAACGTACTTGTGTCTATTTTGTAAATCATTTATAAAACCTGCATGTATTCTCATCCCAAAAATATTAGATTTTAAAAGTGGGACTATAACTCACTTTCACAGATTTTTACTTCGTCGGGAAGTAAGACTTGGCCACTGGTTGATTCACGAACCTATAACAATATATACATATATATCAAAGTATGTTCAAAATATATTTACAACACTTTTAATATATTTTGATGTTTTAAGTTTATTAAGTCAGCTGTCCTCGTTAGTAACCTACAACTAGTTGTCCACAGTTAGATGTACAGAAATAAATCGATAAATATTATCTTGAATCAATCCACGACCCAGTGTATACGTATCTCAGTATTGATCACAACTCAAACTATATGTATTTTGGAATCAACCTCAACCCTGTATAGCTAACTCCAACATTCACATATAGAGTGTCTATGGTTGTTCCGAAATATATATAGATGTGTCGACATGATAGGTCGAAACATTGTATACGTGTCTATGGTATCTCAAGATTACATAATATACAATACAAGTTGATTAAGTTATGGTTGGAATAGATTTATTACCAATTTTCACGTAGCTAAAATGAGAAAAATTATCCAATCTTGTTTTACCCATAACTTCTTCATTTTAAATCCGTTTTGAGTGAATCAAATTGCTATGGTTTCATATTGAACTCTATTTTATGAATCTAAACAGAAAAAGTATAGGTTTATAGTCAGAAAAATAAGTTACAAGTCGTTTTTGTAAAGGTAGTCATTGCAGTCGAAAGAACGACGTCTAGATGACCATTTTAGAAAACATACTTCCACTTTGAGTTTAACCATAATTTTTGGATATAGTTTCATGTTCATAATAAAAATCATTTTCCCATAATAACAACTTTTAAATCAAAGTTTATCATGGTTTTTAATTAACTAACCCAAAACAGCCCGCGGTGTTACTACGACGGCGTAAATCCGGTTTTACGGTGTTTTTCGTGTTTCCAGGTTTTAAATCATTAAGTTAGCATATCATATAGATATAGAACATGTGTTTAGTTGATTTTAAAAGTCCAGTTAGAAGGATTAACTTTTATTTGCGAACAAGTTTAGAATTAACTAAACTATATTCTAGTGATTACAAGTTTAAACCTTCGAATAAGATAGCTTTATATGTATGAATTGAATGATGTTATGAACATCATTACTACCTCAAGTTCCTTGGATAAACCTACTAGAAATGAGAAAAATAGATCTAGCTTCAAAGGATCCTTGGATGGCTTGAAAGTTCTTGAAACAGAATCATGACACGAAAACAATTTCAAGTAAGATTTCCACTCGAAATAAGATTGTTATAGTTATAGAAATTGAATTAAAGTTTGAATATGATTATTACCTTGTATTAGAAAGATAACCTACTGTAAGTAACAAAGGTTTCTTGATCTTGGATGATTACTTGGAATGGATTTAGAAAACTTGGAAGTAAACTTGCAATCTTGGAAGTATTCTTGATTTTATGAAACTAGAACTTTTGGAATTTATGAAGAACACTTAGAACTTGAAGATAGAACTTGAGAGAGATCAATTAGATGAATAAAATTGAAGAATGAAAGTGTTTGTAGGTGTTTTTGGTCGTTGGTGTATGGATTAGATATAAAGGATATGTAATTTTGTTTTCATGTAAATAAGTCATGAATGATTACTCATATTTTTGTAATTTTATGAGATATATCATGCTAGTTTCCAAATGATGGTTCCCACATGTGTTAGGTGACTCACATGGGCTGCTAAGAGCTGATCATTGGAGTGTATATACCAATAGTACCTACATCTAAAAGCTGTGTATTGTACGAGTACGAATACGGGTGCATACGAGTAGAATTGTTGATGAAACTGAACGAGGATGTAATTGTAAGCATTTTTGTTAAGTAGAAGTATTTTGATAAGTGTATTGAAGTCTTTCAAAAGTGTATGAATACATATTAAAACACTACATGTATATACATTTTAACTGAGTCGTTAAGTCATCGTTAGTCGTTACATGTAAATGTTGTTTTGAAACCTTTAGGTTAACGATCTTGTTGAATGTTGTTAACCCATTGTTTATTATAACAAATGAGATGTTAAATTGTTATATTATCATGATATTATGATATATAATATATCTTAGTATGATATATATACAGTTAAATGTCGTTACAACGATAATCGTTACATAAGTTAGTAGTCTTATTTTTACATATGTATTTCATTGTTAATACACTTAATAATATATTTACTTATCATTTAACATAATTAACCAAGTGTATCAATATCTTAATATGATTCAAATGTACCTAGTAAGACGTTGTTATAACGATAATCGTTATATATATCGTTTTCGAGTTTCTTAAATTAATAGTCTCATTTTTATGTATATAACTCATCGTTAAAATACCTAATGAGATACATACTTGTAATAAAATCATGTTAACTATATATATAACCATATATATGTCATAATATAGTTTTTACAAGTTTTAACGTTCGTGGATCACCGGTCAACTTGGGTGGTCAATTGTCTATATGAAACCTATTTCAATTAATCAAGTCTTAACAAGTTTGATTGCTTAACATGTTGGAAACACTTAATCATGTAAATAACAATTTCATTTAATATATATATAAACATGGAAAAGTTCGGGTCACTACATGTAACGACCCGCATTTTTTCGATCATACTATACTTATAAGATTAATATTTACATAAATTAAACCTTACCAACATGATAAGCAATCCAAATTGTCGAGACTTATATTTCCGAAAAGAGTTTTACACAACGTTTGACCGTCTAGTTTGACCGATGATATCACGAACTATACAATATATGATAATTATACGTTTGTGTATATATATGTATATATACATATTTAACATGATTAATGAATGTTTTAATATCTCATTTTGTATTAATAACAACAAGTTATATGTGTATTTTGAAACTACTAACTTAAGTTTTCAAAACGATAACAATACGTAACGTTATTTGACTTAAATACTTAAGACTATAATGTTTATACAAATATTGTATAAGTAATGTATTTAATCACTTTTAAGAACTTAAATACATAAAATTATATAAGTGTATTCACAAAAGATAGCTATATTTGAATCCTCATTCCATTTTTCACAAAATTTCTATACGTATATTTAGAGTATTTGTACTCGTATCATACCTAGCTTCTATACGTATTTACTATTCGTATATACACATCAAATCACCACCTAATCAGCTCCTATACTTGCCCTCATCAAGAGGGAACTTCTTTTTGACATACAAAAATACAAGCTTGAATTTTGTTTTGTCCCCCCCCCTTGGCCACGTTTTATATGCCATCCCCATAACCAATTTTTGATCACCATTCTCACTTCTAAATCACTCTCTAACTCTTTTACTTGAAAGCCCTAAGAACTCCATAACAATTCAGTAACTTACCAAGAAGATCTAGCTTCAAAAACCATACTAAAACACCATAAGAAAACCATACAAAAACACTTCAAGAAAACCCTCCAAGAACACCAACTTACTACCAATCTTTCATCCACTTCTATCACCCTTTTGATTCTAGCTTCTTACTTCTCTTTTACAGCAACTTCATCCAAGGAACTTGAGGTAGAATATATGTTCATAACCTTATTCGATTCATATATATATAGCTATCATATTTTGTGGTATACAAGTTTAACAACAAGAACATAGTTTGAATGTTTTCAAACTTGTTTGCAAACTAAATAGATCCTTCTAACTTAACTTTTAAAATACTTCAAGACCTGTAATATAACTTATGTATATGCTAATTTAACAAGGTAAAACTTAGTTTTTCAAAGTATAAGTATTTTTAGAAAAATGGTCATTAAATGATTTTGTTGTAACGAAAATGATTAACTTCATAAGTTTCACTAAAGTTTGACCTATGCCGTGTGATTTTGAATACAAACTAAGGTATTTACAGTTCATAGTCTTAAAGAGGGACTCGATCCAAGGAGATGGCAAGTTGAATCAACGAAAACGGACTTGTAACGAAGAAACTATGACCGAAACAAAATTGGTTATCCAAGGCTTAAATGACTTCGGGATTCATTGGAAAAATTTACATAAAATCACATACTTCTAAGATAACATGATATTTTATATATATGTACTCATAATTCAATTTCATATGGTTCAGGATCACCCGTAAGCAACACGAGAAGATTAATCATAAGATCCCATGATTGTACGCAACACGTCATTTGACAACACCGGTACCATGGGTCAAGATTAATCTCGACCAATACATTTATGATGGGGTTTTACGGGAGTTTTATTTATTTCGTTGGGGATTGTATTTACTCATTTCGGGTATATTAAACATCTAAAAATGAACCATTAAAATTGAATTGCTAACCTCGGACTGCTAACTTCGGACTAAGGAAATATTCAAAGTATTAAAAGTATAACAAGTATATATATATAACGTTTGTTTTAAAATGAAAACATATTGATATATTATATATGGATAGGTTCGTGATATCAACCGGAAGACCGAGTCAAATTATTTATATCATCAAGACAAGTGTGAGTATATAGTCCCACTTTTAAACTCTAAATATTTCGGGATGAGAATACATGTATTTTATGTTTTACGATATGGACACAAGTAACTGAAAAATATGTTCTACGTTGAGTTGTACCACTGGCATACTTCCCTGTAGCTTGGTAACTAATATTTACAGCGGTATTGTAAACGCGAATCCTGTTGATAGATCTATCGGGCCTGACAACCCCAACCGGACTGGACGACCAGTATTCAACGGTTGCACAGTACTTCGTTTTTGTAACTACACTTGGTACGGTGTAGTAAGATTTCATATTAAAGGGAATATGCGACGTGAAAATGTTAAGTATGGTTACCGAGTGCTCAACCACTTAGAATACTTTTATTAAACTGATTATATACGAAATCTTGTGGTCTATATATATATTGCAGCCGGCATTAAACCTATATCTCACCAACTTTATGTTGACCTTTTTAAACATGTCTATTCTCAGGTGATTTCTAAAGCTTCCGCTGCATCATGTTGGATCTAACCAGGATCTTGCGTACGCATGTTTGTGTCAAAAATAAAACTGCATATCCAAGATGTTGTACTGTAAAATATGCTAGAAACCGTGTTGTTGTCATCATTTGTAAAGTTTGTAAGTCGAAGATTATCGCTAAACGTTAATCTTCTTTTTATTGTCTTAAGTTTGTAACAAAAATAATGGTTATGGTTTGTAATGTATAATATATGCAGTTTTCTTTCAAAAATGTCTCATATAGAGGTCAATACCTCGCAATGAAATCATACGTTATCTAACGCGTTCTTATGGTTAAGGACGGGTTATGACATGTGGTATCAGAGCGGTGGTCTTAGCGAACCAGGTTTGCATTAGTGTGTCTAAACCGATAAGTCGTTAGGATACATTAGTAAGTCTGGACTTTGACCGGGTTTGATTTTAAAAAAAAAAACCATTGCTTATCACTGTTGGTTAAAAATTCATATGTAAATATTATGTAAGTACTAATGGGTTAGTTGTTGTGTGATAGATGTCGGGCTCGAAACTTATTATCACATTCAGCGACTCCGAATCAGAATCTTCAGATTGTGTTTCAGTCATTAACATATCCGATGACGAAAATGGTATTTTTGGGGAAGACTCACAATTTCCAGATGAACCAACTATAGAAATATCGGAAAGTGAACCCGAGGAGGAAAGTGAACCCGAAGAGGAAAGTGAACCCGAAGAAGAAAGTGAACCCGAGGAAGAAATACTAGAAATTACGAAAGAAAAATTCGATCAAGGAAAGAAACGAAAAGCGAATGAATTAGAAAATTCAAATCCCGAACTTAGTGAGAATGACGTAGCACCAATTCCACTCAACACTACCACCCCTATTCCCGCTATTCCTATTAGTGCTATCCCCGCATCTAGTTCTTCGGCTCCTCAGCCAAAACGTAGGCAGACAGCTAGGATAAGCGTTAGGCCATTCATTGGAACTAAACGCCCTAGAAAATAGACCGAACGATGCACTGCCGTATTAAGCCATGGAATCACATAATGTTTTGTATAATATTATTAGTGTGGTTTGTTTAAAGTTTGATGTAAGCATATGTAAAATAGCGAAGTATGAAATGCAATAATTTTCCATGGTTAAGTATTATTTAGATTGTAGTAATTGATTCTGTACTAAGCTATTAAGTATGAACATTAACGGGTAGGTACTACCCAAGATATAATTATAAAACGCTAATAAGAAGAAAAGGCTTTTATAATAATACCTGGTTCATATTATTAACAAGCTATAAATGTACTATAAATACATACTACATCTATAATAATCCATGTGAATAATTATTTTCTTTCATTAGGAAATGGCGCGATTGAACCGAATGACGGAACAAGAAGTCGAGAACTTCATCAACCAGCGAGTCAACGATAGAATGCTATGGGTCGAAGCTGCAAGAGCTACTGCAGTTAATCCAAATCCTCGTGTAGGATGCTCCTACAAGACGTTTCAAGCTTGCAAACCTTCATCATTCAGTGGAACGGAAGGACCTATCGGTTTAACTCGATGGATAGAAAAGATGGAGACGGTGTTCAAAATCAGCGGTTGTGATGAAAAAGACATGACCAAGTATGCATCGTGCACTTTACAAGATAGTGCACTCACATGGTGGAAGAATTATGTGAAGGCGGTAGGAGGAGATGTAGCTTATGATACTCCATGGGAAGAATTCAAAGCAATGATAATCACCGAGTATTGTCCAAGGAATGAGGTTATTAAGTTAGAAGATGAGTTACGAAGTTTGAAGGTGGTTGGTACTGAAATCACCAACTACAACCAGCGATTCATGGAATTAGTTTTACTATGTCCTGAATTGGTCCCAACCGAAGCACGGAAGATTGAAATGTACAAAGGTGGTTTGCCCAAAAAGGTCAAGGCAAACGTTACGGCGTCGAAACCTAAGACAATTCATGAAGCTATAACCATGGCGAACGAGCTAATGGATCAGGTCATTTTGGACAAGAAAGCATTCAATACTGAGGTGAAGGTATTGGGGAACAAGAAAAAGTGGAATGGAGGTTATGATCGAGGTAACCAACAACAACCTTATAAGAAACAAGAAACCACGAAAGGTGCGGGTAGCGGTTCAGGCTTTGGTTACAAAGGACAAAGTCCTTTATGCAACCGTTGTCACAAACATCATTTTGGTTACTGCAGTGTGTTGTGCACCAAATGCAATAGACAGGGACATCTTGCCGAAGATTGTAAGGCTCTCGTTACAAATGCAAATGGTAACAAGACTCCTGCCACCAACGCAAATAGAACTGCTTTGGCTAACATTACTTGTTTTGGGTGTGGAAAACAAGGTCACTATAAGAGCCAGTGCCCGAATCAGAATGGTGAACCTGCACGTGGAAGAGCGTTTGTTATTAATGCTAGAGAGGCACGAGAAGACCCGGAGCTTGTTACGGGTACGTTTACCATTAATAACTTATCAGCATCTATTTTATTTGATACTGGCGCCGATAGAAGCTACGTGTGTAGAAATTTTTACACTAAGTTGAATTGTTCATCATTACCTCTAGATGCTAAGTACTTGATTGAGTTAGCTAATGGTAAACTAATTAAAGCCGATAAAATTTGTCGTGGTTGTGAAATAAATCTAGCCGGAGAAACGTTTAAAATCGACTTAATACCCGTAGAATTAGGAGGTTTTGATGTAATAGTCGGCATGGACTGGATGTCCAAAATAGGAGCGGAAGTTGTTTGTGCCAAGAAGGCAATTCGTATTCCTGGTAAGGATAAAATACCGGTGATGATTTATGGAGAGAAGGGTAATTCAAAGCTAAAACTCATTAGCTGTTTGAAAGCCAAGAAGTGTTTAGAAAAGGGATGTTACGCTATTTTAGCACATGTTAATAAAGTCGAAAAGAAAGAAAAGTGCATCAACGACGTGCCTGTGGCAAGAGATTTTCCTGAAGTTTTTCCGGAAGAATTGCCGGGATTACCTCCATTTAGATCGGTAGAATTTCAAATAGATT
The DNA here is from genome assembly GCF_046630445.1 of Rutidosis leptorrhynchoides. NCBI lineage: Eukaryota > Viridiplantae > Streptophyta > Magnoliopsida > Asterales > Asteraceae > Rutidosis > Rutidosis leptorrhynchoides. The sequence goes on along the minus strand of NC_092343.1, from coordinate 159,541,990 downwards.
TAGTACCAGGAGCTGCACCAGTGGCTCGTGCGCCATATAGACTTGCACCGTCCGAATTAAAAGAACTTCAAAGTCAGTTAAAAGAATTATTGGACCGTGGATTCATACGACCAAGTACATCACCGTGGGGAGCTCCAATTTTGTTTGTTAAGAAGAAAGATGGATCTTTTAGGATGTGTATAGACTATCATGAATTAAATAAGTTAACTATCAAGAATCGGTATCCACTACCGAGAATTGATGACTTATTTGATCAATTGCAAGGATCATGTGTTTATTCAAAAATCGACTTAAGATCGGGCTATCATCAACTACGCGTCAAAGAAGAGGATATTCCGAAAACTGCTTTTCGGACACGTTATGGTCATTACGAATTTTTGGTTATGCCGTTTGGATTGACGAATGCGCCAGCTGTATTCATGGACCTCATGAATCGAGTTTGTAGTCCGTATTTAGATAAGTTTGTTATCGTTTTCATTGATGATATTCTTATCTATTCCAAGAGTGAGCAAGAGCATGAAGAGCATTTAAGGTTGATACTGGAGTTGTTGAGAAAAGAACAACTTTATGCTAAATTTTCTAAGTGTGCTTTCTGGTTGAAAGAAGTGCAATTTCTTGGTCACGTTGTTAATAGCGAAGGAATTCAGGTTGATCCAGCAAAAACTGAAGCTATTGAAAAATGGGAGACTCCTAAGACACCAACACAGATACGCCAATTTTTGGGTTTAGCCGGTTATTATAGAAGGTTTATTCAAGATTTTTCCCGAATAGCTAAGCCGTTGACAGCATTAACACAAAAAGGGAAGAAATACGAATGGACCTCGGAGCAGGAGAACGCATTTCAATTACTGAAGAAGAAGTTAACTACGGCGCCTATTTTATCGTTACCTGAAGGGAACGATGATTTTGAAATATATTGTGACGCTTCGCGACAAGGTTTTGGTTGTGTTCTTATGCAACGAAAGAAAGTAATTGCATTTGCATCCCGACAATTGAAGATTCACGAGCGGAATTATACGACGCATGATCTAGAATTGGGAGCAGTCGTGTTTGCATTGAAGATGTGGAGACACTACTTGTATGGGGTTAAATTCACTGTGTTTACTGATCATAAAAGCCTTCAACATATTTTCAATCAAAAACAATTGAACATGAGGCAACGTAGGTGGGTCGAGTTAATAAACGACTATGATTGTGAAATTCGTTATCATCCCGGGAAGGCGAATGTGGTGGCTGATGCTTTAAGCAGAAAAGAACGAGAACCAATTCGAGTACGAGCGATGAACATAAAAATTCGCATGAATCTCAACTCACAAATCAAAGAAGTTCAACGAGAAGCACTTACTAAAGAAAATATAGGAAATGAAATAATGAAGAAGTATGCGAAGCAACTCGTTATGCGGGAAGATGGAATTCGATATTTTGCAAATCGTATTTGGGTACCGAAGTTGGGTGGATTGAGGAAGTTGATATTGAACGAGGCACATAAGACAAGATATTCGATACATCCTGGAGTTGGAAAGATGTACCAAGATCTTAAGACGCGTTATTGGTGGCCTAACTTAAAGACCGACGTTGCAACATATGTTGGGGAATGTTTGACTTGTTCCAAAGTCAAAGCAGAACATCAAAAGCCGTCAGGGTTACTTCAACAACCAGAAATCCCAGAATGGAAATGGGATGGTATTACCATGGATTTCATCACGAAGTTACCAAAGACTGCCTGGGGATACGACACCATTTGGGTGATTGTTGATCGTCTCACCAAGTCTGCACATTTCTTGCCTATAAAGGAAACGGATAGAATGGAGAAACTATTACGATTGTATATAAAGGAAGTTGTTTCAAGGCATGGAATACCTATTTCCATTATATCCGATCGTGATAGTAGATTTACCTCAAAGTTTTGGCAATCACTACAGGAGGCACTAGGAACTCGTTTGGATATGAGTACCGCATATCATCCGCAGACCGACGGGCAGAGTGAAAGAACAATTCAGACTCTTGAAGACATGCTCAGGGCATGTGTGATTGATTTTGGAAACGGATGGGATAAATATCTACCGTTAGCAGAATTCTCGTATAATAATAGTTATCATGCGAGCATTGGAGCTGCGCCATTCGAAGCATTGTATGGAAGGAAGTGTAGATCTCCTATCTGTTGGAATGAAGTAGGAGATCGACATTTAACTGGTCCCGAAATCATACATGAAACGACTGAGAAGATAGTGCAAATCAAGGAGAGATTGAAAACAGCCCGTAGTCGCCAAAAGAGCTACGCCGATGTTCGAAGGAAACCATTAGAGTTTCAGGTCGGGGACATGGTTATGCTAAAGGTGTCACCTTGGAAAGGTGTAATACGTTTCGGCAAAAGGGGTAAACTGAACCCAAGGTACGTAGGCCCGTTTAAGATCATCGAACGCATTGGACCGGTAGCTTATCGACTCGAGTTACCGCAACAACTCGCTGGAGTACATAATACCTTTCACGTCTCAAACCTTAAGAAGTGTCTTGCAAAGGAAGACCTTACCATTCCTCTCGAAGAAATCCATGTCGACGAGAAACTACAATTCGTCGAAGAACCAATCGAAATCATGGACCGTGAAGTTAAACAGCTCAAACAGAGCAATATACCGATTGTTAAGGTTCGTTGGAATGCTAGAAGAGGTCCCGAGTTTACTTGGGAACGAGAGGATCAGATGAAGCAAAAGTATCCACACTTGTTTCTTGATGACGCAAAATAGGTACAATTTTAAAATTTCGGGACGAAATTTATTTAACGGGGAGGTAATGTAACGACCCGCATTTTTTCGATCATACTATACTTATAAGATTAATATTTACATAAATTAAACCTTACCAACATGATAAGCAATCCAAATTGTCGAGACTTATATTTCCGAAAAGAGTTTTACACAACGTTTGACCGTCTAGTTTGACCGATGATATCACGAACTATACAATATATGATAATTATACGTTTGTGTATATATATGTATATATACATATTTAACATGATTAATGAATGTTTTAATATCTCATTTTGTATTAATAACAACAAGTTATATGTGTATTTTGAAACTACTAACTTAAATTTTCAAAACGATAACAATACGTAACGTTATTTGACTTAAATACTTAAGACTATAATGTTTATACAAATATTGTATAAGTAATGTATTTAATCACTTTTAAGAACTTAAATACATAAAATTATATAAGTGTATTCACAAAAGATAGCTATATTTGAATCCTCATTCCATTTTTCACAAAATTTCTATACGTATATTTAGAGTATTTGTACTCGTATCATACCTAGCTTCTATACGTATTTACTATTCGTATATACACATCAAATCACCACCTAATCAGCTCCTATACTTGCCCTCATCAAGAGGGAACTTCTTTTTGACATTTAACTTCAATAATTATACAAAAATACAAGCTTGAATTTTGTTTTGTCCCCCCCCCTTGGCCACGTTTTATATGCCATCCCCATAACCAATTTTTGATCACCATTCTCACTTCTAAATCACTCTCTAACTCTTTTACTTGAAAGCCCTAAGAACTCCATAACAATTCAGTAACTTACCAAGAAGATCTAGCTTCAAAAACCATACTAAAACACCATAAGAAAACCATACAAAAACACTTCAAGAAAACCCTCCAAGAACACCAACTTACTACCAATCTTTCATCCACTTCTATCACCCTTTTGATTCTAGCTTCTTACTTCTCTTTTACAGCAACTTCATCCAAGGAACTTGAGGTAGAATATATGTTCATAACCTTATTCGATTCATATATATATAGCTATCATATTTTGTGGTATACAAGTTTAACAACAAGAACATAGTTTGAATGTTTTCAAACTTGTTTGCAAACTAAATAGATCCTTCTAACTTAACTTTTAAAATACTTCAAGACCTGTAATATAACTTATGTATATGCTAATTTAACAAGGTAAAACTTGGTTTTTCAAAGTATAAGTATTTTTAGAAAAATGGTCATTAAATGATTTTGTTGTAACGAAAATGATTAACTTCATAAGTTTCACTAAAGTTTGACCTATGCCGTGTGATTTTGAATACAAACTAAGGTATTTACAGTTCATAGTCTTAAAGAGGGACTCGATCCAAGGAGATGGCAAGTTGAATCAACGAAAACGGACTTGTAACGAAGAAACTATGACCGAAACAAAATTGGTTATCCAAGGCTTAAATGACTTCGGGATTCATTGGAAAAATTTACATAAAATCACATACTTCTAAGATAACATGATATTTTATATATATGTACTCATAATTCAATTTCATATGGTTCAGGATCACCCGTAAGCAACACGAGAAGATTAATCATAAGATCCCATGATTGTACGCAACACGTCATTTGACAACACCGGTACCATGGGTCAAGATTAATCTCGACCAATACATTTATGATGGGGTTTTACGGGAGTTTTATTTATTTCGTTGGGGATTGTATTTACTCATTTCGGGTATATTAAACATCTAAAAATGAACCATTAAAATTGAATTGCTAACCTCGGACTGCTAACTTCGGACTAAGGAAATATTCAAAGTATTAAAAGTATAACAAGTATATATATATAACGTTTGTTTTAAAATGAAAACATATTGATATATTATATATGGATAGGTTCGTGATATCAACCGGAAGACCGAGTCAAATTATTTATATCATCAAGACAAGTGTGAGTATATAGTCCCACTTTTAAACTCTAAATATTTCGGGATGAGAATACATGTATTTTATGTTTTACGATATGGACACAAGTAACTGAAAAATATGTTCTACGTTGAGTTGTACCACTGGCATACTTCCCTGTAGCTTGGTAACTAATATTTACAGCGGTATTGTAAACGCGAATCCTGTTGATAGATCTATCGGGCCTGACAACCCCAACCGGACTGGACGACCAGTATTCAACGGTTGCACAGTACTTCGTTTTTGTAACTACACTTGGTACGGTGTAGTAAGATTTCATATTAAAGGGAATATGCGACGTGAAAATGTTAAGTATGGTTACCGAGTGCTCAACCACTTAGAATACTTTTATTAAACTGATTATATACGAAATCTTGTGGTCTATATATATATTGCAGCCGGCATTAAACCTATATCTCACCAACTTTATGTTGACCTTTTTAAACATGTCTATTCTCAGGTGATTTCTAAAGCTTCCGCTGCATCATGTTGGATCTAACCAGGATCTTGCGTACGCATGTTTGTGTCAAAAATAAAACTGCATATCCAAGATGTTGTACTGTAAAATATGCTAGAAACCGTGTTGTTGTCATCATTTGTAAAGTTTGTAAGTCGAAGATTATCGCTAAACGTTAATCTTCTTTTTATTGTCTTAAGTTTGTAACAAAAATAATGGTTATGGTTTGTAATGTATAATATATGCAGTTTTCTTTCAAAAATGTCTCATATAGAGGTCAATACCTCGCAATGAAATCATACGTTATCTAACGCGTTCTTATGGTTAAGGACGGGTTATGACACTACAGTACCTACCCGTTAAATAAATTTCGTCCCGAAATTTTAAGCAGTTGGAGGTGTTGACGTATCTTCTGGAAATAAATGCGGGTATTTCTTCTTCATTTGATCTTCATGCTCCCAGGTGAACTCGGGTCCTCTACGAGCATTCCATCGAACCTTAACAATCGGTATCTTGTTTTGTTTAAGTCTCTTAACCTCACGATCCATTATTTCGACGGGTTCTTCAATGAATTGAAGTTTTTCATTGATTTGGATTTCGTCCAACGGAATAGTGAGATCTTCTTTAGAAAAATATTTCTTCAAATTTGAGACGTGGAAAGTGTTATGTACAGCCGCGAGTTGTTGAGGTAGCTCCAGTTGGTAAGCTACTAGTTCGACACGATCTATAATCTTGAATGGTCCAATGTACCTTGGATTTAGTTTCCCCCGTTTACCAAATCGAACAACGCCTTTCCAAGGTGAAACCTTAACCATGACCATCTCTCCAATTTCAAACTCTATATCTTTTCTTTTACTATCCGCATAGCTCTTTTGTCGACTCTGGGCGGTTTTCAATCTTTGTTGAATTTGGATGATTTTCTCGGTAGTTTCTTGTATTATCTCCGGACCCGTAATCTGTCTATCCCCCACTTCACTCCAACAAATCGGAGACCTGCACTTTCTACCATAAAGTGCTTCAAACGGCGCCATCTCAATGCTTGAATGGTAGCTGTTGTTGTAGGAAAATTCTGCTAACGGTAGATGTCGATCCTAACTGTTTCCGAAATCAATAACACAAGCTCGTAGCATGTCTTCAAGCGTTTGTATCGTCCTTTCGCTCTGCCCATCAGTTTGTGGATGATAGGCAGTACTCATGTCTAGACGAGTTCCCAATGCTTGCTGTAATGTCTGCCAGAATCTTGAAATAAATCTGCCATCCCTATCAGAGATAATAGAGATTGGTATTCCATGTCTGGAGATGACTTCCTTCAAATACAGTCGTGCTAACTTCTCCATCTTGTCATCTTCTCTTATTGGCAGGAAGTGTGCTAACTTGGTGAGACGATCAACTATTACCCAAATAGTATCATAACCACTTGCAGTCCTTGGCAATTTAGTAATGAAATCCATGGTAATGTTTTCCCATTTCCATTCCGGGATTTCAGGTTGTTGTAGTAGACTTGATGGTTTCTGATGTTCATCTTTGACCTTAGAACAAGTCAAACATTCTCCCTACATATTTAGCAATATCGGCTTTCATACCTGGCCACCAAAAATATTTCTTAAGATCCTTGTACATCTTCCCCATTCCAGGATGTATTGAGTATCTGGTTTTATGAGCTTCTCTAAGTACCATTTCTCTCATATCTCCAAATTTTGGTACCCAAATTCTTCCAGCCCTATACCGGGTTCCGTCTTCCCGAATATTAAGATGCTTCTCCGATCCTTTGGGTATTTCATCCTTTAAATTTCCCTCTTTTAAAACTCCTTGTTGCGCCTCCTTTATTTGAGTAGTAAGGTTAGTGTGAATCATTATATTCATAGATTTTACTCGAATGGGTTCTCTGTCCTTTCTGCTCAAGGCGTCGGCTACCACATTTGCCTTCCCCGGGTGGTAACGAATCTCAAAGTCGTAATCATTCAACAATTCAATCCACCTACGCTGCCTCATATTCAGTTGTTTCTGATTAAATATGTGTTGAAGACTTTTGTGGTCGGTATATATAATACTTTTGACCCCATATAAGTAGTGCCTCCAAGTCTTTAATGCAAAAACAACCGCGCCTAATTCCAAATCATGCGTCGTATAATTTTGCTCGTGAATCTTCAATTGTCTAGACGCATAAGCAATCACCTTCGTCCGTTGCATTAATACACAACCGAGACCTTGCTTTGATGCGTCACAATAAATCACAAAATCATCATTCCCTTCAGGCAATGACAATATAGGTGCCGTAGTTAGCTTTTTTTCAATAATTGAAACGCCTTCTCTTGTTCATCCTTCCATTCAAATTTCTTCCCTTTATGCATTAATGCAGTCAAGGGTTTTGCTATTTTGGAGAAATCTTGGATGAATCTTCTGTAGTAACCAGCCAATTCTAAAAATTGACGTATATGCGTCGGAGTTTTTGGGGTTTCCCACTTTTCAACGGTTTTGATCTTTGCCGGGTCCACCTGGATACCTTCTTTGTTCACTATGTGACCGAGGAATTAAACTTCTTCCAACCAAAATGCACACTTTGAAAACTTAGCGTACAGTTTTTCTTTCCTCAATACTTCTAGCACTTTTCTCAAATGTTCTTCGTGCTCTTGATCATTCTTTGAGTAAATAAGTATGTCATCGATGAAAACAATGACAAACTTGTCAAGATATGGCCCACACACTCTGTTCATAAGGTCCATGAACACACCTGGTGCGTTAGTCAATCCAAACGGCATAACCATAAACTCGTAATGACCATAACGCGTCCTAAAAGCAGTTTTTGGAATATCATCCTCCTTTACTCGCATTTGATGATATCCAGAACGTAAATCGATCTTCGAATAAACCGACGAGCCTTGTAGTTGATCAAATAAGTCGTCAATTCTCGGAAGTGGATAACGGTTTTTGATGGTAAGTTTGTTCAACTCTCTGTAGTCAATACACAACCTAAATGTACCATCCTTCTTCTTGAGAAACAAAACAGGAGCTCCCCATGGTGATGTGCTTGGTCGAATGAAACCACATTCTAATAGTTCTTGCAGTTGGCTTTGCAGTTCTTTCATCTCGCTGGGTGCGAGTCTATAAGGAGCACGAGCTATTGGTGCAGCTCCTGGTACAAGATCTATTTGAAATTCAACAGATCGATGTGGAGGTAGTCACGGTAATTCTTTCGGAAATACATCGAGAAATTCTTTTGCGACGGGAACATCATTGATGCTCTTTTCTTCAGTTTGTACTTTCTCGACGTGTGCTAGAACAGCATAGAAACCTTTTCTTATTAGTTTTTATGCCTTCAAATTACTAATAAGATGTAGCTTCATGTTGCCCTTTTCTCCGTACACCATTAAGGGTTCTCCTTCTTCTCGTACAATGCGAATTGCATTTTTATAACATACGATCTCTGCTTTCACCTTCTTCAGCCAGTCCATGCCAACTATTACATCAAAACTCCCTAACTCTACTGGTATCAAATCAATCTTAAATATTTCGCTACCCAGTTTAATTTCTCGATTCCGGCATATATTATCTGCTGAAATTAATTTACCGTTTGCTAATTCGAGTAAAAATTTACTATCCAATGGCGTCAATGGACAACTTAATTTAGCACAAAAATCTCTACTCATATAGCTTCTATCCGCACCCGAATCAAATAAAACGTAAGCAGATTTATTGTCAATAAGAAACGTACCCGTAATAAGCTCCAGGTCTTCCTGTGCCTCTGCCGCATTAATATTGAAAACTCTTCCGCGGCCTTGTCCATTCGTGTTCTCCTGGTTCGGGCAATTTCTAATAATGTGGCCCGGTTTTCCACATTTATAACAAACTACATTGACATAACTTGCTCCGACACTACTTGCTCCGCCATTACTCGTTCCGACACCATTTGTTCCTTTCGTTCTGTTAACCCCTGGTCCGTAGACCTCACACTTCACCGCGCTATGACCATTTCTTTTACACTTGTTGCAAAATTTGGTGCAGAACCCCGAGTGATACTTTTCACACCTTTGGCATAGCTGCTTCTGATTGTTGTTGTTGTTGTTATTGCGGTTGTTATTGTTGTTGGGATGATTATTGTTGTTGTTGTTGTTGTTGTTGTTGTTGTTGTTGTTGTTGTTGTTGTTGTTGTTGTTGTTGTTGTTGTTGTTGTAGTTGTTGTTGTTGTTGTTGGGACGTTTGTTGTAGTTGCGATTGATGTTGCGATTGTTGGGATAATTGTTGCGATTATTATTGTAATTGCTGTTGTTGTTGTATTGGTGATTCTTATCACCGTTTTCCTCCCACTTTCTTTTGACTTGCTTCACATTGGCCTCTTCAGCCGTCTGTTCTTTAATTCTTTCCTCAATCTGGTTCACTAGTTTGTGAGCCATTCTACATGCCTGTTGTATGGAGGCGGGCTCGTGTGAACTTATATCTTCTTGGATTCTTTCCAGTAATCCTTTCACAAACGCGTCGATCTTCTCTTCCTCATCTTCGAATGCTCCCGGACACAATAGGCACAATTCTGTGAATCATCTTTCGTACGTGGTAATATCAAATCCTTGGGTTCGTAACCCTCTAAGTTCTGTCTTGAGCTTATTGACCTCGGTTCTGGGACGGTACTTCTCGTTCATCAAGTGCTTGAATGCTGACCACGGTAGTGCGTACGCATCATCTTGTCCCACTTGCTCTAGATAGGTATTCCACCATGTTAACGCAGAACCTGTGAAGGTATGCGTAGCGTACTTCACTTTGTCCTCTTCAGTACACTTACTTATGGCAAACACCGATTCGACCTTCTCGGTCCACCGTTTCAATCCGATCGGTCCTTCGGTTCCATCAAATTCCAAAGGTTTGCAGGCAGTGAATTCATTGTAGGTGCATCCTACACGATTTCCTGTACTGCTAGATCCAAGGTTATTGTTGGTATGTAGCGCAGCCTGTACTGAGGCTATGTTTGAAGCTAGAAAAGTACGGAATTCCTCTTCATTCATATTCACGGTGTGTCGAGTAGTCGGTGTCATTTCCTTCAAAATAGTCAAATGGAACAAGTTAATCATACAGAATATTAAGAGTAGTTAATAGTATTTCGTAGCATAATATGAACTCATTTATAAAAGCTTTTTCTTCATATTAGCGTTTTATAAGTTTAAATTCGGGTAGTACCTACCCGTTAAGTTCATACTTAGTAGCTAATATACAATTCAACTACTACAATTCTATATGAAAAACTGATTATAATAATATTTCGCGTTCAAACTTTTATACAATATTTTACAAACTTACAATACCGCTTATTTTACATAAAACATGAAATATAGCACACAATAACTTTGATACAAGATAGTTGTGAAGATAATTCTAGCTAGTACACAAGTCGTTCAGCAAAGGCAATAAAGACACGTAATTCATACGTCCAGAAACAAGTCATGCATTCTGGTTTTGCTAGGACTACTTCCCATCCTTGGTCTTGTGGAACATAACCGTTATGGCCGTTGATAAGACAGCGTGTTGTAACGTCGTCAAAGGGACGAGGGTTACGTAATGACCAACAGTCTCGTAATAACCTAAAAACCTCATTTCTTACCCCAATTACCGACTCCGTCACTTGTGGGAACGTTTTGTTTAATAGTTGTAGCCCGATGTTCTTTTTCTCACTTTGGTGAGAAGCGAACATTACTAACACGTAAGCATAGCATGCTTCTTTATGTTGCATGTTAGCCGCTTTTTCTAAATCATGAAATCCTATATTCGGATACATTGAGTCAAAATAATTTCTTAACCCGTTGCGTAAAATAGCATTTGGGTTCCCCATAATATATGCGTCAAAGTAAACACATCGTAACTTATGGGTTTCCCAATGTGATATCCCCCATCTTTCAAACGAAAGTCTCTTATAAACCAAGACATTCTTGGAACGTTCTTCGAATGTCTTACAAACTGATTTCGTCGTAAATAGTTGTGCCGAAGAATTCTGACCGACTCTAGACAAGATTTCATCAATCATGTCTCCGGGTAGGTCTCTTAAAATATTGGGTTGTCTATCCATTTTGTGTTTTTATACTGTAAAATAGACAAGAGTTAGATTCATAAAAAAAAATACTTATTAATACAAGCAATTTTTACATATATCATAAAGCATAAGCACACTATATTACATATATTACACCACACGAATACAACTATCTTATTCCGACTCGCTCGTTTCTTCTTCTTCGGTTTTGGTTCGTTTTGCCAAGTTTCTAGGGATATATGATGTTCCCCTAATACGAGCTGTCGTTTTTCACAACGGTTTAGAAAAACCTGGTGGTTTAGAGGTTCCCGGGTCATTGTTACAACTTAAGGGCTTCGGGGGTTGACGATACATATAAAGTTCATCGGGGTTGGAATTAGATTTCTCTATTTTTATGCCCTTTCCCTTATTATTTTCTTTTGCCTTTTTAAATTCAGTTGGGTTAATTTCTATAACATCATCGGAATTCTCGTCAGAATCCGATTCATCGGAGAATTGGTAATCCTCCCAATATTTTGCTTCCTTGGCGGAAGCACCATTGACCATAATTAACCTTGGTTGGTTGGTTGAGGATTTTCTTTTACTTAACCGTTTTATTATTTCCCCCACCGGTTCTATTTCCTCCTCCGGTTCCTCCTCCGGTTCCTCCTCTTCCGGTTCTGATTCTTCTTCCGGTTCTGATTCTTCTTCCGGTTCCTCTTCGGGAACTTGTGAATCAGTCCAATATATATTCGACTCTTCGTTATTATTAGGTGAGTCAATGGGATTTGTGCTAGAGGTAGACATCTATCACACAATATCAAACATGTTAAGAGATTAATATATCACATAATATATACATGTTAATAATATATAGTTTCCAACAAAAATGTCAAACAATCATTTTTAAAGAAAACACGGTCGAAGTCCAGACTCACTAATGTATCCTAACAAACTCGATAAGACACACTAATGCAAATTTTCTGGTTCTCTAAGACCAACGCTCGGATACCAACTGAAATGTCCCGTTCTTATTGATTAAAAATGTTCCATATTAATTGATTTCGTTGCGAGGTTTTGACCTCTATATGAGACGTTTTTCAAAGACTGCATTCATTTTTAAATCAAACCATAACCTTTATTTCATAAATAAAGGTTTAAAAAACTTTACGTAGATTATCAAATAATGATAATCTAAAATATCCTGTTTACACACGACCATTACATAATGGTTTACAATACAAATATGTTACATCGAAATCAGTTTCTTGAATGCAGTTTTTACACAATATCATACAAACATGGACTCCAAATCTTGTCCTTATTTTAGTATGCAACAGCGGAAGCTCTTAGTATTCACCTGAGAATAAACATGCTTTAAACGTCAACAAAAATGTTGGTGAGTTATAGGTTTAACCTATATATATCAAATCGTATATACATGTAGTGTTTTAATATGTATTGGGTTAACAACATTGAACAAGATCGTTAACCTAAAGGTTTCAAAACAACACTTACATGTAACGACTAACGATGACTTAACGACTCAGTTAAAATGTATATACATGTAGTGTTTTAATATGTATTCATACACTTTTGAAAGACTTCAAGACACTTATCAAAATACTTCTACTTAACCAAAATGCTTACAATTACATCCTCGTTCAGTTTCATCAACAATTCTACTCGTATGCACCTGTATTCGTACTCGTACAATACACAACTTTTAGATGTATGTACTATTGGTATATACACTCCAATGATCAGCTCTTAGCAGCCCATGTGAGTCACCTAACACATGTGGGAACCATCATTTGGCAACTAGCATGAAATACTCATAAAATTACAAAAATATGAGTAATCATTCATGACTTATTTACATGAAAACAAAATTACATATCCTTTATATCTAATCCATACACCAACGACCAAAAACACCTACAAACACTTTCATTCTTCAATTTTCTTCATCTAATTGATCTCTCTCAAGTTCTATCTTCAAGTTCTAAGTGTTCTTCATAAATTCTACAAGTTCTAGTTTCATAAAATCAAGAATACTTCCAAGTTTGCTAGCTTACTTCCAATATTGTAGAGTGATCATCCAACCTCAAGAAATCTTTCTTAATTACAGTAAGATATCTTTCTAATATAAAGTAATACTCATATTCAAACTTTGGTTCAATTTCTATAACTATAACAATCTTATTTCGAGTGATGATCTTACTTGAACTTGTTTTCGTGTCATGATTCTGCTTCAAGAATTTCGAGCCATCCAAGGATCTGTTGAAGCTAGATCCATTTTTCTCTTTTCCAGTAGGTTTATCCAAGGAACTTAAGGTAGTAATGATGTTCATAACATCATTCGATTCATACATGAAAAGCTATCATATTCGAAGTGGTAAACTTGTAATCACTAGAACATAGTTTAGTTAATTCTAAACTTGTTCGCAAATAAAGTTAATCCTTCTAACTACACTTTTAAAATAAACTATACACATGTTCTATATCTATATGATATTCTAACTTAATGATTTAAAACCCGAAAACACGATAAACACCATAAAACCGGATTTACGCCGTCGTAGTTACAACCGGGGGCTGTTTTGGTTTGGATAATTAAAAACTATGAAATACTTTGATTTAAAAGCTATACTTCTACGAAAATGATTTTTCTTATGAACATGAAACCATATCCAAAAATCATGGTTAAACTCAAAGTGAAAGTATGTTTTTCAAAACAGTCATCTAGATGTCGTTCTTTCGACGGAAATGACTACCTCTTTCAAAAACGACTTGTAACTTGTATTTCCGACTATAAACCTATAACTTTTCTGTTTAGTTTCATAAATTCAAGTTCAATACAAAACCGTGGCCGCTTAAATAACTCAAAACGGATTAGAAACGAAGAAATGACGAGCAAAACAAAATTGGTAAAAACTACTCATTTTAGCTATGTGAAAATTGGTAACAAATCTATTCCAACCATAACTTAATCAACTTGTATTGTATATTATGTAATCTTGAGATACCATAGACACGTATACAATGTTTCAACCTATCATGTCGACACATCTATATATATTTCGGAACAACCATAGACACTCTATATGTGAAAGTTGGAGTTAGCTATACAGGGTTGAGGTTGATTCCAAAATATATATAGTTTGAGTTGTGATCAATACTGAGATATGTATGCACTGGGTCGTGGATTGATTCAAGATATATATATTAATTTATTCATGTACGATCAATTGTGGACTTCTAACATCAGACCGCTAACTGGACAACTAAAAATCATCAACACGTAATAAAGAAAATATTGTGAATATATTTCTATTATATTTTGATATATGTATATATTGTTATAGGTTCGTGAATCAACCCGTGGCCAAGTCAAATTCTCGACGAAGTGATATTTGGTGAAAGTGAGTTATAGTCCCACTTTTAAAATCTAATATTTTTTGGATGAGAATACATGCAGGTTTTATAAATGATTTACAAAATAGACACAAGTACGTGAAACTACATTCTATGGTTGAATTATCGAAATCAAATATGCCCCTTTTTATTAAGTCCGGTAATCTAAGAATTAGGGAACAGACACCCTAATTGATGCGAATCCTAAAGATAGATCTATTGGGCCTAACAAACCCCATCCAAAGTACTGGATGCTTTAGTACTTCGAAATTTATATCATATCCGAAGGGTGTCCCGGAATGATGGGGATATTATTAAATGTGCATCTTGTTAATGTCGGTTACCAGGTGTGAAATGTCCCGTTCTTATTGATTAAAAACGTTCCATATTAATTGATTTCGTTGCGAGGTTTTGACCTATATATGAGACGTTTTTCAAAGACTGCATTCATTTTTAAATCAAACCATAACCTTTATTTCATAAATAAAGGTTTAAAAAGCTTTACGTAGATTATCAAATAATGATAATCTAAAATATCCTGTTTACACACGACCATTACATAATGGTTTACAATACAAATATGTTACATCGAAACCAGTTTCTTGAATGCAGTTTTTACACAATATCATACAAACATGGACTCCAAATCTTGTCCTTATTTTAGTATGCAATAGCGGAAGCTCTTAGTATTCACCTGAGAATAAACATGCTTTAAACGTCAACAAAAATGTTGGTGAGTTATAGGTTTAACCTATATATATCAAATCGTAACAATAGACCACAAGATTTCATATTTCAATACACATCCCATACATAGAGATAAAAATCATTCATATGGTGAACACCTGGTAACCGACATTAACAAGATGTATATATAAGAATATCCCCATCATTCCGGGACACCCTTCGGATATGATATAAATTTCGAAGTACTAAAGCATCCGGTACTTTAGATGGGGTTTGTTAGGCCCAATAGATCTATCTTTAGGATTCGCGTCAATTAGGGTGTCTGTTCCCTAATTCTTAGATTACCAGACTTAATAAAAAGGGGCATATTCGATTTCGATAATTCAACCATAGAATGTAGTTTCACGTACTTGTGTCTATTTTGTAAATCATTTATAAAACTGCATGTATTCTCATCCCAAAAATATTAGATTTTAAAAGTGGGACTATAACTCACTTTCACAGATTTTTACTTCGTCGTGAAGTAAGACTTGGCCACTGGTTGATTCACGAACCTATAACAATATATACATATATATCAAAGTATGTTCAAAATATATTTACAACACTTTTAATATATTTTGATGTTTTAAGTTTATTAAGTCAGCTGTCCTCGTTAGTAACCTACAACTAGTTGTCCACAGTTAGATGTACAGAAATAAATCGATAAATATTATCTTGAATCAATCCACGACCCAGTGTATACGTATCTCAGTATTGATCACAACTCAAACTATATGTATTTTGGAATCAACCTCAACCCTGTATAGCTAACTCCAACATTCACATATAGAGTGTCTATGGTTGTTTCGAAATATATATAGATGTGTCGACATGATAGGTCAAAACATTGTATACGTGTCTATGGTATCTCAAGATTACATAATATACAATACAAGTTGATTAAGTTATGGTTGGAATAGATTTGTTACCAATTTTCACGTAGCTAAAATGAGAAAAATTATCCAATCTTGTTTTACCCATAACTTCTTCATTTTAAATCCGTTTTGAGTGAATCAAATTGCTATGGTTTCATATTGAACTCTATTTTATGAATCTAAACAGAAAAAGTATAGGTTTATAGTCAGAAAAATAAGTTACAAGTCGTTTTTGTAAAGGTAGTCATTGCAGTCGAAAGAACGACGTCTAGATGACCATTTTAGAAAACATACTTCCACTTTGAGTTTAACCATAATTTTTAGATATAGTTTCATGTTCATAATAAAAATCATTTTCCTAGAATAACATCTTTTAAATCAAAGTTTATCATAGTTTTTAATAACTAACCCAAAACAGCCCGCGGTGTTACTACGACGACGTAAATCCGGTTTTACGGTGTTTTTCGTGTTTCCGGGTTTTAAATCATTAAGTTAGCATATCATATAGATATAGAACATGTGTTTAGTAGATTTTAAAAGTCAAGTTAGAAGGATTAACTTTTATTTACGAACAAGTTTAGAATTAACTAAACTATGTTCTAGTGATTACAAGTTTAAATCTTCGAATAAGATAGCTTTATATGTATGAATCGAATGATGTTATGAACATCATTACTACCTCAAGTTCCTTGGATAAACCTATTGGAAATGAGAAAAATAGATCTAGCTTCAAAGGATCCTTGGATGGCTTGAAAGTTCTTGAAGCAGAATCATGACACGAAAACAATTTCAAGTAAGATTTCCACTCAAAATAAGATTGTTATAGTTATAGAAATTTAATTAAAGTTTTAATATGATTATTACCTTGTATTAGAAATATAGCCTACTGTAAGTAACAAAGGTTTCTTGATCTTGGATGATTACTTGGAATGGATTTAGAAAACTTGGAAGTAAACTTGCAATCTTGGAAGTATTCTTGATTTTATGAAACAAGAACTTTTGGAATTTATGAAGAACACTTAGAACTTGAAGATAGAACTTGAGAGAGATCAATTAGATGAAGAAAATTAAAGAATGAAAGTGTTTGTAGGTGTTTTTGGTCGTTGGTGTATGAATTAGATATAAAGGATATGTAATTTTGTTTTCATGTAAATAAGTCATGAATGATTACTCATATTTGTGTAATTTTATGAGATATTTCATGCTAGTTGCCAAATGTGTGACGATCCAGGAATTTCCGACCAAATTTAAACTTAATCTTTATATGTTCCGACACGATAAGCAAAGTCTGTGATGTTGAATCTCGAAAACTTTGAAACTAGGTTCATATATTCAATTGACCTTCGACTGTTCTCGACGATTCACGAACAACTAGTTGTAAATAAATACATGTACATTTTTATATATATATATATATATATATATATATATATATATATATATATATATATATATATATATATATATATATATATGTATAGATATAATAATTTGAAATACTATATGAGATAATATATGATTTAATTGTTGAAAATAAATATGTAAAATATTATGCAATGTAATGAAAGCTATTATTATAAATGTATAGATATATATGTAAATATTTCTTGTAAATATATATAATTATATTAAAAAATATATAATATATTTATTTTAGTAGTTAAAAACTTGCTATTTAAAACTATTTGCATATAGAAAGAGGATATATTAAAAATATCTGATTTCGAGCCTAATTAGTAAACGTCAGTAACACACGGTTGACGTTTCGTTAGTTTTAATATAGATCTAATACATGTTCATGAATGATTAAGATAAAAGTTGGACTGTAAATTGATTACGAAGATTTTAGATTTATTATAAATATTTTTACATTTTTAAGATTAAATATTAGTACTCCGTACACATAAATTGGAACAGAAAATAAACAATTATCAAACCTTTTTGATCAGGTTTCAAACAGGTAATGAGTGAAATAATTAATTATATTTAAACTAAAAATTTGAGATTTTTAGGAACACTTTTATACGTTAACTGTTTAGCAATGGGCACGATATTGCGTTCCCGTGACAACTGTCGGCACATAAAGTTGCTGTGTACTCTGTATTATTGCCAATTCATATCCCATCCATCACATGGTATGATTATATTATATATTAATTATTATTATATTATTATTATAGTTATTTTATTATTATTAAAATTACATCACAGTTATATATAAAAATGTGAGATGTGTATAACACCATCACCATCTTTTATTGTTTTGAACCAAGAACCCAAAACCAATCTCTTTCAATCAACGACCACTCAACACTCATTCAATCACGATGGCTACCACCTTCACATCGAGCCACCACCACCATGCCCGATCACCATCTCCGTTGAACCGCCATCACCCTTGACATCCTCACCATACTCTCGGTTTGGTTGAAACCGAGAAACACCATCACACATCACCTACCCCTTCAAGCTTCCTTTTTTGTCTAAACACCACCACCATCCTCCCTAAACCCATCACCTAACCATCGTGGGTCATAACCACCATCAATTAAATGGACATCATCACCAACCACTTTCCTCACCGTTTAAACCACAACCTCCATCTCACTCTCTCTCTCTAACTCACTATATCTCTCTCTCACCTCCATTTTTTTTTATTTCGTGAACATCGATCACCACCACCATAACCTGCAAGCTGCTTAATCTACTTCCTTGCTGTTTATATCGAGAACACCCATAACCACATCATCATATTTAAGTTACACCTAATACTACTGTGGTTAGGTTTCTAAGCTCAACAACCACCGGTATCACCACCATCCTTCAATTCTTCGGCCACCATTTGACCACCATCTCTGCTGTTCTCCAGCCCCGAATCCACCGTCAAATAACCATTGTAAGTCGGCTGTTTTACAACCCAAAATTACCACTCAAAAACCATCATAACCACCACTGTTTTAGTGATCTTTACCTTCTGTTGACTACTCGTATATTTAGGTTTCAACCACTGTAATCTACCACCAAATCACCACAACTGCTACACTCATTACCTGTTGCTACTACTATTATTTTTCTGTTTCTGTTACGGGTTGAACATATCGCCATCGTTGATGATGAGGTCGATGTTGATCGTGATTTTATGTAATAGAAAAATAAAGATGTGGTATGATGATATATCACGATGAAGGTGTTTACGAATAAGATGATGCTGTGATGGCGAACGATATGATAATGATAATTTCGATGTTAAAAATATTGATGATAATGGTGATGCTAGGCAATGAGAAAATGATAAATAATTAGTATATGTTAAATAAATTAAACGTTCAGAGTATAACAAGAAGTAACATGATGGTTCGATGGTTTAAGTGGGTGTTTAGTAGGCGAGTGATCCTGTGTTCGAAACTTGGCTACGTTATATTTTTCTTTTTTTTTCAACAAATAGCAGCTGTAAAGATTGGGCCATAGCCACGCTTGGGCTGTTTAGATGAAGGCCAGCCCAAAAAGTTGATTAATGGAGAGAAATTTCTGATGGGCTGAAGTAAACAAAATTATATAAATTAAGCTGTGATTAAAGATAGAAAAGTAAGAATGGATGGATGGTCTAGGGTGTTTGCATCATTCGAAGGTTCGCGAGTTCGAGCCTGGGCAGTGGCGTACTTTTTTTTTTAGAAAGCTTATTATTGAGGTAGTTATCTTATATTTGTTATTATTATATTGTTATTATTATTGTTGTTGTTACAATTAATTGATGTTTTCCCTAAATACTAATAACATGATTATTATTATCATTAGTATTAGGATTACTATTTTTTTTATAAATATTATTATCATTATTACTATTATGATTAGGATTACAAAGCGATGTTATACAAGCTTTAATTATTGGTTTAGAAATTTAACGTGAAGATTTTGATTATGATTAACATAAGTATTGTTATTAATATTATCACAAGTAATGAAATTGCTATAATAATTATTATTATTAAGTATTATGAAATGATATCAAAATTATTAATTTATTTACCATTATTATTAAATTATCAATCTTATTAAAACTACTAATGTTATCATTATATTTAATATTAGTATTGTCATTATATTACTTCAAATATTATCTCAGTATTATTAAAATACCGTCTTAACAAACAAATGATTTACATATATATATAAATATATAAATATAATTAATATATACAACATAACAAACTTAATATCTTATTTAGTTAAAATATATATAATAAATACATAGCACATATAAATTAACATAAAAACGATATAACTAAGAAAGTTATATATATTTATTCGATTACGATTATGTGTATTAATATATATACACAAATGTTATAGGTTCGTGAATCCGAGGCCAACCCTATACTTGTTCAATGTCGTTCTATGTATTTTTACTACAAAATACATTAGGTGAGTTTCATTAATCCCTTTTTAAATGCTTTTGCAATATATATATTTTTGGGACTGAGAATACATGCGCTGTTTTTATAACTGTTTTACGAAATAGACACAAGTAATTTAAACTTCATTATATGGTTGAATGATCGAAATCGAATATGCCCCTTTTTATTAAGTCTGGTAATCTAAGAATTAGGGAACAGACACCCGAATTGACGCGAACTCTAAAGATAGATCTATCGGGCCCAACAAGCCCCATCCAAAGTACCGGATGCTTTAGTACTTCGAAATTTATATCATGTCCGAAGGAGGATCCCGGAATGATGGGGGATATTCTTATATGCATATTGTGAATGTCGGTTACCAGGTGTTCAATCCATATGAATGATATTTTTGTCTCTATGCATGGGACGTTTATTTATGAGAATTGGAAATATAAAATCTTTTGGTCTATTAAAATTATGAAATGATTATTTATGATAAACTAATGAACTCACCAACCTTTTGGTTGACACTTGAAAGCATGTTTATTCTCAGGTATGAAAGAAATCTTCCACTGTGCATTTGCTCATTTTAAGGACATTACTTGGAGTCGATCATCGCTCTGGAATCAAATGTTGATGACTTCGTCCAGATGGATTAGGACGGGGCATTTCAGTTGGTATCAGAGCGGTGGTCTTAGTGAACCGGGTCTGCATTAGTGTGTCTAACTGATAAGCTGTTAGGATGCATTAGTGAGTCTGGACTTTGACCGTGTCTGCATGTCAAAAGTTTTGCTTATCATTTTGTGTCGAAAATTTCCTGCTTATAATTCTTAGAGAATCACTTGCTTAACATCCTTAGTCTAGACACATCTTATTGCATTAATTGCATGATTAGTGTATAGACAAAAATTTATATCTTAGCATATCTGCCAATTCATATCTTAGCGTACCTGTTATTGTTACCGATGCCTGACAGCTTCCGTAGATTCCTCCGTAACTTATGGGATTTTAGTATTATATATGAAATGTCCCGTTCTTATTGATTAAAAACATTCCATATTAATTGATTTCGTTGCGAGGTTTTGACCTCTATATGAGACGTTTTTCAAAGACTGCATTCATTTTTAAAACAAACCATAACCTTTATTTCATAAATAAAGGTTTAAAAGCTTTACGTAGATTATCAAATAATGATAATCTAAAATATCCTGTTTACACACGACCATTACAAAATGGTTTACAATACAAATATGTTACATCGAAATCAGTTTCTTGAATGCAATTTTTACACAATATCATACAAACATGGACTCTAAATCTTGTCCTTATTTTAGTATGCAACAGCGGAAGCTCTTAATATTCACCTGAGAATAAACATGCTTTAAACGTCAACAAAAATGTTGGTGAGTTATAGGTTTAACCTGTAGTGACCCGAATTTTTCCATGTTTATATATATTAATTGAGATTGATATTTACATGATTAAATGTTTCCAACATGTTAAGCAATCAAACTTGTTAAGACTTGATTAATTGAAATATGTTTCATATAGACAATTGACCACCCAAGTTGACCGGCGATTCACGAACGTTAAAACTTGTAAAAACGACTTGACGATATATATATGGATATACATATGGTTAACATGAGATTATGATAAGTAAGTATCTCCATAAGTATATTAACAATGAGTTATATACATATAAACAAGACTACTAACTTAAGGATTTCGAAACGAGACATATATGTAACGATTATCGTTGTAACGACATTTAAATGTATATATATCATATTAAGATATATTAATATATCATAATATTATGATAATATAATAATTTAACATCTCATTAGATATAATAAACAATGGGTTAACAACATTAATTGAGATCGTTAACTTAAAGGTTTCAAAACAACACTTACATGTAACGACTAACGATGACTTAACGACTCCGTTAAAATGTATATACATGTAGTGTATTTATATGTATTAAAATACTTTTGGAAGACTTCAAGACATATATCAAAACACTCATACTTAACGAAAATGGTTACAGTTACTTTCCCATTCTTTTCTTTCATCAAGAATTCTAGTCGTATTCTTACCCGTATTATACACAGCTTCAAAACGTACTTACTATGGGTATATACCAATAGTAACTATCATGGGATTCCACTCTTGATTATGTCATGTATGACTAATCAATTTTAACTTCTACCATGAGCTAGTCAACTAACTAGAACTCCTTTTAACCCCACTCACCACTCACCAATTAACACTCATCATTCACTCCATTTCACTTCCAAATCTCTTTCTAATTCTCTCTCAACACACCCACACTATTATGAACGTATTTTTCCAGTAGTTAATCATCATCTTCATCAAAAATCACTTCAAGAATCAAGCTATAATCATCATAGGAAGAACACTTCAAGAATACTTCAAAAATCCCTTCAAGTTTACTAATTTACTTCCAAGCTTTCTAATCCATTCCAAGTAATCATCTAAGATCAAGAAACCTTTGTTATATACAGTAGGTTATCTTTCTTATTCAAGGTAATATTCATATTCAAACTTTGATTCAATTTCTATAACTATAAACTATCTTAATTCGAGCAAAAATCTTACTTGAACTTGTTTTTGTGTCATGATCCTACTTCAAGAACTTTCAAGCCATCCAAGATCCTTTGAAGCTAGATCATTTCTTGTCACTTCCAGTAGGTTTACCTACTAAACTTGAGGTAGTAATGATGTTCATAACATCATTCGATTCATATATATAAAACTATCTTATTCGAAGGTTTAAACTCGTAATCACTAGAACATAGTTTAGTTAATTCTAAACTTGTTCGCAAACAAAAGTTAATCCTTCTAACTTGACTTTTAAAATTAACTAAACACATGTTCTATATCTATATAATATGCTAACTTAATGATTTAAAACCTGGAAACACGAAAAACACCGTAAAACCGGATTTACGCCGTCGTAGTAACACCGCGGGCTGTTTTGGGTTAGTTAATTAAAAACTATGATAAACTTTGATTTAAAAGTTGTTATTCTGAGAAAATGATTTTTATTATGAACATGAAACTATATCCAAAAATTATGGTTAAACTCAAAGTGGAAGTATGTTTTCTAAAATGGTCATCTAGACGTCGTTCTTTCGACTGAAATGACTACCTTTACAAAAATGACTTGTAACTTATTTTTCCGACAATAAACCTATACTTTTTCTGTTTAGATTCATAAAATACAGTTCAATATGAAACCATAGCAATTTGATTCATTCAAAACGGATTTAAAATGAAGAAGTTATGGGTAAAACAAGATTGGATAATTTTTCTCATTTTAGCTACGTGAAAATTGGTAACAAATCTATTCCAACCATAACTTAATCAACTTGTATTGTATATTATGTAATCTTGAGATACCATAGACACGTATACAATGTTTCGACCTATCATGTCGACACATCTATATATATTTCGGAACAACCATAGACACTCTATATGTGAATGTTGGAGTTAGCTATACAGGGTTGAGGTTGATTCCAAAATATATATAGTTTGAGTTGTGATCAATACTGAGATACGTATACACTGGGTCGTGGATTGATTCAAGATAATATTTATCGATTTATTTCTGTACATCTAACTGTGGACAACTAGTTGTAGGTTACTAACGAGGACAGCTGACTTAATAAACTTAAAAACATCAAAATGTATTAAAAGTGTTGTAAATATATTTTGAACATACTTTGATATATATGTATATATTGTTATAGGTTCGTGAATCAACCAGTGGCCAAATCTTACTTCCCGACGAAGTAAAAATCTGTGAAAGTGAGTTATAATCCCACTTTTAAAATCTAATATTTTTGGGATGAGAATACATGCAGGTTTTATAAATGATTTACAAAATAGACACAAGTACGTGAAACTACATTCTGTGGTTGAATTATCGAAATCGAATATGCCCCTTTTTATTAAGTCTGGTAATCTAAGAATTAGGGAACAGACACCCTAATTGACGCGAATCCTAAAGATAGATCTATTGGGCTTAACAAACCCCATCCAAAGTACCGGATGCTTTAGTACTTCGAAATTTATATCATATCCGAAGGGTGTCCCGGAATGATGGGGATATTCTTATATATGCATCTTGTTAATGTCGGTTACCAGGTGTTCACCATATGAATGATTTTTATCTCTATGTATGGGATGTGTATTGAAATATGAAATCTTGTGGTCTATTGTTACGATTTGATATATATAGGTTAAACCTATAACTCACCAACATTTTTGTTGATGTTTAAAGCATGTTTATTCTCAGGTGAATATTAAGAGCTTCCGCTGTTGCATACTAAAATAAGGACAAGATTTGGAGTCCATGTTTGTATGATATTGTGTAAAAACTGCATTCAAGA
Source organism: Rutidosis leptorrhynchoides (assembly GCF_046630445.1). Lineage (NCBI taxonomy): Eukaryota > Viridiplantae > Streptophyta > Magnoliopsida > Asterales > Asteraceae > Rutidosis > Rutidosis leptorrhynchoides. The sequence continues at coordinate 159,516,974 of NC_092343.1, read as the reverse complement.
AACTGATTTCGATGTAACATATTTGTATTGTAAACCATTATGTAATGGTCATGTGTAAACAGGATATTTTAGATTATCATTATTTGATAATCTACGTAAAGCTTTTTAAACCTTTATTTATGAAATAAAGGTTATGGTTTGTTTTAAAAATGAATGCAGTCTTTGAAAAACGTCTCATATAGAGGTCAAAACCTCGCAACGATATCAATTAATATGGAACGTTTTTAATCAATAAGAACGGGACATTTCAGTTGGTATCAGAGCGTTGGTCTTAGAGAACCAGAAAATTTGCATTAGTGTGTCTTATCGAGTTTGTTAGGATGCATTAGTGAGTCTGGACTTCGACCGTGTTTACTTGAAAAATGATTGCCTAACAAATTTTGTTGGAAACTATATATTTTTAACATGTGAATATTATGTGATATATTAATCTCTTAACGCGTTTGATATTATGTGATAGATGTCTACCTCTAGAACAAGTCCCATTGACTCACCTAATAATAATGAAGAGTCAAATGTAAATTGGAATGATTCGTGGACTGATTCACAAGTTCCCGAAGAGGAACCGGAAGAAGAGTCGGAACCAGAAGAAGAATCGGAACCGGAAGAAGAATCGGAACCGGATGAAGAAATAGAACCGGTGGGGGAAATAATAAAACGGTTAAGTAAAAGAAAATCCTCAACCAACCGACCAAGGTTAATTATGGTCAATGGTGTTTCCGCTAAGGAAGCAAAATATTGGGAGGACTACCAATTCTCCGATGAATCGGATTTCGACGAGAATTCCGATGATGTTATAGAAATTACCCCAACTGAATTTAAAAAGGCAAAAGAAAATAATAAGGGAAAGGGCATAAAAATAGAGAAATCTAATTCCAACCCCGATGAACTTTATATGTATCGTCAACCCCCGAAGTCCTTAAGTTGTAACAATGACCCGGGAACCTCTAAACCACCAGGTTTTTCTAAACCAATGTGGAAAATAACGGCTCGTATTAGGGGAACATCATATATCCCTAGAAACTTGGGAAAACGAACCAAAACCAAAGAAGAAGAAACAAGCGAGTCGGAATAAGATAGTTGTATTCGTGTGGTGTAATATATGTAATATAGTGTGCTTATGCTTTATGATATATGTAAAAATTGCTTGTATTAATAAGTATTTTTTTATGAATCTAACTCTTGTCTATTTTACAGTATAAAAACACAAAATGGATAGACAACCCAATATTTTAAGAGACCTACCCGGAGACATGATTGATGAAATCTTGTCTAGAGTCGGTCAGAATTCCTCGGCACAACTATTTAAGGCGAGATCAGTTTGTAAGACATTCGAAGAACGTTCCAAGAATGATTTGGTTTATAAAAGGCTTTCGTTCGGAAGATGGGGGATATCACATTGGGAAATCCATAAGTTACGATGTGTTTACTTTGACGCATATATTGCGGGGAACCCAAATGCTATTTTACGCAACGGGTTAAGAAATTATTTTGACTCAGTATATCCAAATATAGGACTTCGTGATTTAGAAAAAGCGGCTAACATGCAACATAAAGAAGCATGTTATGCTTACGGGTTAGTAATGTTCGCTTCTCACCAAAGTGAGAACAAGAACATCGGGCTACAACTATTAAACAAAACGTTCCCTCAAGTGACGGAGTCGGTAATTGGGGTAAGAAATGAGGTTTTTAGGTTATTACGAGACTGTTGGTCATTACGTAACCCTCGTCCCTTTGACGACGTTACAACACGCTGTCTTATCAACGGCCATAACGGTTATGTTCCACAAGACCAAGGATGGGAAGTAATCCTAGTAAAACCAGAATGCATGACTTGTTTCTGGACGTATGAATTACGTGTCTTTATTGCCTTTGCTGAACGACTTGTGTACTAGCTAGAATGGTCTTCACAACTATGTTGTATCAAAGTTATTGTGTGCTATATTTCATGCTTTATGTAAAATAAGCGGTATTGTAAGTTTGTAAAATATTGTATAAAAGTTTGACGCGAAATATTATTACAATCAGTTTTTCATATAGAATTGTAGTAGTTGAATTGTATATTAGCTACTAAGTATGAACTTAACGGGTAGGTACTACCCGAATTTAAACTTATAAAACGCTAATATGAAGAAAAAGCTTTTATAAATGAGTTCATATTATGCTACGAAATACTATTAACTACTCTTAATATTCTGTATGATTAACTTGTTCCATTTAACTATTTTGAAGGAAATGGCACCGACTACTCGACACACCGTGAATATGAATGAAGAGGAATTTCGTACTTTTCTAGCTTCAAACATAGCTGCAGTACAGGCTGCGCTATATACCAACAATAACCTTGGATCTGGCAGTACAGGAAATCGTGTAGGATGCACCTACAAAGAATTCACTGCCTGCAAACCTTTGGAATTTGATGGAACCGAAGGACCGATCGGATTGAAACGGTGGACCGAGAAGGTTGAATCGGTGTTTGCCATAAGTAAGTGTACTGAAGAGGACAAAGTGAAGTACGCTACGCATACCTTCACAGGTTCTGCGTTAACATGGTGGAATACCTATCTAGAGCAAGTGGGACAAGATGATGCGTACGCACTACCGTGGTCAGCATTCAAGCACTTGATGAACGAGAAGTACCGTCCCAGAACCGAGGTCAATAAGCTCAAGACAGAACTTAGAGGGTTACGAACCCATGGATTTGATATTACCACGTATGAAAGACGATTCACAGAATTGTGCCTATTGTGTCCGGGAGCATTCGAAGATGAGGAAGAGAAGATCGACGCGTTTGTGAAAGGATTACCAGAAAGAATCCAAGAAGATATAAGTTCACACGAACCCGCCTCCATACAACAGGCGTGTAGAATGGCTCACAAACTAGTGAACCAGATTGAAGAAAGAATTAAAGAACAGACTGCTGAAGAGGCCAATGTGAAGCAAGTCAAAAGAAAGTGGGAGGAAAACGGTGATAAGAATCACCAATACAACAACAACAGCAATTACAACAATAATCGCAACAATTATCCCAACAATCGCAACATCAATCGCAACTACAACAAACGGCCCAACAATAACAACAACAACAATAGCAACTACAACAATCATCCCAACAACAATAATAACCGCAACAACAACAACAATCAGAAGCAGCTATGCCAAAGGTGTGAAAAGAATCACTCGGGGTTCTGCACCAAATTTTGCAACAATTGTAAAAGAAATGGTCATAGCGCGGCGAAGTGTGAGGTCTACGGACCAGGGGTTAATAGAACGAAAGGAACAAATGGTGTCGGAACGAGTAATGGCGGAGCAAGTAGTGTCGGAGCAAGTTATGCCAATGTAGTTTGTTATAAATGTGGAAAACCAGGCCACATTATTAGAAATTGCCCGAACCAGGAGAACACGAATGGACAAGGCCGTGGAAGAGTTTTCAATATTAATGCGGTAGAGGCACAGGAAGACCCGGAGCTTGTTACGGGTACGTTTCTTATTGACAATAAATCTGCTTACGTTTTATTTGATTCGGGTGCGGATAGAAGCTATATGAGTAGAGATTTTTGTGCTAAATTAAGTTGTCCATTGACGCCTTTGGATAGTAAATTTTTACTCGAATTAGCAAATGGTAAATTAATTTCAGCAGATAATATATGTCGGAATCGAGAAATTAAACTGGTTAGCGAAACATTTAAGATTGATTTGATACCAGTAGAGTTAGGGAGTTTTGATGTGATAATCGGTATGGACTGGTTGAAAGAAGTGAAAGCGGAGATCGTTTGTTACAAAAATGCAATTCGCATTATACGAGAAAAAGGAAAACCCTTAATGGTGTACGGAGAAAAGGGCAACACGAAGCTACATCTTATTAGTAATTTGAAGGCACAAAAACTAATAAGAAAAGGTTGCTATGCTGTTCTAGCACACGTCGAGAAAGTACAAACTGAAGAAAAGAGCATCAATGATGTTCCCATTGCAAAAGAATTTCCCGATGTATTTCCGAAAGAATTACCGGGATTACCCCCACATCGATCCGTTGAATTTCAAATAGATCTTGTACCAGGAGCTGCACCAATAGCTCGTGCTCCTTACAGACTCGCACCCAGCGAGATGAAAGAACTGCAAAGCCAATTACAAGAACTTTTAGAGCGTGGTTTCATTCGACCAAGCACATCACCATGGGGAGCTCCTGTTTTGTTTGTCAAGAAGAAAGATGGTACATTCAGGTTGTGTATCGACTACCGAGAGTTGAACAAACTTACCATCAAGAACCGCTACCCACTACCGAGAATCGACGACTTATTTGATCAACTACAAGGCTCGTCTGTTTATTCAAAGATTGACTTACGTTCCGGGTATCATCAAATGCGGGTGAAAGAAGATGATATTCCAAAGACTGCTTTCAGAACACGTTACGGTCATTACGAGTTTATGGTCATGCCGTTTGGTTTAACTAATGCACCAGCTGTGTTCATGGACCTTATGAACCGAGTGTGTGGACCATACCTTGACAAGTTTGTCATTGTTTTCATTGATGACATACTTATTTACTCAAAGAATGACCAAGAACACGGTGAACATTTGAGAAAGGTGTTAGAAGTATTGAGGAAGGAAGAATTGTACGCTAAATTTTCAAAGTGTGCATTTTGGTTGGAAGAAGTTCAATTCCTCGGTCACATAGTGAACAAAGAAGGTATTAAGGTGGATCCGGCAAAGATAGAAACTGTTGAAAAGTGGGAAACCCCGAAAACTCCGAAACACATACGCCAGTTTTTAGGACTAGCTGGTTACTACAGAAGGTTCATCCAAGACTTTTCCAGAATAGCAAAACCCTTGACTGCATTAACGCATAAAGGGAAGAAATTTGAATGGAATGATGAACAAGAGAAAGCGTTTCAGTTATTGAAGAAAAAGCTAACTACGGCACCTATATTGTCATTGCCTGAAGGGAATGATGATTTTGTGATTTATTGTGACGCATCAAAGCAAGGTCTCGGTTGTGTATTAATGCAACGAACGAAGGTGATTGCTTATGCGTCTAGACAATTGAAGATTCACGAACAAAATTATACGACGCATGATTTGGAATTAGGCGCGGTTGTTTTTGCATTAAAGACTTGGAGGCACTACTTATATGGGGTCAAAAGTATTATATATACCGACCACAAAAGTCTTCAACACATATTTAATCAGAAACAACTGAATATGAGGCAGCGTAGGTGGATTGAATTATTGAATGATTACGACTTTGAGATTCGTTACCACCCGGGAAAGGCAAATGTGGTAGCCGATGCCTTGAGCAGGAAGGACAGAGAACCCATTCGAGTAAAATCTATGAATATAATGATTCATAATAACCTTACTACTCAAATAAAGGAGGCGCAACAAGGAGTTTTAAAAGAAGGAAATTTAAAGGATGAAATACCCAAAGGATCGGAGAAGCATCTTAATATTCGGGAAGACGGAACCCGGTATAGGGCTGAAAGGATTTGGGTACCAAGATTTGGAGATATGAGAGAAATGGTACTTAGAGAAGCTCATAAAACCAGATACTCAATACATCCTGGAACGGGGAAGATGTACAAGGATCTCAAGAAACATTTTTGGTGGCCGGGTATGAAAGCCGATGTTGCTAAATATGTAGGAGAATGTTTGACGTGTTCTAAGGTCAAAGCTGAGCATCAGAAACCATCAGGTCTACTTCAACAACCCGAAATCCCGGAATGGAAATGGGAAAACATTACCATGGATTTCATCACTAAATTGCCAAGGACTGCAAGTGGTTTTGATACTATTTGGGTAATAGTTGATCGTCTCACCAAATCAGCACACTTCCTACCAATAAGAGAAGATGACAAGATGGAGAAGTTAGCACGACTGTATTTGAAGGAAGTCGTCTCCAGACATGGAATACCAATCTCTATTATCTCTGATAGGGATGGCAGATTTATTTCAAGATTCTGGCAGACATTACAGCAAGCATTAGGAACTCGTTTAGACATGAGTACTGCCTATCATCCACAAACTGATGGGCAGAGTGAAAGGACGATACAAACGCTTGAAGACATGCTACGAGCATGTGTTATTGATTTCGGAAACAGTTGGGATCGACATCTACCGTTAGCAGAATTTTCCTACAACAACAGCTACCATTCAAGCATTGAGATGGCGCCGTTTGAAGCACTTTATGGTAGAAAGTGCAGGTCTCCGATTTGTTGGAGTGAAGTGGGGGATAGACAGATTACGGGTCCAGAGATTATACAAGAAACTACCGAGAAGATCATCCAAATTCAACAACGGTTGAAAACCGCCCAAAGTCGACAAAAGAGCTACGCTGACATTAAAAGAAAAGATATAGAATTTGAAATTGGAGAGATGGTCATGCTTAAAGTTGCACCTTGGAAAGGCGTCGTTCGATTTGGTAAACGAGGGAAATTAAATCCAAGGTATATTGGACCATTCAAGATTATTGATCGTGTCGGACCAGTAGCTTACCGACTTGAGTTACCTCAACAACTCGCGGCTGTACATAACACTTTCCACGTCTCGAATTTGAAGAAATGTTTTGCTAAAGAAGATCTCACTATTCCGTTAGATGAAATCCAAATCAATGAAAAACTCCAATTCATCGAAGAACCCGTCGAAATAATGGATCGTGAGGTTAAAAGACTTAAGCAAAACAAGATACCAATTGTTAAGGTTCGATGGAATGCTCGTAGAGGACCCGAGTTCACCTGGGAGCGTGAAGATCAGATGAAGAAGAAATACCCGCATCTATTTCCAGAAGATTCGTCAACACCTTCAACAGCTTAAAATTTCGGGACGAAATTTATTTAACGGGTAGGTACTGTAGTGACCCGAATTTTTCCATGTTTATATATATTAATTGAGATTGATATTTACATGATTAAATGTTTCCAACATGTTAAGCAATCAAACTTGTTAAGACTTGATTAATTGAAATATGTTTCATATAGACAATTGACCACCCAAGTTGACCGGCGATTCACGAACGTTAAAACTTGTAAAAACGACTTGACGATATATATATGGATATACATATGGTTAACATGAGATTATGATAAGTAAGTATCTCCATAAGTATATTAACAATGAGTTATATACATATAAACAAGACTACTAACTTAAGGATTTCGAAACGAGACATATATGTAACGATTATTGTTGTAACGACATTTAAATGTATATATATCATATTAAGATATATTAATATATCATAATATTATGATAATATAATAATTTAACATCTCATTAGATATAATAAACAATGGGTTAACAACATTAATTGAGATCGTTAACTTAAAGGTTTCAAAACAACACTTACATGTAACGACTAACGATGACTTAACGACTCCGTTAAAATGTATATACATGTAGTGTATTTATATGTATTAAAATACTTTTGGAAGACTTCAAGACATATATCAAAACACTCATACTTAACGAAAATGGTTACAGTTACTTTCCCATTCTTTTCTTTCATCAAGAATTCTAGTCGTATTCTTACCCGTATTATACACAGCTTCAAAACGTACTTACTATGGGTATATACCAATAGTAACTATCATGGGATTCCACTCTTGATTATGTCATGTATGACTAATCAATTTTAACTTCTACCATGAGCTAGTCAACTAACTAGAACTCCTTTTAACCCCACTCACCACTCACCAATTAACACTCATCATTCACTCCATTTCACTTCCAAATCTCTTTCTAATTCTCTCTCAACACACCCACACTATTATGAACGTATTTTTCCAGTAGTTAATCATCATCTTCATCAAAAATCACTTCAAGAATCAAGTTATAATCATCATAGGAAGAACACTTCAAGAATACTTCAAAAATCCCTTCAAGTTTACTAATTTACTTCCAAGCTTTCTAATCCATTCCAAGTAATCATCTAAGATCAAGAAACCTTTGTTATATACAGTAGGTTATCTTTCTTATTCAAGGTAATATTCATATTCAAACTTTGATTCAATTTCTATAACTATAAACTATCTTAATTCGAGCAAAAATCTTACTTGAACTTGTTTTTGTGTCATGATCCTACTTCAAGAACTTTCAAGCCATCCAAGATCCTTTGAAGCTAGATCATTTCTTGTCACTTCCAGTAGGTTTACCTACTAAACTTTAGGTAGTAATGATGTTCATAACATCATTCGATTCATATATATAAAACTATCTTATTCGAAGGTTTAAACTCGTAATCACTAGAACATAGTTTAGTTAATTCTAAACTTGTTCGCAAACAAAAGTTAATCCTTCTAACTTGACTTTTAAAATTAACTAAACACATGTTCTATATCTATATAATATGCTAACTTAATGATTTAAAACCTGGAAACACGAAAAACACCGTAAAACCGGATTTACGCCGTCGTAGTAACACCGCGGGCTGTTTTGGGTTAGTTAATTAAAAACTATGATAAACTTTGATTTAAAAGTTGTTATTCTGAGAAAATGATTTTTATTATGAACATGAAACTATATCCAAAAATAATGGTTAAACTCAAAGTGGAAGTATGTTTTCTAAAATGGTCATCTAGACGTCGTTCTTTCGACTGAAATGACTACCTTTACAAAAACGACTTGTAACTTATTTTTCCGACAATAAACCTATACTTTTTCTGTTTAGATTCATAAAATACAGTTCAATATGAAACCATAGCAATTTGATTCATTCAAAACGGATTTAAAATGAAGAAGTTATGGGTAAAACAAGATTGGATAATTTTTCTCATTTTAGCTACGTGAAAATTGGTAACAAATCTATTCCAACCATAACTTAATCAACTTGTATTGTATATTATGTAATCTTGAGATACCATAGACACGTATACAATGTTTCGACCTATCATGTCGACACATCTATATATATTTCGGAACAACCATAGACACTCTATATGTGAATGTTGGAGTTAGCTATACAGGGTTGAGGTTGATTCCAAAATATATATAGTTTGAGTTGTGATCAATACTGAGATACGTATACACTGGGTCGTGGATTGATTCAAGATAATATTTATCGATTTATTTCTGTACATCTAACTGTGGACAACTAGTTGTAGGTTACTAACGAGGACAGCTGACTTAATAAACTTAAAAACATCAAAATGTATTAAAAGTGTTGTAAATATATTTTGAACATACTTTGATATATATGTATATATTGTTATAGGTTCGTGAATCAACCAGTGGCCAAATCTTACTTCCCGACGAAGTAAAAATCTGTGAAAGTGAGTTATAATCCCACTTTTAAAATCTAATATTTTTGGGATGAGAATACATGCAGGTTTTATAAATGATTTACAAAATAGACACAAGTACGTGAAACTACATTCTGTGGTTGAATTATCGAAATCGAATATGCCCCTTTTTATTAAGTCTGGTAATCTAAGAATTAGGGAACAGACACCCTAATTGACGCGAATCCTAAAGATAGATCTATTGGGCTTAACAAACCCCATCCAAAGTACCGGATGCTTTAGTACTTCGAAATTTATATCATATCCGAAGGGTGTCCCGGAATGATGGGGATATTCTTATATATGCATCTTGTTAATGTCGGTTACAAGGTGTTCACCATATGAATGATTTTTATCTCTATGTATGGGATGTGTATTGAAATATGAAATCTTGTGGTCTATTGTTACGATTTGATATATATAGGTTAAACCTATAACTCACCAACATTTTTGTTGATGTTTAAAGCATGTTTATTCTCAGGTGAATATTAAGAGCTTCCGCTGTTGCATACTAAAATAAGGACAAGATTTGGAGTCCATGTTTGTATGATATTGTGTAAAAACTGCATTCAAGAAACTGATTTCGATGTAACATATTTGTATTGTAAACCATTATGTAATGGTCATGTGTAAACAGGATATTTTAGATTATCATTATTTGATAATCTACGTAAAGCTTTTTAAACCTTTATTTATGAAATAAAGGTTATGGTTTGTTTTAAAAATGAATGCAGTCTTTGAAAAACGTCTCATATAGAGGTCAAAACCTCGCAACGAAATCAATTAATATGGAACGTTTTTAATCAATAAGAACGGGACATTTCATAACCTATATATATCAAATCGTAACAATAGACCACAAGATTTCATATTTCAATACACATCCCATACATAGAGATAAAAATCATTCATATGGTGAACACCTGGTAACTGACATTAACAAGATGCATATATAAGAATATCCCCATCATTCCGGGACACCCTTCGGATATGATATAAATTTCGAAGTACTAAAGCATCCGGTACTTTGGATGGGGTTTGTTAAGCCCAATAGATCTATCTTTAGGATTCGCGTCAATTAGGGTGTCTGTTCCCAAATTCTTAGATTACCAGACTTAATAAAAAGGGGCATATTCGATTTCGATAATTCAACCATAGAATGTAGTTTCACGTACTTGTGTCTATTTTGTAAATCATTTATAAAACCTGCATGTATTCTCATCCCAAAAATATTAGGTTTTAAAAGTGGGACTATAACTCACTTTCACAGATTTTTACTTCGTCGGGAAGTAAGACTTGGCCACTGGTTGATTCACGAACCTATAACAATATATACATATATATCAAAGTATGTTCAAAATATATTTACAACACTTTTAATATATTTTGATGTTTTAAGTTTATTAAGTCAGCTGTCCTCGTTAGTAACCTACAACTAGTTGTCCACAGTTAGATGTACATAAATAAATCGATAAATATTATCTTGAATCAATCCACGACCCAGTGTATACGTATCTCAGTATTGATCACAACTCAAACTATATATATTTTGGAATCAACCTCAACCCTGTATAGCTAACTCCAACATTCACATATAGAGTGTCTATGGTTGTTCCGAAATATATATAGATGTGTCGACATGATAGGTCGAAACATTGTATACGTGTCTATGGTATCTCAAGATTACATAATATACAATACAAGTTGATTAAGTTATGGTTGGAATAGATTTGTTACCAATTTTCACGTAGCTAAAATGAGAAAAATTATCCAATCTTGTTTTACCCATAACTTCTTCATTTTAAATCCGTTTTGAGTGAATCAAATTGCTATGGTTTCATATTGAACTCTATTTTATGAATCTAAACAGAAAAGTATAGGTTTATAGTCGGAAAAATAAGTTAAGTCGTTTTTGTAAAGGTAGTCATTTCAGTCGAAAGAACGACGTCTAGATGACCATTTTAGAAAACATACTTCCACTTTGAGTTTAACCATAATTTTTGGATATAGTTTCATGTTCATAATAAAAATCATTTTCTCAGAATAACAACTTTAAAATCAAAGTTTATCATAGTTTTTAATTAACTAACCCAAAACAGCCCGCGGTGTTACTACGACGGCGTAAATCCGGTTTTACGGTATTGTTCGTGTTTCCAGGTTTTAAATCATTAAGTTAGCATATCATATAGATATATAACATGTGTGTAGTTAATTTTAAAAGTCAAGTTAGAAGGATTAACTTTTGTTTGCGAACAAGTTTAGAATTAACTAAACTATGTTCTAGTGATTACGAGTTTAAACCTTCGAATAAGATAGCTTTATATGTATGAATCGAATGATGTTATGAACATCATTACTACCTTAAGTTCCTTGGATAAACCTACTGGAAAAGAAAAAATGGATCTAGCTTCAACGGATCCTTGGATGGCTCGAATTTCTTGAAGCAGAATCATGACACGAAAACAAGTTCAAGTAAGATCATCACTTGAAATAAGATTGTTATAGTTATAGAAATTGAACCAAAGTTTGAATATGATTATTACCTTGTATTAGAATGATAACCTACTGTAAGAAACAAAGATTTCTTGAGGTTGGATGATCACCTTACAAGATTGGAAGTGAGCTAGCAAACTTGAAAGTATTCTTGATTTTATGTAACTAGAACTTGTAAAATATATGAAGAACACTTAGAACTTGAAGATAGAACTTGAGAGAGATCAATTAGATGAAGAAAATTGAAGAATGAAAGTGTTTGTAGGTGTTTTTGGTCGTTGGTGTATGGATTAGATATAAAGGATATGTAATTTTGTTTTCATGTAAATAAGTCATGAATGATTACTCATATTTTTGTAATTTTATGAGATATTTCATGCTAGTTGCCAAATGATGGTTCCCACATGTGTTAGGTGACTCACATGGGCTGCTAAGAGCTGATCATTGGAGTGTATATACCAATAGTACATACATCTAAAAGCTGTGTATTGTACGAGTACGAATACGGGTGCATATGAGTAGAATTGTTGATGAAACTGAACGAGGATGTAATTGTAAGAATTTTTGTTAAGTAGAAGTATTTTGATAAGTGTCTTGAAGTCTTTCAAAAGTGTATGAATACATATTAAAACACTACATGTATATACATTTTAACTGAGTCGTTAAGTCATCGTTAGTCGTTACATGTAAATGTTGTTTTGAAACCTTTAGGTTAATGATCTTGTTGAATGTTGTTAACCCATTGTTTATTATAACAATTGAGATGTTAAATTGTTATATTATCATGATATTATGATATATAATATATCTCAGTATGATGTATATACAGTTAAATGTCGTTACAACGATAATCGTTACATATATGTCTCGTTTCGAAATCATTAAGTTAGTAGTCTTATTTTTACATATGTATTTCATTTTTAATACACTTAATAATATATTTACTTATCATTTAACATAATTAACCAAGTGTATCAATATCTTAATATGATTCATATGTACCTAGTAAGACGTTGTTATAACGATAATCGTTATATATATCGTTTTCGAGTTTCTTAAATTAATAGTCTCATTTTTATGTATATAACTCATTGTTAAAATACCTAATGAGATACATACTTATAATAAAAACATGTTAAATATATATATAACCATATATATGTCATTGTATAGTTTTTACAAGTTTTAACGTTCGTGAATCACCGGTCAACTTGGGTGGTCAATTGTCTATATGAAACATATTTCAATTAATCAAGTCTTAACAAGTTTGATTGCTTAACATGTTGGAAACATTTAATCATGTAAATATCAATCTCAATTAATATATATAAACATGGAAAAGTTCGGGTCACTACAGTACCTACCCGTTAAATAAATTTCGTCCCGAAATTTTAAGCTGTTGAAGGTGTTGACGAATCTTCTGGAAATAGATGCGGGTATTTCTTCTTCATCTGATCTTCACGCTCCCAGGTGAACTCGGGTCCTCTACGAGCATTCCATCGAACCTTAACAATTGGTATCTTGTTTTGCTTAAGTCTTTTAACCTCACGATCCATTATTTCAACGGGTTCTTCGATGAATTGGAGTTTTTCGTTGATTTGGATTTCATCTAACGGAATAGTGAGATCTTCTTTAGCAAAACATTTCTTCAAATTCGAGACGTGGAAAGTGTTATGTACAGCCGCGAGTTGTTGAGGTAACTCAAGTCGGTAAGCTACTGGTCCGACACGATCAATAATCTTGAATGGTCCAATATACCTTGGATTTAATTTCCCTCGTTTACCAAATCGAACAACGCCTTTCCAAGGTGCAACTTTAAGCATGACCATCTCTCCAATTTCAAATTCTATATCTTTTCTTTTAATGTCAGCGTAGCTCTTTTGTCGACTTTGGGCGGTTTTCAACCGTTGTTGAATTTGGATGATCTTCTCGGTAGTTTCTTGTATAATCTCCGGACCCGTAATCTGTCTATCCCCCACTTCACTCCAACAAATCGGAGACCTGCACTTTCTACCATAAAGTGCTTCAAACGGCGCCATCTCAATGCTTGAATGGTAGCTGTTGTTGTAGGAAAATTCTGCTAATGGTAGATGTCGATCCCAACTGTTTCCGAAATCAATAACATATGCTCGTAGCATGTCTTCAAGCGTTTGTATCATCCTTTCACTCTGCCCATCAGTTTGTGGATGATAGGCAGTACTCATGTCTAGACGAGTTCCTAATGCTTGCTGTAATGTCTGCCAGAATCTTGAAATAAATCTGCCATCCCTATCAGAGATAATAGAGATTGGTATTCCATGTCTGGAGACGACTTCCTTCAAATACAGTCGTGCTAACTTCTCCATCTTGTCATCTTCTCTTATTGGCAGGAAGTGTGCTGATTTGGTGAGACGATCAACTATTACCCAAATAGTATCAAAACCACTTGCAGTCCTTGGCAATTTAGTGATGAAATCCATGGTAATGTTTTCCCATTTCCATTCCGGGATTTCGGGTTGTTGAATTAGACCTGATGATTTCTGATGCTCAGCTTTGACCTTAGAACACGTCAAACATTCTCCTACGTATTTAGCAACATCGGCTTTCATACCCGGCCACCAAAAATGTTTCTTGAGATCCTTGTACATCTTCCCCGTTCCAGGATGTATTGAGTATCTGGTTTTATGAGCTTCTCTAAGTACCATTTCTCTCATATCTCCAAATTTTGGTACCCAAATCCTTTCAGCCCTATACCGGGTTCCGTCTTCCCGAATATTAAGATGCTTCTCCGATCCTTTGGGTATTTCATCCTTTAAATTTCCCTCTTTTAAAACTCCTTGTTGCGCCTCCTTTATTTGAGTAGTAATGTTATTATGAATCATTATATTCATAGATTTTACTCGAATGGGTTCTCTGTCCTTTTTGCTCAAGGCATCGACTACCACATTTGCCTTCCCCGGGTGGTAACGAATCTCAAAGTCGTAATCATTCAATAATTCAATCCACCTACGCTGCCTCATATTCAGTTGTTTCTGATTAAATATGTGTTGAAGACTTTTGTGGTCGGTATATATAATACTTTTGACCCCATATAAGTAGTGTCTCCAAGTCTTTAATGCAAAAACAACCGCGCCTAATTCCAAATCATGCGTCGTATAATTTTATTCGTGAATCATCAATTGTCTAGACGCATAAGCAATCACCTTCGTTCGTTGCATTAATACACAACCGAGACCTTGCTTTGATGCATCACAATAAATCACAAAATCATCATTCCCTTCAGGCAATGACAATATAGGTGCCGTAGTTAGCTTTTTCTTCAATAACTGAAACGCATTCTCTTGTTCATCATTCCATTCAAATTTCTTCCCTTTATGCGTTAATGCAGTCAAGGGTTTTGCTATTCTGGAAAAGTCTTGGATGAACCTTCTGTAGTAACCAGCTAGTCCTAAAAACTGGCGTATGTGTTTCGGAGTTTTCGGGGTTTCCCACTTTTCAACAGTTTCTATCTTTGTCGGATCCACCTTAATACCTTCTTTGTTCACTATGTGACCGAGGAATTGAACTTCTTCCAACCAAAATGCACACTTTGAAAACTTAGCGTACAATTCTTCCTTCCTCAATACTTCTAACACCTTTCTCAAATGTTCACCGTGTTCTTGGTCATTCTTTGAGTAAATAAGTATGTCATCAATGAAAACAATGACAAACTTGTCAAGGTATGGTCCACACACTCGGTTCATAAGGTCCATGAACACAGCTGGTGCATTAGTTAAACCAAACGGCATGACCATAAACTCGTAATGACCGTAACGTGTTCTGAAAGCAGTCTTTGGAATATCATCTTCTTTCACCCGCATTTGATGATACCCGGAACGTAAGTCAATCTTTGAATAAATAGACGAGCCTTGTAGTTGATCAAATAAGTCGTCGATTCTCGGTAGTGGGTAGCGGTTCTTGATGGTAAGTTTGTTCAACTCTCGGTAGTCGATACACAACCTGAATGTACCATCTTTCTTCTTGACAAACAAAACAGGAGCTCCCCACGGTGATGTGCTTGGTCGAATGAAACCACGCTCTAAAAGTTCTTGTAATTGGCTTTGCAGTTCTTTCATCTCGCTGGGTGCGAGTCTGTAAGGAGCACGAGCTATTGGTGCAGCTCCTGGTACAAGATCTATTTGAAATTCAACG
This sequence comes from Rutidosis leptorrhynchoides, assembly GCF_046630445.1. Taxonomy (NCBI): domain Eukaryota; kingdom Viridiplantae; phylum Streptophyta; class Magnoliopsida; order Asterales; family Asteraceae; genus Rutidosis; species Rutidosis leptorrhynchoides. The sequence continues at coordinate 159,501,042 of NC_092343.1, read as the reverse complement.
GATCGATGTGGGGGTAATCCCGGTAATTCTTTCGGAAATACATCGGGAAATTCTTTTGCGACGGGAACATCATTGATGCTCTTTTCTTCAGTTTGTACTTTCTCGACGTGTGCTAGAACAGCATAGCAACCTTTTCTTATTAGTTTTTGTGCCTTCAAATTGCTAATAAGATGTAGCTTCGTGTTGCCCTTTTCTCCGTACACCATTAAGGGTTTTCCTTTTTCTCGTATAATGCGAATTGCATTTTTGTAACAAACGATCTCTGCTTTCACTTCTTTCAACCAGTCCATACCGATTATCACATCAAAACTCCCTAACTCTACTGGTATCAAGTCAATCTTAAATGTTTGACTAACCAGTTTAATTTCTCGATTCCGACATATATTATCTGCTGAAATTAATTTACCATTTGCTAATTCGAGTAAAAATTTACTATCCAAAGGCGTCAATGGACAACTTAATTTAGCACAAAAATCTCTACTCATATAGCTTCTATCCGCACCCGAATCAAATAAAACGTAAGCAGATTTATTGTCAATATGAAACGTACCCGTAACAAGCTCCGGGTCTTCCTGTGCCTCTGCCGCATTAATATTGAAAACTCTTCCGCGGCCTTGTCCATTCGTGTTCTCCTGGTTCGGGCAATTTCTAATAATGTGGCCCGGTTTTCCACATTTATAACAAACTACATTGGCATAACTTGCTCCGACACTACTTGCTCCGCCATTACTCGTTCCGACACCATTTGTTCCTTTCGTTCTATTAACCCCTGGTCCGTAGACCTCACCCTTCGCCGCGCTATGACCATTTCTTTTACACTTGTTGCAAAATTTGGTGCAGAACCCCGAGTGATACTTTTCACACCTTTGGCATAGCTGCTTCTGATTGTTGTTGTTGTTGCGATTATTATTGTTGTTGGGATGATTGTTGTAGTTGCTGCTGTTGTTGTTGTTGTTGGGCCGTTTGTTGTAGTTGCGATTGATGTTGCGATTGCTGGGATAATTGTTGCGATTATTGTTGTAATTACTGTTGTTGTTGTATTGGTGATTCTTATCACCGTTTTCCTCCCACTTCCTTTTGACTTGCTTCACATTGGTCTCTTCAGCAGTCTGTTCTTTAATTCTTTCTTCAATCTGGTTCACTAGTTTGTGAGCCATTCTACATGCCTGTTGTATGGAGGCGGGCTCGTGTGAACTTATATCTTCTTGGATTCTTTCCGGTAATCCTTTCACAAACGCGTCGATCTTCTCTTCCTCATCTTCGAATGCTCCCGGACACAATAGGCACAATTCTGTGAATCGTCTTTCGTACGTGGTAATATCAAATCCTTGGGTTCGTAACCCTCTAAGTTCTGTCTTGAGCTTATTGACCTCGGTTCTGGGACGGTACTTCTCGTTCATCAAGTGCTTGAATGCTGACCACGGTAGTGCGTACGCATCGTCTTGTCCCACTTGCTCTAGATAGGTATTCCACCATGTTAACGCAGAACCTGTGAAGGTATGCGTAGCGTACTTTACTTTGTCCTCTTCAGTACACTTACTTATGGCAAACACCGATTCGACCTTCTCGGTCCACCGTTTCAATCCGATCGGTCCTTCGGTTCCATCAAATTCCAAAGGTTTGCAGGCAGTGAATTCTTTGTAGGTGCATCCTACACGATTTCCTGTACTGCTAGATCCAAGGTTATTGTTGGTATGTAGCGCAGCCTGTACTGCGGCTATGTTTGAAGCTAGAAAAGTACGGAATTCCTCTTCATTCATATTCACGGTGTGTCGAGTAGTCGGTGCCATTTCCTTCAAAATAGTTAAATGGAACAAGTTAATCATACAGAATATTAAGAGTATTTAATAGTATTTCGTAGCATAATATGAACTCATTTATAAAAGCTTTTTCTTCATATTAGCGTTTTATAAGTTTAAATTCGGGTAGTACCTACCCGTTAAGTTCATACTTAGTAGCTAATATACAATTCAACTACTACAATTCTATATGAAAAACTGATTATAATAATATTTCGCGTTCAAACTTTTATACAATATTTTACAAACTTACAATACCGCTTATTTTACATAATGCATGAAATATAGCACACAATAACTTTGATACAAGATAGTTGTGAAGATAATTCTAGCTAGTACACAAGTCGTTCAGCAAAGGCAATAAAGACACGTAATTCATACGTCCAGAAACAAGTCATGCATTCTGGTTTTACTAGGACTACTTCCCATCCTTGGTCTTGTGCAACATAACCGTTATGGCCGTTGATAAGACAGCGTGTTGTAACGTCGTCAAAGGGACGAGGGTTACGTAATGTCCAACAGTCCCGTAATAATCTAAAAACCTCATTTCTTACCCCAATTACCGACTCCGTCACTTGTGGAAACGTTTTGTTTAATAGTTGTAGCCCGATGTTCTTGTTCTCACTTTGGTGAGAAGCGAACATTACTAATCCGTAAGCATAACATGCTTCTTTATGTTGCATGTTAGCCGCTTTTTCTAAATCACGAAGTCCAATATTCGGATATATTGAGTCAAAATAATTTCTTAACCCGTTGCGTAAAATAGCATTTGGGTTCCCCGCAATATATGCGTCAAAGTAAACACATCGTAACTTATGGGTTTCCCAATGTGATATCCCCCATCTTTCAAACGAAAGTCTCTTATAAACCAAGACATTCTTGGAACGTTCTTCGAATGTCTTACAAACTGATCTCGCCTTAAATAGTTGTGCCGAGGAATTCTGGCCGACTCTAGACAAGATTTCATCAATCATGTCTCCGGGTAGGTCTCTTAAAATATTGGGTTGTCTATCCATTTTGTGTTTTTAAACTGTAAAATAGACAAGAGTTAGATTCATAAAAAAATACTTATTAATACAAGCAATTTTTACATATATCATAAAGCATAAGAACACTATATTACATATATTACACCACACGAATACAACTATCTTATTCCGACTCGCTCGTTTCTTCTTCTTCGGTTTTGGTTCGTTTTGCCAAGTTTCTAGGGATATATGATGTTCCCCTAATACGAGCCGTCGTTGTCCACATTGGTTTAGAAAAACCTGGTGGTTTAGAGGTTCCCGGGTCATTGTTACAACTTAAGGACTTCGGGCGTTGACGATACATATAAAGTTCATCGGGGTTGGAATTAGATTTCTCTATTTTTATGCCCTTTCCCTTATTATTTTCTTTTGCCTTTTTAAATTCAGTTGGGGTAATTTCTATAATATCATCGGAATTCTCGTCGGAATCCGATTCATCGGAGAATTGGTAATCCTCCCAATATTTTGCTTCCTTGGCGGAAACACCATTGACCACAATTAACCTTGGTCGGTTGGTTGAGGATTTTCTTTTACTTAACCGTTTTATTATTTCCCCCACCGGTTCTATTTCTTCATCCGGTTCCGATTCTTCTTCCGGTTCCGACTCTTCTTCCGGTTCCTCTTCGGGAACTTGTGAATCAGTCCACGAATCATTCCAATTTACATTTGACTCTTCATTATTATTAGGTGAGTCAATGGGACTTGTTCTAGAGGTAGACATCTATCACATAATATCAAACGCGTTAAGAGATTAATATATCACATAATATTCACATGTTAAAAATATATAGTTTCCAACAAAATTTGTTAAGCAATCATTTTTCAAGTAAACACGGTCGAAGTCCAGACTCACTAATGCATCCTAACAAACTCGATAAGACACACTAATGCAAAATTCTGGTTCTCTAAGACCAACGCTCTGATACCAACTAAAATGTCCCGTTCTTATTGATTAAAAATGTTCCATATTAATTGATTTCGTTGCGAGGTTTTGACCTCTATATGAGACGTTTTTCAAAGACTGCATTCATTTTTAAAACAAACCATAACCTTTATTTCATAAATAAAGGTTTAAAAGCTTTACGTAGATTATCAAATAATGATAATCTAAAATATTCTGTTTACACACGACCATTACAAAATGGTTTACAATACAAATATGTTACATCGAAATCAGTTTCTTGAATGCAGTTTTTACACAATATCATACAAACATGGACTCCAAATCTTGTCCTTATTTTAGTATGCAACAGCGGAAGCTCTTAATATTCACCTGAGAATAAACATGCTTTAAACGTCAACAAAAATGTTGGTGAGTTATAGGTTTAACCTATATATATCAAATCGTAACAATAGACCACAAGATTTCATATTTCAATACACATCCCATACATAGAGATAAAAATCATTCATATGGTGAACACCTGGTAACTGACATTAACAAGATGCATATATAAGAATATCCCCATCATTCCGGGACACCCTTCGGATATGATATAAATTTCGAAGTACTAAAGCATCCGGTACTTTGGATGGGGTTTGTTAAGCCCAATAGATCTATCTTTAGGATTCGCGTCAATTAGGGTGTCTGTTCCCAAATTCTTAGATTACCAGACTTAATAAAAAGGGGCATATTCGATTTCGATAATTCAACCATAGAATGTAGTTTCACGTACTTGTGTCTATTTTGTAAATCATTTATAAAACCTGCATGTATTCTCATCCCAAAAATATTAGGTTTTAAAAGTGGGACTATAACTCACTTTCACAGATTTTTACTTCGTCGGGAAGTAAGACTTGGCCACTGGTTGATTCACAAACCTATAACAATATATACATATATATCAAAGTATGTTCAAAATATATTTACAATACTTTTAATATATTTTGATGTTTTAAGTTTATTAAGTCAGCTGTCCTCGTTAGTAACCTACAACTAGTTGTCCACAGTTAGATGTACATAAATAAATCGATAAATATTATCTTGAATCAATCCACGACCCAGTGTATACGTATCTCAGTATTGATCACAACTCAAACTATATATATTTTGGAATCAACCTCAACCCTGTATAGCTAACTCCAACATTCACATATAGAGTGTCTATGGTTGTTCCGAAATATATATAGATGTGTCGACATGATAGGTCGAAACATTGTATACGTGTCTATGGTATCTCAAGATTACATAATATACAATACAAGTTGATTAAGTTATGGTTGGAATAGATTTGTTACCAATTTTCACGTAGCTAAAATGAGAAAAATTATCCAATCTTGTTTTACCCATAACTTCTTCATTTTAAATCCGTTTTGAGTGAATCAAATTGCTATGGTTTCATATTGAACTCTATTTTATGAATCTAAACAGAAAAGTATAGGTTTATAGTCGGAAAAATAAGTTACAAGTCGTTTTTGTAAAGGTAGTCATTTCAGTCGAAAGAACGACGTCTAGATGACCATTTTAGAAAACATACTTCCACTTTGAGTTTAACCATAATTTTTGGATATAGTTTCATGTTCATAATAAAAATCATTTTCTCAGAATAACAACTTTAAAATCAAAGTTTATCATAGTTTTTAATTAACTAACCCAAAACAGCCCGCGGTGTTACTACGACGGCGTAAATCCGGTTTTACGGTATTTTTCGTGTTTCCAGGTTTTAAATCATTAAGTTAGCATATCATATAGATATATAACATGTGTGTAGTTAATTTTAAAAGTCAAGTTAGAAGGATTAACTTTTGTTTGCGAACAAGTTTAGAATTAACTAAACTATGTTCTAGTGATTACGAGTTTAAACCTTCGAATAAGATAGCTTTATATGTATGAATCGAATGATGTTATGAACATCATTACTACCTTAAGTTCCTTGGATAAACCTACTGGAAAAGAAAAAAATGGATCTAGCTTCAACGGATCCTTGGATGGCTCGAAGTTCTTGAAGCAGAATCATGACACGAAAACAAGTTCAAGTAAGATCATCACTTGAAATAAGATTGTTATAGTTATAGAAATTGAACCAAAGTTTGAATATGATTATTACCTTGTATTAGAATGATAACCTACTGTAAGAAACAAAGATTTCTTGAGGTTGGATGATCACCTTACAAGATTGGAAGTGAGCTAGCAAACTTGAAAGTATTCTAGATTTTATGTAACTAGAACTTGTAAAATATATGAAGAACACTTAGAACTTGAAGATAGAACTTGAGAGAGATCAATTAGATGAAGAAAATTGAAGAATGAAAGTGTTTGTAGGTGTTTTTGGTCGTTGGTGTATGGATTAGATATAAAGGATATGTAATTTTGTTTTCATGTAAATAAGTCATGAATGATTACTCATATTTTTGTAATTTTATGAGATATTTCATGCTAGTTGCCAAATGATGGTTCCCACATGTGTTAGGTGACTCACATGGGCTGCTAAGAGCTGATCATTGGAGTGTATATACCAATAGTACATACATCTAAAAGCTGTGTATTGTACGAGTACGAATACGGGTGCATATGAGTAGAATTGTTGATGAAACTGAACGAGGATGTAATTGTAAGCATTTTTGTTAAGTAGAAGTATTTTGATAAGTGTCTTGAAGTCTTTCAAAAGTGTATGAATACATATTAAAACACTACATGTATATACATTTTAACTGAGTCGTTAAGTCATCGTTAGTCGTTACATGTAAATGTTGTTTTGAAACCTTTAGGTTAATGATCTTGTTGAATGTTGTTAACCCATTGTTTATTATAACAATTGAGATGTTAAATTGTTATATTATCATGATATTATGATATATAATATATCTCAGTATGATGTATATACAGTTAAATGTCGTTACAACGATAATCGTTACATATATGTCTCGTTTCGAAATCATTAAGTTAGTAGTCTTATTTTTACATATGTATTTCATTTTTAATACACTTAATAATATATTTACTTATCATTTAACATAATTAACCAAGTGTATCAATATCTTAATATGATTCATATGTACCTAGTAAGACGTTGTTATAACGATAATCGTTATATATATCGTTTTCGAGTTTCTTAAATTAATAGTCTCATTTTTATGTATATAACTCATTGTTAAAATACCTAATGAGATACATACTTATAATAAAAACATGTTAAATATATATATAACCATATATATGTCATTGTATAGTTTTTACAAGTTTTAACGTTCGTGAATCACCGGTCAACTTGGGTGGTCAATTGTCTATATGAAACATATTTCAATTAATCAAGTCTTAACAAGTTTGATTGCTTAACATGTTGGAAACATTTAATCATGTAAATATCAATCTCAATTAATATATATAAACATGGAAAAGTTCGGGTCACTACAATATATGCATATGTAAATTATGTACTACAGGGTACTAATCTATATCCTATAATCTATTTCTTATCGAAAATCTTTCATCTGATCGTACGGGATGAATCCCTAAACCAGTTCGAGTCCCTCAGATTCCGATAGCTATTCCGATAGTTATTCCGACAGCTATTCCGACATAGATGTTCACCTAAGCTCCGAAAACAGTGTCATCGGCATGAATCAACCAATCAGCCATTATCAATTCATCTGATGGGTTCGTAGTCAACTTAATTAATGGAAACGCGCAGAAGGCAATCCCTTCCACCAACCGAATTCACCTCTTGACAATGAACCTGAAGCGTTTACCGGCAAACCTATTTGAGACACCATTTTCAGTCTCATTTCCGTGGTAACTTGACAAGATTATATTCTATCCACAATTCTGAACATGATTCATCCGCTCGTTCCGACCGACAATCATCCTGGAGTAATAAGTCAACAAACTTCGCGCTCGAATAATCAATTCGGAGGATATGGTGCAAAATGTACCAGCTTCAGCAACATCACCGGCACCAACAGTACAATTAATAACAGCACCAGTATCATCAACAATCCATGCTTCAATATCATCATCTATACTTTCAGTATGATCTTCGTTCGACATGTCGAATATGTAATCTCTAAAATTTTAAAGATTATTTATTCTAGTTCCAACCGAAAAGCAAATGAGTTTAATATTATATTAACTCATTAAATCCATGAATACATCTGAAGAAAATATATATGTATATATGTTTTCATAAAGATTGTAATTAAAAATTCTCTTGTACAAACTGTTAATGGTGAAAATATTTTAACGGGTAGGTAATACCCGAGGACTATTTAAATTTCACATTAATAAGTTACATTGTACGTTCTTCAAATCTGTTTCAATAAGCCATATACTATCCTACTTACATCCACCGATATACAAATCAGTTCACCACAGAATAACCATATTCATCCAATTACATATTTGGATTTTGACCTATCAGAATCCATCAAGTGGCATAACGAAGAAATAATGGACACAATAAAAATTGATTAGAAACAGATTAATTAACAATATGAAATTCTATTAAGAATCCACGCTAACAAAATCCTAGCTAACTGTTCCTAGCTAACTGTTAATTCTGTATTACATTTTATTTATCGCAATTTAATTATCGCAATTTATTTTATCGCAATTTATATTCTCGCAATTTTATTTATTGTCATTTAATTTCTGTTATTTATTTTATGCACTTTAAATATCGGGACACGTATACAAAGTTTTGACATATCATATCGACACATCTATATATATTATTTGGAATCACCATAGACATTCTATATGCAGTAATGATCGAGTTCTCTATACAGGGTTGAGGTTGATTCTATAAAATATATACTTTGAGTTGTGATCGAGTCTGAGACGTATACGGGTCACGATACGTATTAATTAATTCGAATATTACATATTAAACTATATATGAATTATTGGACTGTTAACTGTGAACTATCAACATTGGACAATTAAAATGAATTAAAATATTAATTATAATATATGAAACTAAACAATTCTTCAAGTTTGCCACTTGATTTCGTCTTAAACATCATTCGTATCTTCACGATTACATTCTACGTTCAAACCTTTCATGATTCTTGAAAACACCTCAATCGAGAGGATGAACCAACCGCACTTCATCTACGGAAGGAAAGATTTATGCATATAGTTATGCACCTGGGAAACTCTCGACAACTGAGTAAAAGTTTAACACGTAGCCGCGTCAGATCTTTTGGCATTTATTAGCAAAAAATAACTTTGTGATCCCTTTTCAAGGTAGCCAATTTTGTCACAGCTCCAGCAAGTCAACTTCAACTTTTCATTCGAAGTAGCCTTACTATAATCCTGATATATACGATTACCCTTTTGAGACCGGAGAATTCTTTTATATTCCACCATATTACCAGCAGACATACCAGCAACCTCGTTACTTTTTGGCTTAAATCTCTCTGACAAATCATTATATTTATTCATTGAAACCCTATCATATACTCATTCGCATCTTGTAACGAGAACTGTCATACCAATTACTGGGAATCAGCAATCAGTACTTTGAAAACTCACAGCATATCTACATCAACAATTATATATATAATAATTATCTCCTAGAATTACGACCTTCAATTCAAAAATTTTGAAAAGGTACCCAGTTTACGAATTGATACTCTGTATGTTGAAAAAGCTGAATGAAGTAGCAGAAACTGTAGGCAATCATAAACGACCTTAGTCGTCGGAAATTTGATGATAAAGAATAGTATATTGGAAAAGCTCAGAAACGTTGGAACTGGAAAATGGATTGAGCTAACCATAAAGGAAACCAAGGAGAAATACAAGTAACATACCCTAAATTCATAGAACCCAGATAAATCTAGATCCGTTGAAATCTTTAGAGAATATCTTGCTCCGAAGTCATGTTAAAATCTTGCGGAAAATCTTTCTCCATCAACCATCGAACTTAGAAATTCCAAAATATCATCATCAATATCTTCGATATTTCTGAGGATATTTTCATAAATACTCTCGTCCGAAATTATATACCTCTTCGTGCTTCCTGTGTAACATTATATTGGAAACATTCAATAGAAAATTTAGTACCGAAAAGTGGATCATGCGAAACTATGAAGGAAGCCGTGGACAAATCACAAGGAATAAGTTTGACTTCAAAGAATCCAAATGATTCTGTTTCTGATGAAATCTTTAGCGAATACCTTGCTTCCGAATCTAAACCCTTACGGATAAATCTCCTTCATCATCCATCGATATTAGAAATTCCAAGATATCATCGTATATCCATTTATAAATATCCTCCATATTTCTGAAGATATCTTCATAACTATTCTTATCTGAAATCATTTATCTTTTTGTGCTATCAGTGTTACATCATATAGAAACTGTTAGTTTCTATATTCTGTAAACTTTCGAACTTAAAATATGAATGTTTTTGAAGTAATGTTGGGAACTGATGCATGAGTTAGTATAATATAATGACACTTGATCAACGTGATTATATTACATTAAGTCATGCTGAGTTTCTAATGAAATTTGATGATTCACAGACCATAACTTCATCAGGTGCCATGTTACATAACTTCTTCATTCTACTTCACCTCCGAACATATCAAGAAAATATATTCTTGATAGTTCGATTCTCAGAGATTCTGGTAATTTGACAAATCAAACCGTGCCATTACTATTTCCTTCTTAGAACATTAACAATATTCATTCCGAAGATTATATCTACGAATTCTGAACCATTACCAGCGGTGTTTAATTGCAAGAAGAAGAAACGAAGGGACAAAGCTCCAAAATATAAGAGAAAATATAAAGCTCGATAACAACACGGAGGTTACAAACCGTGAATATAAATACGAATAACAATATAAAGACATGATATAATTAAGAATAGTAGTACCCCAAGGTAATAGTAGGAGTAAACAGATTCTTCTGATGGAAGATTGAAAAGAAGGATGACAGAAATGATAATTAAGAAAATATCAAAGATTAGAACGGGATTAAGCATTTCACAATCTTTTGGATGTATGAACTAAGAAAGAAAGTATAGGAATGATGAGAATAATGAAACGGAAGAGTTTGATTTATAATGGAAATATCAGACAGAGTAATCGAGGCAGATCACGGTATTTAATTATAGAGATCGTAATTTCCCGAAGAATCAAATCTTTTCGATTTCGAAGATTTTCTTCAAATCCCTTGAATTCCAGAATTCAACCAAAACAACGTCAAAAGTTAAGACGCATCCTGTTTTCTAAATTCAATCGTGACTACGTCAAAGGTTAAGATGCATCTTACTTTCAAAATTCAACCCTGACTCTGTCAAAAGTTACGACGAATCTTTACTTATCCTAATTCAATCTTTTGTGATAATTTCACTCGTACGCTTCGAATAATTGAGTTGTTTTTATTCAAATCAGCTGATGGTGATAAAACTTTAATTATTGACTCATATTCGTCATGAAAACATTTTTATTGTTAGCCATGACGACCACACTCAAATTTCGGGACGAAATTTCTTTAACGGGTAGGTACTGTGACGACCCGGGAATTTTCGACCAAATTTAAACTTAATCTTTATATGTTCCGACACGATAAGCAAAGTCTGTGATGTTGAATCTCGAAAACTTTGAAACTAGGTTCATATATTCAATTGACCTTCGACTGTTCTCGACGATTCACGAACAACTAGTTGTAAATAAATACATGTACATTTATATATATATATATATATATATATATATATATATATATATATATATATATATATATATATATATATATATATATATATGTATGTATAGATATAATAATTTGAAATACTATATGAGATAATATATGATTTAATTGTTGAAAATAAATATGTAAAATATTATGCAATGTAATGAAAGCTATTATTATAAATGTATAGATATATATGTAAATATTTCTTGTAAATATATATAATTATATTAAAAAATATATAATATATTTATTTTAGTAGTTAAAAACTTGCTATTTAAAACTATTTGCATATAGAAAGAGGATATATTAAAAATAACTGATTTCGAGCCTAATTAGTAAACGTCAGTAACACACGGTTGACGTTTCGTTAGTGTTAATATAGATCTAATACATGTTCATGAATGATTAAGATAAAAGTTGGACTGTAAATTGATTACGAAGATTTTAGATTTCTTATAAATATTTTTACATTTTTAATATTAAATATTAGTACTCCGTACACATAAATTGGAACAGAAAATAAACAATTATCAAACCTTTTTGATCAGGTTTCAAACAGGTAATGAGTGAAATAATTAATTATATTTAAACTAAAAATTTGAGATTTTTAGGAACACTTTTATACGTTAACTGTTTAGCAATGGGCACGATATTGCGTTCCCGTGACAACTGTCGGCACATAAAGTTGCTGTGTACTCTGTATTATTGCCAATTCATATCCCATCCATCACATGGTATGATTATATTATATATTAATTATTATTATATTATTATTATAGTTATTTTATTATTATTAAAATTACATCACAGTTATATATAAAGATGTGAGATGTGTATAACACCATCACCATCTTTTATTGTTTTGAACCAAGAACCCAAAACCAATCTCTTTCAATCAACGACCACTCAACACTCATTCAATCATGATGGCTACCACCTTCACATCGAGCCACCACCACCATGCCCGATCACCATCTCCGTTGAACCGCCATCACCCTTGACATCCTCACCATACTCTCGGTTTGGTTGAAACCGAGAAACACCATCACACATCACCTACCCCTTCAAGCTTCCTTTGTTTGTCTAAACACCACCACCATCCTCCCTAAACCCATCACCTAACCATCGTGGGTCATAACCACCATCAATTAAACGGACATCATCACCAACCACTTTCCTCACCGTTTAAACCACAACCTCCATCTCACTCTCTCTCTAACTCACTATATCTCTCTCTCACCTCCATTTTTTTTTATTTCGTGAACATCGATCACCACCACCATAACCTGCAAGCTGCTTAATCTACTTCCTTGCTGTTTATATCGAGAACACCCATAACCACATCATCATATTTAAGTTACACCTAATACTACTGTGGTTAGGTTTCTAAGCTCAACAACCACCGGTATCACCACCATCCTTCAATTCTTCGGCCACCATTTGACCACCATCTCTGCTGTTCTCCAGCCCCGAATCCACCGTCAAATAACCATTGTAAGTCGGCTGTTTTACAACCCAAAATTACCACTCAAAAACCATCATAACCACCACTATTTTAGTGATCTTTACCTTCTGTTGACTACTCGTATATTTAGGTTTCAACCACTGTAATCCACCACCAAATCACCACAACTGCTACACTCATTACCTGTTGCTACTACTATTATTTTTCTGTTTCTGTTACGGGTTGAACATATCGCCATCGTTGATGATGAGGTCGATGTTGATCGTGATTTTATGTAATAGAAAAATAAAGATGTGGTATGATGATATATCACGATGAAGGTGTTTATGAATAAGATGATGCTGTGATGGCGAACGATATGATAATAATAATTTCGATGTTAAAAATATTGATGATAATGGTGATGCTAGGCAATGAGAAAATGATAAATAATTAGTATATGTTAAATAAATTAAACGTTCAGAGTATAACAAGAAGTAACATGATGGTTCGATGGTTTAAGTGGGTGTTTAGTAGGCGAGTGATCCTGTGTTCGAAACTTGGCTACGTCGTATTTTTATTTTTTTCAACAAATAGCAGCTGTAAAGATTGGGCCATAGCCACACTTGGGCTGTTTAAATGAAGGCCAGCCCAAAAAGTCGATTAATGGAGAGAAATTTCTGATGGGCTGAAGTAAAAAAAATTATATAAATTAAGCTGTGATTAAAGATATAAAAGTAAGAATGGATGGATGGTCTAGGGTGTTTGCATCATTCGAAGGTTCGCGAGTTCGAGCCTGGGCAGTGGCGTACTTTTTTTTTTAGAAAGCTTATTATTGAGGTAGTTATCTTATATTTGTTATTATTATATTGTTATTATTATTGTTGTTGTTATGATTAATTGATGTTTTCCCTAAATACTAATAACATGATTATTATTATCATTAGTATTAGGATTACTATTTTTTTTTATAAATATTATTATCATTATTACTATTATGATTAGGATTACAAAGCGATGTTATACAAGCTTTAATTATTGGTTTAGAAATTTAACGTGAAGATTTTGATTATGATTAACATAAGTATTGTTATTAATATTATCACAAGTAATGAAATTGCTATAATAATTATTATTATTAAGTATTATGAAATGATATCAAAATTATTAATTTATTTACCATTATTATTAAATTATCAATCTTATTAAAACTACTAATGTTATCATTATATTTAATATTAGTATTGTCATTATATTACTTCAAATATTATCTTAGTATTATTAAAATACCGTCTTAACAAACAAATGATTTACATATATATATAAATATATAAATATAATTAATATATACAACATAACAAACTTAATATCTTATTTAGTTAAAATATATATAATAAATACATAGCACATATAAATTAACATAAAAACGATATAACTAAGAAAGTTATATATATTTATTCGATTACGATTATGTGTATTAATATATATACACAAATGTTATAGGTTCGTGAATCCGAGGCCAACCCTATACTTGTTCAATGTCGTTCTATGTATTTTTACTACAAAATACATTAGGTGAGTTTCATTAATCCCTTTTTAAATGCTTTTGCAATATATATATTTTTGGGACTGAGAATACATGCGCTGTTTTTATAACTGTTTTACGAAATAGACACAAGTAATTGAAACTTCATTATATGGTTGAATGATCGAAATCGAATATGCCCCTTTTTATTAAGTCTGGTAATCTAAGAATTAGGGAACAGACACCCGAATTGACGCGAACTCTAAAGATAGATCTATCGGGCCCAACAAGCCCCATCCAAAGTACCGGATGCTTTAGTACTTCGAAATTTATATCATGTCCGAAGGAGGATCCCAGAATGATGGGGGATATTCTTATATGCATATTGTGAATGTCGGTTACCAGGTGTTCAATCCATATGAATGTTATTTTTGTCTCTATGCATGGGACATTTATTTATGAGAATTGGAAATATAAAATCTTGTGGTCTATTAAAATTATGAAATGATTATTTATGATAAACTAATGAACTCACCAACCTTTTGGTTGACACTTGAAAGCATGTTTATTCTCAGGTATGAAAGAAATCTTCCGCTGTGCATTTGCTCATTTTAAGGACATTACTTGGAGTCAATCATCGCTCTGGAATCAAATGTTGATGACTTCGTCCAGATGGATTAGGACGGGGCATTTCAAAATGATGGTTCCCACATGTGTTAGGTGACTCACACGGGCTGCTAAGAGCTAATCATTGGAGTGTATATACCAATAGTACCTACATCTAAAAGCTGTGTATTGTACGAGTACGAATACGGGTGCATACGGGTAGAATTGTTGATGAAACTGAACGAGGATGTAATTGTAAGCATTTTTGTTAAGTAGAAGTATTTTGATAAGTGTCTTGAAGTCTTTCAAAATTGTATGAATACATATTAAAACACTACATGTATATACATTTTAACTGAGTCGTTAAGTCATCGTTAGTCGTTACATGTAAATGTTGTTTTGAAACCTTTAGGTTAACGATCTTGTTGAATGTTGTTAACCCATTATTTATTATAACAAATGAGATGTTAAATTGTTATATTATCATGATATTATGATATATAATATATCTTAGTATGATATATATACAGTTAAATGTCGTTACAACGATAATCGTTGCATATATGTCTCGTTTCGAAATCATTAAGTTAGTAGTCTTATTTTTACATATGTATTTCATTGTTAATACACTTAATAATATATTTACTTATCATTTAACATAATTAACCAAGTGTATCAATATCTTAATATGATTCATATGTACCTAGTAAGACGTTGTTATAACGATAATCGTTATATATATCGTTTTCGAGTTTCTTAAATTAATAGTCTCATTTTTATGTATATAACTCATTGTTAAAATACCTAATGAGATACATACTTATAATAAAATCATGTTAACTATATATATAACCATATATATGTCATCGTATAGTTTTTACAAGTTTTAACGTTCGTGGATCATCAGTCAACTTGGGTGGTCAATTGTCTATATGCAACCTATTTCAATTAATCAAGTCTTAACAAGTTTGATTGCTTAACATGTTGGAAACACTTAATCACGTAAATAATAATTTCATTTAATATATATATATATATAAACATGGAAAAGTTCTGGTCACTACAAGGTGTTCGCCTTATGAATGATTTTTATCTCTATGTATGGGATGTGTATTGAAATATGAAATCTTGTGGTCTATTGTTATGATTTGATATATATAGGTTAAACCTATAACTCACCAACATTTTTGTTGACGTTTAAAGCATGTTTATTCTCAGGTGAATACTAAGAGCTTCCGCTGTTGCATACTAAAATAAGGACAAGATTTGGAGTCCATGTTTGTATGATATTGTGTAAAAACTGCATTCAAGAAACTGATTTCGATGTAACATATTTGTATTGTAAACCATTATGTAATGGTCGTGTGTAAACAGGATATTTTAGATTATCATTATTTGATAATCTACGTAAAGCTTTTTAAACCTTTATTTATGAAATAAAGGTTATGGTTTGTTTTAAAAATGAATGCAGTCTTTGAAAAAAAATTTCTCATATAGAGGTCAAAACCTCACAACGAAATCAATTAATATGGAACGTTTTTAATCAATAAGAATGGGACATTTCAGTTGGTATCAGAGCGTTGGTCTTAGAGAACCAGAATTTTGCATTAGTGTGTCTTATCGAGTTTGTTAGGATGCATTAGTGAGTCTGGACTTCGACCGTGTTTACTTGAAAAATGATTGCTTAACAAATTTTGTTGGAAACTATATATTTTTAACATGTGAATATTATGTGATATATTAATCTCTTAATGCGTTTGATATTATGTGATAGATGTCTACCTCTAGAATAAGTCCCATTGACTCACCTAATAATAATGAAGAGTCAAATGTAATTTGGAATGATTCGTGGACTGATTCACA
The DNA here is from genome assembly GCF_046630445.1 of Rutidosis leptorrhynchoides. NCBI lineage: Eukaryota > Viridiplantae > Streptophyta > Magnoliopsida > Asterales > Asteraceae > Rutidosis > Rutidosis leptorrhynchoides. The sequence goes on along the minus strand of NC_092343.1, from coordinate 159,484,133 downwards.
AGTTCCCGAAGAGGAACCGGAAGAAGAGTCGGAACCGGAAGAAGAATCGGAATTGGAAGAAGAATCGGAACCGGAAGAAGAAATAGAACCAGTGGGGGAAATAATAAAACGGTTAAGTAGAAGAAAATCCTCAACCAACCGACCAAAGTTAATTATGGTCAATGGTGTTTCCGCCAAGGAAGCAAAGTATTGGGAGGATTACCAATTCTCCGATGAATCAGATCCCGACAAGGATTCCGATGATGTTATAGAAATTACCCTGACACAATTTAATAAGGCAAAAGAGAACAATAAGGGAAAGGGCATAAAAATAGAGAAATCTAATTCCAACCCCGATGAACTTTATATATATCGTCAACCCCCGAAGTCCTTAAGTTGTAACAATGACCCGGGAACCTCTAAACCACCAGGTTTTTCTAAACCAATGTGGACAACGACGGCTCGTATTAGGGGAACATCATATATCCCTAGAAACTTGGCAAAATGAACCAAAACTGAACAAGAAGAAATGAGCGAGTTGGAATAAGATAGTTGTATTCGTGTGGTGTAATATATGTAATATAGTGTGCTTATGCTTTATGATCTATGTAAAAATTGCTTGTATTAATAAGTATTTTTTTTTATGAATCTAACTCTTGTCTATTTTACAGTATAAAAACACAAAATGGATAGACAATCCAATATTTTAAGAGACCTACCCGGAGACATGATTGATGAAATCTTGTCTAGAGTCGGTCAGAATTCCTCGGCACAACTATTTAAGGCGAGATCAGTTTGTAAGACATTCGAAGAACGTTCCAAGAATGCCTTGATTTATAAAAGGCTTGCGTTCGAAAGATGGGGGATATCACATTGGGAAATCCATAAGTTACGATGTGTTTACTTTGACGCATATATTGCGGGGAACCCAAATGCTATTTTACGCAACGGGTTAAGAAATTATTTTGACTCAATATATCCGAATATAGGACTTCGTGATTTAGAAAAAGCGGCTAACATGCAACATAAAGAAGCATGTTATGCTTACGGGTTAGTAATGTTCGCTTCTCACCAAAGTGAGAACAAGAACATCGGGCTACAACTATTAAACAAAACGTTCCCACAAGTGACGAAGTCGGTAATTGGGGTAAGAAATGAGGTTTTTAGATTGTTACGGGACTGTTGGACATTATGTAACCTTCATCCTTTTGATGACGTTACAACACGTTGTCTTACTATCGGTCACAACGGTTATGTTCCACAAAACTAAGGATGGGAAGTGGTATTAGTAAAACCAGAATGCATGACTTGTTTCTAGACGTATGAATTACGTGTCTTTATTGCCTTTGCTGAACGCCTTATTTATTAACTAGAATTATCTTCGCAACTACTTTGTATCAAAGTTTTATGTGCTATATTTCATGCTATATGTAAAAAAAAGCGGTATTTTAAGTTTGCAAGTTATTGTATAAAGGTTTGAATATGATATTTTTTTTTTTGTGATAAGTTTTTCATATAGAATTGTAGTAGTTGAAATGGTATGTTAGCTACTAAGTATGAACTTAACGGGTAGGTACTACCTGAATTAAAGAGTATAAAACGCTAATATGAAGAAAGAGCTTTTATAAATAAGTTCATATTACGCTACGAAATACTATTGACTACTCTTGATATTCTATATGATTAACTAGTTTCATTTGACTATTTTGAAGGAAATGGCACCGACTACTCGACACACCTTGAATATGAGCGAAGAGGAATTTCGTGCCTTTCTTGCTTCAAACATAGCCGCAGTACAGGCTGCGCTACATACCAACAATAACCTTAGATCTAGCAGTACAGGAAATCGTGTAGGATGCACCTACAAAGAATTCACTGCCTGCAAACCTTTGGAATTTGATGGAACTGAAGGACCAATCGGATTGAAACGGTGGACCGAGAAGGTCGAATCGGTGTTCGCCATAAGTAAGTGTACTGAAAAGGACAAAGTGAAGTACGCTACGCATACCTTCACAGGTTTTGCGTTAACATGGTGGAATACCTATCTAGAGCAAGTGGGACAAGATGATGCTTACGCACTACCGTGGTCAGCATTCAAGCACTTGATGTGAAATGTCCCGTTCTTATTGATTAAAAACGTTCCATATTAATTGATTTCGTTGCGAGGTTTTGACCTCTATATGAGACGTTTTTCAAAGACTGCATTCATTTTAAAACAAACCATAACCTTTATTTCATCAATAAAGGTTTAAAAAGCTTTACGTAGATTATCAAATAATGATAATCTAAAATATCCTGTTTACACACGACCATTACATAATGGTTTACAATACAAATATGTTACAACAAAATAAGTTTCTTGAATGCAGTTTTTACACAATATCATACAAGCATGGACTCCAAATCTCATCCTTATTTAAGTATGCGACAGCGGAAGCTCTTAATAATCACCTGAGAATAAACATGCTTAAAACGTCAACAAAAATGTTGGTGAGTTATAGGTTTAACCTATATATATCAAATCATAATAATAGACCACAAGATTTCATATTTCAATACACATCCCATACATAGAGATAAAAATCATTCATATGGTGAACACCTGGTAACCGACATTAACAAGATGCATATATAAGAATATCCCCATCATTCCGGGACACCCTTCGGATATGATATAAATTTCGAAGTACTAAAGCATCCGGTACTTTGGATAGGGTTTGTTAGGCCCAATAGATCTATCTTTAGGATTTGCGTCAATTAGGGTGTCTGTTCCCTAATTCTTAGATTACCAGACTTAATAAAAAGGGGCATATTCGATTTTGATAATTCAACCATAGAATGTAGTTTCACGTACTTGTGTCTATTTTGTAAATCATTTATAAAACCTGCATGTATTCTCATCCCAAAAATATTAGATTTTAAAAGTGGGACTATAACTCACTTTCACAGATTTTTACTTCGTCGGGAAGTAAGACTTGGCCACTGGTTGATTCACGAACCTATAACAATATATACATATATATCAAAGTATGTTCAAAATATATTTACAACACTTTTAATATATTTTGATGTTTTAAGTTTATTAAGTCAGCTGTCCTCGTTAGTAACCTACAACTAGTTGTCCACAGTTAGATGTACAGAAATAAATTGATAAATATTTTCTTGAATCAATCCACGACCCAGTGTATACGTATCTCAGTATTGATCACAACTCAAACTATATATATTTTGGAATCAACCTCAACCCTGTATAACTAACTCCAACATTCACATATAGAGTGTCTATGGTTGTTCCGAAATATATATAGATGTGTCGACATGATAGGTCGAAACATTTTATACGTGTCTATGGTATCTCAAGATTACATAATATACAATACAAGTTGATTAAGTTATGGTTGGAATAGATTTGTTACCAATTTTCACGTAGCTAAAATGAGAAAATTATCCAATCTTGTTTTACCCATAACTTCTTCATTTTAAATCCGTTTTGAGTGAATCAAATTGCTATGGTTTCATATTGAACTCTATTTTATGAATCTAAACAGAAAAAGTATAGGTTTATAGTCGGAAAAATAAGTTACAAGTCATTTTTGTAAAGGTAGTCATTTCAGTCGAAAGAACGACGTCTAGATGACCATTTTAGAAAACATACTTCCACTTTGAGTTTAACCATAATTTTTGGATATAATTTCATGTTCATAATAAAAATCATTTTATCAGAATAACAACTTTTAAATCAAAGTTTATCATAGTTTTTAATTAACTAAACCAAAACAGCCCGCGGTGTTACTACGACGGCGTAAATCCGGTTTTACGGTGTTTTTCGTGTTTCCAGGTTTTAAATCATTAAGTTAGCATATCATATAGATATAGAACATGTGTTTAGTTAATTTTAAAAGTCAAGTTAGAAGGATTAACTTTTGTTTGCGAACAAGTTTAGAATTAACTAAACTATGTTCTAGTGATTACAAGTTTAAACCTTCGAATAAGATAGCTTTATATGTATGAATTGAATGATGTTATGAACATCATTACTACCTTAAGATCCTTGGATAAACCTATTGGAAAATATAAAAATGGATCTAGCTTCAACGGATCCTTGGATGGCTCGAAGTTCTTGAAGCAGAATCATGACACGAAAACAAGTTCAAGTAAGATCATCACTTGAAATAAGATTGTTATAGTTATAGAAATTGAACCAAAGTTTGAATATGATTATAACCTTGTATTAGAATGATAACCTACTGTAAGAAACAAAGATTTCTTGAGGTTGGATGATCACCTTACAAGATTGGAAGTGAGCTAGCAAACTTGAAAGTATTCTTGATTTTATGTAACTAGAACTTGTAGAATTTATGAAGAACACTTACAACTTGAAGATAGAACTTGAGAGAGATCAATTAGATGAAGAAAATTGAAGAATGAAAGTGTTTGTAGGTATTTTTGGTCGTTGGTGTATGGATTAGATATAAAGGATGTGTAATTTTGTTTTCATGTAAATAAGTCATGAATGATTACTCATATTTTTGTAATTTTATGAGATATTTCATGCTAGTTGCCAAATGATGATTCCCACATGTGTTAGGTGACTCACATGGGCTGCTAAGAGCTGATCATTGGAGTGTATATACCAATAGTACATACATCTAAAAGCTGTGTATTGTACGAGTACGAATATGGGTGCATACGAGTAGAATTGTTGATGAAACTGAACGAGGATGTAATTGTAAGCATTTTTGTTAAGTAGAAGTATTTTGATAAGTGTATTGAAGTCTTTCAAAAGTGTATAAATACATATTAAAACACTACATGTATATACATTTTAACTGAGTCGTTAAGTCATCGTTAGTCGTTACATGTAAGTGTTGTTTTGAAACCTTTAGGTTAACGATCTTGTTAAATGTTGTTAACCCAATGTTTATAATATCAAATAAGATTTTAAATTATTATATTATCATGATATTATCATGTATGAATATCTCTTAATATGATATATATACATTAAATGTCTTTACAACGATAATCGTTACATATATGTCTCGTTTAAAAATCATTAAGTTAGTAGTCTTGTTTTTACATATGTAGTTCATTGTTAATATACTTAATGTTATGTTTACTTATCATAGTATCATGTTAACTATATATATATCCATATATATGTCATCATATAGTTTTTACAAGTGTTAACGTTCGTGAATCACCGGTCAACTTGGGTGGTCAATTGTCTATATGAAACATATTTCAATTAATCAAGTCTTAACAAGTTTGATTGTTTAACATGTTGGAAACATTTAATCATGTAAATATCAATCTCAACTAATATATATAAACATGGAAAAGTTCGGGTCACTACAGTACCTACCCGTTAAATAAATTTCGTCCCGAAATTTTAAGCTGTTGAAGGTGTTGACGAATCTTCTGGAAATAGATGCGGGTATTTCTTCTTCATCTGATCTTCAAACTCCCAGGTGAACTCGGGTCCTATACGAGCATTCGATCGAACCTTAACAATTGGTATCTTGTTTTGCTTAAGTCTTTTAACCTCACGATCCATTATTTCGACGGGTTCTTCGATGAATTGGAGTTTTTCGTTGATTTGGATTTCATCTAACGGAATAGTGAGATCTTCTTTAGCAAAACATTTCTTCAAATTCGAGACGTGGAAAGTGTTATGTACAACCGCGAGTTATTGAGGTAACTCAAGTCGGTAAGCTACTGGTCCGACACGATCAATAATCTTGAATGGTCCAATATACCTTGGATTTAATTTCCCTCGTTTACCAAATCGAACAACGCCTTTCCAAGGTGCAACTTTAAGCATGACCATCTCTCCAATTTCAAATTCTATATCTTTTCTTTTAATGTCAGCGTAGCTCTTTTGTCGACTTTGGGCGGTTTTCAACCGTTGTTGAATTTGGATGATCTTCTCGGTAGTTTCTTGTATAATCTCCGGAACCGTAATCTGTCTATCCCCCACTTCACTCCAACAAATCGGAGACCTGCACTTTCTACCATAAAGTGCTTCAAACGGCACCATCTCAATGCTTGAATGGTAGCTGTTGTTGTAGGAAAATTCTGCTAACGGTAGATGTCGATCCCAACTGTTTCCGAAATCAATAACACATGCTCGTAGCATGTCTTTAAGTGTTTGTATCGTCCTTTCGCTCTGCCCATCAGTTTGTGGATGATAGGCAGTACTCATGTCTAGACGAGTTCCTAATGCTTGCTGTAATGTCTGCCAGAATCTTGAAATAAATCTGCCATCCCTATCAGAGATAATAGAGATTGGTATTCCATGTCTGGAGAAGACTTCCTTCAAATACAGTCGTGCTAACTTCTCCATCTTGTCATCTTCTCTTATTGATAGGAAGTGTGCTGATTTGGTGAGACGATCAACTATTACCCAAATAGTATCAAAACTACTTGCAGTCCTTGGTAATTTAGTGATGAAATCCATGGTAATGTTTTCCCATTTCCATTCCGGGATTTCGGGTTGTTGAAGTAGACCTGATGGTTTCTGATGCTCAGCTTTGACCTTAGAACACGTCAAACATTCTCCTACGTATTTAGCAACATCAGCTTTCATACCCAGCCACCAAAAATGTTTCTTGAGATCCTTGTACATCTTCCCCGTTCCAGGATGTATTGAGTATCTGGTTTTATGAGCTTCTCTAAGTACCATTTCTCTCATATCTCCAAATTTTGGTACCCAAATTCTTTCAGCCCTATACCGGGTTCCGTCTTCCCGAATATTAAGATGCTTCTCCGATCCTTTGGGTATTTCATCCTTTAAATTTCCCTCTTTTAAAACTCCTTGTTGCGCCTCCTTTATTTGAGTAGTAAGGTTATTATGAATCATTATATTCATAGATTTTACTCGAATGGGTTCTCTGTCCTTCCTGCTCAAGGCATCGGCTACCACATTTGCCTTCCCCGGGTGGTAATGAATCTCAAAGTCGTAATCATTCAATAATTCAATCCACCTACGCTGCCTCATATTCAGTTGTTTCTGATTAAATATGTGTTGAAGACTTTTGTGGTCGGTATATATAATACTTTTGACCCCATATAAGTAGTGCCTCCAACTCTTTAATGCAAAAACAACCGCGCCTAATTCCAAATCATGCGTCGTATAATTTTGTTCGTGAATCTTCAATTGTCTAGACGCATAAGCAATTACCTTCGTTCGTTGCATTAATACACAACCGAGACCTTGCTTTGATGCATCACAATAAATCACAAAATCATCATTCCCTTCAGGCAATGACAATATAGGTGCCGTAGTTAGCTTTTTCTTCAATAACTGAAACGCTTTCTCTTGTTCATCATCCCATTCAAATTTCTTCCCTTTATGCGTTAATGCAGTCAAGGGTTTTGCTATTCTGGAAAAGTCTTGGATGAACCTTCTGTAGTAACCAGCTAGTCCTAAAAACTGGCGTATGTGTTTCGGAGTTTTCGGGGTTTCCCACTTTTCAACAGTTTCTATCTTTGCCGGATCTACCTTAATACCTTCTTTGTTCACTATGTGACCGAGGAATTGAACTTCTTCCAACCAAAATGCACACTTTGAAAATTTAGCGTACAATTCTTCCTTCCTCAATACTTCTAACACCTTTCTAAAATGTTCACCGTGTTCTTGGTCATTCTTTGAGTAAATAAGTATGTCATCAATGAAAACAATGACAAACTTGTCAAGGTATGGTCCACACACTCGATTCATAAGGTCCATGAACACAGCTGGTGCATTAGTTAAACCAAAAGGCATGACCATAAACTCGTAATGACCGTAACGTGTTCTGAAAGCAGTCTTTGGAATATCATCTTCTTTCACCCGCATTTGATGATACCCGGAACGTAAGTCAATCTTTGAATAAACAGACGAGCCTTGTAGTTGTTCAAATAAGTCGTCGATTCTCGGTAGTGGGTAGTGGTTCTTGATGGTAAGCTTGTTCAACTCTCGGTAGTCGATACACAACCTGAATGTACCATCTTTCTTCTTGACAAACAAAACAGGAGCTCCCCACGGTGATGTGCTTGGTCGAATGAAACCACGCTCTAAAAGTTCTTGTAATTGGCTTTGCAGTTCTTTCATCTCGCTGGGTGCGAGCTTGTAAGGAGCACGAGCTATTGGTGCAGCTCCTGGTACAAGATCTATTTGAAATTCAACGGATCGATGTGGGGGTAATCCCGGTAATTCTTTCGGAAATACATCGGGAAATTCTTTTGCAATGGGAACATCATTGATGCTCTTTTCTTCACTTTGTACTTTCTCGACGTGTGCTAGAACAGCATAGCAACCTTTTCTTATTAGTTTTTGTGCCTTCAAATTACTAATAAGATGTAGCTTCGTGTTGCCCTTTTCTCCGTACACCATTAAGGGTTTTCCCTTTTCTCGTATAATGCGAATTGCATTTTTGTAACAAACGATCTCTGCTTTCACTTCTTTCAACCAGTCCATACCGATTATCACATCAAAACTCCCTAACTCTACTGGTATCAAATCAATCTTAAATGTTTCGCTAACCAGTTTAATTTCTCGATTCCGACATATATTATCTGCTGAAATTAATTTACCATTTGCTAATTCGAGCAAAAATTTACTATCCAAAGGCGTCAATGGACAACTTAATTTAGCACAAAAATCTCTACTCATATAGCTTCTATCCGCACCCGAATCAAATAAAACGTAAGCATATTTATTGTCAATAAGAAACGTACCCGTAACAAGCTCCGGGTCTTCCTGTGCCTCTGCCGCATTAATATTGAAAACTCTTCCGCGGCCTTGTCCATTCGTGTTCTCCTGGTTCGGGCAATTTCTAATAATGTGGCCCGGTTTTCCACATTTATAACAAACTACATTGGCATAACTTGCTCCGACACTACTTGCTCCGCCATTACTCGTTCCGACACCATTTGTTCCTTTCGTTCTATTAACCCCTGGTCCGTAGACCTCACACTTCGCCGCGCTATGACCATTTCTTTTACACTTGTTGCAAAATTTGGTGCAGAACCCCGAATGATACTTTTCACACCTTTGGCATAGCTGCTTCTGATTGTTGTTGTTGTTGCGGTTATTATTGTTGTTGGGATGATTGTTGTAGTTGCTATTGTTGTTGTTGTTGTTGTTGTTGTTGTTGTTGTTGTTGTTGTTGTTGTTGTTGTTGTTGTTGTTGTTGTTGTTGTTGTTGTTGTTGTTGTTGTTGTTGGGCCGTTTGTTGTAGTTGCGATTGATGTTGCAATTGTTGGGATAATTGTTGCGATTATTGTTGTAATTGCTGTTGTTGTTGTATTGGTGATTCTTATCACCGTTTTCCTCCCACTTTCTTTTGACTTGCTTCACATTGGCCTCTTCAGCAGTCTGTTCTTTAATTCTTTCTTCAATCTGGTTCACTAGTTTGTGAGCCATTCTACATGCATGTTGTATGGAGGCGGGCTCGTGTGAACTTATATCTTCTTGGATTCTTTCCGGTAATCCTTTCACAAACGCGTCGATCTTCTCTTCCTCATCTTCGAATGCTCCCGGACACAATAGGCACAATTCTGTGAATCGTCTTTCGTACGTGGTAATATCAAATCCTTGGGTTCGTAACCCTCTAAATTCTGTCTTGAGTTTATTGACCTCGGTTCTGGGACGGTATTTCTCGTTCATCAAGTGATTGAATGCTGACCACGGTAGTGCGTACGCATCGTCTTGTCCCACTTGCTCTAGATAGGTATTCCACCATGTTAACGCAGAACCTGTGAAGGTATGCGTAGCGTACTTCACTTTGTCCTCTTCAGTACACTTACTTATGGCAAACACCGATTCGACCTTCTCGGTCCACCGTTTCAATCCGATCGGTCCTTCGGTTCCATCAAATTCCAAAGGTTTGCAGGCAGTGAATTCTTTGTAGGTGCATCCTACATGATTTCCTGTACTGCTAGATCCAAGGTTATTGTTGGTATGTAGCACAGCCTGTACTGCGGCTATGTTTGAAGCTAGAAAAGTACGGAATTCCTCTTCATTCATATTCACGGTGTGTCGAGTAGTCGGTGCCATTTCCTTCAAAATAGTCAAATGGAACAAGTTAATCATACAGAATATTAAGAGTAGTTAATAGTATTTCGTAGCATAATATGAACTCATTTATAAAAGCTTTTTCTTCATATTAGCGTTTTATAAGTTTAAATTCGGGTAGTACCTACCCATTAAGTTCATACTTAGTAGCTAATATACAATTCAACTACTACAATTCTATATGAAAAACTGATTATAATAATATTTCGCGTTCAAACTTTTACACAATATTTTACAAACTTACAATACCGCTTATTTTACATATAGCATGAAATATAGCACACAATAAATTTGATACAAGATGGTTGTGAAGATAATTCTAGCTAGTACACAAGTCGTTCAGCAAAGGCAATAAAGACACGTAATTCATACGTCCAGAAACAAGTCATGCATTCTGGTTTTACTAGGATTACTTCCCATCCTTGGTCTTGTGGAACATAATCGTTATGTCCGTTGATAAGACAGCGTGTTGTAACGTTGTCAAAGGGACGAGGGTTACGTAATGTCCAACAGTCCCGTAACAATCTAAAAACCTTATTTCTTACCCCAATTACCGACTCCATCACTTGTGGGAACGTTTTGTTTAATAGTTGTAGCCCGATGTTCTTGTTCTCACTTTGGTGAGAAGCGAACATTACTAATCCGTAAGCATAACATGCTTCTTTATGTTGCATGTTAGCCGCTTTTTCTAAATCACGAAGTCCAATATTCAGATATATTGAGTCAAAATAATTTCTTAACCCATTGCGTAAAATAGCATTTGGGTTCCCCGCAATATATGCATCAAAGTAAACACATCGTAACTTATGGATTTCCCAATGTGATATCCCCCATCTTTCAAACGAAAGCCTTTTATAAACCAAGGCATTCTTGGAACATTCTTCAAATGTCTTACAAACTGATCTCGCCTTAAATAGTTGTGCCAAAGAATTCTGACCGACTCTAGACAAGATTTCATCAATCATGTCTCCGGGTAGGTCTCTTAAAATATTGGGTTGTCTATCCATTTTGTGTTTTTATACTGTAAAATAGACAAGAGTTAGATTCATAAAAAAAAAATACTTATTAATACAAGCAATTTTTACATAGATCATAAAGCATAAGCACACTATATTACATATATTACACCACACGAATACAACTATCTTATTCCAACTCGCTCATTTCTTCTTGTTCAGTTTTGGTTCATTTTGCCAAGTTTCTAGGGATATATGATGTTCCCCTAATACGAGCCGTCGTTGTCCACATTGGTTTAGAAAAACCTGGTGGTTTAGAGGTTCCCGGGTCATTGTTACAACTTAAGGACTTCGGGGGTTGACGATACATATAAAGTTCATCGGGGTTGGAATTAGATTTCTCTATTTTTATGCCCTTTCCCTTATTATTTTCTTTTGCCTTTTTAAATTCAGTTGGGGTAATTTCTATAACATCATCGGAATTCTCGTCGGAATCTGATTCATCGGAGAATTGGTAATCCTCCCAATATTTTGCTTCCTTGGCAGAAACACCATTGACCATAATTAACCTTGGTCGGTTGGTTGAGGATTCTCTTTTACTTAACCATTTTATTATTTCCCCCACCGGTTCTATTTCTTCTTCCGGTTCCGATTCTTCTTCCGGTTTCGATTCTTCTTCCGGTTCCGACTCTTCTTCCGGTTCCTCTTCGAGAACTTGTGAATCAGTCCACGAATCATTCCAATTTACATTTGACTCTTCATTATTATTAGGTGAGTCAATGGGACTTGTTCTAGAGGTAGACATCTATCAAATAATATCAAACACGTTAAGAGATTAATATATCACATAATATTCATATGTTAAAAATATATAGTTTCCAACAAAAATGTTAAGCAATCATTTTTAAAGAAAACACGGTCGAAGTCCAGACTCACTAATGCATCCTAACAAACTCGATAAGACACACTAATGCAAATTTTCTGGTTCTCTAAGACCAACGCTCGGATACCAACTGAAATGTCCCGTTCTTATTGATTAAAAACGTTCCATATTAATTGATTTCGTTGCGAGGTTTTGACCTCTATATGAGACGTTTTTCAAAGACTGCATTCATTTTAAAACAAACCATAACCTTTATTTCATCAATAAAGGTTTAAAAAGCTTTACGTAGATTATCAAATAATGATAATCTAAAATATCCTGTTTACACACGACCATTACATAATGGTTTACAATACAAATATGTTACAACAAAATAAGTTTCTTGAATGCGGTTTTTACACAATATCATACAAGCATGGACTCCAAATCTCATCCTTATTTAAGTATGCGACAGCGGAAGCTCTTAATAATCACCTGAGAATAAACATGCTTAAAACGTCAACAAAAATGTTGGTGAGTTATAGGTTTAACCTATATATATCAAATCATAATAATAGACCACAAGATTTCATATTTCAATACACATCTCATACATAGAGATAAAAATCATTCATATGGTGAACACCTGGTAGCCGACATTAACAAGATGCATATATAAGAATATCCCCATCATTCTGGGACACCCTTCGGATATGATATAAATTTCGAAGTACTAAAGCATCCGGTACTTTGGATGGGGTTTGTTAGGCCCAATAGATCTATCTTTAGGATTCGCGTCAATTAGGGTGTCTGTTCCCTAATTCTTAGATTACCAGACTTAATAAAAAGGGGCATATTCGATTTTGATAATTCAACCATAGAATGTAGTTTCACGTACTTGTGTCTATTTTGTAAATCATTTATAAAACCTGCATGTATTCTCATCCCAAAAATATTAGATTTTAAAAGTGGGACTATAACTCACTTTCACAGATTTTTACTTCGTCGGGAAGTAAGACTTGGCCACTGGTTGATTCACTAACCTATAACAATATATACATATATATCAAAGTATGTTCAAAATATATTTACAACACTTTTAATATATTTTCATGTTTTAAGTTTATTAAGTCAGCAGTCCTCGTTAGTAACCTACAACTAGTTGTCCACAGTTAGATGTACAGAAATAAATCGATAAATATTTTCTTGAATCAATCCACGACCCAGTGTATACGTATCTCAGTATTGCTCACAACTCAAACTATATATATTTTGGAATCAACCTCAACCCTGTATAGCTAACTCCAACATTCACATATAGAGTGTCTATGGTTGTTCCGAAATATATATAGATGTGTCGACATGATAGGTCGAAACATTGTATACTTGTCTATGGTATCTCAAGATTACATAATATACAATACAAGTTGATTAAGTTATGGTTGGAATAGATTTGTTACCAATTTTCACGTAGCTAAAATGAGAAAATTATCCAATCTTGTTTTACCCATAACTTCTTCATTTTAAATCCGTTTTGAGTGAATCAAATTGCTATGGTTTCATATTGAACTCTATTTTATGAATCTAAACAGAAAAAGTATAGGTTTATAGTCAGAAAAATAAGTTACAAGTCATTTTTGTAAAGGTAGTCATTTCAGTCGAAAGAACGACGTCTAGATGACCATTTTAGAAAACATACTTCCACTTTGAGTTTAACCATAATTTTTGGATATAGTTTCATGTTCCTAATAAAAATCATTTTCTCAAAATAACAACTTTTAAATCAAAGTTTATCATAGTTTTTAATTAACTTACCCAAAACAGCCCGCGGTGTTACTACGACGACGTAAATCCGGTTTTACGGTGTTTTTCGTGTTTCCAGGTTTTAAATCATTAAGTTAGCATATCATATAGATATAGAACATGTGTTTAGTTTATTTTAAAAGTCAAGTTAGAAGGATTAACTTTTGTTTGCGAACAAGTTTAGAATTAACTAAACTATGTTCTAGTGATTACAAGTTTAAACCTTCGAATAAGATAGCTTTATATGTATGAATTGAATGATGTTATGAACATCATTACTACCTTAAGATCCTTGGATAAACCTACTGGAAAATAGAAAAATGGATCTAGCTTCAACGGATCCTTGGATGGCTCGAAGTTCTTGAAGCAGAATCATGACACGAAAACAAGTTCAAGTAAGATCATCACTTGAAATAAGATTGTTATAGTTATTGAAATTGAACCAAAGTTTGAATATGATTATTACCTTGTATTAGAATGATAACCTACTGTAAGAAACAAAGATTTCTTGAGGTTGTATGATCACCTTACAAGATTGGAAGTGAGCTAGCAAACTTGAAAGTATTCTTGATTTTATGTAACTAGAACTTGTAGAATTTATGAAGAACACTTAGAACTTGAAGATAGAACTTGAGAGAGATCAATTAGATGAAGAAAATTGAAGAATGAAAGTGTTTGTAGGTGTTTTTGGTCGTTGGTGTATGGATTAGATATAAAGGATATGTAATTTTGTTTTCATGTAAATAAGTCATGAATGATTACTCATATTTCTGTAATTTTATGAGATATTTTATGCTAGTTGCCAAATGATGGTTCCCACATGTGTTAGGTGACTCACATGGGCTGCTAAGAGCTGATCATTGGAGTGTATATACCAATAGTACATACATCTAAAAGCTGTGTATTGTACGAGTACGAATACGGGTGCATACGAGTAGAATTGTTGATGAAACTGAACGAGGATGTAATTGTAAGCATTTTTGTTAAGTAGAAGTATTTTGATAAGTGTATTGAAGTCTTTCAAAAGTGTATAAATACATATTAAAACACTACATGTATATACATTTTAACTGAGTCGTTAAGTCATCGTTAGTCGTTACATGTAAGTGTTGTTTTGAAACCTTTAGGTTAACGATCTTGTTAAATGTTGTTAACCCAATGTTTATAATATCAAATGAGATTTTAAATTATTATATTATCATGATATTATCATGTATGAATATCTCTTAATATGATATATATACATTAAATGTCTTTACAACGATAATCGTTACATATATGTCTCGTTTAAAAATCATTAAGTTAGTAGTCTTGTTTTTACATATGTAGTTCATTGTTAATATACTTAATGATATGTTTACTTATCATAGTATCATGTTAACTATATATATATCCATATATATGTCATCATATAGTTTTTACAAGTTTTAACGTTCGTGAATCACCGGTCAACTTGGGTGGTCAATTGTCTATATGAAACATATTTCAATTAATCAAGTCTTAACAAGTTTGATTGTTTAACATGTTGAAAACATTTAATCATGTAAATATCAATCTCAATTAATATATATAAACACGGAAAAGTTCGGGTCACTACATGATGAACGAGAAGTACCGTCCCAGAACCGAGGTCAATAAGCTCAAGACAGAACTTAGAGGGTTACGAACCCAAGGATTTGATATTACCAAGTACGAAAGACGATTCACAGAATTATGCCTATTGTGTCCGGGAGCGTTCGAAGATGAGGAAGAGAAGATCGACGCGTTTGTGAAAGGATTACCGAAAAGAATCCAAGAAGATATAAGTTCACACGAGCCCGCCTCCATACAACAGGCATGTAGAATGGCTCACAAACTAGTGAACCAGATTGAAGAAAGAATTAAAGAACAGACTGCTGAAGAGGAAAATGTGAAGCAAGTCAAAAGAAAGTGGGAGGAAAACAGTGATAAGAATCACTAATACAACAACAACAGCAATTACAACAATAATCGCAACAACTATCCCAACAATCGCAACATCAATCGCAACTACAACCAACGGCCCAACAACAACAACAACAACAGTAACTACAACAATCATCCCAACAACAATAATAACCGCAACAACAACAACAATCAGAAGCAGCTATGCCAAAGGTGTGAAAAGTATCACTCGGGGTTCTGCACCAAATTTTACAACAAGTGTAAAAGAAATGGTCATAGCGTGGCGACGTGTGAGGTCTACGGACCAGGGGTTAACAGAACGAAAGGAACAAATGGTGTCAGAACGAGTAATGGGGAGCAAGTAGTGTCGGAGCAAGTTATGTCAATGTAGTTTGTTATAAATGTGGAAAACCGGGCCACATTATTAGAAATTGCCCGAACCAGGAGAACACGAATGGACAAGGTCGCGGAAGAGTTTTCAATATTAATGCGGCAGAGGCACAGGAAGACCCGGAGCTTGTTACGGGTACATTTCTTATTGACAATAAATCTGCTTATGTTTTATTTGATTCGGGTGCGGATAGAAGCTATATGAGTAGAGATTTTTGTACTAAATTAAGTTGTCCATTGACGCCTTTGGATAGTAAATTTTTACTCGAATTAGCAAATGGTAAATTAATTTCAGCAGATAATATATGTCGGAATCAAGAAATTAAACTGGTTAGCGAAACATTTAAGATTGACTTGATACCAGTAGAGTTAGGGAGTTTTGATGTGATAATCGGTATGGATTGGTTGAAAGAAGTGAAAACAGAGATCGTTTGTTACAAAAATGCAATTCGCATTATACGAGAAAAAGGAAAACCCTTAATGGTGTACGGAGAAAAGGGCAACACGAAACTACATCTTATTAGTAATTTGAAGGCACAAAAACTAATAAGAAAAGGTTGCTATGTTGTTCTAGCACACGTCGAGAAAGTACGAACTGAAGAAAAGAGCATCAATGATGTTCCCGTCACAAAAGAATTTCCCGATGTATTTCCGAAAGAATTACCGGGATTACTCCCACATCGATCCGTTGAATTTCAAATAGATCTTGTACCAGGAGCTGCACCAATAGCTCGTGCTCCTTACAGAATAGCACCCAGCGAGATGAAAGAACTGCAAAGCCAATTACAAGAACTTTTAGAGCGTGGTTTCATTCGACCAAGCACATCACCGTGGGGAGCTCCTGTTTTGTTTGTCAAGAAGAAAGATGGTACATTCAGGTTGTGTATCGACTACCGAGAGTTGAACAAACTTACCATCAAGAACCGCTACCCACTACCGAGAATCGATGACTAATTTGATCAACTACAAGGCTTGTCTATTTATTCAAAGATTGACTTACGTTCCGGGTATCATCAAATGCGGGTGAAAGAAGATGATATTCCAAAGACTGCTTTCAGAACACGTTACGGTCATTATGAGTTTATGGTCATGCCGTTTGGTTTAACTAATGCACCAGCTGTGTTCATGGACCTTATGAACCGAGTGTGTGGACCATACCTTGACAAGTTTGTCATTGTTTTCATTGATGACATACTTATTTACTCAAAGAATGACCAAGAACACGGTGAACATTTGAGAAAGGTGTTAGAAGTATTGTGGAAGGAAGAATTGTACGCTAAGTTTTCAAAGTGTGCATTTTGGTTGGAAGAAGTTCAATTCCTCGGTCACATAGTGAACAAAGAAGGTATTAAGGTGGATCCGGCAAAGATAGAAACTGTTGAAAAGTGGGAAACCCCGAAAACTCCGAAACACATACGCCAGTTTTTAGGACTAGTTGGTTACTACAGAAGGTTCATCCAAGACTTTTCCAGAATAGCAAAACCCTTGACTGCATTAACGCATAAAGGGAAGAAATTTAAATGGAAGGATGAACAAGAGAAAGCGTTTCAGTTATTGAAGAAAAAGCTAACTACGGCACCTATATTGTCATTGCCTGAAGGGAATGATGATTTTGTGATTTATTGTGACTCATCAAAGCAAGGTCTCGGTTGTGTATTAATGCAATGAACGAAAGTAATTGCTTATGTGTCTAGACAATTGAAGATTCACGAACAAAATTATACGACGCATGATTTGGAATTAGGCGTGGTTGTTTTTGCATTAAAGACTTGGAGGCACTACTTATATGGGGTCAAAAGTATTATATATACCGACCACAAAAGTCTTCAACACATATTTAATCAGAAACAATTGAATTTGAGGCAGCGTAAGTGGATTGAATTGTTGAATGATTACGACTTTGAGATTCGTTACCACCCGGGAAAGGCAAATGTGGTAGCCGACGCCTTGAGTAGGAAGGACAGAGAACCCATTCGAGTAAAATCTATGAATATAATGATTCACAATAACCTTACTACTCAAATAAAGGGGGCACAACAAGGAGTTTTAAAAGAGGGAAATTTAAAGGATGAAATACCCAAAGGATCGAAGAAGCATCTTAATATTCGGGAAGACGGAACCCGGTATAGGGCTGAAAGGATTTGGGTACCAAAATTTGGAGATATGAGAGAAATGGTACTTAGAGAAGCTCATAAAACCAGATACTCAATACATCCTGGAACGGGGAAGATGTACAAGGATCTCAAGAAACATTTTTGGTGGCCGGGTATGAAAGCCAATGTTGCTAAATACGTAGGAGAATGTTTGACGTATTCTAAGGTCAAAGCTGAGCATCAGAAACCATCAGGTCTACTTCAACAACCCGAAATCCCGGATTGGAAATGGGAAAACATTGCCATGGATTTCATCACTAAATTGCCAAGGACTGCAAGTGGTTTTGATACTATTTGGGTAATAGTTGATCGTCTCACCAAATCAGCACACTTCCTGCCAATAAGAGAACATGACAAGATGGAGAAGTTAGCACGACTGTATTTGAAGGAAGTCATCTCCAGACATGGAATACCAATCTCTATTATCTCTGATAGGGATGGCAGATTTATTTCAAGATTCTGGCAGACATTACAGCAAGCATTAGGAACTCGTCTAGACATGAGTACTGCCTATCATCCACAAACTGATGGGCAGAGCGAAAGGATGATACAAATGCTTGAATACATGCTACGGGCATGTGTTATTGATTTCGGAAACAGTTGGGATCGACAACTACCGTTAGCAGAATTTTCCTACAACAACAACTACCATTCAAGCATTGAGGTGGCGCCGTTTGAAGCACTTTATAGTAGAAAGTGCAGGTCTCCGATTTGTTGGAGTGAAGTGGGGGATAGACAGATTACGGGTCCGGAGATAATACAAGAAACTACCAAGAAGATCATCCAAATTCAACAACGGTTGAAAACCGCCCAAAGTCGACAAAAGAGCTATGCTGACATTAAAAGAAAAGATATAGAATTTGAAATTGGAGAGATGGTCATGCTTAAAGTTGCACCTTGGAAAGGTGTTGTTCGATTTGGTAAACGAGAGAAATTAAATCCAAGGTATATCGGACCATTCAAGATTATTGATCGTGTCGGACCAGTAGCTTACCGACTTGAGTTACCTCAACAACTCGCGGCTGTACATAACACTTTCCATGTCTCGAATTTGAAGAAATGTTTTGCTAAAGAAGATCTCACTATTCCGTTAGATGAAATCCAAATCAACGAAAAACTTCAATTCATCGAAGAACCCGTCGAAATAATGGATCGTGAGGTTAAAAGACTTAAGCAAAACAAGATACCAATTGTTAAGGTTCGATGGAATGCTCGTAGAGGACCCGAGTTCACCTAAAAACGAGAAGATCAGATGAAGAAGAAATACCCGCATTTATTTCTAGAAGATACGTCAACACCTCCAACTGCTTAAAATTTCGGGACGAAATTTATTTAACGGGTAGGTACTGTAGTGACCCGAACTTTTCCATGTTTATATATATATTAAATGAAATTATTATTTTACATGATTAAGTGTTTCCAACATGTTAAGCAATCAAACTTGTTAAGACTTGATTAATTGAAATAGGTTTCATATAGACAATTGACCACCCAAGTTGACCGGTGATTCACGAACGTTAAAACTTGTAAAAACTATATGATGACATATATATGGTTATATATATAGTTAACATGATATTATGATAAGTAAACATATCATTAAGTATATTAACAATGAACTACATATGTAAAAACAAGACTACTAACTTAATGATTTTGAAACGAGACATATATGTAACGATTATCGTTGTAACGACATTTAATGTATATATCATATTAAGAGATATTCGTACATCATAATATCATGATAATATAATAATTTAAAATCTCATTTGATATTATAAACATTGGGTTAACAACATTTAACAAGATCGTTAACCTAAAGGTTTCAAAACAACACTTACATGTAACGACTAACGATGACTTAACGACTCAGTTAAAATGTATATACATGTAGTGTTTTAATATGTATTCATACAATTTTGAAAGACTTCAAGACACTTATCAAAATACTTCTACTTAACAAAAATGCTTACAATTACATCCTCGTTCAGTTTCATCAATAATTCTACTCGTATGCACCCGTATTCGTACTCGTACAATACACAACTTTTAGATGTATGTACTATTGGTATATACACTCCAATGATCAGCTCTTAGTAGCCCATGTGAGTCACCTAACACATGTGGGAACCATCATTTGGCAACTAGCATGAAATATCTCATAAAATTACAAAAATATGAGTAATCATTCATGACTTATTTACATGAAAACAAAATTACACATCCTTTATATCTAATCCATACACCAACGACCAAAAACACCTACAAACACTTTCATTCTTCAATTTTCTTCATCTAATTGATCTCTCTCAAGTTCTATCTTCAAGTTCTAAGTGTTCTTCATAAATTCTACAAGTTCTAGTTTCATAAAATCAAGAATACTTCCAAGTTTGCTAGCTTACTTCCAATCTTGTAGAGTGATCATCCAACCTCAAGAAATCTTTCTTAATTACAGTAAGATATCTTTTTAATATAAGGTAATACTCATATTCAAACTTTGGTTCAATTTCTATAACTATAACAATCTTATTTCGAGTGATGATCTTACTTGAACTTGTTTTCGTGTCATGATTCTGCTTCAAGAATTTCGAGCCATCCAAGGATCCGTTGAAGCTAGATCCATTTTTCTATTTTCCAGTAGGTTTATCCAAGGAACTTAAGGTAGTAATGATGTTCATAACATCATTCGATTCATACATGAAAAGCTATCATATTCGAAGTGGTAAACTTGTAATCACTAGAGCATAGTTTAGTTAATTCTAAACTTGTTCGCAAATAAAGTTAATCCTTCTAACTACACTTTTAAAATAAACTATACACATGTACTATATCTATATGATATGCTAACTTAATGATTTAAAACCCGGAAACACGATAAACACCATAAAACCGGATTTATGCCGTCGTAGTTACAACCGGGGGCTGTTTTGGTTTGGATAATTAAAAACTATGAAAAACTTTGATTTAAAAGCTATACTTCTGGGAAAATGATTTTTCTTATGAACATGAAACCATATCCAAAAATCATGGTTAAACTCAAAGTGAAAGTATGTTTTTCAAAACAGTCATCTAGATGTCGTTCTTTCGACGGAAATGACTACCTCTTTCAAAAACGACTTGTAACTTGTATTTCCGAATATAAACCTATACCTTTTCTGTTTAGTTTCATAAAGTCAAGTTCAATACGAAACCGTGTACGCTTAAATCACTCAAAACGGATTAGAAACGAAGAAATGGCGAGTAAAACAAAATTGGTAAAAACTACTCATTTTAGCTACGTGAAAATTGGTAACAAATCTATTCCAACCATAACTTAATCAACTTGTATTGTATATTATGTAATCTTGAGATACCATAGACACGTATACAATGTTTCGACCTATCATGTCGACACATCTATATATATTTCGGAACAACCATAGACACTCTATATGTGAATGTTGGAGTTAGCTATATAGGGTTGAGGTTGATTCCAAAATATATATAGTTGGAGTTGTGATCAATACTGAGATATGTATACACTGGGTTGTGGATTGATTCAAGATATATATATATATATATATATATATATATATATATATATTAATTTATTCATGTACGATCAATTGTGGACTTCTAACATCGGACCGCTAACTGGACAACTAAAAATCATCAACACGTAATAAAGAAAATATTGTGAATATATTTCTATTATATTTTGATATATGTATATATTGTTATAGGTTCGTGAATCAACCCGTGGCCAAGTCAAATTCTCGACGAAGTGATATTTGGTGAAAGTGAGTTATAGTCCCACTTTTAAAATCTAATATTTTTGGGATGAGAATACATGCAGGTTTTATAAATGATTTACAAAATAGACACAAGTACGTGAAACTACATTCTATGGTTGAATTATCGAAATCGAATATGCCCCTTTTTATTAAGTCTGGTAATCTAAGAATTAGGGAACAGACACCCTAATTGACGCGAATCCTAAAGATAGATCTATTGGGCCTAACAAACCCCATCCAAAGTACCGGATGCTTTAGTACTTCGAAATTTATATCATATCCGAAGGGTGTCCCGGAATGATGGGGATATTCTTAAATATGCATCTTGTTAATGTCGGTTACCAGGTGTTCACCATATGAATGATTTTTATCTCTATGTATGGGATGTGTATTGAAATATGAAATCTTGTGGTCTATTGTTACGATTTGATATATATAGGTTAAACCTATAACTAACCAACATTTTTTTTCACGTTTAAAGCATGTTTATTCTCAGGTGAATACTAAGAGCTTCCGTTGTTGCATACTAAAATAAGGACAAGATTTGGATTCCATGTTTGTATGATATTGTGTAAAAACTGCATTCAAGAAACTGATTTCGATGTAACATATTTGTATTGTAAACTATTATGTAATGGTCGTGTGTAAACAGGATATTTTAGATTATCATTATTTGATAATCTACGTAAAGCTTTTTAAACCTTTATTTATGAAATAAAGGTTATGGTTTGTTTTAAAAATGAATGCAGTCTATGAAAAAAAAAAGTCTCATATAGAGGTCAAAACCTCGCAACGAAATCAATTAATATGGAACGTTTTTAATCAATAAGAATGGGACATTTCATATAAAGACCGAATTTGGGTGCCTAAGCTTGGAGAATTGAGGGATTTAATCCTTACAGAAGCACATAAATCTAGACTGACAGTGCATCCAGGTAGTACTAAGATGTACATGGATTTGAAAACGTTGTATTGGTGGCCGATAATGAAGACAGATGTTGCAAATTTCGTCGAAAAATGTCATATATGTGCGCAAGTTTAGGCAGAACATTAGAAACTGTATGGGTCTCTATGACAGTTAGAAATTCCTCAATGGAAATGGGATCATATAACGATGGATTTTGTAACCAAGTTACCCCGAACCCAGAAAGAACATGACCTGATCTGGGTGATAGTGGATCGTCTAACTAAGAGTGCTCACTTCCTAGCTACTCGTGAAACTGGTTCGTTAAGTGATTTGGCAGAGTTGTACTTGAAAAAAATCGTTAGTCAGCATGGTGTACCGTTGTCTATAGTTCCGACAGAGATACTAGGTTTGTATCGAACTTCTGGAATAGTTTACAACAGAATTTGGGTATACGTGTGAATCTAAGTACAGCATATCATCCACAGCCAGATGGTCAGAGTGAACGGACGATTCAGACATTAGAAGATATATTGAGAGCATGTGTCTTAGAATATGGTGGTTCGTGGGATTCGCATCTTCCATTGATAGAGTTTGCTTACAACAATTCGTATCATTCGAGTATCGGAATGCCACCGTATGAAATGTTGTATGGTCAAAAATGCAGAACTCCCACGTGTTGGTTAGAAGCAGGTGAGAAACAATTTGCAGGTCCTGAAATTGTTCAGTTAACCTCAGAAAAGGTTGAAATTGTATGTGAGAAGTTAAAAGCAGCTAGAGACCGACAAAAGATGTATGCTGATCCACGCAGACATCCGGTGATATTTAATGTAGGTGATCGTGTATACTTGAAAGTTTGGCCGTGAAAAGGGGTGATCAGATTTGGTAAACGTGGTAAACTAGCACCAAGGTTTACTGGGCCATTTCCGATCAAAAAAATTTTGAATGATCAAACTGTTGTTTTAGATATTCCTTCAGAATTAGTGGGATTTCACAACACGTTCAATGTGTTTTATTTAAGGAAGTGTAAAGTAGACGACGAAAGTTTGATTCTTCCGCTAAAGGATTTGAAAGTGGATTTAAGTAGGAAGTTAGTAGAAGAGCTAATTCGAATAGTAGACAGGAAAGTCACCAAGTTAAGAAAGAAGCAGATTCCAATGGTATTAATAGAGTGGCGACACAGTTTAGGTTCTAACATGACGTGGGAAACCGAGGAGTTAATGAGGGTGCGCTATACCCATTTATTGACCTTGACCAGACTCCGAGGATGTAATCTTCTTAAGGTGGTAGATTTGTAACATCCTCAATCGGGCCTAGCTGTAAGATTACTAAATTGCCCTTAAGTTTGTGTTGTGTTAGTATATGCTTTTATTTTTATCTAATATTTATTATTATGTAATGATGTGGTTAGGACCAGTTTGTGACAAGGGTCACAGAACATGTTTGTTTATTTAAATTGGACTTCGTTTGGGTTGCCAAATGATGTACGAAAGATATCAGATAATTGATAAATACCCGTGCATCGCACAATGTGGGAATTAACCACAATTTAGTGACTAGTGCTGCTTCTCTCATCTCATTTCTAAACTTTTCCAAACACACACCGTTCTTCATCTCTTCACCTACACCAAACCCTAATTCTTAATTATTGTTTTAGAGCTCAAATCATTTGTATCTTTGTATTCCTTGTGATTTACTGATTCTATCAAGGTAAGAATCATAGCATTTCATGCTTTAATCTTTGAGAAATTTAAGTTTTTGTGTAAGTTTTTACAAAGTGAGTAATTTGGGTCAAAATGGTTAGATTTGATGTTGTTTGAGTCCAAATCTTGTGGTTTTATGTTTCTACATGTTTAGTGTTTTCGATTTGGTCATTTTTGAGGTCATAATCGAGCTCTAGAGCAAGAATTGGTCGATTTTTTGTGAAACCCGTAGCTTTGTTCTTCAGCTTCTGCAGATAAACACAGTCGGCCGAGTGTCTCCTGACACTCGACCGACCGACTCGACCATCGACCGAGTGTGTATGACCCACGGTCGGGTGTGTCTGTGAGAGACCATCGACCGAGTGACTAGACACTCGGCCGAGTGAGTGTAGAAAGTCGGCCGACTGTCTCTGACAGTCGACCGAGTGTCTTTGGCAGTGAAATATTTTACTAAGTGTTGATTTTTTGCCGTTATGCTGCCCATTTGTATTTTGATGATCAGGATGTAAATTTTGAAAATGCATAAGTGTTAAGAAGAAATTTTTAGCGAGCGCTTTTTGATACAAAAATGTTTGTACTGTGTTGTTTGATGTTAACGGACAGCAACTAACTTGATTTGCCTTATGTTTAGGTGATAAGGATAAGGAAGCCGCTCAGTAGTAGATTATCTGAGCTGGTTGCTGGTATTTGGTGAGTGGGACTAACTGGAGATTATAGTATAGAGTAGCATATTATATTATGATTTCCGTGCTTGTTTGATATACTTACTGTTGTGGTTAGTTAGTGAAACGCCCCATCCTAATACATCCGGACGAAGTCCATATTGATTATAAATGATTCGTAATAGTTGATTACATTGCGAGGTACTTGACCTCTAAATGATACATTTTACAAACATTGCATTCGTTTTTAAAAGATAAACTTTCATTTCATCGAAATTTGACAGGTATGCATGCCATTTCATAATATCCAAACTATAAATGACCTAATCCGTCATTTATTTAATAAAAATCTCTAATGAACTTCAATGACTCGAATGTAACATCTTTTGAAATATGTCATGAATGACTCCAAGTAATATCCTTAAAATGAGCTAATGCACAACGGAAGATTTCTTCCAAACCTGAGAATAAACATGCTTTTAAGTGTCAACCAAAAGGTTGGTGAGTTCATTAGTTTATAGTAATCATTTCATTTTCATCATTTTAATAGACCACACGATTTTAAATATTATAAAACGTGCAGAAGTCCCATTCCAACTGCACAAAAATATCTTTCATATGAAGAACATCTGGTGAGGATTCAAAATATAATAGTAACCATCTGTGCCGGTCTTTCACCCCATGGCTGAATACATGTGCCTTCAAAATATAGAACCTCTGTGCCGGTCTTTACACCCTACGGCTGAACACATGTTTATAAAATATAGGACCACCGGTGCCAAAATGTCATAAATAATAAACCATCCACCCGGCTCGGGAGCTCATATGCTCTAATGGAAACCGGGGGCTAATGCGTGTCATAATAATCAACCCCAATCCCAGTTAATTCTATCATAGAATGCAGTTAAGGTACTTGTGTCTATTGCATCAAACATTTATAAATGCGCATGTATTCTCAGTCCCAAAAATGTAAAGAGTAAAAAGGGAATCAAATGAAACTTACCTAATGTATTTTGTAGTAAAAATACATATTACTATATTGAACAATGCAGGGTTGGCCTCGGATTCACGAACCTATATCATTTATATATATATATATATATATATATATATATATATATATATATATATATATATATATATATATATATATATATATATATATATATATATTAACCCGTATAAATTGTAATCGAACAAATTTATATATATTATTATTAATTGTTATTTTAGTAAATTATATGTTTCATTAATAATTTAATTAACTATAATTATTTTTATATACTTTAAATAGATAACTAATATTTATTACAAAAATGTTAATATTGTTATGTTTTATGTCAAATATATATTTTTATATAAAAAACTCTTTATTTAATATATTAATAATACTAATAATAATAATGATAAAAATAATACTAATTTTAGTAAAAATTATAAATTTAAAAATAATGATACTTTTAGTAATAATAATAATAATAATAATAATAATAATAATAATAATAATAATAATAATTTTGGCATTTGAAAACTACCTTTCAAGCTTTTCTAAAAAGAGATGCCCTGAACCGAGCTCGAACCCGCGACCACTCGCCTACCAAACATGCTACCAACCATTGCTCTACTAGTTACTTCTTGTAATACTTCGCCCGTTTAAACATTTAATACGTACAAAACTGTTTGCTTTTCCCTTAAACTAAAATCCAATCAATTAAACTAATCTTGAAAACTAAATGATATCATATTATCACCATCGTCATAACCTAAGCCTCTCATCATCATCAATTCATATGCCATCACCGAATCATAATAAGCATAATCATCATCATCGTGTCTATTATTATTATCATCATATATTCTTGTTATTATTATTTTTTTATCATCATCATCCTATCTTAACATTATTAACATAAAATCCTCGTTCTTGTATCATTACCATTTACTAACCATCATTTCCTAACATCATATACGTATATCATCATTGTTTATATATTGATCGACATTATATCTTACCTATCTTCATTATCAAACCCATCAAGAATCACTTCAAAGGCCTTTAGTATAATCCATTTCCTAGTTTTGTGACATGCGGCCCAAATTGAAATACAAGTCCACTAGATAGTCAAAAAAACGCAGCCCAAGTTCTTGTAGATTTAATGTATACATTGTTATTAATGAAAAACAGCTGGAAAGGTATTATGTTGTGTGGGGTTCGAAAAGAAAGCATAAAGAAAAAAAAGTAAGTGGATCATCATCTATTTCGTTGTGATATAATCATCACTTTGCTCATTTATTCGCTGTATCATAATTATAACCATCATCTTCATGTCATAATACTTCATTAACAACTCGTCTAACCATATCTTCGTATAATCAAAAACAGAAAAACGTAACAGCCTCAACGAAGGTGAAGTGGTGTCGGGTTGTTCGTGATAGAAACAGAAAACGAATGCGAAAAGAAAATTTTGTTGATGGTTTCGTGAGTGTTATCACCGAGGAATAAAAGGGTAGCGAGATGGTGGTCTACGTTGATGAAGGTGGTGACATTATTGAGTTCAATACAAGCAGAATGATGAATAGATAATACAACTAATCACCTAATACTTAAAATGAGTTTGTGTGTTTGTGTTGAACTGAAAACAGAAACTAGCGTGGTTCGTTGGTAGTGATGGATTCACAAAGGAAACAAGAAAAGAAGAGAATATGTAAATAGTAGTAAAGGTGGTGATGACGGGTGTGGTTGTGTTGGTGATTATAACCGAAGAAGAAAGGTTCACTGTGGTGGTTGTTCAAGGTGGTCATGTTATGTTTGAAAAAGAAAAAAAATATACAATGATGTAGAAACAGGAAAGAAACGAATTGGGTTTCACAAAAATGGGTTAACGGATAGTGGTGGTTGTTGATTGAAGGTGGTGTTTGTGATGGTTCTTTGATTTACAGAAATGGAAGAGAGAATAGTGAGAGGGAGAGTGAATAAGAGAGGTGATGATTAATGGTTGTGTATCCATTACTGTAAGGGTAACATGTATATAAATATATCTTATATGTAAATAATTAAGATTTGGTTGAGGGAGTAATTCATAAAGTAGACAAGAAGAATCATTTAGTAGAAGAAACAGATAAAATAAAAAGTATAAATTGACGGCTAACGGATTTGTTTTCATATCTAGACAAGAAACAAAATTAATATTAATATAATAATAATTATAAATTATAACATAATAAAAGTAATCAATCAGGTGAATTGAAACAGGAAAGCCGCCTGAATTTTTGTCCTATGTACCGACAGTTTTCACGGAGTGATATATCGTACTCCATTGTTAAATCAGTGACGAATAAAAGTTCTCAGAAAAATTCTAAAATTTTAAATTAATCATCTTTATTTATTTCGGTCATTATGGTATAAAATTCAATCATTATTTATTAAACAAAAAGTAACTCATTGTCCACTCCCGATCCCAGGTAAAATATAAAAATATTTTAAAACTTAACAAATAGTTCCTGAATACATTTTAAATAAGTCTATAAATCATAGAACTCAGGTTCGGATCACCGTTTACTTTAAAATCATATAAATTTGAATTTAACTTGCTTAATATCAATCGAACATCAAACGAGTATTACAATTTATTTAATATTTTTTTAATATACTTTTATTTATATATAGATATGTTTTTAAATAATAATTATTATAATATCATATTTTATAACAACAACCGTTAATATTTCAAATTATACCTTATATATATACACACATATCTATTTACAAATAGTTGTTCGTGAATCGTCGGGAATGGTCGAAGGTCAATTGAATATATGAACATTGTTCAAAAATTTTCTAGACTCAATTCTACATACTTTGCTTATCGTATCGAAATCATATTAAGATTAAGTTTAAATTTAGTCAGAAATTTCCGAGTCACTACAGTTAGTACGTTGTGATGATTGCATCTTAGTTGATGCTTGTCTGCTGGAGCCCAGTGCTTCCCTATTGTGTGGTAGCCTCGGTAGGAGAGATCAACGTGCGGGTTGGGTTCGTCATGTGGTAGCCTAGACAATCGAGGTGTATATATATATGTGAATGACGTGTCCGTCGTGTGTGGATTATATATATACACACGGTAGTGAAGGAACTTCCGGTAAGCCCCAGTTCGATCAACTGGTGGTTAATGGTTTGGCCGAGCCGCCAGAGTCTCTGTCGACGGCACTTGGGTGATGTTTATGTGTTCAACTTTGTGACATGATTAGTATGACGGTTCCTGTATACTATTGCTTGTAGTTAGTTATACTCTCCCTGCAGGTTGTTAGCTTTTGTAAGTGATGCATTTTGGGGAGAAGACGGGCATGGTGATGTTATGTTTGACTATAAAGAAACTCTGATGTTTCTTTTCCATTAAAACTGAATTTTGGTTGTAATGTCACGTGACACTATAATTATTGTTTAATATTAGCCATCAAATGATATGTAATTAAATATGTTTATGTTATGGTAATAGTTAAGTAACACTAATGCTTCCGTCACGTTTTTTTTTTAAAAAAAAAATTTAGCGGTGTCACAAAGGGGTTATTCACGGTACTCCGGACTGGAGAGTTAAACCCAATTGACCCTTAAATCTCCCTTCTTTGATGTCAAGCATGGACCGAACCCGACCCTATTATTCTATGCTTGATCATTTGGCGCCATCCGTGGGACGCACAAGTTAAAATGTTTTAATTTGATCTTTTCTTTGTATGTCCACTACTCATTTATTTTTTCTTTACAGGCATCTGTTACGAAAGAATAAGTGCATTCAATGGCCCACTGCCTACATCAGCTAGTAATGATACGCGTACCTACGTGCATGGCGCTCGTGCGTATCACGTGCAGCTCGCACGTCCTGAATATTGACAAATAATCTGATTAGAAGGTGCGCACGTGGGAATTTCTTAGCGCACATGAAATCAATCAGATAACATCTTATCCGTAATTAAACGTAATCCGTTTCCAACTATAAATCCGTTATTTATGGTTGTTATCCGGTAAGATCTAGAACCTAATTATGAGTTAATCTAGGGCTAGGGTTTTATTATAAATACAACCCTAACCTCCTTCACTCGACACAACATTTTATGTATTACTCGAACTTAAGATTGCATCCATAAAACACTCTTAGGGTAACAGGTATGTTCTACGAACATAAACCCTATGCAACCACCTTTTGTGGCCATTGTTGCGGCAACTGCCATCAATGGTGGACGTAGCTTTGATCACCCTTTTGTAGATCATCATCTCAATAAGGGTTATACACGGTAAGCCGGATCGGAGATCAAAGCTATGAACGTCCTTAAGCACTCCCTCATGTAGTGACCCGAAAATTTCCGATCAAATTTAAACTTAATCTTTATATGATTTCGACACGATAAGCAAAGTCTGAAATGTTGAGTCTCAAAATGTTTTGAACTATTTCATGGAATCATTTAACCTGTGACTACTTCTGACGATTCACGAACGATTGGGTGCAAATATATATATATATATATATATATATATATATATATATATATATATATATATATATATATATATATATATATATATATATATATATATATATATATATATATAAGTGCAAATATATAATATTAATAAGATATACTTTATTCAATTGGAATTGAAAATGTAAAATAACAAGATAAATAAGTTATCATTAGGATGAATATATATAAATAAATATATAATATTATTATGAATCTATATGAATTTATAGATAAAAGATTTCAAATAATAATTATTATATTATAACATTTATAAAATATATAAATACTAAATATTCATTAAATGTTATTCTATAATATATATATATATACAATTAATAAATATGATATAATTAATAAGTTGTAATATTATTATATTAAATGAAATTATAAGTTAAAATATAGTTGTTATAGTAATATTATTATTACTTTCATTATTATTAGTATTATTGTTATCATAATTAGTAGTAAGATTACAACTTAAGTTATTATTAATGGATATTTATTATTATTATTATCTTTATCAATATTAGTATTATTAATGTCATTAATATTAATATAGTTGTTATTATTAGAAAATAATATAATCTATTATTAATATCATTAATGAAATTTGTATTCTATTATTAATAATTCTATTAGTACAAATCAGTATTTTAATTATTATTAATTAGTATTATTATTATTATTACTGATATATAATTATTAATTATTTAAAATTAATCAAATAATTTATAAAAAAAACAAAAAAAGTGATCAATTCAGTTTAAAGTAACTATCAACCTGTTGCTAATTTTTGTTTCTGTATTTGAATTTGTTACATGTCGATATCAGCTTCTAATCCAGCCAAATTCTGTTAGTCATCAAAATCTCGTTTTATTTATTTAATTTTATTTATTCCTGAGTGAATTATGCTGTCGACCAGCTATCTTTATATAACAATCAAATTGTACAATGTTATGAATAAAAATCACTCGAATTTCTATCAACACTATCAACTATAACTGGCTCCAATCATTAAAGTCTGTGAAATTAAAAAAAAATATTTATGTATCGTTAACCTCTGTTTTGAACTCAAAAGATCAAAGGCTCGATTTCGTTCTGATTTTTAAATCTATTAATGCAGCCTTGTTAAGAATCAATCAAACAAACTTTCTGTACAGTTTCAACTTCCAATTTTTCGAATTGCGTTTGAATTTTGGAGTTAAAGTTTTAAATTAAAAAGTCAAACATTATGTTCTTCATAAAAATTAAACTTTCTGTTGTTGATTCAGGTTCAATTAATGATCTAGAAAGTTTCTAAAAGAGATTTAGAACCTATTTCGTGTAAGTGTCGTGATCTATAACAGTCTAAATTTCAAAATTGATGTTGGAGTTCTTGAACTCAAGAAAACAAACACGCTGCTGCCATTTTCTTATTTCTGTTCTAATTTAATTCAAACATTTTTATAGGTCGTGTCTGTTTCTAAGTAATTGTCATAAAACAAACAATTAACTTGAGGTTAAAAAAAGTTTTAAATCGAAGTGATTGTGAAGAAGAAGAAGGTTTTAAGCTACGGTTTAAATAGATATAGGATGGGATATATAATAGAAAAACGTAACAGCTTGGATGGTTTGATTGCTTGTCGGGCTAGCGAGAGGTCTTTGGTTCGAACCCGAGCGTATGCAGTAAATTTTTTTGGAACTTTTTCATTAAGAGGTAGTTTTCTCATTTTTAGTTATTATTATTATATTATTATTATTATTATTATTATTATTATTATTATTATTATTATTATTATTATTATTATTATTATTATTATTATTATTATTATTATTAGTTATTTTTATGTTTATTATTAATATTGTTGTTATTATTATGATTATATTATTATTGTTATTATTAGCATTATAATTATTATTATTATAAGCATCATAACAGTTATTATTATTATTATCATAAATATAAGTATTACATCTATTATTATTATTACTACTATGAGTATTACCTCTGATATTATTATTAATTTTAAAACTTTAATATTATTATCATTATGATGAAAAGATTTATTATTATTATCATTATGAAAATAATACAAATTATTATTATTTTCGTAAATATTAGTATTAGTATCTTTTTATAAATAATAGAATTGTTAATATTAACATAAGTATTATTATTTATATTATTATTATTAGGAAATTACTAAAATCAGTATCATAACTATCATTAACAGTAAAATTAATATTTTACAGTATTATTATTAATATCATTGTTATTATCACTAATAGAGTTATTATTAACATAAGTATATTATTAATGTTATTATCATTACTTTTACTAATATTAACTTAGTATAATTAGAACTACTGTTTTGATAAATAAATGAAATACATAAATATATATACTTAACACATATAACATAACAAAATATTGTATTATATAAAAGGAATATACGAAATATAAATATGTTATTAATATAAAAATAATACCATTAATAGGTTATATATATAAACTTATTCGAAGATGATTATGTATTTTAATATATATATATATATATATATATATATATATATATATATATATATATATATATATATATATATATATATATATATATATATATATATATATATATATATATATATATATACGAATGATATAGGTTCGTGAATCCGAGGCCAAACCCTACATTGTTCAATATCGTCATATGTATTTTTACTACAAAATACAATATGGTGAGTTTCATTTGCTCCCCTTTTACTCTTTACATTTTTGGGGCTGAGAATACATGCAAATGCTTTATTAACTGTTTTACAATAATTAAATGCGTGAGTTCATTTGAATCCCTTTTACTCTTTATATTTTTGAGACTGAGAATACATGCGCTATTTTTATAACTGCTTTATTAAATGCTTTTGAAATATATTTTGAACTGCGAATACATGAAATGCTTTTATAAATGTTTGAAGAGATAGACACAAGTAAAACATTCCTCGAATGAATTATGTGGACGTGATAATTGCCACCAACGAATTATGTGGACGTGATAATTGCCACCATTAAATTATGTGGACGTGATAATTGCCACCAATTGATATGAATATTTTTCCCCTGATTATTATTGCTTGGTAACCTAAGAATTGGAATCGGGTATGGCCCTAATTAATGCGAATCCTAAAGGTAACTACCGGGTTTGACACCTCCACCCAGAATGTTCACTAGACGGAAGGCCTAGTGGGCATGGTGTTTAGTACTTCGAAGTTTATATATTTATACAGACGAGATGTTCTGTTTTGGGGATATTATTGATGCGCATTATATGTTAAGGTCGGTTACCAAGCCAAGAATTGAAAGCTATGGAAGCTATGAAAGAAAAGTGAATGTTATGTATCGAGAGAATGATTTTTATACACAGGTTATGTGTATTATTTTTGTGCACGAGATATGTGTACGGTTATTTAAAAATCGCGAGGCAACCTACGGGGGAGAAAAGGATACGAACCTACTCTGCTAAGCATTATGAAAAATGGTTTCGTACACGAGATAGGTGTACTGTATTTAAATCTTGTGGTCTATCAAAATGATGAATTTTATTGTTTATGATAAAACTATGAACTCACCAACCTTTTGGTTGACACTTTTCAAACATGTCTATTCTCAGGTCTGAAATAAATCTTCCGCTGTGCATTTGCTCATTTTAAAGATATTATATGGAGTCGTTCATGGCATTTAGACGTCAGTTCATCGTGATGATACCAGTTGTTGAAGACTTCGTCCAGGTGGATTAGGACGGGTTACTAAAGGTGGTATCAGAGCGGTGGTCTTAGCGAACCAGGTCTTGCATTAGTGTGTCTAAACATATAGTTGTTAGGATGCATTAATGAGTCTGGACTTCGACCTAGTAGTTGTTAGGATATATTAATAAGTCTGGACTTGAACTTGGTCTGCATGTTAGAAACTTTGCATATCATTCCTTGTCGAAAAATATCTACTTATCATTTTCAGTCTCGACACGTCTTATTGCAATTATTGTCTAGATGATGTACAGATGAATTCATATTCCATCACGTTAGACCTTGTCTGACACGTTTCCTTAATTCCCTCCGTAATCTACGGGATCTTCTGTACTATATTAGGTACTCTATGTAATTAGAATATCATCCGATATCCGAAAATCATTTTATATCAAAAACTCTTTATATAACCATACAAGATGGAACTCGCCACTAGTTCAAGTCCCTCGGATTCCGATATGGAGTTTCATTTAAGCTCCGAAAGTAGTGTCACCAGAATGAATCAACCAATCAGCTATCCCCAATTCATCTGATGGGTTCGTAGCCTCCTCAATCATTGGAGACAAGAAGAAGGTGATCCCTTCCATCCACCACATTGCCCTCTTGGCGAAGAACCTGAAGCACTTACCGACGAACCTGTCCGAAACACCATTTTCACCCTCATTTTCCGAATACCTCGATATGATTATATACTATCTCAAATTCAAAAACTTATTCACTCACTCGTTCCTACCGACAATCATCCCGGAGTAATAAGTCAACGAGCTTCGCACCCGAGTTGTAGCCTTGAAAAATATGGTGCAAAATGTACCAGCTTCAGCAACATTACCGACACCAATAGTACCACCAACAACAACATCCGCATCCCAAGCCTCAATTTCACAATCTGTCCCACGAACATCAACATCATACGCACCATAGATACCAAGGAGTACTAACAGCACTGAACGATGAAGTATTGATCCATAAATTCATTAATATTCTGCGAAGAATATGTGGATCCTAATAATTAACGATGAAGTATTGATCCATAACTTCATTAATATTCTGCGAAGAATATGTGGATCCTAATAATTAACGATGAAGTATTGATCCATAACTTCATTAATATTCTACGAAGAATATGTTATTCCTAATAGTTTTAGGGATTACTTATTCTAGCTCAAACTGAAAAATTAAATGAGTCTAGTATTATATTGACTCGTTAAATCCATAATTACATCTGAAGAAAATATATATGTATATATTTTTATAAAGATTGTGATTAAAAATTCTTTCGTACAAACTGTTAATGGTGAAAATATTTTAACAGGTAGGTAAAACCCGAGAAATATTTAGATTCCACATTAATAAGTTACACTGTACATTCTTCGAATCTGATTCAACAGTCATTTACTATCCTACTTACATCCACAGATATACGAATCCATTCACCATGGAATAACCAATTTCACTCAATTTCATATTTGGATTTCGACTTATCGGAATCCAAATCAAGATTTGACAAGTGGCATAATGATGAAGATAATGAACAAAAAAAAAATTTGATTAGTAACCAATTAATTAACTACGTAAAACTTTAAAACTATATTAACCAAATCCTAGCTAACTGTTCCTAGCTAACTGTTCCTATATGACTATTTCCTTAAAATATACTAGTTTTGGTGGAAATATTGAACTATTGGACTATTGAACTACCATCATGGACAGTTAAAAAGTATTAAAAGAGTAGGAAATATTAAATACAACACATTTCGACTTAAAAGACTGTAAATAAATTACATCTACTACAGTTAAATATTTCCTCAAGTTTTCCACTTGATTTCATCTTAAACCTCATTTGTATCTTGACGATTCTAATTTGCGTTCAAACCTTTCATAATTCTTGAAAACACCTCAATCGAGAGAATGAACCAACTGCATCTCATCTACGGAAGAAAAGATTTATGCATATAGTTATGCACCTAAAAAATTCTCAGAAACTGAGTAAATGTTTAACATGTAGCTGTGCTAATTCTTTTAGTGTTATTATTAACGAAAATAACCTTACAACTCCTGTTCGAGATAGCCAGTTTTGTCACAGCTCCAGCAAGTCAACTTCGACTTTTCGTTCGAATCAACCTTATTATAACTTTGATATATACGTTTGCCATTGTTATTGTTACCAGGAAACCTGTTATATTCTACAATACTACCAACAGACGTACCAGCAACCTCGTTGCTCCTCAGCTTAAATCTCTTCAACAAATCATAATATTTATCTATTGAAGTCTTATCATGTACTCATCGACATCTTGTAGCGATAGTTGACATACCAAATACCGGGAAGCATTAATCATTAATTCTCGAATTTCACAGTGTTCCTATGTCAACAGTTATATATCTATATATATCTGGACCGATGAATTTTAATTCGGAATCTCTGAACTTCCTGAAAAACCCTCTAGCTTACGAATCAGATCTCTGAGTTCTGAAAATGCTGATGAAGCAGCAGAAGTTGTAAATGGTCTTAATGGCCAAAAGTTTGATGCTAAAGAATGGAGTGTTGGAAACACTCAATAGAAAATTGGTAGTGGAAAATGAATTGAGAAAACCATGAAGGAGACTGTGGACAAATC
Source organism: Rutidosis leptorrhynchoides (assembly GCF_046630445.1). Taxonomy (NCBI): domain Eukaryota; kingdom Viridiplantae; phylum Streptophyta; class Magnoliopsida; order Asterales; family Asteraceae; genus Rutidosis; species Rutidosis leptorrhynchoides. Next base: position 159,447,053 of record NC_092343.1, on the reverse strand, counting down.
ACAAAGAGTAAACATGTACTTAACGAATCCAGACGATTCAGTACCTGACGAAATCTCCAACGAATATCTTGCTTCCTACTTATTTCAATTCTTTGCAGAAAAAGTTTCTGCATCACCCTTTAATTTCAGGTACTTTAAGAAATCCAAGATATCATCCTATCTTCCGTTATAAATATCTTCGATATTTCCGAGGATACCTTCATAGCTATTCTTGTCCGAAATTAATTATCTTTTCGTGCTATCTATATTACATCATAAAAGAAACTGTTTTAGTTTCTATATTTTGTAACAATCGAGTTTAAATTATGAATGATTTCCTAGAGAAGTGTTAGGAATTGAAGCATGAGTTAGTATAATATAATGACGTCAGGCCAACGTGGTTATATTACAGTAAGCCATGCTGAATTTCTAATGAAATGTGATGAGTCACATATCACACCCTCATCATGAACCATGTTACACGACTCTTTCATTCTACTTAACCTCTAAACGTATTAAGGAAATAATTTCTTGATATTTCTATCTTTTCTTGATTCTAGCAATTTGCTAATTTAATCATGCTATTACATTTCCTTTCTGTTTAGAAAATTTTCTTTAAACTCCTTGAATTTCAAAAAGCAACCATGACTACGTCAAAAGTCAAGACGAATCTTTATTTCTCATTTCACTCTTTTGTGATAGCTTCATTCATACTCTTTGCATGATCGAATTACCTTATCTATTTTACGCAATGGTGATAAAATTCTATTTTATCAACTCCTATTCGTCATGAAAACATTTTTAATGTTAGCCATGACGACCTCGATCAAATTTCGGGACGAAATTTCTTTAACGGGTAGGTACTGTAGTGACCCGGAAATTTCCGATCAAATTTAAACTTAATCTTTATATGATTTCGACACGATAAGCAAAGTCTGAAATGTTGAGTCTCAAAATGTTTTGAACAATTTCATGGAATCATTTAACCTTTGACTACTTCTGACGATTCACGAACGATTGGGTGCAAATAAATATGTAAACATATATATATATATATATATATATATATATATATATATATATATATATATATATATATAAGTGCAAATATATAATATTAATAAGATATACTTTATTCAATTGGAATTGAAAATGTAAAATAACAAGATAAATAAGTTATCATTAGGATGAATATATATAAATAAATATATAATATTATTATGAATCTATATGAATATATAGATAAAAGATTTCAAATAATAATTATTATATTATAACATTTATAAAATATATAAATACTAAATATTCATTAAATGTTATTCTGTAGTATATATATACAATTAATAAATATGATATAATTAATAAGTTGTAATATTATTATATTAAATGAAATTATAAGTTAAAATATAGTTGTTATAGTAATATTATTATTACTTTCATTATTATTAGTATTATTGTTATCATAATTAGTAGTAAGATTACAACTTTAGTTATTATTAATGGATATTTATTATTATTATTATCTTTATCAATAGAAGTATTATTAATGTCATTAATATTATTATAGTTGTTATTATTAGAAAATAATACAATCTATTATTAATATCATTAATAAAATTTGTATTCTATTATTAATAATTATATTAGTACAAATCAGTATTTTAATTATTATTAATTATTATTATTATTATTATTACTGATATATAATTATTAATTATTTAAAATTAATCAAATAATTTATTTAAAAAAATCAGAAAAAGTGATCGATTCAGTTTAAAGTAACTATCAACCTGTTGCTAATTTTTGTTTCTGTATTTGAATTTGTTACATGTCGATATCAGCTTCTAATCCAGCCAAATTCTGTTAGTCATCAAAATCTCGTTTTATTTATTTAATTTTATTTATTCCTGAGTGAATTATGCTGTCGACTAGCTATCTTTATATAACAATCAAATTGTACAATGTTATGAATAAAAATCACTCGAATTAAACAATTTTTTTCTGTATCGTTAACCACTGTTTTGAACTCAAAAGATCAATGGCTCGATTTCGTTCTGATTTTTAAAATCTATTAATGCAGCCTTGTTAAGAATCAATCAAACAAACTTTCTGTACAGTTTTAACTTCCAATTTTTCGAATTGAGTTTGAATTTTGGAGTCAAAGTTTGAAATTAAAAAGTCAAACATTATGTTCTTTATAAAAATTCGACTTTCTGTTGTTGATTCAGGTTCAATTGACGATCTAGAAAGTTTCTAAGAGAGATTTCGAACCTATTTCGTGTAAGAGTCATGATCTATAACAGTCTAAATTTCAAAATTGATGTTGGAGTTCTTGAACTCAAGAAAACAAACACGTTGCTGCCATTTTCTTATTTCTGTTCTAATTTAATTCAAACATTTTTATAGGTCGTGTCTGTTTCTAAGTAATTGTCATAAAACAAATAATTAACTTGAGGTTAAAAAATAAGTTTTAAATCGAAGTGATTGTGAAGAAGAAGAAGGTTTTAAGCTACGTTTAAATAGATATAGGATGGGAGATATAATAGAAAAACGTAACAGCTTGGATGGTTTGATTGCTTGTCGGGCTAGCGAGAGGTCTTAGTTTCGAACCCGGGCGTATGCAGTAAATTTTTTTGGAACTTTTTCATTAAGAGGTAGTTTTCTCATTTTTAGTTATTATTATTATTATTATTATTATTATTATTATTATTATTATTATTATTATTATTATTATTATTATTATTAGTTATTTTTATGTTTATTATTAATATTGTTGTTATTATTATGATTATTATTATTATTGTTATTATTAGCATTATAATTATTATTATAAGCATCATAATAGTTATTATTATTATTATCATAAATATAAGTATTACATCTATTATTATTATTACTATGAGTATTACCTATGATATTATTATTAATTTTAAAACTTTAATATTATTATCATTATGATGAAAAGATTTATTATTATTATCATTATGAAAATAATACAAATTATTATTATTTTCGTAAATATTAGTATTAGTATCTTTTTATACATAATAGAATTGTTAATATTAACATAAGTATTATTATTTATATTATCACTGGTATTATTATTAGGAAATTACTAAAATCAGTATCATAACTATCATTAACAGTAAAATTAATATTTTACAAGTATTATTATTAATATCATTGTTATTATCATTAATAGAGTTATTATTAACATAAGTATATTATAAATGTTATTATCATTACTTTTACTAATATTAACTTAGTATAATTAGAACTACTGTTTTGATAAATAAATGAAATACATAAATATATATACTTAACACATATAACATAACAAAATATTGTATTATATAAAAGGAATATACGAAATATAAATATATTATTAATATAAAAATAATACCATTAATAGGTTATATATATAAACTTATTCGAAGATGATTATGTGTTTTAATATATATATATATATATATATATATATATATATATATATATATATATATATATATGTATATATATATATATATATATATATATATACACACACACGAATGATATAGGTTCGTGAATCCGAGGCCAAACCCTACATTGTTCAATATCGTCATATGTATTTTTACTACAAAATACAATATGGTGAGTTTCATTTGCTCCCCTTTTGCTCTTTACATTTTTGGGGCTGAGAATACAAGCAAATGCTTTATTAACTGTTTTACTATAATTAAATGCGTGAGTTCATTTGAATCCCTTTTACTCTTTACATTTTTGGGACTTAGAATACATGCGCTATTTTTATAACTGCTTTATTAAATGCTTTTGAAATATATTTTGAACTGCGAATACATGAAATGCTTTTATAAATGTTTGACGAGATAGAAACAAGTAAAACATTCCTCGAATGAATTATGTGGACGTGATAATTGCCACCAACGAATTATGTGGACGTGATAATTGCCACCATTGAATTATGTGGACGTGATAATTGCCACCAATTGCTATGAATATTTTTCCCTGATTATTATTGCTTGGTAACCTAAGAATTAGAATCGGGTATGGCCCTAATTCACGCGAATCCTAAAGGTAGCTACCGGGTTTGACACCCCCACCCAGAATGTTCACTAGACGGAAGGGCTAGTGGGCGTGGTGTTTAGTACTTCGAAGTTTATATATTTATACATACGAGATGTTCTGTTTTGGGGATATTATTGATGCGCATTATATGTTAAGCTCGGTTACCAAGCCAAGAATTGAAAGCTATGAAAGCTATGAAAGAAAAGTGAATGTTATGTATCGAGAGAATGATTTTTATACACAGGTTATGTGTATTATTTTTGTGCACGAGATATGTGTACGGTTATTTAAAAATCGCAAGGCAACCTACATGAGAGAAAAGGATACGAACCTACTCTGCTAAGCATTATGAAAAATAGTTTCGTACACGAGATAGGTGTACTGTATTTAAATCTTGTGGTCTATCAAAATGATGAATTTTATTGTTTATGATAAAACTATGAACTCACCTACCTTTTGGTTGACACTTTTCAAACATGTTTATTCTCAGGTCTGAAAGAAATCTTCCGCTGTGCATTTGCTCATTTTAAAGATATTATACGGAGTCGTTCATGGCATTTAGACGTCAATTCATCGTGATGATACCAGTTGTTGAAGACTTCGTCCAGGTGGATTAGGACGGGTTACTACACCTCAAGCACTCAACTTTAATTTTGCTATTTGAGCAGATTTATGTTCGGTCAAATGGCACCATCCGTGGGACCATAACTAGAACCGTGTAAAAGTTTTATATGTTACGAACGACTAACTGTAAAACTTATAATCTCTTTTTGGTTATTCTTGTGTAACAGGTTACAATGGGAAAGTCTGGTAGCAATCAGTCGTCTCGTTCTCAGGGTCCTGATGTTACGGGATCGAAGCAAGCAAACCTAGACAAGATTCCTGTCACAAGCAAGACTCCAAATTCTGGAGCAACCAAGCTCCTGGATAAATCCGAAACATCATCAGCTGCTACCCCGTCGTTGTCTCAGTCGTTAACGTCAAAAACAACGGTTGAATATTGGGCACCGGGTGATGAAGATGATGAAGAGGATGATTATGAGGAAGAGGTCCCTATCACTACAGTGGGATCCGTTCCTATTTATTCTATGCCAAAGTCAACGGTTCATACCAGGCAAATAATGACACCCCCGAGTGCATGCGAGTATTTAGCAGGGCAGAATATCGATATTAGTGGCCCAACTTACGATCGCACGCCCTTGGTCAGGATACAAAGAAAGCGCATGTCCTCGTCCATCACCAGGTTATCATCCTTGCTTTCGCCAAGTACACCTTCGGGGCATACTATTGATCCTACCGATGATAGTAAGAAAAAGAGCCAAGAAGATTTGCTTGCCATACTGGCCGGAGCTGTGCCTGATAAATATGAGCAAGCTTTTGCAGCACCGGGTAAGAGTGAAGAAGTGTTGGATAACTTCTACGCAGGGATTATGGGGCGAAAGGTAAAACCCTTCATGGAGGTCGCACTGGCTAATGAAAAGCTTGTGCCCCATATTGCTAATTACATGCCTGAATCCCCTCCTATCATTCCCTTGACTATGGGATGGTATGATGGCACACCAGATCCAGATGATTTCTTACAAAGGTATGAAGGAACAGCGCGCGCCCAAGCTTGTAATGATGAAACTAAGCCCTTGGAATTTCAGACTTTGTTGCAAGGAGTCGCAAGGGAGTGGTTTAGTAATTTGCCACTACCGCTTATTGTCTGCTACAATGATCTTCGGGCACACTTCATGTTAAATTTTCACAACATGCGCGCTCGTAAAAAGACGCATGTTGAATGCCATGACATTAGTCAAGGCACAAGCGAGTCCCTATGGTAGTTCATAGAACGATATACCAAAGAGGTTGCTAAAATGGCTGGTCTCCCAAAAATCCAAAAGGTGTCCGGTTTTATACACGGGTTGTGTAGATAACAACATCTTGCCCTGTGGCAACGCTTGTGCATGAAGGTTCCTGATACCTTGGCCGATGCCATCAAAGAGGCGCATGAGCATATGCATGCGAGGGAAGATACCACTAGGAATAGTGGAAAAAATCTCAAGGTAACAAGGACGATGATTCTTATCGAAGTCAAGCAGTGGGATCAAAGTGCAAGGGTGATAATTATAGCCAGGGTCCTGCATCATCAAAGTATAACAAGTTTCAGAAGTCAAGCAATTCTGATCAAGGGAAGGGTCACTTCCCAAGTCAAAACTTTGCGATTATGCGCGAATTGACTAAAACTCCAAAGGAAATTCTAGCTACTAAACCAATCTGTCTGACGTTCTCTGCTCCCGCGAAGATGTCAGAATACGCTAGAAGAGACAAGTCCAAGTATTGCGAGTTTCAAGACGATTATGGACATGAGATTGATCGTTGCAAGTCTTTTATTGAAAAATTAATTAAATGTTTGAGAAGGGGTGAGCTTAATCACCTGTAGCCCTTCAAAAAGCAGGGGACTGCGTCACAGGGTAATCAGTCAGAAAAGACCACGCCTAACTAAAAGAAGGGCTGTGATAAAAATTCTGATAAGACAATAAACATGGTGCATGTATGGCGCTCTAGTCAGAGGCGCAAGGCTGAGCAATTGGAGGAATGGGAAGCAGAGGCTATAATCTTCCCTCCAATGCAAACAATTAATCCCTCGCATGCGCCCATAATCATTAAGGGTCGCATCGTTGATTGTGGATACAATGTGGGGCGGTTAAATGTCGATAAGGGTAGCAACATCGACGTAATGTATGAACACTGCTTCAGACAGCTACCTGCGACCATAACGTCGTGTGATCTTGATGCCTGAAAAAAATTCTAAAAAAACGAAAAAAACAAAATTTTGCTTCCCCCGATTGGTTACTTCCCCATTGATCCTGCCCCTATATATATATATATATATATATATATATATATATATATATATATATATATATATATATATATATATATATATATATATATATATATATATATATATATATATATATAGGGGCAGGATCAATGGGGAAGTAACCAATCGAGGGGAAGCGGGGGGAAGCAAAATGTTTTTTTTTTCATTTTTTTGAAATTTTCTTTTCCGGCATCAAGATCACACGAAAATATGAACATTTAGAAGAGACACTTCGTGATGAATGTTATTATTTAGGCAGGAAAACGATCAAAAAAATAACATTCAAGATAATATTGTTCGTGAAGAATATAAACGTTTTTTTTTTTTCTGTTTTGTGAAGTAAAATTTAGCCCAATTTAGAGTTTAGGGTTTAGGGTTTAGTGTTTAGGGTTTGGTGTTTTGGGTTTATTCCATAAACCCAAAACACCAAACCCTAAACACTAAACCCTAAATCCTAAACCCTAAACTCTAAGCCATTCGTGTTAAAAACTCAATCTAAACCCTAAATCTAAACCCTAAACCCCAAATTTCTAAACCCTAATATCTAAACCCTATAAATCCTAGTATCTAAACCTTAATATCTAAACCCCAATAGCTAAAACCACAAAATACGCTCGAAAAACACGATAATTGTTATATATTACTTCTTCGAGCGTTTTCCCGCCAAAATAAAAACATTTATCACAAAGTGTATCTACTAAATGTTTATATTTTCATCTCATCTATAATGTTCGTGAACAAAGTTTTTTCAAAAAATGAAAAAAAAAGTTTTTGCTTCCCCCTGCTTGGTTACTTCCCTATTGATCCTACCACTATATATATATATATATATATATATATATATATATATATATATATATATATATATATATATATATATATATATATAGTGGTAGGATCAAGAGGAAAGTAACCAATCGGGGAGAAGCGGGGGGAAGCAATATATATATATATATATATATATATATATATGGAGAAGATCCAGCACTAAGGGGGTTGTTGGGATAAGGGGATAAGTGATTTTGTGATTTTTATATCTTTTGTTCTACAGCTCTGATTTAAAAAGAAAAAAAAATCTGGTATCAATTTTCACCGTGTAGATTCAGAAAAAAATAAGATTTTTTTAACTAGTTTGTTAACTTACATCTTATGTATGTTAACAAGTTTTCATACACCAGATGCATGATAACAAAAAACAAAAAACAAAAAACAAAAAAAAAAGAGAGAGAGAAAAAATGACTTTTGATTAATGAAGAACAATGTTTAGGGTTTAGTAATAGGGTTTAGAAATTAGGGTTTAGGGTTTAGATTTAGGGTTTAGAATGAGGGTTAATACGAATTGGTTAAAGTTTAGGGTTTAGGGGTTAGGGGTTAGGGGTTAGGGTTTAGGATTTTAGGTTTAGACCCTAAACCCTAACCCCTAAACCATAAACTCTTAATCGGACTAAGCTGCTTTCAATGAATATTACCTGCAAAGTATATCAGTTCAAGTCAACTAAATATTCATTGTGTAGGATAACAAATATTTAGTTGACTTGAACTGCTTTCTAAATCGGACGATGATAACAAATGTAGATTGAGATATAGGATAAGCTGCTTTCAAAATTAGAAGAAAAAAAAACTTTTTTTTTCTAAATCTACACAATGAATATTATTCCCACATTTTTTTTTTTAAATTGGAGCTGTAGAAATAAAGATAAAAAAAAAACAAAATCACTTATTCATTATCCCCAAATAAGTGTTTATCCCTTGATCCCTCATCATCAAGAGGGAAACACTTTTTTTGGGGGAAGTAATTTTTTTTTTGTTTTTTTTTTTTTTGAAATTTTTTTTTCAAACATTAAGATCACATGAAAATATGAACATTTAAAAAAGACACTTTGTGACGAATGTTATTATTTTAACGGGAAATCGCTCGAAGAAAAAAATGATAACATTCATCATGATTAATGTTACAATTAGAGTTTATTTGCATCATTTTGTTTTCATCTTGTATGAAGTGTTTTTTCTAAATTTAGCCCGATTTAGAGTTTTGGATTTAGGGTTTAGGGTTTTGGGTTTAATCCCTAAACCCAAAATCCAAAACCCTAAACACTAAATTCTAAACCGTTTGTGTTAAAAATTCAATTTAAACCCTAATTTCTAAACTCTAAACCCTAATTTCTAAACCCAAACCCCTAATTTCTAAACCTCAATAGCTAAACCATAATTTTTAAGCCCCTAATTTCTAACCCTTAAAAAAAAAAACTCAGAAGCAAAACATTCATTGCAATAGATGTTATCATTTATTTCTTTGACCGTTTTCCCACCAAAATAATAACATCCCCCCAAAAAAGTGTTTCCCTCTTGATCAAAACAAGAGTTATGGGTCCGCGCGTTGCTGCTAAATTTTTTTCCGCAATTTTTACATCGATCATATTATTGTTCTATCAATTTATGTTTGCATCATTCATGCATCAACCCATTAAAAAAATGAAAGACATAAGACATAAACTGAGATGACCCGTCCCACTCCATAAGGACGAATACAATAACATATGATTACATCGCGAGGTATTTGACCTCTATATGATACACTTTTATAAACATTGCATTCGTTTTTAAAAGACAAACTTTCATTTCATCGAAAGTTGACAGGTATGCATACCATTACATAATATCCAAACTATAAATGACCTAATCTGTCATTTACTTAAAAATAATCTCTATTGGACTTCAACGACTCGAATGCAACGTCTATTGAAATATGTCATGAATGACTCCAAGTAATATCTTTAAAATGGGCAAATGCATAGCGGAAGATTTCTTTCAAACCTGAGAATAAACATGCTTTCAAGTGTCAACCAAAGGTTTGGTGAGTTCATTAGTTTATCGTAATCAATCATTTCCATTATTTAAATAGACCACAAGATTTCATTTATTCTATAATCATACAATCGCAAGTGTTTAAAAATCATTCGTATGATGAACATCTGGTAATCGACATTAACATAATGCATATAGAATATCCCCGACATACTCGCAAGTATGCTATAATTTTATAGGCAATCGCAATCACCTTATTAAGATCGAAGTACTAAAGCATTCCAATTTCCAGAATGGGGTTTTTCAGGTGTAGAGACCCGTCCTAATCTATTCGGACGAGGTCCATATCGATTATAAATGATTCACAACAGTTGATTACATCGCGAGGTACTTGACCTCTATATGATACATTTTACAAACATTGCATTCGTTTTTGAAAAGACAATCTTTTATTACATCGAAAATTGACGACATGCTTACCATTTCATAATATGTCTTACTATAATTGACTTAATAATAATCTTGATGAACTCAACGACTCGAATGCAACGTCTTTTGAAACATGTCATGAATGACTCCAAGTAATATCTCTAAGATAAGTAAATGCACAGCGGAAGATTTCTTTCGTATATGAGAATAAACATGCTTTAAAGTGACAACCAAAAGGTTGGTGAGTTCATTAGTTTAACATAAATAATCATTTCCATCATTTTAATAGACCACAAGATTTCTCATAAATAAACGTCCCATGCATAGAGACAAAAATATCATTCATATGGATTAAACACCTGGTAACCGACATTAACAAGATGCATATATAAGAATATCCCCATCATTCCGGGACACCCTTCGGATATGATATAAATTTCGAAGTACTAAAGCATCCGGTACTTTGGATGGGGTTTGTTAGGCCCAATAGATCTATCTTTAGGATTCACGTCAATTAGGGTGTCTGTTCCCTAATTCTTAGATTACCAGACTTAATAAAAAGGGGCATATTCGATTTCGATAATTCAACCATAGAATGTAGTTTCACGTACTTGTGTCTATTTTGTAAATCATTTATAAAAGCAGCGCATGTATTCTCAGTCCCAAAAATATATATTGCAAAAGCATTTAAAAAGGGAATAATGAAACTCACCTAATGTATTTTGTAGTAAAAACACATATGACTATATTGAACAACTGAACAATGCAGGGTTGGCCTTGGATTCACGAACCTATATCATTTATATATATATATATATATATATATATATATATATATATATATATATATATATATATATATACACATATATACATATATATATATATATATATATATATATATATATATATATATATATATATATATATATATATATATATATATATATTAAAACATATACTTGTAACTGAATAAAACATATACTTGTACATATATACATATATATACATATATACATATATATACATATATACATATATATACATATATATATATATATATATATATATATATATATATATATATATATATATATATTAAAACATATACTTGTAACTGAATAAATCTATATATTATTATTAATGATGTAATTGTTATATTTAATAATTTATAAATTTCCTTATTTATTTATAAAATTTCAATTTGTACATAATAATATAAAAAATAGTTAAGTTTGTATATTAAGTATATATATATATATATATATATATATATATATATATATATATATATGTATATATATGTATATATATATATATATATATATATATATATATATATATATCATTTGTTTGTTGAGAATAGTAATCATAATAATTCTAAAATAATATTTTTAAAGGTAAGTATGATAATTTTGATTATACTTAATATTACTGATAAGATATTAATATTAATAATTTTAATAGTGATAATAATAATGATAGAATTATTTAATCATGGTATTACTAATAATTATAACAATACTAGTATTAGAAATGTTAATGATACTATATGATAATGATAAAAGTTATAATAAGGTTAATAAATAATTAATGATTTTGATAACGATTTTTAATACTATGTTATATTATAATAACAATGATATCAATAATTATAGTAATTCTGTTATTTTCATTAAATCATAATCTAATTAAAATTTTAACTTAATCAGTTCCATAATAATATTTATATTCAAGATTTTATAATTGTAATCCTAACATTATCATTAAAACATTTATATTCATAATAATAATCATAATCTTCGCATTTAATTTCTAAGCTAGTGACTAAAATTTCTATAATATCAATTTGTAATTCTAATCATGATAATAGTAATAATTATATTAATAGTTGTCTTATAAAATTTGTAGTAATGATAATAATAATAATAATATTTAGTGGTAATACTAATAATGATAATGATTATAATATTAGTAATAATAACAATTAATAATAATTATATTGATTCATCATAATAATATTATCTATAATATTTAATAATAATAATAATAATAATAATAATAATAATAATAATAATAATAATAATAATAATAATAATAATAATAATAATAATAATAATAATAAAAGATAAAAACCACTACCTCTCACAATAGGCTGAAAAAGAAAGAGATGCCACCAGTGGGACTCGAACCCTCGACCTCTCGAAAACCCGAAAACACCCATTACCACTGATCCGTTTTCTGTTTTCTCTATTATATTAAACTCAAATTATATTTAACTATCTCCTATCTGATTCCCCCAATTTAGTTAATCTGTCATCTCTGTTATCTCATTCTTCCTCTTTTTCTTTATGAGTTCAATCGACCAAAATTATTCAAAGCATCACCACCATAATTTCGATACATCAAATAATCATAAACAATCAATATTTCAATGTGTATATTATTAGAAAACAAAAGAAGAAAAAAAAATGGAAACTGTTACTGCAGTCGCGAAAAAAAAAATATGAAAACTTGATTTTTTATTTTTGGACAGAATTAAGTTATGATTATCACATGAAATTTGTAATATATCATTTATAAAACCTCTTGGAACAATCAATTGATCCTAAATCCTAAAAACAAACTCGAATTCGATCACAAAAGATTTGTTGACTTTTTAAATTTGAAATTTGACTCTTCAAATTCGAGTTCGATTTAGCGAATTAAAACTTGAGAATTTGAAGAAATATTCACGACATAAATCAGAACTCCTCTGCAATTCTACTTCCCTTCAATTGGTTTCGAATCAGATTAAAGGTTTGATGGGTTTGAGTTTATAAATATCGGTTCTGCGTTCTTTTCTTTTTTTTTATCTGTTTTCTCTCCTTCAAATGGCAGCCATCCAAGTGGGTTTATATGATTAATTGAATGATGGTAGCAAAAACTAAAAGATCTCAATTTTGATTTGTAGGGTTCCAGTAGTCACGAGTTATATAGAGGAAGAAGAAAAACAAAAAAAAAATATAAAGTTGAGAGGGATGGTTACCAGTATTTGCGTTTACCTATCAGATTTATATTGTATTTTAATTTAATATTTATAATTATTAATTACTAACATATAATAATAATAATCATATAATAATAATTATTATTGATAATAATTATTAATTTTGTTGTTAATAATGATATTAATAATAATGAATACAATATTTATAATATTAATACATAATAATAGCAATAATAATAACTGATAATATTCAATCTACAATTATAATATATACATAAAACTAATATTGATATTGATATTAGTATTAATAATGATATATTTTAACTTGCATTATATATTATTATATATATCATATACACATTCTAAAATAATTTATATTAGGTATTAAATTTTTATATATTTTAGTATATATTGATATACATATATTAATAATTAAGTATAGATTTCTTAAATATATACTGTATATAATTATGTTTTAAATAACAACCTTTATATATTAAATATATATATTGAATCAAATAAACCTAAAGTATAACATTATACGTTTAATACATTGTTAACGTTGACATATCATGTTCGAAATCACTTATGTTCAATATACTCTAAATATTCAAAATAACAAGTTTTAGTTATTTTAAGTTATCTTAGATCCTATAATAGTTTATTAATATATTTAATTTATTATTTCTAATTATTTACATATATAAATATAATTATCTATGCATATATTTCTGTTTACAATTAGAGGTTCATGAATCGTCGGAAATAATCAAGGATTAAATGTCTCCATGTAAATAGTTCTAAAATTTTGAGACTCAACGTTATAGACTTTGCTTATCGTGTCGGAAATATATATAAAGATTAAAGTTTAAATTTGATCGGAAATTTCCGGGTTGTCACAGTACCTACCCGTTAAAGAAATTTCATCCCGAAATTTGAGTGAGATGGTCATGGTTAACAATAAAAATGTTTTCATGACGAACGAAATGATAAATAGAGTTTTATCATCATTGAGTAATATGGATAAAATGATTCGATTAATCGAAGCGTATGAATGAAGCTATCACAAAAGATTGAGATAAAGAAATGGAGATTTTCCATAACTTTTGACGTAGTCACGATTGAATTCCGGAATTCAAGGAATTTAAACAAAAATCTTTGGAAATCTAAAAGATTTGATTCTTCGGGATTTAAAGAAATTAGGATCTCTTTAATTAAATGCTGTCATCTGTCTCGATTGTTACGTCTGATTTTTCCTTTATAAATTAAACTCTTCCGTTCCATCATTCTCACTATTCCTATACTTTATTTCTTAGTTCATACATCAAAAAGATTGTGAAAATACTTAATACAGTTCTAATCCTTGATATTTTTCTAATTATCATTTTTGTCATCCTTCTTTTCAATCTTCCACCAGAAAAATCTGTTTACTTCCACCATTACCTTGGGGTGATACTATTCTTGATTATACCGTATCTTTATATTGCTATTCGTATTAATATCCACGGTTTGTAACCTCCGGGTTGTTATTGAGCTTTATATTTTCTCTTATATTTCGAAATCCCTGCTTCTGTTTTCTATAATCATTGTCGTCCACAGTTAATGCTCTCTCCTATTTTGCTGCGATTTATACTCCAATTTTCTATTTCTTTTGGAGTTTTGACCCTTTGCTTCTTCTTTTTACGATTGGACATCTCTGGTAATGGTCCAGAATTCGTAGATATGGAGTTTCGAATGAATTTAATTTTCTAAACAAGAAAGAACGTTATAGCACGATTTGATTTGTCAAATTACCAGAATCACTGAGAATAGAACTATCAAGAATATATTTTCTTGATATGTTCAGAAGTTAATCAAAATGAAAGAGTTATGTAACATGACACATGATGATGTTATAATCTGTGAATCATCATGTTCCATTTAGAAACTCAGCATGACTTACTGTAATACAATCACGTTGATCAAGTGTCATTATATTATACTAACTCATGCATCAGTTCCCAACATTACTTCAATAACATTCATATTTTAAGCTCGAAAGTTTACAGAATATAGAAACTAACAGTTTCTATATGATGTAACACTGATAGCACGAAGAGATTAATGATTTTAGATAAGAACAGTTATGAAAATATCTTCAGAAATATGGAGGATATTTATAATGAAAGATACGATGATATCTTGGAATTTCTAATATCGATGAATGATGAAGAAGATTTATCCGTAAGGTTTTAGATTCGGAAGCAAGGTATTCGCTAAAGATTTCATCAGAAATAGAATCATTTGGATTCTTTGAAGTCAAACTTATTCTTTGTGATTTGTCCATAGCTTCCTTCATAGTTTCGCATAATCCACTTTTTGGTACTAAATTTTCTATTGAGTGTTTCCAATACTCCATTCTTTATCATCAAACTTTTGACAGTTAAGGTCGTGTACAGTTTGTGCTGCTGTATTCAGCTTTTTCAGAATTTGTAATATTAATTTGTAGATCGGGTGCTTTTCAGAATTTCAGAATGGAAGATCATAATTCTAAGAGATAAATGTTATATGTTTACATATAACCATTGATCTAGACATGCTGCGAGATTTCAAAATACTGATTGCTAATTCTCGGTATTTGGTACCATAATTCTCTTTACAAGGTGCGGATGAGTACATGATGAGACTTCAATAGATAAATTTAGTGATTTGTCAGAGAGATTTAAACCAAGGAGCGATGAGGTTGCTGGTACATCTGCTGGTAATAGGGTGGAATATAATAAAAGGTTCCCCGGTAACAATAAAAGAGTACACATATAAATCAAGGTTATAATAAGGTTGTTTCAAATGAAAAGTCAAAGTTGACTTGCTGGAGATGTGACAAAATTTGCTAATTTGGAAAGGGATTGCAAAGTTATTTTGGGTAATAATAACACTAAGAAATTAGCATAGCTACGTTTTAAACGTTTACTCAGTTGTCGAGAGTTTCTCAGGTAAAAAGTTATATGCATCAATCTTTTCTTCCGTAGATGAAATGCGGTTGGTTCATCCTCTCGATTGAGGTGTTTTCAAGAATTGCGAAAGGTTTGGACGCAGATTGTAATCGTCAAGATACAAATGAGGTTTTAGGGTGAAATCAAGTGGCAAACTTGAAGATTTGTTTAGTTTCATATGTTATAATCAATATTTTAATTCATTTTAATTGTCCAATGTTGGTAGTCCTCGATTGATAGTCCACAGTTAGCAATTCAACAATTCATATATAATTTAATATATAATATTCGAATTAATTAATACGTATCGTGACCCGTATTCGTCTCAGACTCGATCACAACTCAAACTATATATATTATTGTAGAACCAACCTCAACCCTGTATAGAGAACTCGATCATTACTGCATATAGAGTGTCTATGGTGATTCCAAATTATATATATAGATGCGTCGATATGATATGTCAAAACCTTGTATACGTGTCCCGATATTTAAAGTGCGTAAAATAAATAACCGAAAATAAATGACGATAAATAAAGTGCGTAAAGTAAATAGCAGAAATTAAATGACGATAAATAAAATTGCAAGAATTTAAATTGCGATAAATTAATTGCAATAAATAAAATGTAATCAGTTAGCTAGGAACAGTTAGCTTGGATTTTGTTAGCGTGGATTCTTAACAAAATTTCTCATAGTTAATTTGTTTGTTTCTAACAAATTTTTATTTTATCAAATGTTTTCTTCATTATGCCACTTATTGGATTCTGATAGATCAAAATCTAAATATGAAATTGAATGAAAATGGTTATTCTGCGGTGAACAGATACGTATATCGGTGAGTGCAAATAGGAAACTAAATGACTGTTGAATCAGCTTTGACGAATGTACAGTGTAACTTATTAAGGTGGAATCTAAATATTCCTCGGGTATTACCTACCCGTTAAAATATTTTCACCATTAACAGTTTGTTCAAAAGAATTTTTAATTACAATCTTTATGAAAATATATATACCTATATATTTTCTTCAGATATAATCATGGATTTAATGAGTCAATATGATATTAAACTCATTTGATTTACTGTTAGAATAAGAATATATAATCTCTAAAACATTAGAGATTATATAATCATCATGTCGAACGAAGATAAATGATGTAGAACGATTCGTAGATTGATGATTATGCTCGAGATACATAATGAGATGTTGAGGCTTAGATTGTTGATGGTACTGGTGCCGTTATTGATGGTACTGTTGGTGTCGATGATGTTGCTGAAGCTGGTATGTGTTGCACCATATTTTCCAAGGATACAACTCAGGCGCGAAGCTCGTTGACTTCTTATATTATTTCGGGATGATTGTCGGTTGAAACGAGTGGATGAATAAGGTTTTGAATTTGAGATAGTATATAATCATGGCGATATATTCGGGTAATGAGGGTGAACATAGTGTTTCGGATTGGTTCGCCGGTGAATGCTTCAGGTTCTTCGTCAAAACGTGAATTTGGTTGATGGAAAGGATAGCCTTCTTTTCGTCTCCAATGATTTAGTAGGCTACGAACCCATCAAATGAATTGGTTGATTCATTCTAGGACACTGCTTTCGGAGCTTAGGTGAAACTTCATATCGGAATAGTTGTCGGAATTCGAGGAATTCGAACTGGTTGAGGGATTCATCTCGTACAATCAGATGAAGGATTTTTGATAAGAAATAGATTATAGAATGTAGATTAGTACCCTGCAATACATAGTTTATATATGCATATATAATACTAAAATCTCATAAGTTACGGAGGAATCTACGGAATCTGTCAGGCAAAGGTAACAATAACAGATACGCTAAGATATGAATTTATCTATACACTGTCTATGCAATAGAGGCAGTAAGACATGTCCAGACTAAGAATGATAAGCAGATAATTTCCTAAGGATGATAAGCAGATGATTTCTGACACGAAATGATAAGCAAAACTTTTGACATGCAGACACGGTCGAAGTCCAGACTCACTAATGCATCTTAATAACTACTAGTTAGACACACTAATGCAAGACCTGGTTCGCTAAGACCACCGCTCTGATACCAACTGTAGAGACCCGTCCTAATCCATCCGAACGAGGTCCATATCGATTATAAACGATTCACAACAGTTGATTACATCGCGAGGTACTTGACCTCTATATGATACATTTTACAAACATTGCATTCGTTTTTGAAAAGATAGTCTTTCATTAGATCGAAAGATGACGACATGCATACCATTTCATAATATATCTTACTATAATTGACTTAATAATAATCTTGATGAAATCAACGACTCGAATGCAACGTCTTTTGAAACATGTCATGAATGACTCCAAGTAATATCTCTAAGATGAGCAAATGCACAGCGGAAGATTTCTTTCGTATATGAGAATAAACATGCTTTAAAGTGTCAACCAAAAGGTTGGTGAGTTCATTAGTTTAACTTAAATAATCATTTCCATCATTTTAATAGACCACAAGATTTCTCATAAATAAACGTCCCATGCATAGAGACAAAAATATCATTCATATGGATTGAACACATGGTAACCGACATTAACAAGATGCATATATAAGAATATCCCCATCATTCCGGGACACCCTTCGGATATGATATAAATTTCGAAGTACTAAAGCATCCGGTACTTTGGATGGGGTTTGTTAGGCCCAATAGATATATCTTTAGGATTCGCGTCAATTAGGGTGTCTGTTCCCTAATTCTTAGATTACCAGACTTAATAAAAAGGGGCATATTCGATTTCAATAATTCAACCATAGAATGTAGTTTCACGTACTTGTGTCTATCTTGTAAATCATTTATAAAAGCAGCGCATGTATTCTCAGTCCCAAATATATTGCAAAAGCATTTAAAAAGGGAATAATGAAACTCACCTAATGTATTTTGTAGTAAAAATACATATGACTATATTGAACAACTGAACAATGCAGGGTTGGCTTTGGATTCACGAACCTATATCATATATATATATATATATATATATATATATATATATATATATATATATATATATATATATATTAAAACATATACTTGTAACTGAATAAATCTATATATTATTATTAATGATGTAATTGTTATATTTAATAATTTATAAATTTCCTTATTTATTTATAAAATTTCAATTTGTACATAATAATATAAAAAATATTTAAGTTTGTATATTAAGTATATTTATATATATATATAAATATATATATAAATATATATATATATATATATATATATATATATATATATATATATATATATATATATATATATATATATATATATATATATATATATATATATCATTTGTTTGGTGAGAATAGTAATCATAATAATTCTAAAATAATATTTGTAAAGGTAAGTATGATAATTTTGATTATACTTAATATTACTGATAAGATATTAATATTAATAATTCTAATAGTGATAATAATAATAATAGAATTATTTAATCATGGTATTACTAATAATTATGACAATACTAGTATTAGAAATGTTAATGATACTATATGATAATGATAAAAGTTATAATAAGGTTAATAAATAATTAATGATTTTGATAACGATTTTTAATACTATGTTATATTATAATAACAATGATATCAATAATTATAGTAATTCTATTATTTTCATTAAATCATAATCTAATTAAAATTTTAACTTAATAAGTTCCATAATAATATTTATAATCAAGATTTTATAATTGTAATCCTAACATTATCATTAAAACATTTATATTCATAATAATAATCATAATCTTCGCATTTAATTTCTAAGCTAGTGACTAAAATTTCTATAACATCAATTTGTAATTCTAATCATGATAATAGTAATAATTATATTAATAGTTGTCTTATAAAATTTGTAGTAATGATAATAATAATAATAATATTTAGTGGTAAAACTAGTAATGATAATGATTATAATATTAGTAATAATAACAATTAATAATAATTATATTGATTCATCATAATAATATTATCTATAATATTTAATAATAATAATAATAATAATAATAATAATAATAATAATAATAATAATAATAATAATAATAATAATAATACTGATAATAAAAGATAAAAACCACTACCTCTCAAAATAGGCTGAAAAAGAAAGAGATGCCACCAGTGGGACTCGAACCCTCGACCTCTCGAAAACCCGAAAACACCCATTACCACTTATCCATTTTCTGTTTTCTCTATTATATTAAACTCAAATTATATTTAACTATCTCCTATCTGATTCCCCCAATTTAGTTAATCTGTCACCTCTGTTATCTCCTTCTTCCTCTTTTTCTTTATGAGTTCAATCGACCAAAATTTTTCAAAGCATCACCACCATAATTTCGATACATCAAATAATCATAAACAATCAATATTTCAATGTGTATATTATTAGAAAACGAAAGAAGAAAAAAAAATGGAAACTGCTACTGCAGTCGCGAAAAAAAAATATGAAAACTTGATTTTTAATTTTTGGACAGAATTAAGTTATGATTATCACATGAAATTTGTAATATATCATTTATAAAACCTCTTGGAACAATCAATTGATCCTGAATCCTAAAAACAAACTCGAATTCGATCACAAAAGATTTGTTGACTTTTTAAATTTGAAATTTGACTCTTCAAATTCGAGTTCGATTTAGCGAATTAAAACGTGAGAATTTGAAGAAATATTCACGACATAAATCAGAACTCCTCTGCATTTCTACTTCTCTTCAATTGGTTTCGAATCAGATTAAAGGTTTGATGGGTTTGAGTTTATAAATATCGGTTCTGCGTCCTTTTCTTTTTTTTTATCTGTTTTCTCTCCTTCAAATGGCAGCCATCCAAGTGGGTTTATATGATTAATTGAATGATGGTAGCAAAAACTAAAAGATCTCAATTTTGATTTGTAGGGTTCCAGTAGTCACGAGTTATACAGAGGAAGAAGAAAAACAAAAAAAATATAAAGTTGAGAGGGATGGTTACCAGTATTCACGTTTACCTATCAGATTTATATTGTATTTTAATTTAATATTAATAATTATTAATTACTAACATATAATAATAATAATCATATAATAATAATAATTATTGATAATAATTATTAATTTTGTTGTTAATAATGATATTAATAATAATGAATACAATATTTATAATATTAATACATAATAATAGCAATAATAATAACTGATAATATTCAATCTACAATTATAATATATACATAAAACTAATATTGATATTGATATTAGTATTAATAATGATATATTTTAACTTGCATTATATATTATTATATATATCATATACACGTTCTATAATAATTTATATTAGGTATTAATTTTTTATATATTTTAGTATATATTGATATACATATATTAATAATTAAGTATATATTTCTTAAATATATACTGTATATAATTATGTTTTAAATAACAACCTTTATATATTAAATATATATATTGAATCAAATAAACCTAAAGTATAACATTATACGTTTAATACATTATTAACGTTGACATATCATGTTCGAAATCACTTATGTTCAATATACTCTAAATATTCAAAATAACAAGTTTTAGTTATTTTAAGTTATCTTAGATCCTATAATAGTTTATTAATATATTTAATTTATTATTTCTAATTATTTACATATATAAATATAATTATCTATGCATATATTTCTGTTTACAATTAGAGGTTCATGAATCGTCGAAAATAATCAAGGATTAAATGTCTCCATGTAAACAGTTCTAAAATTTTGAGACTCAACGTTATAGACTTTGCTTATCGTGTCGGGAATATATATAAAGATTAAAGTTTAAATTTGGTCGGAAATTTTCGGGTTGTCACAGTACCTACCCGTTAAAGAAATTTCGTCCCGAAATTTGAGTGAGGTGGTCTTGGTTAACAATAAAAATGTTTTCATGACGAATTGATAAATAGAGTTTTATCATCATTGAGTAATATGGATAAAATGATTCGATTAATCGAAGCGTATGAATGAAGCTATCACAAAAGATTGAGATAAAGAAATGGAGATTTTCCATAACTTTTGACGTAGTCATGATTGAATTCTGGAATTCAAGGAATTTAAATGAAAATCTTTGGAAATCTAAAAGATTTGATTCTTCGGAATTTAAGGAAATTAGGATCTCTTTAATTAAATGCTGTCATCTGTCTCGATTGTTACGTCTGATTTTTCCTTTATAAATTAAACTCTTCCGTTCCATCATTCTCACTATTCCTATACTTTATTTCTTAGTTCATACATCAAAAAGATTGTGAAAATGCTTAATACAGTTCTAATCCTTGATATTTTTCTAATTATCATTTTTGTCATCCTTCTTTTCAATCTTCCACCAGAAAAATCTGTTTACTTCCACCATTACCTTGGGGTGATACTATTCTTGATTATACCGTATCTTTATATTGCTATTCGTATTAATATCCATGAATTGTAACCACCAGGTTGTTATTGAGCTTTATATTTTCTCTTATATTTTGAAATCCCTGCTTCTGTTTTCTATAATCATTGTCATCCACAGTTAATGCTCTCTCCTATTTTGCTGCGATTTATACTCCAATTTTCTATTTCTTTTGGAGTTTTGTCCCTTCGCTTCTTCTTTTTACGATTGGACATCTCTGGTAATGGTCCAGAATTCGTAGATATGGAGTTTCGAATGAATTTAATGTTCTAAACAAGAAAGAACGTTATAGCACGATTTGATTTGTCAAATTACCAGAATCACTGAGAATAGAACTATCAAGAATTTATTTTCTTGATATGTTCAGAAGTTAATCAAAATGAAAGAGTTATGTAACATGACACATGATGATGTTATAATCTGTGAATCATCATGTTCCATTTAGAAACTCAGCATGACTTACTGTAATATAATCACGTTGATCAAGTGTCATTATATTATACTAACTCATGCATCAGTTCCCAACATTACTTCAATAACATTCATATTTTAAGCTCGAAAGTTTACAGAATATAGAAACTAACAGTTTCTATATGATGTAACACTGATAGCACGAAGAGATTAATGATTTCAGATAAGAACAGTTATGAAAATATCTTCAGAAATATGGAGGATATTTATAATGAAAGATACGATGATATCTTGGAATTTCTAATATCGATGGATGATGAAGAAGATTTATCCGTAAGGGTTTAGATTCGGAAGCAAGGTATTCGCTAAAGATTTCATCAGAAATAGAATCATTTGGATTCTTTGAAGACAAACTTATTCTTTGTGATTTGTCCATAGCTTCCTTCATAGTTTCGCATAATTCGCTTTTCGGTACTAAATTTTCTATTGAGTGTTTCCAATACTCCATTCTTTATCATCAAACTTTTGACAGTTAAGGTCGTGTACAGTTTGTGCTGCTGTATTCAGCTTTTTCAGAATTTGTGGTATTAATTTGTAGGCTGGGTGCTTTTCAGAATTTCAGAATGGAAGATCATAATTCTAAGAGATAAATGTTAAATGTTTACATATAACCGTTGATCTAGACATGCTGCGAGATTTCAAAATACTGATTGCTAATTCTCGGTATTTGGTACGGCAATTCTCGTTACAAGGTGCGGATGAGTACATGATGAGACTTCAATAGATAAATTTAGTGATTTGTCGGAGAGATTTAAACCAAGGAGCGACGAGGTTGCTGGTACATCTGCTGGTAATAAGGTGGAATATAATAAAAGGTTCCCCGGTAACAATAAAAGAGTACACATATAAATCAAGGTTATAATAAGGTTGTTTCAAACGAAAAGTCAAAGTTGACTTGCTGGAGATGTGACAAAATTTGCTAATTTGGAAAGGGATTGCAAAGTTATTTTGGGTAATAATAACACTAAGAAATTAGCATAGCTACGTTTTAAATGTTTACTCAGTTGCCGAGAGTTTCTCAGGTGAAAATTTATTTGCATCAATCTTTTCTTCCGTAGATGAAATGCGGTTGGTTCATCCTCTCGATTGAGGTGTTTTCAAGAATTACGAAAGGTTTGGACGCAGATTGTAATCGTCAAGATACAAATGAGGTTTTAGGGTGAAATCAAGTGGCAAACTTGAAGATTTGTTTAGTTTCATATGTTATAATCAATATTTTAATTCATTTTAATTGTCCAATATTGGTAGTCCTCGATTGATAGTCCACAGTTAGCAATTCAAAAATTCATATATAATTTAATATATAATATTCGAATTAATTAATACGTATCGTGACCCGTATTCATCTCAGACTCGATCACAATGCAAACTATATATATTATTGTAGAACCAACCTCAACCCTGTATAGAGAACTCGATCGTTATTGCATATAGAGTGTCTATAGTGATTCCAAATTATATATATAGATGCGTCGATATGATATGTCAAAACCTTGTATACGTGTCCCGATATTTAAAGTGCGTAAAATAAATAACAGAAAATGAATGACGATAAATAAAGTGCGTAAATTAAATAGCAAAAATTAAATGACGATAAATAAAATTGCGAGAATTTAAATTGCGATAAATAAATTGCGATAAATAAAATGTAATCAGTTAGCTAGGAACAGTTAGCTAGGATTTTGTTAGCGTGGATTCTTAACAAAATTTCTCATAGTTAATTTGTTTGTTTCTAACAAAATTTTATTTTATCAAATGTTTTCTTCATTATGCCTCTTGTTGTATTCTAATAGGTCAAAATCTAAATATGAAATTGAATGAAAATGGTTATTCTGCGGTGAACAGATACGTATATCGGTGAGTGCAAATAGGATAATAAATGACTGTTGAATCAGCTTTGACGAATGTACAGTGTAACTTATTAAGGTGAAATCTAAATATTCCTCGGGTATTACCTACCCGTTAAAATATTTTCACCATTAACAGTTTGTTCAAAAGAATTTTTAATTACAATCTTTATGAAAATATATATACCTATATATTTTCTTCAGATATAATCATGGATTTAATGAGTCAATATGATATTAAACTCATTTGATTTACCGTTAGAATAAGAATATATAATCTCTAAAACATTAGAGATTATATAATCATCATGTTGAACGAAGATAAATGATGTAGAACGATTCGTAGATTGATGATTATGCTCGAGGTACATAATGAGATGTTGAGGCATAGATTGTTGATGGTACTGGTGCCGTTATTAATGGTACTGTTGGTGTCGGTGATGTTGCTGAAGCTGGTATGTGTTGCACCATATTTTTCAAGGCTACAACTCGGGCGCGAAGCTCGTTGACTTCTTATATTATTCCGGGATGATTGTCGGTCGAAACGAGCGGATGAATAAGGTTTTGAATTTGAGATAGTATATAATCATGGCGATATATTCGGGTAATGAGGGTGAACATAGTGTTTCGGATTGGTTCGTCGGTGAATGCTTCAGGTTCTTCGTCAAAACGTGAATTTGGTTGATGGAAAGGATCGCCTTCTTTTCGTCTCTAATGATTTAGTAGGCTACGAACCCATCAAATGAATTGGTTGATTCATTCTAGGATACTGCTTTCGGAGCTTAGGTGAAACTTCATATCGGAATAGTTGTCGGAATTCGAGGAATTCGAACATGTAGAGGGATTCATCTCGCACAATCAGATGAAGGATTTTCGATAAGAAATAGATTATAGAATGTAGATTAGTACCCTGCAATACATAGTTTATATATGCATATATAATACTAAAATCCCATAAGTTACGGAGGAATCTACGGAAGCTGTCAGGCAAAGGTAACAATAACAGATACGCTAAGATATGAATTTATCTATACACTGTCTATACAATAGAGGCAGTAAGACATGTCCAGACTAAGAATGATAAGCAGATAATTTCCTAAGAATGATAAGCAGATGATTTCTGACACGAAATTATAAGCAAAACTTTTGACATGCAGACACGGTCGAAGTCCAGACTCACTAATGCATCCTAATAACTACTAGTTAGACACACTAATGCAAGACCTGGTTCGCTAAGACTACTCCTCTGATACCAACTGTAGAGACCCGTCCTAATCCATCCGGACGAGGTCCATATCGATTATAAATGATTCATAACAGTTAATTACATCGTGAGGTACTTGACCTCTATATGATACATTTTACAAACATTGCATTCGTTTTTGGAAAGACAGTCTTTCATTAGATCGAAAGTTGACGACATGCATACCATTTCATAATATATCTTACTATAATTGACTTAATAATAATCTTGATGAAATCCACGACTCGAATGCAACGTCTTTTGAAACATGTCATGAATGACTCCAAGTAATATCTCTAAGATGAGCAAATGCACAGCGGAAGATTTCTTTCGTATATGAGAATAAACATGTTTAAAGTGTCAACCAAAAGGTTGGTGAGTTCATTAGTTTAACATAAATAATCATTTCCATCATTTTAATAGACCACAAGATTTCTCATTAATAAACGTCCCATGCATAGAGACAAAAATATCATTCATATGGATTGAACACCTAGTAACCGACATTAACAAGATGCATATATAAGAATATCCCCATCATTCCGGGACACCCTTCGGATATGATATAAATTTTGAAGTACTAAAGCATCCGGTACTTTGGATGGGGTTTGTTAGGCCCAATAGATCTATCTTTAGGATTCGCATCAAATTGGGTGTCTGTTCCCTAATTCTTAGATTACCAGACTTAATAAAAAGGGGCATATTCGATTTCGATAATTCAACCATAGAATGTAGTTTCACGTACTTGTGTCTATTTTGTAAATCATTTATAAAAGCAGTGCATGTATTCTCAGTCCCAAAAATATATATTGCAAATGCATTTAAAAAGGGAATAATGAAACTCACCTAATGTATTTTGTAGTAAAAATACATATGACTATATTGAACAACTGAACAATGCAGGGTTGGCCTTGGATTCACAAACCTATATCATTTATATATATATATATATATATATATATATATATATATATATATATATATATATATATATATATATATATATATATATATATATATATATACTTATATATATATATACTTATATATATATATATATATACTTATATATATATATATACTTATATATATATATATATATATATATATATATATATATATATATATTAAAACATATACTTGTAACTGAATAAATCTATATATTATTATTAATGATGTAATTGTTATATTTAATAATTTATAAATTTCCTTATTTATTTATAAAATTTCAATTTGTACATAATAATATAAATAATAGTTAAGTTTGTATATTAAGTATATATATATATATATATATATATATATATATATATATATATATATATATATATATATATATATATATATATATATATATATATATATATATATATGTATATATATATATATATATATATATCATTTGTTTGTTGAGAATAGTAATCATAATAATTCTAAAATAATATTTGTAAAGGTAAGTATGATAATTTTGATAATACTTAATATTACTGATAAGATATTAATATTAATAATTCTAATAGTGATAATAATAATGATAGAATTATTTAATCATGGTATTACTAATAATTATGACAATACTAGTATTAGAAATGTTGATACTATATGATAATGATAAAAGTTATAATAAGGTTACTAAATAATTAATGATTTTGATAAAGATTTTTAATACTATGTTATATTATAATAACAATGATATCAATAATTATAGTAATTCTATTATTTTCATTAAATCATAATCTAATTAAAATTTTAACTTAATCAGTTCCATAATAATATTTATATTCAAGATTTTATAATTGTAATCCTAACATTATCATTAAAACATTTATATTCATAATAATAATCATAATCTTCGCATTTAATTTCTAAGCTAGTGACTAAAATTTCTATAACATCAATTTGTAATTCTAATCATGATAATAGTAATAATTATATTAATAGTTGTCTTATAAAATTTGTAGTAATGATAATAATAATAATATTTAGTGGTAATACTAATAATGATAATGATTATAATATTAGTAATAATAACAATTAATAATAATTATATTGATTCATCATAATAATATTATCTATAATATTTAATAATAATAATAATAATAACAATAATAATAATAATACTGATAATAAAAGATAAAAACCACTACCTCTCAAAATAGGCTGAAAAAGAAAGAGATGCCACCAGTGGGACTCGAACCCTCGACCTCTCGAAAACTCGAAAACACCCATTACCACTGATCTGTTTTCTGTTTTCTCTATTATATTAAACTTAAATTATATTTAACTATCTCCTATCTAATTCCCCCAATTTAGTTAATCTGTCATCTCTGTTATCTCCTTCTTCCTCTTTTTCTTTATGAGTTCAATCGACCAAAATTATTCAAAGCATCACCACCATAATTTCGATACATCAAATAATCATAAACAATCAATATTTCAATGTGTATATTATTAGAAAATGAAAGAAGAAAAAAAAATGGAAACTGCTACTGCAGTCGCGAAAAAAAAATATGAAAACTTGATTTTTAATTTTTGGACAGAATTAAGTTATGATTATCACATGAAATTTGTAATATATCATTTATAAAACCTCTTGGAACAATCAATTGATCCTGAATCCTAAAAACGAACTTGAATTCGATCACAAAAGATTTGTTGACTTTTTAAATTTGAAATTTGACTCTTCAAATTCGAGTTCGATTTAGCGAATTAAAACTTGAGAATTTGAAGAAATATTCACGACATAAATCAGAACTCCTCTACATTTCTACTTCTCTTCAATTGGTTTCGAATCAGATTAAAGGTTTGATGGGTTTGAGTTTATAAATATCGGTTCTGCGTTCTTTTTTTTTTATCTGTTTTCTCTCCTTCAAATGGCAGCCATCCAAGTGGGTTTATATGATTAATTGAATGATGGTAGCAAAAACTAAAAGATCTCAATTTTGATTTGTAGGGTTCCAGTAGTCACGAGTTATACAGAGGAAGAAGAAAAACAAAAAAAAATATAAAGTTGAGAGGGATGGTTATCAGTATTCGCGTTTACCTATCAGATTTATATTGTATTTTAATTTAATATTAATAATTATTAATTACTAACATATAATAATAATAATCATATAATAATAATTATTATTGATAATAATTATTAATTTTGTAATTAATAATGATTTTAATAATAATGAATACAATATTTATAATATTAATACATAATAATAGCAATAATAATAACTGATAATATTCAATCTACAATTATAATATATACATAAAACTAATATTGATATTGCTATTAGTATTAATAATGATATATTTTAACTTGCATTATATATTATTATATATATCATATACACATTCTATAATAATTTATATTAGGTATTAAATTTTTATATATTTTAGTATATATTGATATACATATATTAATAATTAAGTATAGATTTCTTAAATATATACTGTATATAATTATGTTTTAAATAAGAACCTTTATATATTAAATATATATATTATATCAAATAAACCTAAAGTATAACATTATACGTTTAATACATTGTTAACGTTGACATATCATGTTTGAAATCACTTATGTTCAATATACTCTAAATATTCAAAATAACTAGTTTTAGTTATTTTAAGTTATCTTAGATCCTATAATAGTTTATTAATATATTTAATTTATTATTTCTAATTATTTACATATATAAATATAATTATCTATGCATATATTTCTGTTTACAATTAGAGGTTCGTGAATCGTCGGAAATAATCAAGGATTAAATGTCTCCATGTAAACAGTTCTAAAATTTTGAGACTCAACGTTATAGACTTTGCTTATCGTGTCGGGAATATATATAAAGATTAAAGTTTAAATTTGGACGGAAATTTCCGGGTTGTCACATCAGGCCCATAGATCTATCTTTAGGATTCGCATCAATTAGGATGTCTGTTCCCTAATTCTTAGGCTACCAAGTTTAAAAGGGGCATATTCGGCTTCGATCATTTAACCATTGAATGTAGTTTCAATTACTTGTGTCTATTTCGTAAAGCATTTATAAAACAGCGCATGTATTCTCAGTCCCAAAAATATATTGTAAAAGCATTTAAAAAGGGAGTAATGAAACTCACGCAAAATCAGTTATAGTATTTGTATCAATTCAGTAAAACATTTATAAAACATTGCATGTATTCTCAGCCCAAAAAGGTAAAGAGTAAAAGAGAATCAAATGAAACTCACTATACGATATTTTGTAGTAAAATATGCATACGACGATACTAAACAATGCAAGGTTGACCTTGGATTCACGAACCTATATCAAGTGTATATATATTAACAACTTTAATTATAATCGAATAGATTTATATATTATAAATGTTATCTTAATAAATTATGTGTTTCATTAATAACTTAATTAAATGTATTAAAATTTATATTAATATATATGATTATATTAAAATATGTTTTTATATCACTTATACTTTACTTGGTAAAATAATATTAATAATAGGAAGTTTGTAATATTTTTATAATGCTAATAATAATAATAATAATAATAATAATAATAATAATAATAATAATAATAATAATAGTATTGATAGTAAAAATAATGATAAAAATCTTGATTATGATAATATTAATAATAATCAGTTATTTTATTTTTATAATAAAAACAATACTATTGATAATAATACTTACATAATACTAATAATGAGTAATAATAATACTAAGTATGATAATAATGATAAAATTAATAATTTTACTAATAATGTTAATCTTAATAAAATGATAATTTTAAATTAATAATAATGATAATAATAATTATATTAATAATTATAATGATAATAATAATAATAATAACACTTATAAATATGATAAAATTAATAATAATAATAATAATAATAACTCTTATAATAATGATAATAATAATGATTATAATAATAATAATATTACTAATATTACTACCTTAAGAAACAAGCGTTCCAAAAATATAACGCCGCTGCCCGGGTTCGAACCCATGACCTATCGTTAACCACACACATGTATAACCACTCCACTGCTAGTTACTTCTTTGAATTATCTTCTTCACTTAATTCCTTTAAATCGTATCTCGGCCCAACAGAAGAAAATGGATTCGGCCCAACAGAAAGCGAATGGGATTCGGCCCAACAAAAAGCGAATGGAATTCGGCTCAAATCCAAACATAGCAGCCTAGTCAATTAACATTTAGGATGATTGGACTCTTCCTTGGAGTTTGATTACGAAAGAAAAAAAAATATAACAGCGAACTAAAATAAATTAGTCCGAAGCTCTGCTAACCCTAATCGTTATTACTGTTTCTTCATCTTTATGATCATTATCATTAATTAATCCATTATCATTGTAACAGTATTATATCAATGTTATCGTATCACCAGAGTATCATCATTTTTCATAACCCTATACGTAATCATCTTTTCCTGTCACCATATTCCACTCATCTTCTTTCATATAGTATCACCATTATTGTGCTTCTCTTCATGTATCATTGTCTTTCTACTAAATTGAAATCGTAACAGTGATTTAACATGAAACCCAGAACTGTAGCAAAAATGGCGGTGATGGTGGTTTGTTGTGGTTTTCGAAGGAAACAGAAAAGATAGAGGGATTGTGTCATAACCCGTCCTTAACCATAAGAACGCATTAGATAACGTATGATTTCATTGCGAGGTATTGACCTCTATATGAGACATTTTTGAAAGAAAACTGCATATATTATACATTACAAACCATAACCATTATTTTTGTTACAAGCTTAAGACAATAAAAAGAAGATTAACGTTTAGCGATAATCTTCGACTTACAAACTTTACAAATGATGACAACAACACGGTTTCTAGCATATTTTACAATACAACATCTCGGATATGCAGTTTTATTTTTGACACAAACATGCGTACGCAAGATCCTGGTTAGATCCAACATGATGCAGCGGAAGCTTTAGAAATCACCTGAGAATAGACATGTTTTAAAAGGTCAACATAAAGTTGGTGAGATATAGGTTTAATGCCGGCAGCAATATATTTATAGACCACAAGATTTCGTATATAAACAGTTTAATAAAAGTATTCTAAGTGGTTGAGCACTTGGTAACCATACTTAACATTTTCACGTCGCATATTCCCTTTAATATAAAACCTTACTACACCGTACCAAGTGTAGTCACAAAACGAAGTACTGTGCAACCGTTGAATACTGGTCGTCCAGTCCGGTTGGGGTTGTCAGGCCCGATAGATCTATCAACAGG
This sequence comes from Rutidosis leptorrhynchoides, assembly GCF_046630445.1. Lineage (NCBI taxonomy): Eukaryota > Viridiplantae > Streptophyta > Magnoliopsida > Asterales > Asteraceae > Rutidosis > Rutidosis leptorrhynchoides. Next base: position 159,414,674 of record NC_092343.1, on the reverse strand, counting down.
TTTCGCGTTTACAATACCGCTGTAAATATTAGTTACCAAGCTACAGGGAAGTATGCCAGTGGTACAACTCAACGTAGAACATATTTTTCAGTTACTTGTGTCCATATCGTAAAACATAAAATACATGTATTCTCATCCCGAAATATTTAGAGTTTAAAAGTGGGACTATATACTCACTCTTGTCTTGATGATATATATATTTTGACTCGGTCTTCCGGTTGATATCACGAACCTATCCATATATAATATATCAATATGTTTTCATTTTAAAACAAACGTTATATATATATATACTTGTTATACTTTTAATATTCTGAATATTTCCTTAGTCCGAAGTTAGCTGTCCGAGGTTAGCAATTCAATTTTTAATGGTTCATTTTTAGATGTTTAATATACCCGCAATAAATAAAACCCCCAACGAAATAAATAAAACCCCAACGTATATGTATTGGTCGAGATTAATCTTGACCCACGGTACCGGTGTTGTCAAATGACGTGTTGCGTACATAAAGTACCGGTGTTGTCAAATGACGTGTTGCGTACAAACATGGGATCTTATGATTAATCTTCTCGTGTTGTTTGCGGGTGATCCTGAACCATATGAAATTGAATTATGAGTACATATATATAAAATATCATGTTATCTTAGAAGTATGTGATTTTATGTAAATTTTTCCAATGAATCCCGAAGTTGAAAATGTCTAGGATAGCCAATTTTGTTTCGGTCATAGTTTCTTCGTTACAAGTCCGTTTTCGTTGATTCAAATTGCCATCTTCTTGGATCGAGTTCTTCTTTAAGACTATGAACTGTAAATACCTTGGTTTGTATTCAAAATCATACGGCATAAGTGAAAGTTTAGTGAAACATATGAAGTTAAACATTTTGTTACAACAAAATCATTTAATGACCATTTTTCCAAAAATACTTATACTTTGAAAAACCAAGTTTTACCTTGTTAAATTAACATATAAATAAGTTATGTTACATGTCTTGAAGTATTTTAAAAGTTAAGTTAGAAGGATCTATTTAGTTTGCAAACAAGTTTGAAAACATTCAAACTATGTTCTTGTTGTTAAACTTTTGTACCACAAAATAAGATAGCTATATATATATGAATCGAATAAGGTTATGAACATAGATTCTACCTCAAGTTCCTTGGATAAGTTTGCTGTAAAAGAGGAGTAAGAAGCTAGAATCAAAAGGGTGCTAGAGGTGGATGAAAGATTGGAAGTAAGTTGGTGTTCTTGGAAGGATTTCTTGAAGTGTTTTTGTATGGTTTTCTTATAGTGTTTTAGTATGGTTTTTGAAGCTAGATCTTCTTGGTAAGTTGCTGAAGTGTTATGGAGTTTAGAGTTCTTGAAAGAGTGTGTGTTTTTGCTAAGATAATTGAAGTGAAAGTGAATCAAAAATGGGAAATGAATGGAAGTATTTAAGGTGGTGATGGTGGCGTTTTTGATGGTGTACAAGGACAAAAGTTTTAGTTGTTTTCTTGTATAATTAGTCAAGCAATCATACAAAAGCAATTACCTAGCTCTAAGGGCATGAATAATGGCTGGTTAGGTGGTGATGTTGATGTGTATATACCAATAGTAAATACGTATAGAAGCTAGGTATGATACGAGTACAAATACTCTAGATATACGTATAGAAATTTTGTGAAAAATGGAATGAGGATTCAAATATAGCTATCTTTTGTGAATACACTTAAATGGTTTTATGTATTTAAGTTCTTTAAAAGTAATTAAATACATTACTTATAAAATATATGTATAACATTATAAGTCTTAAGTATATATGTCAAATAACGTTACGTATTGTTATCGTTTTGAAAACTTAAGTTAGTAGTTTCAAAATACACATATAACTTGTTGTTATTAATATAAAATGAGATATTAAAACATTCTTTAATCATGTTAAATATGTATATATACATATATATACACAAACGTATAATTATCATATATTGTATAGTTCGTGATATCATCGGTCAAACTAGACGGTCAAACGTTGTGTAAAACTCTTTTCGGAAATATAAATCTCGACAATTTGGATTGCTTATCATGTTGGCAAGGTTTAATTTATGTAAATATTAATCTTATAAGTATAGAATGATCGAAAAAGTGCGGGTCGTTACATTACCTCCCCGTTAAATAAATTTCGTCCCGAAATTTTAAAATTGTACCTATTTTGCGTCATCGAGAAACAAATGCGGATACTTTCGTTTCATCTGATCCTCTCGTTCCCAAGTAAACTCGGGACCTCTTCTAGCATTCCAACGAACCTTAACAATCGGTATATTGCTCTGTTTGAGCTGTTTAACTTCACGGTCCATGATTTCAATTGGTTCTTCGACGAATTGTAGTTTCTCGTCGACATGGATTTCTTCAAGAGGAATGGTGAGGTCTTCCTTTGCAAGACACTTCTTCAGGTTTGAGACGTGAAAGGTATTATGTACTCCAGCGAGTTGTTGCGGTAACTCGAGCCGATAAGCTACCGGTCCAATGCGTTCGATGATCTTAAACGGGCCTACGTACCTTGGGTTCAGTTTACCCCTTTTTCCAAAACGTATCACACCTTTCCAAGGTGACACCTTTAGCATAACCATGTCACCGATCTGAAACTCTAATGGTTTCCTTCGGACATCGGCGTAGCTCTTTTGGCGACTACGGGCTGTTTTCAATCTCTCCTTGATTTGTACTATCTTCTCAGTCGTTTCGTGTATGATCTCGGGACCAGTTAAATGTCGATCTCCTACTTCATTCCAACAGATAGGAGATCTACACTTCCTTCCATACAATGCTTCGAATGGTGCAGCTTTAATGCTCGCATGATAACTATTATTATACGAGAATTCTGCTAACGGTAAATACTTATCCCTTCCGTTTCCAAAATCGATCACACATGCCCTGAGCATGTCTTCAAGAGTCTGAATTGTTCTTTCACTCTGCCCGTCGGTTTGCGGATGATATGCGGTACTCATATCCAGACGAGTTCCTAGTGCCTCCTGTAGTGATTGCCAGAACTTTGAGGTAAATCTACTATCACAATCAGATATAATGGCAATAGGTATTCCATGCCTTGAAACAACTTCCTTTATATACAATCGTAATAGTTTCTCCATTCTATCCGTTTCCTTTATAGGCAAGAAATGTGCAGACTTGGTGAGACGATCAACAATCACCCAAATGGTGTCGTAACCCCAGGCAGTCTTTGGTAACTTCGTGATGAAATCCATGGTAATACCATCCCATTTCCATTCTGGGATTTCTGGTTGTTGAAGTAACCCTGACGGCTTCTGGTGTTCTGCTTTGACTTTGGAACAAGTTAAACATTCCCCAACATATGTTGCAACGTCTGTCTTCAAATTAGGCCACCAATAATGCGTCTTAAGATCTTGGTACATCTTTCCAACTCCAGGATGTATCGAATATCTTGTCTTATGTGCCTCGTTCAATATCAACTTTCTTAATCCACCCAACTTCGGTACCCAAATACGATTTGCAAAATATCGAATTCCATCTTCCCGCATAACGAGTTGCTTCTCATACTTCTTCATTATTTCATTTCCTTTATTTTCTTTAGTAAGTGCTTCTCGTTGAACTTCTTTGATTTGTGAGTTGAGATTCATGCGAATTTTTATATTCATTGCTCGAACTCGAATTGGTTCTCGTTCCTTTCTGCTTAAAGCATCGGCCACCACGTTCGCCTTTCCGGGATGATAACGAATTTCACAATCATAGTCGTTTATTAACTCGACCCACCTACGTTGCCTCATGTTCAATTGTTTCTGATCAAAAATATGTTGAAGGCTTTTATGATCAGTAAACACAGTGAATTTAACCCCATACAAGTAGTGTCTCCACATCTTCAATGCAAACACGACTGCTCCCAATTCTAGATCATGCGTCGTATAATTTCGCTCGTGAATCTTCAATTGTCGGGATGCGAATGCAATAACTTTCTTTCGTTGCATAAGAACACAACCAAAACCTTGTCGCGAAGCGTCACAATATATTTCAAAATCATCGTTCCCTTCAGGTAACGATAAAATAGGCGCCGTAGTTAACTTCTTCTTCAGTAATTGAAATGCGTTCTCCTGCTCCGAGGTCCATTCGTATTTCTTCCCTTTTTGCGTTAATGCTGTCAACGGCTTAGCTATTCGGGAAAAATCTTGAATAAACCTTCTATAATAACCGGCTAAACCCAAAAATTGGCGTATCTGCGTTGGTGTCTTAGGAGTCTCCCATTTTTCAATAGCTTCAGTTTTTGCTGGATCAACCTGAATTCCTTCGCTATTAACAACGTGACCAAGAAATTGCACTTCTTTCAACCAAAAAGCACACTTAGAAAATTTAGCATATAGCTGTTCTTTTCTTAACAACTCCAATATCAACCTTAAATGCTCTTCATGCTCTTGCTCACTCTTGGAATAGATAAGAATATCATCAATGAAAACGATAACAAACTTATCTAAATACGGACTACAAACTCGATTCATGAGGTCCATGAATACAGCTGGCGCATTCGTCAATCCAAACGGCATAACCAAAAATTCATAATGACCATAACGTGTCCGAAAAGCAGTTTTCGGAATATCCTCTTCTTTGACGCGTAGTTGATGATAGCCCGATCTTAAGTCGATTTTCGAATAAACACATGATCCTTGCAATTGATCAAATAAGTCATCAATTCTCGGTAGTGGATATCGATTCTTGATAGTTAACTTATTTAATTCACGATAGTCTATACACATCCTAAAAGATCCATCTTTCTTCTTAACAAACAAAATTGGAGCTCCCCACGGTGAAGTACTCGGTCGTATGAATCCACGGTCCAGTAATTCTTTTAACTGACTTTGAAGTTCTTTTAACTCGGACGGTGCAAGTCTATATGGAGCACGAGCCACTGGTGCAGCTCCTGGTACTAAATCTATTTGAAATTCTACCGATCTAAATGGAGGTAATCCCGGCAATTCTTCCGGAAAAACTTCAGGAAAATCTCTTGCCACAGGCACGTCGTTGATGCACTTTTCTTTCTTTTCGACTTTATTAACATGTGCTAAAATAGCGTAACATCCCTTTTCTAAACACTTCTTGGCTTTCAAACAGCTAATGAGTTTTAGCTTTGAATTACCCTTCTCTCCATAAATCATCACCGGTATTTTATCCTTACCAGGAATACGAATTGCCTTCTTGGCACAAACAACTTCCGCTCCTATTTTGGACATCCAGTCCATGCCGACTATTACATCAAAACCTCGTAATTCTACGGGTATTAAGTCGATTTTAAACGTTTCTCCGGCCAGATTTATTTCACAATCACGACAAATTTTATCAGCTTTAATTAGTTTACCATTAGCTAACTCAATCAAGTACTTAGCATCCAGAGGTAATGATGAACAATTCAATTTAGTGTAAAAATTTATACACACGTAACTTCTATCGGCGCCAGTATCAAATAAAATAGATGCTGATAAGTTATTAATGGTAAACGTACCCGTAACAAGCTCCGGGTCTTCTCGTGCCTCTCTAGCATTAATAACAAACGCTCTTCCACGTGCAGGTCCGCCATTCTGATTCGGGCACTGGCTCTTATAGTGACCTTGTTTTCCACACCCAAAACAAGTAATGTTAGCCAAAGCAGTTCTATTTGCGTTGGTGGCAGGAGTCTTGTTACCATTTGCATTTGTAACGAGAGCCTTACAATCTTCAGCAAGATGTCCCTGTCGATTGCATTTGGTGCACAACACACTACAGTAACCAAAGTGATGTTTGTGACAACGGTTGCATAAAGGACTTTGTCCTTTGTAACCAAAGCCTGAACCGCTACCCGCACCTTTCGTGGTTTCTTGTTTCTTATAAGGTTGTTGTTGGTTACCTCGATCATAACCTCCATTCCATTTTTTCTTGTTCCCCAATACCTTCACCTCAGTATTGAATGCTTTCTTATCCAAAATGACCTGATCCATTAGCTCGTTCGCCATGGTTATAGCTTCATGAATTGTTTTAGGTTTCGATGCTGTAACGTTTGCCTTGACCTTTTTGGGCAAACCACCTTTGTACATTTCAATCTTCCGTGCTTCGGTTGGAACCAATTCAGGACATAGTAAAACCAATTCCATGAATCGCTGATTGTAGTTGGTGATTTCAGTACCAACCACCTTCAAACTTCGTAACTCATCTTCTAACTTAATAACCTCATTCCTTGGACAATACTCGGTGATTATCATTGCTTTGAATTCTTCCCATGGAGTATCATAAGCTACATCTCCTCCTACCGCCTTCACATAATTCTTCCACCATGTGAGTGCACTATCTTGTAAAGTGCACGATGCAAACTTGGTCATGTCTTTTTCATCACAACCACTGATTTTAAACACCGTCTCCATCTTTTCTATCCATCGGGTTAAACCGATAGGTCCTTCCGTTCCACTGAATGATGAGGGCTTGCAAGCTTGGAACGTCTTGTAGGTGCATCCTACACGAGGAGTTGGATTAACTGCAGCAACTCTTGCAGCCTCAACCCATAACATTCTGTCGTTCACTCGCTGGTTGATGAGTTCCTCGAGTTCTTGTTCCGTCATTCGATTCAATCGCGCCATTTCCTAATGAAAGAAAATAATTATTCACATGGAATATTATAGATGTAGTGTGTATTTATAGTACATTTATAGCTTGTTAATAATATGAACCAGGTATTATTATAAAAGCCTTTTCTTCTTATTAGCGTTTTATAATTATATCTAGGGTAGTACCTACCCGTTAATGTTCATACTTAATAGCTTAGTACAGAACCAATTACTACAATCTAAATAATACTTAACCATGGAAAATTATTGCATTTCATACTTCGCTATTTTACATATGCTTATCTTACATCGAACATTAAACAAACCACACTAATAATATTATACAAAACATTATGTGATTCCATGGTTTAATACGGCAGCGCATCATTTGGTCTATTTCCCAAAACATTTATGTCCAGGGAATCCCCCAACGCGAATCCTAGCTGTCTCCCTACGTTTTGGCTGAGGAGCCGAAGAACTAGACGCCGGGATAGCACTAATAGGAATAGCGGGGATAGGGGTGGTAGTGTTTAGTGGAATTGGTGCCACTTCATTCTCATTAAACTCGGGATTTGAATTTTCTAATTCATTAGCCTTTCGTTTCTTTCCTAGTTCGAACTCGTCTTTCGTAATTTCCTGTATTTCTTCCTCGGGTTCACTTTCCTCCTCGGGTTCACTTTCCTCTTCGGGTTCACTTTCCTCCTCGGGTTCACTTACCGATATTTCTATAGTTGGTTCATCCGGAAATTGTGAGTCTTCCCCAAAAATACCACTTTCGTCATCGGATATGTTAATGACTGAAACACAATCTGAAGGTTCTGATTCGGAGTCGCTGAATGTGATAATAAGTTTCGAGCCCGACATCTAACACATAACAACTAACCCATTAGTACTTACATAATATTTACATATAAATTTTTAACCAACAGTGATAAGCAATGGTTTTTAAAATCAGACCCGGTCAAAGTCCAGACTTACTAATGTATCCTAACGACTTATCGGTTAGACACACTAATGCAAACCTGGTTCGCTAAGACCACCGCTCTGATACCACATGTCATAACCCGTCCTTAACCATAAGAACGCATTAGATAACGTATGATTTCATTGCGAGGTATTGACCTCTATATGAGACATTTTTGAAAGAAAACTGCATATATTATACATTACAAACCATAACCATTATTTTTGTTACAAGCTTAAGACAATAAAAAGAAGATTAACGTTTAGCGATAATCTTCGACTTACAAACTTTACAAATGATGACAACAACACGGTTTCTAGCATATTTTACAATACAACATCTCGGATATGCAGTTTTATTTTTGACACAAACATGCGTACGCAAGATCCTGGTTAGATCCAACATGATGCAGCGGAAGCTTTAGAAATCACCTGAGAATAGACATGTTTTAAAAGGTCAACATAAAGTTGGTGAGATATAGGTTTAATGCCGGCAGCAATATATTTATAGACCACAAGATTTCGTATATAAACAGTTTAATAAAAGTATTCTAAGTGGTTGAGCACTTGGTAACCATACTTAACATTTTCACGTCGCATATTCCCTTTAATATAAAACCTTACTACACCGTACCAAGTGTAGTCACAAAACGAAGTACTGTGCAACCGTTGAATACTGGTCGTCCAGTCCGGTTGGGGTTGTCAGGCCCGATAGATCTATCAACAGGTTTCGCGTTTACAATACCGCTGTAAATATTAGTTACCAAGCTACAGGGAAGTATGCCAGTGGTACAACTCAACGTAGAACATATTTTTCAGTTACTTGTGTCCATATCGTAAAACATAAAATACATGTATTCTCATCCCGAAATATTTAGAGTTTAAAAGTGGGACTATATACTCACTCTTGTCTTGATGATATATATATTTTGACTCGGTCTTCCGGTTGATATCACGAACCTATCCATATATAATATATCAATATGTTTTCATTTTAAAACAAACGTTATATATATATATACTTGTTATACTTTTAATATTCTGAATATTTCCTTAGTCCGAAGTTAGCTGTCCGAGGTTAGCAATTCAATTTTTAATGGTTCATTTTTAGATGTTTAATATACCCGCAATAAATAAAACCCCCAACGAAATAAATAAAACCCCAACGTATATGTATTGGTCGAGATTAATCTTGACCCACGGTACCGGTGTTGTCAAATGACGTGTTGCGTACATAAAGTACCGGTGTTGTCAAATGACGTGTTGCGTACAAACATGGGATCTTATGATTAATCTTCTCGTGTTGTTTGCGGGTGATCCTGAACCATATGAAATTGAATTATGAGTACATATATATAAAATATCATGTTATCTTAGAAGTATGTGATTTTATGTAAATTTTTCCAATGAATCCCGAAGTTGAAAATGTCTAGGATAGCCAATTTTGTTTCGGTCATAGTTTCTTCGTTACAAGTCCGTTTTCGTTGATTCAAATTGCCATCTTCTTGGATCGAGTTCTTCTTTAAGACTATGAACTGTAAATACCTTGGTTTGTATTCAAAATCATACGGCATAAGTGAAAGTTTAGTGAAACATATGAAGTTAAACATTTTGTTACAACAAAATCATTTAATGACCATTTTTCCAAAAATACTTATACTTTGAAAAACCAAGTTTTACCTTGTTAAATTAACATATAAATAAGTTATGTTACATGTCTTGAAGTATTTTAAAAGTTAAGTTAGAAGGATCTATTTAGTTTGCAAACAAGTTTGAAAACATTCAAACTATGTTCTTGTTGTTAAACTTTTGTACCACAAAATAAGATAGCTATATATATATGAATCGAATAAGGTTATGAACATAGATTCTACCTCAAGTTCCTTGGATAAGTTTGCTGTAAAAGAGGAGTAAGAAGCTAGAATCAAAAGGGTGCTAGAGGTGGATGAAAGATTGGAAGTAAGTTGGTGTTCTTGGAAGGATTTCTTGAAGTGTTTTTGTATGGTTTTCTTATGGTGTTTTAGTATGGTTTTTGAAGCTAGATCTTCTTGGTAAGTTGCTGAAGTGTTATGGAGTTTAGAGTTCTTGAAAGAGTGTGTGTTTTTGCTAAGATAATTGAAGTGAAAGTGAATCAAAAATGGGAAATGAATGGAAGTATTTAAGGTGGTGATGGTGGCGTTTTTGATGGTGTACAAGGACAAAAGTTTTAGTTGTTTTCTTGTATAATTAGTCAAGCAATCATACAAAAGCAATTACCTAGCTCTAAGGGCATGAATAATGGCTGGTTAGGTGGTGATGTTGATGTGTATATACCAATAGTAAATACGTATAGAAGCTAGGTATGATACGAGTACAAATACTCTAGATATACGTATAGAAATTTTGTGAAAAATGGAATGAGGATTCAAATATAGCTATCTTTTGTGAATACACTTATATGGTTTTATGTATTTAAGTTCTTTAAAAGTAATTAAATACATTACTTATACAATATATGTATAACATTATAAGTCTTAAGTATATATGTCAAATAACGTTACGTATTGTTATCGTTTTGAAAACTTAAGTTAGTAGTTTCAAAATACACATATAACTTGTTGTTATTAATATAAAATGAGATATTAAAACATTCTTTAATCATGTTAAATATGTATATATACATATATATACACAAACGTATAATTATCATATATTGTATAGTTCGTGATATCATCGGTCAAACTAGACGGTCAAACGTTGTGTAAAACTCTTTTCGGAAATATAAATCTCGACAATTTGGATTGCTTATCATGTTGGCAAGGTTTAATTTATGTAAATATTAATCTTATAAGTATAGAATGATCGAAAAAGTGCGGGTCGTTACAGATTGAGAGGTGATGGTTTAATGGTGCTTGATAAAAGCAAACAGAGAAAGAAAAAAAAATAAAAATAAACCACGCAGGTGGTTTTGGTGATCGATGGTTATAGGAGGTGGAGGATGGTGTCGTGTGGGTGGTGAGGTGATGGTAATAGTCACGATGGGTATTGGTTCACGTTCGAAGTAGAAATAGGAAACAAATAGGGCTTACACAGTAGCAACAAATAGATGATAGCAGTAGTTCGATGGTTGTCTAAACAAAAATAACGAGCATGTGGCTATTGTGAATCTACGGTGGTTGAAACAGGAAAAGTAATGGTTGTTTATGATGGGTTTGTGAGTGCACATAAAACATAAATGGGTTTCGTTGATTGGTTAATTGGTGGTGATTAAGTGGGTCTATGATGGTGGTTATCATAGGTGACGGGATCCTATCAAAAAGAATGAGATATAAAACAATGCAAGTGGGTTTAGTGGTTTAAGTGTTAGCCGAAGGTGGTGTAGGTCGGTTTGTGGTGCACTCGAAAAGCATAAGTAAAAAACGAAGATGGTGCAGTTCTTGGGTGTTCAACGAGCAGTGATCAACACGAAGTCGGATAGTAGCATCAGTATATTATAAGATGGCGATGATGTTCATAAGATGATAAGAGTTATGGAGAGGGTGAAGGTTGCTTGACAATAACCAAAGGGTGTTAGATTATTCTCGAATAGTAACCAGGAACAAGAAGAGAATTTGGGTGTGATGGTGTTTTTTTACACTTCATGTGTATAAGTCCCCTATATATATAAATCTATCTATATGCTATAATCTAAAGTATGATAAAGTTAATTACTATAATAATAATATAAATCCTAAACATGCCTATATTGAATTCAGCAGCCACTGAATTTGATTTTATTCTACCAACAGTTTTAACGGACTGCTAAAAGTACCCCGTTGTTAAAATAGTGGCGGATAAAAATATCTTAGAAAAATCTCAAAATTTTACAGTAATTATCTTTATTTATTTTGGTCATTATGGTATAAAATTCGATCCTTAATTTATTAAATAAAAATTACATCAATGTTCCCTCTCAATTTCGGGTAAAATATAAAAAGTGTTAAAATTAAATAACTAGATCCTAAATACATTTTTTTAGTAAACCTAAAATTTATAGAACTCATTTTCGGATCACCGTTTATATTAAAATCATATAAGTTCGAATTAAACTTCTCTAAATAATAATCAAAATGTCCAACGACTATTATAATCATTTAATATTTATTTTTAATATACATTATATATACATTTAAATATATATGTATCTATTTACAAATAGTTGTTCGTGAATCTTCGGTAATGGTCAAAGGTCAATTGAATATATGAAACAGTTCAAAATTTTTGAGACTCAACGTTACAGACTTTGCTTATCGTGTCAAAAATATTAAATCGTATCGAGAGTTTGGTTTAAAATTAGTCAAAATTTTTCGGGTCACTACAGTACCAACCCGTTAAAGAAATTTTGTCCTGAAATTTGAATGAGGTCGTCATGGCTAACAATAAAAATGTTTTCATGACGAATATGAATTTATAAAATAGAATTTTATCACCGTTGCGTAATATAGATAAGATAATTCGATCATGTAAAGAGAACGAATGAAGCTATCACAAAAGAGTGAAATGAATAATTGCATGTTCGTCTTAATCAGTGACGTAGTCACGGTTGATTTCCTGAATTCAAGAGAAAAGGTAGAACTATCAAGATAATATGTTCTTGATATGTTTAGAGGTTAGATAGAATGTAAGAGTCGTGTAACATGGCACATGATGACGTTATGATCTGTGAATCATCATGTTCCATTAGAAACTCAGCATGACTTACTGTAATATAATCACGTTGATCAAGTGTCATTATATTATACTAACTCATGCTTCAGTTCCCAACACTACTTAAAAAACATTCATATTTTGATTCGAATTTTTCAGAATTTAGAAACGTAAACAGTTTCCTTTCTGATGTAACACTGATAACGCGAGAAGATAAATGATTTCGGATAAGAATAGTTATGAAATTATCTTCAAAAATACCGAAGATATTTATAATAGAGGATACGATACTATCTTAGAATTTTAGAATCAAATTGTGATGATGAAATTCATTCACGATGATTTAGAGCAATTAAGGAGCAAGGTATTTGCTAAAGATTTCATCAGAATCAGAATCATCAGGATTCTTTTTGTACAAATTTAGTCTTTGTGATTTGTCCACGGTCTCCTTCATGATTTGCTCATCCGTTTATCAGTTCTAACTTTTTTGGGTTTTGCCTACATACTATTCTTTCTCATCAAACTTCCGACGGTTAAGGTCGTTTACGGTTGTCTACAGTTTCTGCTGCTTCATTCAGCTTTTTCAAAACTGAAAGAACCGATTCATAGGCTAGAGTGCTTTTCAGAATTTCAGAATGGAAGATCATAATTCTAAAGGTTATATGTATACATATAACTGTTGATGTAGAAACGTTGCGAGATTCAAAATACTGATTGCGGATTCTTGGTAATTGGTATGGCAATTCTCGTTATAAGATGTGGATGGGTATAAGGCTTTAATGAACAAATATAATGGTTCTTTGGAGAAACTTAAGTCAATGAGTAACGAAGTTGCTGGTAAGTTTACTGCTAATGTGGTGGGATATATATATGATTCCCTAGTAACGATGACGAACAGCAAACTTATATAACAAAGTTATAATAAAGCTAATCTGAATAAAAATCGAAGTTGATTTGCTGGAGTTGTGACAAAATTGGATAATTTGGAAAGGATTTGCAAAGTTATTTTCGGTAATAACAATGCCAAATGAGCTAGCACAGATATGTGTTAAACGTTTACTCAGGTTCCAAGAGTTTTTCAGGTGCATAACTATATGCATAAATGTCATGATCCGAAAATTTCGATCAAATTTAAACTCTGATAACTCCGACAAGATAAGCAAATTGATGTGTTGCATTAAAATATTTTTTTCATACATTTAATTAACCATTGGACTTTACCCTACGATTCAAGAACAACCTATAATTTAAAACTCGAACCCGTCATGATTTATATATGAAATGATAAAAATTTACTATTAAATGATGCTATTTCAAATTAAAATTTTTACGTATTAAGTCGTTTTATTTGTATGATATAATTTTTGTAATTTTTTTTAAGAAACGAAGTTAAATTAAAAATGTACAATTTGTAAAGCACAACGTACAACAACGTGTAGCTTAAATAGTTGAATCAAAATTAATTCATTTACTATTCATATGAATAGTAAATGAAACGAAATTAATTAATTTACTATAAACATGAAAGCGACATGATAGAAATTATTAATTATAAGTTACATAATATACCCCTGAAGTATTTAATAAATACGACTTTTTAAAAATTTACGATTCAAATTTGATTCTAAATTTATTATTATATTATTATATTTTATTTCAATATTATTATATTTATTATATTATTATATTAAAATTTATATTATATTATATATCTTTGTCCAGTCAAAAACTAGGAAAAACATATATTACGCTTATAAACTTTATAAACAAACCTTTTTACAACTAATTTCATAAAGCTTAAGACCAAAACAGATATATATGTATTCAAATATGAAAAGTGGAATTTTTACTCATACTTTTACCCGTCAATTATTAGCAACAAGAGTACGAAATACCGGTTCGTGAAAACTGTCGGCAGATATTATTGAATTCTAATTCACACATTTTTAATTTTTGATTTTTTTTATTATTATTATTGAATTATTGATTATTATTATATTATTATATTATTCTATATATATGAATGATTCAATCGAGAGATATAAAATCTCACACACACATAAACATATTCATATACATGTACTCCGTAGTAATATTATTATTAAGATTATATTTCTTAATATTATTATTAATCTTATTATTATTATTTGTAGATTATGATTTTTATGATACAAAGATAATAATATACATAAATACTACGACGGGGTTACGTTCGGGTGATTTCAAAACAAGTTTTTCAAATGGTTTAAAGCTAAGGAATTCATGGGTATTAAATAAGGAGGTTATGGGTATTGATCGGGGGTATTATTCGTGAATCAAAGGCCAAGCATGCATTTGTTCAATGCCGTCATATGTTTTTTTACTACGAAATACAGTATTGTGAGTTTTCATAGCTCCCTTTTTAAATGCTTTTGCAATATAATATTTTGGGCTGAGAATACATGCGTATTTTATAGCTGTTTTACGAAATAGGCACAAGTACTAAAACTAATTCTACGTGGGTTTAAACCAGAAATATCCCCTTAGCTTGGTAACTATAACTACTGGTGTATGACTGGTAGGCGCGAATCCTAAAGATAGATCTATTGGGCCTGACAAACCCCATCCTGACTACAAGTTATAGAATGTTTTTTTGTACACTTGTGATTCGGTGTACTTTCAGAGGGTAAAACATGAACGTTAAGGCTTGTTACCAAGTGCCTACAAGTTATATAACACTTCGAGATTTATGTAACACACCTGATTCGGTGTACTTTCAGAGGGTAAAACATGAACGTTAAGGCTTGTTACCAAGTGCCTACAAGTTATAGAATGTTTTTTGTACACTTGTGAGTGTATGGTAATTTATGAAACTGAAATCTTGTGGTCTATTAAAATTATTGAAACTCATCGTTTATGATTAAACAATGAACTCACCAACCTTTTTGGTTGACACTTTAAAGCATGTGTATTCTCAGGTATTAAGAAGCTTCCGCTGTTTAACTGCTATGTGCATGGAGTCTTACATGACATATTTTTCAAGGAAACTTTGCATTCAAACATTAATATGTATTATATTTTGACTGTTTAGTCAACTGATGTATTATTATGAACTATCATTTATTGGGATTGTCAATATGTAGAAATCACCACAAGTCGAAAACATTTATGTACATGCTTTAAAATGTATACAAATTTTAAAACTTTCTTATATAAAAAGCGCGTCTTTTGAAATTAATGCAATGTTTGTAAAACGTATCATATAGAGGGAAAACCTCGCAATGGGACCGATGAATGATGTGCTGCGTCAATAGGGATTTTGGTGGGCCATCACAGTTGGCATCAGAGTGTTGGTCTTAGCGAACCAGAATTTGCATTAGTGTGTCTAACCAGTAGTTGTTAGGATGCATTAGTGAGTCTGGACTTCGACCGTATCAGCATATTATAAATTTTGCTTATCATTTCTTGTCGAAAATTACCTGCTTATCGTTCTTAAGTCTAGACATGTTTTCCTGCATTTATTGCATAAATAGTGTATAGACGAATTCCTATCTTAGCATATCTGTTACTGTGAACTTTGCCTGACATCTTCCAAAGATTCCTCCGTAATTTATGAGATTTTGATATTATATATATACATATGTAAATTATGTATTGAAAAATACCAAATCTAAGTCCTATAATCTATTTCATACCAAAAACAAATTCTTTCCCTGATTATACAAGATGGATCCCGCATCTAGTTCAAATTCCTCAGATTCCGACAGCTATTTCGATATGGAATTCAACCTGAGCTCCGAAAGCAGCGTAACCGGAATGAATCAACCAATTATCCATCATCTATTCTGGATGAATTGGGGATGGGTTCGTAATCTACTTAACCATTGGAGACAAGAAGAAGATGATCCCTTCCATCCACCACATTCACCTCTTGGCGAAGAACCTGAAGCACTTACCGGCGAACCTGTTTGAAACACAATTTCCCCTCTCATTTCCAGAGTATCTCGTCATGATTATATACTATCTCAAATTCTGAATCTTATTCATCCGCTCGTCCGAACCGACAATCATCCCGGTGTAATAGAAGAAATCAACGAGCTTCGCGCTCGCGTGACGGCTTTGGAGAATATGGTGCAAGGATTACAAGCACCATCAACAACACCAGTATCGCTAACAACATCCACATCGGAAGCCTTAATACCACAAACACCAGCAGCATCACCGACATCAACAGTACCATCATCAACATCAACAGTATCATTACCACCACCAACAACCACATCCGCATCACACACCTCAATATCACATCTAAAATCTGTACTTCGAGCATCAACATCATATGCACCATAGGTACCAAGAAGTACCAACAACAACAAACGATGAAGTATCGATTCATCACTTCATTGAAGAAATATTCTGCAGAGAATATGTAATTTCTAAAAAAAATTAGAGATTACTTATTCTAGTTCTAACCATAAACTAGAAGAGTAAATGGATAGAGATGATAGAGGTAAACCTGACAAGAATGGTGAGTGATCTACAAGCTAGACTGGTTATACAAGCGCCACCAGAAGTACCACCAGCATCACCATTAGTATCACCAACACCAGTAACAACTGTAGCACCACAAGCTCCACCAACTCCATAACCACCGATGATATCGACACCACAATCACCGAGGAGTATATTGGAATAACGAGTTATGAAGTATTAACTCATTATTTCCAAAGAATTTATATATTATATATATGAATTTTGGAAACCATAATATATTTTTTCATACTAAGCTATTAAGTATGAATTGAAAAAGGTAGATACTACTCAGTTAATTCATATTACTAATATGCTATGATGTACATCTTTCGTTAACTACAATCTCTGTTTCAAACCAATGAATTCCATTTCATAATAAACGAAGTGTATTATTCAACTACATGTTTGATTTTACACTCCCATTTTTGATATACTCAAAACTTTCCAGAAAACATCATTCGTACTTTGCGGAATTCACAAGTATTTCATGAGCATCAACATCCTTCACCAAGGAATATCAATAAGAATAAATAATGATGTATTAATTACATTAGTGAAATACTCCGCAAAGATTATGTAATCTCTAAAGTTTTAGGGATATTCATTTCTAGTTCCAACCGTAAACCAAATGAGATTAATATAATATTAATTCATTAAATCCATATTACATCTGAAGAAAATATACATACATATATTTTCATAAAGACTGTAATAAAAATTCTTTTGTACAAAATAGTACTTGTGAAATTTTATTTTAACGTGTAGGTAATACCCGAAAAATATTTAAGTTCACATTAATATGTTACGATGTACATTTTCAATGATGTTTCGACAATCGTTAATTATACTCTCTCTTTTCATAGCAATATACATCATTTCACAAAAATCAAGACTACCATTTTCCATGCCAATTCAATTACATATTCTGATTTTGACAAATCAAAATCCAAGTCAAGATTTAATAAGTGTCATCAATCTTAAATTCCTACTTTCTTCGAAACCATACTTTGAATTCAAAAGGTTATTCATAAAACCGAGGAGAATACTATTCGTATCTTTCATAATTCGCGATGATTTCACCTCCACCATCATATACTAATGGATACAACCTGCGTTCAAACACTCCAATTCAAAATTCTTGAAAGCATCTCAGATTGAAAATCAACGAATCGGACTCGTTATATATGAGAATGCGGATAAAGCAGCCAAAGCTGTTGATGGTCTTAATAGTCGAAAGTTGATAATAAAGAAAAGTATGTTAGAAAAGAAATTCGGAACTGAAAAACGGATTGAGCAAACTATGAAGGAGGCTGTTGACAAATCACAAGGACTAAACCCGTACCTAAAGAATTTAGATAATTCAGTTTCTGATGGAAACCTCAGAAGATATGCAATCTCTTTACGTATTCTAAATCCTTGCGGAAGAATTTTCTTCATCATCCTTTGATTTTAATTTTTTTTTTTTAAATTCTAAGATATCATCGTATCTTCCATTATAAATATCCTCAATATTTCTGAAAAATACCTCCACAACTATTCTTATCCGAAATTAATTATCTCTTCGCGTTATCTGTATTACATCATAACGGAAACTGTTTTAGTTTCAAAATTTTTGTAACATTCGAATTTAAGTTCACTGATATTATAGAGTAGTGTTGGAATGAAAGCATGAGTTAGTGTAATATAATGACGTCCGATCAACGTGATTATATTATAGTAAGTCATGCGGAAGTTCTAATGGCACATGATGAAGGTAGTACTTGATCAACATTACCCTCATCATGTACCATGTTACGCGACTCTTTTATTTTACTTAACATCTGAACATACCAAGAATGTATTTTCTTGATAGTTCTATACTTTTCGTGATTCCAGTAGTTTGCTAATATAATCGTGCCATTACATTTTTCTTTCTGCTTATAACACTAGTTATGCTCATTTTAAATCCTATCTATCGTATTTCTGGAGAAATCTTTATCATTTTATTTGTATTTCTCAATAGTGAGAAATTATCTATTCATTGAACTTGTGCTTATCATAAAACGGAACCCGACCCATTTAGGGTACTCGAAATACTCCATTCATCGATCTTATCATTTTCTTTGATAATGATTATACTAACAATCGAATTCATTTAAAGAATTCAAGTTATATCATATTTCGTGATACGAAAATATCCTCGTTTTTTTATCAACTTTCTTTAGCCAAATTTCAGGACGAAATTTCTTTTAACGGGTAGGTACTATCATAACCCAGAAATTTCGGTCAAATTTAAACTCTGATAATTCCGACAAGATAAGCAAATTGATGTGTTGCATTAAAATATTTTTTTCATACATTTAATTAACCATTGGACTTTACCCTACGATTCACGAACAACCTTTAATTTAAAACTCGAACCCGTCATGATTTATATATGAAATGATAAAAATTTACTATTAAACGATGCTATTTCAAATTAAAATTTTACGTATTAAGTCATTTTATTTGTATGATATAATTTTTGTAATTTTTTTTTAAGAAACGAAGTTAAATTAAAAATGTACAATTTGTAAAGCACAATGTACAACAACGTGTAGCTTAAATAGTTGAATCAAAATTAATTCATTTACTATTCATATGAATAGTAAATGAAACGAAATTAATTAATTTACTATACACATGAAAGCGACATGATAGAAATTATTAATTATAAGTTACATAATATACCCCTGAAGTATTTAATAAATACGACTTTTTAAAAATTTACAAATTTGATTCTAAATTTATTATTATATTATTATATTTTATTTCAATATTATTATATTTATTATATTATTATATTAAAATTTATATTATCTTATATATCTTTCTCGAGTCAAAAACTAGGAAAAACACATATTACGCTTATAAATTTTATAAACGAACCTTTTTACAACTAATTTCATAAAGCTTAAGACCAAAACAGATATATATGTATTCAAATATAAAAAGTGGAATTTTTACTCATACTTTTACCCGTCAATTATTAGCAACAAGAGTACGAAATACCGATTCGTAAAAACTGTCGGCAGATATTATTGGATTCTAATTCACACGTTTTTAATTTTTGATTTTTTTATTATTATTATTGAATTATTTATTATTATATATTATTATATTATTCTATATATATGAATGATTCAATCGAGAGATATAAAATCTCACACACACATAAACATATTCATATACATGTACTCCGTAGTAATATTATTATTAAGATTATATTTCTTAATATTATTATTAATCTTATTATTATTATTTGTAGATTATTATTTTTATGATACAAAGATAATAATATACATAAATACTACGACGGGGTTACGTTCGGGTGATTTCAAAACAAGTTTTTCAAATGGTTTAAAGCTAAGGAATTCATGGGTATTAAATAAGGAGGTTATGGGTATTGAACGGGGGTATTGTTCGTGAATCAAAGGCCAAGCATGCATTTGTTCAATGCCGTCATATGTATTTTTACTACAAAATACAGTATTGTGAGTTTTCATAGCTCCCCTTTTAAATGTTTTTGCATTATATATTTTTGGGCTGAGAATACATGCATATTTATAGCTGTTTTACGAAATAGGCACAAGTACTAAAACTAATTCTACGTGGGTTTAAACCAAAAATATACACTTAGCTTAGTAACTATAACTACTGGTGTATGACTGGTAGGCGCGAATCCTAAAGATAGATCTATTGGGCCTGACAAACTCCATCCTGACAATGGGATGCTTTAGTACTTCGAGGTTTATATAACACACCTGATTCGGTGTACTTTCAGAGGGTAAAACATGAACGTTAAGGCTTGTTACCAAGTGCCTACAAGTTATAGAATGTTTTTTTGTACACTTGCGAGTGTATGGTTATTTATGAAACTGAAATCTTGTGGTCTATTAAAATTATTGAAACTCATCGTTTATGATTAAACTATGAACTCACCAACCTTTTTGGTTGACACTTTAAAGTATGTTTATTCTGAGGTATTAAGAAGCTTCCGCTGTTTAACTGCTATTTGCATGGAGTCTTACATGGCATATTTTTCAAGGAAACTTTGCATTCAAACATTAATATGTATTATATTTTGACTGTTTAGTCAACTGATGTATTATTATGAACTATCATTTATTGGGATTGTCTATATGTAGAAATCACCACAAGTCGAAAACATTTATGTACATGCTTTAAAAATGTATACAAATTTTAAAACTTTCTTATATAGAAAGCGCGTCTTTTGAAATGAATGCAATGTTTGTAAAACGTATCATATAGAGGGCAAACCTCGCAATGGGACCGATGAATGATGTGCTGCTTTAATAGGGATTTTAGTGGGCCATCACAATAAATCTTTCTTCTCGTAGATGAAGTGCGGTTGGTTTATCTTCTCGATTGAGGTGTTTTCAAGAATCATGAAAGGTTTGAACGCAGATTGTAATCGTCAAGATACAAATGAGGTTTAAGATGAAATCAAGTGGAAAACTTGAAGAAATGTTTAGTTTCATATGTTTTAATCAATATTTTAATTCATTTTAATTGTCCAATGTTAATAGTCCACTGTTAATAGTCCACAATCAGTAATTCAATAATTCATATATAATATTCGAATTAATGAATATGTATCGTGACCCATTATATACATGTCTCAGACTCGATTACAACTCAAAGTATATATATTATTTTAGAATCAACCTCAACCCTGTAGCTAACTCTCGCATTACTGCATATAGAGTGTCTATGGTTATTCCAAATAATATATATAGTTGCGTCGATATGATATGTCAAAACATTGTATACGTGTCCCGATATTTAAAGTGCGTAATTAACAGTATTTAAATGACGATAAATAAAGTGCGTAAAATAAAGAACAGAAATTAAATGACAATAAATAAAATTGCGAGAATTAAATTGCGAGAAAATAAATTGCGATAATTAAAATGTAATAAGGAATTAGCAGTTAGCTAGGAACAGTTAGCTAGGATTTTGTTAGCGTGGATTCTTAACAAAATTCTCATAGTTAATTTGTTTGTTTCTAACAAATTTTATTTTATCAAATGTTTTCTTCATTATGCCACTTGTTGGATTCTGATAAGTCAAAATCCAAATATGAAATTGAATGAAATGGTTATTCTGCGGTGAACGGATACATATATCTGTGGATGTAAGTAGGATAGTAAATGACCGTTGAATCCGATTCGAAGAATGTACAGTGTAACTTATTACTGTGAAATCTAAATATTCCTCGGGTATTACCTACCCGTTAAAATATTTTCACCATTAACAGTTTGTACAAAAGAATTTTTAATTACAATCTTTATGAAAACATATATACATATATATTTTCTTCAGATGTAATCGTGGATTTAATGAGTTAATATAATATTGATCGCATTTGATTTGCCGTTAGAACTAGAATACATAACCTCTAAAACATTAGAGATTACATAATCGTCATGTCGTACGAAGATAAATGATGTAGAATAATTCGTAGAACGATGAGGTACAGAATGAGATGTTGAGGTGTGTGATGTTGAAACTTGGGTTGTTGGTGATACCGCTGTTGATGTTGGTGGTACTGTTGGTGCTGGTGATGTTGCTGAAGCTGGTAAGTTTTGCACCATATTCTCCAAATTGATTACTCGAGCGCGAAGTTAGTTGACTTCTTCTATTAATCCGAGATGATTGTCGGTCGGAACGAGCGAATGAATAAGGTTTAGAATTTTAGATAGAATATAATCGTGATAAGCTACCCTGGAAATGAGGCTAAAAATGGTGTTTCAGATAGGTTCAGCGGTAAGTGCTTCAGAGTTTTTGCCAAGAGGTGAATTCGGTTGATGGAAAGGATCGCCTTCTTCGTGTCTCCATTGATTAAGTCGACTACGAACCCATCCTCAATTCATCCAGAATTGATGATGGCTAGTTGGTTGATTCATTTCATTTACACTGCTTTCAGGGCTTAGGTGAATATCCATGTCAGAATAGCTGTCGGAATAACTATCGGAATAGCTATCGAAATCTGAGAGACTTGAACGGGTTGAGGGATTCATCTTGTACGATCAGATGAAGGATTTTCGATAAGAAATAGATTATAGGATGTAGATTAGTACCCTACAATACATAATTTACATATGCATATATAATACTAAAATCCCATAAGTTACGGAGGAATCTACGGAAGCTGTCAGGAAAGTTTACAGTAACAGATACGCTAAGATATGAATTTGCAGATACGTTATGATATGAATTTTGTCTGTACACTATTCATGCAGTCAATGAAGTAAGATGTGTCTAGACTAAGAATAATAAGCACGTAATTTCCGACAAGAAATGATAAGCAAAACTTTTGATATGCAGACCAGGTTCAAGTCCAGACTTATTAATATATCCTAATAACTACTAGGTCGAAGTCCAAACTCATTAATGCATCCTAACAACTACCAGTTAGATACACTAATGCAAGACCTGGTTCACTACGACCACCGCTCTGATACCACATGAGATGACCCGTCACAATCCATAAGGACGAATACAATAACATATGATTACATCACGAGGTATTTGACCTCTATATGATACACTTTTACAAACATTGCATTCGGTTTTAAAAGACAAACTTTCATTTCATCGAAAGTTGATAGATATGCATACCATTTCATAATATCCAAACTATAAATGACCTAATCTGTCATTTACTTAATAATAATCTCTATTGAACTTCAACGACTCGAATGCAACATCTTTTGAAATATATCATGAATGACTCCAAGTAATATCTTTAAAATGAGCAAATGCACAGCGGAAGATTTCTTTCAAACCTGAGAATAAACATGCTTTCAAGTGTCAACCAAAAGGTTGGTGAGTTCATTAGTTTATCGTAATCAATCATTTCCATTATTTAAATAGACCACAAGATTTCATTTATTCAATAATCATACACTCGCAAGTGTTTAAAAATCATTCGTATGATGAACACCTGGTAACCGACATTAACATAATACATATAGAATATCCCCGGCATACTCGCAAGTATGCTATAATTTTATAGGCAATCGCAATCACCTTATTAAGATCGAAGTACTAAAGCATTCTAATTTCCAGAATGGGGTTTGTCAGGCCCATAGATCTATCTTTAGGATTCGCATCAATTAGGGTGTCTGTTCCCTAATTCTTAGGCTACCAAGTTTAAAAGGGGCATATTTGGCTTCGATCATTCAACCATAGAATGTAGTTTCAATTACTTGTATCTATTTCGTAAAGCATTTATAAAATAGCGCATGTATTCTCAGTCCCAAAAATATATTGCAAAAGCATTTAAAAAGGGAGTAATGAAACTCACGCAAAATCAGTTATAGTATTTGTGTCAATTCAGTAAAACATTTATAAAACATTGCATGTATTCTCAGCCCAAAAAGGTAAAGAGTAAAAGGGAATCAAATGAAACTCACTATACGATATTTTGTAGTAAAATATGCATACGACGATACTGAACAATGCAAGGTTGACCTTGGATTCACGAACCTATATCAAGTGTATATATATTAACAACTCTAATTATAATCGAATAGATTTATATATTATAAATGTTATCTTTATAAATTATGTGTTTCATTAATAACTTAATTAAATGTATAAAAATTTATATTAATATATATGATTATATTAAAATATGTTTTTATATCACTTATACTTTACTTGGTAAAATAATATTAATAATAGGAAGTTTGTAATATTTTTATAATGCTAATAATAATAATAGTATTGATAGTAAAAATAATGATAAAAATCTTGATTATGATAATATTAATAATAATCATTTATTTTATTTTTATAATAAAAACAATACTATTGATAATAATACCTAATACTAATAATGAGTAATAATAATACTAAGTATGATAATAATGATAAAATTAATAATTTTACTAATAATGTTAATCTTAATAAAATGATAATTTTAATTAATAATAATGATAATAATACTTATATTAATAATTATAATGATAATAATAATAATAACACTTATAAATATGATAAAATTAATAATAATAATAATAATAATAACTCTTATAATAATGATAATAATAAAGATAATAATAATAATTGACGTGCCCCGTCCTAATCCATCCGGACGAAGTCCATATCGATTATAAACGATTCACAATAGTTGATTACATCGCGAGGTACTTGACCTCTAAATGATACATTTTACAAACATTACATTCGTTTTTAAAAGACAAACTTTCATTTCATCGAAAGTTGACGGTATGCATACCATTTCATAATATATCCAACTATAAATGACCTAATCTATCATTTACTTAATAATAATCTCTAATGAACTTCAACGACTCGAATGCAGCGTCTTTTGAAATATGTCATGAATGACTCCAAGTAATATCCTTAAAATGAGCTAATGCACAGCGGAAGATTTCTTTCGAACCTGAGAATAAACATGCTTTAAAGTGTCAACCAAAAGGTTGGTGAGTTCATTAGTTTATCATAATCATTCATTTCCATCATTTTAATAGACCACAAGATTTTCATTTTCATTTTTCATAATTAAACATCTCATAGCAGGCTTTTCGCATCTTGCATAGAGATAAAAATCATTCATATGGTGAATACCTGGTAACCGAACTAACAAGGATGCATATGGAATATCCCCATCATTCTGGGACTCTACATCGGACATGATAAAATCGAAGTACTAAAGCATCCGTAACTCGGATGGGGTTTGTTGGGCCCATAGATCTATCTTTAGGATTCGCGTCAATTAGGGTGTCTGTTCCCTACTTCTTAGGCTACCAAGCTAAAAGGGGCATATTCAGTTTCGATCTTTCAACCATAGAATGTAGTTTCGATTACTTGTGTCTATTTCGTAAAGCAGTTATAAAAGTTGCGCATGTATTCTCATCCCAAAAATATAAAGGGTAAAAAGGTAATTGAAACTCACCATACTGTATTTTGTAGTAAAAATACATATGATGTCAATTAACAAGTGTAGGGTTGACCTCGGATTCACGAACCTATATTATTCATATATTTATTAAACCATACCACATTTAATCAACTAAGTTTACTTATATTCTATAATGTATTAAGTTTAATATCTTTATATATATAATTACATTAACACTTATAATATGTTACAATATATATAATATATATTTTAATTAATGTTATAGCAATATATATATAATAAATATATTAGTTAATATATTAAAAATTTTAGTATGTAATATTAGTATACTTGTAATATATTTTTATATAAATATTATTTGTTTGTTAAAATAATAATTATAATAATACTAAATTTATAATGATAATACTAGTAATTAAAAGAAATAATAAAAGTAATATTAATACTAATAATAATAATATTGATAATAATATTAATAATGATATAAATAATAATAATAATGACAATAACAATAATAATAGAAATGTTAAATATTAATAAAAATGATAGTTTTAGTATTAATGTTAAAAATGTTAATTTTGATAAAATGATAATTTTAACGTTTTTAGCAATCTTACTAATAATAACGATAATGATACTAATAATATTAATTATATTAATGGTAATAATAATCCTAACATTAATGTTATAAATAATTAACATAATAATAAAAACAATAATAATAAGAGAAAATGCTACCTCCTAAAGAATCGGATTTAAAAACAAAAGACCTCCGCCCGGGCTCGAACTCGTGACCTCTCGCTCACCCACAAACATCCTTAACCATTCATCTGTGTCTGTTTTTCTGTTTAAACTACAACTCTAATATCTTTTATCTTAATCTCCGTATTCATCTTCATGTTCTAATCACTCCTTCATATTTGTCGTAACAGCCAGCAGGAACCAGAATTTGGGGTCGGCCCAACAAGAAAAATAATTGGGTCACGACCCAAATAACTAATACGGCCCAACACTAAACAATTTGAAGACCCAGTCCACAGTAACATATGGCGGGTTTGTTCTTCCTTCCCTTCGTAATCGTTCTTAACCATTTCATTATTAATATCACGATCATTGAATTATTATCTTACTCATAATCATAATCATATTTTTTATCATTTCATGTATCATTTATCAATTATTATTATCATATATTCTTTATCACAATCACCATCTAACATCACTTATCATAATGTCAATATCACCATCTTTATAATCGTCATCTCCATCATCATATATCACGATCATCACCATACGTTCATCATAAACATAACCATTTATCATTATCATAACCACTTAACCTCATCATCATACTAATACATCATCATCATTATTTCTCTTGGCCCAACAGAAAAATGTAGGACTTCAGCCCACCAGAAACTGAAATTCGGCCCAAATAGCAAAAGGAGTCCAATTCATTATCAGTTGTAGGATATCGAGCAGGGATTTGTGACCGAAATGTATTATGCGAATAAAATAAAAAGTGGGGTTATCTATCATTGAATTTGTCGACCACCGTATATGGATATCACATTCATCTCCCTTTTGTTTATTATTTTTTTTAATGACGATGGAAGGAAAAAAATAATGAAACCAAAAAGTGGTTACCTTTACAACTCATTATCCTATCTTTATTTTCCATTCTTTTCGAGTTTAAATTCCACATAATCAGGAGAGGAGTACAGCGGTTAAATTAAAGGAGACAATTAGACCAATATTACTTTGTAAGACAAATAACAAAACCCATGTTGGTTTTGGTTTCGTTGCAACCAAACAGAAATACGGTTAAGGTGGGTTGTTGATGGGTTTTTGGTTGTCCAGTTCTTAATGGTGGTATTAAGAGATGTTGACGGTGGCGTACAGCAGAGTGGTGGTGATGAAGTCGTGAAGATGGTGATAGTAGTAGAAGGGTGGTGAGGTGCTGGTTGTGGTGGTAGTCGGTCGTGGCGAGTCGTGATAGTGTTTGCAGGTCACGAAGGTTCACAAGTCAGGAATGAAGAAGCAATTGTGATCTAGTGAACCAAAACAGAAAGAAAAAAAATATATGTACCGTGAATATAATGGTGGTCCATGTTCGATCAATGAAAGGAAAACAGAAAAATTAGGTAATCGATGGTTTGGTAAGGTGGTTTATTTGGTGATAATTGTTTTGGTGACCAACCATTGATGGGTTTGTTTGAGTACATGTAGTAGGTATAGCATCCTACAGTCTTCGAACAGTAGAAGTATAAGAACGATCGATAGTGACAAAAATGGGTGGTGATTCATGTTGATGTTGGCGGTTGTTTGTGGTTTTTGGGGTGGATATCGAACCCAACAGAAACAGTAACAGTAACCACTTCACGATGGGGTTGTGATGGTGGTCTAGTGGTAATCTTTATGGTATTGGTTCTATGATGTACCCAATATAGAAATAGAAAACAAATGATGAGATTGTGTTGGTTGTGTGATGGTCGTGCATCATAGTTGTAAGTTGATAGTGATAATATTATGTAGATCGTTGTTCATCTAGGAGAGGAGTAGAGAGAAGTAGCAGAGAAGAGTTGAAGATGGATATTGTGTTATAATAGAGTAAGAGAAGAGAAAAGAAAGATAATGCATGAACTTACTTTTGTTGTAATGGTAACCACATACATATACTATCATGAACATAATATAAACGATTAATATTTAAATAAGTATATATCTATCATTATGAATTCATCGTGCACTACATGAATCCTACTTTTGTTAAGGTCAATGAATGATTTAATAAGTAAAAAAAAAATTATTCCATAATTGTGCACAAACAGATAAAAAGCATGTACTTAAAGTTGATCGATAATTGAATATAAATCAATCAAACACAGTAAGCTTAATCAATCTAATATAATAATTCAATCACTAGTTTGAGTTTTGATTCAGATTATAGCTAAATGTTAAATCAATTGAAAACATAAATAATATAATAATGTATCTTAAATAAGGAATGTGTTATTAAAATTAAATAATTAGATCCTAAATATATTTCTAATAAGTCTATAATTTATATCACTCATTTTCGGATCACCGTTTATTTTAAAATCATATATATTTTCAATATTCATAAACACATTTTAAATACACGGTGTGAGTTATTTATATATTTAATTCTAATAATTGATATCTTATTTATATATTCAAATTATGTCATTTAAACCAAACATTTTCATAATCAAATTCTATTGGGTCGAAAAGCGTTTCCGCACATTTGAAAATAGATTAATCAAATATTAAGAAATTCAATTCTCCACTAACTTTTGTCTAACTTTTGTTAATTGACACATTTGTTCTTACTTGTAATCACTTTACCAATTTCCGAATCTTGTTAAAAAGAACAGATTTCTTAAATCATAGTGGACCTCATAACAGAGACTCGTAATCATAATTCCATGTATCTGATAATTCAATCATATGATATTATCTTTTTATCTCGTCGATAACTATAATGAACTTATATTGAAACAAAATACGTTCATATAAAGTATTATATATCTAGTACTTTGTTAACGTTTTCAATTAATAAGTATATATTATATATACATATCTATATACACATAAACGTTCGTGAATCGTAGAGCACAGTCAAAGGGTAATGATTACATGAATATAGTTTCAAACTTTTCGAGACTCAACATTACAGATTTTGCTTATTGTGTCGGAAACATATAAAGATTAAAGTTTAAATTTGGTCGAAAATTTCCGGGTCATCACAGTACCTACCCGTTAAAGAAATTTAGTCCCCGAAATTTGATAGAGGTCATCATGGATAACAATAAGAATGTTTTCATGACAAATATGAGTTGATAAATAGAGTTTTATCATCATTGAGTAATATGGATAAAACCATTTGATTTTGTGAAGAGTACAAGTGAAGCTATCACCAAAGAGTGAAATGAGTAGGTATAGATTCGTCATATCCTTTGACGTAGATAGGATTGATTTCCCAAGTTCAAGAGATTTGGAGAAAATCTTCGTAATAAGATTTGATTCTTCGGTGATCAAGGGAATTAGGTTTCGCTTTAAATGATTTCATTTGTTTTGATTGCTCTGTCGAATATTTTACTATAAATCCACCCCCGTCGTTTCCTTACAACTCACACCTTCTATTCTTTCTCCCTCAACTCATACTTTAAAGTATTCATCAATATGCTCCATCACGTTTTGATCCTTGATATACTTCTAACCTTCATATCTGTCATTCTTCTCTTTTATCTACCACCGGAGGATTTTATTTACTTCTACTATTATCTTGGGGTTATAGTGTTATTAATTTTCCCGTGTCTTTACGTTGCAATACATATTGATATACACGGTTTGTAAATTATGTGTCATTGTCGGGATTTATATCTTTCCTTATTCTTCGAAGTCTATGCTTCTGTTTTATATAATCATTGTCATCCACAGTTAATGCTCTCTCCTATTTACTGCGATTTATACTCCAATTTCTATTTCAGAGCTTCATTCTTTCGTTTCCTCTTCCCGTCCTCAAGTCAAGCGAATAATGGTCCAGAATTTGTAGATATGAAGTTTGAAATGAACATAATTAATGTTCTTAGAAAGAAATTGTAATAGCACGATCTTGATTTAGAAAATTATCAGAATTCAAGGAAAAAGATAGAACTATCAAGAAGATATATGCTTGATATGTTTGGAGATTAGATAGAATGTAAGAGTCGTGTAACATGGCACGTGATGATGGTACTGTGAATCATCACGTTTCATTAGAAACTCAGCATGAATTACTGTAATATAATCACATTGATCAAGTGTCATTATATTATACTAACTCATGCTTGAGTTCCCAAAACTACTTCAAAAACATTCACAATTTAAACTCAAATTTTAAAGAAATTTAGAAACTAAAGTAGTTTCCTTTATGATGTAATATAGATATTACGAAGAGATAAATAATTTCGGACGAGAATATTTATGAAAATATCCTCAGAAATATCGAAGATATTTATGATGATATTTTAGAATTTCTAAGTTCGATGGTTTATGAAGAAAGATTTTACGCAAGATTTTAACATGAGTACGGAGCTAGATATTCGTTGAAGGTTTCACCGGATCCAGAATTACCTGGTTTCTTTGAATATATGGTATGGTCCTTGTATTTGGCCTTGGTCTCCTTCATGGTTTGCTCAATCTGTTTTTCAGTACCAAATTTTCTATCGAGCGTTCCTAACACTCCTTTCTTTATAATCAAACTTTTGGCCGTTTAGACCATCTACAATTTTTTTCTGTTTACTCTGCATTTAATGCTACGATATCTGAATCATCGGTTATCAATCCGAGGTGGTTTCAGAAGAATTGTGTTTTTAGATGATTAAACGCTGATGGTAATATGGTGAAATATAAAAGGTTCCCCGATAATAATAAAAGAGCACACATATATATCAAAGTTATGATAAGGCTGTTTCGAACGAAAAGTCGAAGTTGACTTGCTGGAGCTGTGACAAAATTGGCTAATTTGGAAAGAGATTGAAAAGTTATTTTCGGTAATAATAATGCTAAAGATCTGACACATATACATGTGGTTGGATCATCCTCTCGATTGTTTCTTAATTGAGGGGTTTCAAGGACCATGAAGGGTTTGAACGCGGATTGTAATCGTCAAGATACAAACGAGGTTTAAGATGAAATCAAGTGGCAAACTTGAGGAAATATTTAACTGTAGTAGATGTAATTTATTTACGATCTTTTAAGTCAAAATGTGTTGTAAATTATATTTCCTACTCTTTTAATAATTTTTTTTTTGTCCATGATAGTAGTCCAATAGTTCAATAGTTCCACCAAAACTAGTATATTTTAAGGAAATAGTCATATAGGAACAGTTAGCTAGGAACAGTTAGCTAGGATTTGGTTAATATAGTTTTAAAGTTTTACGTAGTTAATTAATTGGTTACTAATCAATTTTATTTTGTCCATTATTTTCTTCATTATGCCTCTTGTCAAATCTTGACTTGGATTCTGATCGGTCAAAATCCGAATATGAAATTGAACTTGATTGAAAATAGTTGTTCTTTAGTGAATGGATACGTATATGTGTGAATTTGAGCAGTATTGTTAATGACTGCTGAATCTGAATTGAAGAATGTACAATGTAATTTATTAATGTGAAATCTTAAATATTTCTCGGGTATTACCTACCCGTTAAAATATTTTCATCATTAACAGTTTGTATGAAAGGATTTTTAATTACAATCTTTATGAAAATATACTTACATATATATTTTCTTCAGATGTAATCATGGATTTAATGAGTTAATATGATATTAAACTCATCCGATTTACGGTTAGAACTAGAGTACATAATCTCTAAAATATTAGAGATTACATAATCATCATGTCGAACGAAGATCAATGATATAGAACGTCATGTAGAATGAAGATAACCGATGTAGAACAAGATGTAGAACGAATATTATGCTCGAGGTATAGATTGCGATGTTGAGGCGTGTGATGTTGAAACTTGGGTTGTTAGTGGTACTGTTGGTGCCGGTAATGTTGCTGAAGCTGGTACGTTTTGCACTATATCCTCCAAAAATCATTATTTGAGCACGAAGCTCGTTGACTTCTTCGATTACTCCGGGATGATTGTCTGTCGGAACGAGTGGGTGAATAAGGTTTAGAATTTTAGATAGAATATAATCGTGGCGATATACTCTGGAAATGAGTGTGGAAATGGTGTTTCGAATGTGTTCGCCGGTAAATGCTTCAGGTTCTTCGCCAAGAGGTGAATTCAGTTAGTGGAAAGGGTCATCTTCTTCTCGTCTCCATTAATTAAGTCGACTACGAACTCATCAGATAAATTGATTCATTCTGGTGACTCCATATCGGAATCCGAGGGACTTGAACTAGTTGTGAGTTTCATTGCGTACGATTGAATAAAGGATTTTTCAAAATGAAATGATTTCCGGCTATGGGACGATATTCTAATTACATAGAATATCTATATCTATAGAACAAAAGATTTCGTAGATTACGGAGGAATTTACGGAATATATCAGGCAAAGTTTACAGTAACAGATACGCTAAGATATGAATTAGCAGATACGCTAAGATATGAATTTTGTCTATACACTATTCATGCAGTCAATGCAGTAAGATGTGTCTAGACTAAGAATGGTAAGCAGGTAATTTTCGACAAGAAATGATAAGCAAAACTTTTGACATGCAGACCAGGTTCAAGTCCAGACTCATCAATGTAACCTAACAACTACTAGGTCGAAGTCCAGACACACTAATGCATCCTAAAAACTACCTGTTAAACACACTAATGCAGACCTGGTTCGCTAAGACCACCGCTCTGATACCAACTGACGTGCCCAGTCCTAATCTATCCGGACGAAGTCCATATCGATTATAAACGATTCACAATAGTTGATTACATCGCAAGGTACTTGAACTCTAAATGATACATTTTACAAACATTGCATTCGTTTTTAAAAGACAAACTTTCATTTCATCGAAAGTTGACGGTATGCATACCATTTCATAATATATCCAACTATAAATGACCTAATCTATCATTTACTTAATAATAATCTCTAATGAACTTCAACGACTCGAATGCAACATCTTTTGAAATATGTCATGAATGACTCCAAGTAATATCCTTAAAATGAGTTAATGCACAGCGGAAGATTTCTTTCGAACCTGAGAGTAAACATGCTTTAAAGTGTCAACCAAAAGGTTGGTGAGTTCATTAGTTTATCATAATCATTCATTTCCATCATTTTAATAGACCATAAGATTTTCATTTTCATTTCTCATAATTAAACATCTCAAAGCAGGCTTTTCGCATCTTGCATAGAGATAAAAATCATTCATATGGTGAACACCTGGTAACCGAACTAACAAGGATGCATATGGAATATCCCCATCATTCCGGGACTCTACATCGGACATGATAAAATCGAAGTACTAAAGCATCCGTAACTCGGATGGGGTTTGTTGGGCCCATAGATCTATCTTTAGGATTTGCGTCAATTAGGGTGTCTGTTCCCTAATTCTTAGGTTACCAAGCTAAAAGGGGCATATTCAGTTTCGATCATTCAACCATAGAATGTAATTTCGATTACTTGTGTCTATTTCGTAAAGCAGTTATAAAAGTTGTGCATGTATTCTCAGCCCAAAAATATAAAGGGTAAAAAGGCAAATGAAACTCACCATACTGTATTTTGTAGTAAAAATACATATGATGTCATTTAACAAGTGTAGGGTTGACCTCGGATTCACGAACCTATATTATTCATATATTTATTAAAACATACCACATTTAATCAACTAAGTTTACTTATATTTTATAATGTATTAAGTTTAAAATCTTTATATATATAATTACATTAACACTTATAGTATGTTACAATATATATAATATATATTTTAATTAATGTTATAGCAATATATATATAATAAATATATTAGTTAATATATTAAAAATTTTAGTATGTAATATTAGTATACTTGTAATATATTTTTATATAAATATTATTTGTTTGTTAAAATAATAATTATAATAATACTAAATTAATAATGATAATACTAGTAATTAAAAGAAATAATAAAAGTAATGTTAATACTAATAATAATAATATTGATAATAATATTAATAATGATATAAATATTAATAATGACAATAATAATAATAATAATAATAATAATAATAATAATAATAATAATAATAATAATAATAATAATAATAATAATAATAATAATAATAATAATAATAATAATAATAATAATAATAATAATAATAATAATAATAATAATAATAATAATAATAATAGAAATGTTAAATATTAATAAAAATGATAGTTTTAGTATTAATGTTAAAAATGTTAATTTTGATAAAATGATAATTTTAACGTTTTTAGCAATCTTACTAATAATAACGATAATGATACTAATAATATTAATTATATTAATGGTAATAATAATCCTAACATTAATGTTATAAATAATTAACATAATAATAAAAACAATAATAATAAGAGAAAATGCTACCTCCTAAAGAATCGGAATTAAAAACAAAAGACCTCTGCCCGGGCTCGAACTCGTGACCTCTCGCTCACCCACAAACATCCTTAACCATTCATATGTGTCCATTTTTCTGTTTAAACTATAACTCTAATATCTTTTATCTTAATCTCCGTATTCATCTTCATGTTCTAATCACTCCTTCATATTTGTCGTAACAGCCAGCAGGAACCAGAATTTGGGGTCGGCCCAACAAGAAAAATAATTGGGTCACGACCCAAATAACTAATACGGCCCAACACTAAACAATTTGAAGACCCAGTCCACAGTAACATATGGCAGGTTTGTTCTTCCTTCCCTTCGTAATCGTTCTTAACCATTTCATTATTAATATCACGATCATTGAATTATTATCTTACTCATAATCATAATCATATTTTTTATCATTTCATGTATCATTTATCAATTATTATTATCATATATTCTTTATCACAATCACCATCTAACATCACTTATCATAATGTCAATATCACCATCTTTATAATCGTCATCTCCATCATCATATATCACGATCATCACCATATGTTCATCATAAACATAACCATTTATCATTATCATAACCACTTAACCTCATCATCATACTAATACATCATCATCATTATTTCTCTTGGCCCAACAAAAAAATGTAGGACTTCAGCCCACCAGAAACTGAAATTCGGCCCAAATAGCAAAAGGAGTCCAATTCATTATCAGTTGTAGGATATCGAGCAGGGATTTGTGACCGAAATGTATTATGCGAATAAAATAAAAAGTGGGGTTATCTATCATTGAATTTGTCGACCACCGTATATGGATATCACATTCATCTCCCTTTTGTTTATTATTTTTTTTAATGACGATGGAAGGAAAAAAATAATGAAACCAAAAAGTGGTTACCTTTACAACTCATTATCCTATCTTTATTTTCCATTCTTTTCGAGTTTAAATTCCACATAATCAGTAGAGGAGTACAGCGGTTAAATTAAAGGAGACAATTAGACCAATATTAGTTTGTAAGATAAATAACAAAACCCATGTTGGTTTTGGTTTCGTTGCAGCCAAACAGAAATACGGTTAAGGTGGGTTGTTGATGGGTTTTTGGTTGTCCAGTTCTTAATGGTGGTATTAAGAGATGTTGACGGTGGCGTACAGCAGAGTGGTGGTGATGAAGTCGTGAAGATGGTGATAGTAGTAGAAGGGTGGTGAGGTGCTGGTTGTGGTGGTAGTCGGTCGTGGCGAGTCGTGATAGTGTTTGCAGGTCACGAAGGTTCACAAGTCAGGAATGAAGAAGCAATTGTGATCTAGTGAACCAAAACAGAAAGAAAAAAAATATATGTACCGTGAATATAATGGTGGTCCATGTTCGATCAATGAAAGGAAAACAGAAAAATTAGGTAATCGATGGTTTGGTAAGGTGGTTTATTTGGTGATAATTGTTTTGGTGACCAACCATTGATGGGTTTGTTTGAGTACATGTAGTAGGTATAGCATCCTACAGTCTTCGAACAGTAGAAGTACAAGAACGATCGATAGTGACAAAAATGGGTGGTGATTCATGTTGATGTTGGCGGTTGTTTGTGGTTTTTGGGGTGGATATCGAACCCAACAGAAACAGTAACAGTAAGCACTTCACGATGGGGTTGTGATGGTGGTCTAGTGGTAATCTTTGTGGTATTGGTTCTATGATGTACCCAATATAGAAATAGAAAACAAATGATGAGATTGTGTTGGTTGTGTGGTGGTCGTTCATCATAGTTGTAAGTTGATAGTGATAATATTATGTAGATTGTTGTTCATCTAGGAGAGGAGTAGAGAGAAGTAGCAGAGAAGAGGTTAAGATGGATATTGTGTTATAATAGAGTAAGAGAAGAGAAAAGAAAGCTAATGCATGAACTTACTTTGGTTGTAATGGTAACCATACTATCATGAACATAATATAAACGATTAATATTTAAATAAGTATATATCTATCATTATGAATTCATCGTGCACTACACATGAATCCTACTTTTGTTAAGGTAAAAAGCATGTACTTAAAGTTGATCGATAATTGAATATAAATCAATCAAACACAGTAAGCTTAATCAATCTAATATAATAATTCAATCACTAATTTGAGTTTTGATTCAGATTACAGTTAAATGTTAAATCAATTGAAAACATAAATAATATAATAATGTATCTTAAATAAGGAATGTGTTATTAAAATTAAATAATTAGATCCTAAATATATTTCTAATAAGTCTATAATTTATATCACACATTTTCGGATCACCGTTTATTTTAAAATTATATATATTTTCAATATTCATAAACACGTTTTAAATACACGTTGCGAGTTATTTATATATTTAATTCTAATAATTGATATCTTATTTATATATTCAAATTATGTTATTTAAACCAAACATTTTCGTAATCAAATTCTATTGGGTCGAAAAGCGTTTCCGCACATTTGAAAATAGATTAATCAAATATTATGAAATTCAATTCTCCACTAACTTTTGTCTAACTTTCGTTAATTGACACATTTGTTCTTACTTGTAATCACTTTACCAATTTCCGAATCTTGTTAAAAAGAACGGATTTCTTAAATCATAGTGGACCTCATAACAGAGACTCGTAATCATAATTCCATGTATCTGATAATTCAATCATATGATATTATCTTTTAATCTCGTCGATAACTATAATGAACTTATATTGAAACAAAATACGTTCATATAAAGTATTATATATCTAGTACTTTGTTAACGTTTTCAATTAATAAGTATATATTATATATACATATCTATATACACATAAACGTTCGTGAATCGTCGAGCACAGTCAAAGGGTAATTGATTACATGAATATAGTTTCAAACTTTTCGAGACTCAACATTACAGATTTTGCTTATCGTGCCGGAAACATATAAAGATTAAAGTTTAAATTTGGTCGAAAATTTCTGGGTCATCACAATAATAATATTACTACCTTAAGAAAAAAGCGTGCCTAAAATAAAACGCCGCTGCCCGGGTTCGAACCCATGACCTCTTGTTAACCACACACATGCCTAACCACTCCATTGCTAGTTACTTCTTTGAATTATCTTCTTCAAATAATTCCTTTAAACCGAATCTCGGCCCAACAAAAGAAAATGGATTCGGCCCAACAGAAAGCGAATGGGATTCGGCCCAACAAAAAGCCAATGGAATTCGGCCCAAATCCAAACATAGCAGCCCAGTCAATTAATATTTAGGATGATTGGACTCTTCCTTGGAGTTTGATTACGAAAGAAAAAAAATATAACATCGAACTAAAATAAATTAGTCTGAAGCTCTGCTAACCCTAATCGTTATTACTGTTTCTTCATCTTTATGATCATTATCATTAATTAATCCATTATCATTGTAACAGTATCATATCAATGTTATTGTATCACCAGAGTATCATCATTTTTTATAACCCTATACGTAATCATCTTTTCCTGTCACCATATTCCACTCATCTTCTTTCATATCGTATCACCATTATCGTGCTTCTCTTCATGTATCATTGTCTTTCTACTAAATTGAAATCGTAACAGTGATTTAACATGAAACCCAGAACTGTAGCAAAAATGGCGGTGATGGTGGTTTGTTGTGGTTTTCTAAGGAAACAGAAAAGATAGAGGGATTGAGAGGTGATGGTTTAATGGTGCTTGATAAAAGCAAACAGAGAAAGAAAAAAAATAAAAATAAACCACGCAGGTGGTTTGGGTGATCGATGGTTGTAGGCGGTGGAGGATGGTGTCGTGTGGGTGGTGAGGTGATGGTAATAGTCACGATGGGTATTGGTTCACGTTCGAAGTAGAAACAGGAAACAAATAGGGCTTACACAGTAGCAACAAACAGATGATAGCAGCAGTTCGATGGTTGTCTAAACAGAAATAACAAGCATGTGGCTATTGTGAATCTACGGTGCTTGAAGCAGGAAAAGTAATGGTTGTTTATGATGGGTTTGTGAGTGCACATAAAACATAAATGGGTTTCGTTGATTGGTTAATTGGTGGTGATTAAGTGGGTCTGTGATGGTGGTTATCATAGGTGACGGGATCCTATCAAAAAGAATGAGATATAAAACGATGCAAGTGGGTTTGGTGGTTTAAGTGTTAGCCGAAGGTGGTGTAGGTCGGTTTGTGGTGTACTCGAAAAGCATAAGTAAAAAACGAAGATGGTGCAGTTCTTGGGTGTTCAACGAGCAGTGATCAACACGAAGTCGGATAGTAGCAGCAGTATATTATAAGATGGCGATGATGTTCATAAGATGATAAGAGTTATGGAGAGGGTGAAGGTTGCTTGACAATAATCAAATGGTGTTGGATTATTCTCGGATAGTAACCAGGAACAAGAAGAGAATTTGGGTGTGATGGTGTTTTTTTACACTTCATGTGTATAAGTCCCCTATATATATAAATCTATCTATATGCTATAATCTAAAATATGATAAAGTTAATTACTATAATAATAATATAAATCCTAAACGTGCCTATATTGAATTCAGCAGCCACTGAATTTGATTTTATTCTACCGACAGTTTTAACGGACTGCTAAATCGTACCCTTTTGTTAAATCAGTGGCGGATAAAAATATCTTAGAAAAATCTCAAAATTTTACAGTAATTATCTTTATTTATTTTGGTCATTATGGTATAAAATTCGATCCTTAATTTTTTAAATAAAAATTACATCAACGGTCCCTCTCAATTCCGGGTAAAATATAAAAAGTGTTAAAATTAAATAACTAGATCCTAAATACATTTTTTTAGTAAACCTAAAATTTATAGAACTCATTTTCGGATCACCGTTTATATTAAAATCATATAAGTTCGAATTAAACTTCTCTAAATAATAATCGAAACGTCCAACGACTATTATAATCATTTAATATTTATTTTTAATATACATTATATATACATTTAAATATATATGTATCTATTTACAAATATTTGTTCGTGAATCGTCGGTAATGGTCGAAGGTCAATTGAATATATGAAACAGTTCAAAAATTTTGAGACTCAACGTTGCAGACTTTGCTTATCGTGTCAAAAATATTAAATCGTATCGAGAGTTTGGTTTAAAATTAGTCGAAATTTTCCGGGTCACTACATAAACACCACATTATCAAACCTCATAAAACTTAAACCTGATATCAGAAGTAATAAATCCACATAAACCGAAAAAAACACTAAAACCGAACCGATAATATTTGGTCCAGTCCTCGGTCCATGTTTTTGCTACTAGGAAGGTTGTGCACTATGGGCGAATTTTGACTCATTTACTTAAAAGCTATTTTCTCTCGCATCGTTTGTACTTCTCGGTTCTTGTATCTCTTGTCTTGAAGAACCTTTTTGATGGCGCCGCTGCTTCTCCGGTTTCTAAGCACTTGGCTTGGAACACAACACCAAATGATCCATGCCCAACAACACGCTCAGACATGTAACTAATAGTATGAAACAAAACAAACACAATCGCATCACTACCAATGCACATATATTAAAATATCAATCCACGAAAAGAATCTGCAAAATGAAATTTACCTGTTTCGGCTACCCATTTCTACCACAAATGGTTGTCACAATTATATGGCCTGTCTCTGCTCCATTGCAATCAACTATAGCAGGCTCCACTTCCTATACGTATGAAAAGGAAAACATTGTGTTTAATAGTTGCAATATATTATAATCAACAGAAGATTATGACATAAATATGATTAGGTTACTTATTCACTAACCCTCTCACCCCTAATTTTCATGTCATTTAACTCATCAGGCAACCTTTCAACAACAACAACTGTATCTCCACTAGGTTCTCTCACTGTGTTGGTGCAGGTACCACACTTACCGAAGCCATCGATGTGGTAAATTGTCAAAGTAGGCGTCCTTTTTTTGTAACTTTATATTCTTATCTGCAAAATACACAAGGCAAGACTTTTCAAAAATCAAATCTCATAAATTCAACATAGTCATTCAAGTGCATAATAACATCTAACTATGCAACTACAGGTTTCCTCCACAAATTAAACTAATTTTTTTTGTAAGCGGTTTTAAAATTGGGACAAAGTAAAAGCCATAATTTCTTTTTACAACAGATTACCCAATCAATACGTTGGATCAGATTACATCGATTTGATTAAAACGGACAAATCAAACCCTAATAACTCGATTTTGTATATTCAAATTGACAGATCCATAACAGGAAACTAATTGGCATCCATCCAAATTAACATAAGATATGAGACCTGGACAGATTTTGATCACCTGACCTGGTCAAACCTACTCCCTGCCAATTTCACCACCTGGCTACATCTAACACTTCAAATAGCATGCCATTTCGACCTACAATACGGCCTATTTTTTCAACTTAGTGTTATCTTTTTTGTTAAATAGAGACAAAACATATAGTCAGGCTATATTTCAAAATATATTATAATAACAAAACAAACTTATAGCATATAATAGATTTAAATCCATGGCATATAGAAATTGAACACATAAAACTCTTTGTACCAATTTAATGTAAACTCCAAAATAAACATACTTTTGAACTTAAAAATATAAAACATATATACCTCAAGTGAAAGATAGTTATTCTGTAGAAGCTTCACAACTATTGGAGGAAGAACAACATGCCTATCAATCGCATAACTTAAAACTTAGGAGTGTATGGATAACCTCTGACATTATTTTTGAAGCAAAGCATATCTGAAACACATTTACTCAAATTTACAATGCAGGTTACCATTTAAAAAAAGGTATAAAATCTTTTTGTATAAAACATGTAAGTAAACAAACATACCTTTTCAACACTATCAGATATCAAAACAACTTATCTGAACCAAATACAAAAATCATCATGTACCAAAATATAAATTTGTGCCAAACAAAGTAGTTATACTATAAATTTTGAACCAAACAAATCAGTAGGGGATAGAAAGTTTACATAAGATGATAATTTAAGAATCCAAAGCTTTCTTAGCAGTAGTTTTTAGTAAGAAACTTAAAAAATATATAGAATACAAATCCATTTGAAAAAATGAACAGATAAAAAATAGAGGCATATCTTACTTGCAATAGTAATAGTAATAATGAAGTAAAGCTGACCTTACAAAGTGGTCAACATTCATTTGAAAATACAGTTGAAACTTGAGGCACTTCAACTACAAGTATAGATTATCGAGAGTTGAACAAGAGGACGGTTAAGAACAAGTATCCTTTGCCTAGAATCGATGATCTGTTTGACCAGCTTCAGGGTGCGTCGTACTTTTCAAAGATAGATCTTAGATCTGGGTATCACCAGGTTCGGGTTGCAGAATCTGATATACCAAAGACAGCGTTCAGAACGAGATATGGGCATTACGAGTTCTTGGTTATTCCATTTGGGTTGACGAATGCTCCAGCAGTCTTCATGGATCTGATGAACAGGGTCTGTAAACCATATTTAGATCAGTTTGTTATTGTGTTTATCGATGATATATTGGTATATTCAAAGACAGCGGCTGATCATGCGACACATCTTCGATTAGTGTTAGAGTTATTAAAGAAAGAGCAGTTATACGCTAAGTTCTCGAAGTGTGAGTTTTGGCTTCGAGAGGTGCAGTTTCTGGGTCATGTTATCTGTGAGGCATGTATTAAAGTGGATCTGTCGAAAATAGAAGCGGTAATGGGTTGGAATTCGCCGAAGACACCGACAGAAGTTAAGAGTTTCTTGGGTCTTGCGGGTTATTATCGCCGGTTTATAAAATATTTTTCTAAAATAGCGGGTCCG
The DNA here is from genome assembly GCF_046630445.1 of Rutidosis leptorrhynchoides. Classification (NCBI taxonomy): domain Eukaryota; kingdom Viridiplantae; phylum Streptophyta; class Magnoliopsida; order Asterales; family Asteraceae; genus Rutidosis; species Rutidosis leptorrhynchoides. The sequence goes on along the minus strand of NC_092343.1, from coordinate 159,372,163 downwards.
ATGACCAAATTGACTAGAAAGGATGTAAGTTTCCTATGGGGAGATCAACAGGAACAGGATTTTCAGACTCTGAAATAGTTATTATGTCAGGCTCCAGTGCTAGCATTGCCAGAGGGTTCAGATGACTTTGTAGTTTATTGTGATGTGTCATTTTTCGGGTTGGGGTGTGTACTGATGCAGAGAGATAAAGTTATCGCGTACGCTTCTCGTCAGTTAAAGATACACGAACGTTACTATCCGGTTCATGATTTAGAAATGGTTGCAGTGGTATTTGCGTTGAAGCTATGGAGACATTACTTATACGGTACAAAGTGTGTAATATGTACAGATCATAAGAGCCTCCAGCATATTTTCACGCAGAAAGAACTGAATATGCGACAGAGACGGTGGATTGAGCTTATCAAAGACTATGATTGTGAAATAAAGTATCACCCGGGCAATGCGAATGTTGTTGCCGATGCTTTAAGTCATAAGAAAACCGTGGAAACTGTGAAGTTTATGAGGACCGAAATTGTTTCAGACCTTGTTGAACAATTAAAACAAGTTCAAGCCCGAGCTTTATTGGAGGAGAATTTAAAGACTGAACTGATGACCAAAATCAAGAACCAATTGACTGACGATTCCCGTGGACTAAAGACGTTTAAGAATCGAATTTGGGTGCCTATGCTTGGAGATTTAAGGAAATTGATCTTAAATGAAGCGTACAAATCGAGGTTGACTGTCCATCCGGGTAGTACCAAGATGTATAATGACTTGAAACCGATGTATTGGTGGCCAATGATGAAGAAAGATATTGCTCAATTGGTAGAAAGATGTCATATTTGTGCACAGGTTAAGGCAGAACATCAGAAACCCTATGGTTCATTACAGCAGTTGAAAATTCCAGAGTGGAAATAGGATCATATTATGATGGATTTTGTAACCAAATTACCTAGATCTCAGAGGGGCAACGATATGATATGGGTAATTGTTGATCGACTGACGAAAAGTGCACATTTCTTAGCAACAAAAGAGATAGTTTCGTTAAGTACTTTGGCAGATTTGTACTTAAAAGAAATAGTTAGTCGACATGGGGTTCCATTGTCTATCGTATTTGACAGAGATTCTAGATTTGTGTCTAATTTCTGGAACAGTTTACAGAAAAGTTTGGGAACGAGGGTAAATCTGAGTACAGCGTATCATCCACAGACTGACGGTCAGAGTGAGCGTACAATACAGACACTAGAGGATATGCTTCCTGTGTGTTAGAGTATGGTGGTCCGTGGGATATCCATTTACCTTTGATCGAGTTCGCTTACAACGATACATATCATTCGAGTATTGGCATGCCGCCTTATGAAATGTTTTATGGTCGCAAATGTAAAACACCGGCTTGTTGGTTAGAAGCCGGAGAGAAATAGTTTGCAGGTCCAGAATTAGTTCAGATAACAGCAGACAAGGTAGCTATAGTGCGTGAAAAGTTAAAAGCGGCTCGTGACAGACAGAAAATGTACGCTGATCCACGTAGACGTCCAGTAAACTTTGAGGTAGGTGATCGTGTTTACTTGAAAGTTTCACCGTGGAAGGGTGTTATCAGGTTTGGTAAGCGGGGTAAGTTAGCTCCGAGATACATTGGGCCATTCAAGATTATACAGAGGGTTAATGATCAGACGGTTGTATTAGAGCTCCCGACAGAGTTAGCAGGAATTCATAACACCTTCAATGTGTGTTACCTTAGGAAGTGTAAGGTTGATGATGAGACGCAACTGGTTCCGTTGAGTGATTTAAGGGTTGACTTGAATCAAAAGTTAGTTGAAGAACCGATTAGGATTGTTGATAGAAAGGTAACCAAACTAAGAAGGAAGAAGGAGATCCATATGGTTCTCGTTGAGTGGAAGCATAGTTTAGGATCGAACCTTACGTGGGAGACCGAAGAGTTGATGAAGGCTCGCTATCCACATCTGTTTGACCTTGACCAGATTCCGAGGACGGAATCACTTTAAGGGGGTGGATTTGTAACATCCTCCGATCGGGCCTAGAAGTAAGATGACATTTTTGACCTTGGGCATAATTATGTGGTTATTTATGCCTTTATTTTATTTATTTGTGTAATATTATTTTATTATTTGGTTAAGACCAGTTTGTGACAAGGGTCACAGAACAGGTTCGTTTATTTAATTTGGACTCCGTTAAAGTAGTCAAATTAAGTACGAAAGATTTCAGATACCTGGTAAATACCCGTGTGTAATGGGGTATGGGATTTAACACCAATTAAGTGTATAGTACAGCTCTTTTTCCTCTCATTTCCCTAATTCTCTTGAAAATTCCCAAATTCACCCGTACATTCTTCTTCTTCATCTCTAACCCTAGATTTCACCAAATCTTGTTATTGGTCTTTAAGTTTGTTGGAAATCGATTTCTTGTGATTTCTAGTGTCTAAACAAGGTAATAATCGTTCAAATTCGTGCTTGAATCTGTGTCAAAATGAGTTTTAAAGTTAGGTTTTTTCAAAGTAGGTTTTGGTGCTAAATTGGTTGATTTAGATGTTGTTTGAGTGTAAAAGTTGTGGGTTTATGTTTCTAAATGTTTGGTGTAAAAGATGTAACCAGTTTTGAGGTCAAAAACGTGTCCAAAGTCGAGATTTGGTGATTTTGGGTTAAAACCCGTCACTTTGCTGCTGTTGCAGCTGATGAACTACCTTCGGCCGATGGTCTTTGACCATCGACCGATGGTGAGGGACGATCGGTCGGTGGACAAGACCATCTACCGATGGTGTATGGCTTCTGACCAACTGATGTAATTTTGACGATCGACCGATTGGGGGAGACCATCGACCGATGGTGTATTGACAATCGGCCGATGGATGGGACCATCGACCGATGGTCTTAGGAAGTGAAATTTTTACTAAGTGTTGAATTATAGCTGTTATGCTGTCCGTATGTTTTTATGATTTTCAGGATGTAAATTCTGAAAATGCATAAGTGTTAAGTAGACCTTTTTGTGGCGCTTTTTGTGACTGATTCCTGTACTGTGTTGTGTTGTATTAACGGACAGAAACTAACTTGATTTGCCTTATGTTCAGGTGATAAGAATAAGGAAGCCGCTCAGTGATAGATTATCTGAGCTAGTTGCTGGTATTCGGTGAGTGGGTCTATCTCCGGATAGAGTATTAAGTAGCTGACACGCTACTTGTTCAGACTTTTTATTATCTATGTTTATATCCTGTATTATTGCCATGTGTAGTTAAATATTGCCATGCTAGTTAGGACAATTGCATGTCTGCTTATTTGTGATCGTATGTGCGCACTGTTAGTTGGACATCCACCGAGGCGGCAAGGTTGGGTTGATGTGAGGTCGACTGTGGTAGCATGGTCGGGTCATGATGTTACTGATTGTTCAGTATAGCATAGAAGGACACATGTGTTGCGTCTGGATGGTTATGCAGTGGAATCAGTAAAGTTGACTATCGGTAGACTGTAGCTTGATCAACTAAGTCGTGTGCTCGTACAAGCCGCCGATCCTCATATTGTCAGTTGTTGTGTATGCTAGTTCAGGACGTTAGCATAGTTGTGACCCTTGCATGCTCAGTTGCTTATGCTTGGTCTGTTAGATAGTATCCATTCACTTAGCTGTGTGCTAACTCCCCCACATTTTCACCCCTTGCAGGTTTAGGTACTGCTGATTAGGACGGGTGTTGCGGACGGGTTGAAGACATGTTTGACTACTAGCTTAACTCTGATGTTTTCTAATTTTGAAAGGATTTATGTAACACCGTCGTTTTGAAATGTTGTAATAAAGTTAACTAAGATGATTTGGTAACTATGTTCGTAAATGTTATCTAAGGGTATTTATGTAAATTCAGTCTTCCGCTGTGAATAAAAAAAAAATCAGGGTGTTACAAAAACTCAATCTAAATCCTAAATCTAAACCCTAAATCTAAACCCTAAACCCTAAATTTCAAAACCCTAATATCTAAACCCTATAAGGCCTAATATCTAAACCCTAATATCTAAACCCCAATAGCTAAAACCTCAACATACGCTCGAAAAACACGATAGTTGTTATATATTGCTTCTTCGAGCGTTTTCCCGCCAAAATAAAAACATTTATCACAAAGTGTCTCTACTAAATGTTCATATTTTCATCCCATCTATAATGTTCGTGAACAAAGTTTTTTCAAAAAACGAAAAAAAAAGTTTTTGCTTCCCCCCGCTTCCCCCCGATTGGTTACTTCCCTCTTGATCCTACCCCTATATATATATATATATATATATATATATATATATATATATATATATATATATATATATATATATATATATATATATATATATATATATATATTAATATTTTTGCCAAAAAGAAAAAAAAGTGTAATCAAATATATATATATATATATATATATATATATATATATATATATATATATATATATATATATTAATATTTTTGCCAAAAAGAAAAAAAAGTGTAATCAAATAAATGCCCACGCCTGCAATATAGAAACTAAATGAGAGTTAATTCACTCAACCAACCAGTTTTTAAAAGAAAACACGATTAGGTGACTGAGTTGTCAAAAGTTTACATCCAATTAAAGTTGGCAGTGCCTTCATCAGTTGTATGTGAACATTGTATCTTCCAAAATTCCTTCAGGTTCATGTGCTAGTATCTCCCAATATCGTTCAACAACAAATCCCAATGTGGGGAATTGAAATGGACGATATAATCATTTAATTTCCTAATTAGTTACTGTGCACTACACTTTTAAACTTTATACTTCTTTTGTTAAACAGACTTATACCTGACAAGGACCATAGCTTAGGACAAGATTTCTACCATCTGTAGAAAAATTGAAAACAATGGCATCTTTCAGTAGCATTGTCTGAAATCTTGTGAAGGAAGCACCTATTCGAAGATCTATTTCCTGCACATGCCACCAGATAGCCCTATAATTTAACAAGTAGATGCCAAATTAAATTCATTTTTTTTTTTTATTTCTAAAGGTATATATAAGAAAAATAACATGAAAGAAAATGAAACAAATGAGAAGCAAGTAAAAAATCACCCAATAGATATAATTTTTTATTCCATAAAACCTGATATATCATTTTATCCAAATAATTAATTTGTTATACATATAAGACAACTTTTATAAGCATATTTGACCAACCTCTATAACCATTTATAATTAGTTACAAAAACATTCCAAAAACGATGTTTCAGATCATCCGACCCATTTTCAACTTAACCCATTTCGACCACCCATATCCCAACATTCCACGCATTTGAAGTAGTACTCACTCGTCTAACAGCTACAGCATCAGAAAATAATGAAGAGAAACGAGCCCTCCATATTGAGATGAGTATTCACACTTGAGCAAACTTCCACAACTTCAAATGCAATATATGTTCTCTCCTTCTCTGTCACAATCGAGCCACAAGACAAGCCATTGGCATTTTCGGGCTTCCTCCTCTAAGGTCCTTTTGATGTCTACCTTATCCTGGATTACATACACCATAGCCAAATTCACAGGTAATAAGTGAGCTCAAGACACATTAACAGTCAAAAGACCTTCAATAGATCATAAAACATCATCCAAAGGAAGCATATGTCAATTATACCTAATGTCATCCCATAACTTTGTTAGAATTCAGACTGCAACATTAGACCCAAGTCCTAACCTCACATACTAACTCTGCATCAAAGATATAGGTCTTTTGTGTATTGATGCAATGGTAACAGTTACGTAAGTTAAATAGAACGAGAATTAAAATTATCACATAAAAAAGGTTAATAGTACTAAAGCAACAGACTTTCACATTTCTCAATTGTACATAGCATAAACTTACAAAATACAAATAAGCTGTATTTATTTGCTTTTATATGTGTCAAACTTTCAGCTCATAAATATCATATATATCTAGTGACCTATTTATGTTACATTTTGCTAACACAGTAAGCTGCCACATCATTTAGTTTTCAAGTCATTAGACCACAAATACATATATATATATATCAAATGATTAAATCTTAAGTTTTATAAAAAGTACAGTACATACAATAGTCTTGCGTGAAATCGATGATACATATAAAAACACTTAACCTTTTGCATTTACCATTCAAATAAGGCATTCTCATTTTCAAAAGCCCTCATATCATATAATAAACTAAAATAGCTCCATTATGAACACGATTTAAGTAACAAAAAATCAAACCAAATTATATACCTCTGGTACATGTTTCTGGATAGGCGCTTGAAACAGATTAACAGGATCACACGAGTGCCACTTTCGATACCGGCCATCGAATTCGATCTCCATTAAATGTCTGGCGACAGATGTAAACATCATTTGACACTGTTGACCTTGAATCTTGTAATTGAATTCGAATATTTTATTGTAACGTGATCTTCCTTCTATTCTTAAACCCTGATTTCGTGATGGTATCCCTGATATAGTTTTTGCTACTAACGGCTTCTCTGCTACGTTTAGAACCTTGATTGCTCTACCTCCGCCGCCTGCCGCCATTTCTGAACGGAAGTTGTCAAGTTGAATTCGAATAGATTATAGAATATACAATTACTGAACTAATTTAAAACGATTTTCGGGGGTTTTTAGAACCCTAGTGTTTTCCCGCCCTTTATTTAACGGATTTAATTTTAATAATAATCTAAATCTAAATATAATAGACATAATTAAGCTTTTGGTCCCTATAGTTTGTAATAGATTATAAGATGGCCCCTAAACTTATTTTTTGACTTGGTTGGACGGTTGGTGCTTTACAGGTTACGCGGTTGGTCTTTGTAGCTTATGACCATTACATATTGTTGTTAAATTCAGTCATATGTCATGTGAGTGAGGGTATTTTCATAATTTTATCTATTCTATTTTATTTTCTAAAATATAATCTATCTATCTATTAATTAATATATATAAAGCTCTAAAATGATAATGTAATCATTAAGCTAATTATTTTTTACTTTTCATAATGATGATGTCATAATTATATATTAATTTAATTAAAAAATTAATACTTATAAAAGGAAATATTAATTTTTCATAGATTACAATTTAATTTTTTCTAAAAAATTTAAAAGACATTTATTATTATTAATAATTATATTATTATTATTATTATTATTATTATTATTATTATTATTATTATTATTATTATTATTATTATTATTATTATTATTATTATTATTATTATTATTATTATTATTATTATTATTATTATTAAAAATATAGGAAATATTAATCTCTCCTAAATTGTAATTTTATTTTTCTAAAAAAAATTAAAAGACATTTATTATTATTAATAATTATTATTAATATAAACATAAATACTCAACTTTGAGCGGACTTTATGTTTGTAAAATTAACGAAAAGTTTCTTAGTCGGAATCTGTGGTTCCATGAGACAATAAACTAAATGACTTTAATATTTATATTCACTTAATAACTAAAACATATAATTAAACTAATTGTTTCGTTTAAACAAACACGTGTTTCCACGGTTCATTTTACTAGTTAAACTAATAAACTCCATATTTCATCTTTCCCAAATTCTCAAACTTTAGATTTTCCAAATTTCTCAAAACCATTTCAATTGCAAATCTACTACCTTCAAAATTTAATAAACTTTTCAAGGCCACTTACAGATATAATACCTAAACCTTTTCTCTTTGACCTTCAAATCAAAAATCAAACACATGACAATCTCAAGTCTATAGTTATCAAATTCAGTAAAAGATATGATCAAAACACACAATTTTCGTCGCTATAATCTTAGATTGAGAATTTACAAATCATAAAGGGTGGGAAAATAAAAGTGGGTTCTGAATTAAGGCGGTGCAGTACCTGGTTCAGTTTACGGAGGTACATTGTTTAATTACCTACATTATATACATTATATATACGATATTTGTACAAATTGGTGTATCATAGTTTTTACGTATTGATCATTAAAATTACAAAACATTCTTTAGTGTTCATTATGTCTGGTCTAACATGGCTGTTTTCAAATTATTTCTTTCAAACCGTTCATCAAATTCAATATATCTCATTATTTATATACGAGAACAATACTCAATCTCGCACATACAAGGTATGTGGAGGTGAGATCTTAGTATTTTATATGTTAGATAAAATTTGATTAAATAATTATATGTATTTATTTTCAACATATAAAAATACAAACTTTTAAAACTTATACATATATAATTGTACTTCTACGGTCTCAGTTATATTGGATGGTATTCGTTTTTGTGAAGTCTCGAATTAATCATGCACTTTAATAAATAGATAAAAGTAAAGTGGAAAAGTTTATTTATACATTTAATGTATGGATGTAAAACAAAAAGAGTAACTGAGACAGAGAGTTAAAAAAAAGTAAAACTTTCTTTACAAAGATTCATTATACAATTTGGCTTTAAAAAAAAAAAAGTCAAACTTTCTTTACAATCTGGCTTAAAGATTCACTATATGCTTATATAGTGAATAAGTTCGGTGCCAACGCGCTTTCTAAATTTTAATGTTTTACTAGTCTCGGCGCATGCATTTTAATGTGTCACCGGCATCACGTTATTTGGAAGCGTCAAAGTGTTTGGGCCAAACATTGAACGAGTTAAAAACTATAGAAATCACGTGTAGATGGACCGAGACCCGTGCTATCTAATACTAGTTTGCTGTCATTGCAGATACTACAACGACTGCTTAACACTGGATCACTCAGTGTTCCTGTTCCCGCTATTTAAGACTTCAAACAACACATTACATAGTAATTGATTATTGTGCGATTGCAACCAGTAGTTTTGGTTATTGTTGTATTTGATTCATACTTCATCTACATTACCGTTATAGATCCAAGTTTTGGTTCCATTACTATTTGCTAATGTGTTTGATTACATGTTATACAAAACCAGTAGTTTTGGTTGCTGGTAGTTCAAGCCATTTTATGTGTTTTAAAGTTACTCTCCATCCGCCTTAAATATGTAAAACTAAGGTCCAATATAACACTACAAATTTGGTGTGTATAGCTTACAAAAAAATTAATGTATGGACTACATTTTTTCAAACTGCTTGTTGTTGAACTATCATGCAAAGAGCATTGGATTTTAATTTGTATTAACCCAAACCAACTAGCTAGCCGTTCTAACACTACAAATATAGTGCAACAAGTTAATGTGGCATATGAAACCTGTCAAAAGCAACAAAATAACTTTAAGACACGACTTGACCATTGTGAAGCTGCAGAATTTAGTTTATGAAGACTGTAAACCAAAATCTCATTTCTTACAAATAATTGACTTCATCAAACAGAGTTGTAATCCCTTGAATCCAAAAATTTGTTTGAAATCCAACGGACCAATCAGAGCGCGACATGTGGCGCGACAATCACATGTGATTGGAAAAAAAATTCAAAAATTTTTATTTTGGAAAAAAAAAATTTGAAAAAAAAAATTGAATTTTTTTTTTAATTTAGCATGTCAAATCCAATCACATGTGATTGTAAACCTCAATCACATGTGATTTTGCATATCAAATCCAATCACGTGTGATTGAAAAAAAATTCAATTTTTTTTTTCAAATTTCAACCGGAAACAGACTTTAATTCGGTGATTTGATCAAGTTTGTTAGCGTTTCGTGTTAATATCTTCAAAATTTCAGATTTTAATTCGGTGATTTGATCAAGTTTTGATCAAAAACTTGGTGTTTGAAGGGTTTTAGCACAAATTTATTGAAATTCGTCATTATTTGTCATTTTATTGAATTTTTTTTTTCAATCACATGTGATTGAATTTGACATGCAAAATCACATGTGATTAGATTTTACAATCAATAAATCACATGTGATTAGCATGCAGAATCACATGTGATTTACTGCATTTCAAATCCAATCACATGTTATTGAAAAAAAAAATTGAAAAAAAAATTTTCGAAATTTTTATTTTTTTTAATTTGAAATTTTTTTTTGAAAAATATATATATATATATATATATATATATATATATATATATATATATATATATATATATATATATATATATATATATATATTCTTATTTAAAAAAAAAAAAATTCAATCCATGTGATTATCGCGCCACATGTCGCACTCTGATTGATTCTTAGATCTCAACTTAAGAATTGGTTTCATTTGAATATTCCTCTCATCAAACATTATATAAAGAGAACTAGAAAATCAAAAATGTAAAACGATCATCCAATTTTATGTATTAATTGTCATGTCCCACAACAAGCAAGACATTGGAAACGAGAGACAATAACTAAAATCATTAATGAATTGTGGTTAAGGATCCAAGTAGACAAGTTCTGCTTTCGAGGAAGCTCGTGGGAACCGTATAACATCCTTAGCGAAGTTGAATTTTTCATTCGCATCACTAGTTTCACGGGGTCGGATTGATATCTTTTCAAGAGTGGGAGAATGCTCAAGTAAAAGCTTTATAAACAGCAACAAAGGTCTTGATCTTTCGACATCCATTATATTTATAGTTTTTAATCCATTCAATGTTTGGTGCAAACAGTCAAACGCTTCCAAATAAGCTAATGCTGGTTTCACATCCAAATCCAAATGCATGTTCTCAAGATCCTAGAAATACATTAGAAGTGAGACTGACTGTGTATTCAAAAAACCCTAGAAATACATCTAAATACGTGATTATTATAAAAGCACACACAACACAAAACGCACAAGAGAAAACGTATAGCACTCTTTACCTGATTATCGAAATCAAGTCGTTCTAAGTTAGGCGAGTTCCGAAGAATGCATAAAACACCTTGAAGTTGAAACAAATCACCAAATTTGAATTCGTATAAGGTGAGTAACTCTAAACTATTAGCAGGGTGTGGAAGCCACTTGGGAATATTTTCTGCAATAGAAAACTGTGAGGATGAAAGTGAGATTTTAAGTTACCAAAGAAGATATGGACGATGATATGAAAGAATATATGAGAACAAAAATGAATTATTAGAATTTAAGTTCAAAATAATACCTGGAGAAAATACCCGTTGATAAGTAAAATACAAAGACATGGCATATTACTTAACAAGCTAGCCAAATTAACTCTTTCAACTCCTTGAATGGGTTTTAGGAAAACTAAACCAACCGATTTACTATTCAATAACTGAAGCAAAGTTGCATCAGGGCAACTTATGACCACTAACACAAACAACTTTGTAGACTTGATCTTGAAATTGTAAACATTGGTGCATTCAAACAGTTTCAACTTCTTAAGTTGTGGTATGTTGATGATAGTTCCATGCAAGTTAGCCCCAAATTCAATATTCTTGAGCGAGAGATTTTTGAGATAGAGAAACCCTTGAAACTCGAGTGATGGTTTAATGATACAGTTTCCAAGTTTGAGCTTTCTTAATTCTAGACAACGAAAAAAATAACATGGAAGTTGATAACGTCGTTTTTTATTAATAATGACAAGTTCTCTAACACCGTCTCTTGACAAGGATAACATCCACTGATCGACTTCTTGAAAGCTATCAAGAATCATGTTTGGTATGTGAAGATGTAACTTTAAGATAGGACCCTTTAGAAAGTAAAAGATTTGGTTTGTGATCCTAATAAACCCATTATGACCAAAAGCTCCTTTTTTGGCAAACTTTTCAGAGAAACGTTTATCAAGAACCAGCGACCTCATTGAGGTCCATTTGTACCTCCATCTTTTTGATAAAACATGTGTCTTCACAGCATCTTGAATTGGAAGCTTCTCTAAAATCAAGTCAATCAAATTCTCGGGCAAGTTACTGAATCTATCCACTTCGGTACAAGTTACAAGCCTCCTCTTAGTATTATAATTATTACCTGTCATAAAATTCAATAAAGAAAAACAAATCCATCGTAATACTCTTGATTTGTGTCTTTATTGTAAATGGACTTGAAATTAACATGACAAGTAACAAAATAAACACTTGTCTGCAATACTTATTATTGAAGGTTGAAAGCATTTTTCTTCACACTCTTAATAATATGCCGCTGACTGTCGATAGTAACATTTTCATCAACTATCAGGAAATGAACATTCTCCTTACAAAAGAAGGGTTGTATCATGGGAATGATGTCGGATGACATAACTAAGTGGTGGAACAAAGTACTCAAGTGGTTAATAATACAAGTGTACTACTGAAGAGATAAGTAGAGACAACAATAAACATCTCAAAGAGAGAAACGAGGCGATTGCAGAAATAAACAAAGTTGAGTAGTCGAACAAGAAGGTTCAAAAAGTTATTAAGGGTAAAAATGGGGGCTATGAAATCTTAAATGGTCGTAATAGTGTCCATCCTAAAGCAATACTACGCAGTATCCAAAAGCATACGAGAAACAATTTCCTTATACATACAGAGTTATAGCTAAGGTCGACATCTGGTTTTGCTTTGAAGAAAGAAGTACTCACAAAGAAATGAAAGATGTATAGCTAGTGGCATATCCTTAACAAACTCATTTTTGCATCATGCCGAAATAAGACAGCGTAGCCTTATAGGCACTAGGATGAACAATGTACTAACTTAAGTGGGTATCAAATGAAGGTCTTGTTGTTTCAGCTCCAACATAGGTGTATCAAATGAAGGTCTTGTTGGATGAAAAGGTTGTTTTCTTAAACCCAAGTGTTAGACCTTGATTCCAAGCAGACACTCATAAAATAAGGCTATTTTTACACTAAGCCAATCCTATCATACTTGCTACTTCACTTTTTAGGGCTTCTAATAAATGTCTAGGTATAATTTTGGTTACTTGGATATGATTAAAATAAATCGCCAACTAGGTTATAACAATGATAATTACATAAAGTTGCCAAACCAGGACCTACGAATCAACTGGAATAAAGTATGTATGTATTATTATAGAATTAGAGACCAGAAGATAAAAAGTCGAATAGATAGAAATTACAACAGGAATCAAGTTTTTTCAAACATAAGTACATTTATATGAAAGAATTAAACCAAATTATGAGGTAAAAATAAACTTACCCATATTCAGAATTATAGATGAATCCATCGGAGTACTGATTAGAGTTTAGCGCCCAAATTGAGAAGCCATTCGTTTCAAGATTTTCATAGTTTTTAGGGTTTAGGTGACTGTAGTTTATACTCCGTACTAAGTTAAGGTAATTAAGTAAACATCCCTCCACTTTTGTTTTGTGTGTATGCTCCAAAACCTAAAACTTTTATTTGCAAAATTGGTCCCTTGTTTAATTTTAAACTCTATTTTAAATTTAGCTTTATGTATACAGACCAACATTTGAATTCTTTAAACCAAAACAGATTAAATAATTTAGTAATCATCAGAGTTAGATTAATTTTATGGATTTAATATAATTGGACCTAAGTATTTCTTTCATTGGAACATGTAAACTTAGAAAATATAAAAATGTTATGACACTGTACAATGTGATAGATAATATCAAACATTTACGGAGTACTTATGTAAGACCCTGATTTTCTGAAGCAAGAAGGACATTCCAAGTAGAGGAACGGTGTTCCAAAAGCAAGAACGATGTTCTAGAAGTAAAGTTGAACAGAACATGTTTTGAGCAGTTTGGGGAACGAGACGTTCTATTATGTGGAACGACGTTCCTGAGTACGTGTAAAGGAACGAATTTCCTAACCCTGGAACGACGTTCATGTTGCCAGATCAGTTTTAAACACGCTTTTTAGGCTTATTTGAGAGGAATCTCGGTATTTTCACATGTGGACGTATTTATAGTTTGAGATCAGATCTAGATCTCATTTCTACCTAATTTCTCACCAACCAAACCCTTCGTAGAGCGAGAAAGGGGTTTTCTAGTGAGAGGAAGCTCTAATGGTGATGAAAATGGTAATGTTTGCCCAAATTGGAAGTGGATCTTGGTTCTTCTCGTTGTTTCTAGCTACTATCTCGGTTTTAGAGTTGAGGTAAACCCTAGATCCGATTTTATATACTTTGATTTTGATTTGGGGTTAGGGTTTGAGTTAGTGTTGGGTTATAAACCCCATTTCTCATAAAATTGGGGGTTTTATTGTATGTATTATGTAAGTAAACCCGATTATTGTGGGTTTAGAGTTTGATGATGAATATGGAAGTATTTGTAATGGTTTGGGTGTTAATCACTAGTTTGTAAGTGTGTTAGTGATTTTGATGTTCGTAAGAACATTGTGTTGGTCGGATTGGGTGTTGACCTTGATTTGGTGTCAAACTAGGATTTGAGGCTAGTGTTGGCGTAATAAGTACTTAAGTAGTTGGTTTATGTTGTTCATTTGTGGATTAAGGCCTAATCACTAGTCATTAGTGATTTTGGATTGAATTTGACATAAGTCAAAGGAGGTCAAGTGTGATATGGATCAATATTGCACATGTTGTAGTTTTGGTGTAAGTGACACATTGAAATGATCGCTACCTAAGTAGTAATCTAGTGTCGGGACCTAGGTTGGTCAATTTGGTGTCAAGTATAATTTAGGTTAAATTGTACTTTATAGTGTGAGTTTGAATTACCACCCGAAGTGGTAATTGGATTGTGTCCATTAGGTGTAAAGGGGTGAGTTTTGGCCATTAAGGTGTGATCCCTCCGCTAAGGGATGATTGTGTCGGATTCTCTTTTAGGGAATGTATATTTATGTGTATATTGTGCCTATGTGTGATATAGGTAACTACTTGCTCGGATATGTGGACGAAAATCTTATTACACGACTTGTGCGGGCATTCCAAGGTGAGTGAAATAATTATATGTATGTGTATATAGTATATTTACTTGTGGGCTTGTGGTTAGTGTTATCCGTGCGTGAGGATTCACTATAGTGTTATCCGAGCGTGTGGATTCACTACTCTTTTGTGCGATGAAGACCACATGTGCGTGAAGGGTGGTTCGGTAAGTGTGGACGTCCACCATGGAGGTTAGTGTACACTAACGGTCATTGTGTGAGTACCGTTCCCTTGTGTGTGTGTGTGTGTGCGTGTGTGTGTGTCGATGGTTGCCCATGGTTATCGTGAAGGGTGGTTCGGTAAGTGTGGACGTCCACTTTGGGGGTTAGGATACACTAACGGTCAGTGTGCGAGTACCAACAGTCATTGTGCGAGTACCGTTCTCATGTGTGTGATGATGGTTAACCATGGTTATGTGTTATTAGTATTAGCATATTATATTTTATTGGTTATATGTTGTTGGTTATCCTAGCGTGCGGTGTATTGGAGACTTTTAGCCTTATACTTTGTGATGGTATGCTAAATATATTGCTAGCGTGTATGCGGTATTGTGTAAGTGTTTGCAAGTTGTGATGACCCGGGAATTTCCGACCAAATTTAAACCTGAATCTTATTTGATTTCGATACGATAAGCAAAATCTGTAATGTGGAGTCTCAAAAACTTGGAACTTTTTATATGGAATCATTTGACCTTTGACTATTCCCGACGATTCACGAACTTTACTTTGTAAATAAATAGGTACATGTAAATATAAATATATGGACATATATAATCCATAATGTATACTTTAAACCTTAGGAATTAAAAATATGAAATAATAAATAGAATAAATAAATTACCATTTTACATATATAATATTATGAGTCTATATATGAATTCTAATAATAATTATTAATATATTGTGATATATAATATTTAATAAATATTATTATATAATATAGTGTAAAGTTAATATATTATTTGTAATTACAAGTTAAAATATAAATGATATATCAATATTATTATTATTATTTCCAGTATTATTACTAATATTAATATTAATATTAATATTGATATAAATATTTGTTTTATTAGTATTACTAATTCTAATATGAGATATAACATGAATAAAATTTGATAAGTATAAATGTTATGATCAATAGTACTACTACTACCTTCATATTACAATTATTAATAATATTAGTATTATTAGTATTATTGTTATTTATAATATTATTGTGATACATTTTATAGTAATTGTTATCATTATCATTAACAATATTATTATTACTATTATATTATTAAAGATTTTTGTTATTATTATTAGTATTATTATTATTATAATTATATTTATAAGATAAATTATAATCTATAAAATTATATATATGTTATAAAAATAGGGAGTATATAAATACGAAAATAAATACAGAAATATTAGATAAACATTATTGATATTTTTATTTAGTGATATTACAGCCTAATATTACTAATGTATATTTTTTTTAATATAAATTATTAATTATATATATATAAACTAATTATATAAACTGGTAGAAATAGTCAGCAGGCTTTATCTGATTTTTGTTCTCATCTAAAAATCTGTTTTAAGTCGACTTCAGCCACAGACAGGATCCAAAAGCTCGTACAATTCGATTCCAAGTTTTTTTAACTTCATCTGATTCACTTAGGGGTCCTTTTCATATTTATTTCTTTTTATTATTTATGATACGTGATGTAGTATTATGTCGATCAATTTGATAAGTAAGACAAACGGTTCCAGTTGAAATAGATACCACACAACCTCACATTTTCATTTATCACTCACAAAAACCCTGTACAACTCATTAATAAGTCGAATTAAAACAGAAAAAGGGAAGAACACAGCTAACCCCTCTGTTCTTGGTCATTTTTGTCAAAAACCCAGAATTGGAACCCCATTTTAAATTCTATAAATGTAAGGATGTTAGAAACCTTCCACTAAAACTATCTGAAAAGATTCGACGTTCAATTTCTAGTATCAAACTCCAATTTAAGGGTCAAAGTTTTAAAATCATAAAGTCAACGTTTGTTCGTCAGACAAATTCGAGTTTTGTGTTTGAAATTAGATTAAATTGATAGTTTCTATAATTTCCAGGAGGGTTTTGAAATATTTTTCATTTTATGATCGTGACCTAAAACAACCTCTAAACTTGAATTTGATTTTTGAGTTCAAATGAGTCATTTTTTTTTCCTGTTAGCAGCTTTTAATTAAATTAATCTGTTGTTTTAATTAACTTAATCAATCACTAATAGTTTCTGTGTCTTAAAACTAACCGTGTAAAGTGATACTAGTGTGAATCGATCCCTGGTCTGGTCTATTGGAAATTGAGGTGAAGAAGAAAGGGAAATCAGTAATTTAGTGTTAAGTATAATTAGAATCCAATATATTTGAGAAAAAGAAAGAACAGACGGATGGTTAGGCAGTTGGTTGTGGAGCGAGAGGTCTCGGGTTCGAGTCCCGGCAGGGGCGGTTTATTATTTTTATGAGCATTTAAAGGTAGTTCATTTATTAATTTATTTTTATTTTTTATTACTATTATTATTATTATTACTATTAATATTATTATTGTTATTGTTATTATTATGATTATAAATTATAATTGTTATAATTAGTAATATAAGTGATATTAATGTTATTGTTATTGTAGTTTATCAATTAAGTATTTTTATCATTATTATAGTTATTATGATTATTATTATTATTATTATTATTATTACAAGTATTATGAAAATAATATAAATTAGTATTATTTCCATAAACATTCGTATTAGTAACATTCTATAATTATAAGTATTATCATTACGTATTATTATTATTAATAATGTTAACAAATCATTAAAAGCATTGTTATTAATATTATCACGAGTATCCTTATTAGATAATTATTAAAAAATTTATCATAAACATCTTTAATAGTAAAATTAGTATTTTTACAATTATTATTATTAATATCATTATATTTATCACTAAAAGGATTTTTAACATTTTTATTTTTAATAGTAATAATAAGTATTATCAATATTATCATGTTACCATTATAAATATCATTTTAGTATTAGTACAATTATTAGTTTTAATAAACAAACGATATATATATTTTATACATTAAACATAACAAAATTAATATTTTCACATACAAAATAAATACATGAAACATATATATATATATATATATATATATATATATATATATATATATATATATATATATATATATATATATATATATATATATATATATATATATATATATATATATATATATATATATATTTGATATAAAAATGATATAACTAATAAATTTAAATATATAAATATATATATATTGTTCGATTTCGATTATGTGTATTAATAAATAAATAAATGATATAGGTTCGTGAATCCGAGGCCAACCCTATACTTGTTCAATGTCGTTCTATGTATTTTTACCACAAAATACATTAGGTGAGTTCATTTGCCCCTTTTACTCTTTACATTTTTGGGCTGAGAATACATGCAAATGCTTTATTAACTGTTTTACAATATTTATATGCGTGAGTTCATTTTCCCCTTTTACTCTTTACATTTTTGGGCTGAGAATACATGCAAATGCTTTATTAACTGTTTTACAATATTTATATGCGTGAGTTTCATTTGCTCTCCTTTTACTCTTTACATTTTTGGGGCTGAGAATACAAGCAAATGTTTTATTAACTGTTTTACTATAATTATATGTGTGAGTTTCATTTGCTCCCCTTTTACTCTTTACATTTTTGGGGCTGAGAATACATGCAAATGTTTTATTAACTGTTTTACAATAATTATATGTGTGAGTTTTCATTTGCCTTTTTACCCTTTATATTTTTGGGCTGAGAATACATGCGAAGTTTTTATAAATGTTTTACGAAATAGACACAAGTAATCGAAAATACATTCTATGGTTAAATTATCGAATCGAATATGCCCCTTTATAGTCTGGTAATCTAAGAATTAGGGAACAGACACCCTAATTGACGCGAATCCTAAAGATAGATCTATCGGGCCCAACAAGCCCCATCCAAAGTACCAGATGCTTTAGTACTTCAAAATTTATATCATGTCCGAAGGAGGATCCCAGAATGATGGGGATATTCTTATATGCATATTGTGAATGTCGGTTACCAGGTGTTCACCATATGAATGATATTTTTGTCTCTATGCATGGGACGTTTATTTATGAGAACTGGAAATGAAATCTTGTGGTCTATTAAAATAATGGAAATGATTGTTATGATAAACTAATGAACTTACCAACCTTTTGGTTGACACTTTAAAGCATGTTTATTCTCAGGTACGAAAGAAATCTTCCGCTGTGTATTTGCTCATATTAGAGACATTACTTGGAGTCATTCATGACATATTTCAAAAGACGTTGCATTCGAGTCATTGAGTTCATCAAGATTATTTAAAATCAATTATAGTTAGATGTATTATTAAATGGTATGCATATCGTCAACTTTGGATGTAAGGAAGTTTGTCTTTTCAAAATGAATGCAATATTTGTAAAATGTATCATTTAGAGGTCAAGTACCTCACGATGTAACCAACTAATATGAATTGTTTATAATCGAAATGGACTTCGTCTGGATGGATTAGGACAGGGCGTTTCAGTTGGTATCAGAGCGGTGGTCTTAGCGAACCAGGTCTTGCATTAGTATGTCTAACTGATAGTCGTTAGGATGCATTAGTGAGTCTGAACTTCGACCGTGTCTGCATGTCAAAAGTTTTGCTTATCATTTTTGTCGAAATCATCTGCTTATCATCCTTAGGAAATTACCTGCTCATTATTCTTAATCTAGACACATCATATTGCAATGATTGCATGAATAGTGTATAGACAAAATTCATATCTTAATGCATCTGCTGATTCATATCTTAGCGTATCTGTCACTGTAGACTTTATCTAACACGTTTCCTTAATTTTCTCCGTAATTCACGGGATCTTTGGAAGTATGTATAGATATTTTATATATAATTAGAATATCATTTGATATTCGAAAATCATATCATATCAAAACCCTTTAACTGATCGTGAGAGATGGATCCTACACCTAGCTTGGATTCCATTAGTTCCAGAAGCGATTTCAAGATGTATATTGAAGCAGACTCCGAAGTCAATGAACCAGAAGTGCCACAACCATTTAGTTATTTTTCTTTCTGAAGGAGATGGGGGTGGGTCCGAGACTTACTCACTCGATGGAGAAATGAAGAAGGCGAGCCCTACTGTGAATCAAACTTACCTCCTAACATCGGAGAAAATGATGTACTCACCGGTGAACCTATGTGCAACACTGTATTCACCCTTCTTGCTAAAGTTTTCCACCTCGAAGGTCGCATTACTGCAATCTCAGAAAATATTCAACCTCTACTTCTGAATACCAATCGAAGGGGAATATTAGAAGAAGTTAGGGAACTACGAATTGATAATCAAGATCTATCGAATCAGATGAGTGGATGGATAGAAATGATAGAGGGTAGGATAGAAAACCTAACAAGAATGGTGCGTGATCTACAAGCTATACTTACTACACCAACATCATCATCAACCTCAGCACCAACAACACTTGTAGCACCGACAGCAACAGTACCCCCATCAGCAGCACCAGCAGCATAACCAGTACCAACAGCAACAACATCCTCACATGTCTCAACCTCGCAATCTATACCTCAAGCAAAAACATCATTCTACGAATTGTGCTACATAAACTATCTTCGTCCTTCATGGCAATTATGTAATCTCTAATGTTTTAGAGATTATGTACTCTAGTTTTAGCCGTAAATCTGATGAGTTTAATATCACATTGACTCATTAAATCCATGATTACGTCTGAAGAAAATATATATGTATATATGTTTTCATAGAGATTGTAATTAAAATTTTTATTGTACAAACTGTTAATGGTGAAAATATTTTAACGGGTAGGTAATACCCGAGGAATATTTAGATTCCACATTAATAAGTTGCACTGTACGTTCTTTGAATCTAATTCAACAGTCATTTACTATCTTACTTACATCTACCGATATACGTATCCGTTCAACGCAGAATAACCCTTTTCATTCAAACTCATAATTGGATTTTGACCTATCAGAATCCAACAAGTGGCATAATGAAGAAAATATTTGACAAAATAAAATTTGTTAGAAACAAACAAATTAACTATGAGGAATTTTGTTAAGAATCCACGCTAACTGTTCCTAGCTAATTGTTCCTAACTAACTGATTACATTTTATTTATCACAATTTAATTATCGCAATTTACATTCTCGCAATTTTAATTATCGTCATTTAATTTCTGTTATTTACTTTACGCACTTTATTTATCGTCATTTAGTTTCTGTTATTTACTTTACACACTTTATTTATCATCATTTAATTTCTGTTATTTATTTTTACGCACTTTAAATATCGGGACACGTATACAAGGTTTTGACATATCATATCGACGCATATATATATATATATATATTATTTGGAATAACCCTAGACACTCTATATGCAGTAATGATCGAGTTCTCTATACAGGGTTGAGGTTGATTCTATAATAATATATATACTTTGAGTTGTGATTGAGTCTGAGACATGTACACGGGTCACGATATGTATTAATTAATTTGAATATTATATATTAAACTGTATATGAATTATTGGACTGTTAACTGTGGACTATCGACTGTGGACGAATAATATTGGACAATTAAAATGAATTAAAATATTGATTATAACATATGAAACTAAACAAATCTTCAAGTTTACCACTTGATTTCATCTTAAACCTCAATTGTATCTTGACGATTACAATCTACGTTCAAACCTTTCATGATTCTTGAAAACACCTCAATCGATAGGATGAATCAATCGTACTTCATCTACGGAAGGAAAGATTTATGCATATAGTTATGCACCTGAGAAACTCTCGACAACTGAGTAAAATTTTAACACGTAGCCGCGTCAGATCCTTTGGCATTTATTAGCAAAAATAACTTTGCGATCTCTTTTCAAAGTAGCAAATTTTGTCACAGCTTCAGCAAATTAACTTCGACTTTTCGTTCGAAACAACCTTATTATCACCTTGATTTATATGTATGCTCTTTTATTGTTACCGAGGAACATTTTATATTCCACCATATTACCGTCAGCGTTTAATCATCTAAAACACAACTTTCTTGAAATCACCTCGGATCGATAACCAATGATTCAGATATGGTAGCAGTAAATGTAGAGGAATCGACAATCAGTACTTTGAAAACTCACAGCATATCTACATCAACAGTTATATGTATAACATTTATCTCTTAGAATTATGATCTTTCATTCTGAAATTCTGAAAAGCACCCAGTCTACAAATCGATACCACAAATTCTGAAAAAGCTGAATACAACGTAACACGACTTTAGCCGTCGGAAGTTTGATGATAAAAATGGAGTATTGGAAACATTCAATAGAAAATTTAGTACCGAAAAGCGGATTATGCCAAACTATGAAGGAAGCCATGGACAAATCACAAAGAATAAGTTTGACTTCAAAGAATCCAAATGATTCAATGCCTGCTAAAGTCTTTAGCGAATATCTTGCTCCTTACTCTAATCATTGCGGACAATAGTTCCTATCATCCTCTGATCTTAGATATTCCGAGATATTATCTTATCTTTCATTATAAATATCCTCCATATTTCTGAAGATATTTTCATAACTATTCTTATCAAAAATCATTAATCTCTTCATGTTATCAGTGTTACATCATATAGAAACTGTTAGTTTCTATATTTTGTAAACTTTCGAGTTTAAAATAGGAATGTTATTGAAATAATGTTGGAAACTGATGCATGAGTTAGTATAATATAATGACACTTGATCAACGTGATTATATTACAGTAAGTCATGCTGAGTTTCTAAATGGAACATGATGATTCACAGATTATAACGTCATCATGTGTCATGTTACATAACTCTTTCATTCTGATTAACTTCTGAACACATCAAGAAAATATATTCTTGATAATTCTATTCTCAGTGATTCTTGTAATTTAACCAAATCAAGATCGTGCTATTTTGTCCACTTTCTACTTAGAACAGTAGGATTATTCGAAACTCCATACCTATGAATTTTGGACCATTATTCGCTTGATTTAAAGTCGGGAAGAGAAAACAAAAGAATGAAGATCTGAAATAAAAATGGGAATATGAATCACAGTAAATTGGAGAGAGTATTAACCGTGGATGTTAATGATTACAGAAGGACAGAAGCAGAGACATCGAAATATAAGAGAAAATATAAAGCCCAATAACAACACGGAAGTTACAAACCGTGGATATTAATAGGAATAGCAATATAAAGATACGGTATAATTAAGAATAGTATCACCCCAAAGTAATAGTAGAAGTAAACAGATTCTTCTAATGGAAGATTGAAAAGAAGGATGACATAAATAATAATTAGGAAAATATTAGGGATTAGAACTGGACTAAGCATTTTCACAATCTTTTGGATGTATGAACTAAGAAAGAAAGTATAGGAATGGTGAGAATAATGGAACGGACGAGTTTAATTTATAATGGAAATATCATACAGAGTAATCGAGGCAGATCACCGTATTTAATTATAGAGATCTTAATCTCATTATTCACCGAAGAATCAAATCTTTTAGATTTCGAAGATTTTCTTTAAATTCCTTGAATTTCGGAATTCAACCAAGGCAACGTCAAAAGTTAAGACGCACCTTATTTTCTAAATTCAACCCTGACTACGTTAAAAGCTAAGGCGATTCTTATTTTTCCTCATTTCAATCTTTTGTAATAGCTTCATTCGTGCTCTTCGAATAATTGAATTATTTTATCTATATTATTCAATAATGATAAAACTCTATTTATCAACTCATACTCGTCAGGGAAACATATTTATTGTTAGCCATGATGACCTCACTCAAATTTCGGGACAAAATTTATTTAACGGGTAGGTACTGTGATGACCCGGGAATTTCTGACCAAATTTAAACCTGAATCTTATTTGATTTCGATACGATAAGCAAAATCTGTAATTTGGAGTCTCAAAAACTTTGAACTTTTTATATGGAATCATTTGACCTTTGACTATTCCCGGCGATTCACGAACTTTACTTTGTAAATAAATAGGTACATGTAAATATAAATATATGGACATATATAATCCATAATGTATACTTTAAACCTTAGGAATTAAAAATGTTAAATAATAAATAGAATAAAGAAATTACCATTTTACATATATAATATTATGAGTCTGTATATGAATTCTAATAATAATTATTAATATATTGTGATATATAATATTTAATAAATATTATTATATAATATAGTGTAAAGTTAATATATTATTTGTAATTACAAGTTAAAATATAAATGATATATCAATATTATTATTATTATTATTATTTCCAGTATTATTACTAATATTAATATTGATATTAATATTTGTTTTATTAGTATTACTAATTCTAATATGAGATATAACATGAATAAAATTTGATAAATATAAATGTTATGATCAATAGTACTACTACTACCCTCATATTACAATTATTAATAATATTAGTATTATTGTTATTTATAATATTATAGTGATACATTTTATAGTAATTGTTATCATTATCATTAACAATATTATTATTACTATTATATTATTAAAGATTTGTGTTATTATTATTATAATTATATTTATAAGATAAATTATAATCTATAAAATTATATATATTTTATAAAAATAGGGAGTATATAAATACGAAAATAAATATAGAAATATTAGATAAACATTATTGATATTTTTATTTAGTGATATTACAGCCTAATATTACTAATGTATATTTTTTTTTATAAATTATTAATTATATATATAAACTAATTATATAAACTGGTAGAAATAGTCAGCAGGCTTTATCTAATTTTTGTTCTCATCTAAAAATCTGTTTTAAGTCGACTTCAGCCACAGACAGGATCCAAAAGCTCGTACAATTCGATTCCAAGGTTTTTTAACTTCATCTGATTCACTTAGGGGTCCTTTTCATATTTATTTCTTTTTATTATTTATGATACCTGATGTAGTATTATGTCGATCAATTTGATAAGTAAGATAAACGGTTCCAGTTGAAATAGATACCACACAACCTCACATTTTCATTTATCACTCACAAAAACCCTGTACAACTCATTAATAAGTCGAATTAAAACAGAAAAAGGGAAGAACACAGTTAACCCCTCTGTTCTTGGTCGTTTTTGTCAAAAACCCAGAATTCGAACCCCATTTTAAATTCTATAAATGTAAGGATGTTAGAAAACTTCCACAAAAACTATCTGAAAAGATTCGACGTTCAATTTCTAGTATCAAACTCCAATTTAAGGGTCAAAGTTTTAAAATCATAAAGTCAACGTTTGTTCATCAGACAAATTCGAGTTTTCTATTTGAAATTAGATTAAATTGATAGTTTCTATAGTTTCCAGGAGGGTTTTGAAATATTTTTCATTTTATGATCGTGACCTAAAACAACCTCTAAACTTGAATTTGATTTTTGAGTTCAAACGAGTCATTTTTTTCCTGTTAGCAGCTTTTAATTAAATTAATCTGTTGTTTTAATTAACTTAATCAATCACTAATAGTTTTTGAGTCTTAAAACTAATCGTGTAATATTTTTCATTTTATGATCGTGACCTAAAACAACCTCTAAACTTGAATTTGATTTTTGAGTTCAAACGAGTCATTTTTTTTTTCCTGTTAGCAACTTTTAATTAAATTAATCTGTTGTTTTAATTAACTTAATCAATCACTAATAGTTTCTGAGTCTTAAAACTAATCTGTGAATCGATCCCTAGTCTGGTCTATTGGAAATTGAGGTGAAGAAGAAAGGGAAATCAGTAATTTAGTGTTAAGTATAATTAGAATCCAATATATTTGAGAAAAAGAAAGAACAGACGGATGGTTAGGCAGTTGGTTGTGGAGCGAGAGGTCTTGGGTTCGAGTCCCAGCAGGGGCGGTTTATTATTTTTATGAGCATTTAAAGGTAGTTCATTTATTAATTTATTTTTATTTTTTATTACTATTATTATTATTACTATTAATATTATTATTGTTATTGTTATTATTATGATTATAATTATAATTGTTATAATTAGTAATATAAGTGATATTAATGTTATTGTTATTGTATTTTATCAATTAAGTATTTTTATCATTATTATAGTTATTATGATTATTATTATTATTATTATTATTATTACAAGTATTATGAAAATAATATAAATTAGTATTATTTCCATAAACATTCGTATTAGTAACATTCTATAATTATTAGTATTATCATTATGTATTATTATTATTATTATTATTATTATTATTATTATTATTATTATTATTATTATTATTATTATTATTATTATTATTATTATTATTATTATTATTATTATTATTATTATTATTATTATTATCATTTTTAATAATATTAACAAATCATTAAAAGCATTGTTATTAATATTATCACGAGTATCGTTCTTAGATAATTATTAAAAATTTTATCATAAACATCTTTTATAGTAAAATTAGTATTTTTATAATTATTATTATTAATATCATTATATTTATCACTAAAAGGATTTTTAACATTTTTATTTTTAATAGTAATAATAAGTATTATCAATATTATCATGTTACCATTATAAATATCATTTTAGTATTAGTACAATTATTATTTTTAACAAACAAACGATATATATATTTTATACATTAAACATAACAAAATTAATATTTTCACATACAAAATAAATACATGAAACATATATATATATATATATATATATATATATATATATATATATATATATATATATATATATATATATATATATATATATATATATATATATATATATATATATATATATATATATATATATATATATATATATATATATATATATATATATATATATATATTTGATATAAAAATGATATAACTAATAAATTTAAATATATATATATATATATATATATATATATATATATATATATATATATATATATATATATATATATTGTTCAATTTCGATTATGTGTATTAATAAATAAACAAATGATATAGGCTCGTGAATCCGAGGCCAACCCTATACTTGTTCAATGTCGTTCTATGTATTTTTACCACAAAATACATTAGGTGAGTTCATTTGCCCCTTTTACTCTTTACATTTTTGGGCTGAGAATACATGCAAATGCTTTATTAACTGTTTTACAATATTTATATGCGTGAGTTCATTTGCCCCTTTTACTCTTTACATTTTTGGGCTGAGAATACATGCAAATGCTTTATTAACTATTTTACAATATTTATATGCGTGAGTTTCATTTGCTCCCCTTTTACTCTTTACATTTTTGGGACTGAGAATACATGCAAATGTTTTATTAACTGTTTTACAATAATTATATGCGTGAGTTTCATTTGCTCCCCTTTTACTCTTTACATTTTTGGGGCTGAAAATACATGCAAATGTTTTATTAACTGTTTTACAATAATTATATGCGTGAGTTTTCATTTGCCTTTTTACCCTTTATATTTTTGGGCTGAGAATACCTGCGCAGTTTTTATAAATGTTTTACGAAATAGACACAAGTAATCGAAACTACATTCTATGGTTGAATTATCGAATTGAATATGCCCCTTTATAGTCTGGTAATCTAAGAATTATTGAACAGACACCCTAATTGACGCGAATCCTAAAGATAGATCTATCGGTCCCAACAAGCCCCATCCAAAGAACCAGATGCTTTAGTACTTCAAAATTTATATCATGTCCTAAGGAGGATCCCGGAATGATGGGGATATTCTTATATGCATATTGTGAATGTCGGTTACCAGGTGTTCACCATATGAATGATATTTTTGTCTCTATGCATGGGACGTTTATTTATGTGAACTGGAAATGAAATCTGGTGGTCTATTAAAATAATGGAAATGATTGTTATGATAAACTAATTAACTTACCAACCTTTTGGTTGACACTTTAAAGCATGTTTATTCTCAGGTACGAAAGAAATCTTTCGCTGTGTATTTGCTCATATTAGAGACATTACTTGGAGTCATTCATGACATATTTCAAAAGATGTTGCATTCAAGTCATTGAGTTCATCAAGATTATTTAAAATCAATTATAGTTAGATGTATTATGAAATGGTATGCATATCGTCAACTTTCGATGTAAGGAAGTTTGTCTTTTCAAGACGAATGCAATGTTTGTAAAATGTATTATTTAGAGGTCAAGTACCTCGCGATGTAACCAACTATTATGAATCGTTTATAATCGAAATGGACTTCGTCCGGATGGATTAGGACGGGGCGTTTCACAAGTAAGCAGATTATATATGTATATGTATAATTATTGCATTCACTAAGCGTAAGCTTACTCCTCGTTGTTGTTACCTTTTTATAGGTACCGTTTGATTTGGTGAAGGATTCTAGTTGCTAGACTAGACGCTTAGTGCTTGAGCTTGATGGGGTAGCTTTTGGATATTCAGACGTGGATTGGAGACTTGGAAAATCCCCAGAATTATGCTATTGGTATCGGGTTGGGTTATTGAATCTTAACTCGGTTTATAGTGTAAATGGGTTACAATTACCCACTTGTGGTGTAACGGGTCAAAATGTGTCGAATTGAACGTTTTGTACTTGATCATATGTCAAACATGTATTTCTTTGTATATTGGGCATGTAAAAACTAGTGTCAAACGAATTGTGCGACCTGATGTATTTAACCTTCTACAAAAAATGAAAATGTTATCATTTTCGGATAATCAGATTTGGACTGTTTAAACTTACTTAATTTTTATGTTTATTATTTTAGAATATACCCCAATACCACTAAACACTACCTTCCATTTCCTTTCTCTCTATCTGTAATGACCCGGCTTTTTGGACTTGTTTTTGTGCTTTGTGCTTTCACGAAACTGCGTATTTGTACGTACTGAGCTAGCTTATGCTCTGGGATCTTTAATCATGATTAATTACCCTCGTTAATATCTTACAATGTGCTATTAAGTGTGTAATCACTTAACTTAATCCCCGAATGCTTTTACGACTGTTGATGTCACTTATCGTTTTAAATGAGATACGTACTTGGTACACGTTAAACTTTTGTCATAATTAGAATATTATGACTGCGTAAACTTGATTGTTATTTATTATAACAATTACTTGGCTTAAGAGCTTATTTAATTAAGCTTAGTGTTTACTAATGCTTACTAGTTACCGTAATGGACTTAACACCGTAATTGACTTTCCATGGCCCGACTTGTCTTTGTGACACACGCTTTTCACGAATAATATTTCAAATATTATTTACGTTCATGATTAATTTTTATTAATCATTTTTAATTAACTAATGTTAGTAGTTAATTACTTGGGCCTTTTATTTATTTGTTGTATACTTGGACTTGGGCTTTTATTACATGGACTAGTGAGCCCACCCTACACATTTAATGGACTAGTGAGCCCATCTTTTATGCTAGTATTATATTAAGAATAATCATGGGTTAATTAAGCTAAGTAAGGAGACAAATTACTCAAGCATGCTAGCATCTTTCTCCATACATTTAACCTTATTACTTATCCTAGCATACACCAAGCTCCAACACTAGAAAGTTGGCAATTGACTTCCCTTTTGAGCTCCTAGTGACCGACGACTTTATTGAGTGTGAGAGGAGTTCCATATTTTTTTTTTCAAATCTTGTTACTTATTTGCTAGTTCACTTCATTCTTTACACACGCATACATACACCACTTTTCTCTCAACTTTCTCTCATCTTTTCTCTCAAAACTTGGTAAGAAATAAACTTTATTCTTCTTCTTTTCTTCCATAAAACCGATTCCTAGATCATCATCATTTACTTGATTTATTACTTGTTGTTTGTTGTTGTTGTTAAAGATCAAGTTTTCTAACTTGTATCTTCATGTAATCTTGGCTACTTCCATCCTTTGTTTGATGAAGAACCAAGAACAAGAACCTAAACTTGTTAGTTTATGGTTCTATACTTAAATGTTTCCAAGATCTAAAGTTCATAAACTTGATGATCTTCTTTGTGTTCATGTTTTGTAGACTTAAATCCTAAGATCCAAACCTTGATTTAAATCTTCTTAAGTATGAAACAAACATGAACATAATACTTGTAACTTTAGTTTAGTTCTTTCTTTTGTAAGTACTTTAAAGTTGTGATGTTGTTAATTTGGTCAAGAATTACTAGCTAATCTTGATCTCATATTTCTTGAAACCAAAGTTAAACTTTGTAAGTTCAAGAACATGGAAGTATAACTTTCTAGTTATAACTTCATACACTTGTGTTGGATCTAAGTTTCTATAGCTTATGGTCTTCTAATTTTGTTGTAAACAAGAGCTTATAAGCTTACATACATATTACAAGATTAAAACCAAAGTTTCATGACTTATGGTTTCATTAAAGTTAAGATCCAAGTTTTATAACTTAGGGTTTAACTTAAGAACATTAGATCTAGACTTTTGGGTCTAGGAACTTCAAGATCTAACTAAGAACTATGTTCTACAACTTAAGATCATGTTTATTTAGTTTACTTTCAAGTTTGTAGCTTAATATTACTTTTAGAACTCATGAATATGTCGGATCTAAGATTTTGATGTAACTTTGGTTCATCAACCTTTATACAACCCTTAATTGAGTTGTGCTACATATCGTAGACTTGAACTAGTGTTATGATAGTCAAAACTTGGTAAAGATGATGCAAACCCATCAACGAGTTGTACACTTGAAGCTACAAGCATCAAGGATGAGAACCGTGATGAGCATCAAGCACCAAGAATCCACCAGAACACTTAGCTTACTGTTTTATGGGTCTGACCAGATCACCTGGGCTACTGAAAAGATTATTTTCAGTTATTTCTGTTCGAGTAGATGATTTTCCATTTAGACCTTGTCTTAATCCGAGTTACGGTTTAGGATCTATGGCCCTCCGAAAGTCACTACACCCTATTAACGTTGTGCTGAAATTTCTGACCTACTCTCACTTAAACCATCACCACGGTCAAACGAAGATGAGTTTGGTTCTGGAAATTGGTCAACATCTAGGGGACTCATATACGGATCCATGGCCAGTAGTCTCACCTCATTTAAGTTTGTATAGAGGCCGTGGAGACTGAACGAAGTCAGTCTTTGTTTCAAACTTTCTTCTTGAATGAAACTTACTTTATACTTTTTATTTGATGATGAATGATGATGATACTTAAGACCTAATTTACATACTTTTAAACCTTTGAGATGATTTACTGACTTAGTAACTGTTGACTTGAGTTGATGAAGCGCCCCGTCCTAATCCATCCGGACGAAGTCCATATCGATTATAAACGATTCACAACAGTTGATTACATCGCGAGGTACTTAACCTCTATATGATACATTTTACAAACATTGCATTCGTTTTTGAAAATGAAAATCTTTCATTGCATCAAAATTTGCCGGCAGGCATACCATTTCATAATATATCTAACTATGATTGATTTAATAATAATCTTGATGAACGCGACGACTCGAATGCAACGTCCTTTTAAAATATGTCATGAATGACTCCAAGTAATATCTCTAAAATGAGCAAATGCACAGCGGAAGATTTCTTTCATACCTGAGAATAAACATGCTTTCAAGTGTCAACCAAAAGGTTGGTGAGTTCATTAGTTTAACATAAATAATCATTTCATAATTTTAATAGACCACAAGATTTCATATTTCCATTTCCCATAAACATACGTCCCATGCATAGAGACAAAAATATCATTCATATGGATTGAACACCTGGTAACCGAAATTAACAAGATGCATATAAGAATATCCCCATCATTCCAGGATCCTCTATCAGACATGATATAAATTTCGAAGTACTAAAGCATCTGGTACTTTGGATGGGGCTTGTTGGGCCTGATAGATCTATCTTTAGAATTCGCGTCAATTAGGGTGTCTGTTCCCTAATTCTTAGATTACCAGACCTAATAAAAAGGGGCATATTCGATTTCGATCATTCACCCATAGAATGTAGTTTCAATTACTTGTGTCTATTTCGTAAAACAGTTATAAAAGTAGCGCATGTATTCTCAGTCCCAAAAATATATATTGTAAAAGCATTTAAAAAGGGAGCAAATGAAACTCACGCATATAAATATTGTAAAACAGTTAATAAAGTATTTGCATTTATTCTCAGCCCAAAAATGTAATGAGTAAAAAGGGATCAAATGAAACTCACCTAATGTATTTTGTAGTAAAAATACATATAACGACATTAAACAACTGAACAATGCAGGGTTGACCTCGGATTCACGAACCTATATCATTTGGATATTTATTAATACAGATAACTGAAATTAAATAAGTGTATATATTATATCTTAATTTATATATTATGTGTATTTAGTTTGTGTATATATTCAAGATGTCTAATGAAATGTCCCGTTCTTATTGATTAAAAACGTTCCATATTAATTGATTTCGTTGCGAGGTTTTGACCTCTATATGAGACGTTTTTTCAAAGACTGCATTCATTTTTAAAACAAACCATAACCTTTATTTCATAAATAAAGGTTTAAAAAGCTTTACGTAGATTATCAAATAATGATAATCTAAAATATCCTGTTTACACACGACCATTACATAATGGTTTACAATACAAATATGTTACATCGAAATCAGTTTCTTTAATGCAGTTTTTACACAATATCATACAAACATGGACTCCAAATCTTGTCCTTATTTTAGTATGCAACAACGGAAGCTCTTAGTATTCACCTGAGAATAAACATGCTTTAAACGTCAACAAAAATGTTGGTGAGTTATAGGTTTAACCTATATATATCAAATCGTAACAATAGACCACAAGATTTCATATTTCAATACACATCCCATACATAGAGATAAAAATCATTCATATGGTGAACACCTGGTAACCGACATTAACAAAATGCATATATTGAATATCCCCATCATTCCGGGATCCTCCTTCGTACATGATATAAATTTCGAAGTACTAAAGCATCCGGTACTTTGGATGGGGTTTGTTAGGCCCAATAGATTTACCTTTAGGATTCGCGTCAATTAGGGTGTCTGTTCCCTAATTCTTAGATTACCAGACTTAATAAAAAGGGGCATATTCGATTTTGATAATTCAACCATAGAATGTAGTTTCAAGTACTTGTGTCTATTTTGTAAATCATTTATAAAACCTGCATATATTCTCATCCCAAAAATATTAGATTTTAAAAGTGGGACTATAACTCACTTTCACAGATTTTTACTTCGTTGGGAAGTAAGACTTGGCCACTGGTTGATTCACGAACCTATAACAATATATACATATATATCAAAGTATGTTTAAAATATATTTACAATACTTTTAATACATTTTGATGTTTTAAATTTATTAAGTCAGTTGTCCTCGTTAGTAACCTACAACTAGTTGTCCACAGTTAGATGTACAGAAATAAATCGATAAATATTATTTTGAATCAATCTACGACCCAGTGTATATGTATCTCAGTATTGATCATAACTCAAACTATATATATATTTTGGAATCAACCTCAACCGTGTATAGCTAACTCCAACATTTACATATAGAGTGTCTATGGTTGTTCCGCAATATATATATAGATGGGTCGACATGATAGGTCGAAACATTGTATACGTGTCTATGGTATCTCAAGATTACATAATATACAGTATAAGTTGATTAGGTTATGGTTGGAATAGATTTATTACTAACTTTCACGTAGGTAAAATGAGTAGTTTTTATCAATCTTGTTTTACTCGCCATTTCTTCGTTTCTAATCCGTTTTGAGTGATTCCAGTGGCCACGGTTTCGAATTGAACTTAAATTTATGAATATAAATATAAAAAGTATAAGTTTATAGTCGGAAATACAAGTTACAAGTCATTTTTGAAAGAGGTAGTCATTTCCGTCGAAAGAACGACATCTTGATGACCATTTTGAAAAACATACTTTCACTTTGAGTTTAACCACGATTTTTGGATATAGTTTCATGTTCATAAGAAAAATCATTTTCCCAGAAGAACAACTTTTATATCAAATTTTATCATAGTTTTTAATTAACTAACCCAAAACAGCCCGCGGTGTTACTACGACAGCGTAAATCCGGTTTTACGGTGTTTTTCGTGTTTCCAGGTTTTAAATCATTAAGTTAGCATATAATATAGATATATAACATGTATTTAGTTGATTTTAAAAGTCTAGTTTGAAGGATTAACTTTATTTGCGAACAAGTTTAGAATTAACTAAACTATGTTTTAGTGATTACAAGTTTATAACGTTGAATAAGACAGCTTTTTATGTATGAATCGAATGATGTTATGAACATCATTACTACCTCAAGTTCCTTGGATAAACCTACTGGAAATGAGAAAAATAGATCTAGCTTCAAAGGATCCTTGGATGCTAGAAAGTTCTTGAAGCAGAATCATGACACGAAAACAATTTCAAGTAAGATTTTCACTCGAAATAAGATTGTTATAGTTATAGAAATTGAATTAAAGTTTGAATATGATTATTACCTTGTATTAGAAAGATAACCTACTGTAAGTAACAAAGGTTTCTTGATCTTGGATGATTACTTGGAATGGATTTAGAAAACTTGGAAGTAAACTTGCAATCTTGGAAGTATTCTTGATTTTATGAAACTAGAACTTTTGGAATTTATGAAGAACACTTAGAACTTGAAGATAGAACTTGAGAGAGATCAATTAGATGAAGAAAATTGAAGAATGAAAGTGTTTGTAGGTGTTTTTGGTCGTTGGTGTATGGATTAGATATAAAGGATATGTAATTTTGTTTTCATGTAAATAAGTCATGAATGATTACTCATATTTTTGTAATTTTATGAGATATTTCATGCTAGTTGCCAAATGATGGTTCCCACATGTGTTAGGTGACTCACATGGGCTTCTAAGAGCTGATCATTGGAGTGTATATACCAATAGTACATACATCTAAAAGCTGTGTATTGTACGAGTACGAATACGGGTGCATACGAGTAGATTTGTTGATGAAACTGAACGAGGATGTAATTGTAAGCATTTTTGTTAAGTAGAAGTATTTTGATAAGTGTCTTGAAGTCTTTCAAAAGTGTGTGAATACATATTAAAACACTACATGTATATACATTTTAACTGAGTCGTTAAGTCATCGTTAGTCGTTACATGTAAATGTTGTTTTGAAACCTTTAGGTTAACGATCTTGTTAAATGTTGTTAACCCAATGTTTATAATATCAAAATAGATTTTAAATTATTATATTATCATGAT
The DNA here is from genome assembly GCF_046630445.1 of Rutidosis leptorrhynchoides. Lineage (NCBI taxonomy): Eukaryota > Viridiplantae > Streptophyta > Magnoliopsida > Asterales > Asteraceae > Rutidosis > Rutidosis leptorrhynchoides. The sequence goes on along the minus strand of NC_092343.1, from coordinate 159,337,097 downwards.
ATTATGATGTACGAATATCTCTTAATATGATATATATACATTAAATGTCGTTACCACGATAATCGTTACATATATGTCTCGTTTCAAAATCATTAAGTTAGTAGTCTTGTTTTTACATATGTAGTTCATTGTTAATATACTTAATGATATGTTTAATTATCATAATATCATGTTAAATATATATATAACCATATATATGTCATCATATAGTTTTTATAAGTTTTAACGTTCGTGAATCACCGGTCAACTTGGGTGGTCAATTGTCTATATGAAACCTATTTCAATTAATCAAGTCTTAACAAGTTTGATTGCTTAACATGTTGGAAAAACTTAATCATGTAAAATAACAATTTCATTTAATATATATATAAACATGGAAAAGTTCGGGTCACTACAGTACCCACCCGTTAAATAAATTTCGTCCCGAAATTTTAAGCAGTTGGAGGTGTTGACGTATCTTCTGGAAATAAATGCGGGTATTTCTTCTTCATCTAATCTTCTCGTTCCCAGGTGAACTCGGGTCCTCTACAAGTATTCCATCGAACCTTAACAATTGGTATCTTGTTTTGCTTAAATCTTTTAACCTCACGATCTATTATTTCGACGGGTTCTTCGATGAATTGAAGTTTTTCGTTGATTTGGATTTCATCTAACGGAATACTTCTTTAGCAAAACATTTCTTCAAATTCGAGACGTGGAAAGTGTTATGTACAGCCGCGATTTGTTGAGGTAACTCAAGTCGGTAAGCTACTGGTCCGACACGATCAATAATCTTGAATGGTCCAATATTCCTTGGATTTAATTTCCCTCATTTACCAAATCGAACAACACCTTTCCAAGGTGCAACTTTAAGCATGACCATCTCTCCAATTTCAAATTCTATATCTTTTCTTTTAATGTCAGCGTAGCTCTTTTGTCGACTTTGGGCGGGTTTCAACCGTTATTGAATTTGGATGATCTTCTCGGTAGTTTCTTGTATTATCTCCGGACCTGTAATCTGTCTATCCCCCACTTCACTCCAACAAATCGAAGACCTGCACTTTCTACCATAAAGTGCTTCAAATGGCGCCATCTCAATGCTTGAATGGTAGCTGTTGTTGTAGGAAAATTCTGCTAACGGTAGATGTCGATCCCAACTATTTTTGAAATCAATAACACATGCTCGTAGCATGTCTTCAAGCGTTTGTATCATCCTTTCGCTCTGCCCATTAGTTTGTGGATGATAGGCAGTACTCATGTCTAGACGAGTTCCTAATGCTTGCTGTAATGTCTGCCAGAATCTTGAAATAAATCTGCCATCCCTATCAGAGATAATAGAGATTGGTATTCCATGTCTGGAGACGACTTTCTTCAAATACAGTCGTGCTAACTTCTCCATCTTGTAATCTTCTCTTATTGGCAGGAAGTGTGCTGATTTGGTGAGACGATCAACTATTACCCAAATAGTATCAAAACCACTTGCAGTCCTTGGCAATTTAGTGATGAAATCTATGGTAATGTTTTCCCATTTCCATTCCAGGATTTCGGGTTGTTGAAGTAGACCTGATGGTTTATAATGCTCAGCTTTGACCTTAGAACACGTCAAACATTCTCCTACGTATTTAGCAACATCGGCTTTCATACCCGGCCACCAAAAATGTTTCTTGAGATCCTTGTACATCTTCCCCGTTCCAGGTTGTATTGAGTATCTGGTTTTATGAGCTTCTCTAAGTACCAGTTCTCTCATATCTCCAAATTTTGGTACCCAAATCCTTTCAGCCCTATACCGGGTTTCGTCTTCCCGAATATTAAGATGCTTCTCCGATCCTTTGGGTATTTCATCCTTTAAATTTCTCTCTTTTAAAACTCCTTGTTGCGCCTCCTTTATTTAAGTAGTAAGGTTATTGTGAATCATTATATTCATAGATTTTACTCAAATGGGTTCTCTGTCCTTCCTGCTCAAAGCGTCGGCTACCACATTTTCCTTCCCCGGGTGGTAACGAATCTTAAAGTCGTAATCATTCAACAATTCAATCCACCAACGCTGCCTCATATTCAGTTGTTTCTGATTAAATATGTGTTGAAGACTTTTGTGGTCGGTATATATAATACTTTTGACCCCATATAAGTAGTGCCTCCAAGTCTTTAATGCAAAAACAACCGCGCCTAATTCCAAATCATGCGTCGTATAATTTTGTTCGTGAATCTTCAATTGTCTAGACGCATAAGAAATCACCTTCGTTCGTTGCATTAATACACAACCGAGACCTTGCTTTGATGCGTCACATTAAATCACAAAATCATCATTCCCTTCAGGCAATGACAATATAGGTGCCGTAGTTAGATTTTTCTTCAATAACTGAAACGCTTTCTCTTGTTCATCCTTCCATTCAAATTTCTTCCCTTTATGCGTTAATGCAGTCAAGGGTTTTGCTATTCTGGAAAAGTCTTGGATGAACCTTCTGTAGTAACCAGCTAGTCCTAAAAACTAGCGTATGTGTTTCGGAGTTTTCGGGGTTTCTTACTTTTCAACAGTTTCTATCTTTGCCGGATCCACCTTAATACCTTCTTTGTTCACTATGTGACCGAGGAATTGAACTTCTTCCAACTAAAATGCACACTTTGAAAATTTAGCGTACAATTCTTCCTTCCTCAATACTTCTAACACCTTTCTCAAATGTTCACCGTGTTCTTGGTCATTCTTTGAGTAAATAAGTATGTCATCAATGAAAACAATGACAAACTTTTCAAGGTATGGTCCACACACTCGGTTCATAAGGTCCATGACCACAGCTGGTGCATTAGTTAAACCAAACGGCATGACCATAAACTCGTAATGACCGTAACGTGTTCTGAAAGAAGTCTTTGGAATATCATCTTCTTTCACCCGCATTTGATGATACCCAGAACGTAAGTCAATCTTTGAATAAACAGACGAGCCTTGTAGTTGATCAAATAAGTCATCGATTCTCGGTAGTGGGTAGCGGTTCTTGATGGTAAGTTTATTCAACTCTCGGTAGTCGATACACAACCTGAATGTACCATCTTTCTTCTTGACAAACAAAACAGGAGCTCCCCACGGTGATGTGCTTGGTCGAATGAAACCACGCTCTAAAAGTTCTTGTAATTGGCTTTGCAGTTCTTTCATCTTGCTGGGTGCGAGTCTGTAAGGAGCACGAGCTATTGGTGTAGCTCCTGGTACAAGATCTATTTGAAATTCAACGGATCGATGTGGGGGTAATCCCGGTAATTCTTTCAGAAATACATCGGGAAATTCTTTTGTGACGGGAACATCATTGATGCTCTTTTCTTCAGTTTGTACTTTCTCGACGTGTGCTAGAACAGCATAGCAACCTTTTCTTATTAGTTTTTGTGCCTTCAAATTACTAATAAGATGTAGCTTCGTGTTGCCCTTTTCTCCGTACACCATTAAGGGTTTTCCTTTTTCTCGTATAATGCGAATTGCATTTTTGTAACAAACGATCTCTGCTTTCACTTCTTTCAACCAGTCCATACCGATTATCACATCAAAACTCCCTAACTCTACTGGTATCAAGTCAATCTTAAATGTTTCGCTAACCAGTTTAATTTCTCGATTCCGACATATATTATCTGCTGAAATTAATTTACCATTTGCTAATTCGAGTAAAAATTTACTATCCAAAGGCGTCAATGGATAACTTAATTTAGCACAAAAATCTCTACTCATATAGCTTCTATCCGCACCTGAATCAAATAAAACGTAAGCAGATTTATTGTCAATAAGAAACGTACCCATAACAAGCTCCGGGTCTTCCTGTGCCTCAGCCGCATTAATATTGAAAACTCTTCCGCGGCCTTGTCCATTCGTGTTCTCCTGGTTCAGGCAATTTCTAATAATGTGGCCCAGTTTTCCACATTTATAACAAACTACATTGGCATAACTTGCTCCGACACTACTTGCTCCGCCATTACTCGTTCCGACACCATTTGTTCCTTTCGTTCTGTGAACCCCTGGTCCGTAGACCTCACACTTCGCCGCGCTATGACCATTTCTTTTACACTTGTTGCAAAATTTGGTGCAGAACCCCAAGTGATACTTTTCACACCTTTGGCATAGCTGCTTCTGATTGTTGTTGTAATTGTTGCGGTTGTTATTGTTATTGGGATGATTGTTGTAGTTGCTGCTGTTGTTGTTGTTGTTGTTGTTGTTGTTGGGCCGTTTGTTGTAGTTGCGATTGATTTTGCGATTGTTGGGATAGTTATTGTGATTATTGTTGTAATTGCTGTTGTTGTTGTATTGGTGATTCTTATCACCGTTTTCCTCCCACTTTCTTTTGACTTTCTTCACATTGACCTCTTCAGCCGTCTGTTCTTTAATTCTTTCCTCAATCTGGTTCACTAGTTTGTGAGCCATTCTACATGCCTGTTGTATGGAGGCGGGCTCGTGTGAACTTATATCTTCTTGGATTCTTTTCGGTAATCCTTTCACAAACGCGTCGATCTTCTCTTCCTCATCTTCGAACGCTCCCGGACACAATAGGCACAATTCTGTGAATCGTCTTTCGTACGTGGTAATATCAAATCCTTGGGTTCGTAACCCTCTAAGTTCTGTCTTGAGCTTATTGACCTCGGTTCTGGGACGGTACTTCTCGTTCATCAAGTGCTTGAATGCTGACCACAGTAGTGCGTAAGCATCATCTTGTCCCACTTGCTCTAGATAGGTATTCCACCATGTTAACGCAGTACCTGTGAAGGTATGCGTAGCGTACTTCACTTTGTCTTCTTCAGTACACTTACTTATGGCAAACACCGATTCGACCTTCTCGGTCCACCGTTTCAATCCGATCGGTCCTTCAGTTCCATCAAATTCCAAAGGTTTGCAGGCAGTGAATTCTTTGTAGGTGCATCCTACACGATTTCCTGTACTGCTAGATCCAAGGTTATTGTTGGTATGTAGCGCGGCCTGTACTGTGGCTATGTTTGAAGCAAGAAAGGCACGAAATTCCTCTTCGCTCATATTTAAGGTGTGTCGAGTAGTCGATGCCATTTCCTTCAAAATAGTCAAATGAAACGAGTTAATCATATAGAATATAAAGAGTAGTCAATAGTATTTCGCAGCGTAATATGAGCTTATTTATAAAAGCTCTTTCTTCATATTAGCCTTTTATACTCTTTAATTCGGGTAGTACCTACCCGTTAAGTTCATACTTAGTAGCTAACATACCATTTCAACTACTACAATTCTATATGAAAAACTAATCACAAAAAAAAAAAAAAAAAAAAAAATATATATATATATATATATATATATATATATATATATATATATATATATATATATATATATATATATATATATATATATATCATATTCAAACCTTTATACAATAACTTGCAAACTTACAATACCGCTATTTTACATATAGCATGAAATATAGCACATAAACTTTGATACAAAGTAGTTGCGAAGATAATTATAGTTAATAAATAAGGCGTTCAGCAAAGGCAATAAAGACACGTAATTCATACGTCGAGAAACAAGTCATGCATTCTGGTTTTACTAATACCACTTCCCATCCTTGGTTTTGTGGAACATAACCATTGTGACCGATAGTAAGACAATGTGTTGTAACATCGTCAAAAGGATGAAGATTACGTAATGACCAACAGTCTCGTAATAACCTAAAAACCTCATTTCTTACCCCAATTACCGACTCCGTCACTTGTGGGAAAGTTTTGTTTAATAGTTGTAGCCCGATGTTCTTGTTCTCACTTTGGTGAGAAGCGAATATTACTAACCCGTAAGCATAACATGCTTCTTTATGTTGCATGTTAAATGCTTTTTCTAAATCACGAAGTCCTATATTCGGATATATTGAGTCAAAATAATTTCTTAACCCGTTGCGTAAAATAGCATTTGGGTTCCCCGCAATATATGCGTCAAAGTAAACACATCGTAACTTATGGGTTTCCCAATGTGATATCCCCCATCTTTCAAACGAAAGCCTTTTATAAACCAAGGCATTCTTGGAAGATTCTTCGAATGTCTTACAAACTGATCTCGCCTTAAATAGTTGTGCCGAGGAATTCTGACCGACTCTAGACAAGATTTCATCAATCATGTCTCCGGGTAGGTCTCTTAAAATATTGGGTTGTCTATCCATTTTGTGTTTTTATACTGTAAAATAGACAAGAGTTAGATTCATAAAAAAATACTTATTAATACAAGTAATTTTTACATATAACATAAAGCATATGCACACTATATTACATATATTACACCACACGAATACAACTATCTTATTCCGACTCGCTCATTTCTTCTTCTTCGGTTTTGGTTCGTTTTGCCAAGTCTCTAGGGATATATGATATTCTCCTAATACGAGCCGTCGTTTTCCACATTGGTTTAGAAAAACCTGGTGGTTTAGAGGTTCCCGGGTTATTGTCACAACTTAAGAAATACGAGTGTTGACGATACATATAAAGTTCATCGGGTTTGGAATCAAATTTCTCTATTTTTATGCCCTTTCCCTTATTGTTCTATTTTGCCTTATTAAATTGTGTTGGGGTAATTTCTATAACATCATCGAAATCCTTGTCGGGATCCGATTCATCGGAGAATTGGTAATCCTCCCAATACTTTGCTTCCTTGGCGGAAACACCATTGACCATATTTAACTTTGGTCGGTTGGTTGAGGATTTTCTTCTACTTAACCGTTTTATTATTTCCCCCACTGGTTCTATTTCTTCTTCCGATTCTGATTCTTCTTCCGGTTCCGATTCTTCTTCCGGTTCCGACTCTTCTTCCGGTTCCTCTTCGGGAACTTGTGAACCAGTCCACGAATCATTCCAATTTACATTTGACTCTTAATTATTATTAGGTGAGTCAATGAGACTTGTTCTAGAGGTAGACATCTATCACATAATATCAAACACGTTAAGAGATTAATATATCACATAATATTCACATGTTAAAAATATATAGTTTCCAACAAAATTTGTTAAGCAATCATTTTTCAAGTAAACACGGTCGAAGTCCAGACTCACTAATGCATCCTAACAAAATCGATAAGACACACTAATGCAAAATTCTGGTTCTCTAAGACCAACGCTCGGATACCAACTGAAATTTCCCGTTCTTATTGATTAAAAACGTTCCATATTAATTGATTTCGTTGCGAGGTTTTGACCTCTATATGAGACGTTTTTTCAAAGACTGCATTCATTTTTAAAACAAACCATAACCTTTATTTCATAAATAAAGGTTTAAAAAGCTTTACGTAGATTATCAAATAATGATAATCTAAAATATCCTGTTTACACACGACCATTACATAATGGTTTACAATACAAATATGTTACATCGAAATCAGTTTCTTGAATGCAGTTTTTACACAATATCATACAAACATAGACTCCAAATCTTGTCCTTATTTTAGTATGCAACAGCGGAAGCTCTTAGTATTCACCTGAGAATAAACATGCTTTAAACGTCAACAAAAATATTGGTGAGTTATAGGTTTAACCTATGTATATCAAATCGTAACAATAGACCACAAGATTTCATATTTCAATACACATCCCGTACATAGAGATAAAAATCATTCATATGGTGAACACCTGGTAACCGACATTAACAAAATGAATATATAAGAATATCCCCATCATTCCGGGATCCTCCTTCGGACATGATATAAATTTCGAAGTACTAAAGCATCCGGTACTTTGGATGGGGTTTGTTAGGCCCAATAGATCTATCTTTAGGATTCGCGTCAATTAGGGTGTCTGTTCCCTAATTCTTAGATTACCAGACTTAATAAAAAGGAGCATATTCGATTTCGATAATTCAACCATAGAATGTAGTTTTAAGTACTTGTGTCTATTTTGTAAATCATTTATAAAACTTGCATATATTCTCATCCCAAAAATATTAGATTTTAAAAGTGGGACTATAACTCATTTTCACAGATTTTTACTTCGTCGGGAAGTAAGACTTGGCCATTGGCTGATTCACGAACCTATAACAATATATACATATATATCAAAGTATGTTCAAAATATATTTACAATACTTTTAATACATTTTGATGTTTTAAGTTTATTAAGTCAGCTGTCCTCGTTAGTAACCTACAACTAGTTGTCCACATCTAGATGTACAGAAATAAATCGATAAATATTATCTTGAATCAATCCACGACCCAGTGTATACGTATCTCAGTATTGATCACAACTCAAACTATATATATATTTTGGAATCAACCTCAACCCTGTATAGCTAACTCCAACATTCACATATAGAGTGTCTATGGTTGTTCCGCGATATATATATAGATGGGTCGACATGATAGGTCGAAACATTGTATACGTGTCTATGGTATCTCAAGATTACATAATATACAGTATAAGTTGATTAGGTTATGGTTGGAATAGATTTATTACTAACTTTCACGTAGGTAAAATGAGTAGTTTTTATCAATCTTGTTTTACTCGCCATTTCTTCGTTTCTAATCCGTTTTGAGTGATTACAGTGGCCACAATTTCGTATTGAACTTAAATTTATGAATCTAAATAGAAAAAGTATAAGTTTATAGTCGGAAATACAAGTTACAAGTCAATTTTGAAAGAGGTAGTCATTTTCGTCGAAAGAACGACATCTTGATGACCATTTTGAAAAACATACTTTCACTTTGAGTTTAACCATGATTTTTGGATATAGTTTCATGATCATAAGAAAAATCATTTTCCCAGAAGAACAAATTTTAAATCAAAGTTTATCATAGTTTTTAATTAACTAACCCAAAACAGCTCGCGGTGTTACTACGACGGCGTAAATCCGGTTTTACGGTGTTTTTTGTGTTTCCAGGTTTTAAATCATTAAGTTAGCATATCATATAGATATAGAACATGTGTTTAGTTGATTTTAAAAGTCTAGTTAGAAGGATTAACTTTATTTGCGAACAAGTTTAGAATTAACTAAACTATGTTTTAGTGATTACAAGTTTATAACGTTGAATAAGACAGCTTTTTATGTATGAATCGAATGATGTTATGAACATCATTACTACCTCAAGTTCCTTGGATAAACCTACTGGAAATGAGAAAAATAGATATAGCTTCAAAGGATCCTTGGATGGCTAGAAAGTTCTTGAAGCAGAATCATGACACGAAAACAATTTCAAGTAAGATTTTCACTCGAAATAAGATTGTTATAGTTATAGAAATTGAATTAAAGTTTGAATATGATTATTACCTTGTATTAGAAAGATAACCTACTATAAGTAACAAAGGTTTCTTGATCTTGGATGATTACTTGGAATGGATTTAGAAAACTTGGAAGTAAACTTGCAATCTTGGAAGTATTCTTGATTTTATGAAACTAGAACTTATGGAATTTATGAAGAACACTTAGAACTTGAAGATAGAACTTGAGAGAGATCAATTAGATGAAGAAAATTGAAGAATGAAAGTGTTTGTAGGTGTTTTTGGTCGTTGGTGTATGGATTAGATATAAAGGATATGTAATTTTGTTTTCATGTAAATAAGTCATGAATGATTACTCATATTTTTGTAATTTTATGAGATATTTCATCCTAGTTGCCAAATGATGGTTCTCACATGTGTTAGGTGACTCACATGGGCTTCTAAGATCTGATCATTGGAGTGTATATACCAATAGTACATACATCTAAAAGCTGTGTATTGTACGAGTACGAATACGGGTGCATACGAGTAGATTTGTTGATGAAACTGAACGAGGATGTAATTGTAAGCATTTTTGTTAAGTAGAAGTATTTTGATAAGTGTCTTGAAGTCTTTCAAAAGTGTATTAATACATATTAAAACACTACATGTATATACATTTTAACTGAGTCGTTAAGTCATCGTTAGTCGTTACATGTAAATGTTGTTTTGAAACCTTTAGGTTAACGATCTTGTTAAATGTTGTTAACCCAATGTTTATAATATCAAAAGAGATTTTAAATTATTATATTATCATGATATTATGATGTACGAATATCTCTTAATATGATATATATACATTAAATGTCGTTACAACTATAATCGTTACATATATGTCTCGTTTCAAAATCATTAAGTTAGTAGTCTTGTTTTTACATATGTAGTTCATTGTTAATATACTTAATGATATGTTTACTTATCATAATATCATGTTAAATATATATATAACCATATATATGTCATCACCAGTCAACTTGGGTGGTCAATTGTCTATATGAAACCTATTTCAATTAATCATATAGTTTTTACAAGTTTTAACGTTCGTGAATCACCGGTCAACTTGGGTGGTCAATTGTCTATATGAAACCTATTTCAATTAATCAAGTCTTAACAAGTTTGATTGCTTAACATGTTGGAAACACTTAATCATGTAAAATAACAATTTCATTTAATATATATATTAACAATAGTTATATTAATATACATATGATTAGTATTTTAATAAAATACCTAGCTTGTTATATATGATTATTTATATAATTATTGTTAATATGAATAAAATATACTTATAACCTTAATAATATCTTCAAAACCTTTACTTTCATAAACGGAATTACTTTTAATAATAATGACATAGACAATATCGATAATATTAATAATGACAGTTTTAATGAAAACAACATAATAATTTTAGTGATAATCATAATGATAATAATAATAATAATATTAATAATGATAATTATGTTAATAATGTTAATATTTATAATCTTACACATGTTACTAATAATAATAACAAATTTTATTGTGTTCATAATAATAATATTTATAATAATCATAATAATGATACTTAATATTTATTTTAGCAATATTAATAATTAATAATAACAATTATAATAATGACAATGCTTATATTAATATTTGTAATAATAATAATATTACTTCATGATAAAACTTAATAATAAAAATATTATCAATAATGATATTACTTACTAATACATAATAATAATAATAATAATAATAATAATAATAATAATAATAATAATAATAATAATAATAAAAATAATAATAATAATAATAATAATAATAATAATAATAATAATAATAATAATAATAATAATAATAATAATAATAATAATAACAACAACAATAACAATAATAATAATACTAATAGTTACAAAAGTGATACTAGTACTAATATTAATGAGAAAAAAATGATAACTTGTATAATATTCCTTAATAATAACGATAACCCTAATCATAATAATACTAATAGATATATTAGTAACGATATCTATATTTCATAAATGATACAACTTAACAATAATCAACATATTAATATTAATAATACTTATAGAAATAATAATAATAATAATAATAATAATAATAATAATAATAATAATAATAATAATAATAATAATAATAATAATAATAATAATAATAATAATAATAATAATAATAATAAAGATAATAGAACTAGAAGTAAATGTGTATACCCTTTAGAAACTTTGTATAAAAAAAATTGTCCCGGATGAGACTCGAACCCGTGACCACTCGCAAACCTGCCAACACCCTTAACCATTGAACCGTTCCTGTTTTTCTGGAAATCTTATAACCGAAAAAGATATGAAATTAATTTGATTGAAATTACTAAACAAAGGTTTAATTTGATTGATTTAGGATATGAAATTAATTCCCAAACGTTTCATAAATGAGATATTAAATCAATAAACGCGAAAAAAAAAATAACTTGGCAGGCTGCTGTTCGTCGTGTAGAAAGAAAAGAAAAAAAAAATTTTGATTTTGAGATTAAAAACGTTTTAGACAAAAATTATAAAATGAAATATATTTCAATTCATCCTTTGAAACTATTGGATTCATTAATTTAACTTAATCCATCACAGAAAATTCGAATTTAATCGATGAACATCAGTTTGACTTTTAAAAATTAAAACTTTGACTCAGAAATTCTCGATTGATAAAAAGAATTGAGGTTTAAGAATTTGCAGAGAGTTCGAGTACGAGATTACTAACAATTCCGCATTTATAGTTTTTGAAATAAAAATCAAATTCAAGTTTTGGAAATAAAGTGAAGTAACAGAGGTACGAGCAGAAAAAAAATAAAAAAAAAATATCTGTTTTGTTCTTCATATAGCAGTGATATAAAAATTGATAATGGATTAGAGATACACCGAGTAATTGTAAAACACTGAACTGATTGATTATCTTATGGCAAGACTCAGTCGACAAAAAAATTATCAGATAGCGATATAATAAAAAAATAAAAGAAGAAACATACAAAAAAAATGACACCCGTGATTCATTAGGGTAGTAATCTGTTTCCATATTTCTATATGTATTATAATTATATATGTGTAATTACTTATAATTAATGTTTTATATATATTAATAATTATTAAATATATTAAATATAATGATGTGCTAATATTAATAATAAAAATGTTTTCAGATAATATTGGTTAGTCCTTAATCAGTAAATTCATAAAATTAATAAATAATATTAATAAGTGATAGATTAATATATTAATTATCATTAAAATAAAATAACAACAATAATCTTATTAAAGGTAATTATAATAATACTAATTATAATAATATTAGTATTATTAATGATGGTAATAATACTAGTAATAATAATACTATAATAATTTATATATATATCAAATTCGTATTTTTAAAATAATATTAAAAACACTAATATTAATATTAAGAGTAATAACAATGCAACTTTATTTAAATTTAATATATTTGTATTAAATTTTATTGATTATGTACTATAACTATATAATATTCATTACACTATAACTTATATTGGGCATTAAATTTTTGTACCAATTAATATATTACACTATACATATAATAATAATTATACACAGAATTTATATATCTTTATATATGTTCATTTTAAATTGCACCCAATTACTTTGTATCTTATTTTATATATTAAATTCTAATATTTAAATTATATTTTATAATTTCGATTTATTATATATACATACGTTTATGAAAATATATATACATATTTATTTACAAACAATTGTTCGTGAATCGTCGGAGATGGTCAAAGTCAAATTCATTCATGGAAATAGTTCAAACATTATGAGACTCAGTTTAATAGACTGTGCTTATCGTGTCGAAATCATATAAGATTAAGTTTAAATTTAGTCGGAAATTCCCGGGTCGTCACAGTACCTACCCGTTAAAGAAATTTCGTCCCGAAATTTGAGTGAGGTGGTTATGACTAACAATAAAAATGTTTTCATAACAATATGAGTTGATAAATTGAGTTTTATCATTATTGACTAATATAGATAAAATGATTCGGTTAGATGAAGTGTATGAATGGAGCTGTTACAAAAGATCTAGATGAAGAAATGGAGATTTTCCATAACTTTTGACGTAGTCGCGATTGAATTCTGAAATTCAAAGGATTTAAAGAAAATCTTCGAAATCTAAAAGATTTGATTCTTCGGCGAATAAACACTCTTTAATTAAATGCGATTATCTGCCTCGATCTCTTTATCAGATGTTTCACTATAAATTAAATTCTTCCGTGCCATTACTTTTATCATTCATTTACTCAATTCCCAATTTCAAAAGATTGTGAAAATGCTTAGTCCAGTTCTGATTCTTGTCCTTATCCTTACTATCGCAACAATCCTTCTCCTTTTCCAACTACCACCGGAGGAATCTATTTTCTTTTACTTCGCCCTAGGAATTATAATGTTTTTAATTTTCCCGTGTCTTTATGTTGCGATAAACATTGATATACACGGTTTGTAATTTCCTATGTTTGTGATCGGCTTTATTTTCCTTTATTTTTCGGAGCTTCATACTCCTGTTTTCTCTTCCCGACTCCAAGTCAAGCGATTAATGGTCCAGAATTCGTAGATATAGAGTTTGGAATGATTATAATGTTCTAAGCAGGGTGGAATGTGATAGCACAATTTGATTTTTAAATTTATCAAAATTACAAAAGATAGAACTATCAAGAATACATTTTCTTGATATGTTCAGAAGTTAAGTAGAATGAAAGAGTTATGTAACATGGCACGTGATGACGTTATGATCTGTGAATCATCACGTCCCATTAGAAACTCAGCATGACTTACTGTAATATAATCACGTTGATCAAGTGTCATTATATTATACTAACTCATGCATCAGTTCCCAACATTACTTTAAAAACATTCATAGTTTAAACTCGAAATTTTACAAAATATAGAAACTAATAGTTTCTTATATGATGTAACACTGATAGCGCGAAGAGATAAATGATTTCAGATAAGAATATCTTCAAATATATCGATGGTATTTAAAATAAAGGTACGATGATATCTTAGAATTTTTGAATTAAGTTGTGATGAAGAAATTCATTCATAATTCAGACTCGAATTTTAAAGAAATTTAGAAACTAAAGTAGTTTCCTTTATGATGTAACATAGATAGCAGGAAAAGATGAATAATTTTTGGACAAGAATATTTATGAAAATATCCTCAGAAATATCGAAGATATTTATGATGATATTTTGGAATATCTAAATTCGAAGGTTGATGAAGAAAATTTGTTTGCAAGGGTTTAGAGTAAGGAGCAAGATATTCTCTAGAGATTTCAACGGATCCAGAATTATCTGGATTTTTTTTTTTTTAATATAGGGTATTGTCCTTGTATTTGTCCTTGGTCTCCTTCATGGTTAACTCTATCCGTTTTCCAATTCCAATGTTTCTGAGTTTTTCCAACATATTATTCTTTATCATCAAACTTCTGGCGACTAAGGTCGTTTACGGTTGCCTACAGTTTCTGCTGCTTCATTCAGCTTTTTCAACATTCAGAGTATCGATTCGTAAACTGGGTGCCTTATCAAAATTTCAGAATTGAAGATCGTAATTCTAGGAGATAATTGTTATATGTATACATATAACTATTGATGTAGAAATGCTACGAGATTCGAAATACTGATTGCTGATTCCTGGTAATTGGTATGGCAATTATTGTTACAGGGTATAGATGAATACAAGGTGGGGTTTCAGTGAATATAATGATTTTTCGGAAAGTCCAAATTCATTGAAGTTACTGGTAATTTTACTGCTAATGTGGTGAAATATAAACGGTTCTCCGGTAACGATGATGAAATAACAACGTATATATCGAGGTTATAATAAGGCTAATCTGAATGGAAGTCAAAGTTGATTCGTTGGAGCTGTGACCAAATTGGCTAATTTGGAAAAGGATTGTAAAGTTATTTTCGGTAATAACAACGCCAAAAGAGCTAGCACAGATACACGTTAAACGTTTACTCAGTTTTCGAGAGTTTTTAGGTGCATAACTATATGCATCGATCTTTTCTTTCGTAGATGAAGTGCGGTTGGTTCATCCTCTCGATTGAGGTGTTTTCAAGAATCATGAAAGGTTTGAACGCAGATTGTAATCATCAAGATACAAATGAGGTTTAAGTTGAGATCAAGTGGCAAACTTGAAGATTTGTTTAGTTTCATATGTTATAATCAATATTTTAATTCATTTTTATTGTCCAATGTTGGTAGTACACAGTCGATAGTCCACGGTTGACAGTCCAATAATTCATATATAGTTTAATGTATAATATTCGAATTAATTAATACGTATCGTGACCCGTATACGTCTCAGACTCGATCACAACTCAAACTATATATATTATTATAGAATCAACCTCAACCCTGTATAGCTAACTTCCGCATTACTGCATATAGAGTGTCTATGATTTTTCCAAATAATATATATAGATGGGTCGATATGTCAAAACCTTGTATACATGTCCCGATATTTAAAGTGCGTAAAATAATTAACAGAAATTAAATGACGATAAATAAAGTGCGTAAAGTAAATAACAGAATTTAAATGATGATAAATAAAATTGCGATAATTAAATTGCGATAAATAAAATGTAATCAGTTAGCTAGGAACAGTTAGCTAGGATTTTGTTAGCGTGGGTCTTAAAAAAATTTCAATTAGTTAATTCGTTTGTTTTTAACAAATTTTATTTTGTCCAATGTTTTCTTCATTATGCCACTTGTTGGATTATGATAAATCAAAATTCAAATATGAAATTGAATAAAAATAGTTATTCTGCGGTGAACAGATTCGTATCTCTGTGGATGTAAATAGGATAGTAAATGTGTAACGACCCGCACTTTTTCGATCATTCTATACTTATAAGATTAATATTTACATAAATTAAACCTTGCCAACATGATAAGCAATCCAAATTGTCGAGACTGATATTTCCGAAAAGAGTTTTACACAACGTTTGACCGTCTAGTTTGACCGATGATATCACGAACTATACAATATATGATAATTATACGTTTGTGTATATAAATGTATATATACATATTTAACATGATTAATAAATGTTTTAATATCTCATTTTGTATTAATAACAACAAGTTATATGTGTATTTTGAAACTACTAACTTAAGTTTTCAAAACAATAACTATACGTAACGTTATTTGACATAAATACTTAAGACTTATAATGTTATACATATATTGTATAAGTAATGTATTTAATTACTTTTAAAGAACTTAAATACATAAAACCATATAAGTGTATTCACAAAAGATAACTATATTTGAATCCTCATTCCATTTTTCACAAAATTTCTATACGTATACCTAGAGTATTTATACTCGTATCATACCTAGCTTTTATACGTATTTACTAATAGTAAATACACATCAAATCACCACCTAATCAGCTCCTATACTTGCCCTCATCAAGAGGGAACTTCTTTTTGACATCTAGCTTCAATAATTATACAAAAATACAAGTAGAAATTTTGTTTTTGTCCCCCCCATGATCACGCCACCACCACCTTAAATACATGCATGCATTTCAAGATTTTGATCCATTTTTACTTCAAGTCTTTAGCTAAAAACACCTACACTTTCAAGAACTCTAAACTCCATAACACTTCAGCAACTTACCAAGAAGATCTAGCTTCAAAAACCTTACTTAAATCACCATAAGAAAACCATACAACAACACTTCAAGAAAACCTTCCAAGAACACCAACTTACTTCCAATCTTTCATCCACTTCCATCACCCTTTTGATTCTAGCTTCTTACTCCTCTTTTACAGCAACTTTATCCAAGGAACTTGAGGTAGAATCTATGTTCATAACCTTATTCGATTCATATATATATAGCTATCTTATTTTGTGGTACAAAAGTTTAACAACAAGAACATAGTTTGAATGTTTTCAAACTTGTTTGCAAACTAAATAGATCCTTCTAACTTAACTTTTAAAATACTTCAAGACCTGTAATATAACTTATGTATATACTAATTTAACAAGGTAAAACTTGGTTTTTCAAAGTATAAGTATTTTTAGAAAAATGGTCATTAAATGATTTTGTTGTAACAAAAATGTTTAACTTCATATGTTTCACTAATGTTTCACTTATGCCGTATGATTTTGAATACAAACCAAGGTATTTACAGTTCATAGTCTTAAAGAAGAACTCGATCCAAGAAGATGGCAATTTGAATCAACGAAAACGGATTTGTAACGAAGAAACTATGACCGAAACAAAATTGGTTATCCTAGATCATTTCAACTACGGGATCAATTGGAAAAAAATGATATAAATCACATATTTCTAAGATAACATGATATTTTATATATATGTACTTATAATTCAATTTTATATGGTTCAGGATCACCCGTAAACAATACGAGAAGATTAATCATAAGATCCCGTGTTTGTACGCAACACGTCATTTGACAACACCGGTACTTTATGTACGCAACACGTCATTTGACAACACCGGTACCATGGGTCAAGATTAATCTCGACCAATACATATACGATGGGGTTTTATTTATTTCGTTGGGGGTTTTGTTTATTGCGGGTATATTAAACATCTAAAAATGAACCATTAAAAATTGAATTACTAACATCGGAATGCTAACTACGGACTAAGGAAATATTCAAAATATTAAAAGTATAACAAGTATATATATATATAACGTTTGTTTTAAAATGAAAACATATTGATATATTATATATGGATAGGTTCGTGATATCAACCGGAAGACCGAGTCAAAATATATATATCATCAAGACAAGAGTGAGTATATAGTCCCACTTTTAAACTCTAAATATTTCGGGATGAGAATACATGTATTTTATGTTTTACGATATGGACACAAGTAACTGAAAAATATGTTCTACGTTGAGTTGTACCACTGGCATACTTCCCTGTAGCTTGGTAACTAATATTTACAGCGGTATTGTAAACGCGAATCCTGTTGATAGATCTATCGGGCCTGACAACCCCAATCGGACTGGACGACCAGTATTCAACGGTTGCACAGTACTTCGTTTTGTGACTACACTTGGTACGGTGTAGTAAGATTTCATATTAAAGGGAATATGCGACGTGAAAATGTTAAGTATGGTTACCAAGTGCTCAACCACTTAGAATATTTTTATTGAAATGTTTATATACGAAATCTTGTGGTCTATATATATATATTGCTGCGCACTAAACCTATATCTCACCAACTTTATGTTGACGTTTTTAAACATGTTTATTCTCAGGTGATAATTAAAGCTTCCGCTGCATTATGTTGAATCTAAGCAGGATCATGCGTACTCATATTTGTGTCAAAAATAAAACTGCATATCCGAGGACGTGTGTTGTAAAATATGCTAGAAATCGTGTTGTTATTATCATTTGTAAAGTTTGTAAGTCGAAGATTATCGTTAAACGATAATCATCTTTTTATTGTCTAAAGCTTGTAACAAAAATAATGGTTTGGTTTGTAATGTATAATATATGCAGTTTTCCTTTTTAAAAATGTCGCATATAGAGGTCAATACCTCGCAATGAAATCATACGTTATCTAACACGTTCTTATGGTTAAGGACGGGTTATGACATGTGGTATCAGAGCGTTGGTCTTAGCGAACCAGGTTTGCATTAGTGTGTCTAACCGAGAAGTCGTTAGGATACATTAGTAAAGTCTGGACTTTGACCGGGTCTGATTTAAAAAAAAAAAAACCATTGCTTATCACTGTTGGTTAAAATTTATATGTAAATATTATATAAGTACTAATGGGTTAGTTGTTGTGTGATAGATGTCGAGCTCAAAAATTGTTATCACAATCAACGACTCCGAATCAGAATCTTCAGATGGCGTTCCAGTCATTAACCTGTCCGATGACGAAAATGATATCCTTGGGGAAGACTCACAAATTCCGGATGAACCAACTATAAAGAACCCGGAAAGTGAACCCGAGGAGGAAAGTGAACCCGAGGAGGAAAGTGAACCCGAGGAGGAAAGTGAACCCGAGGAAGAAATACAGGAAATTACAAAAGACGAGTTCGAACTAGGAAAGAAACGAAAGGCTAATGAATTAGAAAATCCAAATCCCGAGTTTAATGAGAATGATGTGGCACCAATTCCACTCAACACTACCACCCCTATCCCCGCTATTCCTATTCGTTCTGTCCCGGCATCCAGTTCTTCAGTCCCACAGCCAAAATATAGGCAGACAGTTAGGATAAGCATTAAGCAAATCTTTGTGTCTAAACGTCCTAGAAAATAGATCAAACGATGCGCTGCTGTGTCAAACCATGGAACCGAATAATGTTTTGTATAATATTAATAGTGTGGTTTGCTTAATGTTCGATGTAAGATAAGCATATGTAAAATATTGAAGTATGAAATGCAATAATTTTCCATGGTTAAGTATTATTTAGATTGTAGTAATTGATTCTGTACTAAGCTATTAAGTATGAACATTAACGGGTAGGTACTACCCAAGATATAATTATAAAACGCTAATAAGAAGAAAAGGCTTTTATAATAATACCTGGTTCATATTATTAACAAGCTATAAATGTACTATAAATACACACTACATCTATAATATTCCATGTGAATAATTATTTTCTTTCATTAGGAAATGGCGCGATTGAATCGAATGACGGAACAAGAACTCGAGGAACTCATCAACCAGCGAGTGAACGACAGAATGTTATGGGTTGAGGCTGCAAGAGCTGCTGCAGTTAATCCAAATCCTCGTGTAGGATGCTCCTACAAGACGTTTCAAGCTTGCAAGCCCTCATCATTCAGTGGAACGGAAGGACCGATCGGTTTAACCCGATGGATAGAAAAGATGGAGACGGTGTTTAAAATCAGTGGTTGTGATGAAAAAGACATGACCAAGTTTGCATCGTGCACTTTACAAGATAGTGCACACACATGGTGGAAGAATTATGTGAAGGCGGTAGGAGGAGATGTAGCTTATGATACTCCATGGGAAGAATTCAAAGCAATGATAATCACCGAGTATTGTCCAAGGAATGAGGTTATTAAGTTAGAAGATGAGTTACGAAGTTTGAAGGTGGTTGGTACTGAAATCACCAACTACAATCAGCGATTCATGGAATTAGTTTTGCTATGTCCTGAATTGGTTCCAACCGAAGAACGGAAGATTGAAATGTACAAAGCTGGTTTGCCCAAAAAGGTCAAGGCAAATGTTACAGCATCGAAACCTAAGACAATTCATGAAGCTATAACCATGGAAAACGAGCTAATGGATCAGGTCATCATGGATAAGAAAGTATCCAATACTGATGTGAAGGTATCAGGTAACAAAAGAAAGTGGAATGGAAATTATGATCGAGGTAACCAACAACAATCTTTTAAGAAACAAGAAAACACGCAAGGTGCGGGTAGTGGTTCAGGCTTTGGTTACAAAGGACAAAGTCCTTTATGCAACCGTTGTCACAAACATCACTTTGGTTACTGTAGTGTGTTGTGCACCAAATGCAATCGACAGGGACATCTTGCTGAAGATTGTAAGGCTCTCGTTACAAATGCAAACGGTAACAAGACTTCTGCCACCAACGCAAATAGAACTGCTTTGGCTAACATTACTTGTTTTGGGTGTGGAAAACAAGGTCATTATAAGAGCCAGTGCCCGAATCAGAATGGCGGACCTGCACGTGGAAGAGCGTTTGTTATTAATGCTAGAGAGGCACGAGAAGACCCGGAACTTGTTACGGGTACGTTTACCATTAATAACTTATCAGCATCTATTTTATTTGATACTGGCGCTGATAGAAGCTACGTGTGTATAAATTTTTACACTAAATTGAATTGTTCATCATTACCTTTAGATGCTAAGTACTTGATTGAGTTAGCTAATGGTAAACTAATTGAAGCCGATAAAATTTGTCGTGATTGTGAAATAAATTTAGCCGGAGAAACGTTTAAAATCGACTTAATACCCGTAGAATTGGGA
Organism: Rutidosis leptorrhynchoides; assembly: GCF_046630445.1. NCBI lineage: Eukaryota > Viridiplantae > Streptophyta > Magnoliopsida > Asterales > Asteraceae > Rutidosis > Rutidosis leptorrhynchoides. Next base: position 159,315,856 of record NC_092343.1, on the reverse strand, counting down.
GGTTTTGATGTAATAGTCGGCATGGACTGGATGTACAAAATAGGAGCGGAAGTTGTTTGTGCTAAGAAGGCAATTCGTATTCCTGGTAAGGATAAAATACCGGTGATGATTTATGGAGAGAAGGGTAATTCAAAGCTAAAACTCATTAGCTGTTTGAAAGCCAAGAAGTGTTTAGAAAAGGGATGTTACGCTATTTTAGCACATGTTAATAAAGTCGAAAAGAAAGAAAAGTGCATCAACGACGTGCCTGTGGCAAGAGATTTTCCTGAAGTTTTTCCGGAAGAATTGCCGGGATTACCTCCATTTAGATCGGTAGAATTTCAAATAGATTTAGTACCAGGAGCTGCACCAGTGGCTCGTGCTCCATATAGACTTGCACCGTCCGAGTTAAAAGAACTTCAAAGTCAGTTAAAAGAATTACTGGACCGTGGATTCATACGACCAAGTACATCACCGTGGGGAGCTCCAATTTTGTTTGTCAAGAAGAAAGACGGATCTTTCCGAATGTGTATAGATTATCGTGAATTAAATAAGTTAACTATCAAGAATCGGTATCCACTACCGAGAATTGATGACTTATTTGATCAATTGCAAGGATCATGTGTTTATTCGAAAATCGACTTAAGATCGGGCTATCATCAACTACGCGTTAAAGAAGAGGACATTCCGAAAACTGCTTTTCGGACACGTTATGGTCATTACGAATTTTTGGTTATGCCGTTTGGATTGACGAATGCGCCAGCTGTATTCATGGACCTCATGAATCGAGTTTGTAGTCCGTATTTAGATAAGTTTGTTATCGTTTTCATTGATGATATTCTTATCTATTCCAAGAGTGAGCAAGAGCATGAAGAGCATTTAAGGTTGATACTGGAGTTGTTGAGAAAAGAACAACTTTATGCTAAATTTTCTAAGTGTGCTTTCTGGTTGAAAGAAGTACAATTTCTTGGCCACGTTGTTAGTAGCAAAGGAATTCAGGTTGATCCAGCAAAAATTGAAGCCATTGAAAAATGGGAGACTCCTAAGACACCAATGCAGATACGCCAATTTTTGGGTTTAGCCGGTTATTATAGAAGGTTTATTCAAGATTTTTCTCGAATAGCTAAGCCGTTGACAGCATTAACGCAAAAAGGGAAGAAATACGAATGGACCTCGGAGCAGGAGAACGCATTTCAATTATTGAAGAAGAAGTTAACTACGGCGCCTATTTTATCGTTACCTGAAGGGAACGATGATTTTGAAATATATTGTGACGCTTCGCGACAAGGTTTTGGTTGTGTTCTTATGCAACGAAAGAAAGTAATTGCATTTGCATCCCGACAATTGAAGATTCACGAGCGGAATTATACGACGCATGATCTAGAATTGGGAGCAGTCGTGTTTGCATTGAAGATGTGGAGACACTACTTGTATGGGGTTAAATTCAATGTGTTTACTGATCATAAAAGCCTTCAACATATTTTTGATCAGAAACAATTGAACATGAGGCAACGTAGATGGGTCGAGTTAATAAACGACTATGATTGGGAAATTCGTTATCATCCCGGGAAAGCGAATGTGGTGGCCGACGCTCTAAGCAGAAAGGAACGAGAACCAATTCGAGTACGAGCGATGAACATAAAAATTCGCATGAATCTCAACTCACAAATCAAAGAAGTTCAACGAGAAGCACTTACTAAAGAAAATATAGGAAATGAAATAATGAAGAAGTATGCGAAGCAACTCGTTATGCGGGAAGATGGAATTCGATATTTTGCAAATCGTATTTGGGTACCGAAGTTGGGTGGATTAAGGAAGTTGATATTGAACGAGGCACATAAGACAAGATATTCGATACATCCTGGAGTTGGAAAGATGTACCAAGATCTTAAGACGCATTATTGGTGGCCTAATTTGAAGACAGACGTTGCAACATATGTTGGGGAATGTTTAACTTGTTCCAAAGTCAAAGCAGAACATCAAAAGCCGTCAGGGTTACTTCAACAACCAGAAATCCCAGAATGGAAATGGGATGGTATTACCATGGATTTCATCACGAAGTTACCAAAGACTGCCTGGGGATACGACACCATTTGGGTGATTGTTGATCGTCTCACCAAGTCTGCACATTTCTTGCCTATAAAGGAAACGGATAGAATGGAGAAACTATTACGATTGTATATAAAGGAAGTTGTTTCAAGGCATGGAATACCTATTTCCATTATATCCGATCGTGATAGTAGATTTACCTCAAAATTCTGGCAATCACTACAGGAGGCACTAGGAACTCGGTTGGATATGAGTACCGCATATCATCCACAAACCGATGGACAGAGTGAGAGAACGATTCAGACTCTCGAAGACATGCTCAGGGCATGTGTGATCGATTTTGGAAACGGATGGGATAAATATCTACCGTTAGCAGAATTCTCGTATAATAATAGTTATCATGCGAGCATTGGAGCTGCGCCATTCGAAGCATTGTACGGAAGGAAGTGTAGATCTCCTATCTGTTGGAATGAAGTAGGAGATCGACATTTAACTGGTCCCGAGATCATACACGAAACGACCGAGAAGATAGTACAAATCAAGGAGAGATTGAAAACATCCCGTAGTCGCCAAAAGAGCTACGCCGATGTCCGAAGGAAACCATTAGAGTTTCAGGTCGGGGACATGGTTATGCTAAAGGTGTCACCTTGGAAAGGTGTGATACGTTTTGGAAAAAGGGGTAAACTGAACCCAAGGTACGTAGGCCCGTTCAAGATCATCGAACGCATTGGACCGGTAGCTTATCGACTCGAGTTACCGCAACAACTCGCCGGAGTACATAATACCTTTCACGTCTCAAACCTTAAGAAGTGTCTTGCAAAGGAAGACCTCACCATTCCTCTTGAAGAAATCCATGTCGACGAGAAACTACAATTCGTCGAAGAACCAATTGAAATCATGGACCGTGAAGTTAAACAGCTCAAACAGAGCAATATACCGATTGTTAAGGTTCGTTGGAATGCTAGAAGAGGTCCCGAGTTTACTTGGGAACGAGAGGATCAGATGAAACGAAAGTATCCGCATTTGTTTCTCGATGACGCAAAATAGGTACAATTTTAAAATTTCGGGACGAAATTTATTTAACGGGGAGGTAATGTAACGACCCGCACTTTTTCGATCATTCTATACTTATAAGATTAATATTTACATAAATTAAACCTTGCCAACATGATAAGCAATCCAAATTGTCGAGACTGATATTTCCGAAAAGAGTTTTACACAACGTTTGACCGTCTAGTTTGACCGATGATATCACGAACTATACAATATATGATAATTATACGTTTGTGTATATAAATGTATATATACATATTTAACATGATTAATAAATGTTTTAATATCTCATTTTGTATTAATAACAACAAGTTATATGTGTATTTTGAAACTACTAACTTAAGTTTTCAAAACAATAACTATACGTAACGTTATTTGACATAAATACTTAAGACTTATAATGTTATACATATATTGTATAAGTAATGTATTTAATTACTTTTAAAGAACTTAAATACATAAAACCATATAAGTGTATTCACAAAAGATAACTATATTTGAATCCTCATTCCATTTTTCACAAAATTTCTATACGTATACCTAGAGTATTTATACTCGTATCATACCTAGCTTTTATACGTATTTACTAATAGTAAATACACATCAAATCACCACCTAATCAGCTCCTATACTTGCCCTCATCAAGAGGGAACTTCTTTTTGACATCTAGCTTCAATAATTATACAAAAATACAAGTAGAAATTTTGTTTTTGTCCCCCCCATGATCACGCCACCACCACCTTAAATACATGCATGCATTTCAAGATTTTGATCCATTTTTACTTCAAGTCTTTAGCTAAAAACACCTACACTTTCAAGAACTCTAAACTCCATAACACTTCAGCAACTTACCAAGAAGATCTAGCTTCAAAAACCTTACTTAAATCACCATAAGAAAACCATACAACAACACTTCAAGAAAACCTTCCAAGAACACCAACTTACTTCCAATCTTTCATCCACTTCCATCACCCTTTTGATTCTAGCTTCTTACTCCTCTTTTACAGCAACTTTATCCAAGGAACTTGAGGTAGAATCTATGTTCATAACCTTATTCGATTCATATATATATAGCTATCTTATTTTGTGGTACAAAAGTTTAACAACAAGAACATAGTTTGAATGTTTTCAAACTTGTTTGCAAACTAAATAGATCCTTCTAACTTAACTTTTAAAATACTTCAAGACCTGTAATATAACTTATGTATATACTAATTTAACAAGGTAAAACTTGGTTTTTCAAAGTATAAGTATTTTTAGAAAAATGGTCATTAAATGATTTTGTTGTAACAAAAATGTTTAACTTCATATGTTTCACTAATGTTTCACTTATGCCGTATGATTTTGAATACAAACCAAGGTATTTACAGTTCATAGTCTTAAAGAAGAACTCGATCCAAGAAGATGGCAATTTGAATCAACGAAAACGGATTTGTAACGAAGAAACTATGACCGAAACAAAATTGGTTATCCTAGATCATTTCAACTACGGGATCAATTGGAAAAAAATGATATAAATCACATATTTCTAAGATAACATGATATTTTATATATATGTACTTATAATTCAATTTTATATGGTTCAGGATCACCCGTAAACAATACGAGAAGATTAATCATAAGATCCCGTGTTTGTACGCAACACGTCATTTGACAACACCGGTACTTTATGTACGCAACACGTCATTTGACAACACCGGTACCATGGGTCAAGATTAATCTCGACCAATACATATACGATGGGGTTTTATTTATTTCGTTGGGGGTTTTGTTTATTGCGGGTATATTAAACATCTAAAAATGAACCATTAAAAATTGAATTACTAACATCAGAATGCTAACTACGGACTAAGGAAATATTCAAAATATTAAAAGTATAACAAGTATATATATATATAACGTTTGTTTTAAAATGAAAACATATTGATATATTATATATGGATAGGTTCGTGATATCAACCGGAAGACCGAGTCAAAATATATATATCATCAAGACAAGAGTGAGTATATAGTCCCACTTTTAAACTCTAAATATTTCGGGATGAGAATACATGTATTTTATGTTTTACGATATGGACACAAGTAACTGAAAAATATGTTCTACGTTGAGTTGTACCACTGGCATACTTCCCTGTAGCTTGGTAACTAATATTTACAGCGGTATTGTAAACGCGAATCCTGTTGATAGATCTATCGGGCCTGACAACCCCAATCGGACTGGACGACCAGTATTCAACGGTTGCACAGTACTTCGTTTTGTGACTACACTTGGTACGGTGTAGTAAGATTTCATATTAAAGGGAATATGCGACGTGAAAATGTTAAGTATGGTTACCAAGTGCTCAACCACTTAGAATATTTTTATTGAAATGTTTATATACGAAATCTTGTGGTCTATATATATATATTGCTGCGCACTAAACCTATATCTCACCAACTTTATGTTGACGTTTTTAAACATGTTTATTCTCAGGTGATAATTAAAGCTTCCGCTGCATTATGTTGAATCTAAGCAGGATCATGCGTACTCATATTTGTGTCAAAAATAAAACTGCATATCCGAGGACGTGTGTTGTAAAATATGCTAGAAATCGTGTTGTTATTATCATTTGTAAAGTTTGTAAGTCGAAGATTATCGTTAAACGATAATCATCTTTTTATTGTCTAAAGCTTGTAACAAAAATAATGGTTTGGTTTGTAATGTATAATATATGCAGTTTTCCTTTTTAAAAATGTCGCATATAGAGGTCAATACCTCGCAATGAAATCATACGTTATCTAACACGTTCTTATGGTTAAGGACGGGTTATGACAAAATGACTGTTGAATCAAGTTGGAAGATTGTACAGTATAACATGTTAATATGAAAGCTAAATATTTCCTCGGGTATTACCTACCCGTTAAAATATTTTCACCATTAACGGTTTGTACAAAAGAATTTTTAATTACAATCTTTATGAAAACATATATACATATATATTTTCTTCAGATATAATTATGGATTTAATGAGTCAAAATGATATTAAACTCATTTAATTTATCGTTATAACTAGAATACATAATCTCTAAAACATTAGAGATTACATAATTACCATTTAGAATGATGTAGAACGATACGTAGAATGAAGATTATATTCGAGGTACAGAATGAGATGTTTAAGTATGGATTGTTGATGGTATTGTTGATGTCGGTGATGTTGCTGAAGCTGGTAAGTTTACACCATATTTTCCAAAACTATTACTCGAGCACGAAGTTCGCTGACTTTTTGTATTACTCCTGGATGATTTTGTCGGTCAGAACGAGCAGATGAATAAGGTTTGGAATTGTGGATAGAATATAATCGTGTCGAGCTATTCTGGAAATGAGGCTGAAAATGGTGTTTCGGATAGGTTCGTCGATAATGCTTCGGGTTCTTCACCAAGAGGTGAATTCAGTTGGTGGAAGGGATCGCCTTCTTCGCGTCTCCATTGATTAAGTAGACTACGAACCTATCAGATGAATTGAGGATGGATGATTGGTTGATTCATTCGGGTGACACTGCTTTCGGAGCTTAGGTGAATATCCATGTCGGGATACCTGTCGGAATAACTATCGGAATAGCTATCGGAATCCGAGGAATTCGAACTGGTTGAGGGATTCATCTCGTACGATCAGATGAAGGATTTTCGATAAGAAATAGATTATAGTATGTAGATTAGTACCCTGCAATACATAATTTACATATGCATATATAATACTAAAATCCCATAAGTTATGGAGGAATCTACGGAAGCTGTCAGGCAAAGTCTACAGTAACAAATATGCTAAGATATGAATTAGCAGATATGCTAAGATACAAATTTTGTCTATACACTATTCATGCAATCATTGCAGTAAGATGTGTCTAGACTAGGAATGATAAGCAGGTAATTTCCTAAGGATGATAAGCAGATGATTTTCGACTAGAAATGATAAGCAAAACTTTTGATATACAGACACGGTCGAAGTCCAGACTCACTACTGCATCCTAACAACTATCAGTTAGACATACTAATGCAAGACCTGGTTCGCTAAGACCACCGCTCTGATACCAACTGAAGCGCCCCGTCCTAATCCATCCGGACGAAGTCCATATCGATTATAAACGATTCACAACAGTTGATTAGATCGCAAGGTACTTGACCTCTATATGATACATTTTACAAACATTGCATTCATTTTTGAAAATGACAATCTTTCATTACATCAAAAGTTGCCGGCAGGCATACCATTTCATAATATATCTAACTATGATTGACTTAATAATAATCTTGATGAACGCGACGACTCGAATTCAACGTCTTTTTGAAATATGTCATGAATGACTCCAAGTAATATCTCTAAAATGAGCAAATGCACAACGGAAGATTTCTTTCATACCTGAGAATAAACATGCTTTCAAGTGTCAACCAAAAGGTTGGTGAGTTCATTAGTTTAACATAAATAATCATTTCATAATTTTAATAGACCACAAGATTTCATATTTCCATTTCCCATAAACATACGTCCCATGCATAGAGACAAAAATATCATTCATATGGATTGAACACCTGGTAACCGACATTAACAAGATGCATATAAGAATATTCCCATCATTCCGGTATCCTCCATCGGACATGATATAAATTTCGAAGTACTAAAGCATCCGGTACTTTGGATGGGGCTTGTTGGGCCCGATAGATCTATCTTTAGAATTTGCGTCAATTAGGGTGTCTGTTCCCTAATTCTTAGATTACCAGACTTAATAAAAAGGGGCATATTCGATTTTGATCATTCACCCATAGAATGTAGTTTCAATTACTTGTGTCTATTTCGTAAAACAGTTAATAAAGCAGCGCATGTATTCTCAGTCCCAAAAATATATATTGTAAAAGCATTTAAAAAGGGAGCAAATGAAACTCACGCATATAAATATTGTAAAACAGTTAATAAAGTATTTGCATGTATTCTCAGCCCAAAAATGTAATGAGTAAAAAGGGATCAAATGAAACTCACCTAATGTATTTTGTAGTAAAAATACATATAACGACATTAAACAACTGAACAATGCAGGTTTGGCCTCGGATTCACGAACCTATATCATTTGGATATTTATTAATACACATAACTGAAATTAAATAAGTGTATATATTATATCTTAATTTATATATTATGTGTATTTAGTTTGTGTATATATTCAAGATGTCTAATATTTACATAGTTATATTAATATATATATATATATATATATATATATATATATATATATATATATATATATATATATATATGATTAGTATTTTAATAAAATACCTAGCTTGTTATATATGATTATTTATATAATTATTGTTAATATGAATAAAATATACTTATATCCTTAATAATATCTTCAAAACCTTTACTTTCATAAACAGAATTACTTTTAATAATAATGACGTAGACAATATTAATAATGACAGTTTTAATGAAAACAAAATAATAATTTTAGTGATAATCATAATGATAATAATAATAATAATATTAATAATGATAATTATGTTAATAATGATAATAATGTTAATATTTATAATCATACACATGTTACTAATAATAATAACAAATTTTATTGTGTTCATAATAATAATAATTATAATAATCATAATAATGATACTTAATATTTATTTTAGCAATATTAATAATAACAATTATAATAATGACAATGCTTATATTAATAATTGTAATAATAATAATATTACTTCATGATAAAACTTAATAATAATATTATTATCAATAATGATATTACTTACTAATACATAATAATAATAATAATAATAATAATAATAATAATAATAATAATAATAATAATAATAATAATAATAATAATAATAATAATAATAATAATAATAATAATATTAATAATAATAATAATAATAATAACAATAACAATAATAATAATACTAATAGTTACAAAAGTGATACTAGTACTAATATTAATGAGAAAAGAATGATAACTTGTATAATATTCCTTAATAATAACGATAACCCTAATCATAATAATACTAATACATATATTAGTAACGATATCTATATTTCATAAATGATACAACTTAACAATAATCAACATATTAATATTAATAATACTTATAGAAATAATAATAATAATAATAATAATAATAATAATAATAATAATAATAATAATAATAATAATAATAATAATAATAATAATAATAATAATAATAATAAAGATAATAGAACTAGAAGTAAATGTGTATACCCTTTAGAAACTTTGTATAAAAAAAATTGTCCCGGATGAGACTTGAACCCGTGACCACTCGCAAACCCACCAACACCCTTAACCATTGAACCGTTGCTGTTTTTCTGGAAATCTTATAACTGAAAAAAGATATAACCCGTATGTAATATTGTATCTTCTTCCTTAATAGAACTCAGACGACCCAAGCTCCATTTTTACTAAACAAAGGTTTAATTTGATTGATTTAGGATATGAAATTAATTCCCAAACGTTTCATAAATGAGATATTAAATCAATAAATGCGAAAAAAAAATAACCTGGCAGGCTGCTGTTCGTCGTGTAGAAAGAAAAGAAAAAAAAATTCATTTTGAGATTAAAAACGTTTTAGACAAAAATTATAAAATGAAATATATTTCAATTCATCCTTTGAAACTATTGGATTCATTAATTTAACTTAATCCATCACAGAAAATTCGAATTTAATCGATGAACATCAGTTTGACTTTTAAAAATTAAAACTTTGACTTAGAAATTCTCGATTGATAAAACGAATTGAGGTTTAAGAATTTGCAGAGAGTTCGAGTACGAGATTACTAACAATTCCGCATTTATAGTTTTTGAAATAAAAATCAAATTCAAGTTTTGGAAATAAAGTGAAGTAACAGAGGTACGAGCAGAAAAAAAATAAAAAAAATATCTGTTTTGTTCTTCATATAGCAGTGATATAAAAATTGATAATGGATTAGAGATACACCGAGTAATTGTAAAACACTCAACTGATTGATTGTCTTATGGCAAGACTCAGTCGACAAAAAAATCTATCAGATAGCGATATAATAAAAAAAATAAAAGAAGAAACAAAAAAAAAAAAATGACACCCGTGATTCATTAGGGTAGTAATCTGTTTCCATATTTCTATATGTATTATAATTATATATGTGTAATTACTTATAATTAATGTTTTATATATATTAATAATTATTAAATATATTAAATATAATGATGTGCTAATATTAATAATAAAAATGTTTTCAGATAATATTGGTTAGTCCTTAATCAGTAAATTCATAAAATTAATAAATAATATTAATAAGTGATAGATTAATATATTAATTATCATTAAAATAAAATAACAACAATAATCTTATTAAAGGTAATTGTAATAATACTAATTATAATAATATTAGTATTATTAATGATGGTAATAATACTAGTAATAATAATACTATAATAATTTATATATATATATCAAATTTGTATTTTTAAAATAATATTAAAAACACTAATATTAATATTAAGAGTAATAACAATGCAACTTTATTTAAATTTAATATATTTGTATTAAATATTATTGATTATGTACTATAACTATATAATATTCATTACACTATAACTTATATTGGGCATTAAATTTTTGTACCAATTAATATATTACACTATACATATAATAATAATTATACACAGAATTTATATATCTTTATATATGTTCATTTTAAATTGCACCCAATTACTTTGTATCTTATTTTATATATTAAATTCTAATATTTAAATTATATTTTATAATTTTGATTTATTATATATACATACGTTTATGAAAATATATATACATATTTATTTACAAACAATTGTTCGTGAATCGTCGGAGATGGTCAAAGTCAAATGCATTCATGGAAATAGTTCAAACAATATGAGACTCAGTTTAATAGACTGTGCTTATCGTGTCGAAATCATATAAGATTAAGTTTAAATTTAGTCGGAAATTCCCGGGTCGTCACAGTTGAGGACCTTTCGGACCAACTACTTGCAAACTTATCTCGAATCAACTTAACTACTTTACACTGTGAGTTATAGCATCCCTTTTTTACTTTAACTATTTTGGGAACTGAGAATACATGCGCATTTTACATTTTACATACTAGGCACGAGTACTTAAACTTTATATATGTGTGGGTTATACAACGGCATAAACTTTCCCCTTAGCTCGGTAACGTTTAGTCATTGGTCTTTGAACCAGTAAACGCGAATCTTAGATATGGATCCATAGGGTTTGACATCCCCACTCGGGCTAGTCGCGCTAGCATTTAACGGGTGTTTAATACTTTGTAAACTTACGCACTCGCCAAGTGTACTTTTAGGGGGTGTTATTTACGTTAAGTTAGTTACCAAGTGCCCACGGTTGAACATATACTTTATCATACTGATTTGAATTACTGATTTAAACTGCTGATTGAAGCACTGAATTTTCGTGGCCTACATTACATTACTGATTACGAACAAACTATAGCTCACCAACATTCGTGTTGACTTTTTAAGCATGTATTTCTCAGGTGCTTAAACATTGTTGCTTCCGCTGTTAGACTTGCTGTCTTGGTGTTACAGACTTGCTGTGTTAGACTTCCGCTGCATTACTTAGAGATGTCTCAACCATGGAACTTTTATTTTGCATTCGTAACTTACGTTATTTTCAAACAATGGCTTTGTAACGACCTTTGGGTCACATACTTATGTTTATAGTTCTATTCATAGGAAGCACGTTATCTTTTGTAAAACGATATATATATATATATATATATATATATATATATATATATATATATATATATATATATATATTCATGAATGCAAAACCGGTTTTCAAACAGCATATAGTGTTTGACCTTGTAATGATCCTGTTGTTGATGATCTGTACACGATGGTTTTGTACGGGGCATCACATTTGGTATCAGAGCATTGGTTGTAGGGAATTATGTTGCATTAGTGCATCTTGACCGTGTCGAGTAGGATTCACTAATAGGACTAATCTACAACTTGCTCGTTTACTTGTTTCTGCGAAACCTGCTGCATGCTACTGTGTTATATTACTGCATGTTACTGCTTACTACTACTGCATGCCACTACTTACTCCTACTGCTGTATGAACTTGCTGCATGCTACCGTTTCCTTTTACTGCTATGTAAACTCTCTGTATGCTTTTGCTTATTCTCGGTGCCGCATGCTACTATCTGCCTTTTGCATGATACTTCTGTTGATACTGCTATTACTGCCATGCTATGTACTATTGTAGACACTCTAGGATGCTATAGTTACTATGCCTGATTACGTGCTTGCTACCCGTCTGCTTTTCGCTGTACCGACTTGGAGAATTTATCTTTCCTAGTTCAGATGTTTTTCTGAACACTTTCCCGCTCGTCTAACCCTAAGGATTAGTATTGTAATCCACCTGCTTCTACCATTCCACCATTCTAGATATCGAAACACTACTTCACACAATCTAGGAGGAGTACCCCTCGGAATTCACGCCCACTAAAGTTAATCCTCAGAGGAGGAGATATTGGAGGACATCTCCTTTCACAAGGTCAGAGTGCCTTCTACAGATGCGCAGCCATACCCAAAGACATGGGAGTCGCCTCAAGACATATTGTATCACTACTTGCTACACGTACAACTCGACATGAGACCCAGATTGAATTTCTAGAAAGGAACCTAACGACGTCACTTAAACCCAAACATTTTGAAGAAATTTTGGGACATTTAGGCATTGATGCATGACCTACGGAACTTACGCACCCACACCGAGAAACCGTGAGATTAATTATGTAGATTTTGATTTGAGACAACACAGATAAAGCACCGTTAGATGCAATTGAGTAGAACTTGAAGTGATCACGTTACATTGACCATATGAAGTGATATTGGAATGAACGTACGATATAGTACAATATAATGATGCCAGGCCAGCGTGATTATATTGAATTAAATCATGCAGAAGTTCTAATGTTACTACATGAGGAATATGAGGTGATACAGGGAAAAATTTTGGCAGGGATCACTTGAGCATACGCATTATAGTCTATTAAAGGTAGGGAAGGAATAACCACGTAGCCCAGATACGGTACAAGAAGGGCCTGGATTGCAGAATTGATAACCCAAAAATTTGTTATAAATATCGACACCCTGGACATTTAAGGAAAAAGTTCCCAAATAGGAAAAACTTTGTACTGACTTGCGGAAGAGCAATCGTGATCTTAGTTATGGAAAGTCGCATGGATCCTGAATTTAGTTAGGGTACGTTTCATCACAACGTTTTATTGTCTCAAGGTTGTTTAATACTGGAGCGATAGAAACCTTATATCTAAGAATCTTAGTGTTATGACTAATAAGCCATTAACAACCATGAAAGTTAAGTATTCTATAGGATAAGCTAATGGTAAGCTGGCAGAGATAGAGGAATGATTTAAGGTAGTACCTTATAATTAACAGGTGGGTCATTTGGAGATGACCTCATGTCAACAAAACTTGAAAGTTTTAAGGTAGTAGTTGGAAAGGATTAGTTACCTACGCACAAGCAGATGTTATTTGAGAAGGCGGGTAGAATTTTTTGCGATAGTATAATAAGATTTGGTTGGAATGAACCTTAAGATTAACCTAACACCCATCAAGTTAGGAAGCTTGATGAATTAGTTGGAACAGACTGGATTTCAAGGATGAAAATGAAATTTATTTATAGTGAGAAAATTTATTCGTATACCTCGCAAGAATGGTGAACTATTACGCGAAGAGAAGTAGCCCGAAAGCTGAACCTTATTAGTTTCTTGACAACAACCCTAAATCCCACAATGGAAATGGGAAGGAATAACAATGGATTTCATCACGAATCTACCGAAAACTGTAGGCGGTTATGACACTATCTTGGTTATGGTTGACCGTCTCACCAAAACTGCTCACTCTCTAGCCATAAAAGAAACCGATACTATGGACGAACTTGCACAACGATACATAAAGGAAATTGTATTCCGTCACTTCAGCGATTCAGATTCTATATTAAAGATTACCCAAGAATCTTATTTCTTACGCGACTCTAAATCCTAACTTATTTCGAGAGATTACTTATTCGATGATAATCACAACATCATCCTTCTTACTTCGACATTAGTCATACCAGTTCAAAATTTTCGTAAAATTAACGAGTGGTTAATTCTCATCCTCATACTCTCCCATTCGTACCTCACTTATAAGCAATAGCTTCACACTTAAGCATTTTTGGTCAAAGGACTTGTGTCCTACTAATAGTCATCAACCACATTTAAATCTAACAGTTTTCATTATCTCGTAACATTTTTGCACAAATATCACCCGAGATTTTCAAAAGACTTTTACCCAATTCTCATCAATCCTCTTCCAACTTGTAACCTCTGAAATATGAAAATTTTGTTTGCCAAAATTTTACACACACTATTTTACTGTGCGATCCCCTCAAAGTTTTGTGAAAATAAATTTATTTTATTTGCCATACGTGCAAATTTTAGAAACCGTATATGTTAAAGTAAATAAATACTTATTTTTGACTAGTACATGTGAAATTTTACTTTCATTTTTTTTACAAACCCATTCTTTTAATCAAAGGATATTTTACTTAAAATAGTCTATATTTACTAAGAATTTCGTTTCTTTCTTACACTGTCACCTTAAATGATTTCGATAAAATTTTCGTTGCTTGCTATATAAAAATTTTCGTGTTATTCGTATCCAAGTCATCATGAAGACTTTACAACCGTCGAATTCGAGAGATTCATGTGTATGTGTTGAAGGCACTTACTACCATGTCATACAGAGCCTTCAGGCATCCACTAACACTTAAACCATTCAAAAATTATTGCGTTACCTCATGGATCTTATTCGCCACACCTGTTGGAACAATGCTCTTTCTTACATAACTCTAAGTCCTGACTTATTCCAAGAAACTCTCATTTAGTGATATTAACACCATCAGTATTCCGACTTTATTATTAGTCATAACCTTTTTGGCATTTTGCAAAGTCAAGAAGCGATTAACTTCTCATCCTCATGCTCTATCCTTCATATCTCACTTTTTAGCAACGGCTTCGCATGTGAACATTTTTGACCCAAAGGCTTATGTCCTGATAGTTATCAAAACCACATTTAATTCATTAGTTTTCATTACTTAGTAACATGTCACCCGATGATTCAAAGATTTTTCACTCGATCTTTTTCAACTCATAACCTCTAAAATACGAAAAACTATGTTTATCCAAAAATTTTACACGTTGTTTATTTGTGCGGTCCTCACCAGATTTATGGACAATGAAAGTAATAAAATTTTTCTGTCACTTATGCGATTTATAAAATCATATATGTATGTATAATTAAGTTAATAAATTTACCTTTACTTATTTTGGTTAGTACATACTAAGTTATATCTTCAAATTATTAAAAAAAAATCGCTCCTTTATCTAGTTATTCAACTTAAGTCAAATAGTTTTGTGCAAAATGGTACACGTTGTACCTACTTCTAAATTTACTACGAATTCGCTCCATTTATGTTGTCGCATCAAACGTTTAAAGGTTTTTTTTCTTTCAAAACTTCCTTGGTAGATTTTATTAAAGTTTTCGTATTAGACTACACCATGTATGGATCACACTTCTTCTCGCCCTTCGTTGGGGATGAAGCTTACCATTAAGATCTTTTGTTAAAAACTCTTGAGCAACTTTGGATGGCAGATTTACAAAATTTGTTAGGAAGTCTTTGCGCTCGTAAAATGTTCCTTCTAAGGTTGGACATGGCGAAAACGTGGGCCGATAAATCAGTTTTCCGAGGTATACTCAGTGGTCATCCTATCGTAGGAAGGCACTAGGCGGGTTTCTACTCTCAATGTTTCCTGACTAATCGCAACACCCTTGTAAACCTCATCTCTATGAATTTGTATGTAGATGTACAAGACATCATTTTTGAGATTCTTTTCACTTAGAGTAAACCATTCTTTATGACCAAGGGTTCATGTATCTTCTCATTCGCACATCCCCCTAAGTATAAGGATAAATTCAAAATGAACCGCTTGAAGAGTTCACTCTCATTCAAAGATCACACCTTTTCGTGCGATTCTCTTTCGAAATTGTAATGTAAGATACTTTGAGAATCTATGAATCTTGTTATCCCTTTGGGAGGGGACTGCTTAAAACATCTGCGACACTGATGTGATTACTCTACATACTCCTTCCTTCGTTGGTTGCAACTATCTGTTGTCCTAGTTAATGTTAACCCCAACTTCAACATGTAACTTAAAGGATGAAGTTACATTCCAGAACTGTGCTTTCATTTCATCCAAGGATAAGTTCACATGCAGTATGGTAAACTAGCTGATATCCTTCATTTTTCGTTCAGACCGTCCTGAAGACACTATAAATAATTATGGCTTGCAAGTCCGATTGGTCACTTTCAGCTAAAATTCCTATTTATTTATTCAAATGAAACGTTCTTAAATATCGAGTTCTTTATGCCTATGGCCTCCTTTCAAAATCAAGGGTTAGTAAAATTCGTGGCTAACACTATCCAGACATCAAATCGCATGGTTGTGATCACCATGTTTTCCATTCTACCTGTCAGCTTTGTATTGCGACATAAGCGCTCAATGTTTTAGATGAGTTTAGAAACATTCATGATGCATTTCACGCATCCAGCTTACTGAAGATGCCCCCAAGGCTAAAAACACCATCTTTCCTTTTGTGGATATATATTCAGATAACATACTCATGTGAAATAGAAACGAAATCAATTTGTCGATCTCTTAGGACAAGAGACTTGATTAATGGCATATACCCATTCTTACTTTCATACGCCAAAGTACCTTTCAAGGTAAATAACTCACTTCTGAGCCCACGAGTCTTACGAAACTTTGATACACTCCTTCTTATTCAAATACGGTACCATTGTTGGTCACTCCTCAAAATTTCGGGACGAAATTTTCTTTAACAGGTGGGTAATGTAACGACCCGGCTTTTTCGACTTGCTTTTGTGCTTTGTGCTTTCACGAAACTGCGTACTTGTGCGTACTGAGCTAGCTTATGATCTGGGATCTTTAATCATGATTAATTACCCTCGTTAATATCTTATAACGTGCTATTAAGTGTGTAATCACTTAACTTGATCCCCGAATGCTTTTATGACCGTTGGTGTCACTTATCGTTTTAAACGAGATACGTACTTGGTACACGTTAAACTTTTGTCGTAATTGGAATAATATGACTTCGTAAACTTGATTGTTATTTATTATAACAATTACTTGGCTTAAGAGCTTATTTAATTAAGCTTAGTGTTTACTAATGCTTACTAGTTACCGTAATGGACTTAACACCGTAATTGACTTTCCATGGCCCGACTTGTCTTTGTGACACACGCTTTTCACGAATAATATTTCGAATATTATTTACGTTCATGATTAATTTTTATTAATCATTTTTAATTAACTAATGTTAGTAGTTAATTACTTGGGCCTTGTAACATCCTGCCTTTTTCCGTTTACTTTTCCGTTTAACTATTTAAATTCCGTTATATGTTTATAACATCTCCTGTTGTTACGCGTTTTAAAAATATCTCGTTTAGGTAATTCACGCACCCGCAACTGTCACGACCTGGAAAATTTCGACTAATTTTAAACCAAACTCTCGATTCGATATTGTATTTTCAACACGATAAGCAAAGTCTGATAGGTTGTGTTCCAAAAACTTCGAACTATGTTTATACATTCATTTAACTTCGACTATTCTCGACGATTCACGAACCTTTATTTGTGGATATATATGTGTGTATGTGTATATATATATATATATATATATTTATATATAATTGAAATATTATATATTGTTCTTATAAAATGTAATTATGATACCATGATAATTATTATTTAAAACATATCTATATATTTAAATAAAGTATATTAATTATATATTTTGTGATTACGGACCTAAATAGTGATCATCAGTAACACTCGGTTGGCATCTCGTTAGTATTCATATAGATCTAATACGAGTTTATGAGAAGTTGGAATAAAAGTTAGTCTGTAAATTGATTATGAAGATTTTAGATTTGTTGAAAATATTTTTACCTTTTAAAGTTTAAATATTAGTACTCCGTACATATAAATTGGAACATAAAGTAAATAATTATCGAACCTTTTTTATCAGGTTTCAAACAGTTAATGAGTGAAATAATTAATTATATTTAATCTAAAAATTTAGGATTTTTAGGAACACTTTTATATGTTAACTGTTTAGCAATGGACACGATATAGCCATAAGGGATAAAACTGTCGGCACAATATTACAAATATTACTACTTTTCAATTTAGCACAATATTTTTAGATTACTGTGTTTGTTATCATGTAATGATATGTAGATATTTAGGTACAAGTGGCATAAAACAATATATAGATATATACAACGAATTCCTTCTTTCTCTTTCTCTTATCTTTATATATATACACAAACTTTGACAGACATATGGGATAACATATACATATTCACAAGCACAAACTCTCCTACATATCCACAACCACCCTCATCATCGAATCACTACTGAAAGCTATTTCGTTTATGTTAAACCGAGATCAAAACATCACCATACGCCACCCTTTCTATCTCCCACGATCACTATGAACAACTATAAACCGCCATCCTCACCCTCCAAGCCACCACACCACCGGAGATCATCACCACTTTCTTTAGTTCATTGATAAATCCTCTCTTACAACTGCTCATTTTCTATTTTAAAACCCAACCAAAACCATTGTGAACTGTTACTATGCTCTTAATTCTGTCTTCAAGTTCGGTTACAAAACCAAACCGTTACCATGGTTATTTGTCGCTGCTAAGATATTCGAACAACCACACGAACCACATCACCTCCAAGAACCACTATGAACAAGACCATCACCGAGATTATTCTCCATCAACAAAACCCACTTCACCAATATACACTTTCCGTTTGAACTCACTATTCTGTTTCTGTTTAACACAATTACAAACCACCAACAACCGTCAACCTTCACCACTAAACCGCTACTGCTACGCTTATACTTCTTTCTGGTTTCTGTTCCAATAACGAATAACCACCACCACCTATTACTGCTGCAAGTTCTTGTTTATGTTCCTGTTAAAATAACGAAGAAGATGATGATGACTTGATGATAAAGGACATCGTGAGGGGTTATGATGAAAAGAAAACATGATAATGATTATGATGTTCAAAAAGAAAAGGGGGAGAAGAAAGGGATGTGGCTGCTATTACTTTTCCCTGATAACTTTATAAACCGAAACCCTTTTTATTGTATTTTTTTTTATTTTTTCTGCGGTTTTGTGATTTAACCGGACGTGAACCCTACTCCATCTTGGGCTACCCTATTCAAATTCTTATATGGGCCGTGAACTAGTTGGTGTTGTTGGGCCAAGATCCAATACCGGTGTTCTTGAAATGAATTGGAGAAAATTGCTAAACGCTCCTGTTTCTAATTCTGATCTATTTCTCTTATCAATGATGATACATGATATTGATGATGAAGATCGTGGTGATGATTATGATGTATGAAGTGATGATCGAATGAGTGATAAGATGAATGATGATAACGGATTTTGATTATGATTATGATCATGTTATAATTATGATCATGTTATAATTATGATTATGATTATAATTAAGATGATAATGATGAGCTAATGATAGTAATCAGGATGATAATGAGAATTGGATGATGTTTAAGTTAAATGAAAATGATGATGAATGAAGAAGATGGAAACTGAAAACACCTTAAAAGGATTTCAAATCCTAAATAAATCAGAAAGTAAGCAATGGCTCAATGGTTCAGGGTGTTGTGTGTTAAACTAGAGATCGTAGGTTCAATACCGGGCTGAGACAATTTATTTTTTTAAGCCTTTCCTTTAAGGTAGTATTTTCTTATTTCTATTATTATCATTATTATTATTATTATTATTATTATTATTATTATTATTATTATTATTATTATTATTATTATTATTATTATTATTATTATTATTATTATTATTATTATTATTATTATTATTATTATTATTATTATTATTATTATTATTATTATTATTAGGTATTAAATATTATTATCGAAGGTATTATTATTTTCGATATAATTATTATTAAACATATCATTTTTATTAAAAACTAATATTACTATTAAAATTATCACTTTTATTATTATTAGAATTATCATAAGTTTTATCATAATTAATATTATTTTTATCATTATAACTATTAGGATTATTAATATATCCAATAATGATTTTCTATATAAAAACATAATTAGGATATAAAACCTAACCATATTAATACTTTTGTAATAAATGTTGATTAAATATATATAAAAAAAAATATATCTAATTAAGTTATTAATAAAACACATGATATAAAATAACAAATAAAATTCACTAATAATATATATATTTGTTAGATTTCCATTACATATGTTAATATACATAATTAAATATAGGTTCGTGAATCCGAGGTCGACCCTACACTTGTTAAATGACGTTATATGTATTTTTACTATAAAATACAGTATGGTGAGTTTCATTTGCTCCCTTTTTAATTGCTTTTGCAATATATATTTTTGGGCTGAGAATACATGCGCTGCTTTTATAAATGTTTACGAAATAGACACAAGTACTTAAAAATATATTCTACGTTGAGTTGTACCACTGGCATACTTCCCTGTAGCTTGGTAACTACTATTTACATGGGTATTGTAAACGCGAATCCTGTTGATAGATCTATCGGGCCTGACAACCCCAACCGGACTGGACGACCAGTATTCAACGGTTGCACAGTACTTCGTTTTGTTACTACACTTGGTACAGTGTAGGGAGATTTCATAATAAAGGGAATATGCGACGTTGATTAATAGTTAAGTATGGTTACCAAGTGCTCAACCACTTAGAATGCTTTACATACACTTACGAGTATATTATGTTTATGATTATGAAATCTTGTGGTCTATTAAAATATTGAAATGATTGTTATGATAAACCTATGAACTCACCAACCTTTTGGTTGACACTTTTAAGCATGTTTATTCTCAGGTACGAATTAAGTCTTCCGCTGTGCATTTGCTCAATTTAAGGACATTACTTGGAGTCGATCATCACAATGGGACCAAATGTTGATGATTTCGTCCAGGTGGATTAGGACGGGTCGTCACAGGTGGTATCAGAGCGGTGGTCTTAGAGAACCAGGTCTTGCATTAGTGTGTCTAGCTGATAGTTGTTTAGATGCATTAGCGGGTCTGGACTTCGACCGTGTCTGCATGTCAAAAGTTTTGCTTATCATTTCGTGTCGAAAATTACCTGTTTATCATTCTACGTCTAGACACGTCCTACTGCTTTATTGCATAGATAGTGTACCGACAAATTCATATCTTAGCGTATCTGCTAATTCATATCTTAGCGTATCTATTACGATAAACTTTGCCTGATATCTCCCGTAAATTTCTCCGTAATTTAAGGAATCCTGGTACTATATATATCTATGCATATGATGCATTGAGAATACCATCCAACAATCAGTTGCTGTCACTAAACGTTTCATACCAAAAATATTTTTCTGTGATCGCGAAAGATGGCCTCTACGAATCGTCCAAGTTCCTCTGACTCCGAAGACAGTGTGACGGGAGCACATCAACCAATCAACTACCATGATTACTGGAGAAGATGGGGGTGGGTTCGCGACATACTCACCCTATGGAGAAGGGAAGAAGGTACTCCATATCATGAACCGAATCTACCACCTAACCTTGGAGTACTCGACCCGCTCACCGGCGAACCTGTTCGCAACACCGTTTATACCCTTTTTGCGAGAATTTTTCGTCTTGAGACTACCATTAACGGAACTAGAGAAGATATCCGATCTCTACCTCACACTGATAACCAACCAGGGTTAGTAGAAGAAGTTAAAGAACTTCGAGCTCGAGTGCTAACCTTGGAGAATATGGTTCAAAACTTACAAGCACCAGCAGCATCACCGGCACTAACAGTACCACCAACAACAACATCCGCGTCACCAGCTTCGACATCTCATTCTGTACCTCGAGTATAATCATCGTTCTACATATCATTCTACATCGATTATCTTCGCTCGACATGGCGATTACGTAATTTCTAAAGTTTTAGAGATTATGTAATCTAGTATTAACGATAAATCAAATGAGTTTAATATCTTATTGACTCATTAAATTCATGATTACATCTGAAGAAAATATATATGTATATATGTTTTCATAAAGAATGTAATTATTAATTCTTTTGTACCAACTGTTAATGATGAAAATATTTTAACGGGTAGGTAATACCCGAGGAATATTTAGAATTCACATTAATAAGTTACACTGTACATTCTTTCAAATCTAATTCAACAGTCATTTACTATCCTGTTTACATCTACAGATATACGTATCCATTCACCGCAGAATAATCATATTCATCCAATTTCATATTTAGATTTTGATTTATCAAAAATCAAGTGGCTTAATGAAGGAAACATTTGACAAAATAAAATTTGTTAGAAACAAACAAATTAACTATGAGAAATTTTGTTTAGAATCCACGCTAACTGTTCCTAGCTAATTGTTCCCAGCTAACTGATTACACTTTATTTATCGCAATTTAATTATCGCAATTTACATTCTCGCAATTTTATTTATTGTCATTTAATTTCTGTTATTTACTTTACGCATTTAATTTATCGTCATTTAATTTCTGTTATTTATTTTACGCATTTAAATATCGGGACACGTATACAAGGTTTTGACATATCATATCGACGCATCTATATATATTGTTTGGAATCACCATAGACACTCTATATGCAGTAATGATCGAGTTCTCTATACAGGGTTGAGGTTGATTCTACAATAATATATATAGTTTGAGTTGTGATCGAGTCTGAGACGTATACGGGTCACGACACATATTAATTAATTCGTATATTATATATTAAAGTATATATGAATTATTGGACAGTTACTGTGGACTATCGACTGTGGACTAATGACATTGGACAATTAAAATGAATTAAAATATTGATTATAACATATGGAACTAAACAATTCGTCAAGTTTGCCACTTGATTTCATCTTAAACCTCATTTGAATCTTGACGATTCCAATCCAAGATCAAATCTTTCATGATTCTTGAAAACACCTCGATCGAGAGGATGAACCAACCGCACTTCATCTACGGAAGAAAAGATTTATGTATATAGTTATGCACCTGAAAAACCCTCGGAAACTGAGTAAACATTTAACACGTATCTGTGCTAGCTCCTTTGGCGTTGTTATTACCGAAAGTAACTTGCAATCCATTTTCAAAGTAGCCAATTTTGACACAGCTCCAGCAAGACAACTTCAACTTTTCATTCAAAACAATCTTATTATAACTTTGATATATACGCGTGCTCTTTATTGCTACCGAGGAACCTTTTATATTCCAACATATTACCATCAGCGTTTAATCATAAAAAAAAAAAAAAAAAAAACACAATTCTCTTGAAAACACCTCGGATTGCTAACCAATGAATTCAGATATGGCCGCATTAAATGCAGAGGAAACAGTAAAATTGTAGAAGGCCTAATGGCCAAGAGTTTGATGATAAAGAATGGAGTGTTGGGAACGCTCAATAGAAAATTTGATATTGAGAAAGAAAAAAAAACGGATTGAGCTAACTATGAAGGAAGCAGTGGACAAATCACAAAGAATAAGTTTGACTTCAAAGAATTCAAATGATTCAATGCCGATGAAATCTTTAGAGAATATCTTGCTCCAAAGTCATGTTAAAATCTTGCGGAAAATTTTCTTTATCCACCTTCGAACTTAGAAATTCCAAAATATCATCATAAATATCTTCGATATTTCTGAGGATATTTCCATAAATATTCATGTCCGAAATTATCTACCTCTTCGTGTTTCCGATATTTCATTATATTGGAAACTTCTGTAAAATCTAAGTATGAATCATGAATGAATTGTGGAGTAGTGTTGGGAATTGAAGCATGAGTTAGTATAATATAATGCGCTTGGCCAACGTGATTATATTACAGTAAGTCATGCTGAGTTTCTAATGAAATGTGATGATGGTTCACAGTAGATTATACCATCATCATGTGTCATGTTACCTAAATCTTTCATTCTACATAACCTTCGAACATATCACGAAGAATATATTCTTGACAGTTCTATCTTCAGTAATTTTGATAAATTTGAAAATCAAATCGTGCTATCACGTTCCTTCCTGCTTAGAACATTATAATCATTCGAAATTCTATATCTACGAATTCTGGACCATTATTCGCTTGACTAGAAGTCGGGAAGAGAAAACAAAAGCTTAGAGCCTCGAAATATAAGGGAGAATATAAAGCCCGATAACAACGCATAAATTACAAACCGTGTATGTCAATGTTTATCGCAACATAAAGACACGGGAGAATTAAAAACACTATAACATCAAAGGCGAAGTAGAAGAAAGTAGATTCCTCTGGTGGAAGTTGAAAAAGGAGAATGAATGTTGCGATAGTAAGGATGAGGACAAAGATCAGAACTGGATTAAGCATTTTCACAATCGTTTGAAAGTATGGACCGAGAAAGAAAGAATTGGAGTGGTGAAAATAATGGAACGAAAGAAGTTCATTTATAGAGAAGATACCAGACAAAGCAATCGAGACAGATAATCGCATTAAATTAAAGAGGATCCTAATTTTCCATAAATTCTGAAGAATCATATTCTATAGATTTCCAAGATTTTCTTTTAAATCCCTTGAATTCCGGAATTCAATCGAGACAATGTCAAAAGTTAAGACAAACCTTATTCTCCAAAAATTCAACCATGACTAGTCAAAAATTATGATGAAATTTGCCTTTCTCGTTCCACTATTTAGTGATAGCTTCATTCGTACTCTTCGAGTAATCGAATTGTCTTATTCATATTACTCAATAGTGATAAAACTCTATCTATCAACTCATATTCGTCATGAAAACATTTTTATTGTTAGCCATGACGATCGCATTCAAATTTCGGGACGAAATTTCTTTAACGGGTAGGAACTGTCACGACCTGGAAAATTTCGACTAATTTTAAACCAAACTCTCGATTCGATATTGTATTTTCAACACGATAAGCAAAGTCTGATAGGTTGTGTTCCAAAAACTTCGAACTATGTTTATACATTCATTTAACTTCGACTATTCTCGACGATTCACGAACCTTTATTTGTGGATATATATGTGTGTATGTGTATATATATATATATATATATTTATATATAATTGAAATATTATATATTGTTCTTATAAAATGTAATTATGATACCATGATAATTATTATTTAAAACATATCTATATATTTAAATAAAGTATATTAATTATATATTTTGTGATTACGGACCTAAATAGTGATCATCAGTAACACTCGGTTGGCATCTCGTTAGTATTCATATAGATCTAATACGAGTTTATGAGAAGTTGGAATAAAAGTTAGTCTGTAAATTGATTATGAAGATTTTAGATTTGTTGAAAATATTTTTACCTTTTAAAGTTTAAATATTAGTACTCCGTACATATAAATTGGAACATAAAGTAAATAATTATCGAACCTTTTTTATCAGGTTTCAAACAGTTAATGAGTGAAATAATTAATTATATTTAATCTAAAAATTTAGGATTTTTAGGAACACTTTTATATGTTAACTGTTTAGCAATGGACACGATATAGCCATAAGGGATAAAACTGTCGGCACAATATTACAAATATTACTACTTTTCAATTTAGCACAATATTTTTAGATTACTGTGTTTGTTATCATGTAATGATATGTAGATATTTAGGTACAAGTGGCATAAAACAATATATAGATATATACAACGAATTCCTTCTTTCTCTTTCTCTTATCTTTATATATATACACAAACTTTGACAGACATATGGGATAACATATACATATTCACAAGCACAAACTCTCCTACATATCCACAACCACCCTCATCATCGAATCACTACTGAAAGCTATTTCGTTTATGTTAAACCGAGATCAAAACATCACCATACGCCACCCTTTCTATCTCCCACGATCACTATGAACAACTATAAACCGCCATCCTCACCCTCCAAGCCACCACACCACCGGAGATCATCACCACTTTCTTTAGTTCATTGATAAATCCTCTCTTACAACTGCTCATTTTCTATTTTAAAACCCAACCAAAACCATTGTGAACTGTTACTATGCTCTTAATTCTGTCTTCAAGTTCGGTTACAAAACCAAACCGTTACCATGGTTATTTGTCGCTGCTAAGATATTCGAACAACCACACGAACCACATCACCTCCAAGAACCACTATGAACAAGACCATCACCGAGATTATTCTCCATCAACAAAACCCACTTCACCAATATACACTTTCCGTTTGAACTCACTATTCTGTTTCTGTTTAACACAATTACAAACCACCAACAACCGTCAACCTTCACCACTAAACCGCTACTGCTACGCTTATACTTCTTTCTGGTTTATGTTCCAATAACGAATAACCACCACCACCTATTACTGCTGCAAGTTCTTGTTTATGTTCCTGTTAAAATAACGAAGAAGATGATGATGACTTGATGATAAAGGACATCGTGAGGGGTTATGATGAAAAGAAAACATGATAATGATTATGATGTTCAAAAAGAAAAGGGGGAGAAGAAAGGGATGTGGCTGCTATCACTTTTCCCTGATAACTTTATAAATCGAAACCCTTTTTATTGTATTTTTTTTTATTTTTTCTGCGGTTTTGTGATTTAACCGGACGTGAACCCTACTCCATCTTGGGCTACCCTATTCAAATTCTTATATGGGCCGTGAACTAGTTGGTGTTGTTGGGCCAAGATCCAATACCGGTGTTCTTGAAACGAATTGGAGAAAATTGCTAAACGCTCCTGTTTCTAATTCTGATCTATTTCTCTTATCAATGATGATACATGATATTGATGATGAAGATCGTGGTGATGATTATGATGTATGAAGTGATGATCGAATGAGTGATAAGATGAATGATGATAACGGATTTTGATTATGATTATGATCATGTTATAATTATGATCATGTTATAATTATGATTATGATTATAATTAAGATGATAATGATGAGCTAATGATAGTAATCAGGATGATAATGAGAATTGGATGATGTTTAAGTTAAATGAAAATGATGATGAATGAAGAAGATGGAAACTGAAAACACCTTAAAAGGATTTCAAATCCTAAATAAATCAGAAAGTAAGCAATGGCTCAATGGTTCAGGGTGTTGTGTGTTAAACTAGAGATCGTAGGTTCAATACCGGGCTGAGACAATTTATTTTTTTAAGCCTTTCCTTTAAGGTAGTATTTTCTTATTTCTATTATTATCATTATTATTATTATTATTATTATTATTATTATTATTATTATTATTATTATTATTATTATTATTATTATTAGGTATTAAATATTATTATCGAAGGTATTATTATTTTCGATATAATTATTATTAAACATATCATTTTTATTAAAAACTAATATTACTATTAAAATTATCACTTTTATTATTATTAGAATTATCATAAGTTTTATCATAATTAATATTATTTTTATCATTATAACTATTAGGATTATTAATATATCCAATAATGATTTTCTATATAAAAACATAATTAGGATATAAAACCTAACCATATTAATACTTTTGTAATAAATGTTGATTAAATATATATAAAAAAAAAATATCTAATTAAGTTATTAATAAAACACATGATATAAAATAACAAATAAAATTCACTAATAATATATATATTTGTTAGATTTCCATTACATATGTTAATATACATAATTAAATATAGGTTCGTGAATCCGAGGTCGACCCTACACTTGTTAAATGACGTTATATGTATTTTTACTATAAAATACAGTATGGTGAGTTTCATTTGCTCCCTTTTTAATTGCTTTTGCAATATATATTTTTGGGCTGAGAATACATGCGCTGCTTTTATAAATGTTTACGAAATAGACACAAGTACTTAAAAATATATTCTACGTTGAGTTGTACCACTGGCATACTTCCCTGTAGCTTGGTAACTACTATTTACATGGGTATTGTAAACGCGAATCCTGTTGATAGATCTATCGGGCCTGACAACCCCAACCGGACTGGACGACCAGTATTCAACGGTTGCACAGTACTTCGTTTTGTTACTACACTTGGTACAGTGTAGGGAGATTTCATAATAAAGGGAATATGCGACGTTGATTAATAGTTAAGTATGGTTACCAAGTGCTCAACCACTTAGAATGCTTTACATACACTTACGAGTATATTATGTTTATGATTATGAAATCTTGTGGTCTATTAAAATATTGAAATGATTGTTATGATAAACCTATGAACTCAACAACCTTTTGGTTGACACTTTTAAGCATGTTTATTCTCAGGTACGAATTAAGTCTTCCGCTGTGCATTTGCTCAATTTAAGGACATTACTTGGAGTCGATCATCACAATGGGACCAAATGTTGATGATTTCGTCCAGGTGGATTAGGACGGGTCGTCACAGCAACCGAACTCGAGGGACTAGTTAATCCAAAGAGCCAAAGAGGTGACTAGCTTTTGACTAGTCAACCCCACCTCCCCATTTTTCTTTTTCATTTCATTTCCATTTTCATTTAATACTTTCAAACTTTCTCTCAATCTCCATTTCAAAGATTCATCATCTAAATCACATCTAGCAAGCTTCAATCAAAATAAATTACATATTTGGAATCATTGCAACTTCCTCTTCGATTCCATACCGATTTCATTACATTTGGGTAACTTTCTAAAATCACTAGATTTTGTGTTCTTGATGTTTTTAACTCATAAAGTTGTTAGTTAGTGTCTATGGCTCAAGTCTAACATGAATATATGATTTATATGTTCGATTTTGTTATTTAAAGTAACTAGCATGAACATAAACTTTGGTGTGTTTGATTTGGTGATTTGGTTGTTTGAATGATGTTAAATGTTATAAATGCATGTATTAAATGTGTTCCTAACATCACTAGCTTCAATTTGATGTGTAGGTTGTTTTAGAAAACTACATAAACATGATTAGTGATTTTGATGTTGTTGGTTAGGGTTTGATAGAATTGAATGTGAACATTTAATGCATTGAAAGCCATGAATTATTGTTAGTAAGTAGTTAGTTAGATTGTATGCTTGATTACCTACGAAACGGCGTGTCATATGTATGCATTTAAATCCCGAATTCTATTTTGTGCATTTATGAACTTGAGCATTTATGATGAACATTAATTGATCATTTATTTTGGAAAGTCGATTGTTACAAATGATGTTTTTGGTTGTTGAAATGTGCTTAGCCGTGTTCCTTATCAAATTACCTTTCCAACGATATAAGATGCGTGTCATAAGTGTCTACGGTTTGTGATTTGTGTTTGATCGAAGTTCGGAAAAAGACTTGAACAATTGAAACTAACCAGGCACCAGCACACGTTAAGTGTCGCGGCGCGACATCCCTTGGTCGCGACGCGGCATTTGCCGCGTCCAGGTTCTGACCTCCTTGGTCAAAATACAAAAAATGTTTGGCACGCTATGGACCTCCGATTCACATGAGACTTGTTCTAACATGCTTATATATGAATAAAAACCTCAGAAAAATAGTTCGGGACCCGACCCGAACGTGTTGACTTTTTTGTTGACTTTGACCAACCAAAGTTTGACTTTTTGTCAAACTTAACCAAATGATTATGCAATCCTTCTAATTTGTTTCTATACTTGTATCTCACATGAAACTTGACAATTTGATTCACATGCTACATAATCGAGTCGTAACGAGCCATAGGACTAATGGAACATCTTTGACCTATCGTGTTTATCGTTATTGATACGACCTATTTGTTTAGGTCAAGACTAGCATTATCCTTTGCACACGTTACTTTGTGAAGTACTTTTCATACGTGCACTCAAGGTGAGATCATAGTCCCATCTTTCAAACAACTTTTATGCTTTAAACTATGGGATGAGAAACATATACGTATCATACTTTTTCACATTGAACACAAGTACGAAAACGAACATTCCATGTACGGGTTTGAACGAAAATCCTCAATTTAATTATCATTAGTTACATTTGCAGGGTGTAAACGTGAACTTATATTATGTGATCACATGGGCTTGACGAGCCTCATTCGGACGGTTCGCTACCGTTAGCGGAAGAAATATATTTTCGGGTCTAGTGTATGTTTTAACACTACGCAAAGGGTGCAAAACAGTTAAGTTTGATAATTGGGTGCCCGCGAAACAAATAACAACTTTGGAATGCAAATGATTTTGATAATCATATTATATTAAATCTTGTGGTTCAAATGCAACGTTTACTAAAACACCTATGATTTCACCAACGTTTTTGTTGACAGTTTTCTATATGTTTTCTCAGGTCCTTGAACGCTACTTGATACATGCTTTCGCACTCTTTTTGATACTTGCTTGGATGTCGAGTATACATGCATAGTTGGAGCGTCTTTTGACTACTTTAAATTGTGTCGCATAGGTTTCATTTGTACGTTAAGCATTGTAATGTAACTAGTCTTTTGAACTACATTTGTAAACTTGAAACATCCTTTTACTTATGAAATGAATACGACATATTTTGGTCAAACGTCATGTTAAAGACTTACGACCACGTAACGGGACCTAAGTAGTCGGCGTCGTCAAACATGATTTGGTCGGGTCGCTACAGATGGTATCAGAGCGTTGGTTGTAGGGATTTAGAGTTCATTGGTGTCGACCCCGAGTCATAGGGTACATTGGTGAGTCTAGACTACAACCGGCATATAGACTTGAAGTAGGAATTACTTGACTACTTGTGCATTATACTCGAACTCGTCTATCATATCTAATTCTTATTCAATCTTAATCTCACGTTACTTGATTTAATTGACGCGCCACCTTGACTATATGAATTAGTGTCGAATGCACATATGAATTAGGGTAATATAATTTCCGGGATTATATTACGGTGACTCATATGAATATTCCGACATTATGACCTAAAGAATTTAAGGCGAGTCAAGGAAAATTTCTCTCTATCCTTATTCCATATCATGGTTAGTATTATTAAGAATACTAATCAACGGTATTATTGTGTTTTGAAGGAACAATGCCTCCTCGTCATGTACCATGCCATGAGACACCCGAACAAGCTCTACAATGAATGGTAGCCACCGCCGTAGAGGAGGCCATGGCCGATCACTCCACCAACAACAATAACAATAACAACAACAATCAAGGGGCCGGTAACTCAAGCGAAGGGTGCTCCTACAAAGCCTTCATGGGGTGCAAACCTCACACCTTTGATGGAACCGGGGGACCGGTTGTACTCACTTGATGGTTCGAACAAACGAAAGCCGTTTTTAGAATAAGCGGTTGTCGAGACCAAGATAAAGTTAAATATTCCACCCACACCTTTGCCGGTATCGCCCTCATGTGGTGGAACACGTATGTACAATCAGTGGGTACCGATGAAGCTCACGCCCTCTCTTGGGCCGATTTAAGGGAAAGGATGATCGTCGAATTTTTCCATCGTGAAGAAACCCGAAAGCTCGAACAAGAGCTAAGAACTTTAAAGGCGGTCGGAAACGATCTCAAGGCCTATAATCAATGATACACCGAGCTATCCTTGATGTGTCCCAACCTCGTGAACCCCGAATCTCAAAGGGTTTAACTCTATATGGATGGTCTTCCAAGGAGCATCAAACAAGGAGTGATGTCATCCAAACCAGCTAACCTACAACAAGCCTTAAACATGGCCCGCCAATTGATCGAAACGGTTGACAAAATCGTAGTTCTAGCACCTAAGGCCGAGGATAAAACGGGCGGCAACAAAAGAAAATGGGAAGCCCCTCAATCAAGCAACAACTACAACAACAACTTCATCAAAAAGCCTTTCACCTCCGACGCCAAGAAAAGTTATGGAGGAAATAAACCCTTTTGCAACAAATGCCACAAACACCACTATGGTGAATGTAGCAATCTATTTTGCCACCGGTGCCAAAGGGGTGGTCATGTGGCCAACGATTGTAGAGGTACCGCCCCCGTCACTCAAAAAGTGCCCAATGCACCAAAACTGGGTACTTGTTATGAATGTGGCCAAACGGGTCATTTTGGAAATGCATGTCCGAAGAAGAAAACCAACCCCAACACACACGGATGAGCTTTCAACATCAACACCGAGGAAGCCCGAGATGACAATGAATTAGTCATGGGTACGTTTCTCCTCCACAACACTTACGTTACTTGTTTATTCGATTCGGGTGCCGATAAGAGTTTTGTATCCAAGACTTTGACTCATTCTTTTAACACTCCACCACTCCCACTAGATACCACTTATACCATTGAAGTGGCCAACGGAAAACTATTGAGTGCCGACACATATTACCGGGGGTGTGCGTTAAACATTTTGGGTAATGAGTTTGAAATTGACTTGATACCCATGGAACTAGGAAGCTTCGATGTAATAATCGGTATGAATTGGCTAGCCAAAACGAAATCTCACATCCTTTATGATCTTAACGCAATCCGGATTCCTATCGAGAACGGCGAACCTTTGATCGTCTATGGCGATAAGAGTTGCACCGGACTCAACCTCGTTTCATGCATTAAAGTTAGAAAACTACTCTGTAAGGGTTGTTTTGCGATCCTTGCTCACGTTAAGAAAGTCGAGTCCGATGAGAAGCACATCGATGATGTGCCAATTGTTAGTGATTATTCCGATGTATTTCCCGACGAATTGCCGGGTCTTCCACCTCATCGACTGGTTGAATTCCAAATCGATCTTATTCCTGGAGCTGCACCCATAGCTCGTGCACCATATAGACTCGCTCCATCCGAAATGCAAGAATTGCAAAGTCAAATCCAAGAACTACTTGATCGTGGTTTTATCCAACCTAGCCATTCACCTTGGGGCGCTCCGATTTTGTTTGTTAAAAAGAAAGACGGATCCCTACGAATGTGCATTAATTATCGTGAACTAAATAAATTGACGGTTAAAAACCGATATCCTCTTCCTCGCATTGATGACCTCTTTGATCAACTACAAGGGTCTTGTGTAT
Source organism: Rutidosis leptorrhynchoides (assembly GCF_046630445.1). Classification (NCBI taxonomy): domain Eukaryota; kingdom Viridiplantae; phylum Streptophyta; class Magnoliopsida; order Asterales; family Asteraceae; genus Rutidosis; species Rutidosis leptorrhynchoides. The sequence goes on along the minus strand of NC_092343.1, from coordinate 159,282,561 downwards.
ATTCAAAAATCGATCTCCGCTCGGGTTATCATCAATTAAGGGTTAAGGGGGAAGATATCTCCAAAACCGCTTTCCGAACTCGTTATGGTAGTTATGAATTCCTTGTCATGCCATTTGGTCTCACTAACGCACCGACGGTGTTCATGGATCTTATGAACTGTGTGTGCAAACCGTATCTTAACAAATTCTTTATCGTGTTCATCGATGATATTTTGGTTTATTCTAAAAGCAAAGAAGAACACGAGGAACATCTCCGACTTGTGCTTGAAGGAATTCTCCAAGTGTGAATTTTGGTTGAAGGAATTTCAATTTCTTGGTCATGTTGTAAGTGACCAAGGTATTAAAGTCGATCCATCAAAAATCGAAGCCATTAGTAAATGGGAGACTCCTACTACTCCTACTCACATTCATCAATTCTTAGGTCTTGTCTGATACTATCGTAGATTCATCAAAGATTTCTCTTTGGTCGCTCGTCCTCTAACCGCATTAACTCATAAGGGAAGAAAATTCGTTTGAGCAACCGAACAAGAATCCGCATTTTAAATCTTGAAAACGAAGCTAACCACCGCTCCTATCTTGTCACTTCCCTAAGGCAACGATGATTTTGTTGTGTATTGCAACGCCTCGAAACATGGTTTTGGGTGTGTGTTGATGCAACGAACGAAAGTCATTTCTTATGCTTCTCGACAACTCAAAATTCATGAACGAAACTACACGACACATGATCTCGAACTCGGAGTCGTTGTCTTCGTACTTAAAATGTGGAGACACTATCTTTATGGAACCAAGAGTACTATCTTTACCGATTAAAAAAGTCTCCAACACATCTTCGATCAAAAGCAACTAAACATGAGACAACGAAGGTGGATTGAAACCTTAAACGATTACGATTGCGATCTTCGTTACCATCCCGGAAAGGTAAATGTAGTAGCCGATGCCCTAAGTTGAAAAGAAAGAGCGGTGCCTCTTCGTGTCCGAGCCTTAAACATCTCCATCCACACAAACCTTAATAGCCAAATTCGAGTAGCCCAAGATGAGGCTCTCAAGGATGAAAATGTTTCACACGAGCTCTTGAACATTCTCGTCTGTTGATTCGAAATTAGGGAGACCGGACTCCGATATTTCACCGGAAGGATTTGGGTGCCTAGATATGGGGACCTACGAAGCCTTATTTTAGATGAAGCCCATAAGTCACGATACTCGATTCACCCCGGTGCCAATAAGATGTACCATGACCTTAAAGAACAATATTGGTGGCCGAACATCAAAAGGGACGTAGCTACTTATGTTGCCAAGTGTTTGACATGTTCCAAAGTCAAAGCCGAACACCAAAGACCGTCCGGGTTACTTCAACAACCCGAAATCCCACAATGGAAGTGGGAAAGAATAACGATGGACTTCATCACCAAGTTACCAAAGACAACGGGCGGTTATGATACCATTTTGGTTATCGTTGACCGTCTCACCAAATCCGCACACTTTCTCGCCATGAAGGAGATCGACAAAATGGAGAAACTTGCACAACTTTACATCAAGGAGATCGTAGCCCGACACGGTATACCTTTATCGATTATCTCCGACCGAGATGGCCGTTTTGTTTCTAGATTTTGGCGTACCTTGCAAGAAGCGTTGGGAACGCGTTTAGACATGACCACCGCATATCATCCTCAAACCGATGGGCAAATTGAACGCACAATTCAAACCTTAGAGGACATGTTACGGGCTTGTGTTGTTGATTTTGGAAAAGCTTGGGACAAGCATGTAGCAACCCCGACAAATCGTCAAATGACGGTGTCATCTACGTATGGTCCCATTACATGGTCGTAAGTCTTTATAACAAAGTTTGACCGAAAAGTATGTCGCATTCATTTCATAAATAAGGGTGTTTCAAAGTTTACAAAAGTAGTTTCCATAACAAGTACATAACAATGTTTAAAGTTTGTATGAAACACGTGCGACACAATTAAAAGTAGTCAAAAAGATGCTCCACGTATGCAAGTATACTCGACATCCAATGCAAGTATCAAAAAGTATGAGCGGAAGCATATATCACCTAAGTTCAAGGACCTGAGAAAAACATAGAGAATCTGTCAACGAAAACGTTGGTGAAATCATAGGTTTAAATAAGTAAGTGAGTAAAAGTAAGTTGAACCACAAGATTTGCAACATCGATAAAGTCATAGTACATTCTAAAAGTTAATATTCACGAGCACTCAATTATCAAAGCTTAACATTCCGTCCGTTGAACCCCGTAATAATAGTGTTAGAACATACACTGTTTCCCGAAAATATATTTCACCCGTAGACGGTAGCGAACCGTCCGAAGTGAGGGTTTGTCAAACCCATATGGCCATATAACATAAGTTCTCGCTTACACCATCTGATGTAACTAATGATAATCGAATTGAGGATTTGTGTTCAAACTCGTATGTAGAATGTTTGTTTTCCTTGTACTTGTGTTCACGTAGTTTAAAAGAACGTTTATGTTTTCTCATCCCAAAAGTAAGTTCAAAAAGAGTAAAAGTGGGACTATGATCTCACCTTGTATGCACGAACCAAAAAGTACTTCGACAAGTAACGTGTGCTAAGAACAATGCTAGTCTTGACCTAAACAAATAGGTTGTATCAATAACGATAGTCACGAAGGGTCAAAGATGTTCAATTAGTCCTATGGCTCAATACGACTCGATTATGTAGCATGTGAAATCAAATTGTCAAGTTTCATGCAAGATACAAGTATATAAACAAGTTAGGAAGGTTGCATAATCATTTGGTTAAGTTTGACAAAAAGTCCAACTTTGGTCGGTCAAAGTCAACGAAAAAGTCAACATGTTCGGGTCGGGTCTCGGACAAATTTTCTATGCTAGTTATTCATATATAAGCATGTTAAAACAAGTTGCAAGTGAATTGGAGGTCTAGAACATGCCAAACATTTTTCGTCAAAAGACTAAGTGAACAGCCAGTTTTAGGCCATTAGGACGGCGTCCCAGATGACTGGACGGCGTCCTATATTGAAGAGTGGGACGGCGTCCTGAGTACCTAGACGGCGTCCAGGTATTAGAAGTGGGACGGCGTCCTGAGTTTCTGGACGGCGTCCTGGTTGGTTTCCAGGCCCTGTTTGCTGCAACTCTAAGTGCACGAACCAACAATCAAACCAACCCAAATTACAAACCGCAAACAATTAGAACATGCATTTTATATCACCGGAAAGGTAATTTGACGAGGAAAACACCTAGACACATTTCATCAAGCAATTCAACACTTACACACCCCAAAACCGCATTTAAACGTCCATAATCAAAGTTCAAGTTCCAAATATGCATTTCATGATTCGGGCAACCGTTTTACATGTATGATATGCCATTTCGAAGGTGATCAAACACACATTGCAACAAAACACTTAACAACAATATCTCATAGCATTTGACGCATCAAAAGTTCATGTAAAGCTTATCAAACCCTAATCCAAGTTCACAAAATCACTAATCATGTTCTTGGAGTTTCCTTAATCAACCTATACATCAAAACGATGCTAATGATACTAGTAACACTTTTAAAACATGCACTTTAACAATCTAACAACATTTGATCATCCAAAATCAAGGATTTAGCAAGTAATTTTCATATTGAACTAGTTACACCAAAAACAACGAATCAAGCATACAAATTACATACACGACATCACAATGAGCCATAGACGCTAATTAACAACTTTATAAGTCAAGAACACGAATTTAAAGAAATCTAGTGTTTTAGAAATGTTACCCAAATGAGATGAAGTTGGTACCAAAACGAAGAGGAAGTTGTAAGGAGCTCAAATATGTAATTTGTTTTGCAAAATACCCGCTAGATTATAAATGGATGATGGATCTTTGTGTTTGGAGTTAGAGAGAAAATGGAGGAAGTAATAAAATGGAGGAGGTGATAATGAAAGGGTGGAAAGGGTTTGACCCTTTGACCTAGTCAAAGGTTTGAACCTTTGGCAAGTTTGGTCCCTCAACTTTAAACCGGGTGCGGGAATTACCTAAACGAGATAATTCAGCGCATATTAACGGGATGTGTTATAAACATATAACGGAACTTAAATAGTTAAACGGAAAAGTAAATGGAAAAAGGCGGGATGTTACATTACCTACACCTTAAAAGAAATTTCGTCCCGAAATTTATGTAGGCGTAGTAGTCGTTGTTTCTTCCTCGGAATCTGACGTTTCCGGGACCGGGAATAGATGAGGGTGTTTCTTTCGCATTTGATCTTCTCTTTCCCAAGTAAACTCGGGTCCCCTTTTGGCATTCCAACGGACCTTAACAATCGGGATCCGGCTTTGTTTTAATTCCTTCTCGACGTAGTCCACAATTTCAACCGGTTCCTCCACAAAATGGAGTTTGTCATTAATAGTAAGTTCCTCGAGAGGGACGATGATATCGGGCTCGGCAAGACATTTCTTCAAGTTAGATACATGAAAAGTAGGATGGACGGAGCTTAGTTGAGGCGGAAGGTTTAAACGATAAGCAACGGTTCCAATACGCTCTAAGATTTCGAATGGACCAACGTACCGCGGATTTAGTTTCCCACGTTTCTCAAAACGGATGACACCTTTCCAAGGTGCGACTTTTAACATGACGCGGTCACCGACTTGAAATTCGAGGTCTTTGCGTCTTTTGTCGGTATAGCATTTTTGACGACTCCGGGCCGTCCGAAGCCTATCTCGGATTTGAAGAATCTTTTCGGTTGTTTCGTGAATGAGTTCGGGCCCGGAAATTTGCACGTCACCCACTTCGGCCCAACAAAGAGGAGAGCGACATTTTCGACCATATAACGCTTCAAAAGGTGCGGCCTTAATACTCGCGTGATAACTATTGTTATAAGAGAACTCGGCGAGAGGTAAGTGCTTGTCCCAAGCTTTTCCAAAATCAACCACGCAGGCTCGTAACATATCCTCTAAGGTTTGTATTGTACGTTCGCTTTGCCCATCGGTTTGGGGATGATATGCGGTGCTCATGTCCAAACGCGTTCCCAACGCTTCTTGTAACGTACGCCAAAATCTAGAAACGAAACGACCATCTCGGTCGGAGATAATCGATAACGGTACTCCGTGTCGGGCTACAATCTCTTTAATGTAAAGTCGTGCAAGTTTCTCCATTTTGTCGGTTTCTTTCATGGCGAGAAAGTGCGCGGATTTGGTGAGACGGTCAACAATGACCCAAATTGTATCATAACCGCCTGACGTTTTCGGTAGTTTGGTGATAAAATCCATCGTGATCCTTTCCCACTTCCATTGCGGGATCTCGGGTTGTTGAAGTAACCCGGACGGTCTTTGGTGTTCGGCTTTGACTTTAGCGCAAGTCAAACAATTGGCGACGTATCTAGCAACCTCCTTTTTGATGTTCGGCCACCAATATTGTTCTTTAAGGTCATGGTACATCTTATTGGCGCCGGGATGAATCGAGTATCGCGATTTGTGGGCTTCGTCTAGGATGAGGTTTCGTAGATCGCCATATCTAGGCACCCAAATTTTTCCGGCGTAATATCGAAGTCCGGTCTCCTTAACTTCGAATCGGGAGACGAGAATGTTTAAAAGTTCGCGTGCGATGTTGTTGTCCTTAAGAGCTTCATCTTGGGCTACCCGAATTTGGCTATTAAGGTTGGAGTGGATGGTGATATTCAAAGCTCGGACACGAAGAGGCACCGCTCTTTCCTTTCGACTTAAGGCATCGGCCACTACATTTGCCTTCCCGGGGTGGTAACGAAGCTCGCAATTATAATCGTTCAAGGTCTCAATCCACCTTCGTTGTCTCATGTTTAGTTGCTTTTGATCGAAAATATGTTGGAGACTTTTGTGATCGGTAAAGATAGTAATCTTGGTACCAAGAAGATGATGTCTCCATAGCTTAAGTGCAAAGATTACGGCACCGAGTTCAAGATCGTGTGTCGTGTAGTTTCGTTCGTGAACCTTGAGTTGTCGAGAGGCATAAGCAATGACTTTCTTTCGTTGCATTAGTACACACCCATAACTGTTTTTCGAGGCATCACAATATACAACAAAATCATCATTGCCTTCGGGAAGTGACAAGATAGGAGCGGTGGTTAGTTTAGTTTTCAAGATTTGGAAAGCGGTTTCTTGTTCGGAGGTCCAAACGAATTTTCGTTCCTTGTGAGTTAACGCGGTTAAAGGACGAGCGATTAGGGAGAAATCCTTGATGAATTTACGATAGTATCCGGCGAGACCCAAGAATTGACAAATTTGAGTAGGAGTAGTAGGAGTCTCCCATTTACTAATGGCTTCGATTTTTGCGGGATCGACTTTAATGCCTTGATCACTTACAACATGACCAAGAAATTGAACTTCCTTTAACCAAAATTCACACTTGGAGAACTTGGCATATAGTTGCTCTTTTCTCAAGAGCTCGAGCACGAGTCGGAGATGTTCTTTGTGTTCCTCTTCGCTTTTAGAATAGACCAAAATATCATCAATGAACACGATAACGAATTTGTCGAGGTAAGGTTTGCACACGCGGTTCATGAGATCCATGAACACCGCCGGTGCGTTAGTGAGACCGAAAGGCATGACAAGGAACTCATAACTACCATAACGAGTCCGGAAGGCGGTTTTGGAGACATCTTCCCCTTTAACCCTTAGTTGATGATAACCCGAACGGAGATCGATTTTTGAGTATACACGAGAACCTTGTAGTTGATCAAAAAGGTCATCAATGCGAGGAAGAGGATATCAGTTCTTAACCGTCAATTTGTTTAGTTCACGATAATCAATGCACATTCGTAGGGATCCGTCTTTCTTCTTGACGAACAAAATCGGAGCGCCCCATGGTGAATGGCTAGGTTGAATGAAACCACGGTCAAGTAACTCTTGGATTTGACTTTGTAATTCTTCTAATTCGGATGGAGCGAGTCTATACAGTGCACGCGCTACGGGTGCGGCTCCTGGAATAAGATCGATTTGAAATTCAACCGGTCGATGAGGTGGAAGACCCGGTAATTCGTCGGGAAATACATCGGAAAAGTCACTAACAATTGGCACATCTTCGATGCGCTTTTCGTCGGCCTCGACTTTCTTAACGTGAGCAAGAATCGCGAAACAACCCTTACGAAGTAGCTTTCGAACTTTAAGGCACGAAACGAGATTGAGTACGGTGAAATTTTTGTCGCCATAGACAATCAATGGTTCACCATTCTCGATAGGAATTCGGATTGCGTGAAGATCGCAAAGAATGTGAGATTTATTTTTGACCATCCAATTCATACCAATTATTACATCAAAACTCCCTAATTCCATGGGTATCAAGTCAATTTCAAATTCCTTACCCAAAATGTTCAAAGTACACCCCCGGTAATATGTGTCGGCACTTAAGAGTTTTCCGTCGGCCACTTCGATGGAATAAGTAGTATCTAAAGGGTGTGGTGGAGTGCAAAGGGTAGGAGCCAAAGTCTTAGACACAAAACATTTATCGGCACCCGAATTGAATAAGCAAGTAACATAAGAGTTGTTGAGAAGAAACGTACCCGTGACTAGTTCATTGTCATCTCGGGCTTCCTCGGTGTTGATGTTAAAGGCTCGGCCTCGGTTGTTGGGGTTGGCTTTCTTTTTCGGGCATTCGTTCTTATAATGGCCCGTTTGGCCACATTCGTAACAAGTGACCGTTTTTGGAGGATTGGGCCCCTTTCGAGCAACGGGGGCGGCGCTTGTGCAATTGTTGGCCCTATGACCAACACCTTGGCAACGGTGACAAACTAGCTTGTTACATTCGCCGTGATGATGCTTGTGGCATTTGTTGCAAAACGGTAAGTTTCCGACATAACCCTTCTTGCCGTCGTTGTTGAAAGGCTTTTTGGTGAAGGTGTTGTTGTAGTTGGTTGATGGAGTGGCTTCCCATTTCCTTTTGTTGCCACCCGACTTGTCCTCGGCCTTAGGAGCCGGCACTACGATTTCGTCAACCGTTTCAATTAGTTGGCGAGCCATGTTCATAGCGGCTTGATGAGTAGTGGGTTTGGATGACATCACCCCTTGTTTGATGCTCTTTGGAAGACCGAGCATGTAGAGCTCAATCCTTTGAGATTCGGGGTTAACAAGATTAGGACACATCAAGGATAGTTCGGCGAAGCGTTGATTATAAGCTTTAAGATCGTTTCCGACCGCTTTCAAAGCTCTTAGTTCTTCCTCAAGCTTTCGGGTTTCTTCGCGCGGAAAATATTCAACAATCATCTTTTCCCTTAGATCGGCCCAAGAGAGGGCATGAGCTTCATCGGTACCCACCGATTGAACATAGGTGTTCCACCATGTTAGAGCAATTTCGGAGAAAGTGTGGGTGGAGTATTTGACCTTGTCTTGATCCCGACAACCGCTTATGCTAAAGACGGCCTCGGTTTGTTCAAACCAACGAGTAAGCACAACCGGTCCCCCGGTTCCATCATAAGTGTGAGGTTTGCACCCCATGAAAGCTTTGTAGGAGCACCCTTCGCTAGAGTTACCGTCTCCTTGGTTATTGTTGTTGTGGTTGTTGTTATTGTTGTTGTTAGACGAGTGACCGGCCATGGCCGCATCCACGGCGGTGGCTATCATGCGTTGTAAGGCTTGTTCGGGAGTTTCATTGCGTCGTACACGGCGAGGAGGCATTGTTCCTTCAAAACAAAAGAATACCGTTGGTTAGTATTCTAAATAATACTAACCGTGATATGGAATAAAGATAGAGAGAAAATTATCCTTGACCCGCCTTAAATTCTTTATGTCATAATGTAGGAATGTTGATATGTGTCACCGTAATATAATCCCGGAAATTATATTACCCTAACTCATATGTGCATGCGACATTACTTCATATAGTCAAGGTGGCGTGCCAATTTAATTATACAACGCGAGATTAAGATAGAATAAGAGTAGATATGAGTAAGAGAGTTCGAGTATAAATGCACAAGTAGTCAAGTAATTCCTATGTCAAGTCTATATGCCGGTTGTAGTCTAGACTCACCAATGTACTCTATGACTCGGGGTTGACACTAATGAGCTCTAAATCCCTACAACCAAGGCTCTGATACCACTTGTAGCAACCTCGACAAATCGTCAAATGACGGCGTCATCTACGTATGGTCCCATTACATGGTCGTAAGTCTTTATAACAAAGTTTGACCGAAAAGTATGTCGCATTCATTTCATAAATAAGGGTGTTTCAAAGTTTACAAAAGTAGTTTCCATAACAAGTACATAACAATGTTTAAAGTTTGTATGAAACACGTGCGACACAATTAAAAGTAGTCAAAAAGACGCTCCACGTATGCAAGTATACTCGACATCCAATGCAAGTATCAAAAAGTATGAGCGGAAGCATATATCACCTAAGTTCAAGGACCTGAGAAAAACATAGAGAATCTGTCAACGAAAACGTTGGTGAAATCATAGGTTTAAATAAGTAAGTGAGTAAAAGTAAGTTGAACCACAAGATTTGCAACATCGATAAAGTCATAGTACATTCTAAAAGTTAATATTCACGAGCACTCAATTATCAAAGCTTAACATTCCGTCCGTTGAACCCCGTAATAATAGTGTTAGAACATACACTGTTTCCCGAAAATATATTTCACCCGTAGACGGTAGCGAACCGTCCGAAGTGAGGGTTTGTCAAACCCATATGGCCATATAACATAAGTTCTCGCTTACACCATCTGATGTAACTAATGATAATCGAATTGAGGATTTGTGTTCAAACTCGTATGTAGAATGTTTGTTTTCCTTGTACTTGTGTTCACGTAGTTTAAAAGAACGTTTATGTTTTCTCATCCCAAAAGTAAGTTCAAAAAGAGTAAAAGTGGGACTATGATCTCACCTTGTATGCACGAACCAAAAAGTACTTCGACAAGTAACGTGTGCTAAGAACAATGCTAGTCTTGACCTAAACAAATAGGTTGTATCAATAACGATAGTCACGAAGGGTCAAAGATGTTCAATTAGTCCTATGGCTCAATACGACTCGATTATGTAGCATGTGAAATCAAATTGTCAAGTTTCATGCAAGATACAAGTATATAAACAAGTTAGGAAGGTTGCATAATCATTTGGTTAAGTTTGACAAAAAGTCCAACTTTGGTCGGTCAAAGTCAACGAAAAAGTCAACATGTTCGGGTCGGGTCTCGGACAAATTTTCTATGCTAGTTATTCATATATAAGCATGTTAAAACAAGTTGCAAGTGAATTGGAGGTCTAGAACATGCCAAACATTTTTCGTCAAAAGACTAAGTGAACAGCCAGTTTTAGGCCATTAGGACGGCGTCCCAGATGACTGGACGGCGTCCTATATTGAAGAGTGGGACGGCGTCCTGAGTACCTAGACGGTGTCCAGGTATTAGAAGTGGGATGGCGTCCTGAGTTTCTGGACGGCGTCCTGGTTGGTTTCCAGGCCCTGTTTGCTGCAACTCTAAGTGCACGAACCAACAATCAAACCAACCCAAATTACAAACCGCAAACAATTAGAACATGCATTTTATATCACCGGAAAGGTAATTTGACGAGGAAAACACCTAGACACATTTCATCAAGCAATTCAACTCTTACACACCCCAAAACCGCATTTAAACATCCATAATCAAAGTTCAAGTTCCAAATATGCATTTCATGATTCGGGCAACCGTTTTACATGTATGATATGCCGTTTCGAAGGTGATCAAACACATATTGCAACAAAACACTTAACAACAATATCTCATAGCATTTGACGCATCAAAAGTTCATGTAAAGCTTATCAAACCCTAATCCAAGTTCACAAAATCACTAATCATGTTCTTGGAGTTTCCTTAATCAACCTATACATCAAAACGAAGCTAATGATACTAGTAACACTTTTAAAACATGCACTTTAACAATCTAACAACATTTGATCATCCAAAATCAAGGATTTAGCAAGTAATTTTCATATTGAACTAGTTACACCAAAAACAACGAATCGAGCATACAAATTACATACACGACATCACAATGAGCCATAGACGCTAATTAACGACTTTATAAGTCAAGAACACGAATTTAAAGAAATCTAGTGTTTTAGAAATGTTACCCAAATGAGATGAAGTTGGTACCAAAACGAAGAGGAAGTTGTAAGGAGCTCAAATATGTAATTTGTTTTGCAAAATACCCGCTAGATTATAAATGGATGATGGATCTTTGTGTTTGGAGTTAGAGAGAAAATGGAGGAAGTAATAAAATGGAGGAGGTGATAATGAAAGGGTGGAAAGGGTTTGACCCTTTGACCTAGTCAAAGGTTTGAACCTTTGGCAAGTTTGGTCCCTCAACTTTAAACCGGGTGCGGGAATTACCTAAACGAGATAATTCAGCGCATATTAACGGGATGTGTTATAAACATATAACAGAACTTAAATAGTTAAAAGGAAAAGTAAACGGAAAAAGGCGGGATGTTACAAAGCACTTACCTCTCGCCGAATTCTCCTACAACAATAGTTATCACGCGAGTATTAAAGCCGCACCTTTTGAAGCGCTATATGGCCGAAATGTCGTTCACCTCTTTGTTGGGCCGAGGTAGGCGACGTGCAAATCACCGGACCCGAACTCATTCACGAAACCACCGAGAAGATCGTACAAATCCGAGATAGGCTTCGGACGGCCCGGAGTCGTCAAAAGTACTATACCGACAAAAGACGCAACGACCTTGAATTTCAAGTCGGTGACTGAGTAATGTTAAAAGTCGTGCCTTGGAAAGGCGTAATCCGTTTTGGGAAACGCGGGAAGCTAAATCCAAGGTATATTGGTCCTTTCGAAATCTTGGAGCGTATTGGAACCGTTGCTTATCGTTTAGATCTTCCGCTTCAATTGAACTCCGTTCATCCTACCTTCCATATATCTAACTTGAAAAAGTGCCTTGCCGAACCCGATATCGTTATCCCTCTCGAGGAACTTACTATTGATGACAAACTTAATTTTGTGGAGGAACCGGTTGAAATTGTGGACACCTCCGTCAAAACATTGAAACAAAGCAGAATTGCGATTGTTAAAGTCCGTTGGAACGCCAAAAGAGGACCCGAGTTTACTTGGGAAAGGCAAGACCAAATGCAAAAGAAATACCCTCACTTGTTCCCGGTTCTGGAAACGCAGGATCCAGAGGAAGAAACAACGAATACTACGCCTACTTAAATTTCGGGACGAAATTTCTTTTAAGGAGTAGGTAATGTAACATCCCGCCTTTTTCCGTTTACTTTTTCGTTTAACTATTTAAATTCCGTTATATGTTTATAACATCTCCTGTTGTTACGCGTTTTAAAAATATCTCATTTAGGTAATTCACGCACCCGCAACCGAACTCGAGGGACTAGTTTTGCCAAAGAGCCAAAGAGGTGACTAGCTTTGGACTAGTCAATCCCACCTCCCCATTTTTCTTTTTCATTTTATTTCCATTTTCATTTAATACTTTCAAACTTTCTCTCAATCTCCATTTCAAAGATTCATCATCTAAATCACATCTAGCAAGCTTCAATCAAAACAAATTACATATTTGGAATCCTTGCAACTTCCTCTTCGATTTCATACCAATTTCATTACATTTGGGTAACTTTCTAAAATCACTAGATTTTGTGTTCTTGATGTTTTTAACTCATAAAGTTGTTTGTTAGTGTCTGTGACTCAAGTCTTACATGAATATATGATTTATATGTTCGATTTTGTTATTTGAAGTAACTAGCATGAACATAAACTTTGGTGTGTTTGATTTGGTGATTTGGTTGTTTGAATGATGTTAAATGTTATAAATGCATGTATTAAATGTGTTCCTAACATCACTAGCTTCAATTTGATGTGTAGGTTGTTTTAGAAAACTTCATAAACATGATTAGTGATTTTGATGTTGTTGGTTAGGGTTTGATAGAATTGAATGTGAACATTTAATACATTGAAAGCCATGAATTATTGTTAGTAAGTAGTTAGTTAGATTGTATGCTTGATTACCTACGAAACGGCGTGTCATATATATGCATTTAAATCCCGAATCCTATTTTGTGCATTTATGAACTTGAGCATTTATGATGAACATTAATTGATCATTTATTTTGGAAAGTCGATTGTTACAAATGATGTTTTTGGTTGTTGAAATGTGCTTAGTCGTGTTCCTTGTCAAATTACCTTTCCAACGATATAAGATGCGTGTCATAAGTGTCTACGGTTTGTGATTTGTATTTGATCGAAGTTCGAAAAAAGACTTGAAAAATTGAAACTAACCAGGCACCAGCACACGTTAAGTGTCGCGGCGCGACATCCCTTGGTCGTGGTGCGGCATTTGCCACGTCCAGGTTCTGACCTCCTTGGTCAAAATACGAAAAATGTTTGGCATGCTATGGACTTCCGATTCACATGAGACTTGTTCTAACATGCTTATATATGAATAAAAACCTCAGAAAAATAGTTCGTGACCCGACCCGAACGTGTTGACTTTTTTGTTGAGTTTGACCAACCAAAGTTTGACATTTTGTCAAACTTAACCAAATGATTATGCAATCTTTCTAATTTGTTTCTATACTTGTATCTCGCATGAAACTTGACAATTTGATTCACATGCTACATAATCGAGTCGTAACGAGCCATAGGACTAATGGAACATCTTTGACCTATCGTGTTTATCGTTATTGATACGACCTATTTGTTTAGGTCAAGACTAGCATTATCCTTTGCACACGTTAATTTATGAATTACTTTTCATACGTGCACTCAAGGTGAGATCATAGTCCCATCTTTTAAACAAATTTTATGCTTTAAACTATGGGATGAGAAACATATACGTATCATACTTTTTCACATTGAACACAAGTACGAAAACGAACATTCCACGTACGGGTTTGAACGAAAATCCTCAATTCAATTATCATTAGTTACACTTGCAGGGTGTAAACGTGAACTTATATTATGTGATCACATGGGCTTGACGAGCCTCATTCGGACGGTTCTCTACCGTTAGCGGATGAAATATACTTTCGGGTCTAGTGTATGTTCTAACACTACGCAAAGGGTGCAAAATAGTTAAGTTTGATAATTGGGTGTCCGCGAAACAAATAACAACTTTGGAATGCAAATGATTTTGATAATCATATTATATTAAATCTTATGGTTCAAATGCAACGTTTACTAAAACACCTATGATTTCACCAACGTTTTCGTTGACAGTTTTCTATATGTTTTCTCAGGTCCTTGAACGCTACTTGATATATGCTTTCGCACTCTTTTTGATACTTGCTTGGATGTCGAGTATACATGCATAGTTGGAGCGTCTTTTGACTACTTTAAATTGTGTCGCATAGGTTTCATTTGTACGTTAAGCATTGTAATGTAACTAGTCTTTTGAACTACATTTGTAAACTTGAAACATCCTTTTACTTATGAAATGAATGCGACATATTTTGGTCAAGCGTTGTAGTGACCCGAACTTTTCCATGTTTATATATATTAATTGAGATTGATGTTTACATGATTAAATGTTTCCAACATGTTAAGCAATCAAACTTGTTAAGATTTGATTAATTGAAATAGGTTTCATATAGACAATTGACCACCCAAGTTGACCGGTGATTCACGAACGTTAAAACTTGTAAAAAACTATATGATGACATATATATGGTTATATATATAGTTAACATGATATTATGATAAGTAAACATATCATTAATTATATTAACAATGAACTACATATGTAAAAACAAGACTACTAACTTAATGATTTTGAAACGAGACATATATGTAACGTTTATCGTTGTAACGACATTTAATGTATATATATCATATTAAGAGATATTCGTACATCATAATATCATGATAATATAATAATTTAAAATCTCTTTTGATATTATAAACATTGGGTTAACAACATTTAACAAGATCGTTAACCTAAAGGTTTCAAAACAACACTTACATGTAACGACTAACGATGACTTAACGACTCAGTTAAAATGTATATACATGTAGTGTTTTAATATGTATTTATACACTTTTGAAAGACTTCAATACACTTATCAAAATACTTCTACTTAACAAAAATGCTTACAATTACATTCTCGTTCAGTTTCATCAACAATTCTACTCGTATGCACCCGTATTCGTACTCGTACAATACACAGCTTTTAGATGTATGTACTATTGGTATATACACTCCAATGATCAGCTCTTAGCAGCCCATGTGAGTCACCTAACACATGTGGGAACCATCATTTGGCAACTAGCATGAAATATCTCATAAGATTACAAAAATATGAGTAATCATTCATGACTTATTTACATGAAAACAAAATTACATATCATTTATATCTAATCCATACACCAACGACCAAAAACACCTACAAACACTTTCATTCTTCAATTTTCTTCATCTAATTGAACTCTCTCAAGTTCTATCTTCAAGTTCTAAGTGTTCTTCATAAATTCTAAAAGTTCTAGTTTCATAAAATCAAGAATACTTTCAAGTTTGCTAGCTCACTTCCAATCTTGTAAGGTGATCATCCAACCTCAAGAAATCTTTGTTTCTTACAGTAGGTTATCATTCTAATACAAGGTAATAATCATATTCAAACTTTGGTTCAATTTCTATAACTATAACAATCTTATTTCAAGTGATGATCTTACTTGAACTTGTTTTCGTGTCATGATTTTGCTTCAAGAACTTTGAGCCATCCAAGGATCCATTGAAGCTAGATCCATTTTTCTCTTTTCCAGTAGGTTCATCCAAGGAACTTAAGGTAGTAATGATGTTCATAACATCATTCGATTCATACATATAAAGCTATCTTATTCGAAGGTTTAAACTTGTAATCACTAGAACATAGTTTAGTTAATTCTAAACTTGTTCGCAAACAAAAGTTAATCCTTCTAACTTGACTTTTAAAATCAACTAAACACATGTTCTATATCTATATGATATGCTAACTTAATGATTTAAAACCTGGAAACACGAAAAACACCGTAAAACCGGATTTACGCCGTCGTAGTAACACCGCGGGCTGTTTTGGGTTAGTTAATTAAAAACTATGATAAACTTTGATTTAAAAGTTGTTATTCTGAGAAAATGATTTTTATTATGAACATGAAACTATATCCAAAAATTATGGTTAAACTCAAAGTGGAAGTATGTTTTCTAAAATGGTCATCTAGACGTCGTTCTTTCGACTGAAATGACTACCTTTACAAAAACGACTTGTAACTTATTTTTCCGACTAGAAACCTATACTTTTTTTGTTTAGATTCATAAAATAGAGTTCAATATGAAACCATAGCAATTTGATTCACTCAAAACGGATTTAAAATGAAGAAGTTATGGGTAAAACAAGATTGGATAATTTTTCTCATTTTAGCTACGTGAAAATTGGTAACAAATCTATTCCAACCATAACTTAATCAACTTGTATTATATATTATGTAATCTTGAGATACCATAGACACGTATACAATGTTTCGACCTATCATGTCGACACATCTATATATATTTCGGAACAACCATAGACACTCTATATGTGAATGTTGGAGTTAGCTATACAGGGTTGAGGTTGATTCCAAAATATATATAGTTTGAGTTGTGATCAATACTGAGATACATATACACTGGGTCGTGGATTGATTCAAGATAATATTTATCGATTTATTTCTGTACATCTAACTGTGGACAACTAGTTGTAGGTTACTAACGAGGACAGCTGACTTAATAAACTTAAAACATCAAAATATATTAAAAGTGTTGTAAATATATTTTGAACATACTTTGATATATATGTATATATTGTTATAGGTTCGTGAATCAACCAGTGGCCAAGTCTTACTTCCTGACGAAGTAAAAATCTGTGAAAGTGAGTTATAGTCCCACTTTTAAAATCTAATATTTTTGGGATGAGAATACATGCAGGTTTTATAAATGATTTACAAAATAGACACAAGTACGTGAAACTACATTCTATGGTTGAATTATCGAAATCGAATATGCCCCTTTTTATTAAGTCTGGTAATCTAAGAATTAGGGAACAGACACCCTAATTGACGCGAATCCTAAAGATAGATCTATTGGGCCTAACAAACCCCATCCAAAGTACCGGATGCTTTAGTACTTCGAAATTTATATCATATCCGAAGGGTGTCCCGTATAGCGACCCGACCAAATCGTCATTGACGGCGCCGACTACTTAGGTCCCGTTACGTGGTCGTAGTCCCTATATGAGACTCGTTTGACCAAAATTATGTCGCATTCATTTGAAAAGTACAAGACTTACAAAGTTTTAGTTTAACAAGCGGATCGACAACAAGTTTAAGTTTACAAAAGTTATAAAGTACGAATGGAATATTTAGCGACATAATTAGTTTAAATCACAGTTGCTATAAATAGCGTAAATATGTAGACCAAGGTTTGAATCCAAAAAGTGCTATCCCTAGCGTATGTATGTATGTATGCTTGACCCCAAGCAAGTAATCAAAGTGTATGCATGTATGCTCGACTCCAAGCAAGTATGAGTGTACGCGGAAGCATGTATCAAATAGCCAAGTATGAACCTGAGAAACATATAGAAAACTGTCAACGAAAAACGTTGGTGAAATCATAGGTGTTTGTAATAAACGTTGTTTTTGAACCACAAGATTTAGTATTCCCATAGTTGATTATCAAAATCGTTTGCATTCCAAAAGTATTGTTCGCGAGCACCCAATTATCAAGACTTAACGTTTCCTTCCATTGAACCCCATCACTATAGTGTTAGAACATACACTGTTTCTCAAAAATATATTTCACCCGTAGACGGTAGCGAACCGTCCGTAGTGAGGGTTTGTCAAACCCGTATGGCCACACAATATAAGTTCTCGCTTACACCCTGCAAGTGTAACTAATGATAATCGAATTGAGGATTTTTGTTCTAACTCGCTGTGGAATGTTTGTTTTCCTTGTACTTGTGTTCAAAGTATAAAAGTAAGTAGCACCAAATGTAACAAAGTATATGTTTCTCAGCCCACAATTTAAAGTATAAAAAGTTGTTGAAAAGGTGGGACTATGATCTCACCTCGAGTGCACGAGTATAAAAGTACTTCAACAAGTAAACGTGTGCATGAAAGTTGCTTAGCCTTGACCTAAACAAGTAAGTTATATCAATTAACCGGTTACGACACAAGGTCGGGTGAAATGTGTTCAATTAGTCCTATGGCTCGTTACGACTCGATTAAGTATAGCATGTGAATCACGTTGTCAAGTTTCATACAAGAAACAAGTATAAAAGCATGTTAGAATGATTGTATAAAAGTTTGGTTAAGTTTGACTAAAAGTCAAACTTGGTCAAAGTCAACGAAAAAGTCAACACGTTCGGGTTCGGTCCCGAACTATTTTTCTGAGGTTTTTATTCATATATAAGCATATTAGAACAAGTTTCATGTGAATCGGAGGTCGATAGCTAGTCAAACATTTCGCGTGAAATGGGACAAAGTGGGCAGAATCTGGCCAGGCCAGATTGCGCGCCGCGCAGGGAAGGGGCGCGCCGCGCCACCCTCTGTGCAGAGAATTCTGGTCAGTTTTCAAAGTATGCACGAACCAAAACACAAACAATCACATTTTATGATCCGCAAACAATTAGAACATGTATTTTATATCATCGGAAAGCTATTTCGACAAGGAATACAACTAACCACATATCATCAATCAAAAACATCATTTACAATAACCGAAAACTCGTCAATTTATCAAGGAAGGTTTATTTTCAAAGTTTCAAGTTCGTAAAACGTATTTTGAGTTCCGGGAATCCAATTCACACATATGATATGCCGTTTTGAAGGTAATGAAGCATACATTACTACTAAACACTAACAATTAACATTCCATGGCATTTAAGCATCCAAAAGTTCATGTCAAAAACTATCAAACCCTAGTCAAACATCACAAAATCATTAATCGGGTTTTTGAAGTTTTCTTAATCAACCTACACATCCAAATGTGGCTAATGATACTAGTAACACAATTAAAACATGCACTTTAACAATCTAACAACATTAACTCATCCAAAATCAAAGATTAAGCATACACTTTTCATTTTCAAGCTAGTTACACCAAAACATCAAGATCGAACATACAAATCATATATTCATGTTATACACGAGCCATAGACACTAACTAACAACATTTCAAGTCAAAAACACGAATTTAGAGGAAATTTAGTGTTTTAGAAATGTTACCCAAAATGGATGAAATTGGTACCAAATCGAAGAGGATGATGAGAGGATCACGAATATGTAATTTGTTTTGAAGTTTGCTTCCCGATCCGAATTTAGATGATGAATTATGTTTGTGTTCTTGAGAGAAAAAGAAAGAAAGAGAGAGAGAGAGGGAGGGATTGAATGGTGGAAAAATGGGTTGACTAGTTGACCTAGTCAACTAGTTTGCCCATTTGGCAACTCCGGTCCCTCGAGTTTCAAAGCGGGTGCGGGATTTAACCGATCGAATATTTTTAAAACGCAAGTTAACGAGAGATGTTATAATTAAATGACGGAATTATTATGAACGTTAGTCGACGGAAACTACGAATTTAAATACGAAAGATTATTATTAAAAAAAAAAGACGGTGTTAAAAATAAATTTAACGGAAAAACGCGGGATGTTACATTATCCACACCTCAAAAGAAATTTCGTCCCGAAATTTAGTTGGAAGTAGTAGTTGTTGAATCTTACTCGAGATCTTGCGTTGTAAATTCTACGAATAAGTGAAGGTACGTCCTTGAGTATTTCCACGAATTTTGACGGTCGGGATCATATGTTGTTTTAAGGTTTGGCTTCCATGATTCATGGTTTCAACCGGTCCTCCTAGGAAGTGAGGGTTATCGTCGATAGTGAGTTCATCAAAGGAGATAACAAGTTCTCGTTTCGCAAAACACGTCTTTGAGTTGATACATCGAATGTAGGATAAACGGAGACCCAAAATGAGTCGGAAAAGTCTAAACGGCTAGCGACGGGTCCAAAACACCCCAAGAATTTAAAGGATCAAAGTATCACGGATTTAGCTTCCTACGTTTCCCGAAATGGATTGTACCTTTCCAAGGTGCGACTCTTAACGTGACGCGGTTTCCCACGCGGAATTTGAAATGTTTACGTCTAACATCGGCGTAGCTCTTGGTGATTACGAGTCGCGTAGGGTTTTGCCTGAATATGAATAAATTTTCTCGGTTGCTCATGAATAACCTCGGCCCCGGTGAATTGATCATCGTTTACTTGGTTCGACAAAGGAGAATGACGTTTCCGGTCACATGTGGTTTCAAAAGGAGTGACGTTAAAACTCGAATGAAAATCATTGTAGTACGAGGATTCGGTTAAAGGAAAATACTTTTCTCAAGTAAATTTGAAGTTGGTAATACAAATTCGTATTATGGTTTTCAAGACTTAAATCGTATGTTTGTTCGGTCCGTCGGGTTGTGGATGGTACGCGGTACCCATGTCTAAACGTGGTCCCGAGGCTTTTTGTGAGGCACTCCGAAGTCTACGGAGTACATTCCGTAAGGTATATTTAGACAAGTTTGTTAGGACAAGTTTCTCAAGAAAATTCGCGTAGCGAAAGATTTATCAGTTTCCAAAAACGTTCGTCGGGGCAAGTCCTCATCGGTTTCTGAAAGAAAAACGTTCGTCGGAACTATTCACCTTCGAGGTGAATACTAGTATTACGTGGAGAGTCCCTCCCTCCATTGAAAGTTTAAAATAAAGATTTCCTAAACCGGAATTACGAGGGTGATGCAAGAGAAGTTTCCGCCCCGATGTGAGCATAACGAGTAAATTGTAGTTAGTCAACAAGACTGCGCGAGGACGAGCTAGTATACCCGTGTGACATACGGTTGAAGTCGAATGGAATCGGTAATTCATTCGGAAGCATAAATATAATTTGACAATAATTGAAGGTGTGTCCCCGGTATGGTTGTTATAAATATTCTCGGAGTTTTCGGATGTCCAAACATGAAAGGATGAAGTCATGTACATGGCACATGGTGGTGTTTAGGTTGATCGAGTCTAACCACCATCACGCGTCACTAGAACTTTGGTATGTCTTACCGTAATATAACTACGTTGATCGAGTGTAGTTATATTATGCTAACTCATACCTCCATTCCCACATCACTCCATAGACTCAAGTTCGTGTCATCGCGAAAATCTAAAATGAACAAAATGTAACGACGTCTCAAACGTGACTCGTATTAAATCGAAATAGTTTCTACAACTCTAAAGAAGCGTTTCCCCGCGGGAAGAGTATAAATGATTGTTAATGTCAAATCGGTTCGATTCAAACAATAATGTATTTAGGTATAAAAAGAGTAACGAGTCATGATAACAAGTAGTACGCAACCGTAGCGATAAATAGTGATGACGATACTCATCTAGAGTAGTGATGGTAGTAACACTAAAAAGTAGATAGTAAGAAACACCAGTGGGAAACCGATAGTAAGTTGAAACGGTGGCAAATAACAATCCGGGAGACAGAGTTCCCGAACAAGTGTGACTAACGAAGTCGTCGTCATCCATACGTGTATGAATCATGAATTTACGTGTGTTACCAAAAAGTGGCGGAATACGAATTCGTATGATGAAGGTTGGGTACCATTAAAAAGTTTGCCTAAGAATGATTCAAGTATAATGCACAAGTAGTCAAGTAAGTGCTATCTATAGCAAATGTATGTCAGAATGCAAATGCTAACTATCCGGTTGTAGTCTAGACTCACTAATGCGTCCTAACGACTCTGTTAGACACACTAATGCACGTCCTAGTTCCCTACAACCAACGCTCTGATACCATCTGTAGCGACCCGACCAAATCGTCATTGACGGCGCCGACTACTTAGGTCCCGTTACGTGGTCGTAGTCCCTATATGAGACTCGTTTGACCAAAATTATGTCGCATTCATTTGAAAAGTACAAGACTTACAAAGTTTTAGTTTAACAAGCGGATCGACAACAAGTTTAAGTTTACAAAAGTTATAAAGTACGAATGGAATATTTAGCGACATAATTAGTTTAAATCACAGTTGCTATAAATAGCGTAAATATGTAGACCAAGGTTTGAATCCAAAAAGTGCTATCCCTAGCGTATGTATGTATGTATGCTTGACCCCAAGCAAGTAATCAAAGTGTATGCATGTATGCTCGACTCCAAGCAAGTATGAGTGTACGCGGAAGCATGTATCAAATAGCCAAGTATGAACCTGAGAAACATATAGAAAACTGTCAACGAAAAACGTTGGTGAAATCATAGGTGTTTGTAATAAACGTTGTTTTTGAACCACAAGATTTAGTATTCCCATAGTTGATTATCAAAATCGTTTGCATTCCAAAAGTATTGTTCGCGAGCACCCAATTATCAAGACTTAACGTTTCCTTCCATTGAACCCCATCACTATTGTAACGACCCGGAAATTTCCGACCAAATTTAAACTCTAATCTCTATATGGTTCCGACACGATAAGCAAAAACCCTAAAGTTGACCCGCACTTTTTCGATCGTTCTATACTCATAAGATTAATATTTACATAAATTAAACCTTACCAACATGATAAGCAATCCAAATTGTTGAGACTTATGTTTTCGAAAAGAGTTTTACACAACGTTTGACCGTCTAGTTTGACCGATGATATCACGAACTATACAATATATGATAATTATACGTTTGTGTATATATATGTATATATACATATTTCACATGATATAAGAATGTTTTAATATCTCATTTTGTATTAATAACAATAAGTTATAAGTATATTTTGAAACTACTAACTTAAGTTTTCAAAACGATAACCATACGTAACGTTATTTGACTTAAATACTTATGACCTATAATGTTTATACATATATCGTATAAGTAATGTATTTAATCACTTTTAAAGACTTAAATACATAAAACAATATAAGTATATTTACAAAAGATAGCTATATTTGAATCCTCGTTCCGTTTTCTCAAAGATTTCTATACGTATACCTAGGGTATATGTACCCGTTTCATACGCAGCTTCTAGATGTATTTACTATTGGTATATACCAATAAAAATCTGCTCCTTAGCAGCCTTAAATGATTAAGAAACATGTGGAACTAACCATTTGTCAAGTAGCATGAATTATTTAGCAAGAAAACAAAGTTAGGTATTTTTTTTCCTTTATAACCTAAAAACGTTTTTATGCATGCACACCATTTCTTCACCCCATTTTCTCATACTTACACTTCCATTTCTCTCTCAAAATACTCTTAACTTCATACTTGATCATCTCCAAGCATTTTCCCCATCATTTAGCTTCAAAAACCTTACTTAAACACCATAAGAAAACCATACAAAAACACTTCAAGAAATCCTTTCAAGAACACAAACTTACTTCCAATCTTTCATCCAATTCCATCACCCTTTTGGTTCTAGCTTTTTACTCCTCTTTTACAGTAACCTTGTCCAAGGAACTTGAGGTAGTATCTATGTTCATAACCTTATTCGATTCATATATATATATAGCTATCATATTTTGTGGTATACAATTTTAACAACAAGAACATAGTTTGAAAGTTTTCAAACTTGTTTGCAAACTAAATAGATCCTTCTAACTTAACTTTTAAAATAATTCAAGACCTATAATATAACTTAAATATATGCTAACTTAACAAGGTATAACTTGGTTTTTCAAAGAATATCTTAAAAACTGTGTTTACGACGTCGGAGTGCAACCGGGGACTGTTTTGGGTTGGATAATTAAAAACCATTTTAAACTTTGAATTGGAGGTTTATTTTCTGGAAAAATAATTTTTACTATGAATATGATAACACATAAAAATTTCATGATTTAATTCAAAGTATAAGTATTTTTAGAAAAATGGTCATTAAGTGTTATTTTTTTGTAACAAAAATGTTTAACTTCATAAGTTTCACTAAAGTTTCACCTATGCCGTGTGATTTTGAATACAAACCAAGGTATTTTCAGTTCATAGTCTTAAAGAGGGACTCGATCCAAGGAGATGGCAAGTTGAATCAACGAAAACGGATTTGTAACGAAGAAACTATGACCGAAACAAAATTGGTTATCCTAGACTTGTTTAACTTCGGGATTAATTGGGAAAAATTAAATAAATCACATATTTCTAAGATAACACGATATTTTATATATATGTACTTATAATTCAATTTTATATGGTTCAGGATCACCCGTAAACAACACGAGAAGATTAATCATAAGATCCCATGTTTGTACGCAACACGTCATTTGACAACACCGGTACTTTATGTACGCAACACGTCATTTGACAACACCGGTACCGTGGGTCAAGATTAATCTCGACCAATACATATACAATGGGGGTTTTATTTATTTCATTGGGGGTTTATTAAACAACTAAATATGAACCATTAAAATTGAATTACTAACATCGGACTGCTAACTACGGACTAAGGAATTATTAAAAGTATTAAAAGTATTATAAGTATATATATGTGACGATTGTTTAAAAAGAAAAGGTATTGATATATTATATATGGATAGGTTCGTGATATCAATCGGAGACCAAGTCGAAATTACATATCTTCAAGACAAAAGTGAGTATATAGTCCCACTTTTAAACTCTAAATATTTCGGGATGAGAATACATGTATTTTATGTTTTACATTATGGACACAAGTAACTGAAAAATATATTCTACGTTGAGTTGTACCACTGGCATACTTCCCTGTAGCTTGGTAACTAATATTTACAGCGGTATTGTAAACGCGAATCCTGTTGATAGATCTATCGGGCCTGACAACCCCAACCGGACTGGATGACCAGTATTCAACGGTTGCACAGTACTTCGTTTCGTGACTACACTTGGTACAGTGTAGTAAGATTTCATATTAAAGGGAATATGCGACGTGATTAATTGTTAAGTATGGTTACCAAGTGCTCAACCACTTAGAATATTTTTATTAAAATGTTTATATATGAAATCTTGTGGTCCATCGTTATATCGCTGCTAGCATCAAACCTATATATCTCACCAACTTTATGTTGACGTTTTAAAGCATGTTATTCTCAGGTATGAATTAAGACTTCCGCTGTGCGTTAGCTCATATTAAGGATACTAGTTGGGACCATTTAAGCCATGATACAAGAACGTTGCATTCGAGTCATTGAAGATCATTAAAGACATTTATTAAGTAAATGACAGTTTAGGTCATTTGGATATCGAGAAATGTTTGACGAGTTTATTAATTTTTTTATGTAAAGATAGATTGCCTTTTAAGAATAAATGCAACGTTTGTAAAATGTATCATATAGAGGTCAAGTACCTCGCGATGTTATCAACTGTTGTAATTCGTTTGTAATCAATATGGACATCGTCCGGATGATTAGTTTCGGATCCTTTCAGTTGGTATCAGAGCCAGGTTTTAGCGAACCAGGCCTTGCATTAGTGTGTCTAACTGGTAGTTGTTAGGATACATTAGTGAGTCTGGACTTTGACCGTATCTACCTGCTAAAAAGTTTTGCTTATCATTTCTAGTCGGAAACCATCTGCTTATCATCCTTAGGGAGTTGCCTGCTTATCATTCTTTAGTCTAGACACGTCTTACTGCATCTAGTGCATCGATAGTGTATAGACAAAATTCATATCCTAGCGTATCTATTACTATAAACATTGCCCGACGAATTTCAAAGATTCTCCGTAATTCATGGGATTTTGATATTATATATACATATGTAAATTATGTATTGAAGAGTACCAAACCCAACTCCTATAATCTATTCCAAACCAAAAATTCATTTCTCCGACCATACAAGATGGATTCTTCATCCAGCTCAAATTCCTCCGACTTCGATAGCTTCGCCGATATGGATTTCCATTCGAGCTCCGAGAACAGCGTTACCGGAATGGATCAACCAATTTCCCATCATCTATTCTGGATGAATTGGGGATGGGTTCGTAATATACTAAATTTCTGGAGGCAAGAAGAAGGTGATCCATTCCATCCACCAAATTGTCCTCTTAACGATGAACCTGAAGCACTTACCGGCGAACCTATTCGAAACACCATTTTCTCGCTCATTTCTAGAGTATCTCGTCATGATTACATACTATCCCATATTTCAAATCTTGTTCATTCGCTCGTTCCAACCGTCAATCATCCCGGTATAATAGAAGAAGTCAACGAACTCCGTGCTCGGGTAGTGGTTTTGGAGAATATGGTGCGAAGGTTACAAACACCAACAGCAGCACCAACAGCATAATCCGTACTACCATCGTCAACGCCGACAGTACCTTTATCACCCCAAACACAACCGCGCCTTAAATCTCAACATCACAATCTGTATCTCGAATATCAACATCACACGACTCAATATCTGTACTTCGAGTATGATCTTCGTTCTATATATCGTTCTACATCGATTATCTTCGCTTTACGTATCGTATGACGATTATGTAATTTCTAAAGTCTTAGAGATTATGTAATCTAGAATTAACGATAAATCAAATGAGTTTAATATCTTATTGACTCATTAAATCTATGATTATCTCTGAAGAAAATATATATGCAAGTATATTTTCATAAAGATAGTAATTAAAAATTCCTTCGTACAAACTATTAATGATGAAAATATTTTAACGGGTGGGTAGTACCCGAGGAATATTTAGAATTCACATTAATAAGTTATATTGTACATTCTTGAATCTGATTCAACGGTTCTCTATTATCTTACTTACAACCACCGATATTCGTATCCGCTCACCCCAGAATAACCATTTTCAATCAAATTTCATATTCGGATTTTGACCTACCAGAATCCAACAAGTGCCATAAAGAAGAAAACATTGGACAAATTAAAAAAAATTGTTAGAAACACACGATTTAACTAATTAAAAATCTATTAAGGATTCCACGCTAACTGTTCCGGCTAACTCTGGACAATTAAAATGAATTAAAATGTTGATTGTAACATATGAAGCTAAACAATTCTTCAAGCTTGCCACTTGATTTTATCTTAAACCTCATTCGTAACTTGACGATTACAATTCGCATTCAAATCCTTTCATGATTCCTGAAAACACCTCGACCGAGAAGTTGAACCCGCCGCACCTCGCCTACGGAATGAAGATTTATACATACAGTTATACACCTGAAGAACTCTCGAACCCAAATTCATAATTTAACACATAACGTATTGAATCCTTTGCCATTTATTAGCAAGAACAACCCTACAATTCCTTTTCAAGAAGCTAATTTTGTCACAGCTCCACTTCGACTTTTCAGTGAGATTATTTCTATTATAATCATGATATTTATACCTTGTCCTTTCGCCGTCATTACCGGAAAACCTTTTATATCCCTCGACAACATCAACAGGTGCACCAGCAGATCGTTATCCTTTTGGCGAAATCAACAATCATTATTTTGAAAATCTCGCGGAACTTCTTCCATCATATCTATAATGTCTATCCCTAAGAATTTCATAATCTGAACGTGAAGTTTCTGAAAAACACCCGGGACTATGAAATAGTTCTTGAAATGCTAACGAAGCAGCAAAAACTGTAAACGACTTTAACGGTCAAAAGTTTGATGACAAAGAATAGTAAGGTGGTAAAGCTGAAAAAAAAAAGTTTGGAACTAGAAAACGGATGAAGCAAAGTATGAAAGAGGTTGTGGATAAATCACAGGGACTGAACCTGCTCTCAAAGAATACAAATGATTCCGTACCTCCTGAAACCGTCAGTAAGAACCCTACTCTTTATTCAAAACCTTGCCCGGATGATATTTTTCATCATCATCTTATCTTAGATATTATAAGATATCTTCATATCATTCGTTAGACATATTTTTCATATTTCTGGAGATATTTTTACAACTATTCCTATCTGCGATCATTTATCTCTCCGTAACATCTGCGTTACAATATAAAAGAAACTGTGTTAATTTCTAAATTCTGAAACCTCCGAGATTAAAATATAAATGATTTGAAGTAGTGTTGGGAACTGATGCATGAATTAGTATAATATAATGAAACTTGATCAACTTTATTATATTACAGTAAGTCATGTTAAGTTTCTAATGGAATGTGATGATTCACAGTACCGTCATCATGTGCCATGTTACACGGCTCTTACATTCTATCAAGTCTCCAAACATATTAGAACGTATCACCTTGATAGTTCTATTTTTCCGGAATATTCGAGTAATTTAACGAATCAAGATCGTGTCATTACAATTTCATTCTAAAACCAATAGCTAGGTTCATTCCAAATTTCCTACCTACGAATTTCGGACCATTGTTCGCTTGGCTCGAGGACGAGAAGAAGAAACGAAGGGACAAAACCTCAGAATAGAAATAGGAACATAAACCACAGCAAATAAGAGAGAGCATTAACTGTGGATGACAATGATTTTAAGGGACGGGAGTAGGAACATCGAAATATAAGGGAAGGTATAAAACCTAACAACAACCCCGAAACTACAAACCGTGCATATCAATACGTATTGCAACGTAAAGGCACGGGAGAATTAAAAACATTATAATTCCAAGGAAAGGATAAAAGAGAATAGATTCTTCTGGTGATAGATGAAAAAGAAGAATGAAAGATATGAAAGTTAGAAATATAACAAGGATTAGAATGGGATGGAGCATATTAGCGAATGTCTTAAAGTAGGAACTAAAGAGAAAGAATAGAAGATGTGGGAAGAAAGAAAGGGAAGGAGGTAAATTTATAGTGAAATATTCGACAAAGAAATCAAAACAGATTGCCGCGTTAAATCAAAGAAGATCCTGATCGCCGCAAAACTAAATCTTATTACATAAGATTTTCTTTAAAACCCTTAAATCCCGGAAATCGATCATAATCACGTCATCGGTTACAACAATTCTATATTTACTCATTTCACTCTTTTGTGATAGCTTCGCTCGTGCGTCTCACATAACCGAATCGTTTTATCTAAATCTTTCAATAATGATAAAATTTAATTATTACCTCATATTCGTCATGAAAACATTCCTATTGTTATTTATGACAACCTCTACCAAATTTCGAGGACGAAATTTCTTTAACGGGTGGGTACTGTAACGACCCGAAAATTTCCGACCAAATTTAAACTCTAATCTCTATATGGTTCCGACACGATAAGCAAAAACCCTAAAGTTGACCCGCACTTTTTCGATCGTTCTATACTCATAAGATTAATATTTACATAAATTAAACCTTACCAACATGATAAGCAATCCAAATTGTTGAGACTTATGTTTTCGAAAAGAGTTTTACACAACGTTTGACCGTCTAGTTTGACCGATGATATCACGAACTATACAATATATGATAATTATACGTTTGTGTATATATATGTATATATACATATTTAACATGATATAAGAATGTTTTAATATCTCATTTTGTATTAATAACAATAAGTTATAAGTATATTTTGAAACTACTAACTTAAGTTTTCAAAACGATAACCATACGTAACGTTATTTGACTTAAATACTTATGACCTATAATGTTTATACATATATCGTATAAGTAATGTATTTAATCACTTTTAAAGACTTAAATACATAAAACAATATAAGTATATTTACAAAAGATAGCTATATTTGAATCCTCGTTCCGTTTTCTCAAAGATTTCTATACGTATACCTAGGGTATATGTACCCGTATCATACGCAGCTTCTAGATGTATTTACTATTGGTATATACCAATAAAAATCTGCTCCTTAGCAGCCTTAAATGATTAAGAAACATGTGGAACCAACCATTTGTCAAGTAGCATGAATTATTTAGCAAGAAAACAAAGTTAGGTATTTTTTTTCCTTTATAACCTAAAAACGTTTTTATGCATGCACACCATTTCTTCACCCCATTTTCTCATACTTACACTTCCATTTCTCTCTCAAAATACTCTTAACTTCATACTTGATCATCTCCAAGCATTTTCCCCATCATTTAGCTTCAAAAACCTTACTTAAACACCATAAGAAAACCATACAAAAACACTTCAAGAAATCCTTTCAAGAACACAAACTTACTTCCAATCTTTCATCCAATTCCATCACCCTTTTGGTTCTAGCTTTTTACTCCTCTTTTACAGCAACCTTGTCCAAGGAACTTGAGGTAGTATCTATGTTCATAACCTTATTCGATTCATATATATATATAGCTATCATATTTTGTGGTATACAATTTTAACAACAAGAACATAGTTTGAAAGTTTTCAAACTTGTTTGCAAACTAAATAGATCCTTCTAACTTAACTTTTAAAATAATTCAAGACCTATAATATAACTTAAATATATGCTAACTTAACAAGGTATAACTTGGTTTTTCAAAGAATATCTTAAAAACTGTGTTTACGACGTCGGAGTGCAACCGGGGACTGTTTTGGGTTGGATAATTAAAAACCATTTTAAACTTTGAATTGGAGGTTTATTTTCTGGAAAAATAATTTTTACTATGAATATGATAACACATAAAAATTTCATGATTTAATTCAAAGTATAAGTATTTTTAGAAAAATGGTCATTAAGTGTTATTTTTTTGTAACAAAAATGTTTAACTTCATAAGTTTCACTAAAGTTTCACCTATGCCGTGTGATTTTGAATACAAACCAAGGTATTTTCAGTTCATAGTCTTAAAGAGGGACTCGATCCAAGGAGATGGCAAGTTGAATCAACGAAAACGGATTTGTAACGAAGAAACTATGACCGAAACAAAATTGGTTATCCTAGACTTGTTTAACTTCGGGATTAATTGGGAAAAATTAAATAAATCACATATTTCTAAGATAACACGATATTTTATATATATGTACTTATAATTCAATTTTATATGGTTCAGGATCACCCGTAAACAACACGAGAAGATTAATCATAAGATCCCATGTTTGTACGCAACACGTCATTTGACAACACCGGTACTTTATGTACGCAACACGTCATTTGACAACACCGGTACCGTGGGTCAAGATTAATCTCGACCAATACATATACGATGGGGGTTTTATTTATTTCATTGGGGGTTTATTAAACAACTAAATATGAACCATTAAAATTGAATTACTAACATCGGACTGCTAACTACGGACTAAGGAATTATTAAAAGTATTAAAAGTATTATAAGTATATATATGTGACGATTGTTTAAAAAGAAAAGGTATTGATATATTATATATGGATAGGTTCGTGATATCAATCGGAGACCAAGTCGAAATTACATATCTTCAAGACAAAAGTGAGTATATAGTCCCACTTTTAAACTCTAAATATTTCGGGATGAGAATACATGTATTTTATGTTTTACATTATGGACACAAGTAACTGAAAAATATATTCTACGTTGAGTTGTACCACTGGCATACTTCCCTGTAGCTTGGTAACTAATATTTACAGCGGTATTGTAAACGCGAATCCTGTTGATAGATCTATCGGGCCTGACAACCCCAACCGGACTGGATGACCAGTATTCAACGGTTGCACAGTACTTCGTTTCGTGACTACACTTGGTACAGTGTAGTAAGATTTCATATTAAAGGGAATATGCGACGTGATTAATTGTTAAGTATGGTTACCAAGTGCTCAACCACTTAGAATATTTTTATTAAAATGTTTATATATGAAATCTTGTGGTCCATCGTTATATCGCTGCTAGCATCAAACCTATATATCTCACCAACTTTATGTTGACGTTTTAAAGCATGTTATTCTCAGGTATGAATTAAGACTTCCGCTGTGCGTTAGCTCATATTAAGGATACTAGTTGGGACCATTTAAGCCATGATACAAGAACGTTGCATTCGAGTCATTGAAGATCATTAAAGACATTTATTAAGTAAATGACAGTTTAGGTCATTTGGATATCGAGAAATGTTTGACGAGTTTATTAATTTTTTTATGTAAAGATAGATTGCCTTTTAAGAATAAATGCAACGTTTGTAAAATGTATCATATAGAGGTCAAGTACCTCGCGATGTTATCAACTGTTGTAATTCGTTTGTAATCAATATGGACATCGTCCGGATGATTAGTTTCGGATCCTTTCAACTATAGTGTTAGAACATACACTGTTTCTCAAAAATATATTTCACCCGTAGACGGTAGCGAACCGTCCGTAGTGAGGGTTTGTCAAACCCGTATGGCCACACAATATAAGTTCTCGCTTACACCCTGCAAGTGTAACTAATGATAATCGAATTGAGGATTTTTGTTCTAACTCGCTGTGGAATGTTTGTTTTCCTTGTACTTGTGTTCAAAGTATAAAAGTAAGTAGCACCAAATGTAACAAAGTATATGTTTCTCAGCCCACAATTTAAAGTATAAAAAGTTGTTGAAAAGGTGGGACTATGATCTCACCTCGAGTGCACGAGTATAAAAGTACTTCAACAAGTAAACGTGTGCATGAAAGTTGCTTAGCCTTGACCTAAACAAGTAAGTTATATCAATTAACCGGTTACGACACAAGGTCGGGTGAAATGTGTTCAATTAGTCCTATGGCTCGTTACGACTCGATTAAGTATAGCATGTGAATCACGTTGTCAAGTTTCATACAAGAAACAAGTATAAAAGCATGTTAGAATGATTGTATAAAAGTTTGGTTAAGTTTGACTAAAAGTCAAACTTGGTCAAAGTCAACGAAAAAGTCAACACGTTCGGGTTCGGTCCCGAACTATTTTTCTGAGGTTTTTATTCATATATAAGCATATTAGAACAAGTTTCATGTGAATCGGAGGTCGATAGCTAGTCAAACATTTCGCGTGAAATGGGACAAAGTGGGCAGAATCTGGCCAGGCCAGATTGCGCGCCGCGCGGGGAAGGGGCGCGCCGCGCCACCCTCTGTGCAGAGAATTCTGGTCAGTTTTCAAAGTATGCACGAACCAAAACACAAACAATCACATTTTATGATCCGCAAACAATTAGAACATGTATTTTATATCATCGGAAAGCTATTTCGACAAGGAATACAACTAACCACATATCATCAATCAAAAACATCATTTACAATAACCGAAAACTCGTCAATTTATCAAGGAAGGTTTATTTTCAAAGTTTCAAGTTCGTAAAACGTATTTTGAGTTCCGGGAATCCAATTCACACATATGATATGCCGTTTTGAAGGTAATGAAGCATACATTACTACTAAACACTAACAATTAACATTCCATGGCATTTAAGCATCCAAAAGTTCATGTCAAAAACTATCAAACCCTAGTCAAACATCACAAAATCATTAATCGGGTTTTTGAAGTTTTCTTAATCAACCTACACATCCAAATGTGGCTAATGATACTAGTAACACAATTAAAACATGCACTTTAACAATCTAACAACATTAACTCATCCAAAATCAAAGATTAAGCATACACTTTTCATTTTCAAGCTAGTTACACCAAAACATCAAGATCGAACATACAAATCATATATTCATGTTATACACGAGCCATAGACACTAACTAACAACATTTCAAGTCAAAAACACGAATTTAGAGGAAATTTAGTGTTTTAGAAATGTTACCCAAAATGGATGAAATTGGTACCAAATCGAAGAGGATGATGAGAGGATCACGAATATGTAATTTGTTTTGAAGTTTGCTTCCCGATCCGAATTTAGATGATGAATTATGTTTGTGTTCTTGAGAGAAAAAGAAAGAAAGAGAGAGAGAGAGGGAGGGATTGAATGGTGGAAAAATGGGTTGACTAGTTGACCTAGTCAACTAGTTTGCCCATTTGGCAACTCCGGTCCCTCGAGTTTCAAAGCGGGTGCGGGATTTAACCGATCGAATATTTTTAAAACGCAAGTTAACGAGAGATGTTATAATTAAATGACGGAATTATTATGAACGTTAGTCGACGGAAACTACGAATTTAAATACGAAAGATTATTATTAAAAAAAAAAGACGGTGTTAAAAATAAATTTAACGGAAAAACGCGGGATGTTACATCCCGGAATGATGGGGATATTCTTATATATGCATCTTGTTATTGTCGGTTACCAGGTGTTCACCATATGAATGATTTTTATCTCTATGTATGGGATGTGTATTGAAATATGAAATCTTGTGGTCTATTGTTACGATTTGATATATATAGGTTAAACCTATAACTCACCAACATTTTTGTTGACGTTTTAAGCATGTTTATTCTCAGGTGATTATTAAGAGCTTCCGCTGTCGCATACTTAAATAAGGACAAGATTTGGAGTCCATGCTTGTATGATATTGTGTAAAAACTGCATTCAAGAAACTTATTTTGTTGTAACATATTTGTATTGTAAACCATTATGTAATGGTCGTGTGTAAACAGGATATTTTAGATTATCATTATTTGATAATCTACGTAAAGCTTTTTAAACCTTTATTGATGAAATAAAGGTTATGGTTTGTTTAAAAATGAATGCAGTCTTTGAAAAACGTCTCATATAGAGGTCAAAACCTCGCAACGAAATCAATTAATATGGAACGTTTTTAATCAATAAGAACGGGACATTTCAGTTGGTATCCGAGCGTTGGTCTTAGAGAACCAGAAAATTTGCATTAGTGTGTCTTATCGAGTTTGTTAGGATGCATTAGTGAGTCTGGACTTCGACCGTGTTTTCTTTAAAAATGATTGCTTAACATTTTTGTTGGAAACTATATATTTTTAACATATGAATATTATGTGATATATTAATCTCTTAACGTGTTTGATATTATGTGATAGATGTCTACCTCTAGAACAAGTCCCATTGACTCACCTAATAATAATGAAGAGTCAAATGTAAATTGGAATGATTTGTGGACTGATTCACAAGTTCCCGAAGAGGAACCGGAAGAAGAGTCGGAACCGGAAGAAGAATCGGAACCGGAAGAAGAATCGGAACCGGATGAAGAAATAGAACCGGTGGGGGAAATAATAAAACGGTTAAGTAAAAGAAAATCCTCAACCAACCGACCAAAGTTAATTATGGTCAATGGTGTTTCCGCCAAGGAAGCAAAATATTGGGAGGATTACCAATTCTCCGATGAATCGGATTTCGACGAGAATTCCGATGATGTTATAGAAATTACCCCAACTGAATTTAAAAAGGCAAAAGAAAATAATAAGGGAAAGGGCATAAAAATAGAGAAATCTAATTCCAACCCCGATGAACTTTATATGTATCGTCAACCCCCGAAGTCCTTAAGTTGTAACAATGACCCGGGAACCTCTAAACCACCAGGTTTTTCTAAACCAATGTGGACAACGACGGCTCGTATTAGGGGAACATCATATATCCCTAGAAACTTGGCAAAACGAACCAAAACCGAAGAAGAAGAAACGAGCGAGTCGGAATAAGATAGTTGTATTCGTGTGGTGTAATATATGGAATATAGTGTTCTTATGCTTTATGATATATGTAAAAATTGCTTGTATTAATAAGTATTTTTTTTATGAATCTAACTCTTGTCTATTTTACAGTTTAAAAACACAAAATGGATAGACAACCCAATATTTTAAGAGACCTACCCGGAGACATGATTGATGAAATCTTGTCTAGAGTCGGCCAGAATTCTTCGGCACAACTATTTAAGGCGAGATCAGTTTGTAAGACATTCGAAGAACGTTCCAAGAATGTCTTGGTTTATAAGAGACTTTCGTTTGAAAGATGGGGGATATCACATTGGGAAACCAATAAGTTACGATGTGTTTACTTTGACGCATATATTGCGGGGAACCCAAATGCTATTTTACGCAACGGGTTAAGAAATTATTTTGACTCAATATATCCGAATATTGGACTTCGTGATTTAGAAAAAGCAGCTAACATGCAACATAAAGAAGCATGTTATGCTTACGGATTAGTAATGTTCGCTTCTCACCAAAGTGAGAACAAGAACATCGGGCTACAACTATTAAACAAAACGTTTCCACAAGTGACGGAGTCGGTAATTGGGGTAAGAAATGAGGTTTTTAGATTATTACGGGACTGTTGGACATTACGTAACCCTCGTCCCTTTGATGACGTTACAACACGCTGTCTTATCAACGACCATAACGGTTATGTTGCACAAGACCAAGGATGGGAAGTAGTCCTAGTAAAACCAGAATGCATGACTTGTTTCTGGACGTATGAATTACGTGTCTTTATTGCCTTTGCTGAACGACTTGTGTACTAGCTAGAATTGTCTTCACAACTATCTTGTATCAAAGTTATTGTGTGCTATATTTCATGCTTTATGTAAAATAAGCGGTATTGTAAGTTTGTAAAATATTGTATAAAAGTTTGAACGTGAAATATTATTATAATCAGTCTTTCATATAGAATTGTAGTAGTTGAATTGTATATTAGCTACTAAGTATGAACTTAACGGGTAGGTACTACCCGAATTTAAACTTATAAAACGCTAATATGAAGAAAAAGCTTTTATAAATGAGTTCATATTATGCTACGAAATACTATTAACTACTCTTAATATTCTGTATGATTAACTTGTTCCATTTAACTATTTTGAAGGAAATGGCACCGACTACTCGACACACCGTGAATATGAATGAAGAGGAATTCCGTACTTTTCTAGCTTCAAACATAGCCGCAGTACAGGCTGCGCTACATACCAACAATAACCTTGGATCTAGCAGTACAGGAAATCGTGTAGGATGCACCTACAAAGAATTCACTGCCTGCAAACCTTTGGAATTTGATGGAACCGAAGGACCGATCGGATTGAAACGGTGGACCGAGAAGGTCGAATCGGTGTTTGCCATAAGTAAGTGTACTGAAGAGGACAAAGTGAAGTACGCTACGCAAACCTTCACAGGTTCTGCGTTAACATGGTGGAATACCTATCTAGAGCAAGTGGGACAAGACGATGCGTACGCACTACCGTGGTCAGCATTCAAGCACTTGATGAACGAGAAGTACCGTCCCAGAACCGAGGTCAATAAGCTCAAGACAGAACTTAGAGGGTTACGAACCCAAGGATTTTATATTACCACGTACGAAAGACGATTCACAGAATTGTGCCTATTGTGTCCGGGAGCATTCGAAGATGAGGAAGAGAAGATCGACGCGTTTGTGAAAGGATTACCGGAAAGAATCCAAGAAGATATAAGTTCACACGAGCCCGCCTCCATACAACAGGCATGTAGAATGGCTCACAAACTCGTGAACCAAATTGAAGAAAGAATTAAAGAACAGACTGCTGAAGAGGCCAATGTGAAGCAAGTCAAAAGAAAGTGGGAGGAAAACGGTGATAAGAATCACCAATACAACAACAACAGCAATTACAACAATAATCGCAACAATTATCCCAACAATCGCAACATCAATCGCAACTACAACAAACGGCCCAACAACAACAACAACAACAACAACAACAACAACAGCAACTACAACAATCATCCCAACAACAATAATAACCGCAACAACAACAACAATCAGAAGCAGCTATGCCAAAGGTGTGAAAAGAATCACTCGGGGTTCTGCACCAAATTTTGCAACAAGTGTAAAAGAAATGGTCATAGCGCGGCGAAGTGTGAGGTCTACGGACCAGGGGTTAATAGAACGAAAGGAACAAATGGTGTCGGAACGAGTAATGGCGGAGCAAGTAGTGTCGGAGCAAGTTATGCCAATGTAGTTTGTTATAAATGTGGAAAACCGGGCCACATTATTAGAAATTGCCCAAACCAGGAGATCACGAATGGACAAGGCCGTGGAAGAGTTTTCAATATTAATGCTGCAGAGGCACAGGAAGACCCGGAGCTTGTTACGGGTACGTTTCTTATTGACAATAAATCTGCTTACGTTTTATTTGATTCGGGTGCGGATAGAAGCTATATGAGTAGAGATTTTTGTGCTAAATTAAGTTGTCCATTGACGCCTTTGGATAGTAAATTTTTACTCGAATTAGCAAATGGTAAATTAATTTCAGCAGATAATATATGTCGGAATCGAGAAATTAAACTGGTTAGCGAAACATTTAAGATTGATTTGATACCAGTAGAGTTAGGGAGTTTTGATGTGATAATCGGTATGGACTGGTTGAAAGAAGTGAAAGCGGAGATCGTTTGTTACAAAAATGCAATTCGCATTATACGAGAAAAAGGAAAACCCTTAATGGTGTACGGAGAAAAGGGCAACACGAAGCTACATCTTATTAGTAATTTGAAGGCACAAAAACTAATAAGAAAAGGTTGCTATGCTGTTCTAGCACACGTCGAGAAAGTACAAACTGAAGAAAAGAGCATCAATGATGTTCCCATTGCAAAAGAATTTCCCGATGTATTTCCGAAAGAATTACCGGGATTACCCCCACATCGATCCGTTGAATTTCAAATAGATCTTGTACCAGGAGCTGCACCAATAGCTCGTGCTCCTTACAGACTCGCACCCAGCGAGATGAAAGAACTGCAAAGCCAATTACAAGAACTTTTAGAGCGTGGTTTCATTCGACCAAGCACATCACCGTGGGGAGCTCCTGTTTTGTTTGTCAAGAAGAAAGATGGTACATTCAGGTTGTGTATCGACTACCGAGAGTTGAACAAACTTACCATCAAGAACCGCTACCCACTACCGAGAATCGACGACTTATTTGATCAACTACAAGGCTCGTCTGTTTATTCAAAGATTGACTTACGTTCCGGGTATCATCAAATGCGGGTGAAAGAAGATGATATTCCAAAGACTGCTTTCAGAACACGTTACGGTCATTACGAGTTTATGGTCATGCCGTTTGGTTTAACTAATGCACCAGCTGTGTTCATGGACCTTATGAACCGAGTGTGTGGACCATACCTTGACAAGTTTGTCATTGTTTTCATTGATGACATACTTATTTACTCAAAGAATGACCAAGAACACGGTGAACATTTGAGAAAGGTGTTAGAAGTATTGAGGAAGGAAGAATTGTACGCTAAGTTTTCAAAGTGTGCATTTTGGTTGGAAGAAGTTCAATTCCTCGGTCACATAGTGAACAAAGAAGGTATTAAGGTGGATCCGGCAAAGATAGAAACTGTTGAAAAGTGGGAAACCCCGAAAACTCCGAAACACATACGCCAGTTTTTAGGACTAGCTGGTTACTACAGAAGGTTCATCCAAGACTTTTCCAGAATAGCAAAACCCTTGACTGCATTAACGCATAAAGGGAAGATTTTTGAATGGAATGATGAACAAGAGAAAGCGTTTCAGTTATTGAAGAAAAAGCTAACTACGGCACCTATATTGTCATTGCCTGAAGGGAATGATGATTTTGTGATTTATTGTGACGCATCAAAGCAAGGTCTCGGTTGTGTATTAATGCAACGAACGAAGGTGATTGCTTATGCGTCTAGACAATTGAAGATTCACGAACAAAATTATACGACGCATGATTTGGAATTAGGCGCGGTTGTTTTTGCATTAAAGACTTGGAGGCACTACTTATATGGGGTCAAAAGTATTATATATACCGACCACAAAAGTCTTCAACACATATTTAATCAGAAACAACTGAATATGAGGCAGCGTAGATGGATTGAATTATTGAATGATTACGATTTTGAGATTCGTTACCACCCGGGGAAGGCAAATGTGGTAGCCGATGCCTTGAGCAGGAAGGATAGAGAACCCATTCGAGTAAAATCTATGAATATAATGATTCATAATAACATTACTACTCAAATAAAGGAGGCGCAACAAGGAGTTTTAAAAGAGGGAAATTTAAAGGATGAAATACCCAAAGGATCGGAGAAGCATCTTAATATTCGGGAAGACGGAACCCGGTATAGGGCTGAAAGGATTTGGGTACCAAAATTTGGAGATATGAGAGAAATGGTACTTAGAGAAGCTCATAAAACCAGATACTCAATACATCCTGGAACGGGGAAGATGTACAAGGATCTCAAGAAACATTTTTGGTGGCCGGGTATGAAAGCCGATGTTGCTAAATACGTAGGAGAATGTTTGACGTGTTCTAAGGTCAAAGCTGAGCATCAGAAACCATCAGGTCTACTTCAACAACCCGAAATCCCGGAATGGAAATGGGAAAACATTACCATGGATTTCATCACTAAATTGCCAAGGACTGCAAGTGGTTTTGATACTATTTGGGTAATAGTTGATCGTCTCACCAAATCAGCACACTTCCTACCAATAAGAGAAGATGACAAGATGGAGAAGTTAGCACGACTGTATTTGAAGGAAGTCGTCTCCAGACATGGAATACCAATCTCTATTATCTCTGATAGGGATGGCAGATTTATTTCAAGATTCTGGCAGACATTACAGCAAGCATTAGGAACTCGTCTAGACATGAGTACTGCCTATCATCCACAAACTGATGGGCAGAGCGAAAGGACGATACAAACGCTTGAAGACATGCTACGAGCATGTGTTATTGATTTCGGAAACAGTTGGGATCGACATCTACCGTTAGCAGAATTTTCCTACAACAACAGCTACCATTCAAGCATTGAGATGGCACCGTTTGAAGCACTTTATGGTAGAAAGTGCAGGTCTCCGATTTGTTGGAGTGAGGTGGGGGATAGACAGATTACGGATCCGGAGATTATACAAGAAACTACCGAGAAGATCATCCAAATTCAACAACGGTTGAAAACCGCCCAAAGTCGACAAAAGAGCTACGCTGACATTAAAAGAAAAGATATAGAATTTGAAATTGGAGAGATGGTCATGCTTAAAGTTTCACCTTGGAAAGGCGTTGTTCGATTTGGTAAACGAGGGAAATTAAATCCAAGGTATATTGGACCATTCAAGATTATTGATCGTGTCGGACCAGTAGCTTACCGACTTGAGTTACCTCAACAACTCGCGGCTGTACATAACACTTTCCACGTCTCGAATTTGAAGAAATGTTTTGCTAAAGAAGATCTCACTATTCCGTTAGATGAAATCCAAATCAACGAAAAACTCCAATTCATCGAAGAACCCGTCGAAATAATGGATCGTGAGGTTAAAAGACTTAAGCAAAACAAGATACCAATTGTTAAGGTTCGATGGAATGCTCGTAGAGGACCCGAGTTCACCTGGGAGCGTGAAGATCAGATGAAGAAGAAATACCCGCATCTATTTCCAGAAGATTCGTCAACACCTTCAACAGCTTAAAATTTCGGGACGAAATTTATTTAACGGGTAGGTACTGTAGTGACCCGAACTTTTCCATGTGTATATATATTAATTGAGATTGATGTTTACATGATTAAATGTTTCCAACATGTTAAGCAATCAAACTTGTTAAGATTTGATTAATTGAAATAGGTTTCATATAGACAATTGACCACCCAAGTTGACCGGTGATTCACGAACGTTAAAACTTGTAAAAAACTATATGATGACATATATATGGTTATATATATAGTTAACATGATATTATGATAAGTAAACATATCATTAATTATATTAACAATGAACTA
The DNA here is from genome assembly GCF_046630445.1 of Rutidosis leptorrhynchoides. Classification (NCBI taxonomy): domain Eukaryota; kingdom Viridiplantae; phylum Streptophyta; class Magnoliopsida; order Asterales; family Asteraceae; genus Rutidosis; species Rutidosis leptorrhynchoides. Next base: position 159,241,234 of record NC_092343.1, on the reverse strand, counting down.
CATATGTAAAAACAAGACTACTAACTTAATGATTTTGAAACGAGACATATATGTAACGTTTATCGTTGTAACGACATTTAATGTATATATATCATATTAAGAGATATTCGTACATCATAATATCATGATAATATAATAATTTAAAATCTCTTTTGATATTATAAACATTGGGTTAACAACATTTAACAAGATCGTTAACCTAAAGGTTTCAAAACAACACTTACATGTAACGACTAACGATGACTTAACGACTCAGTTAAAATGTATATACATGTAGTGTTTTAATATGTATTTATACACTTTTGAAAGACTTCAATACACTTATCAAAATACTTCTACTTAACAAAAATGCTTACAATTACATTCTCGTTCAGTTTCATCAACAATTCTACTCGTATGCACCCGTATTCGTACTCGTACAATACACAGCTTTTAGATGTATGTACTATTGGTATATACACTCCAATGATCAGCTCTTAGCAGCCCATGTGAGTCACCTAACACATGTGGGAACCATCATTTGGCAACTAGCATGAAATATCTCATAAGATTACAAAAATATGAGTAATCATTCATGACTTATTTACATGAAAACAAAATTACATATCATTTATATCTAATCCATACACCAACGACCAAAAACACCTACAAACACTTTCATTCTTCAATTTTCTTCATCTAATTGAACTCTCTCAAGTTCTATCTTCAAGTTCTAAGTGTTCTTCATAAATTCTAAAAGTTCTAGTTTCATAAAATCAAGAATACTTTCAAGTTTGCTAGCTCACTTCCAATCTTGTAAGGTGATCATCCAACCTCAAGAAATCTTTGTTTCTTACAGTAGGTTATCATTCTAATACAAGGTAATAATCATATTCAAACTTTGGTTCAATTTCTATAACTATAACAATCTTATTTCAAGTGATGATCTTACTTGAACTTGTTTTCGTGTCATGATTTTGCTTCAAGAACTTTGAGCCATCCAAGGATCCATTGAAGCTAGATCCATTTTTCTCTTTTCCAGTAGGTTCATCCAAGGAACTTAAGGTAGTAATGATGTTCATAACATCATTCGATTCATACATATAAAGCTATCTTATTCGAAGGTTTAAACTTGTAATCACTAGAACATAGTTTAGTTAATTCTAAACTTGTTCGCAAACAAAAGTTAATCCTTCTAACTTGACTTTTAAAATCAACTAAACACATGTTCTATATCTATATGATATGCTAACTTAATGATTTAAAACCTGGAAACACGAAAAACACCGTAAAACCGGATTTACGCCGTCGTAGTAACACCGCGGGCTGTTTTGGGTTAGTTAATTAAAAACTATGATAAACTTTGATTTAAAAGTTGTTATTCTGAGAAAATGATTTTTATTATGAACATGAAACTATATCCAAAAATTATGGTTAAACTCAAAGTGGAAGTATGTTTTCTAAAATGGTCATCTAGACGTCGTTCTTTCGACTGAAATGACTACCTTTACAAAAACGACTTGTAACTTATTTTTCCGACTAGAAACCTATACTTTTTTTGTTTAGATTCATAAAATAGAGTTCAATATGAAACCATAGCAATTTGATTCACTCAAAACGGATTTAAAATGAAGAAGTTATGGGTAAAACAAGATTGGATAATTTTTCTCATTTTAGCTACGTGAAAATTGGTAACAAATCTATTCCAACCATAACTTAATCAACTTGTATTATATATTATGTAATCTTGAGATACCATAGACACGTATACAATGTTTCGACCTATCATGTCGACACATCTATATATATTTCGGAACAACCATAGACACTCTATATGTGAATGTTGGAGTTAGCTATACAGGGTTGAGGTTGATTCCAAAATATATATAGTTTGAGTTGTGATCAATACTGAGATACGTATACACTGGGTCGTGGATTGATTCAAGATAATATTTATCGATTTATTTCTGTACATCTAACTGTGGACAACTAGTTGTAGGTTACTAACGAGGACAGCTGACTTAATAAACTTAAAACATCAAAATATATTAAAAGTGTTGTAAATATATTTTGAACATACTTTGATATATATGTATATATTGTTATAGGTTCGTGAATCAACCAGTGGCCAAGTCTTACTTCCCGACGAAGTAAAAATCTGTGAAAGTGAGTTATAGTCCCACTTTTAAAATCTAATATTTTTGGGATGAGAATACATGCAGGTTTTATAAATGATTTACAAAATAGACACAAGTACGTGAAACTACATTCTATGGTTGAATTATCGAAATCGAATATGCCCCTTTTTATTAAGTCTGGTAATCTAAGAATTAGGGAACAGACACCCTAATTGACGCGAATCCTAAAGATAGATCTATTGGGCCTAACAAACCCCATCCAAAGTACCGGATGCTTTAGTACTTCGAAATTTATATCATATCCGAAGGGTGTCCCGGAATGATGGGGATATTCTTATATATGCATCTTGTTATTGTCGGTTACCAGGTGTTCACCATATGAATGATTTTTATCTCTATGTATGGGATGTGTATTGAAATATGAAATCTTGTGGTCTATTGTTACGATTTGATATATATAGGTTAAACCTATAACTCACCAACATTTTTGTTGACGTTTTAAGCATGTTTATTCTCAGGTGATTATTAAGAGCTTCCGCTGTCGCATACTTAAATAAGGACAAGATTTGGAGTCCATGCTTGTATGATATTGTGTAAAAACTGCATTCAAGAAACTTATTTTGTTGTAACATATTTGTATTGTAAACCATTATGTAATGGTCGTGTGTAAACAGGATATTTTAGATTATCATTATTTGATAATCTACGTAAAGCTTTTTAAACCTTTATTGATGAAATAAAGGTTATGGTTTGTTTAAAAATGAATGCAGTCTTTGAAAAACGTCTCATATAGAGGTCAAAACCTCGCAACGAAATCAATTAATATGGAACGTTTTTAATCAATAAGAACGGGACATTTCAAGCGTCATGTTAAAGACTTACGACCACGTAACGGGACCTAAGTAGTCGGCGCCGTCAAACATGATTTGGTCGGGTCGCTACAGGCCTTTTATTTATTTGTTGTATACTTGGACTTGGGCTTTTATTACATGGACTAGTGAGCCCACCCTACACATTTAATGGACTAGTGAGCCCATCTTTTATGCTAGTATTACATTAAGAATAATCATGGGTTAATTAAGCTAAGTAAGGAGACAAATTACTCAAGCATGCTAGCATCTTTCTCCATACATTTAACCTTATTACTTATCCTAGCATACACCAAGCTCCAACACTAGAAAGTTGGCAATTGACTTCCCTTTTGAGCTCCTAGTGACAGACGGCTTTATTGAGTGTGAGAGGAGTTCCATTTTTTTTTCTTTTCAAATCTTGTTACTTATTTGCTAGTTCACTTCATTCTTAACACACACATACATACACCACTTTTCTCTCAACTTTCTCTCATCTTTTCTCTCAAAACTTGGTAAGAAATAAACTTTATTCTTCTTCTTTTCTTCCATAAAACCAATTCCTAGATCATCATCATTTACTTGATTTATTACTTGTTGTTTGTTGTTGTTGTTGTTAAATATCAAGTTTTCTAACTTGTATCTTCATGTAATCTTGATTACTTCATCCTTTGTTTGATGAAGAACCAAGAACGAGAACCTAAACTTGTTAGTTTATGGTTCTATACTTAAATGTTTCCAAGATCTAAAGTTCATAAACTTGATGATCTTCTTTGTGTTCATGTTTTGTAGACTTAAATCCTAAGATCCAAACTTTGATTTGAATCTTCCTAAGTATGAAACAAACATGAACATAATACTTGTAACTTTAGTTTAGTTCTTTCTTTAGTAAGTAGTTTAAAGTTGTGATGTTGTTAATTTGGTCAAGAATTACTAGTTAATCTTGATCTCATATTTCTTGAAACCAAAGTTAAACTTTGTAAGTTCAAGAACATGGAAGTATAACTTTCTAGTTATAACTTCATACACTTATGTTGGATCTAAGTTTCTATAGCTTATGGTCTTCTAATTTTGTTGTAAACAAGAGCTTATAAGCTTACATACATATTACAAGATTATAACTAAAGTTTCATGACTTATGGTTATATTAAAGTTAAGATCCAAGTTTTATAACTTAGGGTTTAACTTAAGAACATTAGATCTAGACTTTTGGGTCTAGGATCTTCAAGATCTAACTTAGAACTATGTTCTACAACTTAAGATCTTGTTTATTTAGTTTACTTTCAAGTTTGTAGCTTAATATTACTTTTAGAACTCATGAATATGTCGGATCTAAGATCTTGATGTAACTTTGGTTCATCAACCTTCATACAACCCTTAATTGAGTTGTGCTATATATCTTAGACTTGCACTAGTGTTATGATATTCAAAACTTGGTAAAGATGATGCAAACCCATCAACGAGTTGTACACTTGAAGCTACAAGCATCAAGGATGAGAAACCGTGATGAGCATCAAGCACCAAGAATCTACCGGGACACTTAGCTTACTGTTTTCTGGGTCTGACCAGACCGCCTGTGTAATGATCCGGAAAATTTTGACTTATTTTTAACTTAAATCTATAAATGATTTCATAATTCAGACAATAAGCAAAGTCTGATATCCCGAATCTCAAAAATTTTTGAACTATTTATATGGATTCAATTATCCTTCGACTGTTTTCGATGAGTCACGAACAATTGTTCGTAAATAGATATGTATATATAAATAATTAAATATAAATAATTAAATATAATATCTAGATATGAGAATTTATACATTTAATCTGTTATATTATTATCAATATTACTAATAATATTGATAATATTATTATTATCATTATTATTATAATTAGTAGTAAAATTATGACTTTAGTTATTATTATGATTATTAATATTATTATCATAATTATTATTACCAATATCATTAAAAATCATTATTATTATTATAGTTATCATTATTATTATTATTACTAGTATTATTTTTATTGACATTATTAATAATTTTGTCATTTATATTATTATTATTAGTATTTTTATTACTCTTAATAATAATAAAAGTATTATTATTATTATTATTATTATTATTATTATTATTATTATTATTATTATTATTATTATTATTATTATTATTATTATTAGTATTATTAATATTAATATTAATTATTAATAAAAAAAATTACAAGTCAAAATATATGTACAAGTCTGTTTTATTTATTTATTTATTTATTATTATTTTTTGTTTTTATCACTCTGGATGAAATTCTGTCACCTAATCTTGATATAAAACAATTAAATCAGCACAATGTTATGGAAAAACCATTCGAATCTTTCATCCTCATGTCCAATCATCAATTATAAATTCACTGCATTATGTGGGATTTAAAAAAAAAAATTCAAAAACAACCGTCGGTCCTTGTTATCGACTTCAATATACAAAAGCACAAGTTCTAATGAATTAGAAAAATCTGAAAATGCAATTATGTTAGGAATCCTCTAGTGAATCTTTCTGCAAAGTTTCAGCTCCCAATTCCTAAAATTGAGTACGAATTTCTGAGTCAAAGTTTTTAAATTTAAAAGTCAAACAATTGTTCTTGAACAAATTTGAGGTTTCTGTTATGATTGAAGTTAAATTGACGATTCCTAAAGTTTCTAGGAACTATTTATAAACTATTTCATGTTGAAAACACCATCTAAAACGGTCCAGATTTTCAAATTGTGTTTGAGTTCATCGGTTGGTTTTATCGAGCTTGATGTTACTGCTAGTGCTTTCTTTCTTCTTTTTCTGATAATTCCAATCATCACAACAAATTGTTTCTGGTTCGTTTTCAAACTCTAAAACAGTTGATAAGTATTGTTGATATGAATTGGTAAAAATTCCCGTCGGTTTGAATATGAAGAAGATGAAGAACAATAGATATCGGTTATATTTAAATACGGGGTAGTTAAATCAGAAAAGAAACAGGCGGATGAGTGGTTTAGAGTGTTAGCGGGCTAGCGAGAGGTCTCGGGTTCGAGCCCCGTCTTGAAATTTTTTTTTAAAAGCTCCTAAGGTAGTTTCTCATATTATCATTACTTATTATTATTATTATTATTATTATTATTATTATTATTATTATTATTATTATTATTATTATTATTATTATTATTATTATTATTATTATTATTGTTACTTGTATTATTATTATTAAAAATATTATTATTAGTAAAACTAGTATTATCATTATAATTATTAGTATTATCATTATAATAATTATTATTATTATTTATATCATGATTATTATTATTATTATCAAAAATTATTATTTTCATTATCATTATTATTAAACCTTTCATTTAATTTAAAAACTACTAATATCATTATTACTATTACTATTGTAAATATTACAAAAATTATTGATATCATTAGTATTAACATTATTATTATTGTATTATTATTGATATCTTTAATTATTATGATTATGATTATTATTATTATTATGAAAATAACACAATTTATTAATATTAGTATTAGTATCAGTTTACAATTAATAGTACTATTATTATCATTTTAACATAAGTGTAATTATCATTATTAGTATTGTTATTATTAAAATTAATATCTTTATTATCATTTTTACAAAAATTGTCATTTTTACTCTCATTAAAACTATATCATAATTATTATTAACATTTTTATTACTAGTATCATTATCATTATGAATATTATTATTATTATTACAAAATAATACAACTCTTTATTCATTTTCATTATTAATATTATTTTATCAAATTAATACTTATATATAGAATATATATATATATATAATTATATATATAGAAATATATAATAATTGAAATAACATATATAAACTTATTCGATTACGAGTATATGTATTAATATATATACTTGATATAGGTTCGTGAATCCGAGGTCAACTCTGCACTTATTCAGTGCCATCATATGCGTAACTACTACGAAATACTGTATCGTGAGTTTATTTGATTCCCTTTTACTCTTTACACTTTTGGGCTGAAAATACATGCAAATGCTTTATTAACTATTTTACAATATTTATATGCGTGAGTTTTCATAGTTCCCTTTTTATATATATTTTTGGGCTGAGAATACATGCACTATTTTATATCTGTTTTACAAAATAAATACAAGTATTAAACTTAATTCTATGTGGGTTAGAATCACAAATATTCCCTTAGCTTGGTAACTTAAACTATTGGTCTCTGTACCGTAGGCGCGAATCCTATTGATAGATCTATCGGGTTTGACAACCCCATCCGGGCTAGTCGCGCTAGCAGTCAACGGATGTTTAAGTACTTCGAGGGTCGAATCCTATTGATAGATCTATCGGGTTTGACAACCCCATCCGGGCTAGTCGCGCTAGCAGTCAACGGATGTTTAGTACTTCGAGGGTATTTTTCGCACTTGATTCAGTGCTCTATAGACATCAGGGGTATTCATTATTATATTATTATCGTTAAGGCTGTTACCAGGTGCCCATGGTTGTAGAATCTTTTTATTACATTGCGGTGTAAGGATATTTATGAAAATTGAAATCTTGTGATCTATTACTATTAATTATGACAAACCTATGAACTCACTCAACCTAGTGTTGACTTTTTAAGCATGTTTATTCTCAGGTACTTTTTGATTCCGCTGTAAAACTTTGATGTTACATAGAAGTCAAGCCAAGCACTGGGACCAGAGTTAACATCGCCGTTAATGGTTTTTGACGGGGTGTTAAAGTTAGTATCAGAGCGTTGGTCTTAGCGAACTAGAATTTGCATTAGTGTGTCTAACCGGTAGTTGTTAGGATGCATTAGTGAGTCTGGACTTTGACCGTACGTGTTTATTTTAAATTTTAATTATCATTTCTTGCCGGAAAATTTCAACTTATTTCTAAGTCAATTCTCTATATGATTGAATGCTTTCGACTCAATAAGCAAACTTTTTATTATGAGTCTCAAAACTTTGAAAGGTTTTATGATGTCATTTTATGTGACTAAATTATATTCTAATATTCCTATATTATTTATTAAATAAAAAGGTGTGACTATGTGTTTGTACGTTCCTACGTATAACGTTTTTATTCGATGAATCGTCTCGGTTTCCAAACCAACGATTAGACTTTCGAGATTTCTAAATCCGAATTATTTTAATACGATATTCCGATGTCGTATGAGTTAATAAAATATTCCTATATTTTATTTCTTGAATTATCATTCTTCTCGCGTACTTAATTTGCGTAGCGGTATTTTTCTCGGATCACGCTTGTTTAATTGTTCGGGTCAAGTTATAAAATCAAATTTTGGTGAGTGGGCCATCTAGGCCATGTTAGCTGAAATTCTCATGGATAACCCAGATTTATAGGGTGCATTAAAGTCTAGTCTACAGCCTGACCTTTAGCTTAAAATATTATTACTTGCATTATACATATCTTTTATTCTGTCACTCAGGGAGGAACTCCCATTGTGATTTAAAACGTTCTATAACTCACGCGAGTTATCTTTATAGGACCACCTTGGTTAAGGAAACCAAGGGATGTCACTCAAAATTTCTGAAATTCTCGACATTCCTATGTCATCTATCATGATTTTATGTATTACATGAAATATTATCCATAATTTTTGAAACTCCTATATTTGTTACTATTCATATTCAAACGTATATAACTCCCTGTTATATCACGTACCTATATACCTTATGCCTTTATGCATCGGTTTGCGAACCAGAAAATGTCATTGGGTTATCGAGAATCTCAAAGACATTATAATGTCAGCACTATTCATATTCATTACTTTTAAATTTTCGTTATCTTTAATCATTATCTGGTTACATACTTAAAATTTTTATCTCGACACGTCATACTGCAATTATTGCATAAATGGAGTATAGACAAATCATATCTTATCATATCTATCCCAATAGACTTTGTCTAACACTTTTCCTAAATTTCCTTCGTAAATTACGGAAATCTTTTTGCTATATATACTATTCGAGGAGACGAATATATCATTCAGTATCCAACACTCATTTCATATCAAACCCTATTCCAAACACATAATATGGATTTCTCACTTGATTCCTCAAGCTCCACAGGCAGTGTAACCGGAATGAACGAACCAATTAGTCATCATCAATTCTGGATGAATTGGGGATGGGTTCGTAGTCGACTCAATCAATGGAGACAAGAAGAAGGTGATCTCCCTTCCACCAACCGAATACACCTCTTGGCGAAGAACCTGAAGCACTTACCGGAGAACCAATCCGAAACACCATTTTCACCCTCATTTCCAGAACAGCTCGCCACGATTATATAATATCTAGAATTCTAGATCTTATTCGTCCCCTTGTCCGAACCGCCAATCATCCTAGTATAATAGAAGAAGTTAATGAGCTTCGAGCTCGAGTTGTGGCTCTAGAGAATATGGTGCAATATCTATAAGCATTAGCAGCACCAGCAGCATAACCAGCACCACCAGTACCATCAGTATCACCACCAACAACATTAGCTTCACCAACAACAACATCTGCATTCCACGCCTCAACATCACACTCGGTACCTCGGATATCAACATCATACGCCCCATAGATACCAAATAATGCCAACAACAATAACTGATGAAGTATTGATTCATAACTTCATTGGAGAAATATTCCGCGACGATTATGTAATCTCTAAAGTTTTGGAGATTATTTATTCTCGTTTCAACCATAAATCAAATGAGTTTAATATTATATTAACTCATTAAATCCATGATTACATCTAAAATATATATGTACGTATATTTTCATAAAGATTGTAATTAAATATTCTGTTGTAGAAATTATTAATTGTGAAAATATTTTAACGGGTAGGTAAAACCCGAGAAATATTTATATCTCACATTAATATGTTACATTGTACATTCTTCCATTCTAATTCAGCAGTTATTAGCTATACTACTTACATTCACAAGATATATGTATCCGTTCACTAAAGAACAACCACTACATATTTTGACATATCAGAATCCAATTAAAGCTTTAGCAAGTGTTATCTTCCTAAAGATCACTACATTCATGAATTATATTCATTAGTATTCTATGGTGAATTATCACATCAAACCACCGAAATTATCATTCATTACTTTTGAAATCAACAACGCCTATTCGTCAACCATTAGATTCGTTGACGATTACAATTAGCGTTTAATCATCTAAAAATAAAATTTTTTGAAACCATCTCGGATTGATAACCAATGATTCAGGCTCGTTAACCTTAATAATGCCGACGAAGCAGCAAAAGCTATAGATAGTCTTAATGGACAAAAGTTTGATAATAAAAAATGGTATAAGCTCAGATTTGGAACTGAAAAGCAGATTGAGCTAACCATAAAGGAGACCAAGGACAAATACAAGGACCAAACCCTATATTCAAAGACTCCAGGTAATTCTGGATCCGATGAAATCTTTAGAGAATATCTTGCTCCAAAGTCATGTTGAAAGCTTGCGAAAATTTTTCTTCATCAACTTTCGAACTTAGAAATTCCAAAATATCATCATAAAGTATCCTTGATATTTCTGAAGATATCTTCATAACTATTCTTGTCCGCAATTAATTATCTATTTGCGATATCATAAAGGAAACTGTTTTAGTTTCTATATTTCTGTAACATTCAAGTATAAATTATGAATGTTTTGAAGTAATATTGGGAATTGAAGCATGAGTTAGTATAATATAATGACGTCAGGCCAACGTGAGTATATTACAGTAAGTCATGCTAAATTTTTAATGGAAGATGATGATTCATAGACTTTATAATCATCATTTGCCATGTTACACGACTCTTACATTCTACCTAATCTCTAAACATATCAAGAACATATATTCTTAATAGTTCTATCTGATAATTTGATAAATGAAGATCGTGCTATTGCTTTCTTAGAACATTAATTATGTGAATTCGAAACTTCATACCTACGAATTCTGGACCATTACTTGCTTTACAAAAGCATGAAGCTTCGACATATAAGGGAAAATATAAAGCCCGATAACGACACCGAAATTACAAACCGTGTATATCAATATTTATTGCAACGTAAAGACACATGAGAATTAAAAACATTATAACTCCAAGGGAATAGTACAAGAAAACAAGTTCCTCTGGTGGTAAATGAAAAAGAAGAATGACTGTATATATGGTCAATATAATAACAAGGATCAGAACTGGATTAAGCATTTCCTTAATCTTTTAGAAATTTGAATTGAGGAAGAAAGTATAGAAGTGGTAAAGATAATGGAACGGAAAAAGCTAATTTATAACGAAATTCCAGACACATCAATCAAGACAATTTACTGCATTTAATCAAAGAAAATCCTAAATTCCTTAATTACCGGAGAATCAAATCTTATAAAGATTTCAAATATTTCTTTAAATCCATTGAATTCCGGAGATCAACATTAGCTATGTCAAAAGTTAAGACGCACATTTAATTTCCTCATTTCAATCTTTTACGATATCTTCATTTATCCTCTTCCTGTAATCGAATCGTTTTATCTATATTACTCAATAATGATAAAACTCTATTTATCAACTTATATTCGTCATGAAAACATTTTATTATTAACCGTGATGACCACAATCAAATTTTGGGAAGAAATTTCTTTTAACGGGTAGGTACTGTAATGACCCAGAAAATTTCAACTTATTTTTAACTTAAATCTATAAATGATTTCATAATTCAGACAATAAGCAAAGTCTGCTATCCCGAATCTCAAAAATTTTTGAACTATTTATATGGATTCAATTATCCTTCGACTGTTTTCGATGAGTCACGAACAATTGCTCGTAAATAGATATGTATATGTAAATAATTAAATATAAATAATTAAATATAATATCTAGATATGAGAATTTATACATTTAATCTGTTATATTATTATCAATATTACTAATAATATTGATAATATTATTATTATTATCATTATTATTATAATTAGTAGTAAAATTATGACTTTAGTTATTATTATGATTATTAATATTATTATCATAATTATTATTACCAATATCATTAAAAATCATTATTATTATTATTATAGTTATCATTATTATTATTATTACTAGTATTATTTTATTGACATTATTAATAATTTTGTCATTTATATTATTATTATTTATATTATTATTATTAGTATTTTTATTACTCTTAATAATATTAAAAGTATTATTATTATTATTATTAATATAATCATTATTAGTATTATTAATATTAATATTAATTATTAATAAAAAAAATTACAAGTTAAAATATATGTACGAGTCTGTTTTATTTATTTATTTTTTCATCACTCTAGATCGAAATTCTGTCACCTAATCTTGATATAAAACAATTAAATCAGCACAATGTTATTGAAAAACCGTTCAAATCTTTCATCCTCATGTCCAATCATCAATTATAAATTCACTGCATTATGTGGGATTTAAAAAAAAATTCAAAAACAACCGTCGGTCCCTGTTATCGACTTCAATATACAAAAGCACAAGTTCTAATGAATTAGAAAAATCTGGAAATGCATTTATGTTAGGAATCCTCTAGTGAATCTTTCTGCAAAGTTTCATCTCCCGATTCCTAAAATTGAGTACGAATTTCTGAGTCAAAGTTTTTAAATTTAAAAGTCAAACAATTATTCTTGAACAAATTCGAGGTTTCTGTTATGATTGAAGTTAAATTGACGATTCCTAAAGTTTCTAGGAACTATTTATAAACTATTTCATGTTGAAAACACCATCTAAAACGGTCCAGATTTTCAAATTGTGTTTGAGTTCATCGTTTGGTTTTATCGAGCTTGATGTTACTGCTACTGCTTTCTTTCTTCTTTTTCTGATAATTCCAATCATCACAACAAATTGTTTCTGGTTCGTTTTCAAACTCTAAAACAGTTGATAAGTATTGTTGATATGAATTGGTAAAAATTCCCGTCGGTTTGAATATGAAGAAGATGAAGAACAATAGATATCGGTTATATTTAAATACGGGGTAGTTAAATCAGAAAAGATACAGGCGAATGAGTGGTTTAGAGTGTTAGCGGGCTAGCGAGAGGTCTCAGTTCGAGCGCCGTCTTGGACATTTTTTTTAAAGCTCCTAAGGTAGTTTCTCATATTATCATTACTTATTATTATTATTATTATTATTATTATTATTATTATTATTATTATTATTATTATTATTATTATTATTATTATTATTATTAAGTATTAGTATTATTATTATTATTGTTACTTGCATTATTATTATTAAAAATATTATTATTAGTAATACTAGTATTATCATTATAATTATTAGTATTATCATTATAATTAGTATTATCATTATAATAATTATTATTATTATTTATATCATGATTATTATTATTATCAAAAATTATTATTTTCATTATCATTATTATTAAACCTTTTATTTTATTTAAAAACTACTAATATCATTATTACTATTACTATTGTAAATATTACAAAAATTATTAATATCATTAGTATTAACATTATTATTATTGTATTATTATTGATATCTTTAATTACTATGATTATGATTATTATTATTATTATGAAAATAACACAATTTATTAATATTAGTATTAGTATCAGTTTATAATTAATAGTACTATTATTATCATTTTAACATAAGTGTAATTATCATTATTAGTATTGTTATTATTAAAATTAATATCGTTATTATCATTTTTACAAAAATCGTCATTTTTACTCTCATTAAAACTATATCATAATTATTATTAACATTTTTATTACTAGTATCATTATCATTATGAATATTATTATTATTATTACAAAATAATACAACTCTTTATTCATTATCATTATTAATATTATTTTATCAAATTAATACTTATATATAGAATATATATATAAAATTATATATATATAAATATATAACAATTGAAATAACATATATAAACTTATTCGATTACGAGTATATGTGTTACTATATATACTTGATATAGGTTCGTGAATCCGAGGTCAACTCTGCATTTATTCAGTGCCATCATATGTGTAACTACTACGAAATACTGTATCGTGAGTTTATTTGATTCCCTTTTACTCTTTACACTTTTGGGTTGAGAATACATGCAAACGCTTTATTATCTGTTTTACAATATTTATATGCGTGAGTTTTCATAGTTCCCTTTTTATATATATTTTTGGGCTGAGAATACATGCACTATTTTATATCTGTTTTACAAAATAAATACAAGTATTAAACTTAATTCTTTGTGGGTTAGAATCACAAATATTCCCTTAGCTTGGTAACTTAATCTATTAGTCTCTGTACCGTAGGTGCGAATCCTATTGATAGATCTATCGGGTTTGACAACCCCATCCGGGCTAGTCACGCTAGCAGTCAACGGATGTTTAAGTACTTCGAGGGTCGAATCCTATTGATATATCTATCGGGTTTGACAACCCCATCCGGGCTAGTCGCGCTAGCAGTCAACGGATGTTTAGTACTTCGAGGGTATTTTTCGCACTTGATTCAGTGCTCTATAGACATCAGGGGTATTCATTATTATATTATTATCGTTAAGGCTGTTACCATGTGCCCATGGTTGTAGAATCTTTTTATTACACTACGGTGTAAGGATATTTATGAAAATTGAAATCTTGTGATCTATTACTACTAATTATGCCAAACCTATGAACTCACTCAACCTAGTGTTGACTTTTTAAGCATGTTTATTCTCAGGTACTTTTTGCTTCCGCTGTAAAACTTTGCTGTTACATAGAAGTCAAGCCAAGCACTGGGACCAGAGTTAACATCGCCGTTAATGGTTTTTGACGGGGTGTTAAAACTTGGGCTGCTGAAAAGTTGATTTTTAGTTAGTTCTGTTTGAGTAGATGATTTTCCGTTTAGACCTCGTGTTAATCAGAGTTACGGTTTAGGATCTATGGCCCTCCGAAAGTCACTACACCCTATTAACGTTGTGCTGAAATTTCTGACCTACTCGCACTTAAACCATCGCCATGGTCAAACGAATACGAGTTTGGTTCTGTAAATTGGTCAGCATCTAGAGGACTCATATACGGAGCCATGTCCACTAGTCTCACCTCATTTCAGTTTGTATAGAGGCCGTGGTGACTGAACGAAGTCAGTCTTTGTTTTAAACCTTATTCTTGAATGAAACTTACTTTATACTTTTTGTTTGATGATGATACTTTAGACCTAATTTACATACTTTTAAACCACTGGGACGATTTACTGACTTAGTAACTATTGACTTGGGTTGAGGACCTTTCGGACCAGTTACTTGCAAACTTATCTCGAATCAACTTAACTACTTTACACTGTGAGTTATAGCATCCCTTTTTACTTTAACTATTTTGGAAACTTAGAATACATGCACATTTTACATTTTACATACTAGGCACGAGTACTTAAACTTTATATATGTGTGGGTTATACAACGGCATAAACTTTCCCCTTAGCTCGGTAACGTTTAGTCATTGGTCTTTGAACCGGTGAACGCTAATCTTAGATATGGATCCATAGGGATTGACATCCCTACTCGGGCTAGTCGCGCTAGCATTTAACGGGTGTTTAATACTTCGTAAACTTACGCACTCGCCAAGTGTACTTTTAGGGGGTGTTATTTACGTTAAGTTAGTTACCAAGTGCCCACGGTTGAACATATACTTTATTATACTGATTTGAATTACTGATTTAAACTGCTGGTTGAAGCACTGAAATCTCGTGGCCTACATTACATTACTGATTACAAACAAACTATAGCTCACCAACATTCGTGTTGACTTTTTAAGCATGTATTTCTCAGGTGCTTAAACGTTGTTGCTTCCGCTGTTAGACTTGCTGTCTTGGTGTTACAGACTTGTTGTGTTAGACTTCCGCTGCATTACTTAGAGATGTCTCAATCATGGAACTTTTATTTTGCATTCGTAACTTACGTTATTTTCAAACAATGGCTTTGTAACGACCTTTGGGTCACGTACTTATGTTTATGCTTCTATTCATAGGAAGCGCGTTATCTTTTGTAAAACGATATATATATTCATGAATGCAAAACCGGTTTTCAAACAGCATATAGTGTTTGACCTTGTAATGATCATGTTGTTGATGGTCCGTACACGATGGTTTTGTACGGGGTGTCACACTATCTCTTTTACGCTCTGTTTCAGAGTTCTTTTTTGGAGAGAAAAGAAGAGATCATGAAAGAAAATAAACCTTTTTTTGGTGTTCCTTAGTTTTAATTGGAAGGAAAAGAAAGTGAGTAGATTGATGATTTTAGCCTTATTTTTCTTCCACCGCTTCCTTCCAAATTGGAAGGATCCCACATCCCTTCCCTTTCATTTACTTTCCTTTCAATTCATTTCCTTTAATGAAAAACTTGGGAACGGGACCCTTAGATACAACACCACCATCATCTAAAAGCATCATTATTCTTGGCAAGTTTCACGACACCGCCAACACCATTAAAATTTATAACTCGTAACGATCTCAACAAGACCAAGTATTACTCCTTCTGATTTCTGACACGCTCCAACGAGTCCTCGCCGGAACCTCGCCGGAATTTGTTTTCGGGCCCGAAAACAAGTTTTGCACTTTGGTAATGTTCATATTGTTGTTCTCTTGCTAAGTACGTATTTCCGCCGAGTCTACAAAAGCATCGGTTCACCATCGGTCTTCAACCCCCGGAGCGCAATCGGATTGCATCGGCCAGGTGGTATTCCCATTGTGTTCAACTTTCTTTAATCTTTTTTTGTCATTCTTCCCAACACTTGGTTACATTTTTTAATAATTTTTAAAGTGCATTTGATTGTTAGATGATTTTTTGGTTATTTATTTTATTTTTCACTCATATAAAGACGTTTCTTAAGTACGTGTATACACAAACAATTGAAAAATGTCACTTTTGTCGATAAAAGCCTTCTAGTTTTGTGTACAGTTTTCATATGTTTATAAGTGTATATATATAATATAACTAGTGAAAGGTGGGCCAAGCGATCAGTAACGGAATTTGAACCTGACTTGATAGGAGTAAAACTACTAAACTAGTGGTAAGGGTAAACACTAGAAAAGACCTTATTTTTTAGTGAAAAAAAGAAAGAAAAAGTTTAGTGTCAATTTTGTTTTTTTTTTTTTTATGAAGTCAGGCAGGACAAGCACCCCTTCCGGTATACTCTTAAGTACCGCCTCTGCCCGCGATGCAGGGCAAAAGGTGATGGCAAAAAAAATAAAGGCTGTGGTACATATTTTTTTTTTTTTATTTCATCTACAGATTTATTGTCTAGCATGACTTTTTGTTGGATATCAAACATATGTTAGGGAGTTCTTTAAATCGTTTCGGTCTTCTGACTCAAAAACACATAAACAATTGAAATAATTACCTAATTGTTTTATTCTTTTTTGCGCAAAAAGAGACTTATATAAATCTTACGATTTTTCATCAAAAAATGAAGCAACTTTCAAAGAACCATACAAGGGAAAGTTCAGATCAATAGCCTCAAACCTAAAAAGCTCTTAACAAAACAACCATACTAACCAAACCAACCGAGCTATCTAGGGACGACACTAAAATTAAAGTCAGGAAAAATCGGCAAACCAACAAACCAAAGAAAACACTAACAAACAAGAAACAAAATAGGACAAAAAGACAGCACAATTATATCAACAAAACTAACAACCAAAATAACCCTAGAAGAAACCAAACGACACTTTTTTCACCTGCCAAAGAAACAATTATCTAATACTATAATAATTAAGCCAACAATAATATTTTCAGCTCAACATCACATTGACTAATTTTAGGTTCCGGATATGCACAGAGGCGAAACTAGGATTTTTTTCACTGGGGCAACAAAAAAAAAATTAAACCGTAGCAATTTTTTTTGACAAAATTTGAAGATTTTGGGGCAAAAGTTGGAGATTTTGGGGCAAAAATTGAAGATTTTGGGGCAAAGGTTGGAAATTTTGGGGCAAAATTTGAAGTTTTGGACAAAATATGTAGGTTTGGGGGCAAAAAAAAATCCAGCGGGGGCAAAGTCAAAAAACTCAAAATTTTTACACAGAAAAAAAATTCACTGGGGGCGGCCGCCCCCTGCCCCCACACACTTTCGCCCCTGGATATGCACCAATCTAATTGCATATACCATCTTGGTCATACTCTTAACCATCAAAAGATAGCCCAATGGGCAATGGTTGGGGTCCTGAGTTTTTTGCGAGAGGTCTCATGCTGGAATCATGTTGTAGTGACCCGAACTTTTCCATGTTTATATATATATTAAATGAAATTGTTATTTACAAGATTAAGTGTTTCCAACATGTTAAGCAATCAAACTTGTTAAGACTTGATTTATTGAAATAGATTTCATATAGACAATTGACCACCCAAGTTGACCGGTGATTCATGAACGTTAAAACTTGTAAAAACTATACGATGACATATATATGGTTATATATATAGTTAACATGATTTTATTATAAGTATGTATCTCATTAGGTATTTTAACAATGAGTTATATACATAAAAATGAGACTATTAATTTAAGAAACTCGAAAACGATATATATAACGATTATCGTTATAACAACGTCTTACTAGGTAAAATAGAATCATATTAAGATATTGATACACTTGGTTAATTATGTTAAATGATAATTAAATATATTATTAAGTGTATTAACAATGAAATACATATGTAAAAATAAGACTACTAACTTAATGATTTCGAAACGAGACATATAGGTAACGATTATCGTTGTAACGGCATTTAACTGTATATATATCATACTAAGATATATTATATATCATAATATCATGATAATATAACAATTTAACATCTCATTTGTTATAATAAACAATGGGTTAACAACATTCAACAAGATCGTTAACCTAAAGGTTTCAAAACAACATTTACATGTAACGACTAACGATGACTTAACGACTCAGTTAAAATGTATATACATGTAGTGTTTTAATATGTATTCATACACTTTTGAAAGACTTCAAGACAATTATCAAAATACTTCTACTTAACAAAAATGCTTACAATTACATCCTCGTTCAGTTTCATCAACAATTCTACTCGTATGCACCCGTATTCGTACTCGTACAATACATAGCTTTTAGATGTATGTACTATTGGTATATACACTCCAATGATCAGCTCTTAGCAGCCCATGTGAGTCACCTAACACATGTGAGAACCATCATTTGGCAACTAGCATGAAATATCTCATAAAATTACAAAAATATGAGTAATCATTCATGACTTATTTACATGAAAACAAAATTACATATCCTTTATATCTAATCCATACACCAACGACCAAAAACACCTACAAACACTTTCATTCTTCAATTTTCTTCATCTAATTGATCTCTCTCAAGTTCTATCTTCAAGTTCTAAGTGTTCTTCATAAATTCCAAAAGTTCTAGTTTCATAAAATCAGGAATACTTCCAAGATTGCAAGTTTACTTCCAAGTTTTCTAAATCCATTCCAAGTAATCATCCAAGATCAAGAAACCTTTGTTACTTACAGTAGGTTATCTTTCTAATACAAGGTAATAATCATATTCAAACTTTAATTCAATTTCTATAACTATAACAATCTTATTTCGAGTGGAAATCTTACTTGAAATTGTTTTCGTGTCGTGATTCTGCTTCAAGAACTTTCAAGCCATCCAAGGATCCTTTGAAGCTAGATCTATTTTTCTCAATTCCAGTAGGTTTATCCAAGGAACTTGAGGTAGTAATGATGTTCATAACATCATTCGATTCATACATATAAAGCTATCTTATTCGAAGGTTCAAACTTGTAATCACTAGAACATAGTTTAGTTAATTCTAAACTTGTTCGCAAATAAAAGTTAATCCTTCTAACTTGACTTTTAAAATCAACTAAACACATGTTCTATATCTATATGATATGATAACTTAATGATTTAAAACCTGGAAACACGAAAAATACCGTAAAACCGGATTTACGCCGTCGTAGTAACACCACGGGCTGTTTTGGGTTAGTTAATTAAAAACTATGATAAACTTTGATTTAAAAGTTGTTATTCTGGGAAAATGATTTTTATTATGAACATGAAACTATATCCAAAAATTATGGTTAAACTCAAAGTGGAAGTATGTTTTCAAAAATGGTCATCTAGACGTCGTTCTTTCGACTGAAATGACTACCTTTACAAAAACGACTTGTAACTTATTTTTCCGACAATAAACCTATACTTTTTCTGTTTAGATTCATAAAATAGAGTTCAATATGAAACCATAGCAATTTGATTCACTCAAAACGGATTTAAAATGAAGAAGTTATGGGTAAAACAAGATTGGATAATTTTTTTCATTTTAGCTACGTGAAAATTGTTAACAAATCTATTCCAACCATAACTTAATCAACTTGTATTGTATATTATGTAATCTTGAGATACCATAGACACGTATACAATGTTTCGACCTATCATGTAGACACATCTATATATATTTCGGAACAACCATAGACACTCTATATGTGAATGTTGGAGTTAGCTATACAGGGTTGAGGTTGATTCCAAAATATATATAGTTTGAGTTGTGATCAATACTGAGATACGTATACACTGGGTCGTGGATTGATTCAAGATAATATTTATCGATTTATTTCTGTACATCTAACTGTGGACAACTAGTTGTAGGTTACTAACGAGGACAACTGACTTAATAAACTTAAAACATCAAAATATATTAAAAGTGTTGTAAATATATTTTGAACATACTTTGATATATATGTATATATTGTTATAGGTTCGTGAATCAACCAGTGGCCAAGTCTTACTTCCCGACGAAGTAAAAATCTGTGAAAGTGAGTTTCATTTACCTTTTTACCCTTTATATTTTTGGGCTGAGAATACATGCGCTGCTTTATAAATGTTTGACGAAATAGACACAAGTACTTAAAACTACATTCTATGATTGGATTATTAAATCGAATATGCCCCTTTTAGTCTGGTAATCTAAGAATTAGGGAACAGACACCCTAATTGACACGAATCCTAAAGATAGATCTATTGGGCCTAACAAACCCCATCCAAAGTACCGGATGCTTTAGTACTTCGAAATTTATATCATATCCGAAGGGTGTCCCGGAATGATGGGGATATTCTTATATATATGCATCTTGTTAATGTCGGTTACCAGGTGTTCACCATATGAATGATTTTTATCTCTATGTATGGGATGTGTATTGAAATATGAAATCTTGTGGTCTATTGTTACGATTTGATATATATAGGTTAAACCTATAACTCACCAACATTTTTGTTGACGTTTAAAGCATGTTTATTCTCAGGTGAATACTAAGAGCTTCCGCTGTTGCATACTAAAATAAGGACAAGATTTGGAATTCATGTTTGTATGATATTGTATAAAAACTGCATTCAAGAAACTGATTTCGATGTAACATATTTGTATCGTAAACCATTATGTAATGGTCGTGTGTAAACAGGATATTTTAGATTATCATTATTTGATAATCTACGTAAGCTTTTTAAACCTTTATTTATGAAATAAAGGTTATGGTTTGTTTTAAAAATGAATGCAGTCTTTGAAAAACGTCTCATATAGAGGTCAAAACCTCGCAACGAAATCAATTAATATGGAACGTTTTTAATCAATAAGAACGGGACATTTCACATGTCTGAGAGGAATATTTAGCAAGGGATAGGTTACAAACAGCCAAAGAGTAATCATGTTGGGTTGCGTACATCAGAGTATGATGTCAGATTACTCACCCTATCAAGTAGGCCGAACAGAAAAAACCTTCTACCTTTTTACCCTTTTTTTTATCATATTCTTGAGTAGCATGAAGGGTTGTAAACCTCATTATAACTCGACGGGTTCTCGACAAGTTCTCGTTTTCAATTGGTCATCGAGTTCTCGAACTCCAACTAAATCAATAACTCATTCAAGTGCCGATTTACTAGGCAACTCGGTCGGATTTGTGGTGGCAACTCGGTCGGATTTACTCGACGACGTCTGGTGGTGGTTGGATTTTTAAGCTTGAGGTGGTGGTACAATTTCTTAGGTTTTAGGCGGTAGTTAGATTTTATAAGTTTAGGTTAATGGTGTTTTTGAATGTTGAATAAAGAAGATGAAAAGATGGGAAAGAGAGAGGTGGTAGAATAGCTAGGTTAACTTTAAGCAAGCATCATAGCTAGGTTAACTTTAAGCAAGCATCAAGGTAATGATGAGCCCTGTTTTACAAGCCCATTTGATCGAATTGGACTCTAAAAATGTAATTATGATGTATAAAAAGAATGGTCTATATATGTATTACTCCCTCCGTCCCAAATCTATTGTCTCCAGACAAAAAACACACAGTTTTAGAAAATTCCACTAACTTTATTCTCCACCACTAAAATACTTTCTCTCTCCACTATAACCTCTTTTGATTAGCTGAAAGGGAATCTGGACAATTAATTTGGGGCGTCCTAAAATGGAATAATGGACACTAAATTTGAGACTGAGGTAGTACATAAAAAAGTTGGTCTATAGATGTATTACATATAAATTTATGTAAAACTTATTTAAATCAAGTAAAATAAGTTAAATTTACTACATATATTCTCAAATTTATATTTATATATTTACATGTTAAGGTTAGTAAACATTAGGCGAACTCCCCGAGTTGTCGAAAACTCTTTCAAAAGTCTTTGTCGAGTTCCTCCCGAGTAGTGAGTTCTCCAAACTTGGCAGCAGGAACACGGAGTGACGTCTCGAGCAACCGTTGTAATATCTGCATCGAGAGTGAACTACAATGAAAATAAAAGTAAATGCAAAAAAAAGGACGAGTTGACTTATGGTAGAACAGACCTTTTCTACATATGCTTCAATTTTCAAACAGCAAAACGACCAGCTTCCGTTTTGCCAGTATTTATAATCGTTGTAGCAGCCACGTGACACTGTACAAATCAAAAACAATTTTCTCTTTAAATATATTTTATTTTACATGCTGATACTGCTATCTTCGTCGGGTACTCACCGGACAAAGCCGTTTATAGAGTGTATCACAAACGCTCTAGAATGATCAAAGAAAGCGTAAATGTTCGATTTGATGAGATGTCTGGTATGGATCTTGAATAACTCAGAGTAAGACCCGATCCTAACTGATAGGTCAGATCATGCTGAGATTGAGAGAAATGATAAGATAAAGAGAGAATCGGTATATAAGAATGAGACTCGGTATTAGAGAGAATCGGTAAAATTACATACCACAGCTTCTAGAACTCGGTTACAATGCAATGGCTATCTAATTAGGACTACTTAAGTTCCTTATATAGCCCTCTTCTAAGGAACCTTCATTTAAGCTTATTTCACATTAACACTATACAACTTCGGGGTCCTAACAATCTCCCCCTTAGTGTTAAATGTGAACTTTACAACATAATCCTATTTAAAACATCTAAAGGAACTTTGTTCCTCTGAAGTGAACTTTGGATTTGAATCCCTTGAGATTCTCATATCTTCGTATGTTCACTCTTGTTTTGAGACGACTTTTTAATCTTGTGAGAATGTATTTGACAATCTCAATATCTTCAGTTGAATAGCAGTTATTGATCAATCTCCATCTCATGTACTTGAAAGCATACATCAACGTTCCGTCTGAGTATCTTCTAAAATCTGAGACTCTGATGAAGATCTTTGTATAGTGAGAATTTACAAATGCAAACCCATATGGACAGTCGCTCACTTCAAGTAAGGACATGTATCTTAACTCTTCAATCACTTGATTTGGTGGTTTGATTCTGAGCTTTTTGTGTCGAGATTCCAATCCCAACTGAAAATCATGAACTGACATCCATCTCATCGAATCAAGAATAAACCTGTAGACTGCCTTCATTGCTGTAGCATGATAAATTGTTGCAGATTCATTCAAGTTAATCAGATAGTTGTAAATGAAAATAATGTCATCCATCTTCAGTTTATCAAAATCCGATTCTGAGAATTGGTAATCGTCATCATCCATTCTTGTAACTTGAAACAATGGCATCTTTACTCCATCCTTATTAATCATCAAAACCTTATTTATGCTTTTAATCTCTAAACTCCACTGAATTTGAAGTTTCTCTTCATTCTTCAATTTGAATTTGTCACGAACACTCAGATAAGCTTTGAGATATTCTGGTTTCTTATGATATTTCCATGCACCCAGAACACTCATTGATGCAGAAAGGACGAGATCAGAATCACCATAAATTCTAAATGCTTGTTGTTCAATGAATGGTGAACGAAGAATATCTTTCTCTTCATCCTCACTCAGTTGGTAATTAGCATCACGTTCAAGAATAATCTCTGCAATTTGAAAAGGAACATTCAAATCGGGAGGAGTCGTGGTATCTTCTTTGCCATTAGAGAAAATATCCTTTTCGAAGTGTATTCCAAATTCGTCAGTTGGAGATGTCAAATTAACAAATTGATGATCATTGAATTCATTGGCGACACTCGATGACCCCTTCAAAAATATCTTCAATGTTGTCAAAGTTTTGATTGTCCTCTTGAGTTAACTTTTTCTCTGATTGATCAGCTGAATCCATAATCATTAACATCCCTGAGTCACCCTCTCTCTGACTTTTCGATTCATCTAGAAAACTTTCACACTGAATTTCTTCAATTTCATCACTGGAATCAGATATATCAACAACATCTTTATCCTTCTGTTGACTAGATGTACCAGCTTCATAAGTTGATCTTTGAAAAACACTGGACCGATAACCACCTTGTCTATTCTCCCCCTCATGAAGATTTTCAGGATCGAAATCATCATGATCAGGCATGTGAATTGGTCCAGGTGACTTGCATGGAGATAAAGGATACACTATCCTTGCTTGCTCAAGATAAATCATCATAGTTTCGCGAGCTTCATCAAGATCAGTTCGTTTAGCAAACTCAGCAAGATAGAGCTCCTCCACCTCATTGTCAGGGAGATACTGTAATCCATATCTATTTGAACTTCGAGAAGGTGACCCAGTTGGTGAAACAACAGTGTAACCAAGAACAAAAGCAGCATCGGCAGCAACTGTTGAAGGCGATATTGGTGGAAGTGTTTGAGTTGCCGTGAGGACAGGTAAGGATGATTTTGCGGTATTATTCTTATATGTAGGGCTATACATACTACTAGTCAGATTCGTGATATCCCCTTCTGATGGAGGTTGGGTAACAACCGGAGTTGTCACAGGCGAAGTTTCTTTCGAAGCATCCTCCTCCATGACTTTGGTCTCATGGGACTCTGACAGAGTAGTAGAACTACCCTTCTGTTTAGTTCTCGCAGAGATATTGCTATCCCCGACTCCTGAAATCATTGATATATCATGAGGTGGCACATCTCTTTCAGTTAAAGACTCTTCCTCCAGACCCTGAGATTCAGAATCCAGAAGAGAAGTGCTTTGAGCCAATGGATCACTTTCATGAACCAAGGGAACAGTCTGCTGGAAGTCTGATAAATATCCCGAAGGATTGTCATGTTGACTCGTTTCCATGGGACGTGGCAGATCTTCCTCATCAAGATAAGCCGGACCTCGAGACCCTATTGTACGTTGAGGCACAGGAGGATTTCCAGCCGATACGCAGGGTGCCTTTTCAAGATTTTTCGGCTCCCCTTCGGCTGTTCTGGACTTCAATGATTGAGTGTCCTCAATCGATTGAGTCAACGCAGACTTTACTGCAGAGGAAGACTTTACTTCCTTAGATGCCGAAGCATCTTGCTTTGTGGGATTAATTCTTAAGTCATGTTTAGATTGGATGGGCTTAGTGGTCATTTTACCATTCGTGCATTTAGATCTCTTGCCTACCAAAGCTTGTGCTTCATTTAGCGTAGGGCTTACTGTTATTCTTGGATGTGATACAGAGATGGGTGAGGGTGACCTAATTTGCTCTAGGTCTTGGTCCGTATCATCAATGGTTGGAGTAACTATTTGGCGGACGATGGGTGTCGAAGTCCTAGATCTAGTTACTCGTTGGGTTGGAGGAGTCTGGATCATCTCATCAGGCATGTATCGAGTTCTCTTAGGAGAATGTTCAAGAGATGATTCAGATGCTGTTGCTGAAGTGTCACTGCTTACTTCGGGTGTTGTGGAAAGGGTTGGTTCAATCCTAGTTGAACTAGGTTCCCTGATCCTCATGGGTTGAGCTTGGTGTGCTACCCTAGATCGTTTGAGGTTCACCCTAAGTGGAGGATTAGCTGGCCCGGGTGGTTGAACTACAGGTTCCTCTACAACCTCTGGGGCTGGAACCACGGTAGGTCCAACTTGTTCTTGTTGTACCGTGTTCGGAAGAGGTATTCCTACAACCTGAAAATAAGAACGCATTCTTACGTCCTGGGGTGTATCTAGCCCCACTAGCCAATTTGGAATCAGCGCAGTGAATTGATTATCAGACACCATAGGGGTGTTCATCTTCAGCTCTCCAAACCTTTTCATCTGTAATCCATGTCTACCTGGTACAAAGATATTTGCATTTCTGCAAGCATTTATAGCATCATGGATAAAGATACAGAAAAACCTTTCGCAAGGGATATAAGCACCCCTTGGCTTTTCAACCTGTGCCTGAACCAAATCCCATATAAGTTCTGCATAATCAGGATTCACTACTCTTGTGAATGAGTAGAAAAGTTTGAGCATCGGCACAGTTAAGCTATCAGATCCACTTCTTGTCATCAACAAGCATCTGTTGATGATTGAGAATATCACATACCACCTGGAGTGTAGATACTTCTTTTGAAACTTAGCAGGTGGAACATTAGTTGCTCCAACATATCCAAGAGCAAAGATTGAAGACATCATCTGCTGTGTGGCAGGAAAAGCAGGAGAATTCTGTACAAGAGGAAGTCTGAATATCCTCCTGAAGTCTGCTTTTGTGATACTCCTGAATCCTTGTACTCCCCTCAGCCTAAATTCAAATCTGGCTGGTTCACCCTGTGGATTAGTAGCATTTGGTTGTGTGGCCTCCACAAATCTGATTGATCTGTTAAGAATATCCAAGTCTGTTTCTGGCACACTAACTGTGGAGCTCAGAGCAGGCCATAAAGTATGCCTCTCTAGAATTGCAGTCCAATAATTGCAGGGAATATTGGTTTCAGAATTGATAAAGTGATTATTCGCCATTTAGCTGTATACATAAGAAATAGAAGACCACAAAATGTTATCATAAAGCACATTTCTCTATTCTTATTTCCTTTGGAATCCTTTTTATATTTTTCAAATTTTATAATTTTTTATGACTTTTCTAAGATATAAAAATCATTTATTCCAAATATGAATAAATAATTGACAACCATGACATTCATATGATATTCATCTTAGTACAAAATCATCATGCAAAGTCAATTATATAACACAAGGAATCAGAACAACACTTAGTCAATTTCAGCACAATTCAAGCAGATTCGGTATTTATGAAAACTTTTAGATTCTGTAACCAAATAAGCTTGAGTTTTCATATTAGAAAGATATAGAATAAACATATTAAGTGTTTGAAGATAAAAATAAGAAAATTTCAAGGTACCAAATTTCAGACTCGGTATCAAGAAAGAAAACCAGATTCGGTATCTTCAAAAATTAACAGAAAGTCACTCAAACATGCATATTCTATCACATATCATGTAATTTCACAACCATGATCAATTAACCAGTCAATTACAAGCATATTAACATGTTAATTGTATGAACAAACTCAGTATCAGGATAAGAACACATTCTGTAGATACAGAATTCATCAAATAAGCAATTAAACATGTAATTAGACTCGGTCAAATGATAGATCAGTCAATTTAACTCAGATTAGACAAGATTTCATGTTGATTTTCCAAATCAATTGAGTTTAATCAAAGATTAATTGAAATCGACTCAGACTCGGTATAATCAACAAGATTTCAAAAATTAAAGGTCATAATCCAGTTATTTTTGATCTTTTCTGGTTGATAAAAAATTAATTATCTCAGATCTACAATTACATATCTTAAACATTGATTAAAATGAACATTTACCAAGAATTTGAAGAAACAGAATGACGGACTCGGTAGAATTAGGCAGATTCGGTATAATCAACAGACTCGGTAGGTAATTAATAACAGTAAGAGAGTAATGTTTGACTTTGACTCTCCTTTTATAGATACCGAAGGTAAAATACCGAATGGGCTTTACAGAATGGGCCTAATACACCAAATACAGTCCAATTTTTCAAAACTTTAACAATTTAACTCCAAATCTTAACAAATTGATTTTTCCTCTTGAAATCCATTTCAATCTTTTCATGAAAAACAATTCTGAGACAATTTTTGAAAACTTTGAACTTACCGAATCTGTACTGTTGGTTGTCAGACTCGGTAAAATGCTAAAAATAGCATTTATTCAGTAAAATTTAAATATTTTTGGATTTTATCTTTTTCAATTTTTTATGAATTTTTCAAAATAAGATTTGTACTTAAAAGAACTTTGAATTTTATACAAAGTACAAATCTTCAGTGATACCAATTGTTGACACGGGTTGCATACTGAGATGTATACAAGCCATAGTGAATTATTTCAGATAAAAATAAAGAAATTTTGAATTCACTTTTGAAAAACAATATTTTTGAATAATTTTCTCATTTTCTCCCTTTTTCTCCCCCTCAAAATGTGATATACAAGAAAGTAAATCAGCATTTTGATTATGTTCCCAAGAAAATGAATTAACTCCCCCTTGAAATAGGATATCAATGAGTTACCTCCCCCTTGCGTAACCATTGAACAAATATATCTAGGAAGTTATCATTAATCTAAAGGCAGTCCCTTAAAGAAAAATTATCTAAAGCACTGAAACTTAGTTGCTCCCCCTAGAAAGTATCTACTCTCCCTAAACACAAGATCCCAAAAATAAGTCCCAACAGATCTAAGGAATATCAAGCACTATACTCTACCATGCCAATCTCTTTGATCAAGAATTTTAGCCTAAGTTCATCTAAAGGTTTAGTGAACATGTCAGCTAATTGCACTTTAGTAGGCACAAAGTATAACTCTACATCCCCTTTCTCTACATGGTCCTTAATGAAATAATAACGAATATCTATGTGTTTAGTTTTAGAATGCTGGACCGGATTGCTTGTTATTGCAATAGCACTTTGTTAATCACAATAGATCGGGGTCTTAGAAATCTTAAAGCCATAGTCCAAGAGTTGAGTTTGCATCCACAAAACTTGTGAACAACAGTGAGCTGCAGCAATGTACTCAGACTCAGCTGTTGATAAAGATACACAGTTCTGCTTTTTGGATGACCAACCAACTAGCCTATTCCCTAACATCTGAATTGATCCAGATGTGCTCTTTCTATCAACATGGCAACCACCATGATCCGCATCGGTATAAGCAGTGAGATTGAAATCGAATCCATGAGGATACCAGATCCCAAGGTTAGGTGTACCTTTAAGGTATTAAAAAATCCTAACAACCGCTTTGGAGTAAGATTTCTTAGGGTTGGACTGAAAGCGAGCACAGACATTTATGGCAAGTGTAATGTCTGGTCAACTTGCAGTCAGATACATTAAAGAACCAACCATGCTTCGATAAAGCATAATATCAAAGGGTTCCCCATTAGTATCAGCATCCAGTAAAGTCCTCATTGGGGTTGTCATTAGTTTTAAAGCAGTCATTTTAAAACATTTTAGCATATCATTGATATACTTTTTTTTACTGATAAAAATCCCATTTGGTAATTGTTTTACTTGTAACCTCAAGAAGAAAGTTAAATGGTCAAGCATGCTCATTTCGAATTTGTTAGCCATAAGGTCACC
Organism: Rutidosis leptorrhynchoides; assembly: GCF_046630445.1. NCBI lineage: Eukaryota > Viridiplantae > Streptophyta > Magnoliopsida > Asterales > Asteraceae > Rutidosis > Rutidosis leptorrhynchoides. The sequence goes on along the minus strand of NC_092343.1, from coordinate 159,211,418 downwards.
AAATTCTTTGCATAAGGCTGGGGACGTGGAACCAAAAATAATATCATCAACGTAAATTTGAACCAAGATAATGTGACCGTGGTTTTTACGGATGAATAGAGTTGTATCAATCATTCCACGAGAGAAGCCATTGTCCAGTAAATACTTTGTTAAGGTCTCGTACCATGCACGCGGTGCTTGCTTCAGACCGTATAAACCTTTCTCCAAGTAGTAAACGTGGTTTGGATGAATGGGATCGACAAAGCCTTCTGGTTGATCAACATAGACTTCCTCTTGAAGATAACCATTCAGAAAAGCAGTTTTGACATCCATTTGAAACACCGTGAACTTCATATGAGAAGCAAATGCAAGGAAAAGACGAATTGCCTCAATCCTAGCAACCGGAGCAAACGTTTCGTCATAATCAATGCCCTCTTGTTGTCAATATCCTTTGGCCACAAGACGTGCCTTATTTTGAACCAAATTCCATCAGAATCCTTCTTGTTCTTGAAAATCCACTTAACCCCTATTGGTCGTTGACCCGTTGGTCTTGGAACTAATCGCCATACTTTCAATCGTTCAAATTGATTGATCTCGTCTTGCATTGCAACTACCCAGTATGGATCTAGTAAAACTTGAGCAACCGTTGTTGGTTCAATCGTACTAAGAAAGGCTGTGAATAGACACATATTTTGAGTAGCCCTTCGAGTTGAAACTGGAGCAGATGCGTCACCAATAATAAGATCTATTGGATGACTTTTAGTCCATCGGGTGTGTGGAAGAGGTTGTACATTAATTGTATCCATCGGAACATCAACCATTGTTGACGTTGAGCGTTGATCTGCTTGATCTGATGTAACATTATCTAATGGATTCAATAGAATAACTGGAGAAACAGCTAGAGTTGTATCAAATGATGAATCTTGATTTTGTTCCAGATTATCAGTAACAGGAGGTTGGAGGGAGGATGAAGAAGCAACAGGTGAATCAGTTGGTGTTGAATCTTCATCAAAAAAACTTTGAAGAGTCTCCACAGTAGTTGACTGTGATGGTGTAACTGTTACGGCTTGAACATTTGAATCCCGTTGAGGAGTATAAAGACTATCAAACAAGATATCCAGTTCCTCTGATGTAACCGTAGGAACACCCTTCTTTGAGAAAATCGAGTTTTGCACGGAAGAAGTAGTAGCCAGGTTAGGATCGGGTTTTGAACTGAGTTGTTCAAAAGCCATTCCCGAAAATTCATCGAACTTGACGTTAATGCTCTCTTTAATCATCTTTGTCCGCTTATGATAAACACGATAAGCAACTTTGTTCGAGGAATAACCAAGAAATATGGCCTGATCGCCATGAGGATCAAACTTTCCGAGGCTGTCAAAATCGTTAAGCACATAGCATATACAACCAAAAACATGGAAATATTTGACATTCGGGCGTCTACCATATAATAACTCATATGGAGTTTTATCAAAACGTTTGTTTACAATACAACGATTTTGGGTATAGCATGCAGTTGAAATGGCCACCCCCCACATTTTTGGAGGTAATTTGGAGTAGGCAAGCATCGTCCGTGCTGCTTCGCACAACGTACGATTACGTCATTCGACTACTCCATTTTGTTGGGGGGTCCGAGCAGCAGAGAACTGATGTTCAATGCCTTGGTCTTTCAAATAACTATCAAGCGGGTCATTCTTAAATTCCGTTCCATTATCAGTTCTGATGCTCTTAACATGTTTGTTAAAAGAGCGTTGAATCTTTTTAATGAACTCAATGATAATGGCAGGGGTTTCTGACTTAGTTCGCAAAAGAAAAATCCATGTAAACTGGGTATAGTCATCAACAATGACAAGCACATGTTTCTTGCCACCGAGGCTAGAAATACGCATGGGTCCACATAAGTCCATATGCAATAATTGCAAAGACGATGAAGTACTCGGATTTTGCTTAAGCAGATGATTAGTCCGTTTCAGCTTACCCATCGCACATGATGGACACACATGATGCTTATCATATTGAAAGGTTGGAATACCATCAACTAAATCTTTAGAGACTAGTCGATTGATACCCTTGTAATTCAGGTGTGACATCCGATGATGCCATAACCATGAATTTTCTTAGGTAGAACGAGTGGCCAAACACATGGTTGCATGTGATGGTGCATCATTGAGGTCAATAGTATATAGTGAAGCACAACGTTTACCAACAAGAAGATCATTCCCTTCGGTGGATTGCACCGAGCATTGTCGACGTTCAAACAAAACTTTGAGATCTCCATCGCAGAATTGGCTCACACTAAATAAACTGCACCCCAAACCCTCAACATATGAAACCCGTTTGATTGTTATGCCATTTTGCACAAAATCTCAGTAACCCATTATTGTTGCAATCTCATCGTTTCCGAATGTAACCGTTCCTAGGAATTTGTCAATGAAGTTCACAAGCAAGGATTTATCGCCCGTCATGTGTCGAGAACAACTGGAATCGATATACCAAACACAGACGTCGAAACCCTGTAAATGTGAATTTCCTAGAGTTTAGGTACCCAAAGTTTCTTGGGTCCTTTTCGGTTAGTACCAGCAATAAACTTTGGATTAACAACAAACTTTGGATCAAAGATGAAATAATCACGTAAAGCATCATGCAGTTTAGACAATAAAGCATCATTTAAAACCACATTACATGAAGCATCATACGCAATATCAATCTTTACATCGTTATCAGAAGTCTTAACACACAATTTATTCCAAGTAAATGTTTTGTTCACAGACGAAAATTGAAAAACATGAGATGATTTTCTAGGCCGACTTGCAGATTGCTTTGGTTTGGTTACTACTTTCTTAGTCGTGGACTTAGAAACCCATACAGATTTGTAATTCAAGTTTGGATTATGACCTGTAACACGAAAAACACCTTTGTTAGTTAGACGTCCAAACTTTTCAGTTGACACATGAGATGACTGATTTTGCAGAATTTCCAATTTGAATGTACGTTCTTTTGCATCATACTCACTTAAATCAGGTTTAGAACTTGTGTGTGTTGTGGACTTAACTGATTTCTTTAAAAGACTCGCTTTTGAAGTTTTTGTCATAGGAATCATAGGAATCTTTTCAGTTAACACAGAACCATTTGGAGAATGAACCTTTTTAACAATATACTGAGTTGTAGAAACAAATTTCGAACCATGATTGCCAAATTGAGAACATAGAGGATTTTTAAGAATAGTAATGGGTTTTACATCCTTAGATGTTGTTGTTCCCTTCCCATTCTTAGTAATCCCACCAGTACATTCAAGCACATTGGTTGCAACATTAGACGTTTGCTTAAGTGTGTTAGCCTGTTTCAGTTGAATTATCTTTTGTTTTAAGCTTTTAATCTCAAGACATAATTCTTCAGCAGAAACTATCACTTCACCCTCCTTAAAAGCATAAGTACATTCTTTCTTAGGCAGTGAAGGCAATTTATCACACAAAGCAAGCATTTGTTCTAATGATTGGCACTTAAGTTGCAAGTCAATATTCTCCTGTTCAAGTTGAGCTACTATACGATTCAAATCATGTACAGCAGTTAAATGCAAGTAATAATCATGCAAAGGATCAAGTTGACTTTCAAAATATATCAAAGGATCAATATTCGGTTCATCCTGAGGTTCTACTTTTTCATCTAAAGAATTTTGACCTAGAGAATCTGTCTCAAAGAAGACAGTTAGTTCATGTGCTAGGTCTTCACGGAAAACATCATCTGGACATGCAGGTAAAGTTGGTAGAATTGGTTTCACATCAAAAATTGGTTCATCAAACACCTCATCTATTGCAGTAATGCTAGAACTAGGTTTGTTAAACACTTCATTCTCAAGCATTAAAATGTATTTCTCTAGCATGAGTGTTGGGATATAAACCAGTCTTTGCTTAGGCACATAATCTTCACGTTGCATGTTCTTTTCAGTTTCAACAAGATTTTTCAAGAAATCAGGATTCGACTTACCTATCTTAGCATTGATTTTTTCATACATTAAGCTAATTTGATGGTATTTTCTAGATTTACGATTCACAATAATATCATCAAAATCAGCATCAGAAGCATGTACAAAATGCGATGGTAAACCGGCTTGAAAATAATCAGAATGATATAATCCTGGAATCTTTTTGGAAGCATCTTCCAAAATTTTTGGATCTTCATAACCCAACCCCCACTTTTCACCATGAATCGTTTTTGGTCTATTCATGAAAATCGTTTGTTTTGAAAGTTCCATATCCATGATAGCTTTGGATTGCTCTGTTCGATAGAGTTTTTCCTCATATCAAGCAAGTTGTGCTTTCATTTGAAAAGATTCTTTTGACAATAAAGAAATTTCAGTGTTCTTTTCAATTATGGTGTTTTCCAATTGAACGATTTTCTTGTTTAGTTTTGAAAGTGTGGGTTCATGTTGGTTTTTCAAATCAGAAAGATCTTTTTCTAAAAATTGAACTTTTTCTGCAAGTCGTTCCGATTTTAAACGATAATCAGTTCTTTCAACTTTAATAGGATGAATTGTCTTTTTCAGATCTTCCAACTCAGTTTCCGTAGAGTTGAGTTGGAGAGTCAATCGTTGCACATCCGTTTGCAATTTGGATGAGGAAGGTCTGGTCTCATTCATTTTGATTTTATCTTTTAAAACCTTATTTTCAGATTTTAAGCCTTTGACTTCTTTTGACATTGAGACCAGATTCTTCATCAAGACATTTTGCATTTTTATAAAATCAGGTGAGATTTCAGTTGATTGTACCTCATCATCATCGGATGTTGAGTCAGAATTCTCCATTGCTTCCTTAGCTTTGATGAGCTTTGTCACCTTGCAAACATTTGCATGTTCCACCGCTGAATCTGAATCGTCAGTCCAGTTAAACCAAGTATCATCAACCGGTTTTAGCTCTCCCCCAGTTTCCACAATCTTAGCCATCAACATTTTCTTCTTGTAGTAAGCTGCGTCCTTCTTCTTAGGCATCTTGCACTCACGAGAGTAATGACCAGCTTTGCCACAATTGAAACAAATTGAATCTTCCTTCTTGGAATCATCAGCACGTTGTTGTTTAGATTGATCAGCTTTCTTGTAGTACGAGGAAGATGACGAGTTTTTGCGTTGATTGCTTGATTTGCCTTTAAACTTGTGTTTGTTCAAGGCTTTTGTGAACATGGCTGCCATCTTGACTAATTCAAGGTGAGAATCATCAACATCAGAAAGATTCAAATCTTCTGAATCAGTTGTTTCTTCAACAAGCACTTTCTTGGACAAGCTTTTGGAAGACGTAAACGATTTGCTCCTCTTTTTGGCAATTAGGGCAAGTTGATCGCCCGGAGAAGACTCTTTCCTTCCTTCTTGAAGTTTAGACACTTCAGGTTGGTAATGCATAAGAACTCCAACAAGCTCATGAATAGTCAACTTGTCAATCTCTTTAGTAGATCGAACAATGGATCCATAAGGAAGCCAATCAGTATTGAGCTTTTTGAGAAACTTCATGTTGACTTCAGCATTTACTTTTATGATCTTGCACCTTTTCAACTCATTGAGAACACCATTGAAACGACGATAGGTATCCTTGAGTGGTTCATCAGTTTCCTGCTTGAAATCTTCATAGAATCCCTTAGCCTTATTCAATTTAGTAACTTTTGACATGTCATATCCTTCTTGCTGTCGTTTGATCTCATCCCATATATCTTTTGCTGTTGTGTTGCTATCAACATTTTCAAACAATTCATATGGGATAGCTTGCATAACAATATTCTTTGCCTCTATGTCACCCTGAGCTCTCTCACGCTTATCACCAGAAAGTTCATAGACTAGAATTGGCATACCAGTATTCGGATGATAATCAACAACTGGACCATCTCTCAGTGAAGCCCAAATGTACTTTGCTTTCTCACCCTTATAGTCTATGTACTGAGTGATACGGTGAAGCCACTGAGTGTACTTGCCATCAAACAACACTGGAGGACGGGAATCTGATCCAATGATCAAAGTATCTTGAGTAGACATCTTGAAAATGAGGTAGATTCGGTAAAGATTCTGTATTACACAAATCTAAGATGAAAAATCACAACAATCTGATCAGAATGTCAGATTCTGTATCAGATTCGGTACTGTAGCAGATTCGGTAAAGATTCTGTATATCAGATTCTGTATAAGAAACTGATCAGAAATACAAGTGACACACCCAGATTCAGTATAGATTCGGTAATCACAAGAATTGTAGCCTGTAACCACTTAAAACAATGGATTAAGTGATACAAAAACTCAGATTCTGTATCTGACTCGGTAGTCAGATTCTGTATGAATTTAAAGTTCAAACTCAATTCAATCCTTTTGAATTAGATTCTGTAACCTTGCTGCACAAGGAAACAAGTTAGTATCACACAAAATATCAAAGATACCGAAAGTATAGGATACCGAATGTCAACTGTAGCAGTTGACAATACCGAGTCTAAGTTTAAAACTTAGAAATATGACAGAATCCTTTCTCAAACCACACCAATTATCTGCGTATAATCAAACCGAATGTGATAGAATCACAATCACACCACAATCTGCAACACTTAAGATGAATTTAAGTAATGAAGCAAACTCGGTATGACAGTTACGATACCGAGTGTTGATCAAATCTTCAAAACTTGATGAATTGAAGAAATTGAACCGTCAGAAATGTGATTTAACACCTCATGAACACAACTGAATCCTTAAATCTTCACAAAAATCCAGAATCAAGCATGAATTAAGCAATACCGAGAGTTTTAGCCACAATCTCTAAAAATCAACTTGATTCTCCATAGTTGAAGTTAAAAAGCTGTAATGATGATCGAAACTCTTTCTAAAAGACCTAATGCACCTTCGCTGAACTTATCACAAGAATCTGAACGTCAGATTATCAAATTCGATAATACCGAATGTGATTCAAAATACCGAGAGTATTCAGATTCTGTAATCTACAATCTCTGGATCGATATAGTGATGTAGAATCACTTCCTGGAAGCTCTTATACCAAATGATAGGTCAGATCATGTTGAGATTGAGAGAAATGATAAGATAAAGTGAGAATCGGTATGTAAGAATGAGACTCGGTATTAGAGAGAATCGGTAAAATTACATTCCACAGCTTCTAGAACTCGGTTACAATGCAATGGCTATCTAAGTAGGACTACTTAGGTTCCTTATATAGCCCTCTTCTAAGGAACCTTCATTTAAGCTTATTTCACATTAACACTATACAACTTCGGGGTCCTAACACTAACCAGTCATCTTCTTCCGTGAATAATCCTAATACTCTGAAGAAGTCGATTCTGACGGAAATGATGGATGGCCTTAATGGTTTATTTGATATTATATATTTACAAGGACCGATTTCAGTTGTCAATGCCGCTGGAAGTTCCTGTTCAATATTTATCTTTAGACACTCCCTTAAGTCTAATACTCTAATCAAAGGAGAATCATCAACTCCAAATGGAACGACGAATGCTTCTAACTTTGAACCTATTGATGAACCTAGTTCATCACTCCCCGCGACTCACAATAACATTCCTGAAGGAAATCATCTGAGTCTTCTAATTTCGTTCATAAAGGATGCAATTCTATATCATCATATATAGATCATTCTCTTACATCCGATACAATTCGTCCACTTCCACATGAGGCAAAATGGACGAAAGATCATCACGTGTCTCAAATCATTGGTGATCATGAGACATCTGTGCAAACAAGAAGGGCCACAAGGAATGAATGTCTGTATGCAACTTTTTTAAGTTTGATTAAATCGACATCGATGGTACTTGCTTTACTAGACCCACGCTGGGTAAGGACGATGCAAGAGGAAATCTCTCAGTTTAACTGGGTTTTAGTTCTAAAATTTGATGGACAAAAGCCCATTGGAATGAAGTGGATTTTCAAGAATAAGAAGGATTTTGAAGGAATTGTCATGCGAAACAAAACACGCTTGGTGGCTAAAGGCTATAGATAACAAGAAGGCATAGACTATGATGAAACCTTCGCACCGGTAGCTAGAATCGAAGCAATTCGAACTGTTTCTATCATATGTCGCACATAAGAAGTTCACAGTTTACCAAATGGATGTCAAAACGGAATTTCTCAATGGTTTTCTTCAAGAGGAGGTTTATGTTGAGCAACCTGAAGGTTTTGTAAATCCCTTAAGCCCGAACCATGTGTACTTTATGAAAAAGGCTTTCTATGGTCTCAAAACACCTATGAGAGCATGGTAAGAGACTTTAACAAAGTACTTGATCAAGAATGATTCTCTTGTGTAACAACCGACACGAATATGTTCACCAAGAAATAAAAGGAAGACATTATCCTAATACAGATATATGTTGATTACATCATCTTGGTTTCACATCCCCCTCCCTATGTAAAACATTTTCTTAAATCATGAAAGAGAAGTTTGAGATGAGTATGTTAGAAGACCTCCATTTCTTCTTGTGGTAGCAAGTTAAACAACTTTCAAACGACATTTCATCTGTCAGATAAAATACATTAATGATATTCTCAAACGTTTTAAAATGACTAAACTGAAAACGATGTCAACCCCGTGAGGAGTCTTTTAGATGCTGACGAAGATAGGGAACCCTTTGTTTTAACACAGCACAAAAGTATGGTTGGATCCCTCATGTATCTGACTGCAAGTCAGCATGATATTACTTTAGCAGTACTAGGTTTCATTCGAACCCAAAAAAGTCTCATTTGAAAGTTGTACTCAGGATTTTCCAATATCTGAAGGGTACACGGAACATTGATATCTGGTATCCTCAAGGATCCAAATTCAACCTGACTACATAAACTGATGCAGATCACGGTGATTGTCATGTTAATCGCAAGAGCATATATGGTAGTTTCCAAATATTGAGAAACAGGTTGGTCGGTTAGTCTTCCAAAAAACAAAACTGTGTATCATTATCAATAGCTGAGTCATAGTATATTTCTGCTGCTCACTGCTGTTCACAAGTTTTGTGAATGCAAACCCAACTGCTAGACTACGGATTTAGTGTGACTAAAACTCAGAATTATTGTGATTCCCAAAGTGCAATAGCCATAATTAGCAACTTGGTTCAACATTTGAAGACTAAACACATAGATATTAGGTATCATTTCATCAAGGACAATATAGAAAAGGAGACCTAGTACTATAATTTGTGCCTACAAAACTTCAGTTAGCAGACTTGTTAACTAAGCCTTTAGGCGAAGCTCATTTTAAGTTTCTTGTTGAAAAGCTAGGCATGATAGAATGTAGTGCTTAATTCCTTCACCATGTTAGACTTACAGATTGGTAGCTAGTGCTTAGGGGACATTAGGGGGAGCAAATACCTTATCTTTTTAGATGAGGTTATACTTTACTTTAAAGAGAACTTCTATAATATTATCTATTCAGAGATTAATTGGTCGGGACTTTGGAAGGAGTAATTGACAATTCGGGGATTAATTGCATTGTATTTTATACATTTAAATTTTAAAATTATATGTGTAAATATAGAAGAACACCATAAACATAAAGGTTAACTTTAACATAATTGTCTAAAACTATTTATTTTTGTTTAAAAAATCTAAAGTTCTAGTTTAAATTCATGTTAAAATGTTTACTAACTTTGATTTTGACCGACTTTGATTACCAACTTCGATTTTGACTAGTCAATCTACGTAGGCAGTTTAATTAAATAGATTTTTAAAAATTGAAACGGATTGCTCTCAAAAATGAGTAATATGGGATTAATCGGAGAGTAATTGAGTTTTGTTACAACAATGGCTCTAAATACACATTAGAAATTTTTTTATATTTTTTTATCTTGTGTTGTTACTTTGATTTTTTAATTTTTTTTATTTTTTTGGACAAAAATAACGAAAACTATATAGATGACCCTTTCATCGGAAAATGAAGATTCTAACAGAAACGTAAAATGAAAGTAAATCGGACGGGCTTGATGTGCTACTTAGGATACAACCAAAATGGACGGTTTTGTTCAGTTGATCAAAGTAGCACACAGTGGTTTTGTTTATTTATATTGTGCGGGGCCTAAATTTACTTTTATTTTCTAAGGTGTAGAAGGTGTAAGTTAACCTAGTGTCGTATTTTTGAATGGATTAACGAATTGAAAATCAAGTGGATAATTATCTTTTATTTAAATTATCTAGATAAAGGATAGTAGTTGGTTTAAGCTAAAAGTCCTAAGTGCGGAAAAGTAAACAAGTGGAAGGATATCCGGAGTATGAAGATCAGGGATATGTTGACCAAGATATTAGTTATGGGTTAAGAAAAGGTAATCATGCTTATGTTAAGGCTATGCTTGGAATGATGTAGATCTAGTTGAATGAGAAAATTACACAGACCTACTTGTCTCTGAACTCTCGGAGTTCTCTTTGAGCAGTGAAAAGTATGTCACTTGATCGTATAATTGAAATGTAGCTATACCTTAGAGGTTATCCTCAGTAAAGTACTAGGTTTATTAGTGAGTTGAGGTATAATCCTAACCCTCGTTATCAGTTTGGTTAATTGAATAACAATGTGCCGTGTTGATTGAACACTGATCACAAACGGAAGGAGTCCGTCGATTTAAGTTGGCAAAACCTTAAATGAAAACTAACAACCATTTCATTATACTAATGAGATCATATCAGTTCAAGTATTATACAGCATTACAAATGATATACTGAAAGTAAAGCATATAGAAACCTAATAAATACCTATACAGTTGACATGACTTAATCCTAAGGCAACAATCAAACAAGAACATGCAATAGGCTTGGGTCATACAGTGAAGGCACTAACTAGATCTTAAAATCTCCTAAGAAGTCTCTTCGGAACAGTCAATAGGCATACTAGGTTATTCATGTCTCAATTCGTAAGTTCCGTGTCCTAAAAGCGCATTAAATGCCTCTCGGGAACACCGACCTTACCGAGTTCATAGAATCTTCAGATATAGTATAACCAGGGGTCTTAATCCTATGAAGTAGCTAAGTTCATATAGGTGGACAAATCCTGATCACAACCTAGGTTGGTCAATCCTTAAGATGCTAGCATACAAATCTATCAAACTTACTAGTTCAGTATTACCACATTAATCGTACTTAATTAACATAATTACACTAACCCAAACTTCTATCATGGCAACATACAGATTAATTAAGTTATCATGGTAATATCGGAACGCGTTATTAAACATAAAAAGTAAGAACACATGTTTAAAACAAAAGACAAGCGTTTCGGATGAAAATCTGAAAAGGCTGAAGAAATCTGCCCGAGATCGCAGGGACTCGCCGGGATATCCTCCGAAAAATAAAAGCTAAGCTAACTACTACTAAAAACTAACTAAGAGCTTGAAAATATAAAGTGAATTACAAATTAAGTGTGTGTTGAAATGGATGGAGAGAGCCCTTTAAATAGACTTGATTTTTGCCAGCAAACGGCTGGCATGCCGTTTGGCAAGCCGTTTGCTAGGCCCGTTTGCTTGGTTTGCCCGTTTAAGGTGCCCATTTGATCAGGCCGTGTGGCAGGCCGTTTGATATACAGGCAAGAAGTTTGGCAGGCCGTTTAGGTTGCCTGGTCAGCTGAAATTCACTGGATCGTAACTTGATTTCTTGTCTTTCACCGTTTTCGCTCTAGAATCTTCGTTTTAGCTCCGTTTTACTTGATTCTTTTTGTCTTGCCTTCGTAATTACTTAATCTACAAAATCAACCGAAAAAGCGATAATTTTTCCGAAAAAGTTTGAATCTTTATTGTTTTAGGGCTTAATATCGGGGGTAAAAACGTGACTTTTTCACCGATATCAAGGCTAGTTTACGTAACAAGTCGACTTTAACTCCAACCGACGGAAGGCGTAAAACTTAAACCAAATACGTCGGTATCAAAATTAGACAAGTAACAAATACATGAGGAACAAACCTACTAAAGCCAACATCTAGGAAACTAAACAGGAAGCAAGTGAATCAATAATTTAAATTAAATTTTCCTTGCAATATTTCTTTCCACGTTGAAAGAAGTCCGCTCCGACAATTCCCGAGTGTGCCCTAAATAAAAAAAGAGAGCGTAGATGTAAACATTTTGGGAGGTCCAGAGGAATGAATGGCGCAAAGATTCATCCCTAATTGTGAACATCTATCGGTAACTTTCTACATCTTTATTCAACTTCCTTTTATTCTTTCATTAATTCTTATAATTTTATACTTCAGGTCATACATTCTTTGTTCCTGCTTAACTCTGATTTTGTACCCCAACAATAGGAGTACTTCAAGGTTTTCACATGATTTTACATTTTCAGATGTTTAATGTCTACAGTAATTATATAGTATGAGCGGGTTAGATTACTAGTCAAAACATAGCAGAAATATCAGTTCTTTTGAGTTTAGTCTACAATGAACTTAGAAGGCTATAGAGCAATAACTATAAATATAGATTTGTGTACACATTTTTTTTTATTGAAACACAATAGTGTAGCCTGTAGGGGTAGTAAAGTGCTACAAAGAGAATGTGGTTTTGCACCATCTATTTATAAGTTTCATGTGTTTGTTTTGTTAAATGTTGTTTGTTGCAATTTTCTCATGTTACGGACAACTGTATTTACATTTAGAAAATTTTCAAGTGTATCAGCAATGTCAAGTTGTTCCATGTATTTTGATGAGTTTGGTTTTCTTCTCACTGTTGGATTTTTTAAATTGTATTTCACTATTTGTGTCCTGCTTGGTTGTCTTTCAAAAACTCATTATTATATTTCTTGAATTGTCTTATAGATAATCATAAGAGGAGGTTTGTAACATGTGATGAAGAGGATAGAATCAGTAAATTGCAAGACAACTTGACAAACTTGAGTTTAGAGCGACTACCCATTCAATTTGATGTAAGGACTAGCATTTTATCAACAAACTGGAGGTACAAATGGGGTCTTTGACTACCTATTCAAGTTGATGTAAGGACTAGCATTTTATCAACAAACTGGAGGTACAAATGGGGTCTTTGGTTCTTGATAAGAATTTTTCTGAAAAGTTTGCCAAAAATGGTTCTTGATAAGGATCACAAACCAACTCTTCAACTATCTAACCGGTCCTATCTTGAAGGTGATTCTCTACATACCAAAGATATATCTTGATAGCATCCAAGAAATCAATCAATGGATTTTTTCGTTTTCAAAAGGTAATGTTCGGGAACTCATCCTTTCTAATTCAAACAAATGTTATCGACTACCATCTTGTTTGTTTCGTTGTCTAGAATTGAGAAAATTACAACTTCAAAACTGCATCTTTAAGCCGCCAATAGCGTTTCCAGGATTTCTTTATCTCGAAGATCTCCTCCTCATAAATATTAAATTTGGGGACAACTCAAGTGATAGGAATTCGGTAGGCCCCAACAAGACAAATGATTGATCACTAACCCACAAATGAAAAACGAATAATTAAAGCATAACGATAATAAAGTACAAACGACACGGGTATTTAACTTGGTTATATCCCAACTCCAAAACTCGGAGAAGAGTTTACTCCACGGGCGCAAACCAGAGATTTTCTTATATAATTGTGCACACAATTACAATGAAGCTAGGGGTTACAATTTATAGGAAGAGTTAAACTTGTCCACCAAGTTTAACTTGTCCTTCATGCAAAAGACATTCCATAAATATCTATTACTTGCTCCATACGCTATTCCTACTAGAAGATTTAATTAAGGCAAGAGAATCAATACAACTTCTTCACCAAGTCAAACTCCCTACAACTTGTTCACCAAGTCAGGCTCTCTACGACTTGTTCATCAAGTCAAGCCTTGTTCCTTTGATCAAATTCTTCACACCTTCAACAATCTTCTACTTGAAGACTTTTAGCAAACTCTTCACTACTCAACAATCTCCCACTTGAAAATTTTGAACAAACCCGAATATCAATCTCCATTCCATCTAAGAAAGTTAAACCACCATTATACCGCCAAACTCCATTTGGGACACATACACTCATCACATACGTCGAATGAGTAGACTTTCGATACAATGTCTTCAACACTACTTGTCAGAACTAGAAATCAATAACCGCCTCAACTGTCAATGTTGTTCAAACACCCATAGCAACTCTCGATCTCCTTTCAGCTACGACTTTTGATACCGCCGGAATCAAACATCCGGGTCACGCCGCTCTTCCACACTAGAGGGAAGGAAGTCTTTGGACACCAAAACAACTAAGCTTCAACCCGATCTCTATTTACTAACTTGGGCCATCTCGGTTTCTTGCACCACCATCTTCTTACCCGAAGATCATCTTTTTACCCGAAGATCAATTGAAGTATGCAACTCTTCAATTATAGGATTCTTCATGAGACTACACCGCCTCACCGATCACTCTAGGCATGTCCAATCCCGAACACACATGTCAATGATCACCCTCGTACAGGATTTCACCGTCTATCTATGATTTTCCTTCCCAGCAATCAGAAAATCCAACAGACGCCCTCGTAGACTCTTCATCAAGGCTCCAGTGAGAAAGCAAAACCTTAAAATCTATACCTTTGAACTTCTAACGCTTTTGCACTGGTACACTGACCCATCTCATAGCTATGAATTTCACAAACCCCATCTTCTCATCCCAAGCACGCTCCCACTGTACGAGTAAGAAATAAAATCGTGGCTATTCGAGAATAATCTGGTTCGTTCCACCAGTCAGTTGCAAATCTCTTTGCCATTCGAGGGTATGTTTGCAGCATACAAGTACCCTAGTGTTATACGCACTAATCATGTGAATACCAGAGACCCAACGTTGCATAACCGTCTCCATAACTCCCATTAGTCGTCAAACTCCCACTAGCTCGATACTTCTGTCGATTACCAAACTCCTATCGAGTTTCCGACACCCTCTAGAAAGCTCAAGTTCCAGGACTTACAAGATTATCCACTTCTACCATCACCTAAAGATTCCTAATTGGTCACCCCGAAGAAAACCGCTCGCTTTGGTGTACTAATGTCAACCAAACCCAAAACGCTAGTCGAACTCGTCATATCTGAAAACTTCAAATCAATTTCTTCAGTGAGAGAAGCTCTAACCCTGCCCACATATTCCATATACTATAGAATATTCGACTAAATACATTAGTCGACCTGTTAAATAATCTGATGTTGGACTTTGATTTGCAATCCATTAAACCTCCCCTCAAACATAAGTTCAACTATGCCTTCCCTCTAATGATAGTCCAGATCTAAGCTGACTGGGACCACATCAAGACGACTTACGGTACAAGGCTCTAAGATTGACTCATCCATTGAGGGTGCGCAATTACATACGCCAAGTATGGGGTGCACCAACTGTCGACATGCTGCAAATGTCACGTTGTGCTATCCACACATCCAAACTACAACCTGCGAGTATCCAACCTTCTGGATAACTCCTACTTTCGATTTGTCCCACTGTTTGCTACATTACCGCCAAAGCTAGAGAGAAACCACCTTTTAAGCACACACGTGTTTCTACCCCATGTATGACTTTGGTTTGCACCATAACAAACCTCCCCGCAAACTCAAGTCCATATGGGCCTCCCTTCCAACGATAGTTCGGACCCAACCTTTTACCGCCGCCAAACAGAACTCTCAAACTGTCTGTGTGCGGACCAGTGAGATTTCGATACAAGACTTCAGGATCAACTCAACGTTACCAAGGGAATGCACGCACGCTGAGAGATGCGCCCGCGGCGCCGTCCATCACATTCGGAATATATTTTGGCTCCAGTAACAAAGCTACATCTCTGAAAAATCACAGCCTTTATCGCCTGAGGATTCGCAATACAAATCGTCTTGCCACTCGCAACATC
The DNA here is from genome assembly GCF_046630445.1 of Rutidosis leptorrhynchoides. Lineage (NCBI taxonomy): Eukaryota > Viridiplantae > Streptophyta > Magnoliopsida > Asterales > Asteraceae > Rutidosis > Rutidosis leptorrhynchoides. The sequence goes on along the minus strand of NC_092343.1, from coordinate 159,195,635 downwards.
AAAACCGGAACTCTCTCCTGCCGCAACTTAAAAAATCGTATCTCAAGATCCAACGGTCTAATCATCACCAACATTTTACCACTCTTAGGTCAGTACTTCTAGAACCTACAGTACAAGTTTCACGTCGATCCAACGGTAGAAGAACCCTCTATAATTTTTCTCTCACTGCAGCTCCAAACCTGAACAACTGCAACTTCGAAAAACCATAACTCCAGATCTTACGGTCTGATTACTGTCAAATTTTGACCACGACTAGAACTATACATTTTTTACTTAAATTAATATTTTCAAGGCGATCCGACGGTTAACGAACCCGTAATGATTTTTCTTCTCTAACAGCTCCAAATCCTAATAGTTTAAACCTGAATGGAAGCAGCTTCGAAAAACTATATCTCGAGATCTAACTGTTCGATCTTTCTCAAATTTTTACGGCCACTAGAACTACGTATCTAGAACCTTCGATAAAAACTTCAAACCAATCCAACGGTTAACGAACCTGTTACGATTTTTCTCCTCCATCTGTGCAGTAGAATCCGAATTTTGAAAGTTCATCATTCCCTTGAACGGGACCGCAAGGAATGAAAACTTAGATCTGATACCCGGATCTTCCTGAAAATCTCTGAGCAACAAGACCCATCGATCCGATCATCAACCCCATTGACTGATCTCATGATCATGATACATGTTGCATCACATCATATGCCCGTCGTTCGTTCACCATACTTTCAATTCGCCATTGTGTCTATACTCGAACCTTGAGCTCTGATACCACTTGATAGAAATTCGGTAGGCCCCAACAAGACAAGTGATTGATCATAATCACTAACCCACAAATGACAAACGAATAATTAAAGCATAATGATAAATAAAGTACAAACGACACGGGTATTTAACGTGGTTATATCCCAACTCTAAAACACGGAGAATGGTTTACTCCACGGGCGCAAATCAGAGATTTTCTTATATTATTGTGCACACAATTACAATGAGGCTAGGGGTTACAATTTATAGGAAGAGTTAAACTTGTCCACCAAGTTAAACTTATCCTTCAAGCAAAAGACATTCCATAAATATCTATTACTTGCTCCATACTCCATTCCTACTAGAAGATTTAATTAAGGCAAGAGAATCTCTACGACTTCTTCACCTAGTCAAGCTCCATACAACTTGTTCACCAAGTCAAGTTCTCTACGACTTGTTCATTAAGTCAAGCCTTGTTCCTTTGATCAAATTCTTCACATCTTCAACATTATGTACAACTGTCATAGAATTACCAGAGCTTAAGAAGTTGCACATGATTTTATGCATCAATGTTCAAAATTTCAACATTAAGGCTACAAAGATGCAAACTTTACTTCTTAATTGTTCCCCCGATGCCTTGTTTCTCGCGTTATTGCATGATCGATGTCTTACTAGACTTGGTTTAGCTTTCAACCAATCCATTTTAGGTGATGAAAAAATGAATTATGCAACGAGTTTAATTAACTTGCCCAATATTGTGTATTTCACCATGGATGTTTTTTTTCTTAAGGTATGATTTGAACTTTAAATTGTAATGTTTAATACCGTTCTCTATCACCACCGCACTTCTAGGCGTGTGGTATCCCCATTCCTTGTGTTTGAGCCTCGCTCAGCTCATCCTCTAAATTAATCTGCCAGAAATGAAATATGGAGCTCCAGATCAAACCTGAGGGGGGTTTTCTCCTAGATCCATTAAAGGTTCAAACGCGGTCGAAATGGTTTAAGGATCGAGTTCCTGCAATGTGATTCGGGTTTCCTCCCGAAAGTGCGTGCATGCGTCCAGTGGCGGAACTTGAATTCGGACACAGACGGCGCGGTGTAAAAATTTAATAAATTTTTCATTGTCAGCAGGGGCAAACACTAAAAAAAACCTTATTTTTTTGTAAAAAACAAAAAATTTTTAGTGTAAAATTTTTTGTTCCGTAAAATCCAGGTGGGCCGGATACCCCCTTTGGGTTCCACTACGTACCGCCCCTGCATGCGTCGCAAATGATCGCGAAGATGGTTAATTCCCCTCTGGGTGATGCCGACAAAAAAGAACAAAGAAAAATACCGTTCTCTATCATATCAAGTTTGCACAAAGAGAATACCTTTCTAGTCCAATTTATAGCAGTTTTTAGATTTTCTTTTGTAACTGGAAATCTCTCTTTCATCCGCACAACTTTTTGTTTAAGAAAATTTATCCAGGTGGCTTCCAAACAAGGCTAATAGTTTAAAGATTCTTAGGATTGTAAACATCAACTTTGGTGATCTGGATCAACTTCAAGGTGCTCTCTTTATGCTTCGAAACTCACCTGACATTGAACAACTTCATTTGATGAATTTGCTGACGGTAAATAATGTCAAACTTCTTTTATATGCTTATATAGCGAATACGTTTGATGCCAATGCACTTTCTAAATTTTAATGTTTTTCTAGACTAGACTCGGCACATGCATTTTGATGTGACACCGGCATCCAGTTATTTGGAAGCATCAAACTGTTTGGGCCAGACATTGAATCAGTTGAAAACTATAGAAATCACACGTGTAGATGGATCGAGACCCGTGTTGCTCTTTATAAAGCTTTTACTTGCTCATTCTCCCACTCTTGAAAAAATGTCGATCCAACCTAATGTAACTGATGTTCATGAAAGACTCAATAGTAAACATGTTATGCAGTTTCCACGAGCTTCCTCGAAAGCAGAGCTTCTCTATTTAAATCCGTAGCTAGTTCTTTAACAACTTCCAATTACATTGAGATTTGATTATCTCATGTTGGGTTTTTTTTTTTTTTTTTTTTTTTTTTTTTCCATGTTTTGTATGTTGGGTACTAATTAATACAAAAGTTGCAACTTGCAACACATGTTTCCTGGTAATTTATAAAAAAAATGGTCGATGGTTGTTATTAAGATAAATAATGTGTGCCATAGCAGGAAGCATTTCTTGGTTCGTCAGTTATTGTGTGGAACGATCGTAGGTATGGTAGCTTGTGCACAATATAATCAATACTTTCCTTGTTCTTTCTTAATTAGTCATGACAATGTCTGCTTTCCAACTTGTAAGGTACAAACCTTACTACCTTTCGGTATTTTTTGTGGTTTGCTTGCTTACTTGAGAAATCTACAAGAATTGTACACAGCAGCTCATGATACAGGGGCTACTTCTGAAATTATAACTATAAATTATAAATGTAGGGAAAACTCGATATTATTGTGTATTTTAAAGTTACTTTCCATCCACCTTAAATATGTAAAACTAAGGTCTCTTTATAACACTATAGTTTTGTGGTGTATATTTTACCTAAACAAATCATCCTACTAACTATTTATTTAAAACGTGCTTGTTGCTGAACTATCAAGCAATGAGCATTTGATCTCATTTTCTATTAAATTGAACCAACCAGCTAGCCGTTCTAACACTTCAGCAAACCAGTCAGATAACCAATTTGACAAGTATGACCTAACAAGTTAATGAGCCATATTGAACCTGTCAAAAGCAATAAAAAAACTTGAAGATATGACCTTGACCATTGTGAAGCTGCAGAATTCAGTTTATGAACATTGTAAACCAAATCTCATTTCTTGCCAATAGTCGACTTCATCAAATATTATATACACAGTACTAGAAAATCAAAAATAGAAGACGATCATCCAAATTTATATATAAATTGTTACAACCCACAGCATGTAAAACATGAGAAACGATAACTAATACGCATATGATTAAAAAAGGATAAATAAAGTTATTAATGAATTGCGGTTACAGACCCAAGTAGAGAAGCTCTGCTTTCGAGGAAGCTCGTGGAAACCGCATAACATCCTTAGCAAAGTTGTGCTTTTCATGAGCATCAGCAGTTGCACGGGGTCGGATTGATACTTTTTCAAGAATGGGAGAATGATTAAGTAAAAGCTTTATAAAGAGCAACAAGGGTCTTGATCTTTGTACATGGAAGATATTTATAGTTTTTAACCGGTTCAATGTCTAGTCCAAACAGTCAGACGTTTCCAAATAAGTTAATGCTGGTTTCACATCTAAATCCAAATGCAAAAGCATTTAAAAGGGGAGCAAATGAAACTCACAAAACTGTATTTCATAGCAATAATGCATATGACGGCACTGAACAAGTGCAAGGTTGGCCTTGGATTCACGAACCTATATTAATTATATATATTTATATGTTGGTCAATAACTGTCTAACAATTTAGGTCAGGTCGTAGTGTATCGCAATCCTAATGCTCGAGACTAATATGCAAAAGTCAACAAAAGTCATTTTGACCAAAATGATTTTCAAAATCTATACATGATTATTATATACTTTAAATATAGTCATTTTATATATTTAAAAATTTTTAGTAGATTTTATTAGAGTAAATAATAAAAGTCATTTATTAATAAAAATTTTATATTAAAGTTTATATATGATAAAATATTCTTTCATATATCTTAAGTAGTAAAATTTATAAAATTCACTTAATATCGTAAAACTATAGTGGTAGGTATTATTAATGTAATTATATTACGCGTGGTAAAAATATCTTTGTATCACATATTTATTTGATAAAATAATATTGATAATAATAATAAATAAAAATTGAATTATTTTGTAATAATAATAATTATTATTATTCTATTAATAATGATAATAATAATCTTGATAATAAATAATAATCTTTTATAGTAAGACAAATGTTATAATAATAATATTTCTGATAAAAATATTATATTCATACGATATTTTCAGATAAACATGATAATTTTTAATAATAATAAATAATATTATTTTATATGTAAATAATAATTCTATTTGAAATGATAATTTTTAATAATAATACTAAAACGATAATAATAATTTCCCAATAATATATTTTATCTTAATAATAATTACTATATAATTATTATAATAAGAATCGTAATAATATTTTATAAAAATAATCATATCAAAAATGATAAATTTTTAATAATAATCTTAATATGATAAAGATAATAAAAATAATATTTTTATTAGAATTGATAATTTTAACAAACGTGATAATTTTAATATAAATGATACTTTTAATAGTAATAATAATAAAAATAATAGTTTTTATAAAAATTTAATTTTTAATAATAAGTATAGTAATAACAATTTTAATGATAATACCTATATTGATAACAATAATGATAATAATAATAATAATAATAATAATAATAATAATAATAATAATAATAATAATAATAATAATAATAATAAAATAATTATAACGATGATAATAATGACGATGTAATAATAATCATTTTTAATAATAATAATAATACTAAAATTAATAATAATTCTGTTGACTATATCTTTTAAACCGTTCATCAAAACCACACGATTTCTAAATGAAAAGTTATTGATTTTTTGTCAGCTTTCCAACGACATACATATCATATACCTTATCTCAGTCGCATATGAAATAAATTCATAATTTATCATAAACTATCTAACGACAAAATTAAATATACAAGCATGCATAATCAAATATATACTCGAGCACTAGTCAGGGATCCACTATTAATATGTAAAAGTTAAGTTATGAGTGCTCACGTATCAATATTGAGATTCAATATTGCAGTAAAGTACGTAGACGCAACGAAGACGATAAACACTAGGTTGACCTCACGAGCATAACCACGAACCTTACCCATAACCTCCATTGCTATAACCCATAATTTTCTTAGTCCTATCCCACTCGAAAAACTCGTTTAGAAATAACTCGCTCATAACCTCGTCGTAGTATTTTATGTATAATACTAATAAATAATAATACTAATACTACTAATAAAAATATTAGGATTAATAAAAATATTAATCTTAATAATAATAAATATATATATATATATATATATATATATATATATATATATATATATATATATATATATATATATATAGAGAGAGAGAGAGAGTACTCGAGAGGTAGATAGATGAATTGTGTCACCAGAATGAAATTCATTCGACTTTTAAAGGCATGTAAACCTCACCTACCCCTCATGCCATCGCATGAGGTTGTGAGGGAACACTCATGCAATCGCATGAACTATGTACGCATTTCACATTCAATCATTCATTCATGCCGACACCTTTTATGTAACATAAATAAATAAATAAATATATATATATATATATATATATATATATATATATATATATATTAATATTTAATCTTTATAATTAATTAAATATAATATTATATTTACGTGCATAGTTAACTTGTACTTTTAGTTCCTATGACTTGTTCATTGACTCTCGAGTAATGTACCGGTTCCGGATTTTCGAACTCATTTTCGTACGCTTAGAAAACTAGCACTTTACGTTTAGTGACTCGTACCTTTATCAATAATTAGACTTACATCAATGAAAATAAACTCACTTAAAGTGTAACTTATTCATTTGAGTGTTGTGGTCATTTGCTTTTATAAATCAATGTTTCGTTGTTTACCCAAGTATATTATTTTAAGACAAAACGTTTTATTACTATATCTTATTACTTTGTAAAATATATATTCATTTCGAAATATAAATTCTGAATATTCGTTTAGTTTTTCAAAAGTAATTATATTTCAACTTTCATTTATAATCATAATAGAAAATTTTTATGTCGTATCACGTTTACGTTTTTGAAACAATATATATATATATATATTATATATATATATATATATATATAAAGATTTAATTAAATTCTTTTAATTCTATAAAACAATTTACCTTTATAAACAACAGGTTTTAATAACTCAGTTATTGAAATCGTTTTCATAAGTTTAAAACTAAATTAAATAAATATTATAAATTTTAGATTTTCAAAGCTAATTATATTAGAAATTATTTTAAAGGTTGTAATAAATGGACATCGTTAATTCATAAAACGTTATAGGAAAGTAAAATTACATATAAAGTCCAATGAATAAATAAACATAAGAAATCATCTTAATGTAACTTGTCAAATGGGTTTATCTTGTCGGTAACCATTAACTCAATAATTTACTCTATATGATTTAAATTTTATGAAAGTTAAATGAGCTATCTTATCCAGAGTCACAAGGAAATTATTGTAAAGTATGAATTAAGAATCCCCACTAACCTTGTCTAGTTCCCGTTAATTGACACATTTGTTCTTACTTGTAAATCACTTTACCAATTATTCTGAATACCGTTAAAAGTGAATGATTTCTCATATCAACGTGGACCTCACAACAAGGGCTCATAATCATACAATGTATCTGATAGATCAATCATTTGATATTATCTTCTAATTCCACCGATAAACATGTTGAAACAAATACGTTCATGTAAAGTATTATACATTTAATACTTTGTTAATATTCTCAAGTCATAATATATACATATATATCTAATCATATTCCTTTATATAATGGTTCGTGAATCATCGAAATTTGGTCGAGGTTAAATGAATGTATGAACACAGTTTAAAATTCTTGAGATTCAACTTAACAACTTTTCTTATCGTGTCGGAATAATGTAAAGATAAAGTTTAAATTTGGTCAAAAATTTTCGGGTTGTCACAGTACCTACCCGTTAAAGAAATTTCGTCCCCGAAATTTGATCGAGGTCGTCATGACTAACAGTAAGTGTAACATCCCACCTTTTTCCATTTACTTTTCCGTTATACTAATATAAAGTCCGTTATATGTTTATAACATCTCCCGTTGATAAGCGTTTTAAATTATCTCGTTTAGGTAATTCACGCACCCGAACGAAAGTTGAGGGACTAAACTTGACAAGGGATCAAACCCTTGACTAGGTCAAAGGGTCAAACCCCTTTCACCCATTCATTATCATCTCCATCTCTCTCTTTCTCTCTAGCAAGAACACACACCCATTTACAAAATTCATTCAATCATCATCTAAATCCGATCTAGGAGGCTTACAACAAAATAAATTACATATTCGTGATCCTCTCTTCATCCTCTTCATTTTGGTACCAACTTCATCTCGTTTGGGTAACATTTCTAAAACTCTAGATTTCTCTAAATTCGTGTTTTTGACTTGAAATGGTGTTAGTTAGTGTCTATGGCTCATTGTGATGTCGTGTATGTAATTTGTATGCTCGATCTCGTTGTTTTAGTATAACTAGCATGAACTTGAATTTTGGTGTGTTGTTCTTGAATTTTGGATGATCATATGTTGTTAGATGTTAAAAGTGCATGTTCTAATTGTGTTCCTAGTATCATTAGCTTCGTTTTGATGTATAGGTTGATTAAGGAAACTCCAAGAACATGATTAGTGATTTTGTGAACTTGGATTAGGGTTTGATAAGCTTTAGATGAACTTTTGATGCACCAAATGCTATGAAATATTGTAGATGAGAATTTTGTTGCAATGTGTGTATGATTACCTTCGAAACGGCATATCATACATGTAAATTGGTTGCCCGAATCATGAAATGCATATTTGGAACTTGAACTTTGATTATGGACGTTTAAATGTGGTTTTGGGGTGTGTAAGTGTTGAATTGCTTGATGAAATGTGTCTAGGTGTTTTCCTCGTCAAATTACCTTTCCGGTGATATAAAATACATGTTCTAATTGTTTGCGGTTTGTAATTTGGGTTGGTTTGATTGTTGGTTCGTGCACTTAGAGTTGCAGCAAACAGGGCCTGGAAACCAACCAGGACGCCGTCCAGAAACTCAGGACGCCGTCCCAACCTTAAAACCAGGACGCCGTCCAGAAACTCAGGACGCCGTCCCAACCTTAAAACCGGGACGCCGTCTAGCTTCTCAGGACGCCGTCCCGTTTGCCTAAAACTGGCTGTTACCTTGGTCATTTGACATAAAAATGTTTACTATGCTACGGACCTCCGATTAACATGAAATTTGGCCAACATGCTCATATATGATTATATAACTTAGAAAAATTGTCGGATACCCAACCCGACCCCGTTGACTTTGACTTTGACCAAGTTTGACTTTTAATCAAACTTAACCAAATGGTTGTGCAATCGTTCTAACATGCTTTTATACTTGTATCTTGCATGAAAGATGACAATTTGATTCACATGCTACATTATTGAGTCGTAACGAGCCATAGGACTAATTGAACATCTTTGACCTATCGTGTTTACCGTTATTGATACAACCTATTGTTTAGGTCAAGACTAGCATTGTTCTTTGCACACGTTTACTTGTCGAAGTACTTTACTACTCGTGCACTCAAGGTGAGATCATAGTCCCACTTTTACTCTTTTTGAACTTACATTTGGGATGAGAAAACATAAACATTTCTTTACTAAGTGAACACAAGTACAGGGAAACAAACATTCTACATACGAGTTTAGAACAAAATCCTCAATTCGATTATCATTAGTTACACTTGCCGGGTGTAAGCGAGAACTTATGTTGTATGGATCCATATGGGTTTGACAAACCCTCATTCAAACGGTTAGCTACCGTTTACGAATGAAATATATTTTCGAGAAACAGTGTATGTTCTAGCACTAAGTGATGGGGTTCAATGGAAGGAAATGTTAAGCATTGATAATTGGGTGCTCGTGAAACAAACTTTTGGAATGTATTACTATTATTTCATTGATGCAAATCTTGTGGTTCACTTGTACTTACTTACTTAAACCTATGATTTCACCAACGTTTTCGTTGACAGATTTCTATGTTTTTCTCAGGTCCTTGAACGATACATGATACATGCTTCCGCTCATTATTTTGATACTTGCATTGGATGTCGAGTATATATGCATACATGGAGCGTCTTTTGGATACTTTTAAATTGTGTCGCATAAGTTTCATTTGTACTTAAAACTTTGTATCGTAACTTGTGGTGGAACTATTCTTGTAAACTTGAACAACCTTTACATTTGAAATGAATGCGACATATCTTTTGGTCAAACGTTGTTTTAAAGACTTATGACCACGTAACGGGACCTAAGTAGACGGCGCCGTCAGTGACGATTTGGTCGGGTCGCTACAGATGGTATCAGAGCGTTGGTTGTAGGGATTTAGAGTTCATTAGTGTCAACCCCGAGTCATAGGGTACATTGGTGAGTCTAGACTACAACCGGCATATAGACTTGAAGTAGGAATTACTTGACTACTTGTGCATTTATACTCGAACGCTTCAACTCATATCTACTCTTAGTTCATCTTAATCTCACGTTGTTTAATTTGATTGACGCGCCACCTTGACTATATGAAATGATGTCGAATGCACATATGAATCAGGGTAATATAATTTCCGGGATTATATTACGGTGACTCATATGAACGTTCCGACATTATGACATAAAGAATTTAAGGCGAGTCGAGGAAAAACTTCTCTTTATCTTTATTCTATATCACGGTTAGTATTATTGAGAATACTAATCAATGATATTCTTGTGTCTTGAAGGAACAATGGCTCCTCGTCGTGTACGCCGCAATGAAACTCCCGAACAAGCTCTCGAACGGATGATAGCTACCGCCGTAGATGCGGCCATGGCCGGTCACTCATCCAACAACAATAATAATAACAACCACAACAACAACAACAACAACAACAATGGAGCCGGAAACTCAAACGAGGGATGCTCCTATAAAGCTTTCATGGGGTGCAAACCTCACACTTTTGATGGAACCGGGGGACCGGTCGTGCTCACCCGATGGTTTGAGCAAACGGAAGCCGTCTTTAGCATAAGCGGTTGTCGGGACCAAGACAAGGTCAAATACTCCACTCACACTTTCTCCGGAATTGCTCTAACATGGTGGAACACCTATGTTCAATCGGTGGGTACCGATGAAGCTCATGCCCTCTCTTGGGCCGATCTAAAGGAAAAGATGATTGTTGAATATTTTCCGCGCGAAGAAACCCGAAAGCTTGAGGAAGAACTAAGAGCTTTGAAAGCGGTCGGAAACGATCTTAAAGCTTATAATCAACGCTTCGCCGAACTATCCTTGATGTGTCCTAATCTTGTTAACCCCGAATCTCAAAGGATTGAGCTCTACATGCTCGGTCTTCCAAAAAGCATCAAACAAGGGGTGATGTCATCCAAACCTACTACTCATCAAGCCGCTATGAACATGGCTCGCCAACTAATTGAAACGGTTGACGAAATCGTAGTTCCGGCACCTAAGGCCGAGGATAAATCGGGCGGCAACAAAAGAAAATGGGAAGCTCCCCAATCAAGCAACAACAACTTTGCCAAGAAATCTTTCACTTCCGACGGCAAGAAGGGTTATGCCGGGAATCTACCTCTTTGCAACAAATGCAACAAACATCACTTTGGTGAATGTGGCAAGTTAATTTGCCACCGGTGCCAAGGAGTTGGTCATAAGGCCAACGATTGTAAAAGTGCCACACCCGTTGCTCGAAAGTGGACCAATGCACCAAAGACGGGCACTTGTTACGAATGTGGTCAAACGGGTCATTATAGAAATGCATGCCCGAAAAGGAAAGATAACACCAATACGCGCGGCCGAGCTTTCAACATCAACACCGAGGAAGCCCGGGATGACACTGAACTAGTCACGGGTACGTTTCTTCTCAACAATTCTTATGTCTCTTGCTTATTCGATTCGGGTGCCGATAAATGCTTTGTATCCAAGACTTTGACTCATTCTTTTAGCACTCCACCTCTTCCATTAGATACCACTTATACCATTGAAGTAGCTAACGGGAAACTATTAAGTGCCAACACATATTACCGGGGGTGTACGATAAACATTTTGGGTAAGGAATTTGAAATTGATTTGATACCCATGGAACTAGGAAGCTTTGATGTAATAATCGGTATGAATTGGTTAGTCAAAACGAAATCTCACATTCTTTGTGATCTTAACGCAATCCGAATTCCTATCGAGAATGGTGAACCTTTGATCGTCTATGGCGATAAGAGTTGCACCGGACTCAACCTCGTTTCGTGTGTTAAAGTTAGAAAACTACTCCGTAAGGGTTGTTTTGCGATCCTTGCTCACGTTAAGAAAGTCGAGTCCGATGAGAAGCACATCGATGATGTGCCAATTGTTAGTGACTATTCCGATGTATTTCCCGACGAATTACCGGGTCTTCCGCCTCATCGACCGGTTGAATTCCAAATCGATCTTATTCCGGGAGCCGCACCCGTAGCACGTGCACCATATAGACTCGCTCCATCTGAAATGCAAGAATTGCAAAGTCAAATCCAAGAACTACTTGATCGAGGTTTTATCCAACCTAGCCATTCACCTTGGGGCGCTCCGATTTTGTTTGTTAAAAAGAAAGACGGATCCCTACGAATGTGCATTGATTATCGTGAACTAAATAAATTGACGGTTAAGAACCGATATCCTCTTCCTCGCATCGATGACCTCTTTGATCAACTACAAGGGTCTTGTGTATATTCGAAAATCGATCTCCGCTCGGGTTATCATCAATTAAGGGTTAAGGGGGAAGATGTCTCCAAAACCGCTTTCCGGACTCGTTACGGTAGTTATGAATTCCTTGTCATGCCATTTGGTCTCACTAACGCACCGGCGGTGTTCATGGATCTTATGAACCGCGTGTGCAAACCGTATCTCGATAAATTTGTTATTGTGTTCATCGATGACATATTGATCTATTCTAAAAATGAAGAAGAGCACGAACAACATCTCCGACTTGTGCTTGAACTTTTAAGACAAGAACAACTCTATGCCAAATTCTCCAAGTGTGAATTTTGGTTAAAGGAAGTTCAATTTCTTGGTCATGTTGTAAGTGACCAAGGTATTAAAGTCGATCCAACGAAAATCGAAGCCATTAGCAAATGGGAGACTCCTACTACTCCTACTCACATTCGTCAATTTTTGGGTCTCGCCGGGTACTATCGTAGATTCATCGAAAATTTCTCTTTGGTTGCACGTCCTCTAACCGCATTGACTCACAAGGGAAAGAAATTCATTTGGGCGACCGAACATGAATCCGCATTCCAAATCTTGAAAACGAAGCTAACCACCGCTCCTATCTTGTCACTTCCCGAAGGCAATGATGACTTTGTTGTATATTGCGATGCCTCAAAACATGGTTTTGGGTGTGTATTGATGCAACGAACGAAAGTCATTGCTTATGCTTCTCGACAACTCAAAATTCATGAACGAAACTATACGACACATGATCTCGAACTCGGAGCCGTTGTCTTTGCACTTAAAATGTGGAGACACTATCTTTATGGAACCAAGAGTACTATCTTCACCGATCACAAAAGCCTTCAACACATTTTCGATCAAAAGCAACTAAACATGAGACAACGAAGGTGGATTGAAACCTTAAACGATTACGATTGCGAGCTTCGTTACCATCCCGGGAAGGCAAATGTAGTAGCCGATGCCTTAAGTCGAAAAGAAAGAGCGGTGCCTCTCCGTGTCCGAGCTTTAAACATCACCATTCACACCAACCTTAATAGCCAAATTCGGGTAGCCCAAGATGAGGCTCTCAAGGATGAAAACATCTCTCTCGAACACTTGAACGTCCTCACCTCTCGATTCGAAGTTAAAGAAACCGGACTCCGATATTTCGCCGGAAGAATTTGGGTGCCTAGTTATGGGGATCTACGAAGCCTTATTTTAGATGAAGCCCATAAATCACGATACTCGATTCACCCCGGTGCCAATAAGATGTACCACGACCTTAAACAACTATATTGGTGGCCGAACATCAAAAGGGACGTAGCTACTTATGTTTCCAAGTGTTTGACATGTTCCAAAGTCAAAGCCGAACACCAAAGACCGTCCGAACTACTTCAACAACCCGAGATCCCACAATGGAAGTGGGAAAGGATAACGATGGATTTTATCACCAAGCTACCAAAAACGACGGGCGGTTATGATACCATTTGGGTTATTGTTGACCGTCTCACCAAATCCGCACACTTCCTTGCCATGAAAGAAACGGACAAAATGGAGAAACTTGCACAACTTTACATTAAGGAGATCGTAGCCCGACACGGTGTACCTTTATCGATTATCTCCGACCGAGATGGCCGTTTCGTTTCTAGATTTTGGCGTACATTGCAAGAAGCGTTGGGAACGCGTTTAGACATGAGCACCGCATATCATCCTCAAACCGATGGACAAAGCGAACGTACAATTCAAACCTTAGAAGACATGTTACGAGCTTGCGTGGTTGATTTCGGAAAAGCTTGGGACAAGCACTTACCTCTCGCCGAGTTCTCTTATAACAATAGTTATCACGCGAGTATTAAAGCCGCACCTTTTGAAGCACTATATGGCCGCAAATGTCGTTCACCTCTTTGTTGGGCCGAGGTAGGCGACGTGCAAATCACCGGACCCGAACTCATTCACGAAACCACCGAGAAAATCGTTCAAATCCGAGATAGGCTTAGGACGGCCCGAAGTCGTCAAAAGAGCTATACCGACAAACGACGCAACGATCTTGAATTTCAAGTCGGTGACCGAGTAATGTTAAAAGTCGCGCCTTGGAAAGGTGTAATCCGTTTTGGGAAACGCGGGAAGCTAAATTCGCGGTATATTGGTCCTTTCAAAATCTTGGAGCGTATTGGAACCGTTGCTTATCGTTTAGATCTTCCGCCTCAATTGAACTCCGTTCATCCTACCTTCCATGTATCTAACTTGAAAAAGTGTCTTGCCGAACCCGATATCGTCATCCCTCTCGAAGAACTTACTATTGATGACAAACTTCATTTTGTGGAGGAACCGGTTGAAATTGTGGACACCTCCGTCAAGACATTGAAACAAAGCCGAATCCCGATTGTCAAGGTTCGTTGGAATGCCAAAAGAGGACCCGAGTTTACTTGGGAAAGACAAGATCAAATGCAAAGGAGGTATCCTCATCTATTCGTGAATTCGGAAACGCAAGATCTCGAGGAAGAAACAACGACTACTACGCCTACTTAAATTTCGGGACGAAATTTCTTTTAAGGAGTAGGTAATGTAACATCCCACCTTTTTCCATTTACTTTTCCGTTATACTAATATAAAGTCCGTTATATGTTTATAACATCTCCCGTTGATAAGCGTTTTAAATTATCTCGTTTAGGTAATTCACGCACCCGAACGAAAGTTGAGGGACTAAACTTGACAAGGGATCAAACCCTTGACTAGGTCAAAGGGTCAAACCCCTTTCACCCATTCATTATCATCTCCATCTCTCTCTTTCTCTCTAGCAAGAACACACACCCATTTACAAAATTCATTCAATCATCATCTAAATCCGATCTAGGAGGCTTACAACAAAATAAATTACATATTCGTGATCCTCTCTTCATCCTCTTCATTTTGGTACCAACTTCATCTCGTTTGGGTAACATTTCTAAAACTCTAGATTTCTCTAAATTCGTGTTTTTGACTTGAAATGGTGTTAGTTAGTGTCTATGGCTCATTGTGATGTCGTGTATGTAATTTGTATGCTCGATCTCGTTGTTTTAGTATAACTAGCATGAACTTGAATTTTGGTGTGTTGTTCTTGAATTTTGGATGATCATATGTTGTTAGATGTTAAAAGTGCATGTTCTAATTGTGTTCCTAGTATCATTAGCTTCGTTTTGATGTATAGGTTGATTAAGGAAACTCCAAGAACATGATTAGTGATTTTGTGAACTTGGATTAGGGTTTGATAAGCTTTAGATGAACTTTTGATGCACCAAATGCTATGAAATATTGTAGATGAGAATTTTGTTGCAATGTGTGTATGATTACCTTCGAAACGGCATATCATACATGTAAATTGGTTGCCCGAATCATGAAATGCATATTTGGAACTTGAACTTTGATTATGGACGTTTAAATGCGGTTTTGGGGTGTGTAAGTGTTGAATTGCTTGATGAAATGTGTCTAGGTGTTTTCCTCGTCAAATTACCTTTCCGGTGATATAAAATACATGTTCTAATTGTTTGCGGTTTGTAATTTGGGTTGGTTTGATTGTTGGTTCGTGCACTTAGAGTTGCAGCAAACAGGGCCTGGAAACCAACCAGGACGCCGTCCAGAAACTCAGGACGCCGTCCCAACCTTAAAACCAGGACGCCGTCCAGAAACTCAGGACGCCGTCCCAACCTTAAAACCGGGACGCCGTCTAGCTTCTCAGGACGCCGTCCCGTTTGCCTAAAACTGGCTGTTACCTTGGTCATTTGACATAAAAATGTTTACTATGCTACGGACCTCCGATTAACATGAAATTTGGCCAACATGCTCATATATGATTATATAACTTAGAAAAATTGTCGGATACCCAACCCGACCCCGTTGACTTTGACTTTGACCAAGTTTGACTTTTAATCAAACTTAACCAAATGGTTGTGCAATCGTTCTAACATGCTTTTATACTTGTATCTTGCATGAAAGATGACAATTTGATTCACATGCTACATTATTGAGTCGTAACGAGCCATAGGACTAATTGAACATCTTTGACCTATCGTGTTTACCGTTATTGATACAACCTATTGTTTAGGTCAAGACTAGCATTGTTCTTTGCACACGTTTACTTGTCGAAGTACTTTACTACTCGTGCACTCAAGGTGAGATCATAGTCCCACTTTTACTCTTTTTGAACTTACATTTGGGATGAGAAAACATAAACATTTCTTTACTAAGTGAACACAAGTACAGGGAAACAAACATTCTACATACGAGTTTAGAACAAAATCCTCAATTCGATTATCATTAGTTACACTTGCCGGGTGTAAGCGAGAACTTATGTTGTATGGATCCATATGGGTTTGACAAACCCTCATTCAAACGGTTAGCTACCGTTTACGAATGAAATATATTTTCGAGAAACAGTGTATGTTCTAGCACTAAGTGATGGGATTCAATGGAAGGAAATGTTAAGCATTGATAATTGGGTGCTCGTGAAACAAACTTTTGGAATGTATTACTATTATTTCATTGATGCAAATCTTGTGGTTCACTTGTACTTACTTACTTAAACCTATGATTTCACCAACGTTTTCGTTGACAGATTTCTATGTTTTTCTCAGGTCCTTGAACGATACATGATACATGCTTCCGCTCATTATTTTGATACTTGCATTGGATGTCGAGTATATATGCATACATGGAGCGTCTTTTGGATACTTTTAAATTGTGTCGCATAAGTTTCATTTGTACTTAAAACTTTGTATCGTAACTTGTGGTGGAACTATTCTTGTAAACTTGAACAACCTTTACATTTGAAATGAATGCGACATATCTTTTGGTCAAACGTTATTTTAAAGACTTATGACCACGTAACGGGACCTAAGTAGACGGCGCCGTCAGTGACGATTTGGTCGGGTCGCTACAGTAAGAATATTATTATGATGGATATAAGCTGATACATAGAATTTTATCATGATTAAGAAATACAGATAAAATAATTTGATTTCTCGAAGCGTATGAGTGAAGCTATCGTAAAAGAGTGAAATGAGAAAATAGAGTTTTGCCTTATCTTTTGACGTCATCACGGTTGATCTCTGGATTAAAGAAAATCTTTGTAATCTATATAGGATTTGATTCTTCGACGATTAAGGAAATTATGATCCTCTCTGATCTAATGCGATAATTCATCTCGATTTCTCTGTCGGATATTTCATTATAAATCCACCTCCTTCGTTTCCTTACAACTCACACCTTCTATTCTTTCTCCTTCAACTCATATTTTAAAGTATTCATCAATATGCGCCATCCAGTGCTGATTCTCGATATACTCCTCACTTTCATATCTGTCGTTCTTCTTTTTCATCTGCCGCCGGAAGAATCTATTTACTTCTACTATACTCTTGGTTTTATAGTGTTTTTAGTTCTCCCATGTCTTTATATTGCTATATGCATCGATATATACGATTTGTAATTTCTAGGTTGTTGTTAGGTTTTATATCCTGTTTTATATTTCGAAGTCCCTGCTTCTGTCTTCTATAATCATTGTCATCCACAGTTAATGCTCCCTTCTATTTGCTGCGATTTATACTCCCATTTCTATTTCGGAGCTTCATTCTTTCGTTTCCTCTTCTTGCGATTAAGCACCATATGTAATAGTCCAGAATTCGTAGATATGAATTTCGAAATAAACATAGTTAATGTTCTAAGAAGGAAATCGTAATGACACGATATTGATTTGTCAAATTACCAGAATATCTGGAAAATACTGAATCTTCAAGAAAATATTTTCTTGACATTTTTAGAGGTTAAATAGAATACAAGAGTTGTGTAACATGGCACATGATGACGTTATGATCTGTGAATCATCACGTTTCATTTAGAAACTTAGCATGACTTACTGTAATATAATCACGTTGATCAAGTGTCATTATATTATACTAACTCATGCTTCAGTTCCCAACACTACTTCAAAAATATTCCTATATTAAACTCGAAGGTTTCAGAATTTAGAAACTAAAATAGTTTCTTTTATGATGTAATACTGATAGCGCGAAGAGGTAAATGATTTCAGATAAGAATAATTATGGAAATATCTTCAGAAATATGGAGGGTATTTATAATGAAAGATACGATGATATCTTAGAATATCTAAGGTCGGAGGATGATGAAGAATATTGTCCTCAAGGGTTTTAGAGTAAGGAGCAAGGTATTCGTTAATGACTTCAGTAGCTACTGAATCATTTGGATTCTTTGAAGGCAGGTTTAGTCTTTATGATTTGTCCACAGCCTCCTTCATACTTTGTTCAATCCGTTTTCCAGTTCCAACCCTTCTCTTTTTCTGAGATTTGCCAACACACTATTCTTTATCATCAAACTTTTTATTGATAAGATCGTTTACAGTTTTTACTGCTTCATCAGCATTTTTCAAAATTTCAAGAACTAGTTCGCAGTTCGGGGTGTTTTTCAGAAACTTCACATTCGAAGTATGTAAGTCCGTTATATGTACACATATAACTGTTGGCGTAGACATGCTACAAGATTTCAAAATACTGATTGCTAATTCCTGATGATTCGTATGGCAATTCTCGTTACCAGATGCAGATAAATAAATGATGGGGTTTTGATAAATATAATGATTTTTCGGAAAAATCAAAGATCAATGGAGTTGTTGGTAAGTTTGTTGCTAATGTGATGGAGCATAAACGGTTCCCCGGTAACGATGGCGAAAGGGCAACGTATATATCGAGGTTATAATAAGATGTTTCAACTGAAAAAGTCGAAGTTGACTTGCTGGAGCTGTGACAAAACTGGCTACTTTGAAAAGGAATCGCAAAGTTATTTTTGCTAATAAATGCCAAAGAATCTGTTGCGGATACGTGTTTAAACTTTTACTTTGGTTCAAGAGTTTTTCAGGTACATAACTGTGGGTAACATGTGGTTAGATCATTGATAATGCTAAAAACAAACATATATTTCATAGCATTATTCCTCAAGAAAGACAAGCTTTTAGTTGCAATTGTTCTATTTACAAGTGATATTCGTTTAAATAATAAAAGGTGAAGACAAAAGACAGATTCGACGAATTGAAGACGCAAACGACCAAAAAGCTCAAAAGTACAAAATACAATCAAAGAGGTTCCAATTATTGATAAGAAACGTCTCGAAATTACAAGAGTACAAGATTCAAAACGCAAAGTACAAGATATTAAATTGTATGCAAGGACGTTCGAAAATCCGGAACCGGGACCAGAGTCAACTCTCAACGCTCGACGCAACGGGCTAAAAATTACAAGTCAACTATGCACATAAATATAATATAATATTTAAATAATTCTTATAATTATTTAATATATTATATTATTTATAAAACCGTCGGCAGAAGAAAACAACCAAAAATGAGCCTCCCCAGCTGGCCATGCGATCGCATGGCCAGGAAGAAGGAAGTCCATGCGATCGCATGGCATGAAAAGTCAGGCCACACCTCCTATAAAAATCGAGCTTTGGTGAACCAAAAACATATCCATCTTTCTCTCTTCTCTCATATATACGTAAAATATATATATATAATTTATATTTTAATTTTAATTTTAATTATAATTCTAATAATAAGGGTATGTTAGCGAATGTTGTAAGGGTGTAAGTCGAAATTCTGTCCGTGTAACGCTACGCTATTTTTAATCATTGTAAGTTATGTTCAACCTTTTTATATTAATGTCTCGTAGCTAAGTTATTATTATGCTTATTTAAAACGAAGTAATCATGATGTTGGGCTAATTACTAAAATTGGGTAATTGGGCTTTGTACCATAATTGGGGTTTGGACAAAAGAACGACACTTGTGGAAATTAGACTATGGGCTATTAATGGGCTTTATATTTGTTTAACTAAATGAAAGTTTGTTAATGTTAATATAAAGATTTATAATTGGGCGTCCCTATAAATTACCATATACACTCGATCGGACACGATAGGCGGGGTATTTATATGTACGAATAATCGTTCATTTAACCGGACACGGGAATGGATTAATAGCCACTAGAATAATTAAAACAGGGGTGAAATTACATTCAAGGGTAATTGGTGTAATTGCTAACAAAGTAAAACTTTGGTTTACACGCAGTTGATAACCTGGTGTATTCATTAAACAAAGTATTAAAACCTTGTTACAATTCGAATCCCCAATTAGTTGGAATATTTAACTTCGGGTATAAGGATAATTTGACGAGGACACTCGCACTTTATATTTATGACTGATGGACTGTTATGGACAAAAACCAGACGGACATATTAAATAATCCAGGACAAAGGACAATTAATCCATGGGCATAAAACTAAAATCAACACGTCGAACATCATGATTACGGAAGTTTAAATAAGCATAATTCTTTTATTTCATATTTAATTTCCTTTATTTTATATTTAATTGCACTTCTAATTATCGCATTTTTTATTGTTATTGTATTTAATCGCACTTTTAATTATCGTACTTTTTAATTATCGCAAGTTTATTTTATCGCACTTTTATTATTCGCAATTTCATTTATCGTTATTTACTTCATGCTTTAATTTAAGTCTTGTATTTATTTTTAATATTTTACATTTGGTTTTAACTGCGACTAAAGTTTTAAAATCGACAAACCGGTCATTAAACGGTAAAAACCCCCCTTTATAATAATAATATTACTTATATATATGTTTGTATTTTTATAAAAGTAAATTAATATAGCGTTGAGCTTTGTTTAAAAAAAAAAGATTCCCTGTGGAACGAACCGGACTTACTAAAAACTACACTACTGTACGATTAGGTACACTGCCTATAAGTGTTGTAGCAAGGTTTAAGTATATCCATTCTATAAATAAATAAATATCTTGTGTAAAATTGTATCGTATTTAATAGTTTTTCCTAGTAAAATATAAACTATTTCGTATACACCTCGCATAACATCAAGTATTTTTGGCGCCGCTGCCGGGGAAACGCCGAAGCGAAACGCCACACACATAAAAAAAAAGATTTTTATTTTTAGTACGTTTTGTAGAAATAAGTTTTAAATATTCGAAAATATAAAAATAAAAACAAAAATATAAATATTTTTTAAGAGTTTGTAAGTTATATAAAAGTTTCTTTATCTTTATTTTATAAAAATATAAGTTTTATTTAATTTATATAAATATATTACATAATTTTATTAAAACAGAAAAAAAAAAAAAAAAAATTATTCGGCCTGTACTGTAGCAGCCCACTCTATGGCCCGAAACCCTAGCCCATACGATCGCATGGCTGGGCAACTGAGGACTCATGCGATCGCATGAGCCCATCTGACACGCCAGATTTGACTTCCTGCTGCAATAATTACGAAATTATTATTATTATTATATAATTAAAACCCTAATTAGGGTATTATTTTTTTTTATTATTAGTTTAGTTTTTATTATTATTAATTTGTTATATTTAGTTTTATTTTAGTTTTCATTAAATTATAAAATTAATAGTTTTATAAAATAAATAATATAAAAATAATATTTTTATAAAAATTGTATTTTTTACAACTTTTTATATATTTTTATATTTTGTCCCTTTTTAATCGTTTTAGCGTAACTTTTGTATTTTTAGCTCATATTTAGTTTTAATTCATAGTTTTTGCCATAATTATTTTTACTTCTAGATTTTTAGGCTTTGCCATAGAATTCCTTAAGTGCTTTTTCTTTAGACTAAGATTTAGGTGCTCTAGAATTTTGCGACGCCTTTTTAAGTTTTAGTTTCTTTTTAAGTTATTTCCATTTGGGATTTAGTTTTTCTTGTAAGCTTTAATATTTTTAGACAACCTTTTACTATGTATCAATTATCATTCCAATTAGTAATTTCAATTTGCGATTATAATTTTAAGTTAGTTGTAGTAATAAGGTTAGGTTAGTCAAGTATTTTTAAGTTTTATAAGTTTCTTTTATTTTTCCGTCACCTTTTATTTTTCAACCATTTTTCTTTTTCGACCTTTTTCGACGAACTCTTTTTCTTTCTTATTTCTCTCTATTCTAGTTTTTAGGACATAGATTTTTATTCTACTTCTTATCTAAATTTCTTAAAATTACGAAAATTTATTTTGAGTGGTTAAATTGATAGACATCAAAATTTTCTGGTTCGTAGTAATAGTTGGATTTGTACGTGGCTATTCGAAACGTGGGCAAAATCAGAAAAGTCTATTGATTGGATAACTTATTATAATTTTTCTTTCCTTTTTAAAACTAATAGGATATTCAGTGAATGCACCGAGCAAGACGTTCATCACCTTTTGTACGTTCACCACCTGTAACTAGATCAAGACATTTAGCAAATATAACCGCCGTTGATTTTTCTTTAGAATCGTCATCCAGTCGACCAAGTACTTCAGTTCAAATTTCCGATAATCCATTTTTTGAACCCGACCTCACAATTGAGAATCCGGAGAATATTCAGGAACGGTTCGTAGATCCTGAACCATTAAACTTTCCTCCGGAGCCACCAATCATTCAAACAGAGATTGTTGAGGAACGAACCATTAAATCAGAATCATCTAGTGATACCGATTCAACAAATTCAATTATGGAGAATCTGGAACCTTTAAGTATGGAAGACCGAATGAGAGCTAAACGCACTGGCCAAGGTCACGCAATTACTCATCCAGACATTAACGCTCCAGATTATGAAATCAAAGGACAAATTCTACACATGGTGACTAATCAATGCCAATTTAGTGGTGCGCCGAAGGAAGATCCAAATGAACATCTACGTACCTTTAATAGGATCTGCACACTATTTAAAATCCGAGAAGTAGAGGATGAACAGATATATCTCATGTTATTTCCCTGGACTTTAAAGGGAGAAGCCAAAGATTGGTTGGAATCGTTACCTGAAGGGGCGATTGATACATGGGACGTTTTAGTTGACAAATTTCTTAAACAATTCTTTCCTGCATCTAAAGCCGTAAGACTTCAAGCAGAAATTGTTACGTTTACACAGAAACCAAATGAAACTCTATATGAGGCATGGACAAGATATGGAAAGTTGTTAAGAGGATGTCCGCAACATGGTTTAGACACCTGTCAAATAGTACAAATATTCTACCAAGGATGCGACATCACTACAAGAAAAGACATAGATATAGCAGCTGGTGGTTCTATTATGAAGAAAACCGAAACTGATGCTTACAAAATTATTGATAACACTGCTTCCCACTCACATGAGTGGCACCAAGAAAAAGATATCATTAGATCATCTAAAGCAGCTAGAGCCGATTCTAGCCATGACTTAGATTCCATTTCCGCAAAGATAGATGCTGTGGAGAGACGAATGGAAAAGATGACTAAAGATATTCACTCAATACGAATTAGTTGTGAGCAGTGTGGAGGACCACATTTGACAAAAGATTGTCTCAGTATTGAATTAACAATGGAACAAAGAGAGAATATTTCATACATAAACCAAAGGCCTGGAAATAATTATCAGAATAATTATCAACCGCCAAGACCGATTTACAATCAAAACCAGAATTATAACCGAAATATTCCATACAACAACCAACAAGGTCCTACCAATCAACAAGTATCCAATAATACTTACAATCAGCAAAGACCTAATTTTCAAAACAAACCACCACAACAAACCGATGATAAAAAGCCGAATTTAGAAGATATGATGACGAAGCTAGTTGAAACTCAAACACAGTTTTTCACATCTCAGAAACAAACCAATGAACAAAATGCTCAAGCATTTAGAAATCAACAAGCTTCTATTCAAAATCTGGAACAAGAAGTGAGTAACCTAGCAAGGTTAATAGGTGAAAGAAAACCGGGAAGTCTACCTAGTGATACAAATGCTAACCCCCGGAATGAAACAGCTAAAGCCATTACCACAAGAAGTGGTACAACACTTAAACCACCTGAAATACCTGTAACTTCTGATGAAACTATTCCTACTCCACAAGAACCACAACCTGATCAAGATAAGGAAAAAGAACCGGTAGTTGAGAAGGTTAATGAAGATAACAAAGTTAAGGATAAACCTTATGTTAAACCATACCAACCACCACTTCCTTACCCGAGTAAAATGAAGAAAGAGAAACTTGAAGCCGAGCAATCCAAATTTTTGGATATGTTTAAACAGATAAATGTAAATCTTCCTTTCATTGATGTGATTTCAGGAATGCCAAGATATGCTAAATTCTTGAAAGATCTAATCTCAAATAGAAAGAAAATAGAAGAATTCTCGGCTGTTACTATGAATGCTAATTGTTCAGCAGTGCTGTTGAATAAGATACCAGAAAAACTATCTGATCCAGGAAGTTTCACAATTCCATGTTTTCTGGGTAGTCTTAGTTCAATAGAAGCATTGGCAGACTTAGGTGCTAGTATAAATCTAATGCCGTATTCACTATACGCTAAACTAGACCTTGGAGAATTGAAACCAACAAGAATAAGCATACAACTAGCCGATAGATCAATAAAATATCCTAGAGGGATAATGGAGAACATGCTAGTTAAAGTTGGTACTTTAGTATTTCCAGTAGATTTTGTTGTTTTGGACATGGAAGAAGATTCTCAAGTTCCTCTCATATTAGGAAGACCATTCTTAAACACGGCTAAAGCAATGATAGACGTGTTCGATAAGAAACTGACCCTAAGTATAGAGGATGAGAGTGTTACCTTTTCAGTTGATAGAGCAATGCAACAACCACAATCTGCAGATGATACATGTTATTATATTCAAACTATAGATGCACATGCAGAATTATTAGAAGAATTTCCAGAATTACAAGGAACAGGAGAATGTTCTTTAGGAGAAGGTAATGAACCAATTGATGAAGCTGAAATGTTAGCTACACTTATAGCTAATGGATATGAACCAACAATAGAAGAAATTCAAATGCTAAAAGAAGAAGACAGATATCGATATAAATCATCGATAGAAGAACCTCCGAAATTAGAGTTAAAGCCACTTCCAAACCATTTGGAATACGCTTATTTACATGGTGAATCTGAATTACCTGTAATAATATCGTCTTCTCTTACTGAAAATGAGAAATCACAACTCATTTCTGTGTTGAAAGCTCATAAACCAGCCATTGCATGGAAGATTCATGATATTAAAGGAATAAGTCCTTCGTATTGCACACATAAAATCCTTATGGAAGAAGGTCATAAAACGTATGTGCAACGCCAACGAAGACTAAATCCTAATATGCAAGATGTAGTTAAGAAAGAAATTATTAAACTGCTAGATGCAGGTTTAATTTATCCAATCTCTGATAGTCCATGGGTAAGCCCAGTTCAATGCGTACCTAAGAAGGGTGGCATGACTGTCATTACAAATGAGAAAAATGAGCTTATTCCTACTAGGACTGTAACAGGATGGCGTGTATGCATTGATTATAGAAAATTAAATGACGCCACCAGAAAAGATCACTTTCCCTTACCTTTCATAGATCAAATGTTGGAAAGATTAGCCGGAAATAGTTACTATTGTTTTCTAGATGGATTTTCCGGATATTTTCAAATTCCAATAGCACCCGAAGACCAAGAGAAAACCACATTCACGTGCCCTTATGGTACTTTTGCTTACAAACGCATGCCATTTGGACTTTGCAACGCCCCTGCAACCTTTCAAAGGTGTATGATGGCGATTTTTCACGACATGATAGAAGAATGCATGGAAGTATTCATGGATGACTTTTCAGTCTTCGGTGATACATTTAAATCATGTCTAGTTAATCTGGAACGAATGCTAATTAGATGCGAAAAATCAAATCTAGTACTTAATTGGGAGAAATGCCATTTCATGGTTAAAGAAGGCATCGTTCTTGGACATAAAATTTCAAAAGAAGGAATTGAAGTGGATAGAGCTAAAGTAAATGTAATTGCTAAACTTCCACATCCCACCAATGTTAGAGGAGTTAGGAGTTTTCTAGGGCATGCCGGTTTTTACCGACGTTTCATAAAAGATTTTTCTAAAATTGCCACTCCTATGAATAAACTCCTAGAAAAGGATGCGCCATTCATCTTTTCAGATGAGTGTATCAAATCTTTTAATATTCTTAAAGAGAAACTCACTAATGCGCCGATCATGATAACACCAAATTGGAATCTACCATTTGAACTATCGTGCGATGCAAGTGATTTTGCAATGGGAGCCGTTTTAGGACAAAGGATTGAAAAACGATTTCAACCTATATATTATGCTAGTAAGACGTTACAAGGAGCACAAACAAACTATAAAACTACTGAAAAAGAACTCCTTGCTATTGTCTTTGCTTTTGACAAATTTCGATCATATCTCGTTCTAGCAAAAACGGTGGTCTATACCGACCATTCTGCTCTTAGATACCTATTTTCAAAACAAGATGCTAAACCAAGATTAATCCGTTGGATCTTACTCTTACAAGAGTTTGATATTGAAATCCGAGATAAAAGAGGAGCAGAAAATCTCGCCGCTGATCATCTTTCTCGTCTTGAAAATTCCGAATTAGAAGTTCTAAATGAATCAGCCATACAAGACAACTTTCCTGATGAATATCTATTGAAGATAGATTATAAAGAAATCCCATGGTTTGCAGACTATGCAAACTACTTAGTTTGTGGATTCCTTGAAAAAGGATTATCGTACCAAAGACGAAAGAAATTCTTCAGTGATATAAAACACTATTTTTGGGAAGATCCACATCTGTTTAAAAGTTGTCCCGATGGAATAATACGCCGATGTGTATTTGGAGATGAAGCTAGTAAAATTTTAAACCATTGTCACACAGGACCAACAGGAGGGCATTATGGGCCTCAACTAACAGCAAGAAAAGTTTATGAAGCTGGATTCTATTGGCCTACAATTTACAAAGACGCACACCTTCTTTGCAAATCCTGTGATGCATGTCAAAGGGCCGGAAAAATAAGTCAACGTGATGAAATGCCACAAAATGTCATCCAAGTATGTGAAGTATTTGACATTTGGGGTATTGACTTTATGGGTCCATTTCCAAAATCTAATAATAATCTATATATACTCGTAGCCATTGAGTATGTATCTAAATGGGCGGAAGCACAAGCTCTCCCAACTAACGATGCACGAGTTGTAGTCAACTTTTTAAAACGTCTTTTTGCAAGGTTTGGAACACCGAAAGCTTTAATAAGTGATCGGGGTACTCATTTCTGTAATAATCAACTTGAGAAAGTTCTTAAAAGATATGGAGTAACTCATAAAATCTCCACCGCATATCATCCACAAACAAGTGGACAAGTTGAAAATACCAGCCGAGCTTTAAAACGTATTCTAGAGAAAACCGTAGGATCAAATCCGAAGGAATGGTCCATTAAATTGGAGGATGCACTCTGGGCTTTTAGAACAGCCTACAAAACTCCAATTGGAACCACACCTTTTAGACTTGTTTATGGAAAAGCATGTCATCTTCCAGTAGAAATTGAACACAAAGCATTTTGGGCTTTGAAAACATGTAATCTTGATTTACATGAAGCTGGACGTCTACGATTAAGTCAACTAAATGAATTAGAAGAATTAAGACATGAAGCATACGAAAATTCGTTAATCTATAAAGAAAGAACGAAGAAATGGCATGATAAAAGAATCAGAAGTTCAAAAGAATTTAAAGAAGGAGACAGAGTTCTTCTTTTCAATTCACGATTCAAGCTATTTCCTGGAAAATTGAAATCAAGATGGTCTGGACCATTCATAGTCAAAAGAGTTTTCCCATACGGAATGATAGAATTAATAAATTCAAATGGGATTGAATTTAAAGTTAATGGTCACAGAGTTAAACATTACATACATGGTCCGATGGAAGTCGACAACGAAGTTAATCACAATTTCGACACCACAGCTAACTAAGTGTGGGGAGAATCAAGTCTTTAAAGGATAATATGTATTTCTGTTAGAGTTAGATTGTCTGTTTTCGTGTAGTTCTCGAAAATGGAACCCGAATGGTCTTTCCCTAGCAGACCCTAAAGAACTAGTCTTCTCCCCCCATTCTGAATTTTTATTTTTTTTAGGTTTTTACAAAATGAAGACTGCCTGTGAACTAAACCATGGTCTAATGCTACACGCTTTGATCACTAAACGTAATAATGACATACTACCGAGTGAATTAGTATCAGTAATCAGAGAAAGAATGGACGGAGTTAGAAAAGAATCCAGATGCGAAGATAATAAATTACAATTTGGTAAAGGAAAATCAAAATCCGCAGCGAAAAGAAGAGCACGACACCTAGAACGATGTCACAAATGCGGAAAATGGTCACATGGAGGTAAATGTTCAAATAATCAAACCTATTCAAATACCGAATTTGTTACTTTATGCAGAGACGGACCGTTCATATGTTTAGAAGAAAAGACACTGAATGCTCGAGGTTACGCCTATGTAGCCATGGAAAACCAATTAAACCGACTATCTTATGAATGAGATAGATCATATAACTAAGAAATCTATTTCACATGTATGTATGTACAGTTTTTATTTTTATTTTTAACCTTTTGATAATAAACGCTAATTTGTTCGCTAAAAAGTATTAAATTGGTATTAAATAAAATTAGGTTTGGCGACCGAAATTATTGATATCATTCAAAAATTTATTACATCACTGCGAAATTTAACGTTTATTCTTAAGGTATAAATATCTTTAATCAATCAACCCAAAATATTTCAAAAATTCGTCATGAGTTAAATTAGGTCTTGGAACCGAAATTACTTTACCGAAAAGAGGGGCGCATATTTTTGATAATATTTGATTGATTAAAGTGGGATAAAAAGCCAAAAAGATTTTTAATTTTATTTTTACCATGTTTTTAAAATAAATATTTAAATCTTAAATTAATATTGTAAACTTTGTAAAAACAATATTTTTAAAATTGTAAATATTTGAATTTTTAAATTAAGTCTGGTGTGAATTTTTAATTTTTAAAATATGAATTTTTAATTTTATGCATTTCAAATTTTAAGTTTGGTGTGATTTTTTTTAATATTAATTTTGAATTTTATATTTATGTTGTGTGAATTTAAAAACAAAAATTTACTTTATCTCATTAAATTAAAAATATGATTTTTAAAATTCGTCGTAAGTTGAAGACTAGGTCTTTGAACCGAAATTGCTTTACCCGAGGGAGGGACGAGAACTTTTATTATCATTATTTTTAATCTTATTGAATAAAAGTATGCCAAAAACATTAAAAAACCAAAAAAATCTTTACTTTTAAAAACCGCGCTTTGATTTGACAAATTTTAAAATTTTGTCGAGGGACAGATTAGGACAACGATCCGAAACGGCCTCGCTCCTAAAGGAAAACAAAATTTTTAAAATTTAATTAATTATAAGTTTTATAAAGCATAAGGTTTTACAAAAAAAAAAAAAAAAAAAAAAAAGAAGCTAAAAACACTGTAGCCGGCACCCCATGCGATCGCATGGGGTTTGCACTTGGAACCCATGCGATCGCATGGGGACCAAATGCTGGTCAGGAACAAATACAGCAGAGAGTCTGCTTCTACACCACAACACACACACATACCCGAAAATACTCCCAAATATTCACCAAATTTCACCAAAATTCACCGTAATTCGTCATTTTTCTTGCTCTAATCATGCCCAGATTCTCATTCTTCAGCAAATTGGTAAAAATTACACTCCTAAACTCTATAAATTCCTAGTTTTTGTGATAATTACCAATTTTTTACCTAATGCAATTTTGTTAATTTCTAGTGTAATTAGTGTTAAATTGTTAGTATTTTATGCATGTATAACCTAGATTGATGCTATTTAACATGATTTGAAGCCAAAAACTTCAAAATTTTTAGAAATCTAGGGTTTGTGTTCTTGAGCAATTTGGGGCTTTTTGATATAAACAGGTTATGGCCGATTTTTGTCATGAATTATTGCTAAATTTAGTAGTGTAACATGTTTAGATAGTTAAATGATCCAAACAATGATCCTAAACATGATTTTTGGAGATTAAAGTGGACTTTTTAAGTCCAAAATTCATGAACTTGATTAATTTGATATATTTGCCATTTGAGACTTGTTTAATTATTAATAATGAATATTTTGACATGTTATTTGAGTTAAATGCTTATGAATTTTGTATACATTTTCATATGTGCTTATTTGAAAAGTGTAGAATTGTGAAAAATTGTGAAAATGTGTATAAGTTTAATTTTGATTTAACATGTTATAGTGATTGTTTTAAGTTGTTATTTTGCTAACACTAATGCATATTTGGATGCACAATTTTTGTGTTTAATGTGTTTTACAGAGAGCCGACACTGGAGGTTCAGGAGCATCATCATCTAGACGACCAGCACCAGCACCAGAACCAGAACCAGAAATGCAACACGAACAAGAACCACAACAGGAACAACAACAGCCTGATCAGCACATACCTTATTATGATCCGGTACAGTTTGTTGATGAATTCATAGTATTCCCAATGAGGCCGCCAGTAGAATTCCCAACGATTCCTGAGCACACTCTACATCCTAATCTGAGATTTGATAGAAGATGGAGAGATTACGAGACATATCAAAGGAACAAATTCAAATTGGTAACAAAAAATGTAGAGGTACCAAGGGTAATTGATTGGGCCCCTTTGGAAACGGTCCATCTAGCTGACCGTGTTAGACAGCTTTTAGTTCAAAGGTATGGCAGTTCTTCTTTTACAGATTGGGAACGTCTTTTCACCATTCGTAGACCTGTATATAAGGAATGGTGTGTTGAGTTGATGAGTACTGTATCACTTGATACAAATATAGTTAGGATAGATGATAGAAGATTTCTTAGGTTTATCCTTGGCGGTAGGATGTACAGAATGTCCATGCTGGACATGGCCAGGGCCTTACAGATATATATACTCCTGGTGAGTTGCTATTACCCGATTGTACAAACTTGATTCATTATGGTGAACGGGTAGATAGTAACTTTGACGCTGACGCCATTTGGAGGCGTATGTCACATTTTGATGTTTTTACACGAGCAGGAGGACACTCCTATACACATATTGACAGAGCCGAGCTTCGTATTATTCATAGATTTTTGGCCAACTCGATTACACAAAGAGGTCATAATAAAGAAAAAATTACCTTATATGATTTATTCTACCTAAAGTGTATTCGGGATCCTAGAAGCTTTGTCAATATCCCTTACTGTGTTGCTTTTTATTTATCTAAAATGGTAGAGGGAATGCAGGACGGGAGTATAATAGGAGGAGGTATTTTTGTTACTCTCATTGGAGAGTATTTAGGTGTTGATAGGAACCAAGGGGGTCCATTACAGATTTGTAGAGAACAGGTTGAGCCCTTAGGATTGAAAGTTTATGTGGGTGCTAAGGTATTGAAAAGTAGACGTAACCAGGCAGTACCCTATGAGGGATCTCATCCTCAGGTAGAGAGAGGCTCAGACGAGGAAATGGAGGAGGCGGAATACATTAGGGATGTCTTTCGAGATGCTATTCTTGACGTCCACGTTCGTATAGATGAGGAAGCAATGACGAACGCGGCAAGACATAGTATGTATGAGCAGTGGAACTCCGAGCGAGTATACGAGGATTATAGGCGACGCCAACACGATAGCTGGTTAGTTCATCAGCACCAAATCATGAGCCAGCTATCATATCAGGTACCAAATAACTATGTACCTACTCGACCTGCTCATTTTCCGCCACATAGCCCCGATATTCGACCACCCTTTAACCGGTATGACTATAACCCAGCCTATCAGAACACCTATAACCAACAATGGAACCCACCCGATGAGATGAACTGGAACCCCTATCCAGACTGATTTAGTTCCAATTGGTTATTTTTATAATTTTTATGTTTTTATCTTTTGACTTTTTCATGTTTAAACTTATGTTATTGGATAAATTTGTGTAATTTTTATTATTTTATTATTATTGTGTACTAATATTTCATATTTAGAATTTGAAAGTGGGATATTAAGTCCCATTTCAAATTGCCATGCATGATTATACTTGTATGTATGTATATTGTCGATTGTTCAAAACAGGGTAAAACAGCGCATTTTCAAAGACTGGCATTAAGTTCAGCAAAAGCTACTAATTTTGACGACAAGATGACAAATAAATGTGATGTCACAACAGACGGAATGAACAAATGATGTGCACCATTTATCATTCAGCAAACAAACACCAATATATTTGGAAACTTTGGTAAAATTTAATCATTTTCACACAAATCACCCTCAATAATTTAAATTGTTACTGATTTCTTGCAAATGAGGGCATTGCAAGATCTTAAGTGTGGGAAGGGGTTAAATTCTTTCGGATTTTTAAAATTTTTACTTTATACACTTGGTTACCATTAAAAATACTAGTAACGTAGTAGTTGTATTAGAATCTAGTGCTCTCTGATAATAAAGAACAGCCCTAGTCTTATATACTGACTACCCAATTCTAGTAAAAATTTTCAAAATTTTCAATTAAATGAACTCAAAATCATGTTTATACATATTTATGAACGATAAAACTAGGTGTTAACACCGAAATTATTGTTACCTCGGAAAGGACATAAATTGAGAAACAAACCAAAATGTTGAAATTCATTTAAAATGGAATAGAGGACGATAAAAAAGGAAAATAAAAGCCAAGTGTGGGAAAATTTACCAAGTTATCTTAAACATATGTCACATATATCTGTAACAAATAACTGAAAATACTTTTGCTTTGGACTAAACTAAACCATTTTACCCGATGAAAGAAAAGAAGAGATGGATCTACACGATGAATCAATTCCATCATTAAAAGGAAGTAAAGTCTTCCGAAAAAGACACGCGCTTCTTGATTTAGGTCAAGAAGTTGTCGTCCAGACCAGCTGTAGGTTGACAAAAAATCTAGAAAAGTCATCACTAAAATCAGCAGGAAATCCACGGACCTCAGCATTAAACAGGGTCGCCAAGTGGTCAGATTTATCCTAACCATGAGAAGGATTTATCTCGTACAATGGGGGGCACCATGCAAATTAGCTTGATAAGACTAATAAATCAGATCCCCAGAAAGGATAATCTCCTTAAAGATTAAAAATCAGCTTTTAAGCCTGATATTACTCAATCCTAGAGATTGACCTTAAAGATTGAGAATTCAAACTCATGGAATTCAATGATATCTAAACTCGAGCTTGAACGAGAAAATATTTTGATCAAGATTACAAACCGATTTGTTTTCTGAAAACCCATTTTCAATGCGTTCATTACCATTGAACGTAAAATCCTAGGAATTCACCTGGAATTCATTAGGTCACCTGAACCAAATCGGGTGTCAACCGTAAGAACGGTGGTTGCATAGTGGTCAAAGACAGGACCTTGTGCCAGACCGAAAAATCATAAGGGTAAGCTTTACTATTGCTCCTACCAAGGATAGTAATTGCATCCGACACATTATAGACCATAATTAAAAGCATGTCAGGGGACATTGCCTTAACAGTTGCTTGTTCAACGCTTTCCTTTACAACCGGACGGTAGTTTATCGAAAGGTCATATACGGGACAAGTAAACTGGACGTGTTGCTTTCCAAATACAAGGTTAGCAAGTGAGTGACACAAAACTGCAAGTTTTGAGCTAAAATTTTCAAATCTGAAACCCACCAAACCCACAAAAATATTTTGCAAACACCGGTGAAGGGTTATTCCGGAAAACTTATCTAGGGTAAAAGCTAGATTGAATTTTCAAAAGATCAAATATTTTCATAAAGATCCAATTTCCTTAAGGATCTACATTTTCATAGTCATGTGGGACTGTAAACCGCCTTTCAAATGTGCACTTTGCTTTGGAAACCGAAAGTAAATCGGCTATTTGATTGCAAGTGTCGTTGACCTAAACCCGAGGCAACTGTGGATGACACACCCATCTTTAACCATGGTTCTATCGTTACTATCATTGTTTATACCGCCGTATAGAAATCACTGATGTACAAAGTGTGAAGAATAAAGAAGTGATTCTAGTATTTCAAGACGATATTGCTTGAGGACAAGCAACGCTCAAGTGTGGGAATATTTGATAATGCTAAAAACAAACATATATTTCATAGCATTATTCCTCAAGAAAGACAAGCTTTTAGTTGCAATTGTTCTATTTAGAAGTGATATTCGTTTAAATAATAAAAGGTGAAGACAAAAGACAGATTCGACGAATTGAAGACGCAAACGACCAAAAAGCTCAAAAGTACAAAATACAATCAAAGAGGTTCCAATTATTGATAAGAAACGTCTCGAAATTACAAGAGTACAAGATTCAAAACGCAAAGTACAAGATATTAAATTGTACGCAAGGACGTTCGAAAATCCGGAACCGGGACCAGAGTCAACTCTCAACGCTCGACGCAACGGACTAAAAATTAAAAGTCAACTATGCACATAAATATAATATAATATTTAAATAATTCTTATAATTATTTAATATATTATATTATTTATAAAACCGTCGGCAGAAGAAAACAACCAAAAATGAGCCTCCCCAGCTGGCCATGCGATCGCATGGCCAGGAAGAAGGAAATCCATGCGATCGCATGGCATGAAAAGTCAGGCCACACCTCCTATAAAAATCGAGCTTTGGTGAACCAAAAACATATCCATCTTTCTCTCTTCTCTCATATATACGTAAAATATATATATATAATTTATATTTTAATTTTAATTTTAATTATAATTCTAATAATAAGGGTATGTTAGCGAATGTTGTAAGGGTGTAAGTCGAAATTCTGTCCGTGTAACGCTACGCTATTTTTAATCATTGTAAGTTATGTTCAACCTTTTTATATTAATGTCTCGTAGCTAAGTTATTATTATGCTTATTTAAAACGAAGTAATCATGATGTTGGGCTAATTACTAAAATTGGGTAATTGGGCTTTGTACCATAATTGGGGTTTGGACAAAAGAACGACACTTGTGGAAATTAGACTATGGGCTATTAATGGGCTTTATATTTGTTTAACTAAATGAAAGTTTGTTAATGTTAATATAAAGATTTATAATTGGGCGTCCCTATAAATTACCATATACACTCGATCGGACACGATGGGCGGGGTATTTATATGTACGAATAATCGTTCATTTAACCGGACACGGGAATGGATTAATAGCCACTAGAATAATTAAAACAGGGGTGAAATTACATTCAAGGGTAATTGGTGTAATTGCTAACAAAGTAGTAAAACTTTGGTTTACACGCAGTTGATAACCTGGTGTATTCATTAAACAAAGTATTAAAACCTTGTTACAATTCGAATCCCCAATTAGTTGGAATATTTAACTTCGGGTATAAGGATAATTTGACGAGGACACTCGCACTTTATATTTATGACTGATGGACTGTTATGGACAAAAACCAGACGGACATATTAAATAATCCAGGACAAAGGACAATTAATCCATGGGCATAAAACTAAAATCAACACGTCGAACATCATGATTACGGAAGTTTAAATAAGCATAATTCTTTTATTTCATATTTAATTTCCTTTATTTTATATTTAATTGCACTTCTAATTATCGCATTTTTTATTGTTATTGTATTTAATCGCACTTTTAATTATCGTACTTTTTAATTATCGCAAGTTTATTTTATCGCACTTTTATTATTCGCAATTTCATTTATCGTTATTTACTTCATGCTTTAATTTAAGTCTTGTATTTATTTTTAATATTTTACATTTGGTTTTAACTGCGACTAAAGTTTTAAAATCGACAAACCGGTCATTAAACGGTAAAAACCCCCCTTTATAATAATAATATTACTTATATATATGTTTGT
Organism: Rutidosis leptorrhynchoides; assembly: GCF_046630445.1. Classification (NCBI taxonomy): domain Eukaryota; kingdom Viridiplantae; phylum Streptophyta; class Magnoliopsida; order Asterales; family Asteraceae; genus Rutidosis; species Rutidosis leptorrhynchoides. The sequence continues at coordinate 159,159,538 of NC_092343.1, read as the reverse complement.
ATTTTTATAAAAGTAAATTAATATAGCGTTGAGCTTTGTTTAAAAAAAAAGATTCCCTGTGGAACGAACCGGACTTACTAAAAACTACACTACTGTACGATTAGGTACACTGCCTATAAGTGTTGTAGCAAGGTTTAAGTATATCCATTCTATAAATAAATAAATATCTTGTGTAAAATTGTATCGTATTTAATAGTTTTTCCTAGTAAAATATAAACTATTTCGTATACACCTCGCATAACATCAATCATCATCTCGATTGTTCATTATTCGAAGTGTCTTCAGGAATTTCGAAGGGTTTGAACACAGATTGTAATCGTTAATATACATATAATGTTCTAGAATTTTGAATGATACAAATATTTTCTGGGTTCTATGAATAAAAATGATGTTTTAGCACAGTTTTGAAGTCAAAGTATAGCTTTGAAAGATGTAAGAATCTAAGCGTGATGTCTTCTGTTAAATCTTGACTTGGATTTTGATTCGTCAAAATCAGAATATGTAATCAATTTTTGATGAGAATGGTTGTTTTGATTTTTATAAAAGAATGTATATTGTTGTGAAAGTAGTGAGTATAGTTGGTGATTGCTGAATCAGATTCAAAGAATGTAACATATGAATTTATATATATCTCTCGGGTATTACCTACCCGTAAAAAAAAAATTTCACAGTTAATATTTTGTACAAAAATTTTATTACAGTCTTTATGAAAATATATAGGTGTATATTTTCTTCAAATGTAACATAGATTTAATGAGTTAATATTAAATTAAACTCATTTGATTTACGATTGAAATTAGAGTTGAATAATCCCTAAAACTTTAGAAATTTCATAACTTTTACGAAGTATTTCTTCAATGAAATTGAAATTATGAATCAATACTTCGTTATTTGTTGATGCATGATGTTGGTGTTTGTGGATTTCTTGTGAACTTCGCAAAGTACGAATGATGTTATCTGAAAAGTTTCGAGTACATCGATGATGAAAGTGTAAAATCATACCTATATTTGAATAATACACTTGATTTATTATGAAATGGAATTCATTGAATTGAAACAGAGATCGTAGTTAATGATGGTTAAGTTGTTAAGGAAGGATGTACATCATAGCATATTAGTAATATGAATTTAACCGAGTAATATCTACCCTTATTTAATTCATACATAATAGTTTAGTACGAAAAGATTTATTTTGATCTCAAAATTCATATGTATATAAATAAAATATACATATAATTTCTTCAGAGGGAATGAGTTAATACTTCATAACTCATTGATACAATATACTTCGTTGTTGATTTGTAATGATGTCCACGGTAATTCTTGAACTGGCGAAGCTTATGATATTATATGTGCTGTTGGTACTGACGGTGCTAGTGATGTTGACGATACTGTTGATGCTGTTGGTAAAACGAGTCTAGCTTGTAAATCGTGCACCATTCCGGTCAGGGTTTCTACTCTACTGTCTCGGTTCACTCATCTGATTTGTAATCAAAATCAGAATAATCTCTAAGATTTTAGAGATTACATAATCGCCGCAAAATCTTTCTTCAATGAAGTTATGAATCAATACCTCATCGTTTATTGTTGTTGGTATTCCTTAGTATCTACAAGGCATATGTCGTCGATGTTCATGGGAAAGTTTATGATGTCGAAGCATGGAATGTGGATGTTGTTGATGGTGGTAATGGTTCTGTTGACGTTGATGATGGTGGTACTGTTGATGCCGGGGTTGCTGCTGGTGCTTGTAACCTTTGCACCATATTCTCCAAAGCCACTACTCGAGCGCGAAGCTCGTTGGTTTCTTCTACTATACCGGGATGATTGGCGGTTCGGACAAGTGGATGAATAAGATATAGAATCTGGGATAGTATATAATCATGATGGGATACTCTAGAAATGAGAGGGAAAATGGTGTCTCGAACAGGTTCGCCGGTAAGTGCTTCAGGTTCTTCGCCAAAAGGGCAATGTGGTGGATGGAAAGGATCGCCTTCTTGTAGTCTCCAATGATTAAGGAGGCTACGAACCCATCCCCAATTCATCCAGAATAGACGATGGCTGATTGGTTGGTCCATTCCGGTCACACTGCTTTCGGAGCTTGAGTGAAACTCCATATCGGAATTCGAGGGACTTGAACTAGTGGAGAGTTCCATTTCGTACGATTGAATAAAAGATTTTTCGATATGAAATGATTCCTAGCTATCAGATGGTATTCTACTTACATGGAATATCTATATATATAGAATAAAAGATTTCATAGATTACGGAGGAATTTACGGAATATGTCAGGCAAATTTACAGTAACAGATACGCTAAGATATGAATTAGCAGATACGCTAAGATATGAATTTTGTCTATACACTATTCATGCAATCAATGCAGTAAGATGTGTCTAGACTTAAGAATGATAAGCAGGTAATTTTCGATAATAAATGATAAGCAAAACTTTTGACATGCATACACGGTCGAAGTCCAGACTCATTAATGCATCTTAACAACTACCAGTTAGACACCCTAATGCAAGATCTGGTTCGCTAAGACCACCGCTCTGATACCACATGTAAAGACCCGTCCTAATCCATAAGAACGAATACAATAACATATGATTACATTGTGAGGTATTTGACATCTATATGATACAATTTACAAACATTGCATTCGTTTTAAAAGACAAACTTTCATTACATTGAAAGTTGACAGGCATGCATACCATTTCATAATATCCAACTATAAATGATCTAATCTGTCATTTACTTAATCATAATCTTTACTGAACTCAATGACTTGAATGCAACGTCTTTTGAAATATGCCATGAATGACTCCAAGTAATATCTTTAAATTGAGAAAATGCACAGCAAAAGATTTCTTTCAATCCTAAAAATAAACATGCTTTAAAGTGTCAACTAAAAGGTTGGCGAGTTCATTAGTTTATCATAATCGATCATTTCCATAATTTTAATAGACCACGAGATTTTCATATTTATAAACAGAACCTCTCGTCTGCATAAAGATAAAATCATTCATATGAATTGAACTCCTGGTAACCGACATTAACTTTAATGCATAGAATATCCCCAAACAGAACCTCTCGTCTGTATAATAATAATCTCGAAGTACTAAAGCCATCCATAACCTGAATGGGGGTTGTTAGGACCAATAGATCTATCTTTAGGATTCGAGTCAATTAGGAACAGAACCTCTCGTCTGCCTAATTCTTAGGTTACCAAGCTAAAAGGGGTATATTCGGTTTAATAATCCAACCATAGAATGTAGTTTTGAGTACTTAGTCTATTTCGTCAAACATTTATAAAAGCAACGCATGTATTCTCAGTCTCAAAAATATATATTGCAAAAGCATTTAAAAAGGGAGCAAATAAAACTCACAAAACTGTATTTCGTAGCAATAATGCATATGACGACACTGAACAAGTGCAAGGTTGGCCTTGGATTCATGAACCTATATTAATTATATATATTTATATGTTGGTCAATAACTGTCTAACAATTTAGGTCAGGTCGTAGTGTATCGCAATCCTAATGCTCGAGACTAATATGCAAAAGTCAACAAAAGTCATTTTAACCAAAATGATTTCCAAAATCTATGCATGATTATTATATAGTTTAAATATAGTCGTTTTATATATTTAAATATTTTTAGTAGATTTTATTAGAGTATATAATAAAAGTCATTTATTAATAAAAATTTTATATTAAAGTTTATATATAATAAAATATTCTTTCATATATCTTAAGTAGTAAAATTTATAAAATTTACTTAATATCGTAAAACTATAGTGGTAGGTATTATTAATGTAATTATATTACGCTTGGTAAAAATATCTTTGTATCACATATTTATTTGATAAAATAATATTGATAATAATAATAAATAAAAATTATATTATTTTGCAATAATAATAATTATTATTATTATATTAATAATGATAATAATAATAATCTTGATAATAAATAATAATCTTTTGTAGTAATACAAATGTTATAATAATATTTCTGATAAAAATATTATATTCATATTAATGATAATAACAATGATAATAGTATTGTTGTTAATTTTAACGAAAATATAGGTTTTAAGATCTATACGATATTTTTAGATAAACATGATAATTTTTAATAATAATAAATAATTTTATTCTGTATGTAAATAATAATTCTATTTGAAATGATAATTTTTAATAATAATACTAAAACGATAATAATAATTTCCCAATAATATATTTTATCTTAATAATAATTACTATATAATTATTATAATAAGAATCGTAATAATATTTTATAAAAATAATCATATCAAAAATGATAAATTTTTTATAATAATCCTAATATGATAAAGATAATAAAAATAATATTTTTATTAGAATTGTTAATTTTAACAAACGCGATAATTTTAATATAAATGATACTTTTAATAGTAATAATAATAAAAATAATATTTTTTATAAAAATGTTAACTTTTAATAATAACTATAGTAATAACAATAACAGTTTTAATGATAATACCTATATTGATAACAATAATGATAATAATAATAATAATAATAATAATAATAATAATAATAATAATAATAATAATAATAATAATAATAATAATCAAATAATTATAACGATGATAATAACAACGATGTAATAATAATCATTTTTAATAATAATAATACTAAAATTAATAATAATTCAGTTGACTATATCTTTTAAACCGTTCATCAAAACCGCACGATTCCTAAATGAAAAGTTATTGATTTTTCGTCAGCTTTCCAATGACATGCATATCATATACCTTATCTCAGTCGCATATGAAATAAATTCATAATTGATCATAAACTATCTAACGACAAAATTAAATATACAAGCATGCATAATCAAATATACTCGAGCACTAGTCAGGGATACACTATTAATATGTAAAAGTTAAGTTATGAGTGCTCACGTATCAATATTGCAGGAAAGTACGTAGACACAACGAAGACGATAAACACTAGGTTAACCTTACAAGCATAACCACGAACCTTACCCATAACCTCCATAGCTATAATCCATAATTTTCTTAGCCCTATCCCACTCGAAAAACTCGTTTAGAAATAACTCGCTCATAACCTCGTCGTAGTATTTTATGTATAATACTAATAATAATAATACTAATACTACTAATAAAAATATTAGGATTAATAATAATATCAAGCTTAATAATAATAATTAGAAATATAAATATATATATATATATATATATATATATATATATATATATATATATATATATATATATATATATATATATATATATATATATATATATAGTACTCGAGAGATAGATAGATGAATTGTGTCACCAGAATGAAATTCGTTCGACTTTTAAAGGCATGTAAACCTCACCTAACCCTCATGCGATCTCATGAGGTTGTGAGGGAACACTCATGCAATCGCATGAGCTATGTACGCATTTCACATTCAATCATTCATTCATGCCGACATCTTTTATGTAACATAAATATATATATATATATACATATATATATATATATATATATATATATATATATATATATATATATATATATATATATATATATATTAATATTTAATCTTTATAATTAATTAAATATAATATTATATTTACGTGCATAGTTAACTTGTAATTTTAGTTCCTATGACTTGTTCATTGACTCTCGAATAATGTACCGGTTCCGGATTTTCGAACTCATTTTCGTACGCTTAGAAAACAGCACTTTACGTTTAGTGACTCGTACCTTTATCAATAATCAGACTTACATCAATGAAAAATAAACCCACTTAAAGTGTAACTTATTCATTTGAGTGTTGTGGTCATTTGCTTTTATAAATCAATGTTTCGTTGTTTACCCAAGTATATAATTTTAAGACAAAACGTTTTATTACTATATCCTATTACTTTGCAAAATATATATTCATTTCGAAATATAAATTCTGAATATTCGTTTAGTTTTTCAAAAGTAATTATATTTCAACTTTCATTTATAATCATAATAGAAAAATTTTATGTCGTATCACGTTTACGTTTTTGAAACAATATATATATATATATATATATATATATATATATATATATATATATATATATATGTATATATATTATATAAAACAATTTACCTTTATAAACAACAGGTTTTAATAACTCAGTTATGGAAATCGTTTTCATAAGGTTAAAACTAAATTAAATAAATATTATAAATTTTAGTTTTTCAAAACTAGTTATATTAGAACTTATTTTAAAGGTTCTAATAAATGGACATCGTTAATTCATAAAACGTTATAGGAAAGTAAAATTACATATAAAGTCCAATGAATAAATAAACATATGAAATCATCTTAATGTAACTTGTCAAATGGGTTTATATTGTTGGCAACCATTAACTCAATAATTTACTCTATATGATTTAAATTTTATGAAAGTTAAATGAGTTATCTTATCTAGAGTCACAAGGAAATTATTGTAAAGTATGAATAAAGAATCCCCACTAACCCTTGTCTAGTTCCCGTTAATTGACACATTTGTTCTTACTTGTAAATCACTTTACCAATTATTCCGAATACCGTTAAAAGTGAACGATTTCTCAAATCAACGTGGACTTCACAACAAGGGCTCATAATCATACAATGTATTTGATAGATCAATCATCTGATATTATCTTCTAATTCCACCGATAAACATATTGAAACAAATACGTTCATGTAAAGTATTATACGTTTAATACTTTGTTAATATTCTCAAGTCATAATATATACATATATATATATAATCATATTCCTTTATATAATGGTTCGTGAATCGTCGAAATTTGGTCGAGGTTAAATGAATGTATGAACACAGTTTAAAATTCTTGAGATTAAACTTAACAACTTTGCTTATCGTGTCGGAATAATGTAAAGATAAAGTTTAAATTTGGTCAGAAATTTCCGGGTTGTCACATTGTACGTGCACGCTGAAGCACAGCGGTTGTTGTAAGCTGTACATATGCTATGTAAGGCCATGGAACTCGGTCAGTGCTGACTAGTACACTTCACAATAACGCGGTCTCAAGCATTGCACCCCGCTTGAGACACACCGGTTGTAGTAAGTCCACCATAACCCAACGTGTTCATGGAAGTCAAAATTTGACTTGGCCATGGTGTTATTATGGTTGAACTCTTTTAAGGTCCTAACTATATTTTAAACCCAATCACTAACGAAAGCATCAAAGCACATCACGTCTCTCGGATATGGCACGCCCTGTATTCTATTATGCTTAAGAAAGTTTAGACCTTTGTGGAATGTTAATACGTCACCCGACCGAGTCGCTCAATTGGATGAGCCGTCTGAACGTGTATGCCTGTAGTCAGACTGCACGGGCGTCGAGGGTAAGAGACGTTGCTGTCTATTCAGAATCTTCAAGCCTATCGCATTACCCAGTGACATGTTTTATGACAGGGGCGTTTAGGACCAGCGTAATGAATACAAGGCCACTACCTATTCATGAGCCATCATTCCATAATCTCGGCAAAGTAACTGATGAAATCATAGCATGCGCTTGTTTTAACCTTATCTGAATTACGAATTTTATTGCATTTACTTTATTGGTCTTATAAACTAGAAAACCCCAAAAATAGGTAACAAACCACTACTCTTCACCTTAGAATTATCTTAAACTTTAAATATAGGTTCGATTCTACTGATATCTCAAAAATACGACCCTAGGTCATACTTCCCTTACTCATAATAAGGAGTAGTACGATTTAGGCCCCGCTAAATATAAATTTAAAACCATTACCCCTTTTTGGTGACTGATTCTGATGTGTTGCGACCTAACAACGCCGCACAAATAAAACCGTCCGTTTTGGCCATATCAAAGATCTAAATTTGATACGTTGGTAACCCGGTCACTATTTGTTTTCGATTACATTACTGTGTTGGAATTTGCTTTGGTTGATCATATAGGATACTAGATTAGAATTTTATATATGTTGCTTTATGAGTAGTGTGAACGTGAAGCTTAATGATAGTCTTTGAGGTACCTGAAATTACTATTAATGGACCGTGTTTTTTGTATACATGTTTACCATTTGAGTACATTGCATGACAAGTAAATTTAACTTTTGGTTGCTAATTCAGTGGTCCAGTTAAAGGTGACAATATGGTTGGGTGAGATGGTTTACGTTCGTGTTTTGTATTAAAATTGGTTTTTATGTATGGCAAATGTTAAATTCAGTGATACAATATGCAAAATGCAAGCGCTATCGACTTTGGATTAGCTTCTTATGTCACTGGTTAAATCGATCGCACTTTGAGCTGGAAAAGGTATGTTTATTTTTTCAAGCGTAAATTTTCTCTGCCAACAACTACTAATGTATATAGAATGAAATACTTTGGAAATTGGGTCAACTAAACTGTACCAAAAAGTAGTTGTTTGATGTGTTACATGATATCCCTCTTCCAACTTCCGAATTGGACATGATTATCATTAAACATGATTCAGTTCAAGTGTATATGTTATTTAGTACCCAACATAATATTTTGTACCAATAACCATTCACTAACTATTTGTAATAGCCATAACCATTCACTGATTTTTTTGGTTGACTGTAATCAAGGATCTGATGGTATCCAACATGTAAGTAAACAGGAAGATAAAATTGACAAGGATCGGATGTATGCAACATGTAAAGGATCTGATAAATGAGGCAGCAGATCCTGACTAGAGCAATGGGGGAGAATAACATAAAAAGAAATATCATAAGGTGGCATTGTTGAAATATCACAAAGTATCACCTTGACCAAAGGTGACTGTTGTTAAATTTTCTCAAAGTATTAGATCATTGTGCAGAGACAAGGCTAAAAGAGGAGAGTGTACTCATCTACTTGTCGTTTACGATAAGGGTAAGTAACTCCAACCAATCGAATCGTTGTTTATGTCTACATGGCTAAAAGTTTATGTGTTAAATGAATTTGGCTCTTCTCTCCAATTTATGTGTTCAAGTGGTGAGATTTAATCCGCTCATTTCATGGTTTAATTCTAATGTAAGCTTTGGTACCCTACATATAGCTTAACAGCGGCAATTTTCAGTCCATTTTATCTGGGTAAGTCAAATCAGTACCCTAACTCACATAGTCAAATTTTGTCTTTTCATGCATATTACATGAAATGCTTCTCTTAGAAATGCTTATTTGTTTTTGTTAAATGTCATATACTTCACTTTCAGTATTTCTCAATCAAAAATTATGTGTATTTAGCTTTCAGATTATTAGTACTTGAGTAGCAATATCTTTGGTTTGATAAATTGGGTAGTAGTGTTGATATTGAATTATGATTTAAGTTTTTTGTACCAAACACGGTAACTTTAACGTTGTGATGATTTGTTAATAAATTAGTATATCTAAATATTGACTAATCATACAATAATATTATAACGTTTTTGTATATGTTTTTCAAAAGCCTGAAATTCTTGTACCAATTAATTGGCTGCGTTTTGACATTATTGACGTATAAGTTATAACTTACTGATTTGCATGATCTGTAACATTAAGTAATAGGGTCGTGTTTATGGCTTTATGCATTTGTCCTGTATTTATATGCATTTGTTATGATATTAATGTTCTTTTTACATGTATTTGGAAATATGAACTTTGCATATGCAACTTATATGGTTTCAGTGTTTAGGAAAAAAATCATATTGTTAATCAGTGTATTCATTATTGTATAAATTTTGATTATTAGGAATTTGTTGTTGGTTTAAGTTAAGCGTGAATAACAACACTGTATAATTTTTATGATGTATTGAAGGTTAGAGGTTTGAATGTTGGAATAATAAAAGTGGACGGTGGATGGTTGATATTGTCGGTCAACAAGCAGTATATTGTGCAAGTACTATTGATTTGAAGGCTTGGTAAAAATGGCCTAACTTTCACCTACCATGTTTGTTGACTTCATGTTTGCTTTGGGTTATTTACATTCATACGTATGTATGAATTGGAAGAGCAGACTACTTCACCAAGCCCATTTATGTTACTATATATAGATGGATCAGTAAGCTCATTCATCATCCATTCATCCCAAATTCAAGAGTGTATCTTGTATACTAAAAGTCTAATAGAGAGTTTGTAAGTGTTAGTCTCCTAATTACAAGAGATATAAAAATTAGTACTTATCATTGTAATTAGAAAGAAGTGTAATTCCTATTATTCTTATTAGTGAGACGTTTTCTTTCCTTGCCCGTGGTTTTTACCCTATTGGGGTTTTCCACGTTAAATCTCGGTGTCTCTTTATTGTCGCTATTTCAATTATTACTAGCAGCATGCTATAATTCGGTGTCGCTTTTCTCAACAAGTGGTATCACGAGCTAAGTTCTAATATCTAGTGTGTATTAATCTACTTATCATATGCTCTGTGGTTGCCACGAGAGTGAATCGTCCACATCAGAAAATAAGTAAGATTATTTTCACTTGGTAAAAGTCCTTGGGTGTTAGTTCAAGAAAAATAGTATTGTCGAAAAGAAGATTGTAATTATAGCAATGTCTATGAAATTTGAAATTGAAAAGTTCAACGGGAGTAACTTCTCGTTATGGAAACTAAAGATGAAAGCTATCCTTAGAAAGGATAAGTGTTTGGCGGCCATCAGTGGACGGTCAGCCGAAGTCACTGATGAAAAATGGGAAGAGATGGACAGCCAGGCTATCGCAAACTTTCATTTGGTAATAGCAGATGGCGTTTTGTCTAGCATAGAAGAAATGATGACGGCGAAAGAGATTTGGGATCACCTCGTAAAATTGTACGAGACCAAATCACTCCACAACAAGATATTCTTTAAGAGGAAACTTTATGCGCTACGCATGAATGAATCTAATTCAGTTAATGAGCACATTAATTCTTTGAACACTCTATTTTCTCTACTCGCTTCATTAAGTTGAAATATAGAGCCAAAAGAACGTGTTGAACTTTTACTTCAGAGTCTACCTGACTCGTATGATCAACTCATTATTAACTTAACCAATAATGTTCTCTCGGAGTATCTAGTCTATGATGAAGTTGCGGCTGCTATTCTTGAAGAAGAAAATCGACGCAATAATTAGGAGGACAGATAGACCGGTTCACGATAAGTTGAGGCCTTGGTAGTTTCAGGAGGTAGATCAACCGAACGTGGCCCAAGTGGGAGTCACAATCATGGTAAACTGAAGTCTAGAAAAAAGAAGACTTACACATGCTACAATTGTGGCAAGAAAGGTCACCTGAAGAAGGATTTTCGGAGTTTAAATAACTCAAATCCTCAAGAAAATATTGCAAGCACTTCAGATGATGAGACTGCTTTGGTTAGTGAGGCAGTGGTAGCAAATGAAGGCAGAAAGACATTTGTTGATGTCTGGTTATTTGACTCGGGAGCTAATTTCCACATGACCCGTAGAAGAGAATGGTTCAAACAATATGAACGTATCTCAGGAGGATCTGTATACAGTTGCAGTGATCACAAAGTAAAGATCATTGGAATTGGAGATATCATTCTGAAGATGCGCGATGGTACAGTTCGTACTATTCAAGGAGTACGACACGTGGAGGGTTTGAAGAAGAACTTATTGTCTTTAGGACAATTAGATGATCTTGGTTGTAAGATGGAGATACAAGACAAGATCATGAAAATCATGAAAGGCGCAATTGTACTTATGAAAGGAGAAAAGGTGGGTGCTAATCTATACATTTTGAAAGACGAGATGGTAAGGGAAGTGGAAGCATCCATTGCTTCGAATAGTTCAAGTGATAAAGTTGCTATAACATGGCATCAAAAGCTTGGACACATGTCTGAACAAGGTATGAAGTTTCTTGTTGACAAAAATCTTATTCCGGGTCTTACAAAGGTATCGCTACTGTAGTGACCCTAACTTTTCCATGTTTATATATATTAAATGAAATTGTTATTTACATGATTAAGTGTTTCCAACATGTTAAGCGATCAAACTTGTTAAGACTTGATTAATTTAAATAGGTTTCATGTAGACAATTGACCACCCAAATTGACCGGTGATTCACCAACGTTAAAACTTGTAAAAACTATATGATATCATATATATGATTATATATATAGTTAACATGATATTATGATAAGTAAGTATCTCATTAGGTATTTTAACAATGTGTTATATACATAAAATTGAGTTTATTGAATTAAGAAACTTGAAACGATATATATAAGGATTATCGTTATAACAACGTCTTACTAAATACATATGAATCATATTAAGATATTAATACACTATGTTTAATCATTATAAATGATAAGTAAACATGTCATTAAGTGTATTAACAATGAACTACATATGTAAAAACAAGACTACTAACTTAATGATTTTGAAACGAGACATATATGTAACGATTATCGTTGTAACAACATTTAACTGTATATATATCATACTAAGATATATTAATATATCATAATATCATGATAATGTAATAATTTAACATCTCTTTAGATATAATAAACAATGGGTTAACAACATTTAACAAGATCGTTAACCTAAAGGTTTCAAAACAACATTTACATGTAACGACTAACGATGACTTAACTACTCAGTTAAAATGTGTATACATGTAGTGTTTTAATATGTATTCATACACTTTTTAAAGACTTCAAGACACTTATCAAAATACTTCTACTTAACAAAAATGCTTACAATTACATCCTCGTTCAGTTTCATCAACAATTCTACTCGTATGCACCCGTATTCGTACTCGTACAATACACAGCTTTTAGATGTAAATACTATTGGTATATACACTCCAATGATTAGCTCTTAGCAGCCCATGTGAGTCACCTAACACATGTGGGAACCATCATTTGGCAACTAGCATGAAATATCTCATAAAATTACAAAAATATTAGTAATCATTCATGACTTATTTACATGTAAACAAAATTACACATCCTTTATATCTAATCCATATACCAACGACCAAAAACACCTACAAACACTTTCATTCTTCAATTTTCTTCATCTAATTGATCTCTCTCAAGTTCTATCTTCAAGTTCTAAGTGTTCTTCATAAATTCTATAAGTTCTAGTTTCATAAAATCAAGAATACTTCCAAGTTTGCTAGCTTACTTCCAATCTTGTAAAGTGATCATCCAACCTCAAGAAATCTTTCTTATTTACAGTAAGATATCTTTCTAATACAAGGTAATACTCATATTCAAACTTTGATTCAATTTCTATAACTATAACAATCTTATTTCGAGTTGAAACCTTACTTGAACTTGTTTTCGTGTCATGATTCTGCTTCAAGAACTTTCAAGCCATCCAAGGATCCTTTGAAGCTAGATCTATTTTTCTCATTTTTAGTAGTTTTATCCATAAAACCTGAGGTAGTAATGATGTTCATAACATCATTCGATTCATATATATAAAACTACCTTATTCGAAGGTTTAAACTTAAAAATCACTAGAACATAGTTTAGTTAATTCTAAACTTGTTCGCAAACAAAAGTTAATCCTTATAACTTGACTTTTAAAATCAACTAAACACATATTCTATATCTATATGATATGCTAACTTAATGATTTAAAACCTGGAAACACAAAAAACACCGTAAAACCGGACATACGCCGTCGTAGTAATACCGCGGGCTGTTTTGGGTGTTGATAACTAAAAACTATGATAAACTTTGATTTAAAAGTTGTTCTTATGAGAAAATGATTTTACTTATGAACATGAAACTATATCCAAAAATCATGGTTAAACTCAAAGTGGAAGTAAGTTTTTCAAAATGGTCATCAAGACGTCGTTCTTTCGACTGAAATGACTACCTCTTACAAAAACGACTTTTAACTTATATTTACGACTATAAACCTATACTTTTTCTGTTTAGATTCATAAAATAGAGTTCAACATGAAACCATAGCAATTTGATTCACTCAAAACGGATTTAAAACGAAGAAGTTATGGGTAAAACAAGATTGGATCTTTTTTGATTGTTGTAGCTACGGGAAATATTGTAACAATTCTATACAAATCATATTCTAGCTAACTTATATTGTATTATACATGTATTCTAATATATTATGTAATCTTGGGATACCATAGACACGTATGCAAATGTTTTGACATATCATATCGACCCATCTATATATATTATTTGGAACAACCATAGACACTCTATATGCAGTAATGTTGGAGTTAGCTTTACAGAGTTGAGGTTGATTCCAAAAATATATATACTTTGAGTTGTGATCTAGCCTGAGACGTGTATACACTGGGTTGTGGATTGGGTCAAGATAATATATATCAATTTATTTCTGTACATCTGACTATGGACAACTAGTTGTAGGTTACTAACGAGGATAGCTGACTGAAAACATTTAAAACATTAAAATGTATTAAAAATGTTGTAAATATATTTTGAACATACTTTGATATATATGTACATATTTGTTATATGTTCGTGAATCGACCAGTGGCCAAGTCTTACTTCCTGACGAAGTAAAAATCTGTGAAAGTGAGTTATAGTCCCACTTTTAAAATCTAATATTTTTGGGATGAGAATACATGCAGCTTTATAAATGTTTTACAAAATAGACACAAGTACATGAAATTACTTTCTATGGTTGAATGATCGAAGCCGAATATGCCCCTTTTGCTTGGTAGCCTAAGAATTAGGGAACATCACTAATTTTGAGAATTAGTGCACGCCTAATTGACTCGAATCCTAAAGATAGATCTATTGGGCCTAACGAACCCCATCTAAAGTACCGGATGCTTTAATACTTCGAGTTTTATATCATGTCCGATGGATGTCCCGAAATGATGGGGATATTCTTATATGCATCTTGTTAATGTCGGTTACCAGGTGTTCACCATATGAATGATTTTTATCTCTATGTATGGGATGTATATTGAAATATGAAATCTTGTGGTCTATTATTACGATTTGATAAATATATAGGTTAAACCTATAACTCACCGACATTTTTGTTGACGTTTAAAGCATGTTTATTCTCAGGTGATTATTAAGAGCTTCCGCTGTTGCATGATAATATATGGACAAGATTTGGAGTCAGCATGCTTGTATAATATTGTTTAAAACTGCATTCGAAATTTACTTTGTTGTAACATGTTAATATTGTAAACCAATATGTATTAGTAGTGTGTGAGTGTGATATTTTTTTAGATTATCATTTCTGATAATCTAGGTGGTGTCCTTTTAACCTTGTCGATAAAATAAAGTTTATGGTTTATTTTTAAAAACGAATGCAGTCTTTGAAAAACGTCTTATATAGAGGTCAAAACCTCGCAATGAAATCAATTAATATGGAACGTTTATAATCAATATAAACGGGACATTTCAGTTGGTATCTGAGCGTTGGTCTTAGAGAACCAGAAATTTGCATTAGTGTGTCTTATCGAGTTTGTTAGGATACATTAGTGAGTCTGGACTTCGACCGTGTTTTCTTTAAAAACGATTGCTTAACACTTTTGTTGGAAACTATATGTAATTATTATGTGATATATTAAACTCTTAATGTGTTTGATATTGTGTGATAGATGTCTACCACTAGTACAAATCCCATCGACTCATCTGATAATAATGAAGAGTCGAATATACTTTGGGAAGATTCACGAATTCCCGAAGAGGAATCAGAAGAGGAGGAACCGGAAGAGGAGGAACCGGAAGAGGAGGAACCGGAAGAAGAGGAACCGGAAGAGGAGGAACCAGAAGAAGAAGAGGTTCCGGAGGAAGAAATATTGATACATACAGTAAATTGATTAAATAAAAGAAAATCCTCAACTAACGGACCAACGTTAAAAATGGTGAATGGTGTTTCCGCCAAGGAAGCAAAATATTGGGAAGATTACCAATTTTCCGATGAATCGGATCCCGATGAGGATTCCGATGATATTATAGAAATTACCTCGACCCAATTTAATAAAGCAAAAGAAAATAATAAGGGAAAAGGTATAAAAATAGAGAAACCTGATTACAACCTCCATGAACTTTATATGTATCGGCAACGTCCATATTTCCTAAATTGTAACAATAACCCGGGAACCTCTAAACCACCAGGTTTTTTCTAAACCATTGTGGAAAACGATGCTCGTATTAGAGGAACACCATATATCCCTAGAAAATTAGGAAAACGAACCAAGTCCGAAGAAGAAGAAACCAGTGATTCAGATTAGAGGGTTGTAATCATGTTGTGTATTATGTGTATTGTAGTGTGCTTGTCCTTTTATGTTCTTTGTAAAAATTGCTTGTATTGTTTGTTAATTATCTTTTACGAATCTAATCCTTGTCTATTTTACAGTATAAAAACAAAATGGACGTTAAGGGTAGACAACCTAATATTTTAGAAGACCTACCAGAGGATATGATTGAGGAAATCTTGTCTAGAGTCGGTCAAAATTCATCAGCACATTTAGTTATGGCGAAATTAACTTGTCAAACATTTGAAAGACTTTCTAGAAATGACTTAGTTTATAAAAGGCTTTCCTTTGATAGGTGGGGTATATCACATTGGGGAGACCGTAAGTTACGCCGTGTTTTCTTTAAAGCGTTAAATGCGGGGAACCCAAATGCAATTTTACGCTACGGGTTAAGAACCTATTTTGACTCAACATATCCCAACATAGGATTTCGTAAGTTAGAAAGAGCTTCTAACATGCAACATAAAGAAGCATGTTATGCTTACGGGTTAATAATGTTCGCTTCTCATCAAATTGAGAAAAAGAACATTGGGTTGCAACTTTTAAATAAAACATTCCCACAAGTGACGGACTCGGTAGTTGAGATGAGAAACAAGGTTTTTAGATTGTTACGGGGCTGTTGGGCATTACGAAACCCTCGTCCTTTTGACAACATTACAACATGCTGCTTAGCCAATGGTCATAATGGTTACTTTCCACAAAACCAAGGATGGGAAGTCGTCTTAATAAAACCAGAATGCATGACTTGTTTATGGACTTATGAATTACGTGTCTTTATTTCTTTTGCTGAACAACTTGCGTATTAACTAGAATTGCCTTTATAGCTGCCGAGTAGCAATGTTATTATGTGTTATATTTCATCCTATATGTATAATAGCGGTATTGTAAGTTTGTAATATTTTGTATAAAGTTTGAACGCAAAATTTTATTGTAATAAGTTTTTCATGTAGAAGCGTAGTAGTTAAGTTGTATAGTAGCTAGTAAGTATGAACTTAACAGGTAGGTACTACCCGAATTAAAACTATAAAATGCTAATATGAAGAAAAAGCTTTTATAAATAAGTTCATATTATGCTACGAAATACTATCGACTACTCTTAAATTCTATATGATTAACTCAATTCTTTTGGCTATTTTTGAAGGAAATGGCACCGGCAACTCGTTAGAATTTGAACATGAATGATGAAGACTTATGTGTCTTTCTTGCAGCAAACATAGCCGCAGTACAGGCTGCGATGCAAAATAATAATAACTCTGGATCTAGCAGTGGAACTAATTCCACAAGAAATCGTGTAGGATGCTCCTACAAAGAATTCATTGCCTGCAAACCTTTGGAATTTGATGGAACCGAAGGGCCAATTGGATT
This sequence comes from Rutidosis leptorrhynchoides, assembly GCF_046630445.1. Classification (NCBI taxonomy): domain Eukaryota; kingdom Viridiplantae; phylum Streptophyta; class Magnoliopsida; order Asterales; family Asteraceae; genus Rutidosis; species Rutidosis leptorrhynchoides. Next base: position 159,141,961 of record NC_092343.1, on the reverse strand, counting down.
GAAACGGTGGACCGAGAAGGTCGAATTGGTGTTTGCCATAAGTAAGTGTACTGAAGAGGACAAAGTTAAGTACGCTACGCATACCTTCACAGGTACGGCGTTAACATGGTGGAATACCTATCTTGAGCATGTAGGACAAGATGCTGCTTACGCACTACCATGGTCAGCATTCAAGCAATTGATGAACGAGCAGTACCGTCCTAGAAACGAGGTCAATAAGCTAAAGGCACAGCTTAGAGAGTTAGGAACACAAGGGTTTGACATTACCACGTATGAACGACGATTCACAGAGTTATGCCTATTGTGTCCAGGAACGTTCGAAGATGAAGAAGAGAAGATCGACACGTTTGTAAAAGGGTTACCAGTAAGGATTCAAGAAGATGTGAGTTCACACGAGCCCGCTTCAATACAGAAGGCAAGTCGAATGGCTCATAAACTCATAAATCTGATTGAGGGGAGAATTAAAGAACAGGCGGCCGAAGAAGACAACATGAAACAACTCAAGAGGAAGTGGGAGGAAAACAGTGACAAGAGTCACCAGTACAACAACGACAACAATAATTACAACCACAATCGCAACAATTATTCCAACAACCGCAACATAAATCGCAACAACAACAATCGCAATTCCAACAACAACAACTACAACAAACATCCCAACAACAACAATTACAATAATCATCCCAACAACAATAACAACCGCAACAACAACAATAATCAGAAACAACAATGCCAAAGGTGTGAAGAGAATCACCCGGGGTTCTGCACAACATTTTGCAACAGGTTTAAAAGAAATGGTCATAGCTCAACAAAGTGTGAGGTCTACGGACCAATGTATAACAGAACTAAAGGAAGAAATAATGCCGGAACGAGTAATGTCGGAACAAGTAGTGTCGGAGCAAGTACTGCCAACGTAGTCCGTTATAAATGTGGAAAACCGGGCCACATTATTAAAAATTTCCCAAATTAGGGGAATACTAATGGGCAGGGCCGCAGAAGAGTTTTCAATATTAATACGGCAGAAGCGCAGGAAGACCCGGAGCTTGTTACTGGTGCGTTTCTCATTGACAATAAATCTGCTTATGTTTTATTTGATTCGGGTGCGGATAGAAGCTATATGAGTAGAGATTTTTGTGCTAAACTAAGTTGCTCACCGACGCCCTTGGATAATAAATTTTTACTCGAATTAGCAAATGGTAAATTAATTACAGCGGATAATATATGTCGGAATCGAGAAATTAAACTGGTTAACGAAACATTTAAGATTGACTTGATACCAGTAGAGTTAGGGAGTTTTGATGTGATAATCGGTATGGACTGGTTGAAAGAAGTGAAAGCAGAGATCGTTTATTACAAAAATGCAAATCGCATTATACGAGAAAAAGGAAAACCCTTAATGGTGTACGGAGAAAAGAGCAACGCGAAGTTAAACCTTATTAGTAACCTGAAGGCACAAAAACTAATAAGAAAAGGTTGCTATGCTGTGCTAGCACACATCGAGAAAGTCAATTCCGAAGAAAAGAACATCAATGATGTTCCCGTCGCAAAAGAATTTCTCGATGTATTTCCGAAAGAATTACCGGGACTACCTCCACACCGATCCGTTGAATTTCAAATAAACCTTGTACTGGGAGCTGAACCAATAGCTCTTGCTCCATACAGACTCGCACCTAGCGAAATGAAGGAACTTCAGAGCCAATTACAAGAACTTTTAGAGTGTGGTTTCATTCGACCAAGCACATCACCGTGGGGAGCTCCTATTTTGTTTGTCAAGAAGAAGGATGATACATTTAGGTTATGTATCGACTACCGAGAGTTGAACAAACTTACCATCAAGAACCGCTACCTACTACCAAGAATCGACGAATTATTTGATCAACTACAAGGATCATCGGTTTATTCGAAGATTGATTTACGTTCTGGGTATCATCAAATGCGGGTGAAGGAGGATGATATTCCAAAGACTGCTTTTAGAATGCGTTACGGTCATTACGAGTTTATGGTTATGCCATTTGGGTTGACTAACGCACCAACTGTGTTCATGGACCTCATGAACCGAGTGTGTGGACCATACCTTGACAAGTTTGTCATTGTTTTCATTGATGACACACTTATTTACTCGAAGAATGATCAAGAGCACGAAGAACATTTGAGAAAAGTACTAGAGTTTCTGAGGAAAGAAAAACTATACGCTAAGTTTTCAAAGTGTGCATTTTGGTTAGAAGAAGTTCAATTCCTCGGTCACATAGTGAACAAAGAAGGTATTCAGGTGGATCCAGCAAAGATTGAAGCTGTTGAAAAGTGGGAAACCCCGAAAACTCCGAAGCATATACGCCAATTCTTAGGACTAGCTGGTTACTACAGAAGGTTCATCCAAGATTTTTCCAGAATAGAAAAACCCTTGACTGCATTAACGCATAAAGGGAGGAAATTTGAATGGAAGGATGAACAAGAAAAGGCGTTTCAATTGTTAAAGAAAAAGTTAACTACATCACCTATATTGTCATTACCTGAAGGGAATGATGATTTTGTGATATATTGTGAAGCCTCAAAGCAAGGTCTCGATTGTGTATTGATGCAAAGAACGAAGGTAATTGCTTATGCGTCTAGACAATTGAAGATTCACGAGCAGAATTATACGACGCATGATTTGGAATTAGGCGCGGTTGTTTTTGCATTAAAGACTTGGAGGCACTACTTATATGGGGTCAAAAGTATTATATATACCGACCACAAAAGTCTTCAACACATATTTAACCAGAAACAACTGAACATGAGACAGCGCAGGTGGATTGAATTGTTGAATGATTACGACTTTGAGATCGTTACCACCCGGGGAAGGCAAATGTGGTAGCCGACGCCTTGAGCAGAAAGGACAGAGAACCCATTCGAGTAAAAGCTATGAATATAATGATTCACAATAACCTTACTACTCAAATAAAGGAGGCGCAACAAGGAGTTTTAAAAGAGAGAAATTTAAAGGATGAAATACCCAAAGGATCGGAGAAGCATCTTGATATTCTAGAAGACGGAACCCGGTATAGGGCTGAAAGAATTTGGGTACCAAAATTTGGAGATATGAGAGAAATGGTACTTAGAGAAGTTCATAAAACCAGATACTCAATACACCCCGGAACGGGGAAGATGTACAAGGATCTCAAGAAACATTTTTGGTAGCCGAGTATGAAAGCCGATGTTGCTAAATACGTAGGAGAATGTTTGACGTGTTGCAAGGTCAAAGCGGAGCATCAGAAACCATCAGGTCAACTTCAGCAACCCGAAATCCCGGAATGGAAATGGGAAAACATTACCATGGATTTCATCACTAAATTACCAAGGACTGCCAGTGGTTTTGATACTATTTGGGTAATAGTTGATCGTCTCACCAAATCAGCACACTTCCTGCCAATAAGAGAAGATGACAAGATGGAGAAGTTAACACGATTGTATTTTAAGGAAGTCGTCTCCAGACATGGAATACCAATCTCTATTATCTCTGATAGGGATGGCAGATTTATTTCAAGATTCTGGCAGACATTACAGCAAGCATTAGGAACTCGTCTAGACATGAGTACTACCTATCATCCACAAACTGATGGGCAGAGCGAAAGGACGATACAAACGCTTGAAGATATGCTACGAGCATGTGTTATTGATTTCGGAAACAGTTGGGATCGACATCTACCGTTAGCAGAATTTTCCTACAACAACAGCTACCATTCAAGCATTGAGATGACACCGGTTGAAGCACTTTATGGTAGAAAGTGCAGGTCTCCGATTTGTTGGAGTGAAGTGGGGGATAGACAGATTACGGGTCCAGAGATAATACAAGAAACTACCGAGAAGATCATCCAAATTCAACAACGATTGAAAACCGCCCAAAGTCGACAAAAGAGCTACGCTGACATTAAAAGAAAAGATATAGAATTTGAAATTGGAGAGATGGTCATGCTTAAAGTTGCACCTTGGAAAGGCGTTGTTCGATTTGGTAAACGAGGGAAATTAAACCCAAGGTATATTGGACCATTCAAGGTTATTGATCGCGTCGGACCAGTAGCTTACCGACTTGAGTTACCTCAACAACTCGCGGCTGTACATAACACTTTCCACGTCTCGAATTTGAAGAAATGTTTTGCTAAAGAAGATCTCACTATTCCGTTAGACAAAATCCAAATCAATGAAAAACTTCAAATTATCGAAGAATCCGTCGAAATAATGGATCGTGAGATTAAAAGACTTAAGCAAAACAAAATACTAATTGTTAAGGTTCGATGGAATGCTCATAGAGGACCCAAGTTCACCTGGAACGAGAAGATCAGATGAAGAAGAAATACCCGCACTTATTTCTAGAAGATACGACAACACCTCCAACTACTTAAAATTTCAGGACGAAATTTATTTAACGGGTAGGTACTCTAGTGACCCGAACTTTTCCATGTTTATATATATTAAATGAAATTGTTATTTAAATGATTAAGTGTTTCCAACATGTTAAGCAATCAAACTTGTTAATACTTGATTAATTTAAATAGGTTTCATATAGACAATTGACCACCCAAGTTGACCGGTGATTCACGAACGTTAAAGCTTGTAAAAACGATATGATGTCATATATATGATTATATATATAGTTAACATGATATTATGATAAGTAAGTATCTCATTAGGTATTTTAACAATGTGTTATATACATAAAATTGAGTTTATTGAATTAAGAAACTTGAAACGATATATATAACGATTATCGTTATAACAACGTCTTACTAAATACATATGAATCATATTAAGATATTAATACACAATGTTTAATCATGATAAATGATAACTAAACATGTCATTAAGTGTATTAACAATGAACTACATATGTAAAAACAAGACTACTAACTTAATGATTTCGAAACGAGACATATATGTAACGATTATCGTTGTAACAACATTTAACTGTATATATATATCATACTAAGATATATTAATATATCATAATATCATGATAATGTAATAATTTAACATCTCTTTAGATATAATAAACAATGGGTTAACAACATTTAACAAGATCGTTAACCTAAAGGTTTCAAAACAACATTTACATGTAACGACTAACGATGACTTAACGACTCAGTTAAAATGTATATACATGTAGTGTTTTAATATGTATTCATACACTTTTGAAAGACTTCAAGACACTTATCAAAATACTTCTACTTAACAAAAATGCTTACAATTACATCCTCGTTCAGTTTCATCAACAATTCTACTCGTATGCACCCGTATTCGTACTCGTACAATACACAGCTTTTAGATGTATGTACTATTGGTATATACACTCCAATGATTAGCTCTTAGCAGCCCATGTGAGTCACCTAACACATATGGGAACCATCATTTGGCAACTAGCATGAAATATCTCATAAAATTACAAAAATATTAGTAATCATTCATGACTTATTTACATGTAAACAAAATTACACATCCTTTATATCTAATCCATATACCAATGACCAAAAACACCTACAAAAACTTTCATTCTTCAATTTTCTTCATCTAATTGATCTCTCTCAAGTTCTATCTTCAAGTTCTAAGTGTTCTTCATAAATTCTATAAGTTCTAGTTTCATAAAATCAAGAATACTTCCAAGTTTGCTAGCTTACTTCTAGTCTCGTAAAGTGATCATCCAATGTCACACCCCCAAAATAGGGCCTAGGGTATTTGTGACTAATTATATCAAATCACAGTTGTATATACGAGAACGACCCTATATGAGACGTTTTGAATAAAACATTTATTAATAAAACAGCGGAAGCATTAAAAGTTTTACATCAAATTTAAACTGAAATAATAATAATAGTCTTAATGCAAAGTAAATGTAATGAAATGAAGACTCCATGTAGCAGCATTCAATTCATCAGGTAGCAATCATGGCAATCATCTTATTCGTCACCTGAGACAAAACATGCTTAAAGTGTCAACCAAAAAGGTTGGTGAGTTCATTAGTTTATCAAAATCAATCATTTCCGTTATAATAATAGGCCACAAGATTTCAGTTTCATAAATATCCGTACACTAGCAAGTGTATAAAAGCATTCTATAAGTTGTAGGCACCCGGTAACAAGCCTTAACGTTCATGTTTTACCCTCTGAAAGTACACCGAATCAGGTGTGTTATATAAACCTCGAAGTACTAAAGCATCCCATAGTCAGGATAGGGTTGTCAGGCCCAATAGATCTATCTTTAGGATTCGCGCCTACCGTACATAGACAGGTAGTTTAATGTTACCAAGCTAAGGGTATATTTCTGGTTTAAACCCACATAGAATTAGTTTTAGTACTTGTGCCTATTTCGTAAAACATTTATAAAACAACGCATGTATTCTCAGCCCAAAAATATATATAAAAAGGGAGTAATGAAACTCACCTTAAATAGCAGTTGAAGTATTCCACGCAAGAAAGGAAAGTAAAGCAAGTAAGTGACCGAGATATCAACTAAAAGTAGTTCTTAAGAGAGAAATGAGAGATTAAGGTGTAAGTTTGAAATGAGAAATGTATGTGGTATTTATAGTTGAAAATGTTAGATAAAAAAAAATTAAAATAAAATAAGTAAATCTTAAAAGTTAAAATAAGAAAAAGTATTTTGTATTTTTATTAAAAGTAAATCTTAAAAGTTAAAATAAGAAAAAGTAGTTTGTATTTTTATTAAAAGTAAAATCTTAAAAGTTAAAATAAGAAAAATTAGTTTGTATTTTTATTAAAAGTAAAATCTTAAAAGTTAAAATAAGAAAAAGTATTTTGTATTTTTATTAAAAGTAAATCTTAAAAGTTAAAATAAGAAAAAGTAGTTTGTATTTTTATTAAAAGTAAAATCTTAAAAGTTAAAATAAGAAAAAGTAGTTTGTATTTTTATTAAAAGTAAAATCTTAAAAGTTAAAATAAGAAAAAGTAGTTTGTATTTTTATTAAAAGTAAAATCTTAAAAGTTAAAATAAGAAAAAGTATTTTGAATTTTTATTAAAAGTAAATCTTAAAAGTTAAAATAAGAAAAAGTAGTTTGTATTTTTATTAAAAGTAAAATCTTAAAAGTTAAAATAAGAAAAAGTAGTTTGTATTTTTATTAAAAGTAAAATCTTAAAAGTTAAAATAAGAAAAAGTATTTTGTATTTTTATTAAAAGTAAATCTTAAAAGTTAAAATAAGAAAAAGTAGTTTGTATTTTTATTAAAAGTAAAATCTTAAAAGTTAAAATAAGAAAAAGTAGTTTGTATTTTTATTAAAAGTAAAATCTTAAAAGTTAAAATAAAAAAAAGTATTTTGTATTTTTATTAAAAGTAAATCTTAAAAGTTAAAATAAGAAAAAGTAGTTTGTATTTTTATTAAAAGTAAAATCTTAAAAGTTAAAATAAGAAAAAGTAGTTTGTATTTTTATTAAAAGTAAAATCTTAAAAGTTAAAATAAGAAAAAGTAGTTTGTATTTTTATTAAAAGTAAATCTTAAAAGTTAAAATAAGAAAAAGTAGTTTATATTTTTATTAAAAGTAAATCTTAAAAGAAAAGTAGTTTGTATTTTTGTATTTATTTATTAAAAGTACATATAGTTTTTATTTTTATTTTGTATAAAATTCTAAAAAAAAGTTGTTTAATATATTTCTAAACATTTTATTTCTATATTTGTTTAATTATTAAATACGAATTTTATATAAAAATTATTATTATATTTAGTTTTTATAAAAAATAAAATTTATGATTATTAATTTATAGTTTTTATTAGTTTTATAAATGTTATAGTATTATTTATTATTTAGTTAATTATATATTCTATTAACTAAATAACAAAAGTAATATAAATATTATATATATATTCATTGATGTAATTATGTTATATTATATATCATAATCTTATTTATAATATTTATAATTATATTATTCATTTTAAGCGTACGTTTATTCGATCAACGTTAAATTTATTCGTATATAACAACTCTAGGTATTTTAGTAAAATCGGAAGTCGAAAAGTGAGGGTTGTTATAGTACCTACCCGTTAAAAGAAATTTCGTCCCGAAATTTAGTTTTTGCCATCAATCGGCGTTGTTCGTACCTAGACGAGGATATTTACGTTTTATCTGGTCTTCACGTTCCCAGGTAGGTTCGGGGCCTTTCGTGAATTCCAACGGATAGAATATTGTTCTGTTTCATGCATTTAAACAATACGAACCCTAATTTCTTACAGGTTCTTCTATAAAGTGCATTTTATCATTAATGCGGAGGTTATCTAAAGGATTAATAAGAGTGTCATTTGACTAGGTTATCCTCAAAAGGGATGATGGTGTTATACGAGCATTTTAGTAAACTTAACACATGAAATGTGTTATGAATAGTATTGAGCTTATTTAAAACTTTGAGTGTTTATGTCACAATATTAGGGTAAAAAAACAGAGAGTAGTTCATGAAAATTATAGTCATGAAATTTGATAGAGATCATCATTGTTTACAACAAGAATATTGTAATGATGAATATAAGTTGAAAAAATAAAGTTTTATCACTACTGAATAATATGGATAAAACGATTTGATTATAGGAAGCGTATAAACGAAGCTATTGTAAAAGAGTGAATGAGAAATTAAATGTTCGCCTTAACTTTTGACGTAGTCATGATTGATTTCCGGAATTCAAGGGATTAAAGGAAATCTTCGTAATCCATAAGATTTGATTCTCCGGTAATTAAGGAATTTGAAATTTTCTTTGATTAAATGAGGTGAATTGCTTCAATTGCTGTGTTTGGAATTTTGCTATAAATTAGCTTCTTCCGTTTCATTATCTTCACCACTTCTATACTGTCTTCCTCAATTCATACTTCCAAAGATTGTGAGAATGCTCCATCCAGTTCTTATCCTGGATATTTTTCTGACTATCATTTCAGTCATTCTTCTTTTTCATTTACCACCAGAGGAATTTGTTTTCTTCTACTATTACCTTGGGGTTATAGTGTTTTTAATTCTCCCATGTCTTTACGTTGCAATACGTATTGATATACACGGTTTGTAATTTCGGTATCGTTATCGGGCTACATATTTTCCCTTATATGTCGGAGCTCTTTGCCTTTTTATTCTCCTCTCGACTCTAAGTAAAGCGAGTAATGGTCCAGAATTTGTAGGTATGAAGTTTCGAATGGACCTACTGTTCTAAGCGTAATATCATGATTTGATTTGGTAAATTATCAAAATTACTGAGGATAGAACTATCAAAAATATATTTTCTTGATATGTTCAGAGATTAAGTAGAATGTAAGAGTCGTGTAACATGGCAAATGATGATTATAAAGTCTATGAATCATCATCTTCCATTAAAAATGTAGCATGACTTACTGTAATATAATCACGTTGGCCTGACGTCATTATATTATACTAACTCATGCTTCAATTCTCAACACTACTTCAAATCATTCAAAATTTGAATTTAAATTTTACGGAATATAGAAACTTAAACAGTTTTCCTTTATGATGTAATAAAGATATTGCAAAGAGATAATTAATTGCGGACAAGAATCGTTATGAAGATATCTTTAGAAATATCGAGGATATTTATAACGAAAGATACGATGATATTTTAGAATTTCTAAAATCGATGAATAATGAAGAAATTCTTCTGTAAGGATTTAGAATGCGTAAAAAGATCTTCTGTGATTTCCATCAGAAATCGAATCATCTAGATTCTTTGGTTATAGGTTTAGTCCTTGGGATTTGTCCTTGGTCTCCTTCATGTTTTGCTCAATCCATCTTTCAATACCAGATTTTCTTTTGAGCTTTTCCAACATACAATTCTTTATTATCAAGCTTCTGATCATTAAGGCCATCTACAGCTTTTGCTGCTTCATCAGCATTCTCAAGGTTAACTGATCTGAATCATTGATTATCAATCCGATATGTTTTCAAGGATTTTGAAGAATGTACAATGTAATATATTAATGTGAATGTTAGATATTTCTTGGGTATTACCTACCCGTTAAAATATTTTCACAATCAACAGTTTGTACAAAAGAATTTTTAAATACAATCTTTATGAAAATATACATACATATATATTTTCTTCAGATGTAATTATGGATTTAATAAGTTAATATAATATTAAACTCATTTGATTTACGGTTGAAACGAGAATAAATAATCTCCAAAACTTTAGAGATTACATAATCGTCGCGAAATATTTCTTTAATGAAGTTATGAATCAATACTTCATCGTTCATTGTTATTAATATACCTCAGTATATGATGTTGATGCTCGTGGATTTCTTGTGAAATTCATAAGGCACAAATGATGTTTTCGAGAAATTTTCGAGTACATCGAAAATAGGAGTGTAAAATCACACATGCATTTGAATAATACACTTAGTTTATTATGAAATGGAGTTTATTGTACTGAAGCAGTGATTAATGATTGTTAAGTCATTAACGAAGGATGTACATCATAGCGTATTAGTGATATGAATTAACCAAGTAGTACATACTAGTTAAGATTCACACGTAATAGTTTAGTACGGAAAGATTTATTATTGTTCCAAACCATATATATATAAAGTATATATAATTCTTCAGGAAGAATGAGTCAATACATCTTAACTCATTATTTCTAATATTCCTTAGTATCTATGGGCGTATGATGTCGATGTTTGAGGTATCGATTATGATGTTGAGACGTGGGATGCTGATGTTGTTGTTAGTGAAGCTGATGCTGTTGGTGGTGATGCTGATAGTACTGGTGGTGATGGTGTTGTTGTTGGTGCTGCTTGTGGTACTTGGTTAGTAAGTGTGAGCCTAGCTACCAAATCGCGCACTATTTCCTCCAGGGTTTCTACTTTACGCTCGAGTCTATGGATTTGTTCTACCCATTCCTCTGTAAGGTTTGTCAATTCTTGATATTTAGTTCGAAGTCTTCTAACTTCTTCTAATAACCCTTTCTGGTTAGAATTCGGGAGTAGAGGACGAATATTGTCGTTGGTTACATCGAGTCGACCTTCGAGGCGGAAAATCCTTGCGAAAAGAGTGAAAACGGTATTGCGAACAGGTTCACCGGTAAGTGGATCGAGTACTCCGACGTTTGGTGGTAAGTTTGGCTCGTGATAAGGAGTACCTTCTTCATTTCTCCATAGCGTGAGTATTTCGCGAACCCATCCCCATTTTCTAAAGAAATCACGGTAATTGATCGGTGGGTGTGCTCCTGTCACGCTATCTTTGGAGCTAGAAGAACTTGAGGAATCAGGTGAGAAATCCATATTATGTGTTTGGAATAGGGTTTGATTTGAAATGGGTGTTGAATATTGAATGATATATTCGTCTCCTTGAATACGTATATATAGCAGAAAGATTTCCGTAATTTACGGAGGAAATTTAGGAAAAGTGTTAGTCAAGGTCTATTGGGAATAGATATGCTAAGATATGATTTGTCTATACTCCAATAATGGCAGTATGACGTGTCGAGATTATAAAATGATAAGTATGTAATCTAATAATCTTTCGATTAAAGACTTTCAATTCGTATACTGTGATAACCCAATGACATTTCTCGGTTCGCAAACTGATGCATAAAGGCATAAGGCATATAGGTACGTGATATAATAGGGAGTTATATACGTTTGAGTATGAATTATAGGAGTTTCAAAAATCTTGGATAATATTTCATGTAATACATATGTAATACACAAAACCAGGATAGATGACTAAGTGAGTTGTTCTTAATAAGTTCACCACTTATTAAGTGCGTAAGTGACTAAGTGTTGTATGATCACTATAGTCAGGTTTGATATTGTGCACCATACCCAAACATCTATGCCACCGCCGAGTCACTTGAATGATCAATTGTTACCGGTTGGCCCAGGAATTCTCTACCAAAATCTAAGTTTGGCATTCGAAATCCACAAGCATCCCATAGTGGTACCAAGGATCACCCTAGGCCTTAAGTAGCGTTGACGTTCGAGTAATTTCACATTATCGTGTATGTTATAATCTTAAGATTTAAGTATAGTTTCTAAGGTATAGTGTAGCATTTATCAATTAAAGGCAACAATTAAAGGCACTATGGTCAAGGAAAGTTGTAGTCCTACATTGCTAAGGTACCTAATTGTATAAGGCACACATAAAATGCAATCCTGGTTCTCTACAACAACCTGCTCTGATACCAATCTGTCACACTCCCAAAATAGGGCCTAGGGTATTTGTGACTAATTATATCAAATCACAGTTGTATATACGAGAACGACCCTATATGAGACGTTTTGAATAAAACATTTATTAATAAAACAGCGGAAGCATTAAAAGTTTTACATCAAATTTAAACTGAAATAATAATAATAGTCTTAATGCAAAGTAAATGTAATGAAATGAAGACTCCATGTAGCAGCATTCAATTCATCAGGTAGCAATCATGGCAATCATCTTATTCGTCACCTGAGACAAAACATGCTTAAAGTGTCAACCAAAAAGGTTGGTGAGTTCTTTAGTTTATCAAAATCAATCATTTCCGTTATAATAATAGGCTACAAGATTTCAGTTTCATAAATATCCGTACACTAGCAAGTGTATAAAAGCATTCTATAAGTTGTAGGCACCCGGTAACAAGCCTTAACGTTCATGTTTTACCCTCTGAAAGTACACCGAATCAGGTGTGTTATATAAACCTCGAAGTACTAAAGCATCCCATAGTCAGGATAGGGTTGTCAGGCCCAATAGATCTATCTTTAGGATTCGCGCCTACCGTACATAGACAGGTAGTTTAATGTTACCAAGCTAAGGGTATATTTCTGGTTTAAACCCACATAGAATTAGTTTTAGTACTTGTGCCTATTTCGTAAAACATTTATAAAACAACGCATGTATTCTCAGCCCAAAAATATATATAAAAAGGGAGTAATGAAACTCACCTTAAATAGCAGTTGAAGTATTCCACGCAAGAAAGGAAAGTAAAGCAAGTAAGTGACCGAGATATCAACTAAAAGTAGTTCTTAAGAGAGAAATGAGAGATTAAGGTGTAAGTTTGAAATGAGAAATGTATGTGTTATTTATAGTTGAAAATGTTAGATAAAAAAAAATTAAAATAAAATAAGTAAATCTTAAAAGTTAAAATAAGAAAAAGTATTTTGTATTTTTATTAAAAGTAAATCTTAAAAGTTAAAATAAGAAAAAGTAGTTTGTATTTTTATTAAAAGTAAAATCTTAAAAGTTAAAATAAGAAAAATTAGTTTGTATTTTTATTAAAAGTAAAATCTTAAAAGTTAAAATAAGAAAAAGTATTTTGTATTTTTATTAAAAGTAAATCTTAAAAGTTAAAATAAAAAAAAGTAGTTTGTATTTTTATTAAAAGTAAAATCTTAAAAGTTAAAATAAGAAAAAGTAGTTTGTATTTTTATTAAAAGTAAAATCTTAAAAGTTAAAATAAGAAAAAGTAGTTTGTATTTTTATTAAAAGTAAAATCTTAAAAGTTAAAATAAGAAAAAGTATTTTGAATTTTTATTAAAAGTAAATCTTAAAAGTTAAAATAAGAAAAAGTAGTTTGTATTTTTATTAAAAGTAAAATCTTAAAAGTTAAAATAAGAAAAAGTAGTTTGTATTTTTATTAAAAGTAAAATCTTAAAAGTTAAAATAAGAAAAAGTATTTTGTATTTTTATTAAAAGTAAATCTTAAAAGTTAAAATAAGAAAAAGTAGTTTGTATTTTTATTAAAAGTAAAATCTTAAAAGTTAAAATAAGAAAAAGTAGTTTGTATTTTTATTAAAAGTAAAATCTTAAAAGTTAAAATAAAAAAAAGTATTTTGTATTTTTATTAAAAGTAAATCTTAAAAGTTAAAATAAGAAAAAGTAGTTTGTATTTTTATTAAAAGTAAAATCTTAAAAGTTAAAATAAGAAAAAGTAGTTTGTATTTTTATTAAAAGTAAAATCTTAAAAGTTAAAATAAGAAAAAGTAGTTTGTATTTTTATTAAAAGTAAATCTTAAAAGTTAAAATAAGAAAAAGTAGTTTGTATTTTTATTAAAAGTAAATCTTAAAAGAAAACTAGTTTGTATTTTTGTATTTATTTATTAAAAGTACATATAGTTTTTATTTTTATTTTGTATAAAATTCTAAAAAAAGTTGTTTAATATATTTCTAAACATTTTATTTCTATATTTGTTTAATTATTAAATACGAATTTTATATAAAAATTATTATTATATTTAGTTTTTATAAAAAATAAAATTTATGATTATTAATTTATAGTTTTTATTAGTTTTATAAATGTTATAGTATTATTTATTATTTAGTTAATTATATATTCTATTAACTAAATAACAAAAGTAATATAAATATTATATATATATTCATTGATGTAATTATGTTATATTATATATCATAATCTTATTTATAATATTTATAATTATATTATTCATTTTAAGCGTACGTTTATTCGATCAACGTTAAATTTATTCGTATATAACAACTCTAGGTATTTTAGTAAAATCGGAAGTCGAAAAGTGAGGGTTGTTATATCCAACCTCAAGAAATATTTCTTATTTACAGTAAGATATCTTTCTAATACAAGGTAATACTCATATTCGAACTTTGATTCAATTTCTATAACTATAACAATCTTAATTCGAGTGGAAATCTTACTTGAACTTGTTTTCGTGTCATGATTCTGCTTCAAGAACTTTCAAGCCATCCAAGGATCCTTTGAAGCTAGATCTATTTTTCTCATTTTTAATAGGTTTATCCACAAAACCTAAGGTAGTAATGATGTTCATAACATCATTCGATTCATATATATAAAACTACCTTATTCGGAGGTTTAAACTTAAAAATCACTAGAACATAGTTTAGTTAATTCTAAACTTGTTCGTAAACAAAAGTTAATCCTTCTATCTTGACATTTAAAATCAACTAAACACAGGTTATATATCTATATGATATGCTAACTTAATGATTTAAAACCTGAAAACACGAAAAACATCGTAAAATCGGACATACGCCGTCGTAGTAACACCGCGGGCTGTTTTGGGTTTGATAATTAAAAACTATGATAAACTTTGATTTAAAAGTTGTTCTTCTGGGAAAATGATTTTTCTTTAAAACACTTTATAAATGTTTTACAAAATAGACACAAGTACATGAACCTACTTTTTATGGTTGAATGATCGAAGCCGAATATGCCCCTTTTGCTTGGTAGCCTAAGAATTAGGGAACATCACTAATTTTGAGAATTAGTGCATGCCTAATTGACGCGTATCCTAAAGATAGATCTATTGGGCCTAACGAACCCCATTCAAAGTACCGGATGCTTTAGTACTTCGAGTTTTATATCATGTCCGATGGATGTCCCGGAATGATGGGGATATTCTTATATGCATCTTGTTAATGTCGGTTACCAGGTGTTCACCATATGAATGATTTTTATCTCTATATATGGGATGTATATTGAAATATGAAATCTTGTGGTCTATTATTACGATTTGATAGATATATAGGTTAAACCTATAACTCACCAACATTTTTGTTGACGTTTAAAGCATGTTTATTCTTAGGTGATTATTAAGAGCTTCCGCTGTTGCATGCTAATATATGGACAAGATTTGGAGTCAGCATGCTTGTATAATATTGTTTAAAACTGCATTCGAAATTTACTTTGTTGTAACATATTAATATTGTAAACCAATATGTATTCGTAGTGTGTAAGTGTGATATTTTTTTAGATTATCATTTCTGATAATCTAGGTGGTGTCCTATTAACCTTGTCGATAAAATAAAGGTTATGGTTTGTTTTTAAAAACGAATGCAGTCTTTGAAAAACGTCTCATATAGAGGTCAAAACCTCGCAACGAAATCAATTAATATGGAACGCTTATAATCAATATGAACGGGACATTTCAGCTACCTTTCTGTGAGCATTGTATAATCAGCAAGCAGCATTGCCTGAAATTTAACACATCATATTCTAGAAGTAAATTGGTTCTCGAATTGGTTCACTCTGATGTGTGGCAAGCACCAGTTCAATCCCTAGGAGGAACAAAGTATTTTGTTTCATTTATTGATGATTATAGTAGGAGATGTTGGGTGTACCCAATCAAGAGGAAGGCAGATGTGTTTGAAGTTTTCAAAGTTTACAAAGCGCGGGTTGAACTTGAATCTGGTAAAAAGATCAAGTGTTTGAGGACACCTTCAACTGCAATTGAGTTGAAGTCACCGATGGAGATGTGGAATGGAAAACAAGTTGATTATTCTGAACTTCATATATTTGGAAGTCCTGTGTACGCAATGTACAATTCTTAAGAAACGAAAAAGTTGGATCCGAAGTCCATAAAGTGTTTGTTCTTGGGGTATGCTGATGGAGTTAAGGGGTATCGCTTATGGGACCTCACTGCCCACAAAGTAGTCATCAGCAGAGATGTTGTCTTTACGAAAGACAAAGATCTTTAAAATATTAGCACTTCAAAAGAAACTACACCGATACAGGTTGGAAATGAATTTCATAAAGATTCTTCTGAAGCAATACCAGAGCACGAGGAAAATCAAGTAGTCGTTTATGAAGCTCCAACGACTCGTACTTCTAATCAGGAACAGAAACGTCCAGGGTGGCACTCGGATTATATTATGAAAAGCAATGTTGCGTATTGTCTTCTAACAGAGGAAGGTGAGCCAACAACTCTTCGCGAGGCACTGAATCATTTAGATGCATCTCAGTGGATGATAGCTATGCAGGAAGAAATTGAAGCTCTTCATAAAAATAAAACATGGGAACTTGTGCCATTGCAGAAAAGTAGAAAACCTATTCGAAATAAATGGGTGTATAAGGTCAAGCGAAATGGCGATGATCAAGTGGAGCGGTATCATGCAAGACTGGTGGTTAAAGGATATGCTCAGAAAGAAGGTACCGACTTTAATGAAATATTTTCCCCCGTGGTTCGACTTACAACAATTCGAGTAGTTCTAGCGATGTGTGCTGCATTTGATTTGCATCTTGAGCAGCTAGATGTGAAAACTGCATTTCTTCATGGAAACCTTGAAGAAGAAATTTACATGCTTCAACCAGAAGGTTTTGAACTACAAGGAAAAAAGAACTTGGTTTGCAGGTTAAAAAAATCTCTGTACAGCCTCAAACATGCTCCGAGATACTGGTACAAGAGATTTGATTCTTTCATAATGAGCCTTGAATATAACAGACTTTATGCAGACCCTTGTGCATATTTCAAGAGGTTTGGGGACAATGATTATGTCATTTTGTTGTTATATTTAGACGACATGTTGGTTGCAGGTCCCAACAAAGATCGTATTAATAAGCTGAAGGCTCAATTGGCTAGGGAGTTTGAAATGAAAGACTTGGGTGCCGCAAACAAGATTCTAGGGATGCAAATTCACCGAGACAGAGATAATAAGAAGATTTGACTTTCTCAAAAGAATTATTTGAGGAAAATCTTGGAGCATTTCAACATGCAAGATAGTAAGCCAATCTCAACGCCACTTCCAACTAATCTTAAGTTATCCTCCGTTATGTGTCCTAGCAGTGAAGACGAGAGGAAGGAGATGGCTCGAGTACCTTATGCATCAGCAGTGGGAAGTTTAATGTTCGCAATGATATGTGCAAGACCAGACATTGCACATGCAGTGGGAGTAGTTAGTCAGTACATGGCGAATGCTGGTAAAGAGCATTGGAATGCGGTAAAGAGGATCCTAAGATACATTAAGGGTACTCAGATGTTGCATTATGTTATGGGGAACTGGAATTTATTTTCAAAGGGTATGTTGATTCAGATTATGCAGGTGATATGGATAAAAGTAAATCCACCTCCGCATATGTTTTTACACTTTGTGGTGGAACAGTAAGATGGATTTCAAAACTGCAGTCATTTGTGGCAATGTCAACAACAGTGGCAGAATATGTAGCAGCTACTCAAGCTACTAAAGAGACAGTATGGCTGAAGATGTTGTTGGAGGAACTCGGGTACAGACAAGAGAATATCACTTTATTTTGTGACAACCAGAGTGCCTTGCATCTTGCAAGGAATCCGGCATTTCATTCAAAGAAAAAGCATATACGAGTTCAGTATCACTGTGGAAGAAGGAACCGTGGATGTAAAGAAAATTCATACTAATAATAATGTGGCTGATTTCCTAAAAAGTCAATCAACCGTGACAAGTTTATTTAGTGCCGTTCTTCATGCAGCCTAACAGAGACGTAAGCAACATCATTGGCAAGGAAGGATTACCGTGTGAAGATTGATTAGGTTTCAATCAGATCTTCAACTTCAAGTGGGAGATTGTTGGAATAATAAAAGTGGACGGTGGATGGTTGATATGGTCAGGCAACAAGCACATGTATATTGTGCAAGTACTATTGATTTGAAGGCTTGGTAAAAATGGCCTAACTTTCACCTACCATGTTTGTTGACTTCATGTTTGCTTTGGGTTATTTACATTCATACGTATGTATGAATTGGTAGAGCAGACTACTTCACCAACCCCATTTATGCTACTATAAATAGATGGATCACTAAGCTCATTCATCATCCCAAATTCAAGAGTGCATCTTGTATACTAAAAGTCTAATAGAGAGTTTGTGAGTGTTAGTCTCCTAATTACAAGAGATATAAAAATTAGTATTTATCCTTGTAATTAGAAAGAAGTGTAATTCCTATTATTCTTAATAGTGAAACGTTTTCTTTCTTGCCCGTAGTTTTTACCCTATTGGGGTTTTCCACGTTAAATCTCAGCGTCTCTTTATTGTCGCTATTTCAATTATTACTAGCAGTTTGCTATAATTCGGTGTCGCTTTGCTCAACATTGAAGAAATCCATGAAGAGGCTCAATGCCCCCAAGCATTGGATGCTTGCTAAAACTGATGATGCTTTTGTAAGCAAACTCTAAATCGTTTATTTTTTTTTATTTAACTATCTGTTTATTTTTAATAATGATTTTATTTTTCTATTTCTGGCTCCCAAGCCATCATCTGGACCTCACAAAGCAAGGGAATGCTTACCTATGATAGCTATTTTGAGGAACAGGAGAAGCATGCGTTGACATACCGTGAGGTTCAATCAATCATGATGCAGTGCAATGTACAAGTTGACAACAAGGTTCGGATTGATAAGACTTACCTGCTGGTTTCATGGGTTTCATGGGTAAGTAAACTTTTGATGTTACAAGTGGTGTGCAAGAGAGTTAGGTTTCGGGACCAGATGGGGACATTCTTGGAACTCAAAATCCAGAAGTACCGGCTTTTTTTATACAAGAGGTTTATCACTTTGTTCCATTTTAAGAGGCATTTCCTCCTACACTACCAACAAACTTTAATCATATTCATGTTTAGAAATAAACTTTTAGAGATAGTCATACAAGTTGGGTAATGGGTTAAAACGAGTTCCCACGAAAATAGACAACTATTTTTTAGGATAGTCCGAGTTAACTATGTCCTGGTTAGTTGTGCTCACTCCGATAATTCATTAGATTATTGTTAACTTAATCTTTTTTTTGGACAGCTGTTAGGATCACCCAGGGGAGACTTAACCACCCACACGTTCATCTCCTACAAAGTTATACCCGCCCCCCAACTGCGTGCCTAGGAGGAAACCCGTACCAATCCCATACTTTGTAAGCATACCATGAAGTGATACCATATTTGTTTTGCTTTTGTATACGTATTTTGAAATCATTTTGGCCTGAGATTTTGCGAAACTATATCATATTAATTTGTATCTTGAAATTATTTAATTTATGTCTTCTTTTACTTGGACATGCAGAAACACTAGACTGGGTTACATATGTACTTTATGGTCGCCATTAGGATCAACAAAGTGCATGATCTGCAAGTGATCATATACATGGCATTGTATATGCATATTTTAAGTGCTAAAGGCTAAAAACAGAAGTTACGCGAAGTATGCTTAAAGGATTTGGAAGATCCGCTGAAAGTTAAGTTAGCGGATCAGATTGCGCATTAACAAAGATTGTGGATTCTTTCTGCTAAGTCAATGAGGATAATTAGTTAATCCGCACACCGCGAATATTTTAAAAACTATAAATAGGGAGCTTGGCCTCTCATTTATAGGTTGTTGATTCTCTGTCATTTGCTCTAGCCTTTGTAATTTTCACTTGTGACTTTGCCCAAGGAATTTTTACATCGTGTTAAGGTGAACTATGCTAATCAATAAACAAGACCGGGTCGGGGTGGTTGATCACTTGATTGTTAAAGTAAAACACGATCATCAGGGCCAAAAAAAATCATCAACATCTCATTCTACCACCTTAATCTCAGTGCACTCAATCCTTAATTAAGCATCTTTAATATAGGATTGATCAATTGGCACCATCCGTGTGAAACGTTCAAAATTAAACTCGAATTTTTTTGTTTTGTGCTACCGAACGATAAAATTGCTTGTTTAATTTTAATTGTGTATTGTTTTGGTGATTTACAGGAATATTGCTAGGGTGTACCAGTTGACTTGATCGTTGGCCGTGACAGTTAACGCGAAGCAAGCAAACAGCTCTGTGAATGCTGATGTGTTGCATGATGATTCGCTAAATGCTTTGCAAATTAACTTTCAGTCGAATGTTAATGCTAATGCGAGCAATTCAGTTCATGAACCGCTTGCTAAAATATCTAATGCCAATGTTGCTAGTGCTGATCCGCAACTAAAGGTTGCCACTGATAAGATGGTTGCACGCAGAAATTCGCAGCAAAGTCGTGACGAAACTATCGCAGAAGGAAAACGACTCAGAATTTTGGCTGGGAAAGCAAGTTTGAAAGTAGATAAGGTGGTTGACACTGCTATTGAGCAAGCTAAAAAAGACACTAAACAAGGTCGTGAACCTCGCGTACCGCGTACTTATCTATGGCCATTGAATGATTCAGGATCACGTGCTGATCGCTTAGTTGTTGAGCATCACGATAACGACAGTGATGACACAGATCAACGCATTGTTTAAACTCTGTTTATAATTCCAAAATTACAAAAACGCCAAGAGATGAGAGCGAGTATTCTGATGATTCAGACATCGCAGAAGAAGTTGTGAAAATTCCACATGTTAAGCGCAGGCGACCGCCAACACCTTTTCCCCACCATGGGGATGAGGGTGAATCTTCTGATGCTACGCGCAGAGAAAATGCTCAAAATTTCTTGTCGGATGCTTTTAAAAGCATTGTGCCCAAATCAATGCAGCATAAGTTTGAGCAACCGAATTTTTTGGAAGATATGATAACTAAGTATTGTGCAGAGAATGCTGATACCCGCACAAATAAGGCAACTGAGATCACAACTGCTACTGACAAGTTTTTCCAGCATATCTCTGATTATCCGAGTGTTACACCACCCATCGTGACTGCAACGTTGGGAGTTTATTCTAGTTTAACTGACCCACTGGATTTTTTGCAGCGGTTTGAGGGAGTTGTAAGCACTTATAATTAGGATGAACCGGTTACATGCCGAGTATTTCCCATGGTTCTGCAAGGGTCAGTAAGGGAGTGGTTTCATAGCTTGCAAGCTCGCAGTATTATCGATTTTATCGATCTTCGCGATAAATTTTTATTGCAGTTTCAGAATCTTTTACCACAAAAGAAGACGCATATCGAGTGCGATGACATTAAGCAGGGAAATAGAGAAACTTTAAATGCGCTACTTACGTGATATATCTATGAATGCCAAAAGATACCAAGTTTGAATGAGGTTCAAAAAATCTCTGGGTTTTTGCATGCCATCAATCCGCAAAGACATCCAACGCTTGTGCAGCGTTTGAGAAGGGATGTTCCACCAACTTTTGCTAAGGTGCAACAGGAAACATATGATTACATTAGAGGCGGTGAGGATAGTACTATAACCCCCACATGTGGATGGGGTAAGGATAAAAGTTGGCGGGATGATAATGATTCTTTCCGCGATGGAAATAATGATAACTTTCGCAGTGCAAGATTTCCAAGACGAAATGGTGGCAGTAGTTACCCGCGTAATGACAGACATAAAGTCAAGGTAATAATCATGGATACAATCGACATGATCGTTATTCTTCACGGAAATGGAATAATGAATCTTTCAACATTATCCAAATGTTAATAAAACGCCTAAGGAAATTCTTTTACAAGAAAGGGTGGCGAGGTCTTTTCCTGATCCTCAGTCTTTAGTGGAGAATATCAGGCGTGATAAGTCTAAGTTCTGCATTTTTCATGATGACTATGGTCATGATACTAACCGCTGTCGAGATTTGGCAGAATTAATTGCGAAAGAATTTGAGCAAGGTAAATTGGACCATTTGTTAGCTCAAGGGGCTGCGAGTACTGCAAATGCGATGATCTTGCCCGCAGAGTCTAATACTCCACAAGTGCCAAATGCTGGTGCGATAGTTCAAGCTGACCGGAAAGCCCCGCAGTAAAGAATTTAGGTGTTAAAATGGTAAGTAAGAAAGAGAATTTCCGTGAAATACAGGTTATTAATGTAGTGGAAGTTCAAAGCGGAATGTCATTGTTTCAAGTATCTGAGCAATTCGCGAATTGGCAATTCGCCTCTATTACTTTCCCTACTATAAACTTGAGCGCGAATCTTGATAAACTAGTGGTGGTTTCATGTCACATTGCGAACACTGGTATTATAATAATGAAGGTGCATGTTGATACTCGTAGCAGTGTGGATGTCATGTATGAATAGTGCTTCAACAAATTGCCTGCGCATATTAAGGCTTTGCTAAAACCTACTGTGGTTTCGCTAGCTGGTTTTTCAGGAGAATCAACTTGGCCTATGGGTCAGTTGGAATTGCAAATTGAATTGATAGATGATCGTGATGAACTGCTAAAGAGGCAAGCCTTGTTAAACCTTTATGTAATGCGTAATCAGTCTAGGTTTAACATGATTCTTGGGCGCACTGCTTTGCGCATGTTTGGTGCAATATCATCTACGTTGCATGGAATGGTGAAGTTTTCTACTTTCAGGGGCATTGGTACGCTAACTTCGGCGGTAATTGAACCAATGTGCGCGATGATTACTGCACGAGAAAGCATTGGTATTGAAGGGTATGCGGTGCTCGTTGAATAGTGTAAATGTTTGCAATAGATAAACATCTCAATGATTGATTACTTAATCATGTTTTAGTGTATGCGCATTGCGTCGCATTGTTTTTATTAATGATTGTCATTTCTTGAAAAGTGCGAATATAAAGTAATGAATTTGTGTTTTAGCGATTGTTTCTATACAAAGCAGAAAACATTGCGTGTGGCCTCGCGCAGTAATAATCTTGCAGAATACAAGCGCTTAAGTATCACAAAACTGAGTAACATTTTTATGCAAAATTCAGTTAAGTGTTTGCAAAATTTTTGAAATATATGGCATTATTTCGCTAAGTAATGATAAAGCATACTTAAGCGTTAACAATGCGGATTTTCATTAAATATTATCTTTAAAGCCATATGATGAAATTGTCCATTTGTTCTAAGTAATAAATATTGCGAAAGGGTAAAATTTCTTAAGTATTTGATCTTACCATACTTAGATGCTTCGCAATGCTAACAACTTACCTAAGGATCGCTTTGGTGGATTTAGAAGATTCATAATGTATAAATTTATACAAGTACAAATTGTTTCGCGAAAGTACATACTTATTATATGCACAATAATAAAAGTTGGAAATTGCATAGGACAAGTCTAGGTTATGAATATATTGAGTAAAGCGCTATATAAATAAATAGATTTGCAACTGCGAAATATAAAACTTCATTCATAAACGCTATGTGAAGCGTGTTGAAATACAAAAGACGCAATGCATGATTGCGATTACAAATACACAAGTCAAACAAAAACACTATAGCTCGAGTGCCTTAATTTCTTCAAAGGTTACATTCTCCTTCCGACTAATCTCCTCTAAAGCTGGAATGGTAACCTTTTCGACTTCTTTTTTGGACTTCGCCAATGCTTCTTGCGCCTCTTCTGTTGGGCATATTTCATTGGCAATGTCAGAAGGAAGCGGCTGGGAAAGGTCGCCAAGTCGGCAAAGCAGTTCATACCATTCGCAACGAGTGGTGAGTTTAGACGCTTGTGCGTATGCTTTGAACTTCTCTATCACTGGCACGGAGTCCATAACTTTGTCACCAAGTTCGGGCAGATATTTGACAAGCTGCGAAAACTGATTTTCAGCAAATTCATCTCTATTTTTTAGAGCGGAAGCTTCATCTTGAGAATGTTTAAGTGCATCTTCAGTCTTCTTAGTTTTAGCTCCAGGTTTTGAATCTTCTTGCGTTGAGCTTGAGCAACTGCGCACTTCTTGTCATAATGTTCTAAAATGGTGTTGAACCGTTCGACGTTGTCCACGGTTAAGCAAATCGCGTTAAATCAATTCTTTATTAGCTGTCTTTTGGCTTCTGCGAATTTAAGTTCGCTGTATTTTGCGTGCACACTTCTTGGTACAAATTTGCAGAGTTTTCTGTAAAGTTTATTGGCATACTCTTCCTCTGTGGCATCTGCGGCATCTTCATCACGGTTTGATGTCTCAGCTTCGGAGGGAAGGGTCAAATCTTCGTTACCAGGTGTTTCGAAAATACCTTCTGAGATATCCCCACCTATGTTAAACACCTCCTCCGCCTCCTCAGAACAGCCTGAAATAACAACTAAAAGCGGATAAGCAAATAAAATGAATTAATAAATGCAGTCATAACATTAAAATAATATGCGCAGTTATACGGAATAAAGCTAACCTACTTGCTTTTTGCTCCGCTATAGTGCGTAAACGTCTTTTGCGGGGCGTGGTAACCTCATAGGTTGCGGCTTTACGCTTTCCCTGGTCTTCGCCACCGGGAATGATAAAGGTATTCAGAATCGGTTCATCAATTGGGATGATTGCGCTATTGCCTTCTTTTGGGCGGCACGCAGGCTTGATGGCTGGAACATCCGCTGTTCTCATCAATTGGTCAAGACCAACTTCTGCAAAATTATGTGTGCGTTAATTTTTACAAACATAAAATAAAATAAAGCTTTGCGCAAAAGAAAATTACTTGCGCTATACTATTATTCGATGCGTCAATTAGTAAGGCGTTATGATCGCCCCATAACCAGTATATGGAGACCCTTCCGATGTAAAGCGGAACATTGCTATATGATCACATTATTAGGCCGGAACCCTTGATCAAATTGAGAGTCCCCTTTTCAAAATCGTCTGGGGTAACTTTATCATTCGCGTGTGCATCAAGCTCGGTACACCAAGTTTTAACAATGTTGCTAGTATGATGAGCAGTGTTATTGATAAAGAAAAAAGAACTACGCCAGTTCCCAATTGATTCTTTGGGAGTGGTCATCACGCCATGGCGGCCGCGAAACGAAAACCACCCCGAATCGTGTGGAGTGATTCTGTTGAAAGAACGAAAAACTTTGAGCAGTGGCTGTTTGTTAAGCGCGTTGCAGTACATCTCGAAAAGAATGATTTTATAAACAGCGTTTGGATGCAATTGTGCAATTGCAACCTTATAATATTCGCACACGCTAAGAAAAAAAGCGGTTAATGGAAGTCGTAGGTTTCCATGAAAGATAGCGGCTTCGTAAATGGTAATCATATCTTTGGGCGGGGCATTGGCCCTATCTTCTGCAGATGGTGCAGTGGGGGAAAAATTGAGTTAACAATGGGTAGTGTTGCTTTAAGGTTTAAATTTTTTCAGCCGTCATGTATGAAATGAACGCATTTGGTGTGTTTGCAGATGATGATGCCGTTTTGATTTTTGAGTAGGTGTGGTAACAAATTTGAATTACGCAAAGTATGAAACGCTAAATTGAAGATAATGGATATTGAATTCGATAAAGCTTGATTGTAAAGAAATTGATTATGAAAGCGTAAAATTTGTAAGGCGAATCACTTTGATATTTATAATTAAAATTGAGACGAAGAACTCGTAAGGGTAATGATTAATTTTTAATGGTCAGAATTACTGCAACGCATCAACGGTAATTAAATTGCCGTTACAGCATTGTTCGATTTGACAGGCTTTCAGAATTACAGCTGCATTACGCGTTATCATTGAAAAAGTTATTCAAAGGATATATTATTTAACACAATTAAACGGTAATAAATTAAAGGTGAAAAAATCATTGCGACTTGCTGTAAAGATATTTTTTAACAGCAAACTTTATTTTTTAGAGTTTATCATGCTGGGGGGGAGGGGGGACTTGATCATATACATAGCATTGTATATGCATATTTTAAGTGCTAAAGGCTAAAAACAGAAGTTACGCGAAGTATGCTTAAAGGATTTGGAAGATCCGCTGAAAGTTAAGTTAGTGGATCAGATTGCGCATTAATTAAGATTGCGGATTCTTTCCGCTAAGTCAATGCGGATAATAAGTTAATCCGAACACCACGAATATTCTAAAAACTATAAATAAGGAGCTTGGCCTCTCATTTATAGGTTGTTGATTCTCAGCCATTTGCTCTAGCCTTTGTAATTTTCACTTGTGACTTTGCCCAAGGAATTTTTACATCGTGTTAAGGTGAATTATGCTAAACAATAATCAAGACCGGGTCGGGGTGGTTGATCACTTGATTGTTAAAGTGAAAGACGATCATCAGGGCCCAAAACAATCATCAACATCTCATTCCACCACCTTAATCTCATTGCACTCAATCTTTAATTAAGTATCTTTAATATAGGATTGATCAGCAAGCAGCAAGTATCGTATAACACATACAATATGTACGAATATTAACGTATTACTATGTCAAAATTTTAAGCCACCGTGCAACGCACGGGCTATTAAAGCTTGTAAACATTATATACAAAGAAGAATGTGATGACGATGATATGGAAAGAAAGTAGGGCAACAATAAACTAATGATGAGTGAAACTGATGGAATTGCATGGTGCGATAGAATGTTTATATAAATATCGGATTGTGTTCTTAAGGGGATGACATGCAATTTGGAAATTAATTATTTTCCGGGATACTATTTATTTTCTCGACTTTCAACATGTGTAGAACAAAGGGAGGGTGAAGGTGTATTTTGGGCTGGTGATAGTGAGGTATAGATGGACTAAGTGATTGAATTGGCTAGGATCATCAAAGAAGCTGGGTACACATAATTATTGTAAACTGAAGGTACGATCTTCTTTTTAATTATTATAATTTTGTAAACTAAAGGTACAAATGGTTTAATTATCAATACATGGAATCCGTTGTTACCGGATCTAATTGACTAATTGGCTTGACGTGTCTCTGTTTGAAGGTTGTGTTTTTTGGTGATAATGTGCCGAAAGAAAGAGCGATTGTAGTTATGGAAGTTGCTGTTGGGTGTGACACTTGTTCTTGTTCACCGATTATGACAATGTCCGCTTTCCGACTTGTCAAGTACAAATGTTCATTTGATATTTTTTTGTGTGGTTTATTTTAGATAAATTGAGAAATCGGCATGAATTTTACAGAGCATCTCATGATGAGGCTGGTGCTGCTACAACAATTATAAATATAGGCAAAACTGGAGCTGATGATGATATAGCAGATTTGAAAATTAATGCAAGACTAGGAGAGGTCTGTTGTACCCGAAAACCATTTGAATGTGAGTTTAACAATTACCTGAATCCTGATTTCAATTTCCTATTGTTGTTGTTGTTGTTGCTGCAAATATTACCATGGTTGCTCAACACTGGATCACTCAGTGTTCCTGTTTTTTAAGACTTCAAACAAAACTAACAGTTTGTTGTGTGGTTAGAACCTAAAATTAACCGATTCACGTGATGTTGACTTCGCCAACTTCTTTTAATGGGTTACTGCAAATATTGATATCCTACTGTTGGCATGATGTTATGGTACAAGCTATTTGTTCACATGCATGTTCATGTTTTTGCTCTTTTTTGTTGATACCGATATATGTTTGTAGTAAAGTTATTTGGCATTCACAGTAAATATGTAAAGATAAATTTGTGTTTGTTTAAGCACTATATGGAAATGTAATATGTATATTGTATTCAACCAAATCAATGTATGATGGAAATGTAATATGTATATTGTATTCAACCAAATCAATGTATGAAATATTTCTTTCGTGGATGTTTGTTGCTAAAGTATCATGCAGTGTTTGTTTGATATCATTATCTTGATCTTAAATTCGCCAGCCATTTATTTTGAGGACTTGTCTCCATAATAAGAACATATGAAGTATATGTTTCAAACATTCTTGCAAGTAGTTTGATTGGTTCGAATCAACCAATAGTTACATACACAGCTCTCAAAATATAAAAAGAGAAAAAGCTGTTAATGAATATATCATGCAAGGAGTGTTTGTTCTCATTTTGTATATGCTATGACAATTAACCTAGCGCACCCACACCAGCGGAAGAGAGGATATAATTTGTTTGAGACAAACTTGCGAGAAATAATAGAAAGCAAATAAAGTAACTGATAACACGACGATTTAACGTGGTTCGGCAAAACCCTGCCTATGTCCACCCCAAGAGTCTCCTTTATTCTTATAATATAAAAAAACCCGGTACAAGAAAAAGTACACTATGAGTTAAACCCAAACCCAAGCCCCTTAGATTTTAGCATAAAATCTAAGTTTCCCGTACTACACTTCTTACAAGAATAAAACTCTCGACCTCACAAAGAAACACACTCCATTGATATTATCGATCAACTATGTTTACTACATTCGTGATACTTTGATCCTCTATTAAATCACTTGATCCCACTCTTGGATACATTTACTTCCCTCCATGGCCATCTATATATAGATGTTCCTTTGACATGTGAAACCAACATATGAAAACAACTCCATAAAAATACCCACACTATTCTTCCTACGGCTTCACAATTTACACATGTATACTTTTATATACATAAATAAATCCCATGTGAAAAGAAACTAGCACCCTTCTTTTGACTTGTAGGAATGCAAAACCTTGCACGTTTATGAGAACCAAAAAAGTCCTCACAATAATGGCAAATAATAGTTCTCCTATTTCATATGCAAAAGACAATTCAACTTTGTCCACTAATGTTTGTCAAATATTAGACTACCGTCCAACAATCTCCACCTTGACAAACATTTATCTTATCTTTGTCACCGAAAATACTAACGCCAAGTATTTTCACCAATGACCTCCTTTATCCCCGCTGCACACACCATGAATCACCTCGATCCTGAACCCCGATTCAAATAACATGGCCAATAATTATGTGCAGCTAACCCTGTCAACTTACCTAGTTGACACCGGAAAGGAGTCTCGAATCACCTCTCCCACCACAGTAGGATTTTTCTTCTCACCATCGTCTACCTTGGTCAAACATGTCCCAACATGTTCCCGACCTATTTCCCGCGTGCACTCTTTCAAAACCTTCGAGACACGAGTACATTTTGTACTCGCCACCAGATGATATAAATCTTCATACTTCTCTCCCTTCATCAGGACTTTCACGCCACGTGTGATTTTCATAACTCCACCTATGGCCTAATATCCGTATCCTTGAGAATCCAACACGTATAAGGAAATTAGATTCTTGCACATCCTTGGTATGTACGCCATACCACCAAGAGCGTAAGCAGCTCCGTGAAACAATTTTATTTTCACCATGCAACCACCCTCAACATCATATGTTGAACCATCACATAAAGTCAGCACCCCGCTTTCTTTAACATTAGCTTATCAAAATAAGCTTCCTTGGAACACATGCATCGTACAACCAGAATCTAAAATCCATTCATTTTGAGCAGAAGTAGAACTTTTGGAGATTGTGAGAACATCTCCAACCGGTACAATAACTGCTACCGCAGCCGATGAACCCCCAGATTTACCTTCATCATTCCTCCAGAGTGGACAGTCCATCCATAGTCACCCCACTCATGACATTTGAAGCACTGTATACCCTTCACGCCATCTTCTGATCTAGACCTACTGTTATCGCTAGATCTTTTCTCGGAAAACCTTCCCCTTCCATGACCAACCATAGCAAACCCATGCTCAAAACGATCATCGGATCTTCGTCTCTTATCATGCGAAGAGAGGCAAGAAGAATAAGGGTCTTATCTTCTTCCTCCTTTAAACCTCAACTTATTCAAGTTGAATAACCAGACCATTAAACACATCCAAGTGTTCAATTATATACCAATAGTCATCCGCCATCTCAAATGGCTCCACCTTAAATTGCATACCGCCGTTCTAAGTTAGGCGAGTTACGAAGCATACATAAAACACCTGGAAGTTGATTTAAATCACCAAATTTAAAGTTGTGTAAGCTGAGATACTCTAAACAATTAGCCGGGTGTGGAAGCCACTTGAGAATCTTTTCTGCAATACAAAACTATGAGGGTGAAAGTGAGATTTTAAGTTACCAAAGAAGATATGGAAGACCATATGAAAAAATATATGAGAACAAACATTACGCCAGAGTGGAATGGTAAAGTTCACTTGCTCAAAGGCAATATGATGAAGAACAAAAATTAAATATTAGAATTAAAAATTCAAATCATACCTGGAGAAAATTCCCGTCGATAATTAAATCCCTAAGACATGGCATATTACTTAACAAGCTAGCCAAATTAACTCTTTCCACTCCTTGAATGGGTTTACCTATAGCTACACAAAGCGCACCAAGGCATTTACTATGCAAAACAACTTTGTAGACTTGATCTTGAAATTGTAAACATTGGTGCATGCAACCAGTTTCAACATCTTAAGTTGTGGTAAGTTCATGATAGCTCCATGCAAGTTAGTCCCAAATTCAATATTCCTGAGACATAGATTTTCGAGATAGAGAAATCCTTGAAAATCGAGTGGTGGCTTAATCATACAGTTTTCAAGTTCTAGCATTCTCAATTCTAGACAACTAAAAAAATAACATGGAAGTTGATAACGTTGGTTTAAAATAGTAAGGACGAGTTCCCTAATAACACCGGCTTTTGACAAGGATAAAATCCACTTATCGACTTCTTGGAAGCTATCAAGAGCCATGTTTGGTATGTGGAGATGTAACTTTAAGATAGGACCCTTGATAAAGTTAAAGATTTGGTTTGAGATGGTAAAAAACCCATAATGACCAAAAGCTTCATTTTTGGCAAACTTTTCTGAGAAATGTTTATCAAGAACCACCGAGCTCATTTTGGTCCATTTGTACCTCCAACTTTTTGATAAAACGTGTGTCCTCACAGCATCTTGAACCGGGAGCTTCTCAAAAATCAAGTCAATCAAATTCTCTAGCAAGCAACTGATTTTATCCACTTCAGTATTGTTATAACGTGTGTCCTCAATATTGTTACCTGTCATTACATTCAAGAAAACGCAGAATGATTTATTCAAAAGGAAAACAAGTTGACATATAGCTAATACTCTTAATTTATGTGTTATTGTAAATGAACTTTTCAATAACACGACACCTGACAAAAACAATATTTTTTCTGCTATAATTATTATTGATGGTTAAAAGCATTTTTCTTAACTTTCTTATTAGTATGGCCCATTTTGCATCAATCATCAAAATTGAACGTTCTCCTTGCAACATACAATGGAATGTTAGTCAAAATATAAGCAATCAAAAATATGGAAGGAAAATGTAGAGATATCAACACACATCTCAAAGATAGAAAACGTGGCAACTGCAGAAATAAACAGAGGGCATCAAGACTTATAAAGTTGAGTATTTGAGCAAGAAGGTTTCTAAGGTTGTTAAGGGTAAGAAATAAACAAAGTGCACATTTTAAATGGTTGTAATAATGTCCATCGTAAAGCAACATTACTATCGAAAAGCAAGCTGCGGGCCAAACAAACTTAAAACCAAGTAGAGAGTGAAAATGGGGAATTAATAACAACAACATCTACTTATACCTACAGAGTTATAACTTATAACTAGCGCCAACGATTAATTTTTACTGTCTTATCAGTTCTTCAATAAAAAAAATAAGAAAAAAAAACTGGTTCTATCTCTATCTTTTATCATTTTTCAACGCATTACATTTTCGCTTTCACTATGTCACATCTTTTATTCCTGGACCAGTTTAATTGATGCAAATATCATTATATACAAACCTGCTGCTTTACTTTAAGGCTTGTAACAATTTCGGTTACTTGAATATTTTTTGAATAAATCTCTAGCTAAGGTATAGCAAAAATAATTAATCGAATTGTTAAACCAGGATTTACGAATTCAGCTGGAATAAAGAATGTGTGAATTACATAATAAAATTAAAGAAGAAAAAAAGTCGATTAAAAAATTACAACATGAATCAATTGTAGAAGTTACATCTTGAACGGGGAGCTTCTCTAAAATCAAGTCAATCAAATTCTTTGGCAAACAACTGATTCTATCCACTTCAATGGTAGAAGTTACAAAACTCCTCTCAGTATTGTTATCTGTCATTACATTCAAGAAAACAGAGACTGGTTTATTCAAAAATAAAAACAACTTCATCATAATAGATAAAACAAGTTGACATAGCTAATACTCTTGAATTTTGTTATTGTATATTGTAAATGAACTTGTCAATAGCATGACACCTGACAAAAATAAATATTTTTTCTGCAATTTTTGATGGTTGAAAGCATTTTTCTTAACTTTCTTAATAGTATGGCCCTGACTATATAGTTCGGAGTAACATTTTCTATCAATCATCAGAATTGAACATTCTCCTTGCAACATACAATGGAATGATAGTCAAAATATAAGCAATGAAATATTAAAGAGAAAGGTAGAGATATCAACACACATCTCAAAGATAGAAAACGAGGAGGCGACTGCATAAATAAAAAAAGTAGTCATCAAAACTTATAAAGGTGAGTATTCGAGCAAGAAGGTTCAAAAGGTTGCTAAGGGTAATAATGAGGGTAATGGAATCTTAAATGGATGTAATAATGTCCATCCTAAATTAATATTACCATCCAAAAGCAAGCTGCAGGCCAGGATACTTGAAACCAAGTACAGAATGGGGAATTAATGTTGACCAATAACAAGATCCTTTTACTTATACCTACAGACTTATAACTAGTGCCAACAATTAATTTTTATTGTTAATCAGTTCTTCAATTAGAAAAACTGGTTCTACCTCTACCTTTTATCAATTTTCAACTAATTACAGCTTCGCTTTCACTGTGTCACATCTTTTAATCCTAGACCAATTCAATTGATGAAACTATTATTATAGACAAAATGACTTGTAAACAATGTATAATTATGCGCAAACCTTAAGCAATCGATTCAAACCTGCTGCTTTATGTTTAGGGCTTCTAATAAATTGATAGTAATAATTTCAGTTACTTGAATATTTTTCGAATAAATCTCTAACTGAGGTGTAGCAACAATAAATAATCAAATTACTGAACCAGGATCTACGAATTCAACTGGAATACAGAATGTTTGAATTACAGATTAAAGATTTAAATTAAAGAAGGTAAAAAGTCGAATAGAAATAACAACATGAATCAATTTTTGTCAAACATTTCGTTTATATGAAAGAATCGAACCAAATTAAAAATTAACTTACCGATATTCGGAAATAAAGATGAATCCATCGGAGTACCGATTCAAGTTTAGCAACCAAATTGGAGTGCCTAGTTTTTCAGAGTTTAAGTTTTTTTGGGTTTAGGTCGATGAAGTTTTTAATAAGTTAAAGTAAACATCCCTCAACTTTTGTTATATGTGTATGCTTCAGAACCAAAAGTTTTATTTTCTTTGATTGAAATCGATGAAGATTTCCACATGCAAGATGGTCAAAATGAGATAGAGTTCATAAGAAAGCTAGAAAAATCTACTGCACGCCTGAATGAACTAGTCTTGCTGGATATGACCAATTGTGTAAACGTACGAGAATTTCCACACTTGCGTCCCTTGTATATGTTGAAATATGTGCTTGCCGAAACCTTGAAGTTGTTGGAAGTTTATGATGCTTGAATTCACACTCCCATTTGTTTAACGATTCTTTCCCTAATGACTTGTCAGTAGAGTAATCTAGTTTCAACAGAGAGATTGATTCTAGAAGGAAACAATATAACAAGCTTACCAAAATGTATTCAAATTATACCTACACTTATATATCTCAACGCTAACCACTTTTCAAAGATCCAGTCAATTCGAGGATCTCCAGCTATGCTTTTGGAAATAAACGAATGCCCGGATTTATGGGAGGTGGAGGGTTTTTTTCAAGTGGAATTCAATAGAAAATGTGGAGAAGAAAATAATAGAAAAAATGGGATTGGGATCATTAATAGAGCTGGGTAGTCTTGATTATTCTAAACCAATGGTGGTATGTTCGACTTTGTTCTGTTTTGTGCTATGCTTTTTAACTAGTTTAGTTTCGTTGGCTTATATATCATTAATAAATGTTACTGAGAATCAAAATGAAAATGAATGATAGAGGATGGTGTATATGCAGGTATTGTATGAATATGGTATATTCGGCACATGGGTTACAGGGAACCTAATCCCTTGTTTCAGCAGCTACATGCAATGTATCATAAAAAGGGACCACAAATATCATTTAGAGTTCCAGAGAATGATTCAACACCAATAACTAGCTTCAACTTGTGTCTAGTATATTCGGCCATATAAGATTTGAAGATTCAAGTATATAACAAGACTAAGGATTTGTTATTGAATTACACATGTGAAAAAACGGATGAAAATGGTATGACAAAAAAGAAAGGGTGGGTAAGCCTTTGAAGATGTGGCAATCTATTAGAACATGGAGATGAAGTTTTTGTACGTATCATTTTAGTAGATGATTCTAGAGTGTTGTTCAATGATATAGAAGAATGTGGTATAAACATTATATACAAAGAAGAATATGATGGCGATGATACAGAAAGAAAGGAGGGCAACAATAAACTAATGATGAGTGAAAGTGATGGAATTGCATGGAGCGATAGAATGGTTACAAAAATATCGTATTGTGTTCTTAACGGGATGACTTGTAATTTGGAAATTAATAATTTTATGGGATACTGTTTATTTTCTCGACTTTCAACATGTGTAGAACAAAGGGAGGGAGAACGTGTATTTTGGGTCGGTGATAGTGAGGTATAGATGAACTATGTGTTTGAATTGGCTAGGATTCATCAATGAAGCTAGGTACACATAATTATTGTAAACTAAAGGTACGATCTTCTTTTTAATTATTACAATTTTGTAAACTAAAGTTACAAATGGTTTAATTATCAATACATGGAGTCCGTTATTACCGGATCTAATTGACTAATTGGTTTAACGTCTCTCTGTTTAAAGGTTGTGTTTTTTGGTATTAATGTGCCTAAAGAAAGAGCGATTGTAGCTATGGAAGTTGCTGTTGGGTGTGACGCTTTCCTTGTTCGTGTTCACCGGTTATGACAATGTCCGCTTTCCGGCTTGTCAAGTACAAATGTTCATTTGATATTTTTTTGTGGTTTGTTTTTGATTAATTGAGAAATCGACATGAATTTTACAGAGCATCTTATGATGAGGCTGGTGCTGCTACAGCAATTATAAATATAGGCAAAACTGGAGCTGATGATGATATGGCAGATTTGAAAATTAACGCAAGACTAGGAGAGGTCTGTTGTACCCGAAAACCATTTGAATGCGAGTTCAACAATTACCTGAATCCTGGATCACTTGGTGTTCCTGTTTTTTAAGACTTCAAACAAGACTAACTGTTTGTTGTGGGGTTAGAGCCTAAAATTAATCGATTCGCGTGATGTTGACTTCGCCAACTTCTTTTAATGGGTTACCGCAAATATTGAGATCCTACTGTTGGCATGATGTTATGGTACAAGCTTTTTGTTCACATGTTCATGTTTTTGCTCTTTTTTGTTGATACTGGTATATGTGTGTCGTCAAGTCATTTGGCATTCAAAAATAAATTTGTGTTTGTATAAGCATTATATGGAAATGTAATATGTATATTGTGGACAAGAGAATTTAGTGGATGTCAGAATTGGGGATCAGATTTTACCTCCACAAGAGTCCTTTAGATATTTAGGCTCGATGCTTCACAAATCGGGAAGGATAGTTGAGGATGTGACGCATCGTATACTAGTAGGATGGTTGAAGTGGAGGGCAGCGAAAGGGGTGTTGTGCGACAAGAAGGTACCTCCTAAATTGAAAGGGAAATTTTTCAAGGTCGCAATCAGACCGGCCATGTTGTACGGCTCAGAGTGTTGGCCAATGACGAAAGCCCAAGAGAGGAGGATGGAGGTGGCAGAAATGAGGATGCTTAGGTGGACGTGTGGCAAGACCATGCTAGATATGATACCAAATGAAGTTTTTAGGGAGAACTTGGAAGTTGGGAACATAACCAACAAGTTGAGGGAAGGACGACTTAGATGGTTCGGGCATGTTATGAGGCGCCCACTTCTAGCCCTGGTTAGGAGAGTCGAGACTCTC
Source organism: Rutidosis leptorrhynchoides (assembly GCF_046630445.1). NCBI lineage: Eukaryota > Viridiplantae > Streptophyta > Magnoliopsida > Asterales > Asteraceae > Rutidosis > Rutidosis leptorrhynchoides. The sequence continues at coordinate 159,105,660 of NC_092343.1, read as the reverse complement.
GTTGTTGGGGGCATAAGGAGAAGGGGTAGACCCAAACGTAGGTTGGAGGATAGATTGAAGCTTGACATGAAGGAGCTCTTATTGACCGAGGACATGACTTCTGATAGGAATTTGTGGAGGAGTAGAATTAGAATAGATGACTAGGTTCTACATGATGTTTATTTATCTTATATATTTATATTATATTTCTTGCCTACTTGCTTGTGTGCACTTCATATATATCTTTATTATGTATTTTTTTTTCGTGGGACTTTACGTATTGGCTGGACATGTTTTATGGATATATAATATATCTATACTTATTGTAGCATATTCACATGCTTTATTGCACTATATGGTTACATGTTTGTATTACATTATATAGCAATTAATTTATACGTACTTACATATCACATGTTTTTATGCTAACATAGCCTACTTATTTGTCTATGCCTACATAGTATACCATCTATTTTATACTGCATATTATACCTACATGCTTCTTACCAACATGTTTACGTATACTTATTGTACTTACATGACTTGTTATACTTGCATATTTGACACTCACATATTTTACTTATATGTTATATTACTCAATATTGTTATACGCTTTATTTACCTATATATATCGTATTGGAGTATACATTATTCATGGTAAAGCTTCTATTTTGTCAACTTTACTTGTATATTTTTACTTCACATATCGGATTTCATATTTCTTTCTGGTCTGAGGTCCCTAGGAAGCAGCCTCTCTGCTCTACAAAATAGGGAGGGACGACTTTCTCTACCTGGGGACCGATAGGTATCCTGGGTAGAAGAATGACTTCCCTTTTACTTTAGGGTAGAGGAAAGGACTGCCTACATCTAACCTCCCCCATACTCTACTTTAGTGGAATTGTGTATTGTTGTTGTTGTTGTAATATGTATATTGTATTCAACCAAATCAGTGTATGAAATATTTCCTTCATGGATGTTTGTTACTAAAGTATCATGCAGTGTTTGTTTGATATCATTCTCTTGATCTTAAATTCACCAGCCATTTATTTTGAGGACTTGTCTCCATAATAAGAACATATGAAGTTTGTGTTTCAAACATTCTTGCAAGTAGTTTGATTAGTTCGAATCAACCAGTAGTTACACACAGCTCTCAAAATATAAAAAAGAAAAAGCTATTAAAGAACTATATCATGCAAGGAGTGTTTGAGCTCATTTTGTATCAAATCAAACTGACTAGCAAGCTGTTCAAACGCTTAAAGCATAAACCAATCAGGTTTAACATTATATAGTATATACAGAGAACATAACATAAGCGATGGTCAACGATAACTAGTATGCATATAAAATGCAATGTAATATAAACTTAACGGATTGTGGTTAAGGATCCAAGTAGAAAAGCTCTGCTTTTGCGGAAGCTCGTGGGAACTACATAACATCCTTAGCGAAGTTGTACTTTTCAAGAGCATCAACGGTTACACTGGGTCGAATTGATACTTTTTCAAGAATGGGCGAATGATGAAGTAAAAGCTTTATAAAGACCAACACAGGCCTTGATCTTTCTACATGCATAATATTTATAGTTTTCAATCGGTTCAAATTCTGGTCCAAACAGTCAGAAGCTTCCAAATAAGTCGATGCTGGATTCACATCCAGTTGCTCGTTTTGAAGACCCTATGAAATACAATAAAAGTGAGATTGTATATTAAAACACCTATCTTAAATTACTATATAAGCACACACAACACAAAAATACAAGAGAAAACGTTTGGCACTCTTTACCTGATTATCGAAATCAAGTCGTTCTAAGTTAGGCGAGTTACGAAGCATACATGAAACACCTTGAAGTTGATTTAAATCACCAAATTTAAAGTTGTGTAAGCTGAGATACTCTAAACAATTAGCCGGGTGTGGAAGCCACTTGGGAATGTTTTCTGCAATACAAAACTGTGAGGGTGAAAGTGAGATTTTAAGTTACCAAAGAAGATATGGAAGACGATATGAAAAAACATATGAGAACTAACTATACGCAGAAGTGGAATGGTAAAGTTCACTTGCTCAAAGGCAATATGATGAAGAACAAAAATTAAATATTAGAATTAAAAATTCAAATCATACCTGTAGAAAATACCCGTCGATAATTAAATCCCCAAGACATGGCATATTACTTAACAAGCTAGCCAAATTAACTCTTTCAACTCCTTGAATGGGTTTACCTATAGCTACACAAAGCGCACCAAGGCATTTACTATGCAAAACAACTTTGTAGACTTGATCTTGAAATTGTAAACATTGGTGCATGCAACCAGTTTCAACATCTTAAGTTGTGGTAAGTTCATGATAGCTCCATGCAAGTTAGTCCCAAATTCAATATTCCTGAGACATAGATTTTCGAGATAGAGAAATCCTTGAAAATCGAGTGGTGGCTTAATGATACAGTTTTCAAGTTCTAGCATTCTCAATTCTAGACAACAACAAAAATAACATGGAAGTTGATAACGTTGGTTTAAAACAGTAAGGACGAGTTCCCTAATAACACCGGCTTTTGACAAGGATAAAATCCACTGATCGACTTCTTGGAAGCTATCAAGAGCCATGTTTGTTATGTGGAGATGTAACTTTAAGATAGGACCCTTGATAAAGTTAAAGATTTGGTTTGAGATGGTAAAAAACCCATAATGACCAAAAGCTTCATTTTTGGCAAACTTTTCTGAGAAATGTTTATCAAGAACCACCGAGCTCATTTTGGTCCATTTGTACCTCCAACTTTTTGATAAAACGTGTGTCCTCACAGCATCTTGAACCGGGAGCTTCTCGAAAATCAAGTCAATCAAATTCTCTGGCAAGCAACTGATTTTATCCACTTCAGTATTGTTATAACGTGTGTCCTCAATATTGTTACCTGTCATTACATTCAAGAAAACGCAGAATGTGTTATTCAAAAGGAAAACAAGTTGACATATAGCTAATACTCTTAATTTATGTGTTATTGTAAATGAACTTTTCAATAACACGACACCTGACAAAAACAATATTTTTTCTGCTATAATTATTATTGATGGTTAAAAGCATTTTTCTTAACTTTCTTATTAGTATGGCCCATTTTGCATCAATCATCAAAATTGAACATTCTCCTTGCAACATACAATGGAATGTTAGTCAAAATATAAGCAATCAAAATTATGGAAGGAAAATGTAGAGATATCAACACACATCTCAAAGATAGAAAACGTGGCAACTGCAGAAATAAACAGAGGGCATCAAGACTTATAAAGTTGAGTATTTGAGCAAGAAGGTTTCTAAGGTTGTTAAGGGTAAGAAATAAACAAAGTGCACATCTTAAATGGTTGTAATAATGTCCATCGTAAAGCAACATTACTATCGAAAAGCAAGCTGCGGGCCAAACAAACTTAAAACTAAGTAGAGAGTGAAAATGGGGAATTAATAACAACAACATCTACTTAGACCTACCGAGTTATAACTTATAACTAGCGCCAACGATTAATTTTTACTGTCTTATCAGTTCTTCAATAAAAAAATAAGAAAAAAAAAACTGGTTCTATCTCTATCTTTTATCATTTTTCAACGCATTACATTTTCGCTTTCACTATTTCACATCTTTTATTCCTGGACCAGTTTAATTGATGCAAATATCATTATATACAAACCTGCTACTTTACTTTAAGGCTTGTAATAATTTCGGTTACTTGAATATTTTTTGAATAAATCTCTAGCTAAGGTATAGCAAAAATAATTAATCGAATTGTTAAACCAGGATTTACGAATTCAACTGGAATAAAGAATGTGTGAATTACATAATAAAATTAAAGAAGATAAAAAGTCGATTAAAAAATTACAACATGAATCAATTCATTTCAAACATAACTACGTTTATATGAAAGAATCATACCAAATTATGAGGTAGAAATTAACTCACAGGTATTCGGAATTACAGATGAATCCATCGGAGTACCAATTATAGTTTAGCGCCCAAATTGCAGTGCCTTCGAGTTTAAGTTGTTCAGAGTTTTTAGGGTTTAGGTCGCTGTAGTTTCTGATAAGTTAAAGTAAACACCCCTCAACTTCTCAACTTTTTTTTTTCTTTTGTATGCTTCAAAACCAAAAGTTTTTATTGCAGAATAAGTCCCTTGTTCAATTTCAATTAGATTTTTTTTTGAACGGCGGTCCCTTGTTCAATTTCAATTAGATTAATAAAATATTCTTTATTTAAATTTGAGTTTTAGGTATTCCTTCTATTGAAATCGATGAAAGATGCTCAAAAAGTTAAAATGTAATAAAGTTCAGGAAGCTTGATAAATCTATTGCATGCCTGAATGAACTAGTATTGCTGGATATGACCATTTGTGTAAACGTAGGAGAATTTTCACACTTACATGTGTCCCTAGTATATCTTAGAGGGTGTTTGGGGTTACATTTTGTTAGTGATTTTTTGATTATCACGATTACAAAACGCAAATAATTTATTTTCAGTGTTTGGCAGTTAACATTTGAAAATTGATTAATTGCGATTTAATGGGTTAAAAACGCGATATTGAAATAGTGACATGGGAGGTACTGCACCAAAAACATGATTCTTATCTCGAGTAAAAATTACCGAATAGTCTTCTAAATATTTATGAAGCTTCCGTGGTATTTCACTAAAATTTACCTACTCCACCTCCATCTCACTCAGAGGCGGATCTAAAGTGTTAAGGAGGGGGGCGGCCTCCCCCGATGGATTTCGAAATTTTAGTGCAAATTTTTTCAGTTTTTCGATTTTGCCCCGGTGAAAATTTTTTTTGCCCCAAACCCTTCATATTTTGCTCCAAAACCTCCATATTTTGCCCCAAAACTTTCGTATTTTGCCCAAAAACCTTCAAATTTTGCTCAAAAAACTCTATATTTTTGCCAAAAAAAATTCCCTACGTTTTAAAAAAAATTTGCCTCCGGTGAAAATTTTTCCTGAATCCACCACTGATCTCACTATTTAATTTATTTTCCATTTTACGTTTTTTTATATCTTAATGTGGATAACACGTATATCTCTTATACTTAATAAGAAATCTTTTATGATGCTATCTTTTTTCAAAAAAACCCACTTGTCAAAATACTAGCCTTTAGATGGGAATATTATCTTTTAATCCAAGCCATTAAAAATGCTTATGACATCATTTAGGGAAACCAACAGCAGTTATAGTTTTTAATTCCCTTCATGCCCATTGTTTAAATAATTATTTACTTAGTTTACTTAAATTTAGTAAAAAAGCTGGATAAACTGATACTAAGAGAGGTATGTTGTACCCGAATCACCTACAGAGCTCAAACACTATCTAGACTAAGAGAGGTCTGTTCGCTATTATTGCAGATATTACCACGGCTGCTCAACACTGGATCGCTCAGTATTCCTGTATTTTAAGACGTCAAAAAACAAGACTATACGTGCTAATTGGTTATTGTGCAGTTGGAACCTAAAATTTATCAATCTGTACTGCCTGACTTCATCAACTTCTTTTAATGGGTTACTGCATGACGTTATGGTACTTAATTCACATGCTCTTGTGTTTGACCTTTAGTCATTTTGTGATCCGAAACCTATCGTTTTGGTTCTTGTTTGTTGAAACTGATATATGAACGTGGTGAAGTTATTTTCCATTAACGGTAAATATGCAGAGATAGATTTGTGTTTGTCTCAGCACTATCTGGAAATGTAATATGTATATTGTATTCAAACAAATCAATGTATGAAATAGTAGTTTCATAGATACTATTCACTAAAGTATCATATCATGCAATGTTTGTTTCATATCATTCTCGTGATCTTAAATTCGCCATCCATTTATTTTTGAGGACCTGTCTCCATAAGTATTTGCAAGTAGGTTGATTAGTTACATACAGCTTTCAAAATATAAAAAGAGAAAGAGCTATTGATGAGCTATCATGCAAGGAGCTTTTGATCTCATTTTGTATCAAATCAAACTGAGTACCAAGATGTTCGAACGCTTAGAGCATAAACCAATCATGTTACTGGTTTCATCAAACATTATTTACAGATCAGTAGAGTTGTGCATAGGTCCCACAGCATACATAGCATGGAAGATAGCTAACGGTAACTAGTATGCATATAAATTGCAATGTAATTTAAAGTCATTAATAGATAGATTGTAGTTACGGATCCAAGTAGTGAAGCTCTGCTTTCGAGGAAGCTCGTGGAAGCCGCATAACATCCTTAGCGAAGTTGTACTTTTCCTGAGCATCAGCAGTTACACGGGGTTGAATTGATATCTTTTCAAGAGTGGGAGAATGTTCAAGTAAAAGCTTTATAAAGAGTAACAAGGGACTTGAACTTTCTACATGGATTATTTCTATAGTTTTCAATCGGTTCATTGTCTGGTCCAAACAATCAGACGCTTCCAAATAAGTTAATGCTGGTTTCACATCCAAATCCAAATGCACGTTCCAAAGACCCTAGAAATACATTAAAAGTGAGACTAGCGGTGCATTAAAAAAAACTACCTTAAGTTACTATATAAGCACACACAACACAGAAAACACAAGAGAAAACATTTTACACTCTTTACCTGATTATTCACATTGAGTTGTCCCAAGTTAGGTGAGTTCCGAAGCATACATAAAACACCTTGAAGTTGATACAAATCACCAAATTTGAAGTTACGTAAGCTGAGAGTCTTTAAACTATTAGCCGGGTGGGGAAGCCACTTAGGAATATTTTCAGCAATAGAAAACTGTGACGGTGAAAGTGAGATTTTAAGTTACCAAAGACTATATATTCGGTCCATAAAAACCACCTAAATCACTTTAATAAAAAAATATTACTAGTTTATTATCAAAGTCATATATTTTGGATATGATATCCTGGTTATTTACATGAAAATTTGGACATAAAGTCTTTCAGGTCAACGCAACCTCACACGTACGCGTACCTAAGTTACCCACCATTTACCTACCCTGCCCATTTTACCACCAAATAGTCTGGTTTCATAAAGGGAGTAAGGGGCATATCCTGTTTAGTAGTTGTCACCTGCTGATAATCTGCATGTCTAATTATATATTCCGTAATCATATTTGATGAGCTAGTTATTCACTTATTTGTACAAAAGTTTGGACAAAAAAGTGTTCCAGGGTAGTGCAACCTTGTACATACTTGATCAGCAACCCACCAACTACCTAACCTTCCCATTTTAACCACCTGATATTCTGGTTTATAAAGGGACATATTCTGTTTAGTGGTTGTTACCTGCTGGTAATCTGTTTGTGTTTACTCATTATATGTATCCCTGTTAGTAACATCATTCATCTTTCCTGTCTAATATCATAATTGGTGCAAAAGCCCGGATGGAGCTTACAGTACTGGTTTCAAGCCAATCACTCATCAGGTAAATTCAATACATTACATTCAGTTGATACTATCTGCATTTTTCTATTTGAGGAATCCTGATTTGTACTTCTTTTTTATATTTTTTATGGGTGTAGCAATTTAGTTGTTCAAGCCGTGGACAAAGGCAGTAGGGATAGGAGTTATGCAGGATGGAGAAAATTTATCGAAGCTAACCCTAGTCCACCTCATACTGCATTAGCTTCTTTATAAAAAGCCAACCGGATTAGCTTTATGAATGCACAAAACTTTGACAGGACATCCTTTTCTTCCATTTGTACGCCCGTTTTTTTGATAAAACGTGTGTCCTCACAGCATCTTGAAGGGGGAGCGTCTCTAAAATCGAGTCAATTAAATTCGTTTGCAAGCAACTGATTCTATCCACTTCACACCTCTCAGTATTGTTATTATGATAGACATTACAAGTATTAAGTATACATGTTGACTGCAGTGGGCGGCACCAATCGAAGGTCTGGGTTGTGATGTTATGGATTTTACTTAATGGGCACATGCTCTGCACATGATGCAAACAATTACTCCCTCTAAATATTCGGTCAAGACTACTACGTGCTTTTCTGAATGTAAACGTGCACATGCATACTTAAAACTTCTTAAAACCTACGACCCACGTGCATGACTCTAAATCAACTGCTACCAATTTTGGAGTACTTGCAATAATTTTTTATCCTTCTTGGACTTTCAATTAGGCCGCACAAGCTTTTGGGCCTAACCAGACTCGGGTTCAAGATTACCCAACAATTACTTCTATTGCTATTTTGATCCAACACTTTATTCTTAATCTTGGGCGTTCCTCACTTTAGCTTGTGATCTTCTCCAATTAGTATTAATTCGGAAGATCTATATCATATGACGACAATTCAGACAAGAGTTTTAGAATGACGATGTCTGCTTTCCGACTTGTCAGGTACAAATGTTCATGCAAATTCATTTGACGCGAACTGATGATACGCATAATGATCCGTCTCAAAATAGGCAAGCATCTCGGTAAAAATCACACCCGGCACTACGAGTCCCGGGTTTCCAACTCCTTTTCTCGTCATCCGTCTGACGTCTTCCCGGATACTCCTCCATGACGGACAAATGGCAAGGCTAAGAACCTGGATGACAAACACGTAACCGGCACCTTACAACTGGTCAAGATAATCGTAACTAGGCATCGCAAGACCAGTCATCATAATCGTGACAGTCAAGAAACACTTAGCACGTGTCTAGGCGAAACCTACCCGGCTGGACCGAGAACATCGTAATGCTATAACCGGAACCAACTCACCGACACCATCGTCTCGGTCCACTAAACCGACATAAGGACACTGCCGGGACAAGCACGTTGTCCCGAAACAAGAGTGCGTCACCACGGAGTAGGCACCTCGTCCCGGAATGACCACTTGATCACGGAACAAGCACGTGGGCAAGTCGCGTGCCACGTCAGCCCCCAAATTTAGGGAAGTTCATTAGAATATGTTATTCCCCACGAAAGGGACAGGTGCCACGTCACCCCTCGGGATTGACAAAGTTTGTTACAACCATGAAAGGGACATGTGCCACGTCACCCCTCAAAATGTGACTGAATTCTTAAACCCAATGTAACTCAATTCTAGTAACTAGGGTGAGTATGTCGCGAACCCACCCCCATTTTATCTAGTAATCACGGATTGACGCGAATCCTAAAAATAGATATATTGGGCCTAACAAACCCCATCCAAAGTACCGGATGCTTGGGCCTAACAAACCCCATCCAAAGTACCGGATGCTTTAGTACTTCGAAATTTATATCATGACTTAACGACTCAGTTAAAATGTATATACATGTAGTGTTTTAATATGTATTTATACACTTTTGAAAGACTTCAATACACTTATCAAAATACTTCTACTTAACAAAAATTTACATGGAATCCGTTTTTACTACCACTAATTGACTAATTGGCTTAAGAGACATCGTTGCCGGCATAAAAGCTAGATTAGGAAAACATCGACAAGGATGGGTGGATGAACTCCAACATGTACTATGGGCACATCGGACAACGCCGAAAGATAGTACGAACAAAACACCCTTCAGTCTGGTATAAGGAACCGAGGTGGTCATACCGGCTGAAGTGCTAGTTCCAACTGATCGAATCACAGAATTCGATGAACAGCAAAACGACGACGCATTGTGAGAAAATTTGGATGCCCTGGAAGAGCGGCGAACAATAGCGTACATCCGGCAAGCTGCAAAGAAACAACAAATCACAAACCACTATGACAAAAAAGTCAAACCATTGGAATTTCAATTAAACGATTTGGTATTACGCAGCAACGAAGCCAGCCGACAGCAAGATGTCGGCAAGTTAGGCCCCAGATGGGAAGGACCCTACAGGGTTGTCGGGATAACTGAGTATGGTGCATACCACCTGGAAACACCGGATGGAGTTCCGATACAGCGCCCTTGGCACGCCTTTTATTTAAATAAATATCATGTGTAGCTTATCTGCACCCGTGAGGACTGATCACCCACTCGGACGGCAGAAACACTTATGTATTCAAGTAATTTCTATGTATAAGTCATCAATAAAGCTTCACTTTATATACTTATGCACTGTAGTGACTCTGAATATGACACAAGTAACACCAAATATCCTTTGGCATATTTCGGACCTACCGCCAGAAGAAATGCTTTCTAGCTTTCGTTGGTAGGAGGACACTCCTTGAAGAACCTTAACGGATAACAAGGACGTCCGACCATATCATTGGTGGCCCTGTTTTACCGTATAAACAACTCGACCACACTCACGCGTAGTCTAGATATCTACGTTTTTGTCATGACAAACAAGTACAACTCAACGAAAAAGTAAACTAGTTTATAACACGGCATACAAAAAATTGTCGAAATTACATCAAATATACAAAAACCCAACCGAGTGCATATCTCTACGATTGGTAATTTACAATATCCTCAACGGATGAGTTCTCATCCCTACAAATTCTATCTAGCTCCTCAAAACTAATCCGGCCGAGAGCTTCATGTGCCCGATGGCAGTCCTCCACACAGGTAGCACTCAAAAGAGTTTTCTTCTTCTGAGACGCGCTTCCAGGTGGCAGAAAACACTACACCGCCTTCAAAACCGCAAAAGTAGTCAACTTCTTAATGGCCTCAATAAAGGCACCAAATAGTTGACGAACAATAGACGACCTGAGAAGCCGGGTAAAAAGCACAGGAATACCATGCTGGGGACGGGTGAGTTCGCCTAGCGTGGCCGACACCTTCTCCGATAACTTTTTGTTGTCATCAGAGAGCAAGGCAACTTTCTCCTGTTCTTGGGCAAGAGCAGCCCTCAACGACTCCTGTGCTTCCCGGGAAACACGCAGCTCATTCTGAATAGGCCCCAACGCCTCCTTGGCCGACAACAACTCCCCTTCAAGACGGACGATCGTCCCTGACAATTCCGCCACCCGACGGTTATCATTCTCAAACAGCACACAATGCTCGTGAATACGACGAGCATCAGCCTCGCTTCGGTTCAGTTCATCTGTCGAAAGATGCTGAGCAAATACGGAGAATTGGGAACGCAAATGCTGTGCGTGCCTGGGTAGCGGAAAGCGCGGCCAGCGCCTCTTTCAAAGCCGAAAAAGTGATAAAGTCAAGATACTCCTTATAAACCGGATAGTCTGAAGCTTCACAGCGGAACAGATCACGGAACGGCCCAATATTACAGTCGGGCAGCACGTAAACATTCTGCCCGACACTAGTCGTCAACCGAGGACGAGCATCCGAGATCTCTACCACGTGCTCTTTACCGGGACGATGCCCTTGAGCGCAAGATACAGTTAAATCAAAGAAAGAAAAAAAAAACAACGCATACCTTCGGCTGCTGGCTCAATCCGACGCCTGGTACGACGGATCAGTCCGCCCTTCGAAGAGCCACCATTCAAAGATTCCAAATCTTCAGGAGTCGACATCCTGCGACGGCTGGAGGTGTGGTCCCTTCGACCAGTTTATCCGTAAAGACCATGCCATCCAGGCTCGTCGCCTTCAGAACTTCTGACACGGTCAACTCTGAACAAAATATAAATTATCATCATATAAATCAAGGTAACCCTAAAAAGACGGGAAGAGTCAAACGGTAAGATACCTCTCCCACCTCTTCGGGCAACAGGAATTCTATCAGCATGAGTCCAATTGTTGCTAACATTAGCCATTACCAGCACCTGCTCCTCATAAGACCGTTGAGGAATCCTCAGGCCCCTCAATTGATCTACCATCGATTCACCTAGCTCAGAAAGCTGCCTCGACGGCTGAATAGTCACAGACCTAAACAGATAGAACTGTTCGTTCTTTAATGGGAGGTCAGAACATTTGGCAAAAACAAATGAATGCACCCAATTGTCTGCAATCGCTGGTGCCTCCTCAAGAAAATCAATTTCGTCAGTAAACGAATATCAACCTTTACGATAGGACGATAGCCGAAAAGTGCTTCTAAAAATATTCAAGCTTAGGCGCATGCCTAAACCATTGAAATACATCTCGAACAACACGATCGCACGAACGCCATTTGGATGTAAACGAGCAACACTAAGGTTATAGAAATTTAAAACCTTCGTGAAAAAGCGGGTGAAGGGGTACCTCAAATTTGAAACCTCGAACAGCCTCAAATAGATGGCACAATTTAAAGTACGTTGCTGTGACCTTGGAATGATCAACTCCAAACCTCACAACTGAGGGCATATGTGGCAAATCCTATCGAGATACGCCTCGTCAACACTACTAGGTGCGCGTAACACATCATGAAGAATGTTAGGTCTGGGGCCCATACTGAAGAAAAAAGGATGAAAATGCAAATCACAGAAGATAAGAAAATCGCTTCTCTGTAGTTTACTGATGTTATGCGAGGTGTATACGAAATAGTTTATATTTTACTAGGAAAAACTATTAAATACGATACAATTTTACACAAGATATTTATTTATTTATAGAATGGATATACTTAAACCTTGATACAACACTTATAGGCAGTGTACCTAATCGTACAGTAGTGTAGTTTTTAGTAAGTCCGGTTCGTTCCACAGGAAAATCTTTAAACAAAGCTCAACGCTATATTAATTTACTTTTATAAAAATACAAACATATATATATAAGTAATATTATTATTATAAAGGGGGGTTTTTACCGTTTAATGACCGGTTTGTCGATTTTAAAACTTTAGTCGCAGTTAAAACCTAATGTAAAATATTAAATAAATAAAAGACTTAAATTAAAACTTAAAGTAAATAACGATAATGAAATTGCGAATAATAAAAGTGCGATTAAATAACAATAAATAAAAGTGCGATAATTAAAGAGTACGATAATTAAAAGTGCGATAAAATAAATTAACAATAAAAATGCGATAATTAGAAGTGCAATTAAATATAAAATAAAGGAAATTAAATATGAAATAAAAGAATTATGCTTATTTAAACTTCCGTAATCATGATGTTTGACGTGTTGATTTTAGTTTTATGCCCATGGGTTAATTGTCCTTTGTCCTGGATTATTTAATATGTCCGTCTGGTTTTTGTCCATAACAGTCCATCAGTCATAAATATAAAGTGCGAGTGTCCTCATCAAATTATTCTTATACCCGAAGTTAAATATTCCAACTAATTGGGGATTCGAATTGTAACAAGGTTTTAATACTTTTTTTAATGAATACACCAGGTTATCGACTGCGTGTAAACCAAGGTTTTACTACTTTGTTAACAATTACACCAATTACCCTTGAATGTAATTTCACCCCTGTTTTAATTATTCTAGTGGCTATTAATCCATTCCCGTATCCGGTTAAATGAACGATTATTCGTACATATAAATACCCCGCCCATCGTGTCCGATCGAGTGTATATGGTAATTTATAGGGACGCCCAATTGTAAATCTTTATATTAACATTAACAAACTTTCATTTAGTTAAACAAATATAAAGCCCATTAATAGCCCATAGTCTAATTTTCACAAGTGTCGTTCTTTTGTCCAAACCCCAATTATGGTACAAAGCCCAATTACCCAATTTTAGTAATTAGCCCAACATCATGATTACTTCGTTTTAAATAAGCATAATAATAACTTAGCTACGAGACATTAATGTAAAAAGGTTGAACATAACTTACAATGATTAAAAATAGCGTAGCGTTACACGTACAGAATTTCGACTTACACCCTTACAACATTCGCTAACATACCCTTATTATTAGAATTATAATTAAAATTAAAATTAAAATATAAATTATATATATATATATATATATCGTATGAATTGAGAGAGAGAGATTGATGGATATTTTTTTGGTTCACCAAAGCTCGATTTTATAGGAGATGTGATCGCATGCGATCGCATGGCCAGCTGGGAGAGCTCACATGTTGCTTGTTTCCTTGTGCCGACGTTTTATAAATAATATAATATATTAAATAATTATAAGAATTATTTAAATATTATATTATATTTATGTGCATAGTTGACTTGTAATTTTTAGTCCGTTGCGTCGAGCATTGAGAGTTGACTCCGGTCCCGGTTCCGGATTTTCGAACGTCCTTGCGTACAATTTTATATTTTGTACTTTGCGTTTTGAATCTTGTACTCTTGTAATTTCGAGACGTTTCTTATCAATAATTGGAACCTCTTTGATTGTCTTTTGTACTTTTGAGCTTTTTGGTCGTTTGCGTCTTCAATTCGTCGAATCTGTCTTTTGTCTTCACCTTTTATTATTTAAACGAATATCACTTGTAAATAGAACAATTGCAACTAAAAGCTTGTCTTTCTTGAGGAATAATGCTATGAAATATATGTTCGTTTTTAGCATTATCAAATATTCCCACACTTGAGCGTTGCTTGTCCTCAAGCAATATCGTCTTGAAATACTAGAATCACTTCTTTATTCTTCACACTTTGTACATCAGTGATTTCTATACGGCAGTATAAACAATGGTAGTAACGATATGGTTTACAGTCCCACATGACTATAAAAATTTAGATCCATTAAGGAAATTGGATCTTTATAAAAACATTTGATCTTTTGAAAATTAAATCTAGTTTTTACCCTAGATAAGTTTTCCGGAATAACCCTTTACCGGTGTTTGCAAAATATTTTTGTGGGTTTGGTAGGTTTTAGATTTGAAAATTTTAGCTCAAAACTTATGGTTTTGTGTCACCCACTTGCTAACCTTGTATTTGGAAAGCAACACATCCAGTTCACTTGTCCCGTATATTACCTTTCGGTAAACTACCGTCCAGTTGTAAAGGAAAGCGTTGAACAAGCAACTGTTAAGGCAATGTCCCCTGACATGCTTTTAATTATGGTCTATAACGTGTCGGACGCAATTACTATCCTTGGTAGGAGCAATAGTAAAGTTCATCCTTATGATTTTTCGGTATGGCACAAGGTCCTGTCTTTGACCACTACGCAACCACCGTTCTTACGGTTGACACCCGATTTGATTCAGGTGACCTAATGAATTCCAGGTGAATTCCTAGGATTTTACGTTCAATGGTAATGAACGCATTAAAAGTAGGGTTTTCAGAAAACAAATCGGTTTGTAATTTTTGATCAAAATATTTTCTCGTTCAAGCTCGAGTTTAGATATCATTGAATTCCATGAGTTTGAATTCTCAATCTTTAAGGTCAATCTCTAGGATTGAGTAATATCAGTCTTAAAAGCTGATTTTTAATCTTTAAGGAGATTATCCTTTCTGGGGATCTGATTCATTAGTCTTATCAAGCTAATTTGCACGGTGCCCCCCCATTGTACGAGATAAATCCTTCTCATGGTTAGGATAAATCTGACCACATGGCGACCCTGTTTAATGCTGAGGTCCGTGGATTTCCTGCTGATTTTAGTGATGACTTTTCTAGATTTTTCGTCAACCTACAGCTGGTCTGGACGACAACTTCATGACCTAGATCAAGAAGCGCGTTTCTTTTTTGGAAGACTTTACTTCCTTTTAATGATGGAATTGATTCATCGTGTAGATCCATCTCTTCTTTTCTTTCATTGGGTAAAACAGTTTAGTTTAGTCCAAAGCAAAAGTATTTTCAGTTATTTGTTACAGATATATGTGACATATGTTTAAGATAACTTGGTAAATTTTCCCACACTTGGCTTTTATTTTCCTTTTTTATCGTCCTCTATTCCATTTTAAATGAATTTCAACATTTTGGTTTGTTTCTCAATTTATGTCCTTTCCGAGGTAACAATAATTTCGGTGTTAACACCTAGTTTTATCGTTCATAAATATGTATAAACATGATTTTGAGTTCATTTAATTGAAAATTTTGAAAATTTTTACTAGAATTGGGTAGTCTACTAGGGCTGTTCTTTTTTATCAGAGAGCACTAGATTCTAATACAACTACTATGTTACTAGTATTTTTAATGGTTACCAAGTGTATAAAGTAAAAATTTTTAAAATCCGAAAGAATTTAACCCCTTCCCACACTTAAGATCTTGCAATGCCCTCATTTGCAAGAAATCAGTAACAATTTAAATTATTGAGGGTGATTTGTGTGAAAATGATTAAATTTTACCAAAATTTCCAAATATATTGGCGTTTGTTTGCTGAATGATAAATGGTGCACATCATTTGTTCATTCCGTCTGTTGTAACATCATATTTATTTGTCATCTTGTCGTCAAAATTAGTAGCTTTTGCTGAACTTAATGCCAGTCTTTGAAAATGCGCTGTTTTACCCTGTTTTGAACAATCGACAATATACATACATACAAGTATAATCATGCATGGCAATTTGAAATGGGACTTAATATCCCACTTTCAAATTCTAAATATGAAATATTAGTACACAATAATAATAAAATAATAAAAATTAAACAAATTTATCCAATAACATAAGTTTAAACATGAAAAAGTCAAAAGATAAAAACATAAAAATCATAAAAATAACCAATTGGAACTAAATCAGTCTGGATAGGGGTTCCAGTTCATCTCATCGGGTGGGTTCCATTGTTGGTTATAGGTGTTCTGATAGGCTTGGTTATAGTCATACCGGTTAAAGGGTGGTCGGATATCGGGGCTATGTGGCGGAAAATGAGCAGGTCGAGTAGGTACATAGTTATTTGGTACCTGATATGATAGCTGGCTCATGATTTGGTGCTGATGAACTAACCAGCTATCGTGTTGGCGTCACCTATAATCCTCGTATACTCGCTCGGAGTTCCACTGCTCATACATACTATGTCTTGCCGCGTTCGTCATTGCTTCCTCATCTATACGAACGTGAACGTCAAGAATAGCATCTCGAAAGACATCCCTAATGTCTTCCGCCTCCTCCATTTCCTCATCTGAGCCTCTCTCTACCTGAGGATGAGATCCCTCATAGGGTACTGCCTGGTTACGTCTACTTTTCAATACCTTAGCACCCACATAAACTTTCAATCCTAGGGGCTCAACCTGTTCTCTACAAATCTGTAATGGACCCCCTTGGTTCCTATCAACACCTAAATACTCTCCAATGAGAGTAACAAAAATACCTCCTCCTATTATACTCCCGTCCTGCATTCCCTCTACCATTTTAGATAAATAAAAAGCAACACAGTAAGGGATATTGACAAAGCTTCTAGGATCCCGAATACACTTTAGGTAGAATAAATCATATAAGGTAATTTTTTCTTTATTATGACCTCTTTGTGTAATCGAGTTGGCCAAAAATCTATGAATAATACGAAGCTCGGCTCTGTCAATATGTGTATAGGAGTGTCCTCCTGCTCGTGTAAAAACATCAAAATGTGACATACGCCTCCAAATGGCGTCAGCGTCAAAGTTACTATCTACCCGTTCACCATAATGAATCAAGTTTGTACAATCGGGTAATAGCAACTCACCAGGAGTATATATCTGTAAGGCCCTGGCCATGTCCAGCATGGACATTCTGTACATCCTACCGCCAAGGATAAACCTAAGAAATCTTCTATCATCTATCCTAACTATATTTGTATCAAGTGATACAGTACTCATCAACTCAACACACCATTCCTTATATACAGGTCTACGAATGGTGAAAAGACGTTCCCAATCTGTAAAAGAAGAACTGCCATACCTTTGAACTAAAAGCTGTCTAACACGGTCAGCTAGATGGACCGTTTCCAAAGGGGCCCAATCAATTACCCTTGACACCTCTACATTTTTTGTTACCAATTTGAATTTGTTCCTTTGATATGTCTCGTAATCTCTCCATCTTCTATCAAATCTCAGATTAGGATGTAGAGTGTGCTCCGGAATCGTTGGGAATTCTACTGGCGGCCTCATTGGGAATACTATGAATTCATCAACAAACTGTACCGGATCATAATAAGGTATGTGCTGATCAGGCTGTTGTTGTTCCTGTTGTGGTTCTTGTTCGTGTTGCATTTCTGGTTCTGGTTCTGGTGCTGGTGCTGGTCGTCTAGATGATGATGCTCCTGAACCTCCAGTATCGGCTCTCTGTAAAACACATTAAACACAAAAATTGTGCATCCAAATATGCATTAGTGTTAGCAAAATAACAACTTAAAACAATCACTATAACATGTTAAATCAAAATTAAACTTATACACATTTTCACAATTTTTCACAATTCTACACTTTTCAAATAAGCACATATGAAAATGTATACAAAATTCATAAGCATTTAACTCAAATAACATGTCAAAATATTCATTACTAATAATTTAACAAGTCTCAAATGGCAAATATATCAAATTAATCAAGTTCATGAATTTTGGATTTAAAAAGTCCACTTTAATCTCCAAAAATCATGTTTAGGATCATTGTTTTGATCATTTAACTATCTAAACATGTTACACTACTCAATTTGGCAATAATTCATGACAAAAATCGGCCATAACCTGTTTATATCAAAAAGGCCCAAATTGCTCAAGAACACAAACCCTAGATTTCTAAAAATTTTGAAGTTTTTGGCTTCAAATCATGTTAAATAGCATCAATCTAGGTTATACATGCATAAAATACTAACAATTTATCACTAATTACACTAGAAATTAACAAAATTGCATTAGGTAAAAAATTGGTAATTATCACAAAAACTAGGAATTTATAGAGTTTAGGGGTGTAATTTTTACCAATTTGCTGAGGAATGAGAATCTAGGCATGATTAGAGCAAGAAAAATGACGAATTACGGTGAATTTTGGTGAAATTTGGTGAATATTTGGGAGTATTTTCGGGTATGTGTGTGTGTTGTGGTGTAGAAGCAGACTCTCTGCTGTTTTTGTTCCTGACCAGCATTTGGTCCCCATGCGATCGCATGGGTTCCAAGTGCAAACCCCATGCGATCGCATGGGGTGCCGGCTACAGTGTTTTCAGCTTTTTTTTTTTTTTTTTTTTTTTATAAAACCTTATACTTTATAAAACTTATAATTATTTAAATTTTAAAAATTTGGTTTCCTTTAGGAGCGAGGGCATTTCGGATCGTTGTCCTAGTCTGTCCCTCGACAAAATTTTAAAATTTGTCAAATCAAAGCGCTGTTTTTAAAAGTAAAGATTTTTGGGTTTTTTAATGTTTTTGGCATACTTTAATTCAATAAGATTAAAAATAAAAGTTCTCGTCCCTCCCTTGGGTAAAGCAATTTCGGTTCAAAGACCTAGTCTTCAACTTACGACGAATTTTAAAAATCATATTTTTAACTTAATGAGATAAAGTAAATTTTTGTTTTTAAATTCACACAACATAAATATAAAATTCAAAATTAATATTAAAAAAATCACACCAACTTAAAATTTGAAATGCATAAAATTAAAAATTCATATTTTAAAAATTAAAAATTCACACCAGACTTAATTTAAAAATTCAAATATTTACAATTTTAAAAATATTATTTTTACAAAGTTTACAATATTAATTTAAGATTTAAATATTTATTTTAAAAACATGGTAAAAGTAAAATTAAAAATCTTTTTGGCTTTTTATCCCACTTTAATCAATCAAATATTATCAAAAATATGCGCCCCTCTTTTCGGTAAAGTAATTTCGGTTCCAAGACCTAATTTAACTCATGACGAATTTTTTGAAATATTTTGGGTTGATTGATTAAAGATATTTATACCTTAAGAATAAACGTTAAATTTCGCAGTGATGTAATAAATTTTTGAATGATATCAATAATTTCGGTCGCCAAACCTAATTTTATTCAATACCAATTTAATACTTTTTAGCGAACAAATTAGCGTTTATTATCAAAAGGTTAAAAATAAAAATAAAAATAAAAACTGTACAGACATACCTGTGAAATAGATTTCTTAGTTATATGATCTATCCCATTCATAAGATAGTCGGTTTAATTGGTTTTCCATGGCTACATAGGCGTAACCTCGAGCATTCAATATCTTTTCTTCTAAACATATGAACGGTCCGTCTCTGCATAAAGTAACAAATTCGGTATTTGAATAGGTTTGATTATTGGAACATTTACCTCCATGTGACCATTTTCCGCATTTGTGACATCTTTCTAGGTGTCGTGCTCTTCTTTTCGCTGCGGATTTTGATTTTCCTTTACCAAATTGTAACTTATTATCTTCGCATCTAGATTCTTTTCTAACTCCGTCCATTCTTTCTCTGATTACTGATACTATTTCACTAGGTAGTATGTCATTATTTCTTTTAGTGATCAAAGCGTGTAGCATTAGACAATGGTTTAGTTCACAGGCAGTCTTCATTTTTTAAAAACCTAAAAAAAATAAAAATTCAGAATGGGGGGAGAAGACTAGTTCTTTAGGGTCTGCTAGGGAAAGACCATTCGGGTTCCATTTTCGAGAACTACACGAAAACAGACAATCTAACTCTAACAGAAATACATATTATCCTTTAAAGACTTGATTCTCCCCATACTTAGTTAGCTGTGGTGTAGAAATTGTGATTAACTTCGTTGTCGACTTCCATCGGACCATGTATGTAATGTTTAACTCTGTGACCATTAACTTTAAATTCAATCCCATTTGAATTTATTAATTCTATCGTTCTGTATGGGAAAACTCTTTTGACTATGAATGGTCCAGACCATCTTGATTTCAATTTTCCAGGAAATAGCTTGAATCGTGAATTGAAAAGAAGAACTCTGTCTCCTTCTTTAAATTCTTTTGAACTTCTGATTCTTTTATCATGCCATTTCTTCGTTCTTTCTTTATAGATTAACGAATTTTCGTATGCTTCATGTCTTAATTCTTCTAATTCGTTTAGTTGACTTAATCGTAGATGTCCGGCTTCATGTAAATCAAGATTACATGTTTTCAAAGCCCAAAATGCTTTGTGTTCAATTTTTACTGGAAGATGACATGCTTTTCCATAAACAAGTCTAAAAGGTGTGGTTCCAATTGGAGTTTTGTAGGCTGTTCTAAAAGCCCAGAGTGCATCCTCCAATTTAATCGACCATTCCTTCGGATTTGATCCTACAGTTTTCTCTAGAATACGTTTTAAAGCTCGGTTGGTATTTTCAACTTGTCCACTTGTTTGTGGATGATATGCGGTGGAGATTTTATGAGTTACTCCATATCTTTTAAGAACTTTCTCAAGTTGATTATTACAGAAATGAGTACCCCGATCACTTATTAAAGCTTTCGGTGTTCCAAACCTTGCAAAAAGACGTTTTAAAAAGTTGACTACAACTCGTGCATCGTTAGTTGGGAGAGCTTGTGCTTCCGCCCATTTAGATACATAATCAATGGCTACGAGTATATATAGATTATTATGAGATTTTGGAAATGGACCCATAAAGTCAATACCCCAAATGTCAAATACTTCACATACTTGGATGACATTTTGTGGCATTTCATCACGTTGACTTATTTTTCCGGCCCTTTGACATGCATCACAGGATTTGCAAAGAAGGTATGCGTCTTTATAAATTGTAGGCCAATAGAATCCAGGATCATAAACTTTTCTTGCTGTTAGTTGAGGCCCATAATGCCCTCCTGTTGGTCCTGTGTGACAATGGTTTAATATTTTACTAGCTTCATCTCCAAATACACATCGGCGTATTATTCCATCGGGACAACTTTTAAACAGATGTGGATCTTCCCAGAAATAGTGTTTTATATCACTGAAGAATTTCTTTCGTCTTTGGTACGATAATCCTTTTTCAAGGAATCCACAAACTAAGTAGTTTGCATAGTCTGCAAACCATGGGATTTCATTATAATCTATCTTCAATAGATATTCATCAGGAAAGTTGTCTTGTATGGCCGATTCATTTAGAACTTCTAACTCAGGATTTTCAAGACGAGAAAGATGATCAGCGGCGAGATTTTCTGCTCCCTTTTTGTCTCGGATTTCAATATCAAACTCTTGTAATAACAAGATCCAACGAATTAATCGTGGTTTGGCATCTTTTTTCGAAAATAGGTATCTAAGAGCAGAATGGTCGGTATAGACCACCGTTTTTGCTAGAACGAGATATGATCGAAATTTGTCAAAAGCAAAGACAATAGCAAGGAGTTCTTTTTCAGTAGTTGTATAGTTCGTTTGTGCTCCTTGTAATGTCTTACTAGCATAATATATAGGTTGAAATCGTTTTTCAATCCTTTGTCCTAAAACGGCTCCCATTGCAAAATCACTTGCATCGCACATTAGTTCAAATGGTAGATTCCAATTTGGTGTTATCATGATCGGCGCATTAGTGAGTTTCTCTTTAAGAATATTAAAAGATTTGATACACTCATCTGAAAAGATGAATGGAGCATCCTTTTCTAGGAGTTTATTCATAGGAGTGGCAATTTTAGAAAAATCTTTTATGAAACGTCGGTAAAAACCGGCATGCCCTAGAAAACTCCTAACTCCTCTAACATTGGTGGGATGTGGAAGTTTAGCAATTACATCTACTTTAGCTCTATCCACTTCAATTCCTTCTTTTGAAATTTTATGTCCAAGAACGATGCCTTCTTTAACCATGAAATGGCATTTCTCCCAATTAAGTACTAGATTTGATTTTTCGCATCTAATTAGCATTCGTTCCAGATTAACTAGACATGATTTAAATGTATCACCGAAGACTGAAAAGTCATCCATGAATACTTCCATGCATTCTTCTATCATGTCGTGAAAAATCGCCATCATACACCTTTAAAAGGTTGCAAGGGCGTTACAAAGTCCAAATGGCATGCGTTTGTAAGCAAAAGTACCATAAGGGCACGTGAATGTGGTTTTCTCTTGGTCCTCGGGTGCTATTGGAATTTGAAAATATCCGGAAAATCCATCTAGAAAACAATAGTAACTATTTCCGGCTAATGTTTCCAACATTTGATCTATGAAAGGTAAGGGAAAGTGATCTTTTCTGGTGGCGTCATTTAATTTTCTATAATCAATACATACACGCCATCCTGTTACAGTCCTAGTAGGAATAAGCTCATTTTTCTCATTTGTAATGACAGTCATGCCACCCTTCTTAGGTACACATTGAACTGGGCTTACCCATGGACTATCAGAAATTGGATATATCAAACCTGCATCTAGCAGTTTAATAATCTCTTTCTTAACTACAACTTGCATATTAGGATTTAGTCTTCGTTGGCGTTGCACATACGTTTTATGACCTTCTTCCATAAGGATTTTATGTGTGCAATACGAAGGACTTATTCCTTTAATATCATGAATCTTCCATGCAATGGCTGGTTTATGAGCTTTTAACACAGAAATGAGTTGTGATTTCTCATTTTCAGTAAGAGAAGACGATATTATTACAGGTAATTCAGATTCACCATGTAAATAAGCGTATTCCAAATGGTTTGGAAGTGGCTTTAACTCTAATTTCGGAGGTTCTTCTATCGATGATTTATATCGATATCTGTCTTCTTCTTTTAGCATTTGAATTTCTTCTGTTGTTGGTTCATATCCATTAGCTATAAGTGTAGCTAACATTTCAGCTTCATCAATTGGTTCATTACCTTCTCCTAAAGAACATTCTCCTGTTCCTTGTAATTCTGGAAATTCTTCTAATAATTCTGCATGTGCATCTATAGTTTGAATATAATAACATGTATCATCTGCAGATTGTGGTTGTTGCATTGCTCTATCAACTGAAAAGGTAACACTCTCATCCTCTATACTTAGGGTCAGTTTCTTACCGAACACGTCTATCATTGCTTTAGCCGTGTTTAAGAATGGTCTTCCTAATATGAGAGGAACTTGAGAATCTTCTTCCATGTCCAGAACAACAAAATCTACTGGAAATACTAAAGTACCAACTTTAACTAGCATGTTCTCCATTATCCCTCTAGGATATTTTATTGATCTATCTGCTAGTTGTATGCTTATTCTTGTTGGTTTCAATTCTCCAAGGTCTAGTTTAGTGTATAGTGAATACGGCATTAGATTTATACTAGCACCTAAGTCTGCCAATGCTTCTATTGAACTAAGACTACCCAGAAAACATGGAATTGTGAAACTTCCTGGATCAGATAGTTTTTCTGGTATCTTATTCAACAGCACTGCTGAACAATTAGCATTCATAGTAAAAGCCGAGAGTTCTTCCATTTTCTTTCTATTTGAGATTAGATCTTTCAAGAATTTAGCATATCTAGGCATTCCTGAAATCACATCAATGAAAGGAAGATTTACATTTATCTGTTTAAACATATCCAAAAATTTGGATTGCTCGGCTTCAAGTTTCTCTTTCTTCATTTTACTCGGATAAGGAAGTGGTGGTTGATATGGTTTAACATAAGGTTTATCCTTAACTTTGTTATCTTCATTAACCTTCTCAACTACCGGTTCTTTTTCCTTATCTTGATCAGGTTGTGGTTCTTGTGGAGTAGGAATAGTTTCATCAGAAGTTACAGGTATTTCAGGTGGTTTAAGTGTTGTACCACTTCTTGTGGTAATGGCTTTAGCTGTTTCATTCCGGGGGTTAGCATTTGTATCGCTCGGTAAACTTCCCGGTTTTCTTTCACCTATTAATCTTGCTAGGTTACTTACTTCTTGTTCCAGATTTTGAATAGAAGCTTGTTGATTTCTAAATGCTTGAGCATTTTGTTCATTCGTTTGTTTTTGAGATGTGAAAAACTGCGTTTGAGTTTCAACTAGCTTCGTCATCATATCTTCTAAATTCGGCTTTTTATCATCGGTTTGTTGTGGTGGTTTGTTTTGAAAATTCGGTCTTTGCTGGTTATAAGTATTATTGGATACTTGTTGATTGCTAGGACCTTGTTGGTTGTTGTATGGAATATTTCGGTTATAATTCTGGTTTTGATTGTAAATCGGTCTTGGCGGTTGATAATTATTCTGATAATTATTTCCAGGCCTTTGGTTTATGTATGAAATATTCTCTCTTTGTTCCATTGTTAATTCAATACTGAGACAATCTTTTGTCAAATGTGGTCCTCCACACTGCTCACAACTAATTCGTATTGAGTGAATATCCTTAGTCATCTTTTCCATTCGTCTCTCCACAGCATCTATCTTTGCGGAAATGGAATCTAAGTCATGGCTAGAATCGGCTCTAGCTGCTTTAGATGATCTAATGATATCTTTTTCTTGGTGCCACTCATGTGAGTGGGAAGCAGTGTTATCAATAATTTTGTAAGCATCAGTTTTGGTTTTCTTCATAATAGAACCACCAGCTGCTATATCTATGTCTTTCCTTGTAGTGATGTCGCATCCTTGGTAGAATATTTGTACTATTTGACAGGTGTCTAAACCATGTTGCGGACATCCTCTTAACAACTTTCCATATCTTGTCCATGCCTCATATAGAGTTTCATTTGGCTTCTGTGTAAACGTAACAATTTCTGCTTGAAGTCTTACGGCTTTAGATGCAGGAAAGAATTGTTTAAGAAATTTGTCAACTAAAACGTCCCATGTATCGATCGCCCCTTCAGGTAACGATTCCAACCAATCTTTGGCTTCTCCCTTTAAAGTCCAGGGAAATAACATGAGATATATCTGTTCATCCTCTACTTCTCGTATTTTAAATAGTGTGCAGATCCTATTAAAGGTACGTAGATGTTCATTTGGATCTTCCTTCGGCGCACCACTAAATTGGCATTGATTAGTCACCATGTGTAGAATTTGTCCTTTGATTTCATAATCTGGCGCATTAATGTCTGGATGAGTAATTGCGTGACCTTGGCCAGTGCGTTTAGCTCTCATTCGGTCTTCCATACTTAAAGGTTCCAGATTCTCCATAATTGAATTTGTTGAATCGGTATCACTAGATGATTCTGATTTAATGGTTCGTTCCTCAACAATCTCTGTTTGAATGATTGGTGGTTCCGGAGGAAAGTTTAATGGTTCAGGATCTACGAACCGTTCCTGAATATTCTCTGGATTCTCAATTGTGAGGTCGGGTTCAAAAAATGGATTATCGGAAATTTGAACTGAAGTACTTGGTCGACTGGATGACGATTCTAAAGAAAAATCAACGGCGGTTATATTTGCTAAATGTCTTGATCTAGTTACAGGTGGTGAACGTACAAAAGGTGATGAACGTCTTGCTCGGTGCATTCACTGAATATCCTATTAGTTTTTAAAAGGAAAGAAAAATTATAATAAGTTATCCAATCAATAGACTTTTCTGATTTTGCCCACGTTTCGAATAGCCAAAAGATGCAGCAGAGGGGCAGGATTCGTTTGGTCTCAATATAATTGAGGACTGTTTGGCTCCAATAACCCGGTCCACGTACAAATCCAACTATCACTACGAACCAGAAAATTTTGATGTCTATCAATTTAACCACTCAAAATAAATTTTCGTAATTTTAAGAAATTTAGATAAGAAGTAGAATAAAAATCTATGTCCTAAAACTAGAATAGCGAGAAATAAGAAAGAGAAAGAGTTCGTCGAAAAAGGTCGAAAAAGAAAAATGGTTGAAAAATAAAAGGTGACGAAAAAAAAATAAAAGAAACTTATAAAACTTAAAAATACTTTACTAACCTAACCTTATTACTACAACTAACTTAAAATTATAATCGCAAATTGAGATTACTAATTGGAATGATAATTGATACATAGTAAAAGGTCGTCTAAAAATATTAAAGCTTACAAGAAAAACTAAATCCCAAATAAAAAAAAACTAAAACTTAAAAAGGCGTCGCAAAATTCTAAAGTACCTAAATCTTAGTCTAAAGAAAAAGCACTTAAGGAATTCTACGGCAAAGCCTAAAAATCTAGGAGTAAAAATGACTATGGCAAAAACTAAGTTTAAAACTAAATATGAGCTAAAAATACAAAAGTTACGCTAAAAGAGTACAAAATATAAAAATATACAAAAAATTGTAAAAAGTACAATTTTTATAAAAATATTATTTTTATATTATTTATTTTATTAAAATATTAATTTTAAAATTTAATTAAACTAAATAAACTAAATATATAAATTAAATAATAAAACTAAACTTAATTAATATTAAATATAAAACTAAATAGGGTTTTATAATAATAATAATAAATAATACCCGTAATTAATGCTGAATCAGGGCTACAGTTGGCGTGTCAGCAGGGCTCATGCGATCGCATGAGTCCTCAGTTTCCCAGCCATGCGATCGCATGGGCTAGGGTTTCGGGCCAAAAGCTGGACTGCTACAGTACAGGCCGAATTAAATTTTTTTTTTTTTTTGTTTTTGCTGTAAAATATAAAATATATTTATTAATTAAATAAAACTTATATTTTTACAAACAAAAAAAATTGGAAATAAAGAAACTTTATAAAACTTAAATATTTATCAAACTCCTAAAAATATTTATATTTTTGTTTTTCTTTTTATATTTTCGAATATTTAAAACGTATTTTTATAAAAACGAATTTTAATAAAAGTAAACTAAAAATCTTCTTTTTTTTTATATTAGCGTTGCGCTTCCGGCGTTTAAGACTTCCCTGGCAGCGGCGCCAAAAATTACTTGATGTTATGCGAGGTGTATACGAAATAGTTTATATTTTACTAGGAAAAACTATTAAATACGATACAATTTTACACAAGATATTTATTTATTTATAGAATGGATATACTTAAACCTTGCTACAACACTTATAGGCAGTGTACCTAATCGTACAGTAGTGTAGTTTTTAGTAAGTCCGGTTCGTTCCACAGGGAAATCTTTAAACAAAGCTCAACGCTATATTAATTTACTTTTATAAAAATACAAACATATATATAAGTAATATTATTATTATAAAGGGGGGTTTTTACCGTTTAATGACCGGTTTGTCGATTTTAAAACTTTAGTCGCAGTTAAAACCTAATGTAAAATATTAAATAAATAAAAGACTTAAATTAAAACTTAAAGTAAATAACGATAATGAAATTGCGAATAATAAAAGTGCGATTAAATAACAATAAATAAAAGTGCGATAATTAAAGAGTACGATAATTAAAAGTGCGATAAAATAAATTAACAATAAAAATGCGATAATTAGAAGTGCAATTAAATATAAAATAAAGGAAATTAAATATGAAATAAAAGAATTATGCTTATTTAAACTTCCGTAATCATGATGTTTGACGTGTTGATTTTAGTTTTATGCCCATGGGTTAATTGTCCTTTGTCCTGGATTATTTAATATGTCCGTATGGTTTTTGTCCATAACAGTCCATCAGTCATAAATATAAAGTGCGAGTGTCCTCATCAAATTATTCTTATACCCGAAGTTAAATATTCCAACTAATTGGGGATTCGAATTGTAACAAGTTTTTAATACTTTGTTTAATGAATACACCAGGTTATCGACTGCGTGTAAACCAAGGTTTTACTACTTTGTTAACAATTACACCAATTACCCTTGAATGTAATTTCACCCCTGTTTTAATTATTCTAGTGGCTATTAATCCATTCCCGTGTCCGGTTAAATGAACGATTATTCGTACATATAAATACCCCGCCCATCGTGTCCGATCGAGTGTATATGGTAATTTATAGGGACGCCCAATTGTAAATCTTTATATTAACATTAACAAACTTTCATTTAGTTAAACAAATATAAAGCCCATTAATAGCCCATAGTCTAATTTCCACAAGTGTCGTTCTTTTGTCCAAACCCCAATTATGGTACAAAGCCCAATTACCCAATTTTAGTAATTAGCCCAACATCATGATTACTTCGTTTTAAATAAGCATAATAATAACTTAGCTACGAGACATTAATGTAAAAAGGTTGAACATAACTTACAATGATTAAAAATAGCGTAGTGTTACACGGACTGAATTTCGACTTACACCCTTACAACATTCGCTAACATACCCTTATTATTAGAATTATAATTAAAATTCAAATTAAAATATAAATTATATATATATATATATCGTATGAATTGAGAGAGAGAGATTGATGGATATTTTTTTGGTTCACCAAAGCTCGATTTTATAGGAGATGTGGCCTGACTTTTCATGCCATGCGATCGCATGGACTTTCTTCTTCCTGGCCATGCGATCGCATGGCCAGCTGGGAGAGCTCACATGTTGCTTGTTTCCTTGTGCCGACGTTTTATAAATAATATAATATATTAAATAATTATAAGAATTATTTAAATATTATATTATATTTATGTGCATAGTTGACTTGTAATTTTTAGTCCGTTGCGTCGAGCATTGAGAGTTGACTCCGGTCCCGGTTCCGGATTTTCGAACGTCCTTGCGTACAATTTTATATTTTGTACTTTGCGTTTTGAATCTTGTACTCTTGTAATTTCGAGACGTTTCTTATCAATAATTGGAACCTCTTTGATTGTCTTTTGTACTTTTGAGCTTTTTGGTCGTTTGCGTCTTCAATTCGTCGAATCTGTCTTTTGTCTTCACCTTTTATTATTTAAACGAATATCACTTGTAAATAGAACAATTGCAACTAAAAGCTTGTCTTTCTTGAGGAATAATGCTATGAAATATATGTTCGTTTTTAGCATTATCATTTACAAAGCAAGTACTCTCGAAGGTGGGAAGAATAAAATGAAGAGAAACGCTCCTTTTTATAGGAAAAAGTCCCGCGTGGGACCCATCCAACTCAAAAAAGGTGCGTTGGAACACGAGAAGTACTATGATTAAGACAGCACGCAACACGCATTTATTGCACGTCAAATCACGTGAGCGGGTCACAATAATTTAAAGTTTGGCAACACAACTGTCCCAGCTGACCTTACCAAACTGGGGGGACTTGATGATACGCATAATGATCCGTCTCAAAATAGGCAACCATCTCGGCAAAAATCACACCCAGCACTACGAGTCCCGGGTTGCCAACTCCTTTTCTCGTCATCCGTCTGACGTCTTCCAGGATACTCCTCCATGACGGACAAATGGCAAGGCTAAGAACCTGGATGACAAACACGTAACCGGCACCTTACAACCGATCAAGATGATCGTAACTAGGCATCGCAAGACAAGTCATCATAATCGTGACCGTTAAGAAATACTTAGAACGTGTCTAGGCGAAACCTACCCGGCTGGACCGAGAACATCGTAATGCTATAACCGGAACCAACTCACCGACAGCATCGTCTCGGTCCACTAAACAGACATAAAGACACTCCCGGGACAAGCACGTTGTCCCGAAACAAGAGTGCGTCACCACAGAGCAGGCACCTCGTCCCGGAATGACCACTTGATCACGGAACAAGCACGCGGGCAAGTCGCGTGCCACGTCAGCCTGCAAATTTAGGGAAGTTCGTTAGAATCTGTTATTCCCCACGAAAGGGACAGGTGCCACGTCACCCCTCGGGATTGATAAAGTTTGTTACAACCATGAAAGGGACATGTGCCACGTCATCATTCCCTCCACAACATCTATAAATACACAAGTGAAATCATTCATTTAAAAAAGACACTGGATGCATAAACGTTACTCTGCCAAAATCAATTACGATAACGTCACTCCAGTCGTTAGCTTAATTCCGATAGGTGCTCCGATCACCATCCGAGTTAACCCACACTAAGATATTAACTTATTCGATTCCGATCGAATAAGGTTAATCTACTTGATTGTTTTACGCCCTTAGAATCCAGATTTCAAATCGGGGTTCGCACAATTATTGGAGTTAAAACAATCAACTTACTCCTTTTTCCAAATTAAGCACTCAAACCCGAAATCTCATCACCCATTACGATTTTGGTTTGATCACGAACGTTACTATGTTTTGGTATTTTTATAGTTTTTTTTTTGTTTAATTGAGAAATGTACATGAATTGCACAGAGCAGCTCATGATGCTGGTGCTGCTACGGAAATTATAGATATTGGCAAAACACGAGTGGACGATTAACGCAAGACTAGGATCGACCTGTTCTTAAAAAGGATTAATTGGGGAGCTTTACAACAGTGCCTGCATGAGAATAACTATTATGGACGTTACAAATTAATAAGGGTGTATACGTTGACTGCAGTTGGCAGCAGCAATAGAAAGTCTGGGTTATGACAGCAGCAATTTAGATAAGAGTTTTGGGATGAAGCAAAGACCCGATGGTGATATTGAAATCCATGAAATATTATGGGAAGGTGATTTCCACATACCGACATGCTCAAAATGTGACTGAATTCTTAAACCCGATGTAACTCAATTCTAGTAACTAGTATTAATACATGGAATCCGTTTTTACTACCACTAATTGACTAATTGGCTTAAGGTGTCTCTTTTTGAAGGTTGCGTTTTTTGGTGATAATGTACGTACCAAAAGATAGAGCGATTGTAGCTATGGAAGCTGCTGCAGGGTGTGATGCTTTCCTCGTTCTTGGTTCATCCGTTATGACAATGTCCGCTTTCCGACTTGTCGGGTACAAATGTGGTTGGAGCAATTATACAGAGCTGCTCATGATGCTGGTGCTGTTACAACAATTATAAATATTGGCAAAACTCGAGCTGATGATATTGAAGATTTTAAAACTAACGCGAGACTGGGAGAGATCCGTTGTGCCGGAAAACCATTTGAATGTAAGTTTAGATTTACCTGAATCATGATTCCAGTTGGGTGTTACTGCAGATATTACCACGGGTTCTAAACACCACATCGCTCAGTGTTCCTGTTTTTTAAGACTATAAACAAGACAATACGTACTAATTGTTTGTTGTGTGGTTGGAACCTAAAATTAATTAATCCGTGATGCTGCCTTCATCGACTTCTCCTAATGGGTTAGTGCAAATATTGAGATCCTACTGTTGGCATGCTGTTATGGGACAAGGTATCTGTGCCACATGTTCTTGTTTGTTAAAACTGATATATGTGCGTGTAGTAAAGTTATTTTCCATTCACAATAAATATGCAAAGATAAATTAATGTTTGTATAAGCACTATTGGGAAATGGGTATATTGTATTCAATCAATCAATACCCAACCGTAAAATTGTTTTTGGACCATTTCTAACCCTTGGTAGTGATATCACGGTCAGTTGTGCACTTTTAAGCCAAAAAGTGCAATCTGATTTGGCAATGTCAATTTCTGACATTTTTTAACCCCATATGTCAGTTTTTTTTTCAAATATTGGATAGAGTGATGTGGTAAAATCAGATTGAAAATGGGTGGGAAAAAATTAATTAATATTAAAAATATAATTAATGAAAATTTTTGATTGGTTGGGAGAAAACAAACGCACCTTCACATTTGTGCCACTTGGTGACGGATGGATACAAAACTAACTGACGCTCCATTAGGGGCCGTCAGTTTTCGTCAATTTTTAACACATCATCTGACTAGGGGGAAACTAACGGAGGGTTGGTAAAGGTCTTATAACACTATAGTTACAATAACAAGAATATCCAAACATTACACTATAGATGTGATATGTATATTTTATCCAAACAAATCAATCTGTGAATTTTCTTTTTCCAAAGATGCTTGTTACACAACTATTGTAAGGAACACTTGATCTAGTTTTTATTCTAGCTGCTCGCAAAGTATAAATAAATACCAGGAGGGTTACCAGTTTTATAGTACCACTCTGCGAGTTAATGAAAACCCATAACATATATGATGCATACAATCAGAATACAACTAAATTATAAAGTAACTTAAAGTTATTAGTGGATTGTAGTTACGGATCCAAGTAGTGAAGCTCTGCTTTCGAGGAAGCTCGTGGGAACCGCATAACATCCTTAGAGAAGTTGTACCTTTCCTGAACATCAACAGTTGCACGTGGTCGGATTGATATTTTTTCAAGAGTGGGAGAATGTTCAAGTAAAAGCTTTATAAATAGCAACAAGGATCTTGATCTTTCTACATCCATTATATTTATAATTTTCAAGCAGTTCAATGTCTGGTCCAAACAGTCAGAAGCTTCCAAATAAGCTATTGTTGGTTTCACATCCAAATACACGTTTGGAAGATCCTGGAAATACATTAAAAGTGAGACTGACTGTGTATAAAAGGAACCCACATTAAATTACTATATATGCACACACAACACAAAAACACAAGAGAAACGTTTAGCACTCTTTACCTGATTGTACACATCGAGTCGTCTCAAGTTAGGTGAGTTCCGAAGGATACATAAAACACCTTGAAGTTGGTACAAATCACCAAATTTGAAGTCTCGTAAGTAGAGAAGCTTTAAACTATTAGTTGGGTGTGGAAGCCACTTGGGAATATTTTCCGCAATGGAAAACTGTGAGGGTGAAAGTAAGATTATAAGTTAACAAAGAAGATATGGTTGGAAGATGATACGAAATAATATATGAGAACTAACTATACACAAGAGTTGAATGGTAAAGTTCACTTGCTCAAACGCAAAATGATGAAGAGCAAAATATAAATATTAGAATTTAGGGTTAAGGCTATTCAAGGGCCATATACTTTTTATTTTGTCCCGATGTAGTCCATATACCCAAAAAAAAAAAATACTATTATAGGCCATAAACTTTAAAAAAATGTGTTAATGTAAACCGTTGACCTGATAAATAAGGTTGATCGATTTTGTAGATTGATTTTCAAAAAAGTATAATTTTTTTTGTTCCAATGTAAGCTTTATACAAAAAAAAGTACTAATGTAGTTCACATACTTTCAAAAAGTGTATCGATGTAGGTCACATATTTTCCGTATCGATGTAAACAAAAGGTGACCTGTTTAGCCGGTAACAAGTTACCTTTTGTTTACATCGATACACTTTTTCAAAGTTTATGGCCTATAATAGTATTTTTTTGGGTATATGGACTACATCGGAACAAAACAAAAAGTATATGGCCCTTGAGTAGCCTTAACCCTAGAATTTAAAATTCAACTCATACCTGGAGAAAATACCCGTCGATAACAAAATACCCAACACATGGCATATTACTTAACAAAAATGTAGCTAATCGAACGATATCATCATCACTAACCTTTACATCACCTTATTTTTTGATAAGGATGTTTTGTATATCATTAACCAAAATGTTGCTGGCATCGGCATGCTTTGGAAAACAACGCCATCTAATGGGTGCGGTCTTAGATTCATAATTGCGATGGATGTAATGAACCATGTCTGTCCGGGATCCAAAAAAAAACCGGTGACTAAACAAAATTCACGCCGACCAAATCTAATCATAAAATTAGGAGAAAAAGTAAACCAAATATCTTGTTGCTC
The DNA here is from genome assembly GCF_046630445.1 of Rutidosis leptorrhynchoides. Lineage (NCBI taxonomy): Eukaryota > Viridiplantae > Streptophyta > Magnoliopsida > Asterales > Asteraceae > Rutidosis > Rutidosis leptorrhynchoides. The sequence goes on along the minus strand of NC_092343.1, from coordinate 159,071,788 downwards.
TTCCGAGTACTTAGTAGCATCTAATTTTGATGAACGCTCACATTTCTGTTAGAGCATGGCATGTACTAGTCCAGGATCATTACCCGTGTATGAAAGATCTAACCAGGGACCAAAGCATGTACTTCGGAATAATTTTTCTTGATTTTCAGTCAAAATTTTCTTGACCTGAGGTATCACGGTCAACATATTCTTCATGGTCAATTTACCTTCAACATAGCCCTGTAAAAGTGAGAAGAACATCAGCAGACAAATCACCCATACGCAAGACGCAAAACAAAGTTTGCGTGCCAATAATGACGGATGCAAGGATGCAAGGTTAACCTTAGGTGCATCATGCAATCTAGACGCAAAGACGCAAGAGACACCTTGCGTAACCTAGAACAAAGACGCAAGTACGTAAACAAAACTTTGCGTCCACATGAAAGAATAACCATATGCCATACGCAAAGACGCAAACAAAACCTTGCGTACAACCACATGTCCTACGCAAATATGCAAGGTTAACCTTGCGTCTAAATATCAACCGAGTTTTACAACTTAAAACTAGCAAAAAGTCCTGGGTATCGTACGCAATCTCAATAATATACAAACAAAATCACAAAATACAAACAAATTTCATTGACACATTTTATCTAACAGTTGGCGTGCAAAAACTTTGTTTAAGCACAAAGAACGAAGAAAACTAACATAGATCGAATAATATAACATAGATCTAAGAAAATCTAACCTGTTCTTGAGAAATAATGAACGATGATGGTGATTCGATGATGTAGGTGGCGTATTAGCTCGCTTGTACTTTCGAAGATCGAAGATTGAATGATTAAGGTTGCGGCTTAGTGACGATGAAGAAGGAAGGATGAACACGATGAAGATGTGAGGATGATGATGAAGATTTTGCGAGTGATTTGCGAGTGTTTGCGAGAATCTAAGGAAGCTTGATGAAGATTTTGCGAGTGACGAGCGAATGGGCACCAGAGAGAAGCTTGCGTATGATTGTGTTTTGTGAGGTGAACAGTGAACGCAAAGTGATTATTTAACCAGCTCTTTTTGGGTAAGACGCAAGGTCGCAAGTACGCAAGGTCGCAAGGACGCAAGGTCGCAAGGACGCAAGGCATCTTGCGCCTTGCGAGGGCAAATTGTCAAACTTTTTTAAGGGCTGTCAGTCAACAAGCTTTAAAGAAATGAGCATTTTGGTTATATTCCCAAAGGGCAAAGGTAATAAAACATTTCTTTAACATTTTTTCCAAAATAGATTTATTTTCTAACTATAATACAGAAATAGAAATTTAAACAGATTTTTATAAAAATAGGTAAATCACGTTTACCCTCCAGTTACATTTTATAATATATTTAAGCCACGTTTGCCCTAACAGATTAAAACGGCTTTCAAAATGCCGGATTGTAATTTATTTTTTGATATATTATGTTATGTTTGTATTATTTAATATTTATTATGATTTTTATTAAATTATTTATTAGTTTATTAATAATGAGTTTTTTTCTGTTTTTCATATTATGTTATGTTTTTATTATTTAATTATAATAATTTTTAGTTTATTAATTTGATTGTAAAACGAGTTTTCAATTATTAAATTATTCATTATAATAAAATATAATAAAAATACATTCATTATAATAAAAGATAATGACGAGTTCTCATTAAAAAAACCAAACTATTACAATCATTAATAATATGCTCAATCAATGTCCACGTCTATGCCCATGTTTGTGTCCACCGGTACCACATCGTGGTGGATTTGAAACCCGGTCACTCCTCCGGAGTTGTTGTGGTTGTGGGTCAGGCTCATCATCTCCTAAATCCGCCGCATCGTGTACATTCTGATGAACTTGTGATGTATCTCCCATATCTGAGAATGCCAAGGGAGAGTTTCGACGAACACATGATTGAGTTCGTTGAGATCGCAAATCAAACAGAGTTCCTTGGAGTTTGATGTCCATATGGTGGACTTCCCATATCAAACGCAGAGTCCTTGGTGTTTGATGAGGGGTACTACCATAACCATAATCCCCTATAGACACGTTCTGGTTCTGGGTGGCCCTGGATGATTGACCCTGATTTGTATATTGAGGGAAACCATAATCCGGTCATTGGTAGTTTTGTGTACCATAGAACTGGAAACCTGGATCATGATGAGTTTGATGCGTGACGCCCATCAAATGACGCGAAAAGTCAACAAAAGCCTGCAGGTTTGGTTGACTGTTTGGTTGCATTTGAGATGTAGCCATTGCGCTTGTCCTTGCTAAACGCTCCTCCTGCACAATAGGTAAATGTAAACAAATATTAAAACTAATTCATTTCACACAAATGCTATAAAATAATTATTTTACTTACATAAAGTTTCTCTTCGGTTGCCCAATCACGATATTGGTTGACGAGTAGTGGTCTCATAACATCACGTATAGTAACTATTGTACGCGCGTAGTACCACGAAAAGTAACGAGCAGTCGTGCCCGTGCCCACCCCCGACGTAGGAATATAGACCCTCTGAGCTCGTTCGTACCACTGGCTTATGTAGTCAACTTGCGAGTTCGTTAGCCTTATATCCACGTTTTCTCTTGACCGTAGGGTTGTGCCATGTATGGCATGATGCTGATTGCAAAAATAATAGTGATTCATCGAGCGGAGTTACTCGAGGTTGGGCGGGATCCATTGCAAAATCGTGTGTGTGTTTTAAAAAAAGTGTATGAAATTGAAGGAGTGATGCAAACCGATGAAGCAAAGGTCGGATTATATAATGATACAAACTGGCTTTTCATTTGCCGGTTTGTACACGTGGCATCTTTTGGTTCGCAACATTTATGTCATGGATTGAGGGAATAAATGATAAGGCGGTTGGTGCAAAAACTGTTCCAGTCAAAGAGTCAAACCAGCATTTCATTTGCCGGTTTGACAGAGAATCAAACACATCGCCAAACCGGCATTTGAAACATCGGTTTGGCCCCAAAACATTCAAACATGCAATTGAATCATCGTTTTACCTATTTTGTAAAAATTTTATTTGAATTTATATTTTTGTAAAGAGCTACAAAATAAATCTCTTTCGAAAAAATTTCAATTATTAGTTGGTCAACCCTATAGATTTAGTAATGATCATTGCAGTGCTTGAACCTTAGGCTAGATTTCTGTAGGCTTAAGTTATGTTTGAAACTAGTTGCTTTTACAAGCTATTTTTTTAGAACAATGAAATATTATCCATTTCTCCTTTAAATTACATCCATTCACAGATTTCATTTGAAGGTCACAAAACTTTTCTAAAAGTAAGTGCCAACTATAGCTCCAAGTAAAAACACCAGCTAAATACTTATATCAAAGGTATCTAAAGCCCCACACACAAGTTAATTTTGCCTAACATAGCCTTAACATTAGATGTAGTTTTAGATGAAACCAAACTTTTTTTTATTATATTAATTTAAAAATATCCCAGGTTGGAGACGATACTTATTGAAGAAATTGTTAAAGAGATCAGCAACAGATTAGATCTACACAAACGGAGTAATATTCCACACATGATTGGGATGGAGTCTGTCATTAATATTGTTAAAGATTTCTTGAAAGATAATTCATTAGATAACACCCAAGTTGTCACACTATGGGGGATGGCCGGGATTGGAAAGACTTACTTAGCTGACTATATCTTTAAGTTGCATTATTTCGAATTTGAAAGAAGCTGCTTTCTTGAAGATATCGAAAGGAGATGTGGTACATCATCAAATGGATTGCTTGATTTACAAAAACAGATCCTTAAAGACTTTCAAGATAGAAGTTGGATGGACGTACAAGATACTAATGCGGGCACGTATAAGATTGAAAAAATACTTCATAGGAAAAGAACTCTTCTTGTTCTAGACGGTATCAGTAAAATTGAGCAGTTGCAAGCGTTAATCGGGACGAAAGGTCTTCATCCTGGAAGTAAAATAATAATAACATCCAAAGATGGATCAATAACAAAAAAATGTAGGTTGTTTGAAACTGAAGTTCCACCAAAGTATATGTGGCTCTTGCTTGAAGGGTTGGGTCAGAAAGATTCAATGCAGCTTTTAAGTTGGCATGCCTTCGGGCACAATGAACGCAAAGAAGGCGACATAAAAGACCTAAAGAAGGTTGCAGAGTATTGTAATGGGCATCCACTAGCTCTTAAAGTTTTGGGAAGTTCTGTTCGTCATGAAGACGCTACATGGGATGATATCTTAGAATCGCTAGGTAAGATTAATCATGATGTTCAGAAGGTGCTGCAAATAAGTTTAGACTCATTGCCACATGAAAAGGACAAGGAACTCTTCAAGTTCATTGCTTGTTTTTTCGTTGGAAAAAATTTTGTGAAGAAATATTAAAAGCATGTGGTATATGCAGATCATCTGGGATCAAGAATCTCACAAACAGATGCCTTCTCACAGCTTGTCCGTTAACTAATCAGTTAAATATGCGTCAGCTTCTTCAAGATTTGGGGAGATACGTAGTCCATCAAGAATCCCCTTGGAAACGAAGTCTGTTATGGCATCATGAGGAGTCTGCAACAGTGTTGCAACAGAAAAAGGTAATAATCAATTCTGTTAAGAGTGCATTCATTAACGATTTTGTTTGATGTATATAACAATAACATTAACTTCTAATTTAATATCTTGCTATTCCTTTATTTGTAGGGAACATCAAAAATTCAAGATCTTGTCCTTGACATGCGAGCATTTGAGGATGAGACTGCACGCGACTCAAGTACCGTCGATGACTACGATAACTTCAGATCATTTCCCTTCATCAGTTGGGCTTTAAGTTTATGTTCTCCTAGTGATAATGAACAAGTTGTCTTTGAGACACTTGCATTTAGTGAGATGTGTAACTTAAGACTACTACAACTCAACTATGTAAAAATCATCGGATCGTACAAGAACTTTCCTAAAGATTTAAGATATTTGTGTATGCATGGATTTCCTTTAAGTTTAATACCTTCAAATTTACAAATGGGGAATATGGTTTCTCTTAACATGTCGAATAGCAATCTACAACAACTTTGGAAGACGCCCAAGGTACTAAATTGAACATCTTTTTTTCTTCTTCTAGTTTTTGGTTATCTATCTTTGTAACACTAAAACTCATCTTTAATTATTCAGGTGCTCAAGTCACTTAAGCTTCTTAATCTCAGTGGTTGTTATAAGCTTCTTACAGTGGGTAGCTTCTCTGCATTCCCTGTACTTGAGCGGTTGACACTCGCAGGGTGTACAAATCTCGTTGAGATTAGTGAATCGATTGGGAATTGTGATAGACTTGTAGTCATAAATATGAGTGAATGCCGTCAGCTGAAAAAGCTTCCACGGAGCATAAGAAATTTAAAAAAGCTTAAACAACTATTGATAAATGGGTGTTTAAATCTTGGCGAGTTTCCTGTTGAGATAAAGGATATGGAATCCCTAGAAGTGTTTGAGGCTAACAATATTATCAAAGAACCCCAAATGTCTTCCTCTGCCATTGTGGAGGCTATACCGAGAAGTGTGCGATCCTTTTCGAATTCTTTACCCAAATCATTAGTAACTTTGTCACTTATAGATAATAACTTGTCGAATGAATGGTTTCTTGTGGATTTTATTGGCCTATCGGTATTGAAGGAGTTGAATTTAGATGGTAATCCTATTGATTCCCTTCCCGATTGTGTGAGAAGCCTATGTAAGTTGGAGGTTCTCACTTTAGAAAATTGCAAAATGTTGAAGACAATTTTGTGTGCTCCAAACACAATAACGAGATTGTATATCGATGGATGTGAAACATTGGAGAAAGTAACTTTTTATCCAGAAATGTCAGTATCACATAGGTTTATTTTTTATTCTGATATAATTTCTTTGACTGAGATTCAAGACAAGTTCAAAATGCAAGCTATATCATAAATTGACGAAGTGACACTTCTTAGTTTGGGATGGATTAATTTAGAATATGTGAATTATCATCGCTTGTGTATAGCATGTTCTTACGGAGACTACTCCTACCCAGAAAAAATTCAATCAGCACAGGTGAATGTCTCTTCATCTATATTCCCATTTTTCCTTATGTTAAGTAAATTCAAGTGATTGAAGCTAATTAACAAAAGCTGGTTATGACAGATGCTTTATGAACATCGAATATTCAGCAAATATCTTAAAGGCCAAGAGGTTCCAAAGTCCTTCACTCATTGAAGCAATGGGTCATCATCAATAACCTTGCAATCAGATCAAAAGAATTGCCGGATTCGTGGGCTAAATGTATGCATTGTGGGTTTTCTCTCAAACATATCTATGGATCTTCCTCCAAGAATTGCAATAAAGAATTTGACAAAGAACTTCTCCTGGATATACCAACCTATAGCGTATATTTTATCAAATTCTAATGAAGTTATAGTGTGGTTAAGCCATTGGATGTTTGAGAACAATGAGTTTGAAGTTGGCGATGAAGTTAGTGTTCATTTCAATGCAAAAACTAATTACGCTTCTTCGTACTCTTCTTCATCATATGTGAATCAGTTTGGTAATGGACAAGATTATGCACATTTAAGTGAGTATGGGATTAGCCTAGTGTATGGTGAGAAAAACAAGAAAGAAGAAGATCCGTTGGCTTATTACAAGTCATGGAATCATATCATCACTCAAGATGTATCTGCTGCTAAACTATCTTCAGATGATTACCTTTTGTCACCTGTATGGCCAGCTTTGATTGATAATACGTTCTTTCCACTGGAGGAAGCTTACTGGCAAAATTGATTGATATTTCTAGAAACCAGATTAATTCATGCTTGCATACGATTTTGAATGAAACAGTGAAATGAATGTATATATATGTTGTATCTATATGTATATGTATGCACTATGTATATAGATGATAATAGATGTTGTATGATTCAGATGATGATGAATGATGATGATGATAAACACATAATTAAACACAACTATATGTCAAGATTACAAGTTGAGAGAGTGATTACAAAAGTGAGGGTTGAGAGAATTGGCTAAGTGTGTGTTTGTGTGTGAGGGAATTGGTATAAATGAGAGTTGTCTAAAGGTTAGCTTTATCACTAAGCTAGGTGGAGGTATTTATACTCCTAAGACTAAATACAAATTGCATCTAAAATTAGACTTAACAATCTCCCCCTTAGATGCAGTTTGTCGTTGACCATCTTTAGTCTTTGAACTTCTTTGAGGAAGACTTATTGAAGGCTTTGTGACAGAATTGATAAATCATATAGTCTAACAACATGTACGACACATAAGTCCTAGAGTTCACCCTTTTCAAAAGTCCTAAAGTTCACCCTTTTCAAAAATCAATTGGTGATAGAGAGACTTCCCATTTGACTTATATGCATACATTTGTTTTTGTCCATGACCGATGTGGGATAACTTCCAAACACGCCCCCTCACATCGAGGCGTGGAACGCTTGTAGAGATGGCAGTAAGAAGAAGGCCTGACTCAATCTCTTTGTAGCGACGGCGCCACACTCATGGGAGCCTGACTCGGACTCGCTGTAGAACAAACCGTCCATCTAAGCTCTGATACCATGACAGAATTGATAAATCATATAGTCTAACAACATGTACGACACATAAGTTCTAGAGTTCACCCTTTTCTAAAATCAATTGGTGATAGAGGGACTTCCCATTTGACTTATATGCATACATTTGTTTTTGTCCATGACCGATGTGGAATAACTTCCAAACACTTTCAAGTTGTCTTTGGTGAATGTAAATTGATTTCTCTTGTCTTCTTTGTAGGCAGTTGATTTTGGTAGCCAGTGAAGATTTGTTGATTATCTTGTATGATTGTTGATTGTGTTGCCTTGAAATGATGTTGTTGACTTGTTGTTGACTTGTCTTGTTAATGAGAAAGAGCTTTGTTATGACGAAGCTTGAGTAGTGTGATAATTTGGCTCCCCCTATATTGATCAATTCTCTTGCTCCCCCTCTATTATTGCGTTCTCTTGCTCCTCCTTGATTGGACTTTGGTTTGTTTCTTTGAATGTTATTGTCTTGATAAGATCTTCAAAGAGTTGGTGCGGAAGCTTGTTTGATTGGTGGCTCAATTGTTGTTGTTCATTAGTTTTAAAGATCTTGATTTGGTGTCAACCATTGGTTGTTGAGGAAAACTTTGTCATCTCGTGACCAATGTGAAGCTGCATGATTCAAATTATGATCATGGTAAACCAAAATCTCATTTCTTACCAATTATTGACTTTACCAAAACATTATATACAAAGAACTAGAATTCTGCATCAACCAACTTTCCAATTTTATGTATTAATTGACATGTCCCACAACATACAAAACATGGAAAATGAAAATGACATATAATTATAAAATAAATATAATTTAGATATAAATAAATGAAGTGCAATGCAACTAAAATTATTAATGAATTATGGTTACGGATCCAAGAAAAGAAGCTCTGCTTTTATGGAAGCTCGTGGGAACCGCATAACATCCTTAGCGAAGTTGTACTTTTCATTAGCATCAGCAGTTGCATGGGGTCGGATTGATATGTTTTCAAGAGTGGGAGAATGATAAAGTAAAAGCTTTATAAAGAGCAACAACGGTCATGATCTTTCTACATAAAAGATATTTATAGTTTTTGACCGGTTCAATGTCTGGTCCAAATAGTTAGACGTTTCCAAATAAGTTAAAGCTGGGTTGACATCCAAATGCACGTTCCGAAGACCCTGAAAATACATTAAAAGGGAGACCGTGCATTGAAAGTACCTACCTTAAATAGAAGCACACCCAACAGAGAAACAGAGGAAAAAGATAGTTTACCTGACTAGTCACATTGATTCGTTCTAAGTAAGGTGAGTTCCGAAGAATGCATAAAACACCTTGAAGTTGAAACAAGTCACCAAATTTGAAGTTTTGTAAATTGAGAAACTTTAAACTATTAGCAGGGTGTGGAAGCCACTTGGGCATATTTTCTGTAATACAAAACTGTGAGAGTGAAAGTAAGATTTTAAGCTATCAAAGAAAGATATGGAAGACGATATAAAAGAATATATGAGAACTAACGATACACTGGAGAGGAATAGTAAGGTTCTCTTGCTCAAACACTATATGATGAAGATTAAAAACTAAATATAAAAAATTGAGATTCGAATAATACTTGGAGAAAATATCCGTCGACAAGTAAATCCCCAAGACATGGCATATTACTTAACAAGCTAGCCAAATTAACTCTTTCAACTCCTTGAATAGGGTTTTTGAAAACTATAGCAACCACACTAAGACATTTAGTATGCAATAACGGAAGCAAAGTTGCATCAGGGCAATTTAAGACCAATAACCGAAACAACTTTGTAGACTTAATCTTGAAATTGTCAACATTGGTGCATGCAACCAGTTTCAACATCTTAAACTGTGGTAAGTTGATGATCGTTCCATGCAAGTTAGCCCCAAATTCAATATTCCTAAGCAATAGTTTTTCAAGATAGAGAAATCCTTGAAAATCGATTGGTGGTTTAATGATACAGTTTTCAAGTTCTAGCATTATCAATTCTTGACAACAGAAAAAATAACATGGGAGTTGATAACATCAGTTTTTATTAATAAGGACGAGTTTTCTAACACCATCTCTTGACAAGTATAAAATCCATTGATCTACTTCTTGGAAGCTATCAAGAACCATGTTTGGTATGTGAAGATGTAACTTTAACAGAGGACCCTTGAGAAAGTTAAAGATTTGGTTTGTGATCCTAATTAATCCATTATGATGCAAAGCTCCATTTTTGGCAAACTTTTCTGAGAAATGTTTATCAAGAACCACCGAACTCAATGTGATCCATTTGTACCCCCATTTTTTTTGATAAAGCGTGTGTCCTCACAGCATCTTGAACGGGGAGCTTCTCTAAAATCAAGTCAATCAAATTCTCTGGCAAGCAACTGATTCTATCCACTTCAATGGTAGAAGTTACAAAACTCCTCTCAGTATTGTTATCTGTCATTACATTCAAGAAAACAGAGACTGGTTTATTCAAAAATAAAAACAACTTCATCATAATAGATAAAACAAGTTGACATAGCTAATACTCTTGAATTTTGTTATTGCATATTGTAAATGAACTTGTCAATAGCATGACACCTGACAAAAATAAATATTTTTTCTGCAATTTTTGATGGTTGAAAACATTTTTCTTAACTTTCTTAATAGTATGGCCCTGACTATATAGTTCGGAGTAACATTTTCTATCAATCATCAGAATTGAACATTCTCCTTGCAACATACAATGGAATGATAGTCAAAATATAAGCAATGAAATATTAAAGAGAAAGGTAGAGATATCAACACACATCTCAAAGATAGAAAACGAGGAGGCGACTGCATAAATAAAAAAAGTAGTCATCAAAACTTATAAAGGTGAGTATTCGAGCAAGAAGGTTCAAAAGGTTGCTAAGGGTAAGAATGAGGGTAATGGAATCTTAAATGGATGTAATAATGTCCATCCTAAATTAATATTACCATCCAAAAGCAAGCTGCAGGCCAGGATACTTGAAATCAAGTACAGAATGGGGAATTAATGTTGACCAATAACAGGATCCTTTTACTTATACCTACAGACTTATAACTAGTGCCAATAATTAATTTTTATTGTTAATCAGTTCTTCAATTAGAAAAACTGGTTCTACCTCTACCTTTTATCAATTTTCAACTAATTACAGCTTCGCTTTCACTGTGTCACATCTTTTAATCCTAGACCAATTCAATTGATGCAACTATTATTATAGACAAAATGACTTGTAAACAATGTATAATTATGCGCAAACCTTAAGCAATCGATTCAAACCTGCTGCTTTATGTTTAGGGCTTCTAATAAATTGATAGTAATAATTTCAGTTACTTGAATATTTTTCGAATAAATCTCTAACTGAGGTGTAGCAACAATAAATAATCAAATTACTGAACCAGGATCTACGAATTCAACTGGAATACAGAATGTTTGAATTACAGATTACAGATTTAAATTAAAGAAGGTAAAAAGTCAAATAGAAATAACAACAGGAATCAATTTTTGTCAAACATTTCGTTTATATGAAAGAATCGAACCAAATTAAAAATTAACTTACCGATATTCGGAAATAAAGATGAATCCATCGGAGTACCGATTCAAGTTTAGCGACCAAATTGGAGTGCCTAGTTTTTCAGAGTTTAAGGTTTTTTGGGTTTAGGTCGATGAAGTTTTTAATAAGTTAAAGTAAACATCCCTCAACTTTTGTTATATGTGTATGCTTCAGAACCAAAAGTTTTATTTGCAGAATGGGTCCCTTGTTCAGTTAAAATTAATAAAATATTCTTTATTTAAATTAAAATTTTAGTTATTTTCTTTGATTGAAATCGATGAAGATTTCCACATGCAAGATGGTCAAAATGAGATAGAGTTCATAAGAAAGCTAGAAAAATCTACTGCACGCCTGAATGAACTAGTCTTGCTGGATATGACCAATTGTGTAAACGTACGAGAATTTCCACACTTGCGTCCCTTGTATATGTTGAAATATGTGCTTGCCGAAACCTTGAAGTTGTTGGAAGTTTATGATGCTTGAATTCACACTCCCATTTGTTTAACGATTCTTTCCCTAATGACTTGTCAGTAGAGTAATCTAGTTTCAACAGAGAGATTGATTCTAGAAGGAAACAATATAACAAGCTTACCAAAATGTATTCAAATTCTACCTACATTTATATATCTCAACGCTAACCACTTTTCAAAGATCCAGTCAATTCGAGGATCTCCAGCTATGCTTTTGGAAATAAACGAATGCCCGAATTTATGGGAGGTGGAGGGTTTTTTCAAGTGGAATTCAATAGAAAATGTGGAGAAGAAAATAATAGAAAAAATGGGGTTGGGATCATTAATAGAGCTGGGTAGTCTTGATTATTCTAAACCAATGGTGGTATGTTCGACTTTGTTCTGTTTTGTGCTATGCTTTTTAACTAGTTTAGTTTCGTTGGCTTATATATCATTAATAAATGTTACTGAGAATCAAAATGAAAATGAATGATAGAGGATGGTGTATATGCAGGTATTGTATGAATATGGTATATTCGGCACATGGGTTACAGGGAACCTAATCCCTTGTTGCAGCAGCTACATGCAATGTATCATAAAAAGGGACCACAAATATCATTTAGAGTTCCAGAGAATGATTCAACACCAATAACTAGCTTCAACTTGTGTCTAGTATATTCGGGCATATAAGATTTGAAGATTCAAGTATATAACAAGACTAAGGATTTGTTATTGAATTACACATGTGAAAAAACGGATGAAAATGGTATGACAAAAAAGAAAGGGTGGGTAAGCCTTTGAAGGTGTGGCAATCTATTAGAACATGGAGATGAAGTTTTTGTACGTATCATTTTAGTAGATGATTCTAGAGTGTTGTTCAATGCTATAGAAGAATGTGGTATAAACATTATATACAAAGAAGAATATGATGGCGATGATACAGAAAGAAAGGAGGGCAACAATAAACTAATGATGAGTGAAAGTGATGGAATTGCATGGAGCGATAGAATGGTTACAGAAATATCGTATTGTGTTCTTAACGGGATGACTTGTAATTTGGAAATTAATAATTTTATGGGATACTGTTTATTTTCTCGACTTTCAACATGTGTAGAACAAAGGGAGGGAGAACGTGTATTTTGGGTCGGTGATAGTGAGGTATAGATGAACTATGTGATTGAATTGGCTAGGATTCATCAATGAAGCTAGGTACACATAATTATTGTAAACTAAAGGTACGATCTTCTTTTTAATTATTACAATTTTGTAAACTAAAGTTACAAATGGTTTAATTATCAATACATGGAGTCCGTTATTACCGGATCTAATTGACTAATTGGTTTAACGTCTCTCTGTTTAAAGGTTGTGTTTTTTGGTAATAATGTGCCTAAAGAAAGAGCGATTGTAGCTATGGAAGTTGCTGTTGGGTGTGACGCTTTCCTTGTTCGTGTTCACCGGTTATGACAATGTCCGCTTTCCGGCTTGTCAAGTACAAATGTTCATTTGATATTTTTTTGTGGTTTGTTTTTGATTAATTGAGAAATCGACATGAATTTTACAGAGCATCTTATGATGAGGCTGGTGCTGCTACAGCAATTATAAATATAGGCAAAACTGGAGCTGATGATGATATGGCAGATTTGAAAATTAACGCAAGACTAGGAGAGGTCTGTTGTACCCGAAAACCATTTGAATGCGAGTTCAACAATTACCTGAATCCTGGATCACTTGGTGTTCCTTTTTTTTAAGACTTCAAACAAGACTAACTGTTTGTTGTGGGGTTAGAGCCTAAAATTAATCGATTCGCGTGATGTTGACTTCGCCAACTTCTTTTAATGGGTTACCGCAAATATTGAGATCCTACTGTTGGCATGATGTTATGGTACAAGCTTTTTGTTCACATGTTCATGTTTTTGCTCTTTTTTGTTGATACTGGTATATGTGTGTCGTCAAGTCATTTGGCATTCAAAAATAAATTTGTGTTTGTATAAGCATTATATGGAAATGTAATATGTATATTGTGGACAAGAGGATTTAGTGGATGTCAGAATTGGGGATCAGATTTTACCTCCACAAGAGTCCTTTAGATATTTAGGCTCGATGCTTCACAAATCGGGAAGGATAGATGAGGACGTGACGCATCGTATACTAGTAGGATGGTTGAAGTGGAGGGCAGCGAAAGGGGTGTTGTGCGACAAGAAGGTACCCCCTAAATTGAAAGGGAAATTTTTCAAGGTCGCAATCAGACCGGCCATGTTGTACGGCTCAGAGTGTTGGCCAATGACGAAAGCCCAAGAGAGGAGGATGGAGGTGGCAGAAATGAGGATGCTTAGGTGGACGTGTGGCAAGACAATGCTAGATATGATACCAAATGAAGTTTTTAGGGAGAACTTGGAAGTTGGGAACATAACCAACAAGTTGAGGGAAGGACGACTTAGATGGTTCGGGCATGTTATGAGGCGCCCACTTCTAGCCCCGGTTAGGAGAGTCAAGACTCTCGTTGTTGGGGGCATAAGGAGAAGGGGTAGACCCAAACGTAGGTTGGAGGATAGATTGAAGCTTGACATGAAGGAGCTCTTATTGACCGAGGACATGACTTCTGATAGGAATTTGTGGAGGAGTAGAATTAGAATAGATGACTAGGTTCTACATGGTGTTTATTTATCTTATATATTTATATTATATTTCTTGCCTACTTGCTTGTGTGCACTTCATATATATCTTTATTATGTATTTTTTTTTTTCGTGGGACTTTACGTATTGGCTGGACATGTTTTATGGATATATAATATATCTATACTTATTGTAGCATATTCACATGCATTATTGGACTATATGGTTACATGTTTGTATTACATTATATAGCAATTAATTTATACGTACTTACATATCACATGTTTTTATGCTAACATAGCATACTTATTTGTCTATGCCTACATAGTATACCATCTATTTTATACTGCATATTATACCTACATGCTTCTTACCAACATGTTTACGTATACTTATTGTACTTACATGACTTGTTATACTTGCATATTTGACACTCACATATTTTACTTATATGTTATATTACTCAATATTGTTATATGCTTTATTTACCTATATATATCGTATTGGAGTATACATTATTCATGGTAAAGCTTCTATTTTGTCAACTTTACTTGTATATTTTTACTTCACATATCGGATTTCATGGTTCTTTCTAGTTGGAGGTCCCTAGGAAGCAGCCTCTCTGCTCTACAGAATAGGGAGGGACGACTTTCTCTACCTGGGGACCGATAGGTATCCTGGTTAGAAGAATGACTTCCCTTTTACTTTAGGGTAGAGGAAAGGACTGCCTACATCTAACCTCCCCCATACTCTACTTTAGTGGAATTGGGTATTGTTGTTGTTGTTGTTGTTGTTGTTGTAATATGTATATTGTATTCAACCAAATCAGTGTATGAAATATTTCCTTCATGGATGTTTGTTACTAAAGTATCATGCAGTGTTTGTTTGATATCATTCTCTTGATCTTAAATTCACCAGCCATTTATTTTGAGGACTTGTCTCCATAATAAGAACATATGAAGTATGTGTTTCAAACATTCTTGCAAGTAGTTTGATTAGTTCAAATCAACCAGTAGTTACGCACAGCTCTCAAAATATAAAAAAAGAAAAAGCTATTAAAGAACTATATCATGCAAGGAGTGTTTGAGCTCATTTTGTATCAAATCAAACTGACTAGCAAGCTGTTCAAACGCTTAAAGCATAAACCAATCAGGTTTAACATTATATAGTATATACAGAGAACATAACATAAGCGATGGTCAACGATAACTAGTATGCATATAAAATGCAATGTAATATAAACTTAACGGATTGTGGTTAAGGATCCAAGTAGAAAAGCTCTCCTTTTGCGGAAGCTCGTGGGAACTGCATAACATACTTAGCGAAGTTGTACTTTTCAAGAGCATCAACGGTTACACTGGGTCGAATTGATACTTTTTCAAGAATGGGCGAATGATGAAGTAAAAGCTCTATAAAGACCAACACAGGCCTTGATCTTTCTACATGCATAATATTTATAGTTTTCAATCGGTTCAAATTCTGGTCCAAACAGTCAGAAGCTTCCAAATAAGTCGATGCTGGATTCACATCCAGTTGCTCGTTTTGAAGACCCTATGAAATACAATAAAAGTGAGATTGTATATTAAAACACCTATCTTAAATTACTATATAAGCACACACAACACAAAAATACAAGAGAAAACGTTTGGCACTCTTTACCTGATTATCGAAATCAAGTCGTTATTAGTTAGGCGAGTTGCGAAGCATACATGAAACACCTTGAAGTTGATTTAAATCACCAAATTTAAAGTTGTGTAAGCTGAGATACTCTAAACAATTAGCCGGGTGTGGAAGCCACTTGGGAATGTTTTCTGCAATACAAAACTATGAGGGTGAAAGTGAGATTTTAAGTTACCAAAGAAGATATGGAAGACGATATGAAAAAACATATGAGAACTAACTATACGCCGGAGTGGAATGGTAAAGTTCACTTGCTCAAAGGCAATATGATGAAGAACAAAAATTAAATATTAGAATTAAAAATTCAAATCATACCTGTAGAAAATACCCGTCGATAATTAAATCCCCAAGACATGGCATATTACTTAACAAGCTAGCCAAATTAACTCTTTCAACTCCTTGAATGGGTTTACCTATAGCTATACAAAGCGCACCAAGACATTTACTATGCACTAACTGATGCAAAGTTGCATCAGGGCAATTTAAGACCACTAACCAAAACAACTTTGTAGACTTGATCTTGAAATTGTAAACATTGGTGCATGCAACCAGTTTCAACATCTTAAGTTGTGGTAAGTTCATGATAGCTCCATGCAAGTTAGTCCCAAATTCAATATTCCTAAGACATAGATTTTTGAGATAGAGAAATCCTTGAAAATCGAGTGGTGGCTTAATGATACAGTTTTCAAGTTCTAGCATTCTCAATTCTAGACAACAACAAAAATAACATGGAAGTTGATAACGTTGGTTTAAAACAGTAAGGACGAGTTCCCTAATAACACCGGCTTTTGACAAGGATAAAATCCACTGATCGACTTCTTGGAAGCTATCAAGAGCCATGTTTGGTATGTGGAGATGTAACTTTAAGAGAGGACCCTTGAGAAAGTTAAAGATTTGGTTTGAGATCGTAATAAACCCATTATGACCAAAAGCTTCATTTTTGGCAAACTTTTCAGAGAAATGTTTATCAAGAACCAGCGAACTCAGTGTGGTCCATTTGTACCTCCAACTTTTTGATAAAACGTGTGTCCTTACATCATCTTGAACGGGGAGCTTCTCTAAAATCGAGTCTATCAAGTTCTCTGGCAAGTAACTGATTCTATCCAGTTCAGTACAAGTTACAAACCTCCTCTTAGTATTAAAATTATTACCTGTCATTTAATTTAAGAAAACCAAGACTAGGTTATTTAATAGAAAACAAAATACATGAAACTAGGAAAACTTATATATAGGGTTGTATAGTGATGCAACAGACATTGGAATGATGCCGAATGACATACTAAGTGGTAGAACTTAGTAGCTACCAATACAAGTGTACTTAACCATCTGATGGTCACAATAAAAGCATGAAATATTGAAAGGGAAAATAGAGATAGCAACACACATCTCAAAGATAGAAACCAAGGCGACTGCAGAAATAAACAACGTGGGCATCAAAATCAAAAAAAGCTGAGTAGTAAGACAAGAAGGTTCAAAAGGTTATTAAGGGTATGAATGAGAGATACGAGATCTTAAAATTAAAAAAAGTTGAGTAGTCAGAGTGAACATGTGAAATTTAAGCTGATCAATAAAATGAACATTTTACTTATACCTACAGAGTTATAAGTAGGGCCAACATTTAATTTTCAAGGTATTATCAGTTCTTCCTTTAAAAAGGCTGGTTCTACCTCTCTTAATCTTTTATAAATTTTCAACAAATCAGGGTTTTGCCTTCACTATCTTGCATCTTTTAATCAGTATAGAAAAAAAAAAAACTTGTAAACATTGTATAATTATGCGAAAACTTAAAGTAATCCATTCATACTTGCTGCTTTATTTTTAGGGCTTCTAACATATATCTAGGTTAAATTCCGGTCACTTGAATATGTTTCGAATAAACCGCTAACTAAGTTATAACACTGATAATCAATCGAATTGTAAACCGGAATCTACGAGTTCAACTGGATAAATAATGTATGTATTATTATAGAATTAAATTAAATAATGTAAAAAGTCGAATAAGAAATTACAACAGGAATCAAGTTTTTTCAAACATAAGTACGTCTATATGAAAGAATCAAACAAATTATGAGGTAGAAATTATATTACCGATATTAAGAATTACAGATGAATCCATAGGAGTACCGATTGGAGTTTATCGTCCAAATTGTAGTGCCTTTTCGTTGTAAGTTTTTCAGAGTTCAAGGTTTTAAGGGTTTATGTCAAGGTAGTTTAATAAGTTAATCATCCCTCAACTTTTGTTTTATGTGTATTTTCCAAAACCAACTTTCTTTGCAGAATAGGTCCCTTGTTCAATTAAAATTTTAAAAATTACTAAAATACTCTACTTAAATTTTATTTAATACTACCTCAGTCTCATTCCAATAGGGCATTATTCCATTTTGGGCTGTCCCATTCTGATAGTCCACTTCCATAAATAGAAAGGAAAAATGATATTTCATTGGTGGATCTGGAGAGAGAAGATATTTCATTGGTGGAGAAATAAAGTTAGTGGGATTTCCTAAAACTGTGTGTTTTCTGTCTGTGGACTATTGGAATGAGACGGAGGGAGTATTTTTTTCCTTCAGTTGAAAAAAATCAAGATCGCATACCAAGATGCTCAAATGTGATGGATTTTTTTTACCTTGTGCGGATTTTATGTTAGGGTCTTTGTTGTAATTAAGTCAAATTTTTAATCAATACGTGGTTACTACTATCCTTTTTACAAAACTTTGTAATTGAAAGGTTTGTTTTCAACCCTATGGGCGACGAATTCATCACTACTCTATGCATAACGTTTGTAAGAAATGTTACATGGTCAACCAAGATGCGCAGCTAGAGTTTTGAGTTTTGAACCTGAGAGTTCTTGTGGGGATATCAAGACACGTATTATTATGTCATCTTAGATCCATGTGATGTGAGTCATTATGTGATTTTGAGGATTCAAATTCTGGAACACTACTAAAGATTTTTAGAGAATTATGTTCAATCACTAATGTGTTTTTAATTAAATATTGCTTTCTAGTTTAAATGTTTATTGTAATTTTATAGGTTTAAGGCTCTAGCAACATCAGTTCAAACACACCATTAACATCACCATTAACATTATTTAAACTATTCAAGAAATTGTTCAACTGTAATATGGAAGAAGACTTTTGAAGTAGTCTTTGTAATTGAACATTCGAATAAGTCCACATAATAGTTTAGTCCAACTGCACTATATTAAATGAAATGTATCTACTGTCAAATTTTTCACCACAAGATTTATTATTAGATTCATTAAAAGACAGAAAAGTGATCCCCGATGCAGATCCACCAACCGCTAAAGATGTCAATCTTTTGTATCAATTTTTCGATAGAAGGTATGTCCTGATGCAGTCATATTTGGTGGTGTTATTAAATGTTTATGCTGATCTACATTGTATGAAATGGTTTGTTCGTTACATTGTGCAGTAATAAGGTCGTGGTTTTGACTGGAGCTGGGATAAGCACAGAATGTGGTATTCCCGATTATAGAAGGTATTCATGATTGTTATGTTTTCCGTTCTGCGTTCTGTAGATGTGACAGTTTAGATCAATTTATTTGTAACTGAATCAATTTAGGTTACATTATATCTCTCAACGGGGGCAGAAGGTAACATAGCAAGTACTATCTTAATAGAGAATGGGTCAAATGAGTTGAAAGACACCCAACGTATATATTCGGTCCATAAAAACCACCTAAATCACTTTAATCAAAAAATATTACTAGTTTATTATCAAAGTCATATATTTTGGATATGATATCCTGGTTATTTACATGAAAATTTGGACATAAAGTCTTTCAGGTCAACGCAACCTCACACGTACGCGTACCTAAGTTACCCACCATTTACCTACCCTGCCCATTTTACCACCTAATAGTGTGGTTTCATAAAGGGAGTAAGGGGCATATCCTGTTTAGTAGTTGTCACCTGCTGATAATCTGCATGTCTAATTATATATTCCGTAATCATATTTGATGAGCTAGTTATTCACTTATTTGTACAAAAGTTTGGACAAAAAAGTGTTCCAGGGTAGTGCAACCTTGTACATACTTGATCAGCAACCCACCAACTACCTAACCTTCCCATTTTAACCACCTGATATTCTGGTTTATAAAGGGACATATTCTGTTTAGTGGTTATTACCTGCTGGTAATCTGTTTGTGTTTACTCATTATATGTATCCCTGTTAGTAACATCATTCATCTTTCCTGTCTAATATCATAATTGGTGCAAAAGCCCGGATGGAGCTTACAGTACTGGTTTCAAGCCAATCACTCATCAGGTAAATTCAATACATTACATTCAGTTGATACTATCTGCATTTTTCTATTTGAGGAATCCTGATTTGTACTTCTTTTTTATATTTTTTATGGGTGTAGCAATTTAGTTGTTCAAGCCGTGCACAAAGGCAGTAGGGATAGGAGTTATGCAGGATGGAGAAAATTTATCGAAGCTAACCCTAGTCCACCTCATACTGCATTAGCTTCTTTATAAAAAGCCAACCGGATTAGCTTTAAGAATGCACAAAACTTTGACAGGACATCCTTTTCTTCCATTTGTACGCCCATTTTTTTGATAAAACGTGTGTCCTCACAGCATCTTGAAGGGGGAGCGTCTCTAAAATCGAGTCAATTAAATTCGTTTGCAAGCAACTGATTCTATTCACTTCACACCTCTCAGTATTGTTATTATGATAGACATTACAAGTATTAAGTATACATGTTGACTGCAGTGGGCGGCACCAATCGAAGGTCTGGGTTGTGATGTTATGGATTTTACTTAATGGGCACATGCTCTGCACATGATGCAAACAATTACTCCCTCTAAATATTCGGTCAAGACTACTACGTGCTTTTCTGAATGTAAACGTGCACATGCATACTTAAAACAACTTCTTAAAACCCACGACCCACGTGCATGACTCTAAATCAACTGCTAACAATTTTGGAGTACTTGCAATAATTTTTTATCCTTCTTGGACTTTCAATTGGGCCGCACAAGCTTTTGGGCCTAACCAGACTCGGGTTCAAGATTACCCAACAATTACTTCTATTGCTATTTTGATCCAACACTTTATTCTTAATCTTGGGCGTTCCTCACTTTAGCTTGTGATCTTCTCCAATTAGTATTAATTCGGAAGATCTATATCATATGACGACAATTCAGACAAGAGTTTTAGAATGACGATGTCTGCTTTCCGACTTGTCAGGTACAAATGTTCATGCAAATTCATTGGACGCGAACTGATGATACGCATAATGATCCGTCTCAAAATAGGCAAGCATCTCGGCAAAAATCACACCCGGCACTACGAGTCCCGGGTTTCCAACTCCTTTTCTCGTCATCCGTCTGACGTCTTCCCGGATACTCCTCCATGACGGACAAATGGCAAGGCTAAGAACCTGGATGACAAAGACGTAACCGGCACCTTACAACCGGTCAAGATAATCGTAACTAGGCATCGCAAGACCAGTCATCATAATCGTGACAGTCAAGAAACACTTAGAACGTGTCTAGGCGAAACCTACCCGACTGGACTGAGAACATCGTAATGCTATAACCGGAACCAACTCACCGACACCATCGTCTCGGTCCACTAAACTGACATAAGGACACTCCCGGGACAAGCACGTTGTCCCGAAACAAGAGTGCGTCACCACGGAGTAGGCACCTCGTCCCGGAATGACCACTTGATCACGGAACAAGCACGCGGGCAAGTCGCGTGACAAGTCAGCCCGCAAATTTAGGGAAGTTTGTTAGAATATGTTATTCCCCACGAAAGGGACAGGTGCCACGTCAGCCCTCGGGATTGACAAGGTTTGTTACAACCATGAAAGGGACATGTGCCACGTCACCCCTCAAAATGAGACTGAATTCTTAAACCCGATGTAACTCAATTCTAGTAACTAGTATTAATACATGGAATCCGTTTTTACTACCACTAATTGACTAATTGGCTTAAGAGACATCGTTGCCGGCATAAAAGCGAGATTAGGAAAACATCGGCAAGGATGGGTGGATGAACTCCAACATGTACTATGGGCACATCGGACAACGCCGAAAGATAGTACGAACGAAACACCCTTCAGTCTGGTATAAGGAACCGAGGCGGTCATACCGGCTGAAGTGCTAGTTCCAACTGATCGAATCACAGAATTCGATGAACAGCAAAACGACGACGCATTGTGAGAAAATTTGGATGCCCTGGAAGAGCGGCGAACAATAGAGTACATCCGGCAAGCTGCAAAGAAACAACAAATCGCAAACCACTATGACAAAAAAGTCAAACCATTGGACTTTCAATTAAACAATTTGGTATTACGCAACAACGAAGCCAGCCGACAGCAAGATGTCGGCAAGTTAGGCCCCAGATGGGAAGGACCCTACAGGGTTGTCGGGATAGCTGAGTATGGTGCATACCACCTGGAAACACCGGATGGAGTTTTGATACAACGCCCTTGGCACGCCTTTTATTTAAAGAAATATCATGTGTAGCTTATCTGCACCCGTGAGGACTGATCACCCACTCCGACGGCAGAAACACTTATGTATTCAAGTAATTTCTATGTATAAGTCATCAATAAAGCTTCACTTTATATACTTATTGTAACGACCCTGGAATTTCCAACATTTATTTATTAATAATTACTATTATTAATACGCGTGTTTAAACGAATGTACGTTATTACATTTACATGTTGCCATGATTGCCCGTACTTGACTTTTAAGGGCCCGAAACGTCTTTGTGACACCCGGAACTTTCACGAATAATATTTTTAGATATTATTTACATTCATGATTAAATTTATTAATCATTTTAATTAACTAAGGCTATTAGTTAGTTACTTGGGCTTTAATTGGTTTAACTTGTGATTTATTTGAACTTGGGCTTTGTTAGTGTAATGGACTCATGTTAGTGGACTTCCAAGCCCACCCTACATTGTTAATGGACCCTTTAGCCAACTCTTTCAAAGTGTAAGTATTACTTGAACCTTAACTAGTTAGTTTGGAAGACATGAAGAATCTAGTTGCACACCTTCCCCATGCATGACCATTCATTAACCACCTTTATGAACTTTACATGCTAATAACCATTAAACTTAGCCTTCCCCCTTCCTTTTCTGCTGCAGAATGCCGAAGCCAAGACTCCCTTTAGGGGTGTTTTTGTGTTCATTATTCATTACTAGTTAACTTGTATTCACTTCACAATTCAAACACACATTCATCTCTCATTTTCTCTCAACCATTCTCTCTCACTTTTCTCTACTTCCTTGTAAGTTTTATGAACTAATCCTCTTCCTTTTCTCTTGAATAAAACCGAATTCAAGAACACATTCATCATCATCTTTTGTTCATTATTTGTTGTTTGATACTTACTAATTGTTGTTTACTTACTTACTTGTTATTCTTTATTAACTTTCAAGAATCTAACTTTCTAGTTTTAATTCTTCTTTTATCTTGAACCTTCAAGAACATACAAGACATAAACTCTCTAGTTTATGATCTTCACTTAATACTTGTTCTAAGTTTATAAAGTTCATGGTTGAAAGACATACTTGTAGTTCTTGAAGTAAACTTAAAGTTTACTTTCTAAAGATCAAACTTTGGTTTGAATCTTTAAAGTATGAACAACCATGAACCTTTTCTTGTTTATTTAAGTTTACTTCTTCAATTTATGCACTTTAATTTCATGTAGTTAGTTTATATGGTCAAGTACTACAAGTTAGTCTTAATCTCATATCTCTTGAACAAATTAAGTTAACCTTGGAAGTTCAAGAACACACAAATAAGTTTTCTTTAAATATAACTTTGGATCTAGACTTTTGAGTCTTGGATCTTCAAGATCAAACTAAGAACTATGTTCTACTACTTATGATCTTGATTAGTTAGTTTACTTTCAAGTTTGTAACTTATTATTAGTCTTATAGTTCATGTATGTGTTAGATCTAAGACTTTGATGTAACTTTGGTTCATCAAACTTCATACAACTCTTAAGTGAGTTGTGCTTCATGTCTTAGACTTGTACTAGGGTTATGATGGTCAAGACTTGGTTAAGATGATGTAGATACATCAATGAGTTGTACACTTGAAGCTATATGCAACAAGGATGAGAACCATGATGAACATCAAGCACCAAGACCACCGGAACCCTTTTAAACTCACTGTTCTGTCCAAAACCTACTGACCTGATTCTTCTGGAACAGACCAGTAGACCTGGGCTGTTCTAACCTTGATTTTTAGATAGAACTTTTCGAGTAGATAACTTTTCATATAGGACTCGTCTTAATCCGAGTTACGGTTTAGGATTTATTGCCCTCCGATTGTTACTATGTCCTTTAACGTTGTGCAGAAATTTCTGACCTACTCGCACTTAGACCGTCGCCACGGTCAAACCAAGACAAGTTTGCTTCTGTAAATTTTACCACACTTAAGGGACTCATAGATGGAGCCATGGCCACTGGTCTCACCTTAATTCAGTAAGGGTAGAGGCCGTGGTGACTGACTGAAGTCAGACTTTGTTTTAAACTACTTTCATAAACGAAACCTACTTTACGCCTTTTGTTTAATGATGAATGATGATGACCCTTAAGACCTTAATTACATACTTTTAAACCTATTAAGATGATTTACTGACTTAGTACTATTTGGCTTAGGTTGAGGACTTCGGACCATTTACTTGCACACCTTTCCCGACTACTACTTTACCGCTACATATCATTGTGAGTTATAGCATTCCCTTTTTACTTTAACTTATTTTGGGAACTGAGAATACATGCGGATTTTATGTTTTACATACTAGGCACGATTACTTAAACTTATATATGTGTGGGTTATATAACGGCAGAAACATTCCCTTTAGCTCGGTAACGTTTAGTCATTGGTTTTTGAACCGGTGAACGCGAATCTTAGATATGGATCCATAGGGTTTGACATCCCCACTCGGGCTAGTCGCGCTAGCATTTAACGAGTGTTTAATACTTCGTAGACATACGCACTTGCCAAGTGTACTTTCAGGGGGTATAAACGTTAAGTTAGTTACCAAGTGCCCACGGTTAACATATACTTTATCATACTGTTTTGAAACACTCTTTGTAGCACTGAAATCTCGTGGCCTACCTTACATACTGTCCTACTTAAACTATAGCTCACCAACCTTTGTGTTGACGTTTTTAAGCATGTATTTCTTAGGTGCTTGAGGTTGCTTCCGCTGTGTACTAGTCGTGCTGTAGAACCCGCTGCTTAGAGTTGTCCACGCATGAACTACTTTACTTTGCATTCAAACATTCGTACTTTTGAACTATGACTTGTAACGACCATTGTGGTCACGTACACTTATTATTTGCTTCTACTTAGTGAAGCATGCTTTTGAAATGTAAAACATTGGATGTCGGTTATGACATCACTTT
This sequence comes from Rutidosis leptorrhynchoides, assembly GCF_046630445.1. NCBI lineage: Eukaryota > Viridiplantae > Streptophyta > Magnoliopsida > Asterales > Asteraceae > Rutidosis > Rutidosis leptorrhynchoides. Next base: position 159,046,564 of record NC_092343.1, on the reverse strand, counting down.
TTTATCGCAAATGCAATTTCTTTAATTACAGCATATAGTACTTAACCTTGTAATGATCCTGTTGTTGATGGTCCGTACACGATGGTTTTGTACGGGGCATCACATTTGGTATCAGAGCATTGGTTGTAGGTAATTAGGTTGCATTAGTGAGTCTAAGACCGACCCGAGTAGGATTCACTAATAGGACTAATCTACAACTTGCTAGTTTACTTGTTTCCGCTGAGCTTACTACATGCTAATGCTTACTGTTACTGCTATATGCCGTATGCTACTACATGATTTCACTGCTGCATGCTATTACTTGCTTTCGATTGCATGCTAGTTTCGTACGATTACTGATATTGCCATGCTACTAAATTGTTATACATGATTTAAACTGTTGGCCTATTATTTGCTTGCTTTATGACATACTGACATGGAAAATTTATTTTTCCTTGTTAAGATGTCGGATGTTCCACCTGCTGGCATTTCGGGCAGTACAGACTCAGACCCCGTCGCCCTACCTACTGCTACACCTGCTGCTGCTACTGCCGATACACCGGCCCCGACACACACTAGTGATCGCGGCGCTTCCACTTCCGGAGATGGTACTAGTGCACCTGCCCCAGTTTCTACTCCCGGACCCTCGAGGTCACAGCCCCGCATTGGTGGTATTGAGATCCCCGCAGAGTTCGGGGAAGGGTCTTTTCGTAACCACATACGCACGCCTTGCCGACGCACTCCTGACGGACGTTTAGTCGTGATTCCGCCAGGCAGACATAGACAGATGTTGGCCGCCTTCGGCCGCTTCGGATTACCAGCTCAGCCACCAGTGTCACCACCACACGATTCGGATGACTCATCATCCGCCGATTCTTCATCATCAGACGACTCCAGCGATGATGAGGATCCTTCTGATAGACCTATTCAGGCACCCTCCACTCCGCCGAAGAAGCGGTACCGTTCCGACGGCACCGTCATTCCAGGGGTGAATGGAGGTCGTTCTTTTACTGACGCATTTGGCCATCGTCGTAGGGTTACTGCTCGTAAACGAGTTGTGCCATACCCTGCCGACCCACAGATATGTAAGGTTCCCCATTACGTATTGACTATTCCTGGAACCGTACCACCTAGATTTAGATACGGACCACTTACATCTAGAGACGTACTGTCTACATCCGGAGCCGAACCATCTACATCAGCACTACCGGCACCACCGGCACCACCCGCCCCACCTGCACCGCCTGCCCCACCAGCTCCCTCTAATGATGAACTGATGAGGGAGGTTGAGACTCTCCGAGCTCGAGTCACTGAGCTCGAGGAGCAGTTGGCTCGAGGAGCAGTTCACCCGCCTTCACCGTAGGACCTTGTATTTAGATTTCATGATGTAATCTAGATATAGTTTCATGTATTTCATATGTATTGTACGAACTTATTCAGATGTATGAAACTTATTATTATTAATGAATGGAACTTTGCGTTATTTAATTCTTGCACGATGTTCTATTTACATTGATGTACGATGATTCTGTGGTATTTGTACCTAGATGTATTATTTAATAACATGTGATGTTTTGATTCCATGTTGGTCACTATATACTGTACTATTACTACTTGCATACTGGATTTTGACTTGAGTCAAAATTTTTGTTTAGAATATCATGGCTAACGGAAGATCCACACCTACTGCCGCCCAGATTGAGGACATGATCAACGAACGGGTCGCTGCAGCCCTAGTAGAAAGAAATCTCGAAGCTCCACCGCCACCACCACCGGTTATTCCACCCGTTCGAAATGGGTGTACATACAAGGAATTCCAGAGCTGCAAACCGCATAACTTTAGCGGCACCGAGGGACCAGTTGGTCTCACCAGATGGTTCGAAAAACTTGAATCAGTATTCTGAGTTAGCAACTGTTCGGAGGACAATAAGACCAAGTTTGCATCTTGCACGCTATCAGATGGCACGCTAACGTGGTGGAACACGTTAGCTCAAGCAAAAGGTATCGATGAGGCGTATGCTACGCCATGGGAGGAATTCAAGGCGTCTATGATTGATGAGTATTGTCCGAGAACCGAAATTCAGAAGATGGAAATTGAATTCATGCAGTTGAAGGCCGTAGGGAACGACCTTAACAGTTACAATCGTAGGTTTTTGGAGTTAGCATTAATGTGTCCGACCATGGTCACCCCCGAATTCAAGCGCATGGAGAAATACTTCTCGGGACTCCCTAAGTCCATCAAAGGAAATGTCACCTCATCCAAACCACCGAATGTTCCCGAAGCAATGCGCATGGCACATACTCTCCTGAATCAAATCATCCTTGACGAGCCGGAGAAGGCTAAGTTTGAAGCCGGTAGTAGTGAAAAGAGGAAATGGGACAACAACCATAACAACCACAACAACCACAACAACAATAACAACAACAGGGGTAGAAACTATGATCAAAACCCGGCGAAGCGACATGAAGGGTTCAGGCAAAACAACAACAACCCCAACCCCAACAACAACAACTCCAACCCGAACTACAAGGGAACGCTACCACAATGCAAGAGGTGCTACAAGCACCACACCGGGTATTGTAATGCTGTTTGTGAGAAGTGCAAGAAGAGCGGGCACATCGGTAGAGACTGCAAGACTACCACGATGACAGGGAGGCCGAACACCAATGGGCCGAAGAAGTGCTACGAATGTGGACAGACGGGCCATTTCAGAAACGCATGCCCCAACAAACGAAAGGATGGCGGACCACCGCGTGCTAGAGCTTTTAATGTTAATGCAAGGGATGCACGCGATAACCCCGACTTGGTGACAGGTATATTCACAATCAACAATCTTTTAGCTTCTGTCTTGTTTGATACTGGTGCGGATAGAAGTTATGTATGTAGACATTTTTGCGATAAGATTAATTGGTCATTAGTTCCGTTAAAAGAGAGTATGCTTGTCGAGGTCGCCAATGGAAAACTTGAAAAGGTTGACCATATTAGTCGTGGAGCTATTATCAACATAGCTAGTGCAGATTTCGAAATTGATTTGATACCCATCAAACTGGGAAGTTTTGACGTGATCGTTGGTATGGATTGGTTGAGCAAGATAAAGGCCGATGTTATCTGTGGAGATAAAGCACTTCGCATACCACAAGGAGATGGCAAACCACTGGTTATCTATGGAGAGAGATGTACCTCGAAGTTGAACCTCATTAGTTGCGTGAAAGCGCAAAAGATTATGAAGAATGGACGCTTTGCTGTCCTAGCACATGTGAAAGCGGTAGAAACTGAGGTGAAGAGCGTGAACGACGTTCGAATTGTGAACGAATTTTCTGATGTCTTCCCAGAGGAATTGCCTGGATTACCACCGCCGAGAGCCGTAGAATTTCAGATTGATCTAGTGCCAGGAGCTGCACCTGTAGCTCGCGCACCTTATAGACTCGCACCTTTCGAGATGCAAGAATTACAGAGTCAACTACAAGAGCTGTTAGACCGTGGGTTTATCCAACCAAGTTTCTCGCCTTGGGGTGCACCTGTGTTGTTTGTGAAGAAGAAGGATGGATCCTTCCGTATGTGTATTGACTACCGTGAACTCAACAAACTGACTATCAAAAATTGGTATCCTCTTCCACGAATTGACGATCTCTTTGATCAACTACAAGGATCGAGTGTCTACTCAAAGATCGATTTGCGATCCGGCTATCACCAGTAGAGGGTGAAGGAAAGTGACGTGATAAAGACTGCATTCAGAACCCGTTATGATCATTATGAGTTCCTCGTGATGCCATTCGGTTTGACAAATGCACCTGCCGTGTTCATGGACCTCATGAATCGTGTCTGCAAGCCTTACTTGGACAAGTTTGTTATCGTCTTCATAGATGATATACTCATCTACTCTAAGAGCGAAGAAGAACATGAGAAACACCTCCGACTAGTACTTGAACTCTTGAGACAAGAACAACTTTATGCCAAATTCTCCAAGTGTGAATTTTGGTTGAAGGAAGTACAGTTTCTGGGTCATGTTGTGAGCGACCAGGGTATCAAAGTTGATCTCGCCAAGATTGAAGCCATCAGCAAGTGGGAGACCCCCACTACTCTGACGCATATTCGCCAATTCCTAGGTCTCGCCGGTTATTACCGAAGATTCATCGAAGTATTTTCTCTGATTTCGCGTCCTTTGACCGCGCTGACTCACAAGGGCAAGAAGTTCATTTGGGAACCCGCACACGAATCAGCATTCCAAACTTTGAAGAAGAAGTTAACCTCCGCACCTATCCTATCGCTTCCCGAAGGCAGTGACGATTTCGTTGTTTATTGTGATGCATCGAAGAGTGGTTTTGGTTGTGTACTGATGCAACGATCAAAGGTTATTGCCTATGCCTCCCGCCAATTGAAGATTCACGAGCGGAACTACACTACACATGATCTTGAACTTGGAGCCGTTGTCTTTGTGCTCAAATTGTGGAGACATTATTTGTATGGAACTAAGAGCAATATATTCACCGATCATAAGAGTTTCCAGCACATCTTCGATCAGAAGCAACTGAATATGAGACAGCGTCAATGGATCGAGACGCTCAATGACTACGATTGTGAACTCCGTTATCACCCTGGAAAGGCCAATGTTGTAGCTGGCGCTTTAAGCCGAAAGGAGAGGACGGCACCTCTTCGTGTTAGGGCTCTGAACATCATCATTCATTCGAACCTCAACAACCAGATCAGAGTAGCCCAAGTTGAGGCTCTCAAGGAGGAGAATATATCTCACGAACATTTGAACATACTTGTCTCTCGATTCGAGGTTAGGGAGTCTGGACTCCGATGTTATGCCAGAAGGATTTGGGTACCTTATTATGGAGATCTACGGAACCTGATACTTGATGAAGCACACAAATCAAGATATTCAATTCATCCTGGAGCGGGAAAAATGTACCACGACCTTAAAGAACAGTATTGGTGGCCGAATCTTAAGAAGGACGTTGCAACTTATGTTGGGAAGTGTTTGACTTGTTCGAAAGTTAAGGCCGAACATCAGAGACCTTCTGGGTTACTTCAACAGCCGGAAATCCCACAATGGAAGTGGGAAAGGATCACAATGGATTTCATTACTAAGCTGCCGAAGACTGTGGGCGGATGCGATACTATTTGGGTTATTGTTGACCGCCTTACCAAATCTGCACACTTCCTAGCGATGAAGGAAACTGATACAATGGAAAGACTTGCTCAGCTGTACATCAAGGAGGTTGTATCTCGTCATGGTGTCCCTTTATCGATCATCTCCGATCGCGATCCCCGTTTTGCTTCTAGATTTTGGCGTTCCTTGCAAGAAGCCATGGGAACTCATCTTGACATGAGTAATGCTTATCATCCTCAGACTGACGGGCAAAGTGAACGAACGATTCAGACCTTGGAGGACATACTGCGTGCATGTGTCATTGATTTTGGAAAGGCCTGGGAAAGGCATTTGCCACTCGCTGAATTCTCGTATAACAACAGTTATCACTCTAGCATTAATGCTGCACCTTTTGAAGCATTGTATGGCCGTAAGTGCCGATCTCCTATTTGTTGGGCCGAAGTAGGCGAAAAGAAAATCACTGGACCCGAGGTAGTCCACGAAACCACGGAGAAGATTGCTCAGATTCAATCTAGACTTAAGACTGCCCGTGATCGTCAAAAGAGTTATGCCGATCTTAAACGTAAAGACTTTGAATTCAACGTTGGTGATCGTGTAATGTTGAAGGTTGCACCTTGGAAAGGTGTGATCCGCTTTGGAAAACGTGGAAAGTTGAACCCACGATACATTGGTCCTTTTGAAATCTTGGAACGTGTTGGACCCGTTGCATACCGTTTGGATCTACCAGCACAATTGAGCTCAGTTCATCCTACCTTCCATGTGTCAAACTTGAAGAAGTGTCTTGCTGCACCAGAACTTATCATACCACTGGAAGAACTTACAATTGATGACAAACTCCACTTTGTAGAGGAACCTGTTGAAATTATGGATCGTGAGATCAAAACTTTGAAACGCAACAAGATTTCGATCGTCCGAGTACGATGGAATGCCAAACGAGGACCTGAGTTTACTTGGGAGCGAGAGGATCAAATGATGCGGAAGTATCCTCACCTTTTCCCAACTCCTCCATCTACCTCAGCTTAAATTTCGGGACGAAATTTTCTTTAACAGGTGGGTAATGTAACGACCCTGGAATTTCCAACATTTATTTATTAATAATTACTATTATTAATACGCGTGTTTAAACGAATGTACGTTATTACATTTACATGTTGCCATGATTGCCCGTACTTGACTTTTAAGGGCCCGAAACGTCTTTGTGACACCCGGAACTTTCACGAATAATATTTTTAGATATTATTTACATTCATGATTAAATTTATTAATCATTTTAATTAACTAAGGCTATTAGTTAGTTACTTGGGCTTTAATTGGTTTAACTTGTGATTTATTTGAACTTGGGCTTTGTTAGTGTAATGGACTCATGTTAGTGGACTTCCAAGCCCACCCTACATTGTTAATGGACCCTTTAGCCCACTCTTTCAAAGTGTAAGTATTACTTGAACCTTAACTAGTTAGTTTGGAAGACATGAAGAATCTAGTTGCACACCTTCCCCATGCATGACCATTCATTAACCACCTTTATGAACTTTACATGCTAATAACCATTAAACTTAGCCTTCCCCCTTCCTTTTCTGCTGCAGAATGCTGAAGCCAAGACTCCCTTTAGGGGTGTTTTTGTGTTCATTATTCATTACTAGTTAACTTGTATTCACTTCACAATTCAAACACACATTCATCTCTCATTTTCTCTCAACCATTCTCTCTCACTTTTCTCTACTTCCTTGTAAGTTTTATGAACTAATCCTCTTCCTTTTCTCTTGAATAAAACCGAATTCGAGAACACATTCATCATCATCTTTTTTTCATTATTTGTTGTTTGATACTTACTAATTGTTGTTTACTTACTTACTTGTTATTCTTTATTAACTTTCAAGAATCTAACTTTCTAGTTTTAATTCTTCTTTTATCTTGAACCTTCAAGAACATACAAGACATAAACTCTCTAGTTTATGATCTTCACTTAATACTTGTTCTAAGTTTATAAAGTTCATGGTTGAAAGACATACTTGTAGTTCTTGAAGTAAACTTAAAGTTTACTTTCTAAAGATCAAACTTTGGTTTGAATCTTTAAAGTATGAACAACCATGAACCTTTTCTTGTTTATTTAAGTTTACTTCTTCAATTTATGCACTTTAATTTCATGTAGTTAGTTTATATGGTCAAGTACTACAAGTTAGTCTTGATCTCATATCTCTTGAACAAATTAAGTTAACCTTGGAAGTTCAAGAACACACAAATAAGTTTGGATCTAGACTTTTGAGTCTTGGATCTTCAAGATCAAACTAAGAACTATGTTCTACTACTTATGATCTTGATTAGTTAGTTTACTTTCAAGTTTGTAACTTATTATTAGTCTTATAGTTCATGTATGTGTTAGATCTAAGACTTTGATGTAACTTTGGTTCATCAAACTTCATACAACTCTTAAGTGAGTTGTACTTCATGTCTTAGACTTGCACTAGGGTTATGATGGTCAAGACTTGGTTAAGATGATGTAGATACATCAATGAGTTGTACACTTGAAGCTATATGCAACAAGGATGAGAACCATGATGAACATCAAGCACCAAGACCACCGGAACCCTTTTAAACTCACTGTTCTGTCCAAAACCTACTGACCTGATGCTTCTGGAACAGACCAGTAGACCTGGGCTGTTCTAACCTTGATTTTTAGATATAACTTTTCTAGTAGATAACTTTTCATATAGGACTTGTCTTAATCCGAGTTACGGTTTAGGATTTATGGCCCTCCGATCGTTACTATGTCCTTTAACGTTGTGCAGAAATTTCTGACCTACTCGCACTTAGACCGTCGCCACGGTCAAACCAAGACGAGTTTGCTTCTGTAAATTTTAGCACACTTAAGGGACTCATAGACGGAGCCATAGCCACTGGTCTCACCTTAATTCAGTAAGGGTAGAGGCCGTGGTGACTGACTGAAATCAGACTTTGTTTTAAACTACTTTCATAAACGAAACCTACTTTACGCCTTTTGTTTAATGATGAATGATGATGACCCTTAAGACCTTAATTACATACTTTTAAACCTATTACTGACTTAGTACTATTTGACTTAGGTTGAAGACTTCGGACCATTTACTTGAACACCTTTCCCGACTACTACTTTACCGCTACATATCATTGTGAGTTATAGCATTCCCTTTTTACTTTAACTTATTTTGGGAACTGAGAATACATGCGGATTTTATGTTTTACATACTAGGCACGAGTACTTAAACTTATATATGTGTGGGTTATATAACGGCAGAAACATTCCCTTTAGCTCGGTAACGTTTAGTCATTGGTTTTTGAACCGGTGAACGCGAATCTTAGATATGGATCCATAGGGTTTGACATCCCCACTCGGGCTAGTCGCGCTAGCATTTAACTAGTGTTTAATACTTCGTAGACATACGCACTTGCCAAGTGTACTTTCAGGGGGTATAAACGTTAAGTTAGTTACCAAGTGCCCACGGTTAACATATACTTTATCATACTGTTTTGAAACACTCTTTGTAGCACTGAAATGTAGTGGCCTACCTTACATACTGTTATACTTAAACTATAGCTCACCAACCTTTGTGTTGACATTTTTAAGCATGTATTTCTCAGGTGCTTGAGGTTGCTTCCGCTGTGTACTAGTCGTGCTGTAGAACCTGCTGCTTAGAGTTGTCCACGCATGAACTACTTAACTTTGCATTCAAACATTCGTACTTTTGAACTATGACTTGTAACGACCATTGTGGTCACGTACACTTATTATTTGCTTCTACTTAGTGAAGCATGCTTTTGAAATGTAAAACATTGGATGTCGGTTATGACATCATCTTTTTATCGCGAATGCAATTTCTTTAATTACAGCATATAGTACTTAACCTTGTAATGATCCTGTTGTTGATGGTCCGTACACGATGGTTTTGTACGGGGCATCACACTTATGCATTGTAGTGACTCTGAATATGACACAAGTAACACCAAATATCCTTTGGCATATTTCGGACCTACCTCCAGAAGAAATGCTTTCTAGCTTTCATTGGTAGGAGGACACCCCTTGAAGAACCTTAACGGATAACAAGGACGTCCGACCATATCATTGGTGGCCCTGTTTTACCGTATAAACAACTCGACCACACTCACGCGTAGTCTAGATATCTACGTTTTTGTCATGACAAACAAGTACAACTCAACGGAAAAGTAAACTAGTTTATAACACGGCATACAAAAAATTGTCGAAATTACATCAAATATACAAAAACCCAACCGAGTGCATATCTCTACGATTGGTAATTTACAATATCCTCAATGTATGAGTTCTCGTCCCTACAAATTCTATCTAGCTCCTCAAAACTAATCCGGCCGAGAGCTTCATGTGCCCGATGGCAGTCCTCCACACAGGTAGCACTCAAAAGAGTTTTCTTCTTCTGAGCCGCGCTGCCAGGTGGCAGAAAACACTACACCGCCTTCAAAACCTCAAAAGTAGTCAACTTCTTAACGGCCTCAATAAAGGCACTAAATGGTTAATGAACAAAAGACGACTTGAGAAGCCGGGCAAAAAGCACAGGAATACCATGCTGGAGACGGGTGAGTTCGCCTAGCGTGGCCGACACCTTCTCCGATAACTTTTTGTTGTCATCAGATAGCAAGGAAACTTTCTCCTGTTCTTGGGCAAGAGCAGCCCTCAACGACTCCTGCGCTTCCCGGGAAACACGTAGTTCATTCTGAATAGGCTCCAACGCCTCCTTGGCCGACAACAACTCCCCTTCAAGACGGGCAATCGTCCCTGACAATTCCGCCACCCGACGGTTATCTTTCTCAAACAGCACACAATGCTCGTGAATACGACGAGCATCAGCCTCGCTTCGGTTCAGTTCATCTGTCGAAAGATGCTGAGAAAATACGGAGAATTGGGAACGCAAATGCTGTACATGGGTAGCGGAAAGCGCGGCCAGCGCCTCTTTCAAAGCCGGAAAAGTGATAAAGTCAAGATACTCCTTATAAACCGGATAGTCTGAAGCTTCACAGCGGAACAGATCACGGAACGGCCCAATATTACAGTCGGGCAGCACGTAAACATTCTGCCCGACACTAGTCGTCAACCGAGGACGAGCATTCGAGATCTCTACCACGGGCTCTTTACCGGGACGATGCCCTTGAGCGCAAGATACAGTTAAATCAAAGAAAGAAAAAAAAACAACGCATACCTTCGGCTGCCGGCTCAATCCGACGCCTGGTACGACGGATCAGTCCGCCCTCCAAAGAGCCACCATTCGAAGATTCCAAATATTCAGGAGGCGACATCCTGCGACGGCTGGAGGGTGCTGGTGTGGTCCCGTCGACCAGTTTATTGGTAAAGACCATGCCATCCAGGCTCGTCGCCCTCAGAACTTCTGACACGGTCAACTCTGCACAAAATATAAATTATCATCATATAAATCAAGGTAACCCTAAAAAGACGGGAAGAGTCAAACGGTAAGATACCTCTCCCACCTCTTCGGGCAACAGGAATTCTATCAGCATGAGTCCAATTGTTGCTAACATTAGCTATTACCAGCACCTGCTCCTCATAAGACCGTTGAGGAATCCTCAGGCCCCTCAATTGGTCTACCATCGATTCACCTACCTCAGAAAGCTGCCTCGAAGGTTGAACAGTCACAGATCTAAACAGATAGAACTGTTCGTTCTTTAACGGGAAGTCAATACATTTGGCAAAAACAAATGATTGCTCCCAATTGTCTGCAATTGCTGGTGCCTCCTCAAGAAAATCAATTTCGTCGGTAAACGTATATCAACCTTTATGATAGGACGATAGCCGAAAAATGCTTCTAAAAATATTCAAGCTTAGGCTCATGCCTAAACCATTGAAATACATCTCGAACAACACGGTCGCACGAACGCCATTCGGATGTAAACGAGCAACACTAAGGTTATAGAAATTTAAAACCTTCGTAAAAATGCGGGTGAAGGGGTACCTCAAATTTGAAACCTCGAACGGCCTCAAATAGATGGCACAATTTAAAGTACGTTGGTGTGATCTTGGAATGATCAACTCCAAACCTCGCAACTGAGGGCATATGTGGCAAATCCTATCGAGATACGCCTCGTCAACACTACTAGGTGCACGTAACACATCATGAAGAATGTTAGGTCTGGGCCCATACTGAAGAAAAAAGGATGAAAATGCAAACCACAGAAGACAAGAAAATCGCTTCTCTGTAATTTACAAAGCAAGTACTCTCGAAGGTGGGAAGAATAAAATGAAGAGAAACGCTCCTTTTTATAGGAAAAAGTCCCGCGTGGGACCCATCCAACTCAAAAAAGGTGCGTTGGAACACGAGAAGTACTATGATTAAGACAGCACGCAACGCGCATTTATTGCACATCAAATCACGTGAGCGGGTCACAATAATTTAAAGTTTGGCAACACAACTGTCCCAGCTGACCTTACCAAACTGGGGGGACTTGATGATACGCATAATGATCCGTCTCAAAATAGGCAAGCATCTGGGCAAAAATCACACCCGGCACTACGAGTCCCGGGTTGCCAACTCCTTTTCTCGTCATCCGTCTGACGTCTTCTCGGATACTCCTCCATGACAGACAAAAGGCAAGGCTAAGAACCTGGATGACAAACACGTAACCGACACCTTACAACTGATCAAGATAATCGTAACTAGGCATCGCAAGACCAGTCATCATAATCGTGACCGTCAAGAAACACTTAGAACGTGTCTAGGAGAAACCTACCCGGCTAGACCGAGAACATCGTAATGCTATAACCGGAACCAACTCACCGACACCATCGTCTCAGTCTACTAAACTGACATAAAGACACTCCCGGGACAAGCACGTTGTCCCGAAACAAGAGTGCATCACCACAGAGCAGGCATCTCGTCCCGGAATGACCACTTGATCACGGAACAAGCACGCGGGCAAGTCGTGTGCCACGTCAGCCTGCAAATTTAGGGAAGTTCGTTAGAATCTGTTATTCCCCAAGAAAGGGACAGGTGCCACGTCACCCCTCGGGATTGACAAAGTTTGTTACAACCATGAAAGGGACATGTGCCACGTCATCATTCCCTCCACAACATCTATAAATACACAAGTGAAATCATTCATTTAAAAAAGACACTGGATGCATAAACGTTACTCTGCCAAAATCAATTACGATAACGTCACTCCAGTCATTAGCTTAATTCCGATCGGTGCTCCGATCACCATCCGAGTTAACCCACATTAAGATATTAACTTATTCGATTCCGATCGAATAAGGTTAATCTACTTGATTGTTTTACGCCCTTGGAATCCAGATTCCAAATCGGGGTTCGCACAATAATTGGAGTTAAAACGATCAACTTACTCCTTTTTCCAAATTAAGCACTCAAACCCGAAATCTCATCACCCATTACGATTTTGGTTTGATCACGAACGTTACTATGTTTTGGTATTTTTATAATTTTTTTTTTTGTTTAATTGAGAAATGTACATGAATTGCACAGAGCAGCTCATGATGCTGGTGCTGCTACGAAAATTATAGATATTGGCAAAACACGAGTGGACGATTAACGCAAGACTAGGATCAGCCTGTTCTTAAAAAGGATTAATTGGGGAGCTTTACAACAGTGCCTGCATGAGAATAACTATTATGGACGTTACAAATTAATAAGGGTGTATACGTTGACTGCAGTTGGCAGCAGCAATAGAAAGTCTGGGTTATGACAGTAGCAATTTAGATAAGAGTTTTGGGATGAAGCAAAGACCCGATGGTGATATTGAAATCCATGAAATATTATGGGAAGGAGATTTCCACATACCGACATGCTCAAAATGTGACTGAATTCTTGAACCCGATGTAACTCAATTCTAGTAACTAGTATTAATACATGGAATCCGTTTTTACTACCACTAATTGACTAATTGGCTTAAGGTGTCTCTTTTTGAAGGTTGTGTTTTTTGGTGATAATGTACGTACCAAAAGATAGAGCGATTGTAGCTATGGAAGCTGCTGCAGCGTGTGATGCTTTCCTCGTTCTTGGTTCATCCGTTATGACAATGTCCGCTTTCCGACTTGTCGGGTACAAATGTGGTTGGAGCAATTATACAGAGCTGCTCATGATGCTGGTGCTGTTACAACAATTATAAATATTGGCAAAACTCGAGCTGATGATATTGAAGATTTTAAAACTAACGCGAGACTGGGAGAGATCCGTTGTGCCTGAAAACCATTTGAATGTAAGTTTAGATTTACCTGAATCATGATTCCAGTTGGGTGTTACTGCAGATATTACCACGGGTTCTAAACACCACATCGCTCAGTGTTCCTGTTTTTTAAGACTATACACAAGACAATACGTACTAATTGTTTGTTGTGTGGTTGGAACCTAAAATTAATTAATCCGTGATGCTGACTTCATCGACTTCTCCTAATGGGTTAGTGCAAATATTGAGATCCTACTGTTGGCATGCTGTTATGGGACAAGGTATCTGTGCCACATGTTCTTGTTTGTTAAAACTGATATATGTGCGTGTAGTAAAGTTATTTTCCATTGACAATAAATATGCAAAGATAAATTAATGTTTGTATAAGCACTATTTGGAAATGGGTATATTGTATTCAATCAATCAATACCCAACCGTAAAATTGTTTTTGGACCATTTCTAACCCTTGGTAGTGATATCACGGTCAGTTGTGCACTTTTAAGCCAAAAAGTGCAATCTGATTTGGCAATGTCAATTTCTGACATTTTTTAACCCCATATGTCAGTTTTTTTTTCAAATATTGGATAGAGTGATGTGGTAAAATCAGATTGAAAATGGGTGGGAAAAAATTAATTAATAATAAAAATATAATTAATGAAAATTTTTGATTGGTTGGGAGAAAACAAACGCACCTTCACATTTGTGCCACTTGGTGACGGATGGATACAAAACTAACTGACGCTCCATTAGGGGCCGTCAGTTTTCGTCAATTTTTAACACATCATCTGACGAGGGGGAAACTAACGGAGGGTTGGTAAAGGTCTTATAACACTATAGTTACAATAACAAGAATATCCAAACATTACACTATAGATGTGATATGTACATTTTAACCAGACAAATCAATCTGTGAATTTTCTTTTTCCAAAGATGCTTGTTACACAACTATTGTGTAAGGAACACTTGATCTAGTTTTTATTCTAGCTACTCGCAAAGTATAAATAAATACCAGGAGGGTTACCGGTTTTATAGTACCACTCTGCGAGTTAATGAAAACCCATAACATATATGATGCATACAATCAGAATACAACTAAATTATAAAGTAACTTAAAGTTATTAGTGGATTGTAGTTACGGATCCAAGTAGTGAAGCTCTGCTTTCGAGGAAGCTCGTGGGAACCACATAACATCCTTAGAGAAGTTGTACCTTTCCTAAACATCAACAGTTGCACGTGGTCGGATTGATATTTTTTCAAGAGTGGGAGAATGTTCAAGTAAAAGCTTTATAAATAGCAACAAGGATCTTGATCTTTCTACATCCATTATATTTATAATTTTCAAGCAGTTCAATGTCTGGTCCAAACAGTCAGAAGCTTCCAAATAAGCTATTGTTGGTTTCACATCCAAATACACGTTTGGAAGATCCTGGAAACACATTAAAAGTGAGACTGACTGTGTATAAAAGGAACCCACATTAAATTAATATATATGCACACACAACACAAAAACACAAGAGAAACGTTTAGCACTCTTTACCTGATTGTACACATCAAGTCGTCTCAAGTTAGGTGAGTTCCGAAGGATACATAAAACACCTTGAAGTTGGTACAAATCACCAAATTTGAAGTCTCGTAAGTAGAGAAGCTTTAAACTATTAGTTGGGTGTGGAAGCCACTTGGGAATATTTTCCGCAATGGAAAACTGTGAGGGTGAAAGTAAGATTATAAGTTAACAAAGAAGATATGGTTGGAAGATGATACGAAATAATATATGAGAACTAACTATACACAAGAGTTGAATGGTAAAGTTCACTTGCTCAAACGCAAAATGATGAAGAGCAAAATATAAATATTAGAATTTAGGGTTAAGGCTATTCAAGGGTCATATACTTTTTATTTTGTCCCGATTTAGTCCATATACCCAAAAAAAAAAATACTATTATAGGCCATAAACTTTAAAAAAATGTGTTAATGTAAACCGTTGACCTGATAAATAAGGTTGATCGATTTTGTAGGTTGATTTTCAAAAAAGTATAATTTTTTTTGTTCCAATGTAAGCTTTATACAAAAAAAAAGTACTAATGTAGTTCACATACTTTCAAAAAGTGTATCGATGTAGGTCACATATTTTCCGTATCGATGTAAACAAAAGGTGACCTGTTTAGCCGGTAACAAGTTACCTTTTGTTTACATCGATACACTTTTTCAAAGTTTATGGCCTATAATAGTATTTTTTGGGTATATGGACTACATCGGAACAAAACAAAAAGTATATGGCCCTTGAGTAGCCTTAACCCTAGAATTTAAAATTCAACTCGTACCTGGAGAAAATACCCGTCGATAACAAAATACCCAACACATGGCATATTACTTAACAAGCTTGCCAAATTAACTCTCTCAACTCCCTGAATAGGTTTTTTGATAAATATACCAAACTCACTAAGACATTTACTATGCAACAAGTGGAGCAAAGTTGCATCGGGGCAACTCCTGATCAATAACTGAAACAACTTTGTAGACTTGATCTTGAAATTGTAAACATTGGTGCATTCAAACAATTGCAACATCTTGAGCTGTGGGAAGTTGATAATAGTTCCATGTAAGTTAGCCCCAAATTCAATATTCCTAAGCCTAAGTTTTTCGAGATATAGAAATCCTTGAAACTCAAGTGGTGGCTTAATGATACAGTTGTCAAGTTCTAGGATTCTCAATTCTAGACAATGAAATAAATAATATGGAAGTTGATAACGTTGGTTTGAATTTGTAAGGATGAGTTCTCTAACACCATCTCTTGACAATGATGAAATCCATTGATTGACTTCTTGGAAACTATCAAGAAACATGTATGGTATGTGAAGATGTAACTTTAAGCGAGGACCCTTGAGATAGTTAAAGATATAGTTTGTGATCCTAATAAATCCATTATGACCAAAACTTCCATTTTTTGCAAACTTTTCTGAGAAATGTTTATCAAGAACCAATGACCTAATTGAGGTCCATCTGTACCTCCATTTTTTGACAGGACATGTGTCCTCACCGCATCTACAACAGGTAGCTTCTCTAAAATCGAGTCTATCAAATTCTCTGCCAAATTACTGATTCTATCCATTTCAGTACAAGTTACAAACCTCCTCTTAGCATTGTTATCTGTCATTACATTCAAGAAAACAAAGACTGGTTTATTTAATTACTATGATACTCTTTATTTTTATTTTTATTAATTTGTTTTTTCTTCAATCAAAATCGATAAAGATTTCCACAACCAAGATGCGCAAAATGTGATGTAGTTCTTAGGCCGATGTTATATCAATTTACTTATGAATGGAAGTAAGATCAATTTTCTTATAAATGGGTCGATTTGGGCTATGATATATCTCTCAATGGGTCAAAAGGTAAAATAGAAAAACTGCTTGATAAACAACAGATCTAATGAACTGAAAGTTTCCCAATGTGTATCTTCGATCCATAAAACCTCCCAAATCATTTCTATCAAAGTTTTAGTTTATTATCAAAGTAGTATATATATGTATTTGATTATCTTATTTGATACACTAGTTATTTGTATAAAAGTTTGGACGAGAAGTGTTTCAGGTCAACGCAACCTCACATGTATCTAGTTAACAAACCAATCATTAACTAACCTGCCCATTTTACCACCTATGGTTTCATAAAGGGACTTATCTTTTTTAGTAGTTGTCAAATATTTTTCTGTTGTGCTTATGTAACTTTCATGTCATCTCCCAATAAGTAACATCATTAATGTTTCCTGTTTAATATTAAGATTTGTGCAGCCCATATGGAGCTTACAGTACTGGTTTCAAGCCAATTACTCATCAGGTAATCTGAATACACTTAGTTGATACTATATGCATTTTTCTATTTGTTGATTAGTCGTCTTTATAAAGCAATCTATTCATACTTGCTGCTTTATTCTTTAGGGATTCTAATAAGTATCTAAGTTAATATTCGGTCTCTTGAATATGTTTAGAGTAAATCGCTAACTAGGTTATAACAATCTCAAATAACTCGAATTGCTAAACCAGAATGAACTAATTCAACTGGAATAAACAATGAATGTGTGACAGCATTAAATTGAAGAAAATAAAAAGTCGAATAGAAATTACAACATGAATCATGTTTTTCACACATAAGTACGTTTATTTGAATATCATTAAATCGTATTATGAGGGAGAAATAAACTTACCGATATTCAAAATAAAAGATGAATCCATTGGAGTACCGATTAGAGTTTAGCGCCGAAACTTGCAGTCCCTCTCGTTTTAAGTTTTGTCAGACTTTCAGGTTTATAGGGTTTAGGTCACTGTGGCATAAGTAAACATACCTCGAATTTTAACCAAAACTTTTTATTTGGAGAATAGGTCCTTGTTCAATTAAAATTAGTACGGAGTTCAATACTCTTTAGTTAAACTTTAATCAACTAATAATTTAATTAAGTAAATAATTTGTCTTTCTTTCAATTGAAGTCGATGATCTTTCCACGTACCAAGATGCTCAAGTGTGATAGACTTCTTAAACCGATGTAAACCTATCATTTAGCATTGCGCTATCTAAGAATTTAAACAACATAATGAAAACTAACTAAGTGTGAGTGGTTGGTATCTCGATGATGTTGACATCAACAACGACGACGCCTTTAAGGTAGTACAATGTGTGTTGCCATATAAGGAATTACAATACCAATTTTTATCGAGTAGTAGTTTGTTTGTGGAAGTTGATCTTTTTTTGCCAAAAATAACGAAAACTTCTATAAAATCGAAAATGTTTTCTAAAAGAAAACGTCTTTAACCAAATATACAAAAGATGACCTGATGAGGCTCGTACCTAAAAAGCAGCATAGAATCTAACTATCTATACCGAGTCTCATCTACATTAAGGCAAACCAAACTACCCCAGAAGGAGAATCGAAACAAAAAACATAAAAAAAAACATCAAACTAACATCCAACAGTAGACCTTACGGAAAAATGACAAAACGTAACAAGCATCGAATCTTCGACCTTTTTAAACTTGCCATGTAAAATCTCTCGACCGATATTTTCCGGAAGAGTTCTCGATCTTAAAGGAGAGAGCATAAGAAGATCAATCACCAATCAAAGTATCGGAAGAAGGAGGGGAAAAACCACAGTTAGCCAAGTTTTGGAAGGCATCTATATTCGAAGTTCATAAAATTCGCACCCGACGATCCAACCTGGTTACAATCTTGAGGAACCATAACAAATTTTAGATTGCTTCTCCGTAAACCAAATCTTCGTTATAATCCTTGAGTTTTAAAGATCGCAAGGTATGTATCTCTTTCGCCTACTTTCATGTCTTCAAATTAGCGCTACTAATTTGAACTTTTGATAAATGCCTATTAAAGACATGCCAAAATTTATAAAATCATTCACACGAGGGCACCTCACAGTCGCAATATATTCTCCCGCTTCGCCAATCAAAATCAGGGTAGGCTTTTCTTCGTTCTTGTCTTCATTGTGTAAACCCAAAGATACTTCCTTCTCCATCTTCTTCTCCGTTCTTTTTTTTTAATGATTTGACGAAAGTGGAATTTGCAGCAAAAGAGCTCCAACCAACATCAAACAATATACGTTGATTGCAGTGGGCAGCAGCAATAGAAAGTCTGGGTTATGACAGCAGCAATTCAGATAAGAGTTTTGGGATGAAGCAAAGACCCGATGGTGATATTGAAATCCATGAAAATTTCTGAAAAGAAGATTTCCACATACCGACGTGCTCAAAATGTGACTGAATTCTTAAACCCGATGTAACTCAATTCTAGTAACTAGTATAAATGTTGGCAAAACTCGAGCTGTTCATATTGCAGATTTTAAAATTAACGCGAGACTGTGAGAGGTCTGTTGTGCCTGAAAACCATTTGAATGTAAGTTTAGATTTACCTGAATCTCATGCTGTTACTGCAGATATTACCACGGGTTCAAAATACCACATCGCTCAGTGTTCCTGTTTTTTAAGACTACAAACAAGACAATACGTACTAATTGTTTGTTGTGTGGTTGGAACCTAAAATTAATTAATCCATGATGCTGACTTCATCGACTTCTCCTAATGGGTTACTGAAAATATTGAGATCCTACAGTTGGCATGCTGTATGGTACAATGTATCTGTGCCACATGTTCTTGTTTGTTAAAACTGATATATGTGCGTGTAGTAAAGTTATTTTTCGTTCACAGTAAATATGCAAAGATAAATTAATGTTTGTATAAGCACTATTTGGAAATGGGTATATTGTATTCAATCAAATCAATACCCAATCGTAAAATTGTTGTGGGATTATCACTTTTTTCCCCATTTTTTCACCCTTTTTTCCTCAGAGCCCAAAAAAAAAAAAAAAATTTGCCAGAATGCCCGTGCAAGTCGCAAGAAACCTTGCCACTAGACCCGCGCAAGGCGCAAGTTTGCGACCTTGCGGCCTTGCGACTTTATCTGATCAGAACTGGATTTTCTGGATAAGATTTTGTCAGATTTCCTAGATTTTTTTGGATAAGATTATATCAGTAAATAAAGAATGGCCGTGGAAGAGTTCATACACACTCTCATATTCCATTATTTCAAATTCATTTCAGAGATTATTGGCATCAAAAGGTACACATTTAAGCATTTTTGCAATTATTTTAATGTTAATGAATTGTCGTAATGATGGTAAATTTGTTGTTCATCTATGTTGTGGGGGTTCTTTCCAGTTTATTAACAACATTCCCATATATTTTCCCCTAGATTGTTTTAGAATTCAGTTAAAACTCCCAATTGCACCCGAAAAACCCATGAATCGAAGAATATTGTTGAAAAATGTTCTTAATAAGCTTAATATGCCACTCAATGCACCTGTTTCAATGAGATATGATAATGCTAAAAACGAACATATATTTCATAGCATTATTCCTCAAGAAAGACAAGATTTTAGTTGCAATTGTTCTATTTACAAGTGATATTCGTTTAAATAATAAAAGGTGAAGACAAAAGACAGATTCGACGAATTGAAGACGCAAACGACCAAAAAGCTCAAAAGTACAAAATACAATCAAAGAGGTTCCAATTATTGATAAGAAACGTCTCAGAATTACAAGAGTACAAGATTCAAAACGCAAAGTACAAGATATTAAATTGTACGCAAGGACGTTCGAAAATCCGGAACCGGGACCAGAGTCAACTCTCAACGCTCGACGCAACGGACTAAAAATTACAAGTTAACTATGTATATAAATATAATATAATATATAATTAATTATATAAATTATATATATATATATATATATATATATATATATATATATATATATATATATATATATATATATATATATATATATATATATATATATATATATATATATATATATATATATATATATATATATATATATATATATATATATATATATATATTATATTTATATAATAAAACCGTCGGCAGACTAGGATCCAAACTTGTGTGAGCTGGATTTACGAACTCCGCGACTTGCAGAGTTTGTAGTACAAAAATACCGCGACTCGCGGAGATGTCCTGGACAAAAATGCCTATAAAAGCTCGCGCATTCTCAACGTTTTATATATCCATCCTTTAATCTCTCTATCTAAACGTATATATATATATATATATATATATATATATATATATATATATATATATATATATATATATATATATATTAATTTTAATTTTAATTTTAATTTTAATTTCTAATAATAAGGGTATGTTAGCGAATGTGGTAAGGGTGTAAGTCGAAATTCTGTCCGTGTAACGCTACGCTATTTTTAATCATTGTAAGTTATGTTCAACCTTTTTACATTAATGTCTCGTAGCTAAGTTATTATTATGCTTATTTAATACCGAAGTAATCATGATGTTGGGCTAATTACTAAAATTGGGTAATTGGGCTTTGTACCATAATTGGGGTTTGGACATAAGAACGACACTTGTGGAAATTAGACTATGGGCTATTAATGGGCTTTATATTTGTTTAACTAAATGATAGTTTGTTAATTTTAATATAAAGATTTACAATTGGACGTACCTATAAATAACCATATACACTCGATCGGACACGATGGGCGGGGAATTTATATGTACGAATAATCGTTCATTTAACCGGATACGGGAATGGATTAATAGTCACTAGAATTATTAAAACATGGGTGAAATTATATATAAGGACACTTGGCATAATTGATAACAAAGTATTAAAACCTTGGGTTACACTCAGTCGATATCCTGGTGTAATTATTAAACAAAGTATTAAAACCTTATTATAGTTTAAGTCCCCAATTAGTTGGAATATTTAACTTCGGGTATAAGGATAATCTGACGAGGATACTCGCACTTTATATTTATGACTGATGGACTGTTATGGATAAAAACCAGACGGACATATTAAATAATCCAGGACAAAGGACAATTAACCCATGGGCATAAAACTAAAATCAATACGTCAAACATCATGATTACGGAAGTTTAAATAAGCATAATTGTTTTATTTCATATTTAATTTCCTTTATTTTATATTTAATTGCACTTCTAATTATCGCACTTTTATTTATTTTTATTTAATTGCACTTTTAATTATCGCAATTTTATTTTATCGCAATTTTATTATCGTTATTTACTTTACGCTTTAAATTAAGTCTTGTATTTATTTTTAATATTTTACATTAGGTTTTAACTGCGACTAAAGTTTTAAAAATCGACAAACCGATCATTAAACGGTAAAAACCCCCTTTATAATAATAATATTACTTATTTATATATTTCTATTTTTATAAATTAAAACTAATATAGCGTTAAGCTTTGTTTAAAGATTTTCCCTGTGGAACGAACCGGACTTACTAAAAACTACACTACTGTATGATTAGTTACACTGCCTATAAGTGTTGTAGCAAGGTTTAAGTATATCCATTCTATAAATAAATAAATATCTTGTGTAAAATTGTATCGTATTTAATAGTTTTTCCTAGTAAAATATAAGCTATTTCATATACACCTCTACGCACATCAAGTATTATTGGCGCCGCTGCCGGGGAACAAAATATAGCTTAAAAGCCGGAAGCGCAACGCTAAATATTAAAAAAAAATTATTTTTAGTTTACTTTTATAAAAAAATACGCTTTTGTAAAAATACGTTTTAAAAATTCAAAAATATAAAAAGAAAAACAAAAAATTTATATATTTTTAAGAGTTTGTTAAATATTTAAGTTTTATAAAGTTTCTTTATTTTTATTTTATAAAAATATAAGTTTTATTTAAATATTTTGTTTTTATTTAAAACATAAAAAAAACACCGAAAAAAAATATATATATATAAATCTATTTTTAAGATTTTTATAAAATTATAAAGTATTTCTATTTTTATTTTAGTTTTTAAAACATAAGTTTTTATTTAATTAATATAAATATTTTATATAAATATTAAAACAGAAAAATAAAAAATATAAATAAAAAAAATATTAAAAACCGAACGATTTTGGCCTGCACCTCATTTGAAAATTCAATCACCGCGACTCGCGGAGTTTTCTGGTACGTGGCACCGCGACTCGCGAAGCCACCCTGACACGCTTGTTTAGCAACCCTAATCAGCATTAATTACGGGGTATAATTTATTATAATTAAATTAAAACCCTAATTAGGTTTTTAATTTTTAATTAGTTAATTTAGTTTAGTTTTAATTATTTTATATATTTAGTTTATTTAGTTTAATTAAATTTTAAAATTAATAGTTTTATAAAATAAATAATATAAAAATAATATTTTTATAAAAATTGTAATTTTTACAACTTTTAGTATATTTTTATATTTTATCCCTTTTTAATTGTTTTAGCGTAATTTTTTGTATTTTTCGCTCGTATTTAGTTTTAAATATAGTTTTTGCCATAGTTATTTTTATTTCTAGATTTTTAGATTTTGCCGTAAAACTCCTTAAGTGCTTTTTCTTTAAACTAAGATTTAGGTGCTCTAGAATTTTTCAACGCCTTTTACCTATGTATCAATTATCACTCCAATTAGTAATCTCAATTTTCAATTTTAATTTTAAGTTAGTGATAGTAATAAGGTTGGGTTAGTCGAGTGTTTTAAAGTTTTATAGGTCACTCTTTTTCTTTCTTATTTTTCGACGCCTTTTATTTTATTTTATTTTTTCCAACCCTTTTCTTTTTCGACCTTTTTCGACGCGCTCCTTTTCTATCTTATTTCTCGACATTCTAGTTTTAGGACATAGATTTTTATTCTACTTCTTCTCTAAATTTCTTAAAATTACGAAAATTTATTTTAAGTGGTTAAATTGATAGACATCAAAATTTTCTGGTTCGTAGTAATAGTTGGATTTGTACGTGGACCGGGTTATTGGGGCCAAACAGTACTCAATTATATTGAGACCAAACGAATCCTGCCCCTCTGCTGCATCTTTTGGCTATTCGAAACGTGGGCAAAATCAAAAAAGTCTATTAATTGGATAACTTATATAATTTTTCATTCCTTTTTAAAAACTAATAGGATATTCAGTGAATGCACCGAGCAAGACGTTCACCACCTTTTGTACGTTCACCACCTGTAACTCGATCAAGACATCTAGCTAATATTGTCGCCGTTGATTTTTCTTTAGAATCGTCATCCAGTCGACCAAGTACTCCAATTCAAATTTCCGATAATTCATTTTTTGAACCCCATCTCACAATTGAGAATCCGGAGAATATTCAGGGACAATTCATAGATCCTGAACCATTAATTTTTCCTCCGGAACCACCAATCATTCAAACAGAGATTGTTGAGGAACGAACCATTAAATCAGAATCCTCTAGTGATTCAGATTCAACAAATTCAATTATGAAAAATCTGGAACCTCTAAGTATGGAAGACCGAATGCGAGCTAAACGCACTGGCCAAGGTCACACAATTACTCATCCAGACATTAATGCGCCAGATTATGAAATCAAAGGACAAATTCTACACATGGTAACTAATCAATGCCAATTAAGTGGTGCGCCGAAGGAAGATCTAAATGAACATCTTCGTACCTTTAATAGAATCTGCACACTATTTAAAATAAGAGAAGTTGAAGATGAACAGATATATCTCATGTTATTTCCCTGGACTTTAAAGGGAGAAGCCAAAGATTGGTTGGAATCGTTACCTGAAGGGGCGATCGATACATGGGACGTTTTAGTTGAAAAATTTCTTAAACAATTCTTTCCGGCATCTAAAGCCGTGAGACTTCAAGGAGAAATTGTTACGTTCACACAAAAACCGAATGAAACTCTATATGAGGCGTGGACAAGATTTGGAAAGTTATTAAGTGGGTGTCCGCAACATGGTTTAGACACTTGTCAAATAGTACAAATATTCTATCAAGGATGCGACATCACTACAAGGAAAGACATCGATATAGAAGTTGGTGGTTCTATTATGAAGAAAACAGAAACTAATGCTTATAAATTTATTGATAACACTGCTTCCCACTCACATGAGTGGCACCAAGAAAAAGACATCGTTAGATCATCTAAAGCAGCTAGAGCCGATTCTAAACATGACTTAGATTCCATTTCCGCAAAGATAGATGCTGTCAAGAGACGAATGGAAAATATGACTAAAGATATTCACTCAATACGAATTAGTTGTGAGCAGTGTGGAGGACCACATTTGACAAAAGATTGTCTCAGTATTGAACTAACAATGGAACAAAGAGAGAATATTTCATACATAAACCAAAGGCCTGGAAATAATTATCAGAATAATTATCAACCGCCAAGACCAATTTACAATCAAAACCAGAATTATAATCGAAATGTTCCATACAATAACCAACAAGGTCCTAGCAATCAACAAGGATCCAATAATACTTACAATCAGCAAAGACCTAATTTTCAAAACAAACCACCACAAACCGATGATAAAAAGCCAAATTTAGAAGATATGATGACGAAGCTAGTTGAAACTCAAACACAGTTTTTCACATCTCAAAAACAAACTAATGAACAAAATGCTCAAGCATTTAGAAATCAACAAGCTTCTATTCAAAACTTGGAACAAGAAGTAAGTAACCTAGCAAGGTTAATAGGTTAAAGAAAACTGGGAAGTCTACCTAGTGATACAAATGCTAACCCCCGGAATGAAACAGCTAAAGCTATTACCACAAGAAGTGGTACAACACTTAAACCACCTGAAAAACCTAAAATTTCTGATGAAGCTATTCCTACTCCACAAGAACCACAACCTGATCTAGATAAGGAAAAAGAACCGGTAGTTGAAAAGGTTAATGAAGATAACACAGTTAAGGCAAAACCTTATGTTAAACCATACCAACCACCACTTCCTTACCCAAGTAAATTGAGAAAAGAAAGACTTGAAGCCGAGCAATCCAAATTCTTGGATATGTTTAAACAAATAAATGTCAATCTTCCTTTCATTGATGTAATTTCAGGAATGCCTAGATATGCTAAATTTCTGAAAGATCTAATATCGAATAGAAAGAAAATGGAAGAACTCTTGGCCGTCACTATGAATGCTAATTGTTCAGCAGTGCTGTTGAATAAGATACCAGAAAAACTATCTGATCCAGGAAGTTTCACAATTCCATGTTTTCTGGGTAGTCTTAGTTCAATAGAAGCATTGGTAGATTTAGGTGCTAGTATAAATTTAATGCCGTATTCACTATACACTAAACTAGACCTTGGAGAATTGAAACCAACAAGAATAAGCATACAGCTAGCCGATCGATCAATAAAATATCCTAGAGGGATAATGGAGAACATGCTAGTTAAAGTTGGTACTTTAGTATTTCCAGTAGATTTTGTTGTTCTGGACATGGAAGAAGATTCTCAAGTTCCTCTCATATTAGGAAGACCATTCTTAAATACGGCTAAAGCAATGATAGACGTGTTTGGTAAGAAACTGACCCTAAGTATAGAGGATGAGAGTGTTACCTTTTTAGTTGATAAAGCAATGCAACAACCGTAATCTGCAGATGATACATGTTATTATATTCAAACTATAGATTCACATGCAGAATTATTAGAAGAATTTCCAGAATTACAAGGAACAGGAGAATGTTCTTTAGGAGAAGGAACTGAACCAATTGATGAAACTGAAATGTTAGCTACACTAATGGCTAATGGATATGAACCAACAACAGAAGAAATTAAAATGCTAAAAGAAGAAGACAGATATCGATATAAATCATCGATAGAAAAACCACCAACATTAGAGTTAAAGCCACTTCCAAACTATTTGGAATATGCTTATTTACATGGTGATTACCTGTAATAATATCGTCTTCTCTTATTGAAAATGAGAAATCACAACTCATTTCTGTGTTAAGCTCATAAACCAGCCATTGCATGGAAGATTCATGATATTAAAGGAATAAGTCCTTCGTATTGCACACATAAAATCCTTATGGAAGAAGGTCATAAAACGTATGTGCAACGCCAATGAAGACTAAATCCTAATATGCAAGATGTTTTTAAGAAAGAAATTATTAAACTGCTTGATGCAGGTTTAATTTATCCAATTTCTGATAGTCCATGGGTAAGCCCAGTTCAATGCGTACCTAAGAAGGGTGGCATGACTGTCATTACAAATGAAAAAAATGAGCTTATTCCTACTAGGACTGTAACAGGATGGCGTGTATGTATTGATTATAGAAAATTAAATGACGCCACCAGAAAAGATCACTTTCCCTTACCTTTTATTGATCAAATGTTGGAAAGATTAGCCGGAAACAGTTACTATTGTTTTCTTGATGGTTTTTTCGGATATTTTCAAATTCCAATAGCACCCGAAGATCAAGAGAAAACCACGTTCACGTGCCCTTATGGTATTTTTGCTTACAAACGCATGCCATTTGGACTTTGCAACGCCCCTGCAACCTTTCAAAGGTGCATGATGGCGATTTTTCACGACATGATAGAAGAATGCATGGAAGTTTTCGTGGATGACTTTTCAGTCTTCGGTGATACATTTGAATCATGTTTAGTTAATCTGGAACGAATGCTTATTAGATGCGAACAATCAAATCTAGTACTTAATTGGGAGAAATGCCATTTCATGGTTAAAGAAGGCATCGTTCTTGGACATAAAATTTCAAAGGAAGGAATTGAAGTGGATAGAGCTAAAGTAGATGTAATTGCTAAACTTCCATATCCCACCAATGTTAGAGGAGTTAGGAGTTTTCTAGGGCATGCCGGTTTTTACCGACGTTTTATAAAATATTTTTCTAAAATTGCTACTCCTATGAATAAACTCCTAGAAAAGGATGCTCCATTCATCTTTTCAGATGAATGCATCAAATCTTTTAATTTTCTTAAAGAAAAACTCACTAATGCGCCGATCATGATAACACCAAATTGGAATCTACCGTTTGAACTAATGTACGATGCAAGTGATTTTGCAATGGGAGCCGTTTTAGGACAAAGGATTGAAAAATGATTTCAACCTATATATTATGCTAGTAAGACGTTACAAGGAGCACAAACAAACTACACAACTACTGAAAAAGAACTCCTTGCTATTGTCTTTGCTTTTGACAAATTTCGTTCATATCTCGTTCTAGCTAAAACGGTGGTCTATACCGACCATTCTGCTCTTAGGTACCTATTTTAGAAACAAGATGCCAAACCAAGATTAATCCGTTGGATCTTACTCTTACAAGAATTCGATATTGAAATCCGAGATAAAAGAGGAGCAGAAAATCTCGCCGCTGATCATCTTTCTCGTCTTGAAAATCCCGATTTAGAAGTTCTAAATGAATCGGCCATACAAGACAACTTTCCTGATGAATATCTATTGAAGATAGATTATAATGAAATACCATGGTTTGCAGACTATGCAAACTACTTAGTATGTGGATTCCTTAAAAAAGGATTGTCGTACCAAAAATGAAAGAAATTCTTTAGTGATATAAAACACTATTTCTGGGAAGATCCATATTTGTTTAAAAGTTGTCCCGATGGAATAATACGCCGATGTGTATTCGGAGATGAAGCTAGTAAAATTTTAAACCATTGTCACACAGGACCAACAGGAGGGCATTATGGGCCTCAACTAATAGCAAGAAAAGTTTATGATGATGGATTCTATTGGCCTACAATTTACAAAGACGCACACCTTCTTTGCAAATCCTGTGATGCTTGTCAAAGGGCCGGAAAAATAAGTCAATGTGATGAAATGCCACAAAATGTCATTCAAGTATGTGAAGTATTTGACATTTGGGGTATTGACTTTATGGGTCCATTTCCAAAATCTCATAATAATCTCTACATTCTCGTAGCCATTGATTATGTATCTAAATGGGCGGAAGCACAAGCTCTCCCAACTAACGATGCACGAGTTGTAGTCAACTTTTTAAAACGTCTTTTTGCAAGGTTTGGAACACCGAAAGCTTTAATAAGTGATCGGGGAACTCATTTTTGTAATAATCAGCTTGAGAAAGTTCTTAAAAGATATGGAGTAACTCATAAAATCTCCACCGCTTATCATCCACAAACAAGTGGACAAGTTGAAAATACCAACCGAGCCTTAAAACGTATTCTAGAGAAAACCGTAGGATCAAATCCGAAGGAATGGTCCATAAAATTGGAGGATGCACTCTCGGCTTTTAGAACAGCCTACAAAACTCCAATTGAAACCACACCTTTTAAACTCGTTTACGGAAAAGCATGTCATCTTCCAGTAGAAATTGAACACAAAGCATTTTGGGCTTTGAAGACATGTAATCTTGATTTACATGAAGCTGGACGTCTACGGTTAAGTCAACTAAACAAATTAGAAGAATTAACACATGAAGCATACAAAAATTCATTAATCTATAAGGAAAGAACAAAGAAATGGCATGATAAAAGAATCAGAAGTTCAAAAGAATTTAAAGAAGGAGACAGAGTTCTTCTTTTCAATTCACGATTCAAGCTATTTCCTGGAAAATTAAAATCAAGATGGTCTGGACCATTTATAGTCAAAAGAGTTTTCCCATATGGAACAGTAGAGTTAATAAATTCAAATGGGATTGAATTTAAGGTTAATGGTCACAGAGTTAAACATTACATAGATAGTCCAATGGAAGTTGACAACGAAGTTAATCACAATTTCGATACCACAGCTAACTAAGTGTAGGGAGAATCAAGTCTTTAAAGAATAATATGTATTTATGTTAAAGTTAGATTTTCTATTTTCGTGTAGTTCTCGAAAAAGGAACCCGAATGGTCTTTCCCTAGCAGACCCTAAAGAACTAGTCTTCTCCCCCCATTCTGAATTTTTATTTTTTTTAGGTTTTACGAAATGAAGACTTCCTGTGAACTAAACCATGGTCTAATGCTACACGCTTTGATTACTAAAAGTAATAATGACACACTTCCGAGTGAACTGGTATCAGTAATCAGAGAAAAATTGGACGGAGTAAGAAAAGAATCCAGATGCGAAGATAATAAGTTACAATTTGGTAAAGGAAAATCAAAATCCGCAGCGAAAAGAAGAGCACGACACCTTGAAAGATGTCACAAATGCGGAAAATGGTCACACGAAGGTAAATGTTCAAATAATCAAACCTATTCAAACACCGAATTTGTTACTTTATGCAGAGATGGACCGTTCATATGTTTAGAAGAAAAACATTAAATGCTCGAGGTTACGCCTATGTAGCCATGGAAAATCAATTAGTTCGACTATCTTATGAGTGGGCTAGAGCATATCACTAAGAAATCTATTTCACAGGTAAGTTTGTACAGTTTTTATTTTTATTTTTATTTTTATTTTTAACCTTTTGATAATAAACGCTAATTTGTTCGCTATAAAGTATTAAATTGGTATTCAATAAAATTAGGTCTTGCGACCGAAATTATTGATATCATACAAAAATTTATTACATCACTGCAAAATTTAACGTTTATTCTTAAGGTATAAATATCTTTAATCAATCAACCCAAAATATTTCAAAAATTCGTCATGAGTTAAATTAGGTCATGGAACCGAAATTACTTTACCGAAAAGAGGGGCGCATATTTTTGATAATATTTGATTGATTAAAGTGGGATAAAAGCCAAAAAGATTTTTAATTTTATTTTTACCATATTTTTAAAATTAATATTAAATTAATATTGTGCAATTTTTAAAATTAATATATTTAAAATTATAAATATTTGAAAAATTAATATTTTTAATATAAGTTTGTATGTATAAAAACAAAAATATAATTTAAGTTTGGTGTGAATTTTTAAAATATGAATTTTTAATTTTATGCATTTTAAATTTAAGTTTGGTGTGAATTTAAAAAACAAAAATTTACTTTATTTCGCTAAGTTAAAAATATGATTTTTAAAATTCGTCGTGAGTTGAAGACTAGGTCTTTGAACCGAAATTGCTTTACCTGAGGGAGGGACGAGAACTTTTATTATATTATTTTTAATCTTATTGAATTAAAGTATGCCAAAAACATTAAAAAACCCATAAATCTTTGCTTTTAAAACCGCGCTTTAAATAGACAAATTTTAAAATTTTGTCGAGGGACGGACTAGGACATCGTTCCGAAACGACCTCGTCCTAAAAACCAAGGAAAACAAAATTTTAAATTTATTTTATATTTGTTTTATAAGTTATTGATTAAAAAAAAAGAGCCGCGACTCGCGGAGTTTGAAAGAGGAAAGTACCGCGACTCGCGGAGGTTGCGAAATCCAGAAAAAAATAAAAGGGATCGAACAGACCAGTTTCTTCCCAACCAAACTCAAATACTGCAAAAAACACACACGAAAACACACACAAATTCGCAATTTTTGGCCATTTTTCATCAAATCTTTCACAAAATCATGTTGAGAAGGATGCTATCAAGGAATTACTCAAGGAAAACGACTGAAAGGGGTGAATCTTCATCCCAAGCTCGCATTGCTCCTCCTGAGAATGCGGAACAACAGGATGTTGATAACTATTACAAACAAGATATACCTCATCCAGTTATGACATTTTCAGATATGCACGTGGAAGATTTGCACCCGAACTTGAGATTAGACAGACGTTGGATAGATTATCCAAAATACCAAAGGAGCTTGCACACTCTTCATTCTAAAGCTGTTGAAGTACCTAGGGTAATAGAATGGGAACCGTTAGAAGCCGTAGGATTGGGCGAACGGATTAGAGAATTACTTACACAGAGGTATGGTAATTCTACTTTTAACGATTGGGTACGATTATTCAACATGCGTAGACCTGTATATAAAGTATGGTGTGAAGAATTATTGTGTAGTATAGAAATAAATGATCGGGTAGCTAGTTTAACCGATTGAACTTTTATTAGATTTTTGTTAGGAGGTTCGATGCGCCACATGTCTCTACTAGACATGGCTCAGGCCTTACGTATATATACGCCTGAGGAGCTAGCATCTGCCAATTGTCGAGGGTTGATATTAAATGGTAGGAAGATTGATGAAAATTTTGATACGCATGGTGTATGGAGTCAAATGACTAGCCATCACCGATTTAAAGGGGGAAATTACTCTTATTTGGATATAGATAGAGCTGAGTTAAGAGTAATTCACAGGTTTCTAGCGAACTCGATTACACAGCGAGGTAAAAATAAGGAAAAGGTAAATGAGCAAGATTTATTTTACCACATGTGTATTCGAGACCCACAAAGCGCTGTAAGTATACCTTATTGTGTGGGATGTTATTAATCAGCTATGGTTAGGGGGATGAGACCGCACAGTATAATAGGAGGTGGTATATTTATTACATTAATTGCTGAGTATCTCGATGTGGATATAAGTCGGGGGGATTATTAATCAAAGAACCAGAACCCCACGATACAATTGGTTTAAATGTATATCATGGTGCTAAGGTTTTGAAGAGGCGAAATAACGCTGCAGTACAATATAATGGAAGACATCCACAGGTTGAAAGAGATCAACAGCCAGGTAATGTGGGAGGGGGAAATGAAATGACAGAAATGCAAAGGTTTATAGCTTCACAAGAGTATGAAAATGCTAGACATCGAGCATTTGAAGATTGGCAAGTTCATCAAAACCACATCATAGCTCATTTCCAACATATAGGTAGAAACTATATTCCTACTCCAAAGCCCGTATTTCCTCCCTGGTCTATAGAGATCCAACCACCATATCCTACTTATAACCCAGCTGAAGCATTTTATAACACATACGGTTATGCATGGAACCCCTACTGGTATCAGTATCAACCCTAGTTTATTTAGTTTTATTTATTTTATTTTTGTAATGTTACTACATTTAACACTTATGTTGATATTGTAATAGTTTTTATAATTTTCTAACTTTTATTATTAGATTTTAATAATTTTTGAATGTGAGGTAATATACCAAACTTCAAAAATATGTATATATGTTTGCAGTTTATCTTATGTACACAACAGGGTAAAACAACGCATTTTCAAAGACTGGCATTAAGTTCAGCAAAAGCAACTAATTTTGACGACAAGATGAAAAATAAATGTGATGTAACAACAAGACGGAATGAACAAATGATATGCACCATTTATCATTCAGCAAACAAACGCCAATATGTTTGGAAACTTTGATAAAATTTGATCATTTTTCTACGCTAATCACCCTCAATAATTTAAATTGTTACTGATTTCTTGCAAATGAGGGCATTGCAAGATCTTAAGTGTGGGAAGGGGTTAAATTCTTTCGGATTTTAAAATTTTTACTTTATATACTTGGTTACCATTAAAAATACTAGTAACGTAGTAGTTGTATTAGAATCTAGTGCTCTCTGATAACAAAGAACAGCCCTAGTCTTATATACTGACTACCCAATTCTAGTAAAAGTTTTTAAAATTTTCAATTAAATGAATTCAAAATCATGTTTATACATATTTATGAACGATAAAACTAGGTGTTAACACCAAAATTATTGTTACCTCGGAAAGGACGTAAATTGAGAAACAAACCAAAATGTTAGAATCCATTTAAAATGAAATAGAGGACAATAAAAAGGCAAATAAAAGAAAATAAAAGTCAAGTGTGGGAAAATTTACCAAGTTATTCAAAATATATATCACATATTTTTGTACAAATAATTGAAAATAATTTTGTTTTGGACGATAATTAACTGTTTTACCCGATGAAAGAAAAGAAGAGATGGATCTACACGATGAATCAATTCCATCATTAAAAGGAAGTAAAGTCTTCCGAAAGAGAAACGCGCTTCTTGATTTAGGTCATGAAGTTGTCGTCCAGACCAGCTGTAGGTTGACGAAAAACCTAGAAAAATCATCTCTAAATTCAGCAGGAAATCCACGGACCTCAACATAAAATAGGGTCGCCAAGTGGTCAGACTTATCCTAACCATGAGAGGATCTGTCTTGTAAAATGGGGAGGACGTCGTGCAAATTAGCTGGATAAGACTAATGAATCAGATCCCCAGAAAGGATAATCTCCTTAAAGATCAAAAATCAGCTTTTAAGACTGATATTACTCAATCCTAGAGATTGACCTTAAAGATTGAGAATTACAAACTCATGGAATTCGATGATATCTAAACTCGAGCTTGAACAAGAAAATATTTTGATCAAAATTACAAACCGATTTGTTTTCTGAAAACCTATTTTCAATGCGTTCATTACCATTGAACGTAAAATCCTAGGAATTCACCTGGAATTCATTAGGTCACCTGAACCAAATCGGGTGTCAACCGTAAGAATGGTGGTTGCATAGCATGGTCAAAGACAGGACCTTGTACCAGACCAACAAATTATAAGGGTGAGCTTTACTATTGCTCCTACCAAGGATAGTAATTGCATCCGATAAGTTATAGACCATAATTAAAAGCATGTCACAGGACATTGCCTTAACAGTTGCTTGTTCAACGCTTTCTTTTACAACCGGACGGTAGTTTATCGAAAGGTAATATACGGAGGAAGTATATTGGACGTGTTGCTTTCCTAATACAAGGTTAGCAAGTGGGTGACACAAAACCATAAGTTTTGAGCTAAAATTTTCAAATCTGAAACCCACCAAACCCACAAAAACATTTTGCATACACCGGTGAAGGGTTATTCCAGAAAACTTATCTAGGGTAAAAACTAGATTTAATTATCAAAAGATCAAATGTTTTCATAAAGATCCAATTTCCTTAATGGATCTAAATTTTTATAGTCATGTGGGACTGTAAACCACATCGTTACTACCATTGTTTATACCGCCGTATAGAAATCACTGATGTACAAAGTGTGAAGAATAAAGAAGTGATTCTAGTATTTTAAGACTATATTGCTTGAGGACAAGCAACGCTCAAGTGTGGGAATATTTGATAATGCTAAAAACGAACATATATTTCATAGCATTATTCCTCAAGAAAGACAAGATTTTAGTTGCAATTGTTCTATTTACAAATGATATTCGTTTAAATAATAAAAGGTGAAGACAAAAGACAGATTCGACGAATTGAAGAAGCAAACGACCAAAAAGCTCAAAAGTACAAAATACAATCAAAGAGATTCCAATTATTGATAAGAAACGTCTCAGAATTACAAGAGTACAAGATTCAAAAAAGTACAAGATATTAAATTGTACGCAAGGACGTTCAAAAATCCGGAACCGGGACCAGAGTCAACTCTCAACGCTCGACGCAACGGACTAAAAATTACAAGTTAACTATGTATATAAATATAATATAATATATAATTAATTATATAAATTATATATATATATATATATATATATATATATTATATTTATATAATAAAACCGTCGGCAGACTAGGATCCAAACTTGTGTGAGCTGGATTTACGAACTCCGCGACTTGCGGAATTTGTAGTACAAAAATACCGCGAGTCGCGGAGATGTCCTGGACAAAAATGCCTATAAAAGCTCGCGCATTCTGAACGTTTTATATATCCATCCTTTAATCTCTCTATCTAAACGTATATATATATATATATATATATATATATATATATATATATATATATATATATATATATATATTTATATTTATATTTATATTTATATTTTAATTTTAATTTTAATTTTAATTTTAATTTCTAATAATAAGGGTATGTTAGCGAATGTTGTAAGGGTGTAAGTCGAAATTCTGTCCCCGTAACGGTACGCTATTTTTAATCATTGTAAGTTATGTTCAACCTTTTTACATTAATGTCTCGTAGCTAAGTTATTATTATGCTTATTTAATACCGAAGTAATCATGATGTTGGGCTAATTACTAAAATTGGGTAATTGGGCTTTGTACCATAATTGAGGTTTGGACAAAAGAACGACACTTGTGGAAATTAGACTATGGGCTATTAATGGGCTTTATATTTGTTTAACTAAATGATAGTTGGTTAATTTTAATATAAAGATTTACAATTGGACGTACCTATAAATAACCATATACACTCGATCGGACACGATGGGCGGGGAATTTATATGTACGAATAATCGTTCATTTAACCAGACACGGGAATGGATTAATAGTCACTAGAATTATTAAAACAGGGGTGAAATTATGTATAAGGACACTTGGCATAATTGATAACAAAGTATTAAAACCTTGGGTTACACTCAGTCGATATCCTGGTGTAATTATTAAACAAAGTATTAAAACCTTGTTACAGTTTAAGTCCCCAATTAGTTGGAATATTTAACTTCGGGTATAAGGATAATCTGACTAGGATACTCGCACTTTATATTTATGACTGATGGACTGTTATGGACAAAAACCAGACGGACATATTAAATAATCCAAGACAAAGGATAATTAAACCATGGGCATAAAACTAAAATCAATACGTCAAACATCATGATTACGGAAGTTTAAATAAGCATAATTCTTTTATTTCATATTTAATTTCCTTTATTTTATATTTAATTGCACTTCTAATTATCGCACTTTTATTTATTGTTATTTAATTGCACTTTTAATTATCGTACTTTTTAATTATCGCAATTTTATTTTATCGCACTTTTATTTATCGCAATTTCATTATCGTTATTTACTTTACGCTTTAAATTAAGTCTTGTATTTATTTTTAATATTTTACATTAGGTTTTAACTGCGACTAAAGTTTTAAAAATCGACAAACCGGTCATTAAACGGTAAAAACACCCTTTATAATAATAATATTACTTATTTATATATTTGTATTTTTATAAATTAAAACTAATATAGCGTTAAGCTTTGTTTAAAGATTTTCCCTGTGGAACGAACCGGACTTACTAAAAACTACACTACTGTACGATTAGGTACACTGCCTATAAGTGTTGTAGCAAGGTTTAAGTATATCCATTCTATAAATAAATAAATAAATATCTTGTGTAAAATTGTATCGTATTTAATAGTTTTTCCTAGTAAAATATAAGCTATTTCATATACACCTCTGCGCATATCAAGATATTTGGTAGATAATCATGTTTTTGATATTACGGATGATTATGAAGACTTTCATGAGTTTATACAATACGCAATCGCAAACGCCCCTATTGATATTTATATTTCCGAGAGAGTACGAACGCACCAGCTTCAACGAAACCCAGAAACACACGAGCTACAACCAAACCCAGAAACACACCACCCACAACCAAACCCAAAAATACACTGCCCACAACCAAACCAAGATACACACCATCACCAACAAAACCCAGAAACACACCTTCTAGAACCACCTCCAAACGTCTATAATAACAATTTAGAAGAGGATCTACCTGAAATACCACCTCCAAACACAGAAAAGTTTGATTTTTTTAACCATGGTGTTGAGAACATATGTAAAATTAAAAAAAACAGACCACCCGTTTGAATCTGTTGTCGCATCTAGTGATTCTGATGACGCAAAAGACGGAGAAGATGAAGATGAAGATGAAGAAGAAAAGCAAGATTTATTCTGGAATATGCCACGTCTTTTGAGTCAGCAAGAGGAAGAGCCTGGATTTACCACACAAATACTAACCACGTATCAGGTATCTGATTTAATTAGTGTTCGTCAGACGTTTTTGAATAAGGATGACTTTTTAAACAATCTGTTTAGAAAATGGCTTGAAGAAAACTTCCAAATCAAGTCGGTAAAGTCAGACAAATCTCGATACACAGCTAAATGTGTGTTTCCAAACTGCGATTGGAGATGTAGTGCTTACAAAATAAGACACACTGAGAACTTTATGGTTAAAAAATTGCATAACGTACACACTTGTTCACGCACACAAATTATGGGAAACAATAAACATGCAAGCAAAAAAGTGTTGGGTAGTCTTATGGATTCATTCAAATCTACAAATTGAGAATATAAACCAAAAGATATACGCGACGATATAGGCAACCGGTTTGGTGTGAGCATATCTTACAATCAAGCATGGAGGGCCAAATGTCATACATTACAAATGCTTCGTGGCAGTAGTGATGACTCGTTCCGAATGCTTCCAATTTACCTATATAACATCATGATCTACAATCGGGGAAGCGTAACTAATGTGATCGCTAACAAGGAAAATAAATTTCTGATGTGTTACTATTCTCTTGGCATAGTTGTAAGTATTAAAATAATTATTGCTTTTATTTATCATTTTGTAGATGGCAAGGTAAAACACATATATTAGTGTTTCTGTTTAGGCGCATGGTAAAACTTGCGCCCTTGCGTATGCGTTGCAACCATACGCAAGTTTTGCCTTGCGCCCTAGCGTAAAGGTTGCAAACATATGCAAGGTACCACTTGCGCCTTTGCGTAAAGGTTGCGACCATTCGCAAGGTACCCCATGCGTCTTCTAAACCATGCGCAAGGGCGTAAGGGAACTTGTGTATAGTGTGCAACCATACGCAAGAACACCTTTGCGTCCTTGCATCTTTCATTGTTTTATTCATTTTGTAAATCTACCATACAGGTTCGATCATTTGTTCAATGTTGTTGTCCGATAATCATAGTCGATGTTGCGCATTTGAAGTTAGGGTATTTGGGGACTAATTTAGTCACTGTCGCAATGGATGATAATAATAGAATTTTGCCATTGGCATATGGAATTGGTGAAGGCGAGACAAACGAGGTTTGGTCATGATTTTTTGGAAACCTAAGAGATCATTTAATGATTTGTGGTATGGGTGATCGTATGTCGGAGCTTACTTTTATATCTGATCGTGCCCCCTCAATAGCACATGGTATTTCAAATGTCTTTCCCGAAGCGTTTCATGCTTTTTGCGCACGTCATTTGTTCATGAATGTCAAGGAAAAATCCATCAAATTAAAGTATTTCGAATGACACTATTGGAAAATGGTTAAGGCTTACCGTATGTCAGATTTTCAGGATCATCTTAGTGTATTTCAAAGAAGATTGAAAGTGACTTACAAATATCTACAAGACGTTGGTTTCCAGAAATTTTGCAGAAATAGAGCTGAACATGTTAGGTTTTCATATCTTACTAGCAACAGTGTAGAGTCTATCAACGCACTAAGTAAACATGCTCGAAAACTACCTGTTTGCATGTTATTGGAATTTTTCCGTGGTTCAGTACAAGATTGGTATTTCAAACATCGCAACACATCAGTTAGTCTTACTTCCATGGTTACTCCATATGCTGAACGTAAGCTAGCCAAAAGGACGAAAAAATCTAGAAGGTCTCAAGCAATCCCATCGACAAACAATCTAATAGAAGTTCGTGATGGACGAAAAAAATGGGATGGTTAATCTAGAAGATAGAGTGTGTTCATGTGGCCAGTG
Organism: Rutidosis leptorrhynchoides; assembly: GCF_046630445.1. NCBI lineage: Eukaryota > Viridiplantae > Streptophyta > Magnoliopsida > Asterales > Asteraceae > Rutidosis > Rutidosis leptorrhynchoides. The sequence goes on along the minus strand of NC_092343.1, from coordinate 159,007,586 downwards.
ACAATTATCGGGCATACCATGCGGACATGTTATTGCAGCAGCACGACGCTTCGAAGTAGAGGATGTTACTTGTTATGTATCACGTTGGTTAACGACCGAAACTTATATAAATACATATGTGGAACATATCCTATCTTTACCCCATTGGTCATAATGGTCAGATCCGGGGCCCGACGTTTTACAAATTGTAAACCCCCCCAATCCAGTGAAAAGAAAACCTAGACGCCCGAAAAGTACAAATCGTTAACCTTCACAAGGTGAAGAAACTTCCAAAACAGTAAGAACATGTACTCGTTGCAAAGAACCAGTTCATGGTAGGAATACGTGCGGCGCACCTTTTGACCGAACAAGTGAATCTACTTCAAAAAGGGTAGTTAAACAATCGGCCTCAAAATCGAAGGGTAAAGATAAAGTCGAAGAGTAAAGCTTATCAGTCTCAGTTTTATTCAACGTGCAATTTAGGGGGCGATTAGGATTATTAATGATTTTATGTGTGATTTTGTAAACTCATTTAGGGTTATTTAATGTATTTAATGTGTATTTTATCTGCAATTGCAATTTAGGATTATTTAATGTATTTAATGTATTTTATATGATTTTATGTGTATTTTATATTGCCAAAAACCAATAATAAGGAAGTCGCGCAAGGGCGCAAGAAGCATATTGCGCCTTCTAAATCATCAAACGCATGGAAGCAAAACAGTTCTTGCGTCTCGGCAAAGGAAGGCACAAAGGCGCAAGTAGGCCTTTGCGCCTATAAAATCGGACACAAGCACGCAAACATTAACTTGCGCCTAAAAAAATAATACTTGCGCCCACAAATAACACGCAAGGATGCAAACAATAACTTGCGCCGCCAAAAAACAATACGCAAGGCGCAAGGACATTCTTGCGCCTGTCCACTTTGTCTAGCCTACTTATACAGACAATATGTAATAGACCAAATATACAGTTTTAGATACAAAAGGTATTTATCAACAACCTATTTACTTGTGGGTTGTTTAGTTGATGGTGGCGGATCAAGTGTATCAAACCGTGCCCGGAAGAACGTTCTCACCATTCTCAATACGTAAACTTGTGCAGCCTTTTTTGCATCTCCAATGTTTGGGTTTTCATCCCAACCAAAAGCAACTCGCTCCATGTGGATGCACACCCAAACACCGCAATCCCCATTAATACCACACTGAATTGGCGAGACCTGTGCATTCTGGATCATAAACTCTACACTCTCCTTGTTCTCGTAGTAATCACCAATCTTGCAGTCTTGTACTTTGTTGTAATAGTCAATTGCCTTCAAGTAGATAGGCAAGTGAACTCCCAGATTTGTGTAGGCGGCTTGAATTTGTGTGTCCGCAATACCCGGTAAACTATCAAATATTATAATCTTTTGATCCTCCAAACTCAACACAAACAGCACAAAGTGTTGAGGTTCCTCAATGTGTACAGGGATCAATATCTGCAACATTTACAATCAAATACTTAGCAAAATCAAAGGCACTAGATACGCAAGGACGCAAGGTAACCATGCGTCTGTTCTGCCCAAGAGGCGCAAGGACGCAAGATGACCTTGGTTCCAGTTAACCAAAAAGACGCAAGGACGCAATGAGCCATACGCAAGCGCGCAAGTAGTATCTTGCGCTTTGTGCCATACGGATGCACACATACGCAAGGATGAAAGAAAAACCTTGCGTCTTAATGCAAACCATACGCAAGGGTGCAAGTTAAACCTTGTGCCTGGTGCCAGAATCCTTTTAACATATGTAAGGGTGAAAGACAAACCTTTCGCATGGTTAAAACCTACGCGCATGGGCGCAAGGTTACCTTGCGCCCAAACAAAAACAAGAAAACTCATCTCAAGCAAACTCATCTAGAAACAAGCAAACTCATCTGGAGAGTGACTAACCTTGTCACATTCTGCCCAAGATGGATAGAGCTCCTGACTACCATCCCCAAATCCAATAAGATACGTGTAATTCGGAGGGTTTTGTCGTGTGATCCTTACTTCTGAGTCCAAATTGTCATTATCTTGTGCTTCTTTGGCCTTCTGGGTTTGAGTGGAATCGTAGAAAGATTGAAAGTTTGCAAGCTGATTTAGGAAACCCAATGGCATGATTGTCCACCGAGAACTACAAAAATACGAGTCCCCTATCGGGTAATCAGGACTCAAAGCCATCTGGATAGCTCTGGGGAGTACCCTCTGTCGATATCTCAGCAAGAATGTCGCCCATCCATCAATATGCTATAATGTTTGATTAAATAAATACACAATGTTACAAAATTTTCAATTAATTAATTTTTAATTATTAAAATACAAAGGAAGTTACTTACTAAGTTCTCCAAATAACCGGAATATCCATCTCCAAGTAACAGGATCCAAAACTCGGCGTTGATGTAAATAAACAGTTCATTCTGAAAAATGAACATGTGTAGTGACCCAAACTTTTCCATGTTTATATATATTAATTGAGATTGATATTTACATGATTAAATGTTTCCAACATGTTAAGAAATCAAACTTGTTAAGACTTGATTAATTGAAATATGTTTCATATAGACAATTGACCACCCAAGTTGACCGGCGATTCACGAACGTTAAAACTTGTAAAAATGACATGACGATATATATATGGATATACATATGGTTAACATGAGATTATGATAAGTAAGTATCTCCATAAGTATATTACCAATGAGTTATATACATATAAACAAGACTACTAACTTAAGGATTTCGAAACGAGACATATATGTAACGATTATCGTTGTAACGACATTTAAATGTATATATATCATATTAAGATATATTAATATATCATAATATCATGATAATATAATAATTTAACATCTCATTAGATATAATAACAATGAGTTAACAACATTAATTGAGATCGTTAACTTAAAGGTTTCAAAACAACACTTACATGTAACGACTAACGATGACTTAACGACTCAGTTAAACTGTATATACATGTAGTGTATTTAGATGTATTAAAATACTTTTGGAAGACTTCAAGACATATATCAAAACACTCATACTTAACAAAAATGGTTACAGTTACTTTTCCATTCTTTTCTTTCATCAAGAATTCTAGTCGTATTCTTACCCGTATTATACACAGCTTCAAAACGTACTTACTATGAGTATATACCAATAGGAACTAGCATGGGATTCCACTCTTGATTATGTCATGTATGACTAATCAATTTTAACTTCTATCATGAGCTAGTCAACTAACTAGAACTCCTTTTAACCCCACTCACCACTCACCAATTACCACTCATCATTCACTCCATTTCACTTCCAATTCTCTTTCTAATTCTCTCTCAACACACACACACTATTATGAACATATTTTTCCAGTAGTTAATCATCATCTTCATCAAAAAACACTTCAAGAATCAAGCTATAATCATCATAGGAAGAACACTTCAAGAACACTTCAAAAATCCCTTCAAGTTTACTAATTTACTTCCAAGCTTTCTAATCCATTCCAAGTAATCATCTAAGATCAAGAAACCTTTGTTACATACAGTAGGTTATCTTTCTTATTCAAGGTAATATTCATATTCAAACTTTGATTCAATTTCTATAACTATAAACTATCTTAATTCGAGTAAAAATCTTACTTGAACTTGTTTTTGTGTCATGATCCTACTTCAAGAACTTTCAAGCCATCCAAGATCCTTTGAAGCTAGATCATTTCTTGTCACTTCCAGTAGGTTTACCTACTAAACTTGAGGTAGTAATGATGTTCATAACATCATTCGATTCATATATATAAAACTATCTTATTCGAAGGTTTAAACTCGTAATCACTAGAACATAGTTTAGTTAATTCTAAACTTGTTCGCAAACAAAAGTTAATCCTTCTAAATTGACTTTTAAAATTAACTACACACATGTTATATATCTATATGATATGCTAACTTAATGATTTAAAACCTGGAAACACGAAAAACACCGTAAAACCGAATTTACGCCGTCGTAGTAACACCACGGGCTGTTTTGGGTTAGTTAATTAAAAACTATGATAAACTTTGATTTAAAAGTTGTTATTCTGAGAAAATTATTTTTATTATGAACATGAAACTATATCCAAAAATTATGGTTAAACTCAAAGTGGAAGTATGTTTTCTAAAATGGTCATCTAGACGTCGTTCTTTCGACTGAAATGACTACCTTTATAAAAACGACTTGTAACTTATTTTTCTGACTATAAACCTATACTTTTTCTGTTTATATTTATAAAATAGAGTTCAATATGAAACCATAGCAATTTGATTCACTCAAAACGGATTTAAAATGAAGAAGTTATGGTAAAACAAGATTGGATAATTTTTCTCATTTTAGCTACGTGAAAATTGGTAACAAATCTATTCCAACCATAACTTAATCAACTTGTATTGTATATTATGTAATCTTGAGATACCATAGACACGTGTACAATGTTTCGACCTATCATGTCGATACATCTATATATATTTCGGAACAACCATAGACACTCTATATGTGAATGTTGGAGTTAGCTATACAGGGTTGAGGTTGATTCCAAAATATATATAGTTTGAGTTGTGATCAATACTGAGATACGTATACACTGGGTCGTGGATTGATTCAAGATAATATTTATCGATTTATTTCTGTACATCTAACTGTGGACAACTAGTTGTAGGTTACTAACGAGGACAGCTGACTTAATAAACTTAAAACATCAAAATATATTAAAAGCGTTGTAAATATATTTTGAACATACTTTGATATATATGTATATATTGTTATAGGTTCGTGAATCAACCAGTGGCCAAATCTTACTTCCCGACGAAGTAAAAATCTGTGAAAGTGAGTTATAGTCCCACTTTTAAAATCTAATATTTTTGGGATGAGAATACATGCAGGTTTTATAAATAATTTACAAAATAGACACAAGTACATGAAACTACATTCTATGGTTGAATTATCGAAATCGAATATGCCCCTTTTTATTAAGTCTGGTAATCTAAGAATTAGGGAACAGACACCCTAATTGACGCGAATCCTAAAGATAGATCTATTGGGCTTAACAAACCCCATCCAAAGTACCGGATGCTTTAGTACTTCGAAATTTATATCATATCCGAAGGGTGTCCCGGAATGATGGGGATATTCTTATATATGCATCTTGTTAATGTCGGTTATCAGGTGTTCACCATATGAATGATTTTTATCTCTATGTATGGGATGTGTATTGAAATATGAAATCTTGTGGTCTATTGTTACGATTTGATATATATAGGTTAAACCTATAACTCACCAACATTTTTGTTGACGTTTAAAGCATGTTTATTCTCAGGTGAATACGAAGAGCTTCCGCTGTTGCATACTAAAATAAGGACAAGATTTGGAGTCCATGTTTGTATGATATTGTGTAAAAACTGCATTCAAGAAACTGATTTCGATGTAACATATTTATATTGTAAACCATTATGTAATAGTCGTGTGTAAACAGGATATTTTAGATTATCATTATTTGATAATCTACGTAAAGCTTTTTAAACCTTTATTTATGAAATAAAGGTTATGGTTTGTTTTAAAAATGAATGCAGTCTTTGAAAAATGTCTCATATAGAGGTCAAAACCTCGCAACGAAATCAATTAATATGGAACGTTTTTAATCAATAAGAACGGGACATTTCAGTTGGTATCTGAGCGTTGGTCTTAGAGAACCAGAAAATTTGCATTAGTGTGTCTTATCGAGTTTGTTAGGATGCATTAGTGAGTCTGGACTTCGACCGTGTTTTCTTTAAAAATGATTGCTTAACATTTTTGTTGGAAACTATATATTTTTAACATATGAATATTATGTGATATATTAATCTCTTAACGTGTTTGATATTATGTGATAGATGTCTACCTCTAGAACAAGTCCCATTGACTCACCAAATAATAATGAAGAGTCAAATGTAAATTGGAATGATTCGTGGACTGATTCACAAGTTCCCGAAGAGGAACCGGAAGAAGAGTCGGAACCGGAAGAAGAATCGGAACCGGAAGAAGAATCGGAACCGGAAGAAGAAATAGAACCGGTGGGGGAAATAATAAAATGGTTAAGTAAAAGAGAATCCTCAACCAACCGACCAAGGTTAATTATGGTCAATGGTGTTTCCGCCAAGGAAGCAAAATATTGGGAGGATTACCAATTCTCCGATGAATCGGATTCCGACGAGAATTCCGATGATGTTATAGAAATTACCCCAACTGAATTTAAAAAGGCAAAAGAAAATAATAAGGGAAAGGGCATAAAAATAGAGAAATCTAATTCCAACCCCGATGAACTTTATATGTATCGTCAACCCCCGAAGTCCTTAAGTTGTAACAATGACCCGGGAACCTCTAAACCACCAGGTTTTTCTAAACCAATGTGGACAACGACGGCTCGTATTAGGGGAACATCATATATCCCTAGAAACTTGGCAAAACGAACCAAAACTGAACAAGAAGAAACGAGCAAGTCGGAATAAGATAGTTGTATTCGTGTGGTGTAATATATGTAATATAGTGTGCTTATGCTTTATGATATATGTAAAAATTGCTGTATTAATAAGTATTTTTTTTATGAATCTAACTCTTGTCTATTTTACAGTATAAAAACACAAAATTGATAGACAGCCCAATATTTTAAGAGACCTACCCGGAGACATGATTGATGAAATCTTGTCTAGAGTCGGTCAGAATTCCTCGGCACAACTATTTAAGGTGAGATCAGTTTGTAAGACATTCGAAGAACGTTCCAAGAATGCCTTGGTTTATAAAAGGCTTTCGTTCGAAAGATGGGGGATATCACATTGGGAAATCCATAAGTTACGATGTGTTTACTTTGATGCATATATTGCGGGGAACCCAAATGCTATTTTACGCAACGGGTTAAGAAATTATTTTGACTCAGTATATCCGAATATAGGACTTCGTGATTTAGAAAAAGCGGCTAACATGCAACATAAAGAAGCATGTTATGCTTACGGGTTAGTAATGTTCGCTTCTCACCAAAGTGAGAACAAGAACATCGGGCTACAACTATTAAACAAAACGTTCCCACAAGTGACGGAGTCGGTAATTGGGGTAAGAAATGAGGTTTTTAGGTTATTACGGGACTGTTGGTCATTAAGTAACCCTCGTCCCTTTGACGACGTTACAACACGCTGTCTTATCAACGGCCGTGTTCCACAAGACCAAGGATGGGAATTAGTCCTAGTAAAACCAGAATGCATGACTTGTTTCTGGACGTATGAATTACGTGTCTTTATTGCCTTTGCTGAACAACTTGTGTACTAGCTAGAATTATCTTCACAACTATCTTGTATCAAAGTTATTGTGTGCTATATTTCATGCTTTATGTAAAATAAGCGGTATTGTAAGTTTGTAAAATATTGTATAAAAGTTTGAACGCGAAATATTATTACAATCAGTTTTTCATATAGAATTGTAGTAGTTGAATTGTATATTAGCTACTAAGTATGAACTTAACGGGTAGGTACTACCCAAATTTAAACTTATAAAACGCTAATATGAAGAAAAAGCTTTTATAAATGAGTTCATATTATGCTACGAAATACTATTAACTACTGTTAATATTCTGTATGATTAGCTTGTTCCATTTGACTATTTTGAAGGAAATGGCACCGACTACTCGACACACCGTGAATATGAATGAAGAGGAATTCCGTACTTTTCTAGCTTTAAACATAGCCGAAGTACAGGCTGCGCTACATACCAACAATAACCTTGGATCTGGCAGTACAGGAAATCGTGTAGGATGCACCTACAAAGAATTCACTGCCTGCAAACCTTTGGAATTTGATGGAACTGAAGGACCGATCGGATTGAAACGGTGGACTGAGAAGGTCGAATCGGTGTTTGCCATAAGTAAGTGTACTGAAGAGGACAAAGTGAAGTACGCTACGCATACCTTCACAGGTTCTGCGTTAACATGGTGGAATACCTATCTAGAGCAAGTGGGACAAGATGATGCGTACGCACTACCGTGGTCAGCATTCAAGCACTTGATGAACGAGAAGTACCGTCCCAGAACCGAGGTCAATAAGCTCAAGACTGAACTTAGAGGGTTACGAACCCAAGGATTTGATATTACCACGTACGAAAGACGATTCACAGAATTGTGCCTATTGTGTCCGGGAGCATTCGAAGATGAGGAAGAGAAGATCGACGCGTTTGTGAAAGGATTACCGGAAAGAATCCAAGAAGATATAAGTTCACACGAGCCCGCCTCCATAAAACAGGCATGTAGAATGGCTCACAAACTAGTGAACCAGATTGAAGAAAGAATTAAAGAACAGACTGCTGAAGAGGCCAATGTGAAGCAAGTCAAAAGAAAGTGGGAGGAAAACGGTGATAAGAATCACCAATACAACAACAACAGCAATTACAACAATAATCGCAACAATTATCCCAACAATCGCAACATCAATCGCAACTACAACAAACGGCCCAACAACAACAACAACAACAACAACAACAGTAACTACAACAATCATCCCAACAACAATAATAACCGCAACAACAACAACAATCAGAAGCAGCTATGCCAAAGGTGTGAAAAGTATCACTCGGGGTTCTGCACCAAATTTTGCAACAAGTGTAAAAGAAATGGTCATAGCGCGGCGAAGTGTGAGGTCTACGGACCAGGGGTTAATAGAACGAAAGGAACAAATGGTGTCGGAACGAGTAATGGCGGAGCAAGTAGTGTCGGAGCAAGTTATGCCAATGTAGTTTGTTATAAATGTGGAAAACCGGGCCACATTATTAGAAATTGCCCAAACCAAGAGAACACGAATGGACAAAGCCGCGGAAGAGTTTTCAATATTAATGCGGCAGAGGCACAGGAAGACCCGGAGCTTGTTACGGGTACGTTTCTTATTGACAATAAATCTGCTTACGTTTTATTTGATTCGGGTGCGGATAGAAGCTATATGAGTAGAGATTTTTGTACTAAATTAAGTTGTCCATTGACGCCTTTGGATAGTAAATTTTTACTCGAATTAGCAAATGGTAAATTAATTTCAGCAGATAATATATGTCGGAATCGAGAAATTAAACTGGTTAGCGAAACATTTAAGATTGATTTGATACCAGTAGAGTTAGGGAGTTTTGATGTGATAATCGGTATGGACTGGTTGAAAGAAGTGAAAGCAGAGATCGTTTGTTACAAAAATGCAATTCGCATTATACGAGAAAAAGGAAAACCCTTAACGGTGTACGGAGAAAAGGGCAACATGAAGCTACATATTATTAGTAATTTGAAGGAACAAAAACTAATAAGAAAAGGTTGCTATGATGTTCTAGCACACGTCGAGAAAGTACAAACTGAAGAAAAGAGCATCAATGATGTTCCCATTGCAAAAGAATTTCCCGATGTATTTCCGAAAGAATTACCGGGATTACCCCCACAGCGATCCGTTGAATTTCAAATAGATCTTGTACCAGGAGCTGCACCAATAGCTCGTGCTCCTTACAGACTCGCATCTAGCGAGATGAAAGAACTGCAAAGCTAATTACAAGAACTTTTAGAGCGTGGTTTCATTCGACCAAGCACATCACCGTGGGGAGCTCCTGTGTTGTTTGTCAAGAAGAAAGATGGTACATTCAGGTTGTGTATCGACTACCGAGAGTTGAACAAACTTACCATCAAGAACCGCTACCCACTACCGAGAATCGACGACTTATTTGATCAACTACAAGGCTCGTCTGTTTATTCAAAGATTGACTTACTTTCCGGGTATCATCAAATGCGGGTGAAAGGAGATGATATTCCAAAGACTGCTTTCAGAACACGTTATGGCCATTACGAGTTTATGGTCATGCCATTTGGTTTAACTAATGCACCAGCTGTGTTCATGGACCTTATGAACCGAGTGTGTGGACCATACCTTGACAAGTTTGTCATTGTTTTCATTGATGACATACTTATTTACTCAAAGAATGACCAAGAACACGGTGAACATTTGAGAAAGGTGTTAGAAGTATTGAGGAAGGAAAAATTGTACGCTAAATTTTCAAAGTGTGCATTTTGGTTGGAAGAAGTTCAATTCCTCGGTCACATAGTGAACAAAAAAGGTATTAAGGTGGATCCGGCAAAGATAGAAACTGTTGAAAAGTGAGAAACCCCGAAAACTCCGAAACACATACGCCAGTTTTTAGGACTAGCTGGTTACTACAGAAGGTTCATCCAAGACTTTTCCAGAATAGCAAAACCCTTGACTGCATTAACGCATAAAGGGAAGAAATTTGAATGGAAGGATGAACAAGAGAAAGCGTTTCAGTTATTGAAGAAAAAGCTAACTACGGCACCTATATTGTCATTGCCTGAAGGGAATGATGATTTTGTGATTTATTGTGACGCATCAAAGCAAGGTCTCAGTTTTGTATTAATGCAACGAACGAAGGTGATTGCTTATGCGTCTAGACAATTGAAGATTCACGAGAAAAATTATACGACGCATGATTTGGAATTAGGCGCGGTTGTTTTTGCATTAAAGACTTGGAGGCACTACTTATATGGGGTCAAAAGTATTATATATACCGACCACAAAAGTCTTCAACACATATTTAATCAGAAACAACTGAATATGAGGCAGCGTAGGTGGATTGAATTGTTGAATGATTACGACTTTGAGATTCGTTACCACCCGGGGAAGGCAAATGTGGTAGCCGACACCTTGAGCAGGAAGGACAGAGAACCCATTAGAGTAAAATCTATGAATATAATGATTCACAATAACCTTACTACTCAAATAAAGGAGGCGCAACAAGGATTTTTAAAAGAGGGAAATTTAAAGGATGAAATACCCAAAGGATCGGAGCAGCATCTTAATATTCGGGAAGACGGAACCCGGTATAGGGCTGAAAGGATTTGGGTACCAAAATTTGGAGATATGAGAGAAATGGTACTTAGAGAAGCTCATAAAACCAGATACTCAATACATCCTGGAACGGGGAAGATGTACAAGGATCTCAAGAAACATTTTTGGTGGTCGGGTATGAAAGCCGATGTTGCTAAATACGTAGGAGAATGTTTGACGTGTTCTAAGGTCAAAGCTGAGCATCAGAAACCATCAGGTCTACTTCAACAACCCAAAATCCCAGAATGGAAATGGGAAAACATTACCATGGATTTCATCACTAAATTGCCAAGGACTGCAAGTGGTTTTGATACTATTTGGGTAATAGTTGATCGTCTCACCAAATCAGCACACTTCCTGCCAATAAGAGAAGATGACAAGATGGAGAAGTTAGCACGACTTTATTTGAAGGAAGTCGTCTCCAGACATGGAATACCAATCTCTATTATCTCTGATAGGGATGGCAGATTTATTTCAAGATTCTGGCAGACATTACAGCAAGCATTAGGAACTCGTCTAGACATGAGTACTGCCTATCATCCACAAACTGATGGGCAGAGCGAAAGGACGATACAAATGCTTGAAGACATGCTACGAGCATGTGTTATTGATTTCGGAAATAGTTGGGATCGACATCTACCGTTAGCAGAATTTTCCTACAACAACAGCTACCATTCAAGCATTGAGATGGCACCGTTTGAAGCACTTTATGGTAGAAAGTGCAGGTCTCCGATTTGTTGGAGTGAAGTGGGGGATAGACAGATTACGGGTTCGGAGATTATACAAGAAACTACCGAGAAGATCATCCAAATTCAACAACGGTTGAAAACCGCCCAAAGTCGACAAAAGAGCTACGCTGACATTAAAAGAAAAGATATAGAATTTGAAATTGGAGAGATGGTCATGCTTAAAGTTGCACCTTGGAAAGGCGTTGTTCGATTTGGTAAACGAGGGAATTAAATCCAAGGTATATTGGACCATTCAAGATTATTGATCGTGTCGGACCAGTAGCTTACCGACTTGAGTTACCTCAACAACTCGCGGCTGTACATAACACTTTCCACGTCTCGAATTTGAAGAAATGTTTTGCTAAAGAAGATCTCAGTATTCCGTTAGATGAAATCCAAATCAACGAAAAACTCCAATTCATCGAAGAACCCGTCGAAATAATGGATCGTGAGGTTAAAAGACTTAAGCAAAACAAGATACCAATTGTTAAGGTTCGATGGAATGCTCGTAGAGGACCCGAGTTCACCTGGGAGCATGAAGATCAGATGAAGAAGAAATACCCGCATCTATTTCAAGAAGATTCGTCAACACCTTCAACAGCTTAAAATTTCGGGACGAAATTTATTTAACGGGTAGGTACTGTAGTGACCCGAACTTTTCCATGTTTATATATGTTAATTGAGATTGATATTTACATGATTAAATGTTTCCAACATGTTAAGCAATCAAACTTGTTAAGACTTGATTAATTGAAATATGTTTCATATAGACAATTGACCACCCAAGTTGACCGGCGATTCACGAACGTTAAAACTTGTAAAAATGACATGACGATATATATATATGGATATACATATGGTTAACATGAGATTATGATAAGTAAGTATCTCCATAAGTATATTAACAATGAGTTATATACATATAAACAAGACTACTAACTTAAGGATTTCGAAACGAGACATATATGTAACGATTATCGTTGTAACGACATTTAAATGTATATATATCATATTAAGATATATTAATATATCATAATATCATGATAATATAATAATTTAACATCTCATTAGATATAATAAACAATGGGTTAACAACATTAATTGAGATCGTTAACTTAAAGGTTTCAAAACAACACTTACATGTAACGACTAACGATGACTTAACGACTCAGTTAAACTGTATATACATGTAGTGTATTTAGATGTATTAAAATACTTTTGGAAGACTTCAAGACATATATCAAAACACTCATACTTAACGAAAATGGTTACAGTTACTTTTCCATTCTTTTCTTTCATCAAGAATTCTAGTCGTATTCTTACCCGTATTATACACAGCTTCAAAACGTACTTACTATGAGTATATACCAATAGGAACTAGCATGGGATTCCACTCTTAATTATGTCATGTATGACTAATCAATTTTAACTTCTACCATGAGCTAGTCAACTAACTAGAACTCCTTTTAACCCCACTCACCACTCACCAATTACCACTCATCATTCACTCCATTTCACTTCCAATTCTCTTTCTAATTCTCTCTCAACACACACACACACTATTATGAATGTATTTTTCCAGTAGTTAATCATCATCTTCATCAAAAATCACTTCAAGAATCAAGCTATAATCATCATAGGAAGAACACTTCAAGAACACTTCAAAAATCCCTTCAAGTTTACTAATTTACTTCCAAGCTTTCTAATCCATTCCAAGTAATCATCTAAGATCAAGAAACCTTTGTTATATACAGTAGGTTATCTTTCTTATTCAAGGTAATATTCATATTCAAACTTTGATTCAATTTCTATAACTATAAACAATCTTAATTCGAGTAAAAATCTTACTTGAACTTGTTTTTGTGTCATGATCCTACTTCAAGAACTTTCAAGCCATCCAAGATCCTTTGAAGCTAGATCATTTCTTGTCACTTCCAGTAGGTTTACCTACTAAACTTGAGGTAGTAATGATGTTCATAACATCATTCGATTCATATATATAAAACTATCTTATTCGAAGGTTTAAACTCGTAATCACAAGAACATAGTTTAGTTAATTCTAAACTTGTTCGCGAACAAAAGTTAATCCTTCTAACTTGACTTTTAAAATTAACTACACACATGTTATATATCTATATGATATGCTAACTTAATGATTTAAAACCTGGAAACACGAAAAACACCGTAAAACCGGATTTACGCCGTCGTAGTAACACCACGGGCTGTTTTGGGTTAGTTAATTAAAAACTATGATAAACTTTGATTTAAAAGTTGTTATTCTGGGAAAATTATTTTTATTATGAACATGAAACTCTATCCAAAAATTATGGTTAAACTCAAAGTAGAAGTATGTTTTCTAAAATGGTCATCTCGACGTCGTTCTTTCGACTGAAATGACTACCTTTATAAAAACGACTTGTAACTTATTTTTCTGACTATAAACCTATACTTTTTCTGTTTAGATTCATAAAATAGAGTTCAATATGAAACCATAGCAATTTGATTCACTCAAAACGGATTTAAAATGAAGAAGTTATGGGTAAAACAAGATTGGATAATTTTTCTCATTTTAGCTACGTGAAAATTGGTAACAAATCTATTCCAACCATAACTTAATCAACTTGTATTGTATATTATGTAATCTTGAGATACCATAGACACGTATACAATGTTTCGACCTATCATGTCGACACATCTATATATATTTCGGAACAACCATAGACACTCTATATGTGAATGTTGGAGTTAGCTATACAGGGTTGAGGTTGATTCCAAAATATATATAGTTTGAGTTGTGATCAATACTGAGATACGTATACACTGGGTCGTGGATTGATTCAAGATAATATTTATCGATTTATTTCTGTACATCTAACTGTGGACAACTAGTTGTAGGTTACTAACGAGGACAGCTGACTTAATAAACTTAAAACATCAAAATATATTAAAAGCGTTGTAAATATATTTTGAACATACTTTGATATATATGTATATATTTTTATAGGTTCGTGAATCAACCAGTGGCCAAGTCTTACTTCCCGACGAAGTAAAAATCTGTGAAAGTGAGTTATAGTCCCACTTTTAAAATCTAATATTTTTGAGATGAGAATACATGCAGGTTTTATAAATAATTTACAAAATAGACACAAGTACGTGAAACTACATTCTATGGTTGAATTATCGAAATCGAATATGCCCCTTTTTATTAAGTCTGGTAATCTAAGAATTAGGGAACAGACACCCTAATTGACGCGAATCCTAAAGATAGATCTATTGGGCTTAACAAACCCCATCCAAAGTACCGGATGCTTTAGTACTTCGAAATTTATATCATATCCGAAGGGTGTCCCGGAATGATGGGGATATTCTTATATATGCATCTTGTTAATGTCGGTTACCAGGTGTTCACCATATGAATGATTTTTATCTCTATGTATGGGATGTGTATTGAAATATGAAATCTTGTTGTCTATTGTTACGATTTGATATATATAGGTTAAACCTATAACTCACCAACATTTTTGTTGACGTTTAAAGCATGTTTATTCTCAGGTGAATACTAAGAGCTTCCGCTGTTGCATACTAAAATAAGGACAAGATTTGGAGTCCATGTTTGTATGATATTGTGTAAAAACTGCATTCAAGAAACTGATTTCGATGTAACATATTTATATTGTAAACCATTATGTAATGGTCGTGTGTAAACAGGATATTTTAGATTATCATTATTTGATAATCTACGTAAAGCTTTTTAAACCTTTATTTATGAAATAAAGGTTATGGTTTGTTTTAAAAATGAATGCAGTCTTTGAAAAATGTCTCATATAGAGGTCAAAACCTCGCAACGAAATCAATTAATATGGAACGTTTTTAATCAATAAGAACGGGACATTTCAACATGCATCGGGTTTCTTGCTTATTCTCTACCATAGTCTTCTGATCTCTTGATGGGCCGACATGCTTTCTCCCGTCTCTCCAAGCATTAAGTGGTGGTGGTTGTAGAGTTCCTTGATTATTCACAAGCTTATCAACCATCTCCCATACTTCTTCGTCACTAACCCACTCATTTTGAGACCTTACATGCTTAGCATTAGGTGGTGGTGGTTGTAGAGTTTCCACAGGCACCTCAACTATTTTCTAAGGATCGTTTTGTTCCTCGGTATCTAGATTCAACACTTGACCTTCCTGATGAACTTCATGATCTTTGGTCACCTTTATCCTTTTCAGTTTCTGTTCAACAACATCATCCAACTATGAAAATACAATAAATAAGAAAGTCAGGAAAAATGGTCGCAAGGATGCAAGACAATACTTGCGTCCACTAAACCAGACGCAAGGTCGCAAAATGAAACTTGCGCACAAATAAATGCGCAAGAATGCAAACAGAACTTTACGCCTACTAACCAACGACACGCAAACTCGCAAGGTTAGCCTTGCACCCAGCAAAAACAAACTCGCAAGGATGCAAGGAGAACCTTGCGTCCACCTAGGAGATTAAACCGTAAATTTAACCCAACAAAATTCTGGTAATTATCAGTTTATAAATATTTGGGAAATACACTAACCTTCTCAACGGGTTTTCTATACCCCGGAGTTGTGAATGGGGAGTTTAAGATATTAGTTGGCCGTCTTTCGCGTTTACCACGTCTAGCCCGTGGAGCGGATTTTTCGCTCTCATTGTCAGAAAGAGATCGACCAATAATATCCTCTTGCTCATCATGATGTTCTTCGAGATTGGATAACCGTTTTTCCTGAACTGACAATCGTTTTTCTTGTTCAGACAATTGTTTCCTACACTCGGCCAACTCATTTTTCTTGAGTTTCCAAACGTTTCACCAATGATGAGTACATGCGATGTAAATCGATCTTGTCGGTAGAACGATCAAGCACAGGCTCCTCATTATCCACATCCTCATGCACAGGCTCATTGACAGGCTCATTAACAGGCTCCTCGTCATCATTATTTTTGCCTTGAAAGTACGAGTCACTGTTTATCCACCATTGACATGCACTCTATATCTTAGTGGGTTTTGAAGCCATGAAGAGGTCTTTTATTCTTCGTACAATTTTCCTGTTCCTAAAAAAGATTTGGTCATAAAATACAAAATTTAATAGTCGCAAGGACGCAAGAAGAGCCTTGCGCATCAATAACAACCACGCAAGGTTGCACAATTGACCATGCGCAGTTAAAATCTCAACCGCGCAAGGACGCAAGACATACCTTGCACTTGAATCACCATGACGCAAGGTTGCAGTAGTAACCTTGCGTAGTAAACAACCGAAGGCGCAAGGGCGCAAGGATTAATGTTGCATCTAACTTAGCCGCAATGTCGAATTGTCAATCCTTGCGTCTATAAAGAAAGCCACAAGGTCGCAAGACATACCTTTCTTAGAAAACAACCAGAATGTGCAAGGACGCAAGGAAATACCTTGCGTCCGTTAAATCAGGCGCAAGGTCGCAACACCTACGTTGCGCCTGGACAGTCAGCAATTTTGTCACATTTATTTTATTAAAAAGGTATAATTAACGTAAAAAAAATAGATATATGAATTTAAACTAACCATAACGTCAAGAATTCGAATGTAATCAGTTATCGAAAAAGCCTCGGCCGAGGTACGTTTCCAAAATACTGCCCTCGATACTCCATCCTTGTCTGTCTTTTCTGCCAAACATTTAATCGTACGACAGTATGCCTCAAGAATCTAAATCTTAAAAGCCCACATAAATCCCGCCATAGTGTACCCCCTATTGACCTCTAACTAGGATCCCCGAGATTGAAACCCCTCGTTAACTGCTGCGTAAGTGGGTTCCCAAATATGATTCGCCCATGGGTACTCATTAATTTTTTGTAAATCTTCCACCAACCGAAGGTACTTCTTGCTCACCACATGAAGCCCTTGTTTACCCAAAAATCCCCTCTCGACAATCAAAATAATTGCGAGTCGCACAACATCTTCGTCACTAACAATAACATCACCATGATCATTTGAATAATTTTTGGATATGGTTAATCGTAATGTTAGAATTTGTTGGATGCTTCGGGAAGCAATGTCGTCTAATCGGCGGTAACTGTACATCATAATTACTAGGGATGAATAGTGCCATGTCCGTCCGGTGACCAAACATAAAACCCGTAATTAGACAAAACTCCCGTCTACCAAATGTAATTTGGAAATTATGACGAAAACTGAACCATATTTCCTCCTCTTCGGCTGGGTACCTCGCATCTATTTCCGTCGGCCGCTCAGTTTTTCGTTGGAGCATGGCATTTACTAGACCGGGATCATTGCTCGTGTATACTAAATCTTACCACGGACCGAAACATGTTGTTCTAAAATTTTTTTGTTGATTTTCAGCCAACGCTTTCTTCACCACAGGTATAAGAGTCAGCATATTCTTCATCGTTAGCTTGGCTTCAACATATCCCTGAAAACAAAGAATTTTATGTTAAAAAATACCATCCGCAAAGACGCGAGAACAAATTTACACATCATCGATTAAAACACTGTCTTGCGCCTGTTACATTCACAAGGTGCAAGGATGCAAGCATTAACTTGCGCCATCAACGACCAACAAAACGCAAGGACGCAAGGTCTACCTTGCGCCCAATATGTTTCACAATCTTTCCCATAAATTCGCAGTAAAACTAATTAATGCCGCTTAAAAAAGCATATGTTTGTGAAAATAATCAAGTAGAAACAACCATAACATTAAAACAACACAAAATATTCGATGAGGCTTTTAATCGAGCACTTGGTGTGCGAAACTATTTGAGTGAGAGAGATTGAACGATTTGAGAGGATGAGTGGCACTAACCTGAGATTGACTCTGAGATCTACTCTGATCTTCTACCATCGTCGATTAAAACACGGATCTAAGGCGGTTTGTAAGATATTAGGGTTTCTACGTTGATGTGATGGTGGTCGTGATGCTGATAGTGGTGATGATGACGAATGATGGTGGTGATGATGATGGTGATGCTCCAAATGTTCGACAATGATGGTGGTTAGTGTAACGGGTCAGGAATCGAACACGCAAGGTGTTAGTGTGTGTGAAATGGTCGTAAGGGAGCAAATGGAGAAAGTGAGAAAAACAACAGATTTTTTTATATAACAGCAAAAACGCAAGGACGCAAGGTCGCAAACTTGCGCCTTGCGTAGGTCTGGTCGCAAGGTTTCTTGTGACTTGCGCGTGCATTCTGGCAATCTTTTTTTTTTTGGCTCTGAGGCAAAAAAGGGTGAAAAAATGGGCAAAAAATGATAATCCCAACTGTCGTCTTTTCTTTGGACCATTTCTAACCCTTGGTGGTGATATCACGGGCAGTTGTGCACTTTTTGGCCAAAAAGTACAATCTGACTGTGATTTGGCAATGTTTCTGACATTTTTTTAACCTCAAATATCAATTTTTTTTTCAAATATTGGGTAGAGTGATGTGGTAAAATCCGATTGAAAATTGGGTGGGAAAATATTAATTAATGAAAAAATATAATTAATGAAAAATTGTGATTGGATGGGAGAAATCAAACGCACCTTCACATTTGTGTCACTTCGGTGCCTGACAGCAGTTGTCAGTTTTTTACACATCATCTAATGGGGGGAAGCTAACGGAGGGTTGGAAAAGGTCTTATAACACTATAGTTACAATAACAAGAATATCCAAACATTACACTATAGATGTGATATGTATATTTTATCCAAACAAATCAATCTGTGAATTGTCTTTTTTCAAAGATGCTTGTTACAGAACTATCGTGTAAGGAACACTTGATCTAGTTTTTGATAAACCGAACCGACTGCTAGCTGCTCGCAAAGTATAGATAAATACCAGTAAGGTTACCGATTTTATAGTACCACCCAACGAGTTAAAGAACCAGACTGAATAACTTGAAGATATGACGCTCATGACCATGGTGAAGGTGCAAAATTCAGTTAATGATCAACCATAAACTTATTTCTTGCCAATAATTGGGTTTATCAAACAGTATATACATACAGCAAATTAGAATTTTGCAATAACCAGCTTTCCAATTTTACGTATTACAATACTCAAGTGCTACATCATACAAAACATAAAAAATGAAAACACATAACATATATGCATACAATCAGAACACAACTAAATTATAAAGTAAATTAAAGTTATTAGTGCAATCTAGTTACGGATCCAAGTAGTGAAGCTCTGCTTTCGAGGAAGCTTGTGGGAACCGTGTAACATCCTTAGAGAAGTTGTACTTTTCCTGAGCATCAGCAGTAGCACGTGGTCGGATTGATATTTTTTCAAGTGTGGGAGAATGTTCAAGTAGAAGCTTTATAAAGAGCAACAAGGGCTTTGATCTTTCTACATCCATTATATTTATAGTTTTCAAGCGGTTCAATGTCTGGTCCAAACAGTCAGAAGCTTCCAGATAAGTTAATGATGGTTTCACATCCAAATGCACGTTTGGAAGATCCTAGAAATACATTAAAAGTGAGACTGACGGTGTATAAAAGGAACCCACATTAAATTACTATATATGCACAAACAACAAAAAAACACAAGAGAAACGTTTAGCACTCTTTACCTCATTGTACTCATCGAGTCGTCTCAAGTTAGGTGAGTTCCGTAGGATACATAAAACACCTTGAAGTTGATACAAATCACCAAATTTGAAGTCTATTAAGTAGAGACACTTTAAACTATTAGCTGGGTGTGGAAGCCACTTGGGAATATTTTCCGCAATTGAAAACTGTGAGGGTGAAGGTAAGATTTTAAGTTAACAAAGAAGATATGGCTGGAAGATGATACGAAATAATATATGAGAACTAACTATACACAAGAGTTGAATGGTAAGTTCACTTGCTCAAACACAAAATGATGAAGAGCAAAATTTAAATATTAGAATTTAAAATTCAAATGGTACCTGGAGAAAATACCCGTCGATAACTAAACCCACAAGACATGGCATATTACTTAACAAGCTAGCCAAATAAAGTCTTTCAACTCCCTGAATAGTTTTTTTGAAAAGTATAACAACCACACTAAGGCATTAAATATGCAACAACTGAAGCAAAGTTGCAGCAGGGCAAGTCCTGAGCACTAACTGAAACAACTTTATAGACTTGATCTTGAAATTATAAACATTGGTGCATTCATCCATTTTCAACTTCTTAAGTTGTGGTAAGTTAATGATAGTTCCATTCAAGTTAGCCCCAAATTCAATATTCCTGAGCACGAGATCTTCGAGATAGAGAAATCCTTAAAAATCGAGTGGCAGCTTAATGATACAGTTTTCAAGTTCTAGCATTCTCATTTCTAGACAACTAAAAAAATTACATGGGTGTCGATAACGTCGGTTTTTATTAATAAGGACGAGTTCTTTAACACCATCTCTTGACAAAGATAAAATCCATTGATCGACTTCTTGGAAACTATCAAGAGCCACGTATGGTATGTGGAGATGTAACTTTAAGCGAGGACCTTTGAGAAAGTTAAAGATTTGGTTTGAGATTGTAATAAACCCATTATGACCAAAAGCTCCATTTTTGGCTAACTTTTCCAAGAAATGTTCATCAAGAACCAGCGAACTCAATGTGGTCCATTTTTATGCCCTTTTTTTTGATAAAACGTGTGTCCTCACAGCATCTTGAATGGGGAGCTTCTCTAAAATCAATTCTATCAAATTCTCTGGCAAGTAACTGATTCTATCCACTTTAGTACAAGTTACAAACCTCCTCTTAGTATTATTGTTATTATTACCTGTCATTAAATTTAAGAAAACCAAGACTGGGTTAATATAAAACAAATACATGAAACTAGGAAAACTTATATATAGGGTTGTATAGTGATGCAACAGACATTGGAATGATGCCGAATGACATACTAAGTGGTAGAACTTAGTAGTTAGTAATACAAGTGTACTTAACCATCTGATGGTCACAATAAAAGCATGAAATATTGAAAGGGGAAGTAGAGATAGCAACACACATCTCAAAGATAGAAACCAAGTCGACTGCAGAAATAAACAAAGTGGGCATCAAAATTAAAAAAAGCTGAGTAGTCAGACAAGAAGGTTTATAAGGTTATTAAGGGTATGAATGAGAGATACGAAATCTTAAATAGTTGTAATAGTGACCATCATAAAGCAATAGTACTATGGAAAAGCAAGCTGTAGGCCAAAATACCTACAGAGTTATAAGTAGGGCCAACATTTAATTCAAGGTATTACCAGTTCTTCATGTTAAAAAGGCTGGTTCTAGCTCTCTTAATCTTTTATCAATTTTCAAGAAATCAGGGTTTCGCTTTCACTATGTTGCATCTTATAATCTGTAACGACCCGCACTTTTTCGATCATTCTATACTTATAAGATTAATATTTACATAGATTAAACCTTAACAACATGATAAGCAATCCAAATTGATGAGATTTATATTTCCGAAAAGAGTTCTACACAATGTTTGACCGTCTAGTTTGACCGATGATATCACGAACTATACAATATATGATAATTATACGTTTGTGTATATATATATGTATATATACATATTTAACATGATTAATGAATGTTTTAATACCTCATTTTATATTAATAACAATAAGTTACAAGTATATTTTGAAACTACTAACTTAAGTTTTCAAAACGATAACTATACGTAACGTTATTTGACATAAATACTTAAGACTTATAATGTTTATACATATATCGTATAAGTAATGTATTTAATCACTTTTAAGAACTTAAATACATAAAATCATATAAGTGTATTCACAAAAGATAGCTATATTTGAATCCTCATTCCATTTTTCACAAAATTTCTATACGTATACCTAGAGTATTTGTACTCGTATCATACCAAGCTTCTATACGTATTTACTAATAGTAAATACACATCAAATCACCACCTAACCCACCCTTGTTACTGCCCTTAGAGCAAGGTAATTGGAATTTGGATGCATGCATGAATTATTATACAAAAATACAACAAAACTTTTGTTCTTGTCTCCCCATTCCCACGTTTTTAAGGAGGTCACAAGGATCATCATTTTGCTTCATTTAAACATCCATTCTCTAGCTAAAAACACACACTCTTTCTTACTCTCTAAACTCCATAACAATCCAGCAAAGTTCCATAAAGATCTAGCTTCAAAAACCATACTAAAACACCATAAGAAAACCATACAAAAATACTTCAAGAAAACCTTCCAAGAACACCAACTTACTTCCAATCTTTCATCCACTTCCATCACCCTTTTGATTCTAGCTTCTTACTTCTCTTTTACAGCAACTTTATCCAAGGAACTTGAGGTAGAATCTATGTTCATAACCTTATTCAATTCATATATATATAGCTATCTTATTTTGTGGTACAAAAGTTTAACAACAAGAACATAGTTTGAATGTTTTCAAACTTGTTTGCAAACTAAATAGATCCTTCTAACTTAACTTTTTAAAATACTTCAAGACATGTAACATAACTTATTTATATGTTAATTTAACAAGGTAAAACTTGGTTTTTCAAAGTATAAGTATTTTTGGAAAAATGGTCATTAAATGATTTTGTTGTAACAAAATGTTTAACTTCATATGTTTCACTAAACTTTCACTTATGTCGTATGATTTTGAATACAAACCAAGGTATTTACAGTTCATAGTCTTAAAGAAGAACTCGATCCAAGAAGATGGCAATTTGAATCAACGAAAACGGATTTGTAACGAAGAAACTATGACCGAAACAAAATTGGCTATCCTAGACATTTTCAACTTCGGGATTCATTGGAAAAATTTACATAAAATCACATACTTCTAAGATAACATGATATTTTATATATATGTACTCATAATTCAATTTCATATGGTTCAGGATCACCCGTAAGCAACACGAGAAGATTAATCATAAGATCCCATGTTTGTACGCAACACGTCATTTGACAACACCGGTACTTTATGTACGCAATACGTCATTTGACAACACCGGTACCGTGGGTCAAGATTAATCTCGACCAATACATATACGTTGAGGTTTTATTTATTTCGTTGGGGGTTTTATTTATTGCGGGTATATTAAACATCTAAAAATGAACCATTAAAAATTGAATTGCTAACCTCGGACAGCTAACTTCGGACTAAGGAAATATTCAAAGTATTAAAAGTATAACAAGTATATATATATATAACGTTTGTTTTAAAATGAAAACATATTGATATATTATATATGGATAGGTTCGTGATATCAACCGGAAGACCGAGTCAAAATATATATATCATCAAGACAAGAGTGAGTATATAGTCCCACTTTTAAACTCTAAATATTTCGGGATGAGAATACATGTATTTTATGTTTTACGTTATGGACACAAGTAACTGAAAAATATATTCTACGTTGAGTTGTACCACTGGCATACTTCCCTGTAGCTTGGTAACTGTTATTTACAGCGGTATTGTAAACGCGAATCCTGTTGATAGATCTATCGGGCCTGACAACCCCAACCGGACTGGACGACCAGTATTCAACGGTTGCACAGTACTTCGTTTTGTGACTACACTTGGTACGGTGTAGTAAGATTTCATATTAAAGGGAATATGCGACGTGAAAATGTTAAGTATGGTTACCAAGTGCTCAACCACTTAGAATACTTTTATTAAACTGTTTATATACGAAATCTTGTGGTCTATATATATATATTGCTGCCGGCATTAAACCTATATCTCACCAACTTTATGTTGACCTTTTAAAACATGTATATTCTCAGGTGATTACTAAAGCTTCCGCTGCATTATGTTGAATTTGAGCAGGATCTTGCGTACGCATATTTGTGTCAAAAATAAAACTGCATACCCAAGAACTTGTGTTGTAAAATATGCTAGAAATCGGGTTGTTATTATCATTTGTAAAGTTTGTAAGTCGAAGATTATCGCTAAACGATAATCATCTTTTTATTGTCTAAAGCTTGTAACAAAAATAATGGTTATGGTTTGTAATGTATAATATATGCAGTTTCTCTTTTAAAAATGTCGCATATAGAGGTCAATACCTCGCAATGAAATCATACGTTATCTAACACGTTCTTATGGTTAAGGACGGGTTATGACATGTGGTATCAGAGCGTTGGTCTTAGCGAACCAGGTTTGCATTAGTGTGTCTAACCGAGAAGTCGTTAGGATACATTAGTAAAGTCTGGACTTTGACCGGGTCTGATTTTAAAAACCATTGCTTATCACTGTTGGTTAAAAATTTATATGTAAATATTATGTAAGTACTAATGAGTTAGTTGTGGTGTGATAGATGTCGGGCTCAAAACTTGTTATCACATTCAGCGACTCCGAACCAGAATCTTCAGATGGTGTTCCAGTCATTAACCTATCCGATGACGAAAATAATATCTTTGGGGAAGACTCACAAATTCCGGATGAACCGACTATAGAGAACCCGGAAAGTGAACCCGAGGAGGAAAGTGAACCCGAGGAGGAAAGTGAACCCGAGGAAGAAATACAGGAAATTACAAAAGACGAGTTCGAACTAGGAAAGAAACGAAAGGCTAATGAATTAGAAAATTCAAATCCCGAGTTTAGTAAGGATGATGTGGCACCAACTCCACTAGACACTACCACCCCTATTCCCGCTATTCCTATTCGTGCTGTCCCGGCATCCAGTTCTTCAGCCTCACAGCCAAAATATAGGCAGACAGCTAGGATAAGCGTTAGGCCATTCCTTGAACCTAAACGTCCTAGAAAATAGACCAAACGATGCGCTGCCGTATTAAACCATGGGATTATATAATGTTTTGTATAATATTATTAGTGTGGTTTGCTTAATGTTCGATATAAGATAAGCATATGTAAAATAGTGAAGTGTGAAATGCAATAATTTTCCATGGTTAAGTATTATTTAGATGGTAGTAATTGATTCTGTACTAAGCTATTAAGTATGGACATTAACGGGTAGGTACTACCCTAGATATAATTATAAAACGCTAATAAGAAGAAAAGGCTTTTATAATAATACCTGGTTCATATTATTAATAAGCTATAATGTACTATAAATATACACTACATCTATAATATTCCATGTGAATAATTATTTTCTTTTCATTCTTATAGAAGAATATGGCGCGATTGAACCGAATGACGGAACAAGAAATCCAGGAACTCATCAATCAACGAGTGAACGACAGAATGTTATGGGTCGAGGCTGCAAGAGGTGCTGCAGTTAATCCAAATCCTCGTGTGGGGTGCACTTACAAAACTTTTCAAGCTTGCAAGCCCTCATCATTCAGTGGAACAGAAGGACCGATCGGTTTAACCCGATGGATAGAAAAGATGGAGACTGTGTTTAAAATCAGTGGTTGTGTTGAAAAGGACATGACCAAGTATGCATCGTGCACTTTACAAGATAGTGCACTCACGTGGTGGAAAAATTATGTGAAGGCTGTAGGAGGAGATGTAGCTTATGATACTCCGTGGGAAGAATTCAAAACAATGTTAATCAACGAATATTGTCCAAGGAACGAGGTTAGGAAGTTGGAAGATGAGTTACGAAGTCTGAAGGTTATTGGTACTGAAATCACCAACTACAATCAGCGATTCATGGAATTAGTTTTGCTATGTCCTGAATTGGTTCCAACCGAAGAACGGAAGATTGAAATGTACAAAGATGGTTTGCCCAAAAAGGTCAAGGCAAATGTTACAGCATCGAAACCTAAGACAATTCATGAAGCTATAACCATGGCAAACGAGCTAATGGATCAGGTCATTTTGGATAAGAAAGCATTCAATACTGATGTGAAGGTATCAGGTAACAAGAGAAAGTGGAATGGAAGCTATGATCGAGGTAATCAACAACAAACTTTTAAGAAACAAGAAACCCCGAAAGGTGCGGGTAGTGGTTCAGGTTTTGGTTACAAAGGACAAAGTCCTTTATGCAACCGATGTCACAAACATCACTTTGGTTACTGTAGTGTGGTATGCAACAAATGTAATCGACAGGGTCATCTTGCTGAAGATTGTAAGGCTCTCGTTACAAATGCAAATGGTAACAAGACTCCTGCCACCAACGCAAATAGAACTGCTTTGGCTAACATTACTTGTTTTGGGTGTGGAAAACAAGGTCACTATAAGAGCCAGTGCCCGAATCAGAATGGCGGACCTGCACGTGGAAGAGCGTTTGTTATTAATGCTAGAGAGGCACGAGAAGACCCGGAGCTTGTTACGGGTACGTTTACCATTAATAACTTATCAGCATCTATTTTATTTGATACTGGCGCCGATAGAAGTTACGTGTGTATAAATTTTTACACTAAATTGAATTGTTCATCATTACCTCTAGATGCTAACTACTTGATTGAGTTAGCTAATGGTAAACTAATTAAAGCCGATAAAATTTGTCGTGATTGTGAAATAAATCTAGCCGGAGAAACGTTTAAAATCGACTTAATACCCGTAGAATTAGGAGGTTTTGATGTAATAGTCGGCATGGACTGGATGTCCAAAATAGGAGCGGAAGTTGTTTGTGCCAAGAAGGCAATTCGTATTCCTGGTAAGGATAAAATACCGGTGATGATTTATGGAGAGAAGGGTAATTCAAAGCTAAAACTCATTAGCTGTTTGAAAGCCAAGAAGTGTTTAGAAAAGGGATGTTACGCTATTTTAGCACATGTTAATAAAGTCGAAAAGAAAGAAAAGTGCATCAACGACGTGCCTGTGGCAAGAGATTTTCCTGAAGTTTTTCCGGAAGAATTGCCGGGATTACCTCCATTTAGATCTGTAGAATTTCAAATAGATCTTGTACCAGGAGCTGCACCGGTTGCCCGTGCTCCATATAGACTTGCACCGTCCGAGTTAAAAGAACTTCAGAGTCAGTTAAAAGAATTACTGGATCGTGGATTCATACGGCCAAGTACTTCACCGTGGGGAGCTCCAATTTTATTCGTCAAGAAGAAAGACGGATCTTTCCGAATGTGTATAGATTATCGTGAATTAAATAAGTTAACTATCAAGAATCGGTATCCACTACCGAGAATTGATGACTTATTTGATCAATTGCAAGGATCATGTGTTTATTCAAAAATCGACTTAAGATCGGGCTATCATCAACTACGCGTCAAAGAAGAGGACATTCCGAAAACTGCTTTTCGGACACGTTATGGTCATTACGAATTTTTGGTTATGCCGTTTGGATTGACGAATGCGCCAGCTGTATTCATGGACCTCATGAATCGAGTTTGTAGTCCGTATTTAGATAAGTTTGTTATCGTTTTCATTGATGATATTCTTATCTATTCCAAGGGTGAGCAAGAGCATGAAGAGCATTTAAGGTTGATACTGGAGTTGTTGAGAAAAGAACAACTTTATGCTAAATTTTCTAAGTGTGCTTTCTGGTTGAAAGAAGTGCAATTTCTTGGTCACGTTGTTAATAGCGAAGGAATTCAGGTTGATCCAGCAAAAACTGAAGCTATTGAAAAATGGGAGACTCCTAAGACACCAACGCAGATACGTCAATTTTTGGGTTTAGCCGGTTATTATAGAAGGTTTATTCAAGATTTTTCCCGAATAGCTAAGCCGTTGACAGCGTTAACGCAAAAAGGGAAGAAATATGAATGGACTTCTGAGCAGGAGAGTGCATTTCAATTACTAAAGAAGAAGTTAACTACGGCGCCTATTTTATCGTTACCAGAAGGGAACGATGATTTTGAAATATATTGTGACGCTTCGCGACAAGGTTTTGGTTGTGTTCTTATGCAACGGAAGAAAGTTATTGCATTCGCATCCCGACAATTGAAGATTCACGAGCGAAATTATACGACGCATGATCTAGAATTGGGAGCAGTCGTGTTTGCATTGAAGATGTGGAGACACTACTTGTATGGGGTTAAATTCACTGTGTTTACTGATCATAAAAGCCTTCAACATATTTTCGATCAAAAACAGCTGAACATGAGGCAACGTAGGTGGGTCGAGCTGATAAACGACTATGATTGTGAAATTCGTTATCATCCCGGGAAGGCAAACGTGGTGGCTGATGCTTTAAGCAGAAAAGAACGAGAACCAATTCGAGTTCGAGCAATGAACATAAAAATTCGTATGAATCTCAACTCACAAATCAAAGAAGTTCAACGAGAAGCACTCAATGAAGAAAACATAAAGGATGAAATAATGAAAAAGTACGAGAAACAACTTGTTGTACGGGAAGATGGAATTCGGTATTTTGCAAATCGTATTTGGGTACCGAAGTTGGGTGGATTAAGGAAGTTGATATTGAACGAGGCACATAAGACAAGATACTCGATACATCCTGGAGTTGGAAAGATGTATCAAGATCTTAAGACACGTTATTGGTGGCCTAATTTAAAAACAGACGTTGCAACATATGTTGGGGAGTGTTTAACTTGTTCCAAGGTTAAAGCAGAACACCAAAAGCCGTCAGGGTTACTTCAACAACCAGAAATCCCAGAATGGAAATGGGATGGTATTACCATGGATTTCATCACAAAGTTACCAAAGACTGCCTGGGGATACGACACCATTTGGGTGATTGTTGATCGTCTCACCAAGTCTGCACATTTCTTACCTATAAAGGAAACGGATAGAATGGAGAAACTATTACGATTGTATATAAAGGAAGTTGTTTCAAGGCATGGAATACCTATTTCCATTATATCCGATCGTGATAGTAGATTTACCTCAAAATTCTGGCAATCACTACAGGAGGCACTAGGAACTCGGTTGGATATGAGTACCGCATATCATCCACAAACCGATGGACAGAGTGAGAGAACGATTCAGACTCTCGAAGACATGCTCAGGGCATGTGTGATCGATTTTGGAAACGGATGGGATAAATATCTACCGTTAGCAGAATTCTCGTATAATAATAGTTATCATGCGAGCATTAAAGCTGCGCCATTCGAAGCATTGTACGGAAGGAAGTGTAGATCTCCTATTTGTTGGAATGAAGTAGGAGATCGACAATTAACTGGTCCCGAGATCATACACGAAACGACTGAGAAGATAGTACAAATCAAGGAGAGATTGAAAACAGCCCGAAGTCGCCAAAAGAGCTACGCCGATGTCCGAAGGAAACCATTAGAGTTTCAGATTGGGGACATGGTTATGCTAAAGGTGTCACCTTGGAAAGGTGTAATACGTTTCGGTAAAAGAGGTAAACTGAACCCAAGATATGTAGGCCCGTTCAAGATCATCGAACGCATTGGACCGGTAGCTTATCGACTCGAGTTACCGAAACAACTCGCCGGAGTACACAATACCTTTCACGTCTCAAACCTTAAGAAGTGTCTTGCAAAGGAAGACCTCACCATTCCTCTTGAAGAAATCCATGTCGATGAGAAACTACAATTCATCGAAGAACCAATCGAAATCATGGATCGTGAAGTTAAACAGCTCAAGCAGAGCAACATACCAATCGTTAAGGTTCGTTGGAATGCTCGAAGAGGTCCTGAGTTTACTTGGGAACGAGAGGATCAGATGAAGCAAAAGTATCCACACTTGTTTCTCGATGACGCAAAATAGGTACAATTTTAAAATTTCGGGACGAAATTTATTTAACGGGGAGGTAATGTAACGACCCGCACTTTTTCGATCATTCTATACTTATAAGATTAATATTTACATAGATTAAACCTTACCAACATGATAAGCAATCCAAATTGATGAGATTTATATTTCCGAAAAGAGTTCTACACAATGTTTGACCGTCTAGTTTGACCGATGATATCACGAACTATACAATATATGATAATTATACGTTTGTGTATATATATATGTATATATACATATTTAACATGATTAATGAATGTTTTAATACCTCATTTTATATTAATAACAATAAGTTACAAGTATATTTTGAAACTACTAACTTAAGTTTTCAAAACGATAACTATACGTAACGTTATTTGACATAAATACTTAAGACTTATAATGTTTATACATATATCGTATAAGTAATGTATTTAATCACTTTTAAGAATTTAAATACATAAAATCATATAAGTGTATTCACAAAAGATAGCTATATTTGAATCCTCATTCCATTTTTCACAAAATTTCTATACGTATACCTAGAGTATTTGTACTCGTATCATACCAAGCTTCTATACGTATTTACTAATAGTAAATACACATCAAATCACCACCTAACCCACCCTTGTTACTGCCCTTAGAGCAAGGTAATTGGAATTTGGATGCATGCATGAATTATTATACAAAAATACAACAAAACTTTTGTTCTTGTCTCCCCATTCCCACGTTTTTAAGGAGGTCACAAGGATCATCATTTTGCTTCATTTAAACATCCATTCTCTAGCTAAAAACACACACTCTTTCTTACTCTCTAAACTCCATAACAATCCAGCAAAGTTCCATAAAGATCTAGCTTCAAAAACCATACTAAAACACCATAAGAAAACCATACAAAAACACTTCAAGAAAACCTTCCAAGAACACCAACTTACTTCCAATCTTTCATCCACTTCCATCACCCTTTTGATTCTAGCTTCTTACTTCTCTTTTACAGCAACTTTATCCAAGGAACTTGAGGTAGAATCTATGTTCATAACCTTATTCAATTCATATATATATAGCTATCTTATTTTGTGGTACAAAAGTTTAACAACAAGAACATAGTTTGAATGTTTTCAAACTTGTTTGCAAACTAAATAGATCCTTCTAACTTAACTTTTTAAAATACTTCAAGACATGTAACATAACTTATTTATATGTTAATTTAACAAGGTAAAACTTGGTTTTTCAAAGTATAAGTATTTTTGGAAAAATGGTCATTAAATGATTTTGTTGTAACAAAATGTTTAACTTCATATGTTTCACTAAACTTTCACTTATGTCGTATGATTTTGAATACAAACCAACGTATTTACAGTTCATAGTCTTAAAGAAGAACTCGATCCAAGAAGATGGAAATTTGAATCAACGAAAACGGATTTGTAACGAAGAAACTATGACCGAAACAAAATTGGCTATCCTAGACATTTTCAACTTCGGGATTCATTGGAAAAATTTACATAAAATCACATACTTCTAAGATAACATGATATTTTATATATATGTACTCATAATTCAATTTCATATGGTTCAGGATCACCCGTAAGCAACACGAGAAGATTAATCATAAGATCCCATGTTTGTACGCAACACGTTATTTGACAACACCGGTACTTTATGTACGCAATACGTCATTTGACAACACCGGTACCGTGGGTCAAGATTAATCTCGACCAATACATATACGTTGAGGTTTTATTTATTTCGTTGGGGGTTTTATTTATTGCGGGTATATTAAACATCTAAAAATGAACCATTAAAAATTGAATTGCTAACCTCGGACAGCTAACTTCGGACTAAGGAAATATTCAAAGTATTAAAAGTATAACAAGTATATATATATATAACGTTTGTTTTAAAATGAAAACATATTGATATATTATATATGGATAGGTTCGTGATATCAACCGGAAGACCGAGTCAAAATATATATATCATCAAGACAAGAGTGAGTATATAGTCCCACTTTTAAACTCTAAATATTTCGGGATGAGAATACATGTATTTTATGTTTTACGTTATGGACACAAGTAACTGAAAAATATATTCTACGTTGAGTTGTACCACTGGCATACTTCCCTGTAGCTTGGTAACTGTTATTTACAACGGTATTGTAAACGCGAATCCTGTTGATAGATCTATCGGGCCTGACAACCCCAACCGGACTGGACGACCAGTATTCAACGGTTGCACAGTACTTCGTTTTGTGACTACACTTGGTACGGTGTAGTAAGATTTCATATTAAAGGGAATATGCGACGTGAAAATGTTAAGTATGGTTACCAAGTGCTCAACCACTTAGAATACTTTTATTAAACTGTTTATATACGAAATCTTGTGGTCTATATATATATATTGCTGCCGGCATTAAACCTATATCTCACCAACTTTATGTTGACCTTTTAAAACATGTATATTCTCAGGTGATTACTAAAGCTTCCGCTGCATTATGTTGAATTTGAGCAGGATCTTGCGTACGCATATTTGTGTCAAAAATAAAACTGCATACCCAAGAACTTGTGTTGTAAAATATGCTAGAAATCGGGTTGTTATTATCATTTGTAAAGTTTGTAAGTCGAAGATTATCGCTAAACGATAATCATCTTTTTATTGTCTAAAGCTTGTAACAAAAATAATGGTTATGGTTTGTAATGTATAATATATGCAGTTTCTCTTTTAAAAATGTCGCATATAGAGGTCAATACCTCGCAATGAAATCATACGTTATCTAACACGTTCTTATGGTTAAGGACGGGTTATGACATAATCAGACATCAGTATAGACAAAAAAAAACTTGTAAACATTGTATAATTATGCGAAAACCTAAAGTAATCCATTCATACTTCCTGCTTTATTTTTAGGGCTTCTAACATATATCTAGGTTAAATTCCGGTCACTTGAATATGTTTCGAATAAACCGCTAACTAAGTTATAACAATTATAATCAGTCGAATTGGTAAACCGGAATCTACGAGTTCAACTGGATAAATAATGCATGTATTATTATAGAATAGGGCATGTTTGGCGGTGTGTTTTTTGAGGTTTTTTGGAGCTTTTAGCTTCTATGTGTTATGGATTTAACCATATTGTGCCACACACGTGACATTAGAGTCGTGCATTGCACCTGAGGTGTTAAGAGTTCAAAAGTTGTTAACTGATAACCGTCAATTTGTCATCTTGTGACCTAGCAGTAGTATATAGTTAGGATCCATTGTAACACAATAGTTAGCTTATGAATTTGTATGTGTGTGATCACACTTTCTTCCCCCTTTTCTGTTGTAATCTTGAACTGTAATTTGAGTAACATCAATACAGGTTCAATTCGATTCAATTCCGAAGCTGATTCTTAATTCGACGCTTCCAGGTTGTTTCAAAGAACTTTCTCGATTCATTGATTTCAGAAAGTTCATATCAATTGGTAATCAGAGCCACACTTTTCTGGACCAATTTTTTTTTCTTTTCTTTCTTTCGATTCAAAGATTAAAAACAAATCAATGGCTACTGTTGGAATCCCAAATTCGAATCAAGATATCAAAAATTAACTTCTGCAACTTTGTGATTCAATCAAGAAGATGACTGAAGAGATGACCACAAAATTAGATGTATTGGCAATAAGTCAAGAATTTCTGATGAGTGAAGTACACAACCTTAAAGATAAAAAGCAAGGTAAGAATCGAAATTCACATTCCTCGTGCTATTCTTTTAATGATTCAGTATGTAGTTTAGATTTTGTTGTCAATTCAAGAAGTTTAATGGTAAATGATCATGATGCACATAAGGTGTTTGATAAAATGTCAAATAGAAATATTGTCAAACAAGATGGGACGGTTCAAGAATATTATGAAGCATTTAATTCCTTGTTTCAAAATATGGGTTTAAATGAATCGTATGTCATAGATATCTTTGTTTGGGGGTTGCAACAGGAAATTAAGAAAGGTGTTAGCATGTTCGAACCCAAAACCCTTCATGATGCTTGTTGTTTGGCTAGGGTGCAAGAAGATATCAACAATGTCATTAAGAAACGAACTAGTTCCTCATTGCTACCTACTTCTACTCATAAGGTTTCAAATGAAGTGAATAATGACAGTTCTTGTTGTTTGGTTAGTTTTGGTAATTCAATTGACTTAGTGAACAAACCTTGTTTGGAATCACTACCTTTTCTCAGCGTGGAAGATTCAGGTAGCATAAAAAACAGTAATGATATAACTATTGTTAGCTGCTGCTGATAACTGTGAAGAGGTTTGTAAAGGTGATCAAAATGAGTTAGCTTTTGTATCTGTTACTGATAGTTGTGATGAAATTGATAAAGATGATCAAGGTAAGCCTAAACCGACATTAGTGGAAGAGGATATCCAAGATAAAGTTGTGGTTAGTAATGAGTTAGAAGATGAGTTTGTCACTAATATTTGTAATTAGTCCAAGTCATCTAGTGTATTCAGATTCATTTGCTTCTGATTATGTGAACGAAGAATCTATCAACGGAACCACTCAGAAGGACCCAAAGAATCACCCAAAGAATAAGAGTTATGGAATAGAAAGGACAAATCATAAAGATGGCATAGAAAGGACAAATCAGAATGATGGAATAGAAAGGGCCATCAAAAAGGTTAACTCGAGAACTTCCATTTCTTGCTCAGTAGAAAATAATCATGAAATCACTTACTTTCAAGTAATGGATGTTGGCTTTGAAGCTTATGTTAAAGGTAACATGACCATTATTGTTTTAAAGAAATTTCATTTTTCCTCATTAGGGGAAAAACATATGATGTTTGACTTATGGAAATGGCCTAGGAGGAAAAAGATAAAGATTATCAATTTGTGGCCTATTTTTAGGGTAAATAGGGTGTTTAAAGAAGTTGCTCATAGACTTGCTGAGGTGTTGAATATACTGATCGAAATGATGGGAACATTGTTACATATGAACAATGATGGAATTATGGCAATTAAACCATTGAAAATTTTGAACAGTAGGCAAGTACATGACCATGAAATGAATTTTGGTATATGTAATGATATGAATGTAACTGGTGGTTTGATGGAATTGCATGGGAACCTTGGCACTGATGCCACAACATCATTGCTTATTAATTTTGAGATGGAAACGACTAGTGTATTGTGGACACGATACACTCAGATCCACACCCTTGTAGAACGTATGAATGGAGCTTTCCAAATCCAAAGTGTGACTCATAATTCTGGAGCAGAGGAGACTACAAGTATAAATACGGTGTGGTCTCCATATGAAGAAACAAAGAAAATTGTAATAAAGGCGGTGGAGCAATGTGTGAGTACTGAAGGTGTTGAGACAAATTACATTTGTAGTGATATCCTTCCAGTGATTTTGAGAAACTTTTTGGTTAGAAGGATGGCTTTAGGCATTAGAAGTTATAAGCAGCTTGTTAAGAATACCGTCAAGATAGAAAATGAAGATGGTGTTTCTATCATTGTGGCCAGAATAGGTGGAAACATGAAAGATGAAAGTGGGCCTTATATAAGAGTGGTGATGGAAAAAAGTGAGAAAACTTTACCAAATCTAGGTGCATCTGATATAGAGCCTTGTTTAAAAGAGCTTCTCATGAATGGGGTTGGTGTCATTACCTTTCTTGGGCTACGTGTAAAGTCATACCTCCCTCAAATCTGTGGTACTATAACGTGGCATCTGAACACTAGTGCAAAGGTGAGACAACATGCTGCAGATCTGATTTTGATGATAATTCCCATTCTTGTGGTCAAGAATGTTTTTAAGGGAAGGGGATTGTTATGGATTTAACCATATTGTGCCACACACGTGACATTAGAGTCGTGCATTGCACCTGAGGTGTTAAGAGTTCAAAAGTTGTTAACTGATAACCGTCAATTTGTCATCTTGTGACCTAGCAGTAGTATATAGTTAGGATCCATTGTAACACAATAGTTAGCTTATGAATTTGTATGTGTGTGATCACACTTTCTTCCCCCTTTTCTCTTGTAATCTTGAACTGTAATTTGAGTAACATCAATACAAGTTCAATTTGATTCAATTCCGAAGCTGATTCTTAATTCGACGCTTCCAGGTTGTTTCGAAGAACTTTCTCGATTCATTGAATTCAGAAAGTTCATATCACTATGAAAAAGCTCCTATTTAATAATTTAACTCCTTTTGGGGTATGTTTGGCAAGGCGCTTTTAGGAGCTTTTTCGAGCTTCTAGCTTTTTGCTTTTAAGAAAAAGCTCATATTTAATAAATAGATTCGTGTGGTTGACATAGCTTAAAGCTTTTAATGGGATTGAAAAAGCTCCAAGAAGCTCATAATTGAAACGCTTTATGACATAGCGTTTAGAAAGTTACAAGAGCTTTTGGGGTTTAGTTTACTTAAATACCCCCTCTTATATATTAGAAATGCTCTCACGTACATCCAACATATTTTGCGGCATCCAATTTTTAGTTACCGAGTTAGATAAATCAATGTTAAATTTGTGTATTATCAATATCGATATATTTTCAAAATATATATATTATATATATAATATAAATATTCTATTAAATCACATATTTCGTAAAGATGGTACTGTATAATGTATATATGTTTGTATTGTATGTTTATTTGGTAAAATCATTATCGTAATCAAAATTGTAATAACTGTAGCATAATCAGTTGTTGTATATTGTATATACATGTATGATGTATGTATATTGACATATTGTTTACTGATATGCTGCAACTAGATCTTGTTCTCTCGTAGCTACTATTGTCATCCATTTGTGTAACTGTATAAACTATTTGTGTAACTATATAAGCTCCATGTGATTACAATGCTATGAGTGTGTAACTGCTATTGTCCCATTAGGAGATAATGCTATAAGGCTATGTAATTGATAAACATGAATTTATATCATATTTCATATAGTGATAAAAATTATTGAATAATGGTGGTAGACTTTATTTAAGAGTAATGGAATTGTGTATAAAGTAATTTTATAAGGTTAAGATAATCAAGTAGTTTAAATTAAGTATTAAAGTATCATTCGTATCTCATCATGTTGTTAGATGGCCTCAAAACCCGAGAATGCAAAAAAAGAAAACTGGACAAAAGAGATGGTTTTGGAATTTTGTCAGTTCTTAAATAAATATATCACGAAGTATGGTCGAACTTCTCCATTTAAATGGGTATCCCTTCAACCAGAGTTTGAAAGAGCTATAAAACATAAATTCAACAGTGATAGAGCTCTAAAGAACAAGTATGATAGTCATTAATAATTTAGTAGTATTATATATGTTTTCGGTTATTAGTAGTATTATATATGTTTTCGGTTATTTGGTAATGACTATGTTTTATTAAACTAAAATAATGATATTTAAGTATTTTTTCTAGTGTCAATTTTTGTCATTTTACTTATTTATAACAGCTCCAGCTACTTTGCCAAACAATTAAATACATTTAAAAAGCTTCAGCTAAACGCTTTCAGCTAAACGCTTGCAGCTAAACGCTAGCAGCTAAACGTCTGCAGCTAAACGCTTTCAAGAATCAAACAAATTATGAGGTAGAAATAAACTTACCGATATTAAGAATTACAGATGAATTCATAGGAGTACCGATTGGAGTTTATCGCCCAATTTGTAGTGCCTTTTCGTTGTAAGTTTTTCAGAGTTCAAGGGTTTATGTCACGGTAGTTTAATACGTTAATCATCCCTCAACTTTTGTTTTATGTGTATTTTCCAAAACCAACTTTCTTTGCAGAATAGGTCCCTTGTTCAATTAAAATTACTAAAGTACTCTACTTAATTTTTTTTTTAATATTTTTTTTTCCTTCTATTGAAAAAAAATCAAGATCTCGGCATACCAAGATGCTCAAATATGATGGATTTTTTACCTTGTGCGGTTTTTATGTTAAAGATATTTTGTTTCTTTGTTGTAATTAAGTCAAATTTTTAATCAATACGTGGTTACTACTATCCTGTTTAAGAAACTTTGTAATTGAAAGGTTTGTTTTCAAACCAATGGGCGACGAATTCATCACTACTTTATTCATAACGTTCATAAGCAATGTTACATGGTCAACCAAGATCTGCAGCTAGAGTTTTGAGTTTTGAACCTGAGAATTCTTGTGGGGATATCAAGACACAGATTACTAGGTCATCTTAGATCCATGTGATGTGAGTCATTATGTGATTTTGTGGATTCAAATTCCGGAACACTACTAAAGTTTTTTTAAAGGGGTTATGCTCAATTGATAACATGCTTTTAATTAAATATTGCTTTATAGTCTAAATGTTCATTGTAATTTTATACGTTTAAGGCTCTAACTACATCAGTTCAAACACAACATTAACATTATTTAAAGTATTCACAAAATTGTTCAACTGTATATAATATGGAAGAAGACTTTTGAAGTAGTCTTTGTGATTGAACATTCGAATAAGTCCACATTATAGTTTAATCCAACTGCAATATATTAAATGAATTATATCCACTGCCAAATTTTTAACTACAAGATTTATTATTAGATTCATTAAAAGACAGAAAAGTGGTCCCGGATGCAGATCCACCAACTGCTAAAGATGTCAATCTTTTGTATCAATTTTTCGATAGAAGGTATGTCCTGATGGAGTCATATTTGGTGTGGTTATTGAATGTTTAAGCTGATCTACAGTGTGTGAAATGGTCTGTTCGTTACGTTATGCAGTAACAAAGTTGTTGTTTTGACTGGAGCTGGGATAAGCACAGAATGTGGTATTCCCGATTATACAAGGTAATTCATGATTGTTATGTTTTCCGTTCTGTGTTCTGTAGATGTGAGAGTTTAGATCAATTTATTTGTAACTGAATCAATTTGGGTTACATTATATTTCTCAACGGGGCAGAAGGTAGCATATCAAGTACTATCTTAATAGAGAATGGATCAAATGAGTTGAAAGACACCCAACGTGTATATTCGGTCCATAAAAACCACCTAAATCACTTTAATCAAAAAATATTACTAGTTTATTATCAAAGTCATATATTTTGGATATGATATCCTGGTTATTTACATGAAAATTTGGACATAAAGTCTTTCAGGTCAACGCAACCTCACACGTACCTAAGTTACCCAGTACTTACCTACCCTGCCCATTTTACCACCTAATAGTCTGGTTTCATAAAGGGAGTAAGGGGCATATCCTGTTTAGTAGTTGTCAACTGCTGATAATCTGCATGTCTAATTATATATTCTGTAATCATATTTGATGAGCTAGTTTGTACAAAAGTTTGGACAAAAAAGTGTTCCAGGGTAGTGCAACCTTGTACAAACTTGATCAGCAACCCACCAACTACCTAACCTTCCCATTTTAACCACCTGATATTTTGGTTTATAAAGGGACATATTCTGTTTAGTGGTTGTTATCTGCTGGTAATCTGTTTGTGTTTACTCATTATATGTATCCCTGTTAGTAACATCATTCATCTCTCCTGTCTAATATCATAATTGGTGCAAAAGCCCGAATGGAGCTTACAGTACTGGTTTCAATCCAATCACTCATCAGGTAAATTCAATACATTACATTCAGTTGATACTATCTGCATTTTTCTATTTGAGGAATCCTGATTTGTACTTCTTTTTTATAATTTTTCTGGGTGTAGCAATTTAGTTGTTCAAGCCGTGCATGAAGGCAGTATTGGGCTAGGAGTTATGCAGGATGGAGGAAATTTAACGAAGCTAACCCTAGTCCACCTCATACTGCGTTAGCTTCTTTATAATAAGCCAACCGGATTAGCTTTTTGAATACACAAAACTTTGACATGACATCCTTTTCTTCCATTTGTACGCCCATTTTTTTTTTTGATAAAATGTGTGACCTCACAGCATCTTTTAGGGGGAGCGTCTCTAATCGAGTCAATTAAAGTCTATGTCAAGCAACTGATTCTATACACTTCACTCCTCTCAGTATTGTTATTATGACATTACAAGTATATTAAGTATATATGTTGACTGCAGTGGGCGGCAGCAATAGAAGGTCCGGATTATGATGTTATGGACTTTACTTAATGGGCACAGGCTCTGCACGTGATGTCAAAATAACTGAAGTTACGCATCAGTGTAAGACATATAGTTGTTAGTTAGAATTCGGTTTTGGAAATTATAGATCGGTTAATTCAATAATCAATGGATTACTTCTATTGGTTTTATGATACAACACTTATTCTTAATATTGGGTGTTCGTCACTTTAGCTTGTGATCTTCTACAATTAGTATTAATTCGGAAGATCCATATCATATTGAAATCGATGAAAAATTCTGGGAAGAAAATTTCCATATACCAACATGTTCAAAGTGTGACGGAATTCTCAAACCCGATGTAACCCAAATCTACTAATAACTAGTATCAATACATGAAATCCGTAATTACTGGATCTAATTGACTAATAGGTTTAGTTTGTCTCTTTTTAAAGGTTGTTTTTTTTTGTGATAATGTACGAAAAGTTTGAGCGATTGTCGCTAACTAGCTATGGAAGCTTCTGCCGGGTGTGATGCTTTCCTCGTTTTTGGTTCATCGGTTATGACGATGTCTGCTTTCCGACTTGTCCGGTACAAATGTTCATGCAAATTCATTTGACGTGAATGTTACTATGTTTTGGTATTTTTGTGGGGTTTTTTTGTTTAATTGAGAAATGTACATGAATTGTACAGAGCAGCTCATGATGCTGGTGCAGCTACTTCAATTATAGATATTGGCAAAACACGAGTGGACGATATTGCAGATTGAAGATTAACGCAAGACTAGGATCAGCCTATTCTTAAAAAGGAGTAATTGGGGAGCGTTACAACAGTGCCTGAATGAGAATAACTATTATGGACGTTACAAATTAATTACACGAGTTGACTGCAGTGGGCAGCAGCAATAGAAAGTCTGGGTTATGACAGCAGCAATTCAGATAAGAGTTTTGGGAATAACTAGTATACCCGATGGTGATATTGAAATCCATTAAAAATTCTGAAAAGAAGATTTCCACATACCAACATGCTCAAAATGTGACTGAATTCTTAAACCCGATGTAACCCAATTCTAGTAACTAGTATCAATATTGGCAAAACACGAGCTGATGATATTGCAGATTTTAAAATTAACGCGAGACGGGGAGAGGTCTGTTGTTCCTGAAGGCCATTTAAATGTAAGTTTAGATTTACCTGAATCATGATTCCAGTTGGCTGTTACTGCAGATATTACCACGAGTTCTAAACACCTCATCGCTCAGTGTTCCTGTTTTTTAAGACTACAAACAAACAATACGTACTAATTGTTTGTCGTGTGGTTGGAACCTAAAATTAATTAATCCATGATGCTGACTTCATCGACTTCTCCTAATGGGTTACTGCAAATATTGAGATCCTACTATTTGCATGCTGTATGGTACAACTTATCTGTGCCACATGTTCTTGTTTGTTAAAACTGATATATGTTCGTGTAGTAAAGTTATTTTCCCTTCACAGTAAATATGCAAAGATAAATTAATGTTTGTATAAGCACTATTTGGAAATGGGTATATTGTATTCAATCAAATCAATACCCAGTCATAAAATTGCTGTGTCTTTTATTTGGACCATTTCTAACCCTTGGCAGTGATATCACGGTCAGTTGTGCACTTTTTGGCCAAAAAGTGCAATAATGGGCAGCGGGTCAGCAGAAACGAGATTGTGATTTGCCAATTTCAGTTTCTTACATTTTTTTAACCTCAACTATCAGTTTTGTTTTTAAACATTAGGTAGACACTACAACAAA
Organism: Rutidosis leptorrhynchoides; assembly: GCF_046630445.1. Classification (NCBI taxonomy): domain Eukaryota; kingdom Viridiplantae; phylum Streptophyta; class Magnoliopsida; order Asterales; family Asteraceae; genus Rutidosis; species Rutidosis leptorrhynchoides. The sequence continues at coordinate 158,965,677 of NC_092343.1, read as the reverse complement.
TTTATCAATTGTTCACGCATATTTTTACACACTTGTAAGAAAGTGTGAGCTTTTTTCCAAATTCCTCACACTTATAAATATGTATAAGTTTGTTACATTTATAAATGTTGAATGTTAAAAAAAATTCACACTTAGAATTGTAGCAAAAGTTTGTTCATACTTATCAGTGTGTACAAACACAAATTTTATGTGTGAAACTATAACGATATTCAACACTTATAAATGTATTACATTTACAAACATTTACAAGTGTGAGGAATTTAATAAAAAAGTACACACTTCTTAAAAGTGTGTAAATTTATGCGTGGTTAACTAGCAAATTTGTTGTAGTGAGAGTGATGTGGTAAAATCCGATTGAAAATTGGGTGAAAAATAAATTAATTAATAAAAAAATATAATTAATGAAAAATTATGATTGGTTGGGAGAAAACAAACGCACCTTCACATTTGTGTCACTTTGGTGCATGACGGATGGATACATAACTAACTAACGCCTTATAACACTATAGTTACAATAACAAGAATATCCAAACATTACACTACAGATGTGATATGTATATTTTAGGGATTATAGTCAAAATGCCCACTCACATCCATATTATTGCCCTGAAGCCCAAAAAAATATTACCAGAATGCCCTCGCAAGGTGCAAGCTTGTGACCTTGCGTCTTGCGACCGTGCGTCCTTATCTTATTAGAATTTGATTTTCTGGATAAGATTTCTTCAGATTTCCTAGATTTTTTCGGATAAGTTTTTGATCTATATATAGAATGACCCTGGAACTTTGCATTCACAGTCTCATTACATTTAAAAACATATTCAACTCAGAGATTATAGCCACTCTTTTAAGCATTTTTTTCACTAATTTTTGTATTTATGAATTGTGTTAATGATGATAAATTTGTTGTTCATATATGTCGCGGTAGTTCTTTTGAGTATATTAACAACATACCCACATATATGCCACAAGATTGTTTTAGAATTCGGTTAAGACTCCCAATTGCGCCCGTAAGACCAATGAATCAGAGAATATTGTTAAAAAATGTTCTTAAAAAGATTGAATTACCACCCAATGCAGCTGTTTCAATGATATACGTTTTTAATAATCATGTTTTTGATATTACTGATGATGATGAAGACTTTCATGAGTTTTTACAATATGCAATTGTAAATGCTCCTATTGAGATTTATATTGTTGATAGAGTAAGAAAGCATCAGCCACAACAAAATCCAGAAACAAAAAACTCGACAAACCAGCCACAACGAAACCAAGAAACACTCCCACCAAAACCAACAAAACAACCAAAATCACCTAAACACCAGCCACAACATTTGTTACCTTTGCATGATACCGAAGAAAAATTTGCAAGTAACAATTTAGAAATGGAACAACCTGAATTGCCACCACCAAACACAGAAGATTTTGATTTTTTTAACTATGGTCTTGAAAACGTATGTAAAATTAAAGAAGGAAACCACCCGTTTGAGGCACCTGTTGTCAAAGATAGTGATTCATATGGAGCAAAAGACGGAGAAGAAGAATTCCAATATGAAGAAGAAAAGCAAGAGCCGTTCTGGAATATGCCAACGCTTTTGAGTCAGCATGAGGAAGAGCGCGAACATACGACTGAAATACCAACCACTTATAGGGTATTAGATTTAGTTAAAGTTCATCAAACTGTTTTGAACAGAGAAGGGTTTATAAACACTCTATTTACTAAATGTCTTGAAGAAAACTTCCAAATAAAGCTTGTAAAGTCAGACAAAACTCGATACACCACTAAATGTGTGTTGCCAAATTGTGAGTGGAAATGTAGTGCTTACAGAGTACGATTCACTGAAAACTTTAAGGTAAAGAAACTGCATGACGTACACACATGCTCACGCACTAATTATGGGAATCAATAAACATGTAACCAAAAAGGTGTTGGGTAGTATGCTTGTGGATTCATTCAAATCTGCAAACCGGGAATATAAAGCAAACTATATACGTGCGGATATAGGCAGCCGATTTGGTGTCAGCATATCTTACAATAAAGCATGGAGGGCCAAATGTCATACATTACAGATGCTTCATGGGAGTAGTGAAGACTCGTACCGAATGCTTCCCATTTACCTATATAACATTAAGATTCACAACCCGGAGAGCGTAACTAATTTGGTCACCGACAAAGAAAATAGATTTCTGATGTGTTATTATTCCCTTGGTGTAGTTGTAAGTATCACTATTACCATTTACTAAAATTATAAAGTATGAACGATGTGCAAGGGTCGCAAGGAAAAGCTTGCGTATAGGTTCAGAAGACGCAAGTACGCAAGAAGTACCTTGTGACTCGCACGTCAACTGTATGCAAGACGCAAGATTAGATCTTGCGTCCTTGCGTATTTGTTCAAATTAACATTTTTATTTAACCTTTTTCATTCCTGCAGGTTCGATCATTTATTCAACATTGTCGCCAGATAATCATCGTCGATGGAGCGCATTTGAACGCAGGATACTTGGGTACAAATTTAGTTGTTGTTGCGATGGATGGCAATAATGGAATTTTGTCATTGGCTTATGGAATTGTTGGAGGCGAGACAAACGAGTCTTTGGATTGGTTTTTGGGAAACCTGCGAGACCATTCAATGTCTTGTGGTATGGGTGATAGTATGTCAGAGCTTACTTTTATTTTTGATCGAGGGTTGGCAATAGCACACGGTGTTTCAACCGTGTTCCCCGAAGCGTTTCACTATTTCTGCGCTCGTCATTTGCTTAGAACCATTAAAAGTAAATCTAGAAAATTCAAATATTTTGAATGGCATTATTGGAAAACGGTCAAAGCTTATCGTGCGTCGGATTTTGAGGATCATCTTAATGTATTTCGAAGAAGATTGAAAGCGTCTTACAACGTTTTAAATGAAGTTGGTTTCCACAAATGGTCCAGAAGTAGAGCTGAACATTTTAGGTATTCACACCTTACTAGCAACAGTGTAAAGTTTGTTAACGCACTATCCGTACATGCTCGAAAACTACCTGTTTGCATGTTATTGGAATTTTTTCGCGCTTCAGTAAAAGATTGGTATTTCAAACATCGCAACCAATCGGTTAGTCTTACTTCAACGGTTACTCCATATGCTGAACATAAACTAGCCAAGAGGACGAAAAAATAAGAAGATGGCAAGCAATTCCATCGACAAACAATCTAGTAGAAGTGCGCGATGGACGAAAAAATGGCTTCGTTAATCTAACAGATAGATTTTGTTCATGTGGGCAATGGCAGGGATTAGGCATACCTTGCAGACATGTTTTTGTAGCAGCACGACTCTTTGGAGTGGCTGATGTTACTCAATTTGTATCACATTGGTTCACGACACAAACTTATATAAATACATATTTGGAACACATCCTTCCTTTGCCCCATCGGTCTGAATGGTCGGATCCAGTGCCCGACGTCCTACAAATAGTAAACCCTCCCATTAAGCCGAAAAGACAACCCGGACGCCCAAAATCAACAAAATGTATTCCGTCAACGGGTGAAGACGCTGAAAAAATAATAAGAACATGTACTCGTTGCAAAGAAGCAGGTCATAGTAATAATAGGGATACGTGCAGAGCTTCAGTTGATCGAACTGGTGAACCAACTTCTAAAAGGGTAGTCATCGGCCTCAACATCAAAGTCGAAGAAGGGTAAGGAGAAACTCACAGAGGCTGAAGCGTTTCATGCTTATCAGTCTCAGTTTTATGCAATGTGCAATCTAGCGAGCGATAATTAGTAACCAATATCCAAGTTTCTGTTTATTTTCCTATTTAATGTCATATCGACTGTTGTAACAAATTCTCGAAGTTTATGTATTTTATGTGTGATTTTCTTTAAATAACCAGGACAATACGCAAAGACGCAAGAAACACCCTGCGTACGTAAGACAATACTTACATGTAAATGCAAGGTCGCAGGAACAACCTTGCATCCGTTCATGAACCGATACGCAAGGTCGCAAGATAAACCTTGTGACCAAAATCACAAATACGCAAGGGCGCAAGTCCAATGTTGCGCCTATTCCAGAATACAAATATGAAAAATATTTACAAAAATACACAACTAACAACTTAATGTAATACAAAATAATTAATATTTAAATTGGAATAACAATCATACAATCTGCTTCTCTATTGGAGCATCCTTTTGTGCATCGTTTTCCTATGGTGGATTAGGTGGCGGCGGCGGTAGTGTATCAAAACGTGCACGAAAGAACGTCCTTGCCATTTTGTTCCTATATTCCTGTGCAGCCTTTTTAGGATCTCCAAGGTCATCACGCCCCTCCTGTGCAAACACCAGCCTCTCTATATGGATGCACACCCAAACCCCATAGTCACCGGTTTCACCTATTTGCACCGGCACATTACGAGCACTTTCAACCATCAACTCCAAAGTCTCATTGTTTTGGTAGTAATCAACAATTTGTGACTCTGGCATCTTGTTATAGTATTCAATCGCATGTAAGTAGACGTGAAAGTTTTTACACAACATTGTAACAACATGTTGGAGTGCTGCACTGGCAATACCGGGTAAACTGTCGTACACATAAAACTTCATTTCTTCTAACTTAAAACATAGTAGTAGGAAATGTTATGGTTCTGTAAAGAGTACTGGGATCAAGATCTGAAACAGATAGAATGTTTAGTCACACAACTAACCATACACAAGGACGCAAATTTAACCTTGCGTCCAAACATGTAACAATACGCAAGGACGCAAAATAAACCTTGCGTCCAGAAAGTCATTAAGACGCAAGGACGCAAGAGTGACTTTGCGTCCAAACACCTAACAAGACGCAAGGTCGCAAGAGTGACCTTGCGCCTGTTCCAACTTTTAAAAACCTGTTCTAATTATAAACAATACCAGATTCAAAGTTTTAAGAGTGTACGTACACAGACCAAGATGGATAAAGTTCATCACTACAATCCCCGAGAGAAATTATATACGTGTAATTTGGTTCCTTAACGGCAGTGATTCCTTCATTTACTTGCAATTTTGGATCTTTGGCCTTGGCCTGCTTCAACATCTCCTCCTTCTGCTTCAACTTCTCCTCCTACTCCTTCTGAGTTAATTCATAGAAATCTTTAAAATTTGCAAGCTGAGAAAGGAATGCCGATGGCATAATCGTCCATCTAGAACTTGCTTTAACCACCTCATGTGGAAACACAGGAGTGTTAAACATCTGGCTTGTTCTGGGGAGAAATCTCTGACGATATCTCAAAAGAAATGTAGCCCAACCATCAATGTGCTACAAAAATAAGAAGATCAGGTTAAGATATTAATGTAAATTAATGATTCATGACATAAACACAAAATTAAGAAGATCACTCACCAAGTTCTCCAAATACCCAGCCTCTCCTAATCCCAGCAGGCGAATCCAAAAGTTCGTACTAAGGTAAATGAACTGATCACTTTGAAAGATGAACATGCAACGGGTCTCTTGCTTGCTCTGTATAATTGACTTGGGATCTCTTGCAGGGGGTTCATGCTTTCTCTGATCTCTCCAGGCTCCCGTTGGTGGTCGTTGAAGACAACCTTGATCATTTATAAGTTTGTCGATCATGGCCCAGATTTCTTCCTCACTAGCCCAGTCCTTTTCCTTCCTTTTTCTCTTATTACTTACCTTCACAAGAGGCTTACCATCCTACAATAATTCAACATAAAAAGCCAACATTAGAATTTTAAAATAAGACATAAGGACGCAAGACACACCTTGCGTAAAGGTTTTTTACGAGACGCAAAGGCGCAAGATGGGTTTTTCTACCGACCAACAAGCATACGCAAGGACGCAAGACCTTATTTGCGACAGAATTACAACTTACCTTCTATGGTCCTTCTGTTTCAGGTATCACATTATCAACTACCATAGCATCAGGTTGGCCATCAACAGCTTCCTGATCAACAACTTGCACATCAAAAGCATGCTCTTCTGTATCAAGGTTGACAACATTCATGTTTTTCACTTTCTCAATGACATGTCTGGACAACTGTGGAAAACATGAAATCTAGTTAAGAAAAACACAAACATTAGACGCAAGGACGCAAGACAACCTTGCGAATACTAGATGCAAGGACGCAAGAAGAACCTTGCGTCCACATAACACAAGGACGCAAGGTTGTATCTTGCGTCCACATCAGATCGACCATCACCGACCATCAGTAAAAACCACAATTTAGCACAAACATAATTTAGTCATTTGAAATAAAACTAATATAATAGTTACGTACCTTCTCAAGGGGTTTTCTATAGCCAGGTGAAGTAAACGGGGACCTTAATGCACGCATGGGCGTTCTTTCTCTTATTCCACGTCGTATTTGCATATGAGAAGGCTTGATAATCTCATTGTCAGACAAAGATTTATCAAAATACGTATCGTCCTAAGCAAATAAAAAACAAAAATATATAAAATCAATAGAGAACTATTTAAAATATTCAATTGCAAAAAATATATAAATTCAAGGTAAATTCAAAATATACCTGATACTCTTGCTCTGAAAAACCATTTTCGCATTCCGATAATTTACTTTTACATTCTCTTAATTCATTTTCAACTTTTTCCATCCGCTTGCTAAATTCATCTTCACTTTTGTCTATCCACTCGGTCAACAACGCTACCAAACGATGTAATTCTCGTACATCCGGATTTTGATGTTTTTGTGTCTGCTCTGCAGTTTCCGGAACTTCTTCGGGATCATCATCTTTCAGGATCTCCTCTTCAACTAATGTTCAAACAAAGAACGCGTCACTATCAATCCACCATTGACAACCCTTCTCAGTATCAGTGGGGAACATACCACGTAGAGGTTTCTTGTTCTTGGGATAATCATCCTGCATAATTAAACATAATATTAAATGCAAAATTACAAAGAAAAATCTTGCGACTATCCTGGTCAGCGAGACGCAAGGACGCAAATCTAGATTTGCGTCTCCTATGCAGCTAGTACGTAAAGAAGCAAGTTCAACCTTGCGTCCAAGCTTAAGGATAGAACGCAAGGTCGCAAGAATGGTCTTGCGCCCTTACCATATCCTCTCTGTTAATAGCAGTTAAATATGAATTTAATTTAGTTTAAAAAAAATTAATGCAACTAACCATAATATCTAGGAGTTTAATGTACTCAGAGATTCCAAAAATCTCCGCTGATGACCACTTCCAAAAAAGAGCCATCGGTACTCCATTCTTGTCCGTTTTTTAGCAAAGGCATTAATGGTACGACGGTAAGCCTCGAGTATCCAAATCTACAAATCATTTGTTTTAACAATATCAAATATATATTTAATAATACAAGTATTTAAAATCAAACATGTTGTTACCTTAAATGCCCACATAAACCCCGCTAAAGTGTACGCCTTTCCGCTCTCTAATTGGCTTTCCCATATACGAGACCCCCATGAGAACTTATTAACACTTGAAAAATCTTCGACTAAATATAAAAACTTCTTGTTCACCACATGGGCGGATTGTTTACCCATAAAAGCTCTCTACAACCAATATGATTGCTAGTCGCACCACATCATCATTCGAAATACCAACCCGACTAGTTTTTAGAAGCATCTTTTCAATATCACCAATCAAAATGTTTGTGCTATCTTTAATGGTCGAAAATAAATGTCGTCTAATTGTTGCGGTCTCATTTTCATAATTTTTAGGGATATAATGTGCCATGTCCGTACGGGTACCAAACAAAAACCCCGTTACTAGACAAAATTCACGCCGACCAAATCTAATTGAACAATTAGGCTTAAAAGTAAACCAAATGTCATCACACTCTTTGGGGTACTTAGCAGCATCTATTCCTTCCGGCTTTACGTTGGAGCATAGCATGTACAAGTCCGGAATCATTACCCACGTATTCAAGATCTAACCATGGACCAAAACATGTTTCTTTAAACTTTTTTATTTGATTCTCTGTCATAACTTTCTTCACATCACTTATAACACTCAATTTATTCTTCATCGTCAATTTACCTTCAACCCATCCCAGTAAAAGTAAGAAGAACATCAGCAAACGGAACGCAAGGACGCAAGAAACTACTTGCGTGTTAAACCATCGGGATGCAAGGGCGCAAATTTGGTCTTGCGACCTCTTTTTTTTTCAGTACGCAAGGACGCAAGATGATCCTTGCGCCTATACAGTGAAGTTAATTTGATGAGCAACAAAGAGTTGTTTCACCGTCATCATATACAAAAAAAAACATAACATATACTCCATTATTAAAAAAAAAAAAAAAAAAACCAATTATAGTGTTAACTGTTGATGATTATCATAGAGACATTTCATCAAACAGTTGGTGTGCACATAAACACATTTATATACGAACATAAGAAATATATATATATATATATATATATATATATATATATATATATATATATATATATATATATATATATATATATATATATATACCATATTTATAACTAACATATCTAGTGAAGGAAGAACTAACATGTGGATTTGCCATCGTTATTAGCTTGATTTATTGATTTTTTTGGTTGGTGTATTACTTGAAAACTGACGGAGACGAAGAGTAGGTGGGTTGGTGGTGACGGAGACGAAGCGTACGTGGCGGTGGTGGTGAAGAAGATTAACCGGTGCTAGTGGAGGTGGTGAAGGTGGTTACGAACTAGTTTGCGTACGAGGGAGAAGATGATCTTGCGTTTTTGCATTTGCAAAATAACAGCGTTTTGTGCGATCTTGCGTGTGGGGTTGTGTGTGTGTGTCAAGTGAGTGGTCGAAAAAGGGTTATAAACTAAATTAAATACCAAGCGCAAAGACGCAAGAACGCAAGGTCGCAAGTCCACTTGCGCCTTGCGTGTTGTCTAATTTGTAGACGCAAGACATGATTTGCGTATTTGCGTCTTGTTGATAAAATATGATTTAAAGAAGGTAGAATAAAGGTAGAATAAAATTACAATAACATTTAAGTAATTCGAATTACATAGTTTATTACAAAAGGCCATACGACCTAGTTTATTACATGACCAACCGAATTAAAACATATAAGCAGCAATCAGAACCTCAGCAACTCCAATCGATCAGAAGGATACATCAACTCATATTCATAAAGAAAGAAGTTGTTCAACAACAAGCCATAGGGTAATCCTCTCCCAGCAGCCGCTGGCAATCCCACCATTCGATTAGCAACCACATATGCAAGATTAATTTGGATTTGTTCAATCAAACACATCAAAATCAAAACTTTAGTTACATATAGCTCCACATCATCATCATCTCGAAATATTACATTCTTCTCGACGACCCTCATCATCAGGTCCTAAATATGTTCTTCCCTGATAATGATAGGACCACTGTTTGGAAAGACAAAATCAGGTTTGCACAATCCATAACATAACCAGAAGTTGAGAACAAATTTCTCGCAGGTGACCTCCTTGGGCCACTTTTCACATCCTTGATGAGACTGAAAAACTTGAAATTCCCCACGGGGATATCCAGGTTCTCAGCAAACTCCTCCAATGTCTAATTTTATGGATAACCAAACATGTTCAAGTGAACACATTTCACCTTACGTGGATCAAATACATAGTTTGCATAAAATTCCCTAACAAGTTTGGGATAGTTCGCATTATATTGAGGTTGATTGAGAAAAGCTCCACCACTAATTCCCCGCTAGTATGCAGAAAAGTTAGGTTGAGCAGCAACATAACAACCAGTAAGAATACGATCAGCCACTAGTCGTCGTCTATCATCAACCTAGTTGTGATGACTATCCTTGTGAAACTCGTCGTAAGCTCTTCCTGGCATGGATATCAACTGAAATGAACAACACACTAAAATTAATCATCATTAGCACAATTCATAAATACTAAAATTAGTGAAAAAATGCTTTAAACAGTACCTTAACGTGGCTATAATCTTTGAATTGAATATGTTTTCAAATGTAATGAGACTGTGAATGCAAAGTTTCAGGGTCATTCTATATATAGGGTAAAAATCTTATCCGAAAAAATCTAGGAAATCTGACGAAATCTTATCCAGAAAATCCAATTCTGATAAGATAAGGACACAAGGTCGCAAGACGCAAGCTTGCACCTTGCGCGGGCAAGACACAAAGCTCCTTGCATCTTGAGAGGGCAATCTGGGAAAAAAAAATTTGGGCTCCAGGGCAATAAACTTGATAAGATTGGGCATTTTGACTATAATCCCCTATATTTTATCCAAACAAATCAATCTGTGAATTTTCTTTTTTCAAAGATGCGTGTTACAGAACTATCGTGTAAGGAACACTTGATCTAGTTTTTATTAAACTGAACCGACTGCTAGCCGCTCGCAAAGTATAAATAAATACCAACAGGGTTATCGATTTTATAGGGTACCACCCAACAAGTTAAAGAACCAGATTGAATAACTTGAAGATATGACGCTCATGACCATGGGGAAGGTGCAAAATTCAGTTAAGGGTCACTGTAACCATAAATTTATTATTGCCAATAATTGGGTTTATCAAACAGTATATACATACAGAAAAATAATATTAGAATTTTGCAATAACCATATTTCCAATTTTAAGTATTACAATACTCAAGTCCTACAGCATACAAAACATAAAAAATGAAAACCCATAACATATATGCATACAATTAGAACACAACAAATTATAAAGTAATTTAAAGTTATTAGTGGATTGTAGTTACGGATCCAAGTAGTGAAGCTCTGCTTTCGAGGAAGCTCGTGGGAACCGCGTAACATCCTTAGAGAAGTTGTACTTTTCCTGAGCATCAGCAGTTGCATGTGGTCGGATTGATATTTTTTCAAGTGTGGGAGAATGTTCAAGTAAAAGCTTTATAAAGAGCAACAAGGGCTTTGATCTTTCTACATCCATGATATTTATAGTTTTCAAGCAGTTCAATGTCTGGTCCAAACAGTCAGAAGCTTCCAAATAAGTTAATGCTGGTTTCACATCCAAATGCACATGTGGAAGATCCTGGAAATACATTAAAAGTGAGACTGACTGTGTATAAATGGAACCCACATTAAATTACTATAAAAAGTACACACATCACAAAAACACAAGAGAAACGTTTAGCACTCTTTACCTGATTGTACACATCGAGTTGTCTCAAGTTAGGTGAGTTCCGAAGGATACATAAAACACCTTGAAGTTGATACAAATCACCAAATTTGAAGTCTCGTAAGTAGAGAAGCTTTAAACTATTAGTTGGGTGTGGAAGCCACTTGGGAATATTTTCCGCAATAGAAAACTGTGAGGGTGAAAGTAAGATTATAAGTTAACAAAGAAGATATGGCTGGAAGATGATACGAAATAATATATGAGAACTAACTATACACAAGAGTTGAATGGTATTCACTTGCTCAAACGCAAAAAGATGAAGAGCAAAATTTAAATATTAGAATTTAAAATTCAACTCGTACCTGGAGAAAATACCCGTCGATAACAAAATACCCAACACATGGCATATTACTTAACAAGCTTGCCAAATTAACTCTTTCAACTCCCTGAATAGGTTTTTTGATAAATATACCAAACTCACTAAGACATTTACTATGCAACAAGTGGAGCAAAGTTGCATCGGGGCAACTCCTGATCACTAACTGAAACAACTTTGTAGACTTGATCTTGAAATTGTAAACGTTGGTGCATGCAACCAGTTTCAACATCTTGAGCTGTGGTAAGTTGATAATAGTTCCATGTAAGTTAGCCCCAAATTCAATATTCCTAAGCGTAAGTTTTTCGAGATATAGATATCCTTGAAACTCAAGTGGTGGCTTAATGATACAGTTGTCAAGTTCTAGCATTCTCAATTCTAGACAATGAAAAAAATAATATGGAAGTTGATAAGGTTGGTTTGAATTTGTAAGGACGAGTTCTCTAACACCATCTCTTGCCAATGATGAAATCCATTGATTGACTTCTTGGAAACTATCAAGAAACATTTTTGGTATGTGGAGATGTAACTTTAGGCGAGGACCCTTGAGATAGTTAAAGATATAGTTTGTGATCCTAATAAATCCATTATGACCAAAACTTCCATTTTTGGCAAACTTTCTTGAGAAATGTTTATCAAGAACCAGTGACGTCATTGAGGTCCATCTGTACCTCCATTTTTTTGACAGAACATGTGTCCTCACAGCATCTTGAACAGGTAGCTTCTCTAAAAGCAAGTCTATCAAATTCTCTGGCAAATTACTGATTCTATCCACTTCGGTACAAGTTACAAACCTCCTCTTAGTATTGTTATCTGTCATTACATTCAAGAAAACAAGACTGGTTTATCTAATTACTATATAATACTCTTTATTTTTATTTTTATTAATTTGTTTTTCCTTCAATCAAAATCGATGAAGATTTCCACATACCAAGATGCGCAAAATGTGATGTAGTTCTTAGGCCGATGTTATATCAGTTTACTTATGAATTATGAATGGAAGTTAGATCAATTTACTTATAAATGGGTTGATTTGGGTTATGATATATCTCTCAATGGGACAAAAAGTAAAATAGAAAAACTGCTTGATAAACAACGGATCTAATGAACTGAAAGTTTCCCAATGTGTATCTTCGATCCATAAAACCTCCCAAATCATTTTTTTTCAAAGTTTTAGTTTATTATCAAAGTAGTATATATATGTATTTGATAATCATATTTGATACACTAGTTATTTGTATAAAAGTTTGGACGAGAAGTGTTTCAGGTCAACACAACCTCACATGTATCTAGTTAACAACCATTCATGAACTAACCTGCCCATTTTACCACCTATGGTTTCATTAAGGGACTTATCTTTTTTAGTAGAGAAAATTAGATAAATGGTCCATGTGGTTTACATGAAAAGGGTAAATGGTCTGATGTTCATTTTCGGGGTTCGTGGTCCTTGTGGTTTACTAAACGCATGTGGGTGGTCCCTGCACATAAACTCAAAATATATAAGAACTTAAGCTTAAAAAACCCTAATCGATCTAACTCTCTTTTATTCCAAATACAAACCCACACACAAAAATCAAAAACAAATAAACCAAATTACAGAAACCTTTCACTAAAACAAAATCAGATGCACCTCACGTCGAATCAAAACAAACGAAAATCAGCGAAAGGAGCAGAGCTTTAATCAGAGGTTAGACAGAGCTTGAATCATCGTCAGTTGAGAATTGTACACCCTCGCTTTCAGTTGCAAATCGTACCCCCACACTTTCAGTTGCAAATCATCGTACACCCACGATTTCAGTACAACAATCTTCGATTTGGTATTGGTAGATCTGATTCTCAATTTTTGTTTATGGGTCGGGATGAAATCGACGGTGGCGGCACGCCGGAAAAGGCTGCTAAATTGGGGGAAATGGAATATTTTGATTATTCTACTAGTAAGATCTAAACAATTATATTTATATTCAATGTATACAGGAACTGGTCGTGGACAAGGCAGGATATTGGATCACGAAACCTTCTTTTGCTTGAAAATATGCTGGACGAAATTAAAAATATCACGTTTCTCAATCGCCTGATATTTGGTGTTGGAAATATTACTAAATCCATTTATATTAAAAACGGTTTAGTTTGATTCTTGATGTAAAGGTAAAAATTTTTGTTTCATTTAATTTTTTAGAACTCATTCATGAAATAAAATAGAGATTGTGGTTAACTGTTCCACTAAGGAATCGTGTAAGTGATTATGAATTAATTATATGTATATAATCTTGATTCGTTTCACTGCGTTTTAGCTTTTTGGTATGTGCAGGTATGTGTTTTCATTTAAAGGCATTTTGTTAAAGGAATGAAGAATGGGAAGAAGAAGAAGAAGAAGATAAAATAAGGAATGAAAAAAATATTAAATTATGTAAACGGACGATTTTACCCATCACGTGTTTGGCACGTGATTACACTTGACGGATGAAATAAACGTCCGTCAGAAATTGGGACCATTTACACCGGCTGTGTAAACCACAAGGACCACGAACCTCGAAAATGAACATCAGGGACCATTTACCCATTTTCATGTAAACCACAGGGACCATTTATCCAATTTTCTCTTTTTAGTAGCTGTTAAATATTTTTCTGTTGTGCTTATGTTACTTTCATGTCATCTCCCAATAAGTAACATCATTAATGTTTCTTTTTCAATATTTTCTGCAGCCCATATGAAGCTTACATTACGGGTTTCAAGCCAATCATTCATCACTCATCAGGTAATCTGAATACACTTAGTTGATACTATCTGCATTTGTCTATTTGTTGATTAGTCGTCTTTATAATGCTTTTAGTTCAAAAGGTTATTAAGGGTAACAATGAGGGCTATGAAATCTTAAACGGTTGTAATAGTATCCTAAAGCAATATTACTATCCAAAAGCAAGCTGCAGGCCAAGCATACATGAAACTAAGTATAGAGTGCAATTTGTCTTATCAGCTCTTCATGTTAAAAAAGCTTGTTCTGCCTCTCTTTGTCTTTTAAAAATTTTCAACACATTAAAGTTTCACTTTCACTATGTCACATCTTTTAATCCTAGACCAGCTTAGCTTAACTGATGCAAATATGTAAGCATTGTATAATTGTGTGAATAGCTAAAGCAATCTATTCATACTTGCTGCTTTATTCTTTAGGGATTCTAATAAGTACCTAGGTTAAATTTCGGTCTGTTGAATATGTTAATCTAAGAATAAATCGCTAATTAGGTTATAACAATTACAAATAACTTTAATTGTTAAATCAGAAACTACGAATTCATATGGAATAAACGATGAATGTGCGACAGCATTAAATTGAGGAAAATAAAAAGTCGAATAGAAATTACAACGTGAATCAAGTTTTTCACACATAAGTACGTTTATTTGAAAATCTTAAATCAAATTATGAGGGAGAAATAAACTTACCGATATTCAAAATAAAAGATGAATCCATTGGATTACCGATTAGAGTTTAGCGCCGAAACTTGCAGTCCCTCTCGTTTTAAGTTTTTTCTGACTTTCAGGTTTTTAGGGTTTAGGTCACTGTGACTTAAGTAAACATCCCTCGAATTTTGTCTTGTGTGTACGCTCCAAAACCAAAAGTTTTTATTTAGAGAATAGGTCCTTGTTCAATTAAAATTAGTACGGAGTTAAATACTCTTTATTTAAACTGTAATTAAATTAATTAATTTAATTAAGTAATTAATTTGTCTTTCTTTCAATTGAAGTCGATCATCTTTCCATGTACCAAGATCATCAAATGTGATAGACTTCTTAAACCAATGAAAACCTATCATTTAAACAGCATAATGAAAACTAACTAATTGTGTGCGGTTGGTATCTCGCTGATGTTGACATCAACTTCTCTTCATAGTTAGTGTAAAATATTAATTCCATATGTCGGTACGACTACATTAAGGTAGTACAATGTGTGTTGTATAAGGAATTATAATACCAATTTTTATCGAGTAGTATTTTGTTTCTGGATAATGGTGTATCCTATCGTATACACGCATAAAAGGCATAATGGTTGCATAAAAGTAGCATCAGGAAGACTGGAAACAACAGTTTTGTGAAGTTATCCGTCCAGCGTTCTCCGCTGTACAGGCTGCTCCGTCATGCGTAAGCCCTGAAGGCCGCCTAGCGCGTAAGCCCTGGCCGGAGAACGCCACCTTCAGCGTAAATTTCGGATCACAAGTAACAGAACGTATCAACATCTGACACGTGTCCCCGAGCAATCTGGTGGATCTGACACTATAAATAGACCCCTTGGGTCGTCATTTTACACAGTTCAGACATTCTCACAACTTTGAGAGCTGAGGCTTCACTTCTCTTTCTCTCTCTACTTTCTCTCACTAGAAGTCATCCGGCTAGCACTTTTACGCTCTACGGACGACAGATTGATTAAGCCACCCCACAAGTTTCTACACTTGTGAACCGGGTCTGCAGGGATTATTTTCCAAGGGTAAAAATCAATCGGCAACACTCCGCCCTCCTAAAGCCAGATTACTTCTAGTATCTTGTTGACACTAAGCCTTACCTTATAATAAAATAGGTGTTAACACTGAGAGTTGATCTTTTTATTGCCAAAAATAACAAAAACTTCTATAAAATCTAAAACATTTTCTAAAAGAAAACGTCTTTAACCAACTATACAATATATATACAAGAGATGATCCGATGACGCTCGTACCTAAAAAGCAGCCTACAAACTAACTATTCATACTGAGTCTCATCTATCTACATTAAATCAAACCAAACTACACCAAAAGGAGAATCGAAACAAAAAACATAACAAAACATCAAACTAACATCCAACAGTAGACCTTAAGGAAAAACTACAAAATGTAACAAGCATCGAATCTACGGTTCGACCTTTTATAACTTGCCATGTAAAATCTCTCGACGGATATTTTTCGGAGGAATTCTCGATCTTAAAGAACAAAGCATTAGAAGATCAATCACCAATCATAGTACCCGAAGAAGGAGGGGAAAAACCACGGTTAGCCAAGCTTTGAAAGGCATCTTTATTCGAAGTTCTTAAAATTCGTACCCGACGATCCAACCTTGTTACCATCTTGAGGAGCCATATCAAATTTTAGATTGCTTGCTTCTCTGTAAACCAAATCTTCATCATAATCCATGAGTTTTAAAGATCCCGGGGTATGCATCTCTTTCGCATTTTTTCTTGTCTTCAAATTAACGCTATTCATTTGAACTTTTGATAAATGCCTATTAAAGACATGCCAAAATTTACAAAATCTTTCACACGAGAGCACCTCACAGTCGCAATATATTCTCCCGCTTCGCCCAATTAAAATCGGGGTAGGCTTTTCTTCATTCTTGCCTTCAAGATCCTTCCTTCTCCATCTCCTTCTCCGTATTTTTTTTTTTTTGTTTTTGTTTTTGTTTTTTCAATGTTTCGACGAAAGTGGAATTTGCAGGCCAACATTCAGCCCCAACAGGCAGCCCTGCATTCAGCGCATCAGAGGGCCCTACAACCAAACCAATGGACTTTAAAATGGACTCGTCCACGGTACGATCCACCTTTAAAAACTACAGTTCATTACAATTATCAAGCGCATCAGAAGCTCTGTTACCTTTTTCCAATGCAAAGAAGAGGTAGAAACATAAATTCCATACGTGTCTCCAAAATCATCTCCATCATTTGTAGCTTGGAGATCAAATTCATCAATTGAACCAAACTTGAAAGGAAAAGCACTGGATTAAGGAATCGATTTCTCATCACAGTTTATGGAAGATGTTGCCCCTACATCACCTTCTTCCACTACCCAACCTTCAAACCCAACCCCGCCACATGGGCCGACTCATCCCATGACCACCCCCGTTCCCGTGCTGGCATTACTAAACTTGTTCAACGTCTAAACCGTCACATCTCCACTACCTCACCCCTCCCAAAATCATACTCTCAAGCTTTCTCTTATCTTGGTTGTCTGCCGCAGTGCTATGAACGATGGATATAATGCTTTGATTAATAACCGTACTTGAACTCTTGTGCCCCGACTTCGGGACACGAACATAATTAGGAAAAGAACAACAATATCAACATTACCAAATCTTGTCGAGGCAACAATTTAGCTGGAGATAAGTCTTCAAATAAACATAAAGTGTTTGAGGAGATTAGAAGGAAACTTCATCATTTCTTATCACTACAAGAAAAATGGTCGTTTGTGACGATTTTTTAGTGACGACTTATTATTTGGTCACTATTAATGCTATTTAGTTAACATTAAAAAGGCCGTCACTAAATTTTGTCACTATATCATATTAGTGACCAAACAAATAGTCATTTTAGTGACCAATTTTAGTATTTTGCCCTCAAATAATGTTTTGTGACGGATCTATATTTACGAAAATTGACCAACTTATTTTGGTCACTAACTCGATTTGGTGAACAATTTAGCGTTATTAGTGATGAATCGCTCTCGTCAATAAAGCTCATTTTTCTTGTAATGTATGTACATCATATCATACCTAACTAAACGGCTACTTACCAAGTTTATGGTGTTCTTTAAATATATTCCCTAAACGTTATTGGCTCCCTTCCTAATTTAACCATATAGCCATTTCAGACAAAGTAGGATAGTATAGATAAGTAATAGTTAGCTTTGTCAATAATAACAACCAATAATTTAATTTTCAAAATGTAACCAAAAAATTCATCATCAATTCAAATTCAAATAAACTTAAATACTTCTCATTTCAAAATCAATATTCCAATTTCAGCTTACAACATGTGTCAAAAGGTGTAAACTGGCAGGAACACCCTGATCCCGTGTGCCTTTGGCACCAGCCATTGTCCACCCCACAAGGAATAACTCCGGGCAACTCCCCTATCCTGGATCCCCAACCATGTGACAGACTGACCCCTGGAGGGATCGAACCTGCGTCTATATGTGGCAAACTTTCACATGGTGGGTTCCCAAGAATATTTGGGTGTGGGTACCGTTGAAGCACTGCTTCTTTGGTGGCTTACAACATAATATGCAAGCAAAAAGAAAAATATTTTATCAAGATTTATGATTGTTGTCTTAAACCTCAACGAGTTTAATCCAAATACATACCAAAGCATCCAGCCAGAGAGCAACAGCAACCTACAGAGTGAAACATGTAAGAATCCTAAAATGTTGAAATGGGTAGATATAATATTACAAATAATACCGCTCCAATGTCTTCAAGATTTCTTTTTTGACAAAATTCTGTAGCAGATTTGACCAGCAAGGGAGGGGGACCCTCTTGATCACCCTATTGCATTTCATCACGAGCTGTTTGAAGTTTTGAACCTTCAACGAGAGAAATAATGCAATGGATTTTTTTTTTTTTGTGAAAAACAACGGAAACTCATATACAAACGAAATTGTTTTCCATAGGAAAACATCCTCAACGGAGAATACAAAGAAACGGGGAAACGGGGAAGCTCACACCTAGAAAACAACCAACTAAACGAAAACTATCAATAAATGGGTCTTCCTTAAGAACCCAGAAAACATTAAAACAAATTAACCAATACTAAACCGCATACTACACACTAGTAACAGGTACCAAACCAAACGAACTAAGTGAAATCAAAAAACTTAAAAAATATACGAAAAAACACGAGACGAACCCAATCAATTAACCTCTAGGTCCCGCTCTTTTCAACTTACCATTAACCCTCCCTTTCAAAGTGTTTTTCCCGGACCGATTCACTATCTTGTAAGCTAACACATTGGCGGATTCATCACCCAGTTCGCTCTCCTCCGGCAAAGTACCCTTCATCTCCCATTTCATTATAAGATTAAAACGAGATGTTATTGACTAAAATTCAAGCCTATTTAAGAAGGTCTTGTAAAAAAAAAATTTCCTTGAAGTTGGTGTTAGCCCATATTATATATTGTATTATGATGTAAGCCCATCTTTATAAGGGCCATATTCTAGTATATTCTAGTGATTAGCCTTATGTTTGGTGTGATCTTTATATATGTGGCAAGGATTCTCATTTGTACGCAATTCAGTTAATATCAATATCAATATATCAATTATGATTAATATGGTATCAGTAGCTATCTCCCTATCGCACAGAACCACCACGAAACCCTAACACACAAACACATCTTTACAGCAGCTTCCATCTTCTTCTGTTTTTTTTTTTTTTTTTCACACATATCTACATCCGGCAAGTACGATAAGATCTACACGGTCACTTCCGTCACTCATTTAATTCCCATTAAACTAGATCTAAACAAACACAACTACATCCATTGGAGCAAGTTGTTTAGCAATCATTCTGCGGCCTTCAATGTTGATTCGTTCTTGACCGAATCAACGACGTCCGACGCACCATCGGACGATTGGAAAAAGGCGGATGCGTTCGTCATGGGATGGATGTTCTTAACCATCTCGGAAACACTCCTTGAACGTCTCTTGAACTCACAACCAAAGACATCTTATCAAGCATGGGAGTTTTTGAAGAATATTTTCCAAGACAATAAACGATTCAAGATCGTCGAACTCACGGCTGAACTACGTTCTATTACCGTTGGAGACCTCATGGCAGAAGCTTATTTTCAAAAGATTGATTCGATTGCATCTATGCTCCAGAACCTCGGATCTACCATGAAGGATGAAGAGTTAGTAACTTATGCGATCAATGGCTTAAATAATCGATTTCCTCATGCTACTCACATTATTCTACATAGCGAACCATTCCCGAATCTAAACACTGTTCGGTCCATGATCACCCTTGAAGAGATGCAACTTCAACGACAACTTCGCGGTTCAATTGATTCACCAGGAACCCCTTCGGCACCCACTGCTCTCATGGCTCAGATTCCCGCAAATGCTCCGTCTCGATCAACGATCACATCACCTCAGGTTTGTCGCAATTTTAGTCGTGGTCACTGTCGATTTGGTGAGAAGTGTCGCTATATTCACCAAGGAAATCATGCTTCACGTTCTGGTAATCATATGCAAAATACCTCAGGTAATCGGACAACAGGAAATAACCAAACTCAGCTCTTAAACATCATAGCAGCCCAACAGCATCTGTTAGCCCAACAACATTTAAATCGGTCCAGTGTTCCATCTATTCCAGGATATGGGCCGCGAACTCATCTGGCCCAATTTTCTGGCCCGCCAGGATTCCCTGCATCTCCACAGGCCCACTACATCGGTTTGCCAGCTTCTGTCGGGTCTGGTTATTTAACAGGCCCTCTTATGCCCAGTCCACAATTTAATGGCTATCTTCAAACTGGGCCTGCTCAGATTAATACAGGTCAGGTCTCTGGCCCAGCTGCTCACACGGTCAATGGGCCTGCACAGATTACACCTGGCCAATCTCAGTTCACTGTCGGCCCCACTGGTCACACCCCATTTGCTCTTACAGCTCAGCCTAGTCAGGAAACTTTGATTCCGAATGATTTCGCGGCCACGACACTACCTGATTACGGTAATTCGGGTTGGACTATGGATACTTGTGTGTCCACCCACCTTACCTCTAGCATTAATAATTTTAGTACTGTTTTTAATCATTGCATTTATCCGTCGGTCGCCGTTGGCGACGGGAATTCTATTCCCGTCACCAATACCGGCTATAGCATGTTGCCTAATATCCACCGACCCCTCCATTTATCTAATGTCCTTGTCACCCCCAATATTGTTAAAAACCATATTTCCGTACGTAGATTTACTCGTGATAACAAAGTTTCTGTTACATTTGACGAATTTGGTTTTTCTGTGAAGGATTACTTGACACGCCGTCTACTACTTCGATGTGATAGCTCCAGAGATCTTTACCCGCTCACTCCTCAGTCACCACCTACAGCTCATCAAGCTCTTGTAACCACACCCAGCATTTGGCATCAGCGACTTGGTCACCCGAGTACTGATACTTTTCGTCGTCTTATTTCCAATAATTCTATTGTTTGTAATAATACGAAGTCTCCCATTCTTTGTCATGCTTGCCAACTTGGCAAATACGTGAGACTTCCATTTAGTAGTTCTGTTTCGCATGTTACTTCATTATTTGACATTGTTCACTCGGACTTATGGACGTCTCCCATACCGAGTCTTAGCGGATACAAATACTATGTTTTATTTTTGGATCATTACTCGCATTATTTATGGATTTTCCCTTTACGTAATAAGTCTGAAGCATTTGACAAATTTTTACAATTTCGTACATATGTTAAAACTCAATTCAATACTGAAATAAAAGTCTTTCAATGTGATAATGGTGGTGAATTTGATAACAAACAATTCCAGCAACTTTTTCAAACCAACGGTATTCAAATACGTTTCTCTTGCCCCCACACCTCTCAACAAAACGGCGCATGTATTCTCAGTCCCAAAAATATAAGGGTAAAAAGGCAAATGAAACTCACCATACTGTATTTCGTAGTAAAAATACATATAACGTCATTGAACAAGTGCAAGGTTGGCCTCGGATTCACGAACCTAAATTAATTATATATATTTATGTGTTGGTCAATATTTGTCTAACAAATTAGGTCAAGTCATAGTGTACCACAATCCTAATGCTCGAGACTAATATGCAAAAGTCAACAAAAGTAAATTTGACTCAAAATAATTTCCAAAAATCTATACATGATTAATATATAGTTTAAATATTGTCGTTTTATATTTTTAAATATTTTTAAAAGATTTATTAGAGTAAATAATATAATTTATTTATTAATAAATAAAATTTTATATTAAATTAAATTTATATACTAAAATATACTTTTATATATATTAAGTAATAAAATTTATAGGGTTCATTTAATATATCATAAAGATAATATGATATGTATTATTAAAGTAAGTTATTACACGTAGTAAAATATGTTTGATCACATATTTATTTGATAAAATAATATCTATAATGTTAGTAAGTAAAAGTTGTATTATTTTGTAATAATAATAATTATTATAAAAATATCAATATTTATAATTACTAAGATGACATTATGATAAAACGATAATTCTAATTATGATAACTTTAATATTTACAATAATTTTTAATATTATCTTTAAAATAATAATTCTATTTAAAATAATAATAATAATGATATTTTATAGTAACAATGACATTTCTATTAAAATGATAATTTTTGTTAAAATTATAGTTTTAATACTAACGATACTTTTAATAATAATAGTAATGATAAAAATAATAAGAACGATAATTTTATCTAAATCAATATCTTATAATATTTTAATTTCATCATGATACTCTTACCCATTATTTCCTAATCTTTTCTTTTAATAGCTTTTAATCGTCTTTATATCATGTTCATAATAATGATAATAATAGTAATCAAAATAATTAGGTGTTACAAATATTTGTTTTAATTACACTAATATTAATAATGATAGTTACTAAAACATTATTAACGATAATACTAATAATTATAATTATCTTAATGATAATATAGTAATAATAATAATAACAATAACAATAACCATTTTTAAATAATGATATATATATATATATTAATAATGATAATAATAATAATAATAATACCAATAATAATAATAATTGGATAATAATAATAATAATACTAATTATAACTTTAACGATAATAACGATAGTAATAATAAAAAAATAACATTTTTTAATGATAAATCCCTTTTATTGATAAAGATAATAATAATGATAATAATAAGATAAAACTAGAACGACGATAAAAACGACGATAATAATAATCATTTTTAATAAAAATATCGAAAATTCAATTGATTATAACTTCTAATCCGTTCATCGAAACCATTCGATATCTAAAGGAAAAGTTCTTAATTTTTCGCTAGCTTTCCAAGGACATGCATATCTTATACCTTATCTCAACCGCAAGTGTAACTAATTCAAGATTCAACCTAACCTGTCTAAGGGCAATATCAAAAGTACAAGCATGCATAATCCTAAATACTCGAGCACTAGTCAGGGATACACTATTAGTATGTAAAAGTTAAATTATGAGTACTCACATATCAATATTGAGATTCAATATTGCAGGAAAGGTACGTAGACGCAACGGAAATGATAAACACTATATTAACCTCACGAGCATACCCATGAACCATACTCAATCACCTCCATAGCTATAACCCATAATTTTCTTAATCCTATCCCACTCGAAAAACAATTTCGAAATCACTCGGACAGCACTCCGTCGTAATATTTTATGTATACTAATAATATCTTGAAATAATACAGAGTAAATATATATATGTAAATCGATTGAGAGAGTTTAGAGAAAAATATTTTCAAGTTTCTATGAAATAATGAAACCTATTGAATTCTATTTATAATAGATTTTTGAATTATTAAAGTGAATTATTAAAGTATGAATTATTAAAGTGAATTATTAAAGTATGAATTATTAAAGTGAATTATTAAAGTGTGAATTATTAAAGTAAATTATTAAAGTTAAAGTAAAGTAAAAATAAAGTAAAGGTAAAATTTAAGTATATTAAAAGTATAAAACTATGTACGTATAATACGCGTATAAATATATATAATATTAATTTAAATCGTTATATATATTTAATAAAATAAAATATAAATATCGTTATCTTTATCATACTAGTTAAGTAATGAGTTGTCAAAAGTGGTTCTAGATATTTATAAAAGTTATATACGTTTTAATAATAAAGTTCTATTTAAACTGAAAACGTTTTTGTACGTTTGAAACTAAATAGATCAATCGAGTCTTTATGAGATTCAATCTTCCACTATCCTTTGTCTAGTTCTCAATGATTGACAATTTGTTCTTATTTATAAATCACTTTACCATTTTTCGAATATTGTTAAAATGGAAAAATTTCTCAAATCAACGTGGGCCTTTCAACAGAGACTTGTAATCATAATTCAATATATCTGATAATTCAGTCATTTGATCTTATCTTTTAATTCCATTAATAAACATTTTGAAACAGATACAATCATATAAAGTATTTAATCTAATATTTTGTTTACGTTTCAAGTTATAATATATATACACATATACATATATAATCATATTCGTTTAATGGTTCGTGAATCGTTGGAACTTGGTCGAGGTTGAATGAATGTATGAACATAGTTTAAAATTCTTGAAATTTAACTTAACAAATATTGCTTATCGTGTCAGAAATATATAAAGATTAAAGTTTAAATTTGGTTAGAAATTTTCCGGTTGTCACAGTACCTACCCGTTAAAGAAATTTCGTCCCGAAATTTGCGTGGAAAGGTCGTGAATGATAATAAGTATGTTTTCATGATGCATACGGGCTGAAAATTAGAGTTTTATCATCAGCGAATAATTTGGATAAACTATCCATTTATATGAAGAGTACGAATGAAGCTAACATAGAAGAGTGAAATGAGTAAGTGTAGATTCATCTTATCATTTGACGTAGATATGATTGATTCTCAGATTTCAAGGGATTTGAAGAAAATATTCTTAATAAGATTTGACTCTCCGGTAATCAAGGGAATTAGGATCCGCTTTAAATGCTATCGTCCATTTTAATTGTTCTGTCGGAGATTTTCTTATAAATTCACCTCTTTCGTTTCCTTACAACTCACACCTTCTGTTGATGCATTTTATGCAAGCCCCTAGACATCTACCCACGTCCATTGCAGGTACAACAGTTTACAGACCACCATGATTGCTCGTTATTATCCTATCCGCGTTTGTATGTGGTTACAGGAACTGCAGGAATGAGATTTAGATGTTTGACTATGTTAGACTTAGTCAGACGTACGAGTGAAGCCTTACTAGTACGGTTGACAGGCTCAAACGCACGGTTGATGCTGAGCTAAGTCACAATTACAACCTAAATGAGAAGACACGAGTGAGTGATCACCCGTACGGCTGATGAAGCCAACTCGTACGTGTGATGAATAAATCGTATGGGTGAGTCAACAGCAGGGGTATATAAAGTCTTATGTTCTTCATTTTAGGTTAAGCCTCTCATTTGTTACACACACTCAGATCTAGTGAGCTCCTCCGATTCTCTCTCAGTTCAAATCACCCAGGTGGTGAATAATAGCTCTAGGTGTTGATCTAATCACACTTGATTTAGTTGTGGTTTGACTAAATTAATCAAAAAAAAAAACTTAACCTATTCACTAGAGGGTTTGATTCACTTATTCCGCCATTATGTGAGTTAAATCTGTTGATTTCTAAGTTTCTAGTCATGTTTCATCACCTTCTATTCTTTCCCCTTCAACTCATATTTTAAAGTATTCATCAATATGCTCCATCCAGTTCTGATTCTCGATATACTTCTAACTTTCATATCGGTCATTCTTCTTTTTCATCTACCGCCGGAAGAATCTATTTACTTCTACTATACTCTTGGGTTTATAGTGTTTCTAGTTCTCCCGTGTCTTTATATTGCTATATGCATCGATATATATGGTTTATAATTTCTGGTTTATCGTTGGGCTTTATATGTTCCCTTATATTTCAAAGTCTCTGCTTCTGTCTTTTATAATCATTATCATTCACAGTTAATGCTCTCTTTTATTTGCTGCAATTTATACCCCAATTTCTTTTTCGGAGTTTTGTCCTTTCATTTCTTCTTCTTGCAATTAAGCACCGCTTGTAATGGTCCAGAATTCACAGATATGAATTTCGGAATGAACATTGTTAATGTTCTAGGAAGGAAATTGTGATGGCACGATCTTGACTTGTCAAATTACTAGAATACCTTGGAAAAGGCCGAATCATCAAGAAATATTTTCTTGATATTTTAGAGGTTAAATAGAATACAAGAGTCGTATAACATGACACATGATGATGTTATGATCTGTGAATCATCACGTTCCATTTATAAACTCAGCATGACTTACTGTAATATAATCACGTTGATCAAGTGTTATTATATTATACTAATTCATGCTTCAGTTCCCAACACTACTTCAAAATATTCCTATTTTAAACTTGAATGTTTCAGAATTTAGAAACTAAAATAGTTTCTTTTATGATGTAATACAGATAGCGCGAAGAGGTAAATGATTTCAAATAAGAAAGATTAAGAAAATATCTTCAGAAATATGGAGGATATTTATAATGAAAGATATGATGATATTTTAGAATTTCTAATATCAGAGGATGATGAAGAATATTGTCCGCAGGGGTTTAGAGTCAGAAGCAAGGTATTCGTTAATGACTTCAGCAGGTACTGAATCATTTGAATCCTTTGAAGTCAGGTTCAGTCTTTGTAATTTGTCCACAGTGATAATGCTAAAAACGAACATATATTTCATAGCATTATTCCCCAAGAAAGACAAGCTTTTAGTTGCAAATGTTCTATTTACAAGTGATATTCGTTTAAATATTAAAAGGTGAAGACAAAAGACAGACTCGACGAATTGAAGACGCAAACGACCAAAAAGCTCAAAAGTACAAAATACAATCAAAGAGGTTCCAATTATTGATAAGAAACGTCTCGAAATTACAAGAGTACAAGATTCAAAACGCAAAGTACACGATATAAAATAGTACGCAAGGACGTTCGAAAATCCGGAACCGGGACCAGAGTCAACTCTCAACGCTTGAAGCAACGGACTAAAAATTACAAGTTAACTATGTATTTAAATATAATATAATATATAATTAATTATATTAATTATATATATATTATATTTATAAAATAAATCGTCGGCAAACAAAGAGCCAAATGTGGGTGAGCTGTAAAAACGATCTCCGCGACTCGCGGAGTTTGAAGAAGAAAAGGGCCGCGAGTCGCGGAGCCCCAAATGTTGAAACTGCCTATAAAGCTCGCGCATTCTGATCGTAAAAATATATATCCAATATATCAATCTCTCTATATCTATACGTAATATTTATATTTATAATTTATATTTTAATTTTAATTTTAATTTTAATCCTAATAATAAGGGTATGTTAGCGAATGTTGTAAGGGTGTAAGTCGAAATTCTGTCCGTGTAACGCTACGCTATTTTTAATCATTGTAAGTTATGTTCAACCTTTTTAATTTAATGTCTCGTAGCTAAGTTATTATTATGCTTATTTAATCCGAAGTAATCATGATGTTGGGCTAATTACTAAAATTGGGTAATTGGGCTTTGTACCATAATTGGGGTTTGGACAAAAGAACGACACTTGTGGAAATTAGACTATGGGCTATTAATGGGCTTTATATTTGTTTAACTAAATGATAGTTTGTTAATGTTAATATAAAGATTTATAATTGGACATACCCATAAATTACCATATACACTCAATCGGACACGATGAGCGGGGTATTTATATGTACGAATAATCGTTCATTTAACCGGACACGGGAATGAATTAATAGCCATTAGAATTATTAAAACAGGGGTGAAATTATGTACAAGGACACTTGGCATAATTGTTAACAAAGTATTAAAACCTTGGGTTACACTCAGTCGACATCCTGGTGTAATTATTAAACAAAGTATAAAACTCTTGTTACAGTTTAAGTCCCCAATTAGTTGGAATATTTGACTTCGGGTATAAGGATAATTTGACGAGGATACTCGCACTTTATATTTATGACTGATGGACTGTTATGGACAAAAACCAGACGGACATATTAAATAATCCAGGACAAAGGACAATTAACCCATGGGCATAAAACTAAAATCAACACGTCAAACATCATGATTACGGAAGTTTAAATAAGCGTAATTCTTTTATTTCATATTTAATTTCCTTTATTTTATATTTAATTGCACTTCTAATTATCGCATTTTTATTGTTATTGTATTTAATTGCACTTTTAATTATCGTACTTTTTAATTATCGCAAGTTTATTTTATCGCACTTTTATTATTCGCAATTTCATTATCGTTATTTACTTTACGCTTTAAATTAAGTCTTGTATTTATTTATTATTTTACATTTGGTTTTAACTGCGACTAAAGTTTTAAAATCGACAAACCGGTCATTAAACGGTAAAAATACCCCTTTATAATAATAATATTACTTATATATATATTTGTATTTTTATAAAAATAAACTAATATAGCGTTAAGCTTTGTTTAAAGATTTTCCCTGTGGAACGAACCGGACTTACTAAAAACTACACTACTGTACGATTAGGTACACTGCCTATAAGTGTTGTAGCAAGGTTTAAGTATATCTATTCTATAAATAAATAAATATCTTGTGTAAAATTGTATCGTATTTAATAGTATTTCCTTGTAAAATTTAATAGTATTTTATACCCCTTAGCTTAACTATCAAGTATTTTTGGCGCCGCTGCCGGGGAAATTAAACGCCGAAAGCGCAACGCTAAATATTAAAAAAAAAGGGATTTTAATTTTTAGTTTACTTTTATAAAAAAAAATACACTTTTGTAAAAATACGTGTTAATTATTCGAAAACATAAAAAGAAAACAAAAATATAAATATTTTTAAGAGTTTGTTAAATATTTAAGTTTTATAAAGTTTCTTTATTTTTATTTTATAAAAACATAAGTTTTATTTAAATATTTTTATTTAAAACATAAAAAAAACCGAAAAAAAATTAATTAATATATATATAAATCTAGTTTTAAGATTTTTATTATAAAGTATTTCTATTTTTATTTTAGTTTTTAAAACATAAGTTTTTATTTAGTTTTTATAAATATTTTATTTAAATATTTAAACAGAAAATATAAAACAGAATATAAAAAAAAAATGCGTCGAATTTTAATCAAACTGTCATTTGAATTTTGGAACCCCGCGACTCGCGGAGTTTGCAGCTTCGAATACCGCGACTCGCGGAGCCATCCTGACACCGACAGAAACCCTAATCAGCATTTATTACGGATAATTATTATTATTATTAATAAACCCTAATTACTTAATTATTATTATAATTAGTTTAAGTTTTTAAATTAAATTGTATTTTAAATTTTAATTAGTTTTATTATATATAAAAATTAATAGTTTAATAAAATAAATAATATAAAAATAATATTTTTATAAAAATTGTAATTTTTACAACTTTTTGTATATTTTTATATTTTGTCCCTTTTTAATTGTTTTAGCGTAATATTTGTATTTTTCGCTAGTTTTTAGTTTTAAACTTAGTTTTTGCCATAGTTATATTTTTATTTCTAGATTTTTAGGCTTTGCCGTAAAATCCCTTAAGTGCCTTTTCTTTAGACTAAGATTTAGGTACTTTAGAATTTTGCGACGCCTTTTTAAGTTTTAGTTTCTTTTTAAGTTATTTCCATTTGGGATATAGTTTTACTTGTAAGCTTTAAGACGCAACTTTTAGTTTTAAATTTTTTGTTACTTTTTAAGTTTAGACGCGCTATTTTCTTATTTCTCGACGCCTTTTACCTATGTATCAATTATCATTCCAATTAGTAATCTCAATTTGCGATTATAATTTTAAGTTAGTGATAGTAATAAGGTTGGGTTAGTCGAGTATTTTTAAGTTCTATAAGTCACTCTTTTTCTTTCTTATTTTTATTTTTCGATTTTTTTTCCGACGCACTCTTTTTCTTTCTTATTTCTCGCTATTCTAGTTTTTAGGACATAGATTTTTATTCTACTTCTTATCTAAATTTCTTAAAATTACGAAAATTTATTTTAAGTGGTTAAATTGATAGACATCAAAATTTTCTGGTTCGTAGTAATAGTTGGATTTGTACGTGGACCGGGTTATTGGAGCCAAACAGTCCTCAATTATATTGAGACCAAACGAATCCTGCCCCTCTGCTGCATATTTTGGCTATTCGAAACGTGGGCAAAATCAGAAAAGTCTATTGATTGGATAACTTATATAATTTTTCTTTCTTTTTTAAAAACTAATAGGATATTCAGTAAATGCACCGAGCAAGACGTTCACCACCTTTTGTACGTTCACCACCTGTAACTAGATAATATTACCGCCGTTGATTTTTCTTTAGAATCGTCATCCAGTCGACCAAGTACTCCAGTTCAAATTTTCGATAATCCATTTTTTGAACCCGACCTCACAATTGAGAATCCGAAGAATATTCAGGGACGATTCATAGATCCTGAACCATTAAATTTTCCTCCGGAACCACCAATCATTCAAACAAAGATTGTTGAGGAACGAACCATTAAATCAGAATCCTCTAGTGATTCCAATTCAACAAATTCAATTATGGAAAATCTGGAACCTTTAAGTATGGAAGACCGAATGAGAGCTAAACATACTGGCCAAGGTCACGCAATTACTCATCCTGACATTAATGCGCCAGATTATGAAATCAAAGGACAAATTCTACACATGGTGACTAATCAATGCCAATTTAGTGGTGCGCCAAAGGAAGATCCAAATGAACATCTTCGTACCTTTAATAGGATCTGCACACTATTTAAAATCCGAGAAGTGGAGGATGAACAGATATATCTCATGTTATTTCCATGGACTTTAAAGGGAGAAGCCAAAGATTGGTTGGAATCGTTACCTGAAAGGGCGATTGATACATGGGACGTTTTAGTTGAAAAATTTCTTAAACAATTCTTTCCTGCATCTAAAGCCGTAAGACTTCAAGGAGAAATTGTTACGTTTACACAGAAACTGAATGAAACTCTATATGAGGCGTGGACAATATTTGGAAAGTTATTAAGAGGATGTCCGCAACATGGTTTAGATACCTGTCAAATAGTACAAATATTCTACCAAGGATGCGACATCACTACAAGGAAAGACATAGATATAGCAGCTGGTGGTTCTATTATGAAGAAAACCGAAACTGATGCTTACAAAATTATTGATAACACTGCTTCCCACTCACATGAGTGGCACCAAGAAAAAGATATCGTTAGATCATATAAAGCAGCTAGAGCCAATTCTAGCCATGACTTAGATTCCATTTCCGCAAAGATAGATGCTGGGGAGAGACGAATGGAAAAAGATGACTAAGGATATTCACTCAATACGAATTAGTTGTGAGCAGTGTGGAGGACCACATTTGACAAAAGATTGTCTCAGTATTGAATTAACAATGGAACAAAGAGAGAATATTTCATACATAAACCAAAGGCCTGGAAATAATTATCAGAATAATTATCAACCACCAAGACCGATTTACAATCAAAACCAGAATTATAATAGAAATATTCCATACAACAACCAACAAGGTCCTAGCAATCAACAAGTATCCAACAATACTTACAATCAGCAAAGACCTAATTTTCAAAACAAACCACCACAACCCGATGATAAAAAGCCGAATTTAGAAGATATGATGACAAAGCTAGTTGAAACTCAAACGCAGTTTTTCACATCTCAAAAACAAACCAATGAACAAAATGCTCAAGCATTTAGAAATCAACAAGCTTCTATTCAAAATCTGGAACAAGAAGTAAGTAACCTAGCAAGGTTAATAGGTGAAAGAAAACCGGGAAGTTTACCTAGTGATACAAATGCTAACCCCCAGAATGAAACAGCTAAAGCCATTACCACAAGAAGTGGTACAACACTTAAACCACCTGAAATACCTGTAACTTCTGATGAAGCTATTCATACTCCACAAGAACCACAACCTGGTCAAGATAAGGAAACAGAACCGTTAGTTGAGAAGGTTAATGAAGATAACACAGTTAAGGCTAAACCTTATGTTAAACCATACCAACCACCACTTCCTTACCCGAGTAAAATGAAGAAAGAGAAACTTGAAGCCGAGCAATCCAAATTCTTGGATATGTTTAAACAGATAAATGTAAATCTTCCTTTCATTGATGTGATTTCAGGAATGCCTAGATATGCTAAATTCTTGAAAGATCTGATCACGAATAGAAAGAAAATGGAAGAACTCTCGGCTGTTACTATGAACGCTAATTGTTCAGCAGTGCTGTTGAATAAGATACCAGAAAAACTATCTGATCCAGGAAGTTTCACAATTCCATGTTTTCTGGGTAGTCTTAGTTCAATAGAAGCACTGGCAGACTTAGGTGCTAGTATAAATTTAATGCCGTATTCACTATACGCTAAACTAGACCTTGGAGAATTGAAACCAACAAGAATAAGCATACAACTAGCCGATCGATCAATAAAATATCCTAGAGGGATAATGGAGAACATGCTAGTTAAAGTTGGTACTTTAGTATTTCCAGTAGATTTTGTTGTTCTGGACATGGAAGAAGATTCTCAAGTTCCTCTCATATTAGAAAGACCATTCTTAAACACGGCTAAAGCAATGATAGACGTGTTTGGTAAGAAATTGACTCTAAGTATAGAGGACGAGAGTGTTACCTTTTCAGTTGATAGAGCAATGCAACAACCACAATCTGCAGATGATACATTTTATTATATTCAAACTATAGATGCACATGCAGAATTATTAGAAGAATTTCCAGAATTACAAGGAACAGGAGAATGTTCTTTAGGAGAAGGAACTGAACAAATTGATGAAACTGAAATGTTAGCTACACTAATAGCTAATGGATATGAACCAACAACAGAAGAAATTCAAATGCTAAAAGAAGAAGACAGATATCAATATAAATCATCGATAGAAGAACCTCCGAAATTAGAGTTAAAACCACTTCCAAACCATTTGGAATACGCTTATTTACATGGTGAATCTGAATTACCTGTAATAATATCGTCTTCTCTTACTGAAAATGAGAAATCACAACTCATTTATGTGTTGAAAGCTCATAAACCAGCCATTGCATGGAAGATTCATGATATTAAAGGAATAAATTCTTCGTATTGCACACATAAAATCCTTATGGAAGAAGGTCATAAAACGTATGTGCAACGCCAACGAAGACTAAATCCTAATATGCAAGATGTAGTTAAGAAAGAGATTATTAAACTGCTAGATGCAGGTTTAATTTATCCAATCTCTGATAGTCCATGGGTAAGCCCAGTTCAATGCGTGCCTAAGAAGGATGGCATGACTGTCATTACAAATGAGAAAAATGAGCTTATTCCTACTAGGACTGTAACAGGATGGCGTGTATGTATTGATTATAGAAAATTAAATGACGCCACCAGAAAAGATCACTTTCCCTTACCTTTCATTGATCAAATGTTGGAAAGATTAGCCGGAAATAGTTACTATTGTTTTCTTGATGGATTTTCCGGATATTTTCAAATTCCAATAGCACCCGAAGATCAAGAGAAACCCACATTCACGTGCCCTTATGGTACTTTTGCTTACAAATGCATGCCATTTGGACTTTGCAACGCCCCTGCAACCTTTCAAAGGTGCATGATGGCGATTTTTCACGACATGATAGAAGAATGCATGGAAGTTTTCATGGATGACTTTTCAGTCTTCGGTGATACATTTGAATCATGTCTAGTTAATCTGGAACGAATGCTTATTATCAGCGAACAATCAAATCTAGTACTTAATTGGGAGAAATGTCATTTCATGGTTAAAGAAGGCATCGTTCTTGGACATAAAATCTCAAAAGATGGAATTGAAGTGGATAGAGCTAAAGTAGATGTAATTGCTAAACTTCCACATCCCACCAATGTTAGAGGAGTTAGAAGTTTTCTAGGGCATGCCGGTTTTTACCGACGTTTCATAAAAGATTTTTCTAAAATTGCCACTCCTATGAATAAACTCCTAGAAAAGGATGCTCCATTCATCTTTTCAGATGAATGTATCAAATCTTTTAATATTCTTAAAGAGAAACTCACTAATGCGCCGATCATGATAACACCAAATTGGAATCTACCGTTTGAATTAATGTGCGATGCAAGTGATTTTGCAATGGGAGCCGTTTTAGGACAAAGGATTGAAAAACGATTTCAACCTATATATTATGCTAGTAAGACGTTACAAGGAGCACAAACAAATTATACAACTACTGAAAAAGAACTCCTTGCTATTGTCTTTGCTTTTGACAAATTTCGATCATATCTCGTTCTAGCTAAAACGGTGGTCTATACCGACCATTCTGCTCTTAGATACCTATTTTCGAAACAAGATGCCAAAGCAAGATTAATCCGTTGGATCTTACTCTTACAAGAGTTTGATATTGAAATCCGAGATAAAAAAGGAGCAGAAAATCTCGCCGCTGATCATCTTTCTCATCTTGAAAATCCTGAATTAGAAGTTCTAAATGAATCGGCCATACAAGACAACTTTCCTGATGAATATCTATTGAAGATAGATTATAATGAAATACCATGGTTTGCCGACTATGCAAACTACTTAGTATGTGGATTCCTTGAAAAAGGATTATCGTACCAAAAACGAAAGAAATTCTTCAGTGATATAAAACACTATTTTTGGGAAGATCTACATCTGTTTAAAAGTTGTCCCGATGGAATAATACGCCGATGTGTATTTGGAGATGAAGCTAGTAAAATTTTAAACCATTGTCACACAGGACCAACAGGAGGGCATTATAGGCCTCAACTAACAGCAAGAAAAGTTTATGAAGCTAGATTCTATTGGCCTACAATTTACAAAGACGCACACCTTCTTTGCAAATCCTGTGATGCTTGTCAAAGGGCCAGAAAAATAAGTCAACGTGATGAAATGCCACAAAATGTCATTCAAGTATGTGAAGTATTTGACATTTGGGGTATTGACTTTATGGGTCCATTTCCAAAATCTCATAATAATCTCTACATTCTCGTTGCCATTGATTATGTATCTAAATGGGCGAAAGCACAAGCTCTCCCAACTAACGATGCACGAGTTGTAGTCAACTTTTTAAAACGTCTTTTTGCAAGGTTTGGAACGCCGAAAGCTTTAATAAGTGATCGGGGTACTCATTTCTGTAATAATCAACTTGAGAAAGTTCTTAAAAGATATGGAGTAACTCATAAAATCTCCACCGCATATCATCCACAAACAAGTGGACAAGTTGAAAATACCAACCGAGCTTTAAAACGTATTCTAGAGAAAACCGTAGGATCAAATCCGAAGGAATGGTCCATTAAATTGGAGGATGCACTCTGGGCTTTTAGAACAGCCTACAAAACTCCAATTGGAACCACACCTTTTAAACTCGTCTACGAAAAAGCATGTCATCTTCCAGTAGAAATTGAACACAAAGCATTTTGGGCTTTGAAGACATGTAATCTTGATTTATATGAAGCTGGACGTCTACGGTTAAGTCAACTAAATGAATTAGAAGAATTAAGACATGAAGCATACGAAAATTCGTTGATATATAAAGAAAGAACGAAGAAATGGCATGATAAAAGAATCAGAAGTTTAAAAGAATTTAAAGAAGGAGACAGAGTTCTTCTTTTCAATTCACGATTCAAGCTATTTTCTGGAAAATTGAAATCAAGATGGTCTGGACCATTCATAGTCAAAAGAGTTTTCCCATACGGAACAGTAGAATTAATAAATTCAAATGGGATTGAATTTAAAGTTAATGGTCACAGAGTTAAACATTACATAGATAGTCCGATGGAATTCGACAATGAAGTTAATCACAATTTCGATACCACAGCTAACTAAGTGTGGGGAGAATCAAATCTTTAAAGGATAATATGTATTACTGTTAGAGTTAGATTGTCTGTTTTCGTGTAGTTCTCGAAAATGGAACCCGAATGGTCTTTCCCTAGCAGACCCTAAAGAACTAGTCTTCTCCCCCCATTCTGAATTTTTATTTTTTAGGTTTTTACGAAATGAAGACTGCATGTGAACTAAACCATGGTCTAATGCTACACGCTTTGATCACTAAACGTAATAATGACACACTACCGAGTGAAATAGTATCAGTAATCAAAGAAAGATTGGACGGAGTAAGAAAAGAATCCAGATGCGAAGATAATAAGTTACAATTTGGTAAAGAAAAATCAAAATCCGCAGCGAAAAGAAGATCACGACACCTAGAAAGATGTCACAAATGCGGAAAATGGTCACATGGAGGTAAATGTTCAAATAATCAAACCTATTCAAATACCGAATTTGTTACTTTATGCAGAGACGGACCGTTCATATGTTTAGAAGAAAAAACACTGAATGCTCGAGGTTACGCCTATGTAGCCATGGAAAACCAATTAAACCGACTATCTTATGAATGAGATAGATCGTATAACTAAGAATACTATCTCACAGGTAAGTCTGTACAGTTTTTTGTTTTTATTTTTATTTTTAACCTTTTGAGAATAAACGCTAATTTGTTCGCTATAAAGTATTAAATTGGTATTGAATAAAATTAGGTTTGGCGACCGAAATTATTGATATCATTCAAAAATTTATTATATCACTGCGAAATTTAACGTTTATTCCTAAGGTATAAATATCTTTAATCAATCAACCCAAAATATTTCAAAAATTCGTCATGAGTTAAATTAGGTCTTGGAACCGAAATTACTTTACCGAAAAGAGGGGCGCATATTTTTGATAATATTTGATTGATTAAAGTGGGATAAAAAGCCAAAAAGATTTTTAATTTTATTTTTACCATGTTTTTAAAATTAATATATAAATCTTAAATTAATATTGTAAACTTTGTAAAATCAATATAATTAAAATTGTAAATATTTGAAAAATATAATATAAGTTTGGTGTGATTTTATAATATGAATTTTTAAATTAAGTTTGGTGTGAATTTTTAATTTTTAAAATATGAATTTTATTTTTATGCATTTTAAATTGTAAGTTTGGTGTGAATTTTTAATATTAATTTTGAATTTTATATTTAAGTTGTGTGAATTTAAAAACAAAAATTTACTTTATTTCGCTAAGTTAAAAATATGATTTTTAAAATTCGTCGTAAGTTGAAGACTAGGTCATTGAACCGAAATTGCTTTACCCAAGGGAGGGACGAGAACTTTTATTATCATTATTTTTAATCTTATTGAATTAAAGTATGCCAAAAACATTAAAAAAACCCAAAAATCTTAGCTTTTAAAACAATCGCTACAAAAAGACAAATTTTAAAATTTTATCGAAGGACGGACTAGGACATCGATCCGAAACGACCTCGTCCTAAAACAAAGGAAAACAAAATTTTAAATTTATTTTATATATGTTTTATAAGTTACGGCTTATATATAAAAAAAAAAAAAACACCGCGACTTGCGGAGTTTGTAAGCATCAAACACCGCAAGTCGCGGAGGGACTAAAATCCAGAAAAAAAATATAAGGGACGAACTGATCAGTCCCCAACCCAACACCCACGAAAATACTGCGATAAAACCCGAAAATACACGAAAAAGACCTCCCAAATTCACAATTTTTCACCGTTAATCATCAAATCTTTTACTAAAATCATGTTAAGAAGGATGCTATCAAGGAATTACTCAGAAAAACGGTAAATTTCTACACCTAAACACCATTTAATCCGAAAATTAGTGTTCTTGAGCAATTTTATACCCAATTTGATTTTGATGCTTTTTAGTGTAATTATGCTTAAATTGTTTATGTATTATGCTTGTATAACCTAGATTGATGCAATTTAACATGATTAGAAGCCTTAAACTTCAAATTTTGAGTAATCTAGGGTTTGTGTTCTTGAGCAAATTTGGGGCTTTTTGATATAAACAGGTTATGGCCGATTTTTGTCATGAATTGTTGCTAAATTAAGTAGTGTAATATGTTTAGGTAGTTAAATGATCCAAACTTTGAGCCTAAACATGATTTTGAGAATTAAAGTGGACTTTTTCAAGTCTAAAATTCATGAACTTGATTTTTGAGAGATAATGCTATTTGAAACTTGTTTAATTGCTAGTAATGATTATTTTAACATGTTATTTGAGTTGAATGCTTATGAACTTGGCGAACATTTTCGTATATGCTTATTTGAAAAAGTGTAAATTTGATGAAAATATGTAAATGAGCTTAAGTTTGATATAAATTGATCATGTCATTGTAATTATTTTGATTGATGATTTTGCTGACACTAATGCATATTTGGATGCACAAAAATTGTGTTTGATGTGTTTTGCAGACTGAAAGGGGTGAATCTTCATCCCAAGCTCGCAATGCTCCTGCTGAGAATACGGAACAACAGGAGGTGGATAACTACTACAAACAAGATATACCTCATCCAGTCATGACATTTTCTGATATGCACTTGGAAGATTTGCACCCGAACCTGAGATTTGACAGACTTTGGATAGATTATCCAAAATACCAAAGGGGTTTGCATACTCTTCATTCTAAAGCTGTTGAGGTACCTAGGGTCATAGAATGGGGACCATTAGAAGCTGTAGAATTGGCCGGGCCAATTAGGGAATTACTTGCACAGAGGTATGGTAATTCTACTTTTAACGATTGGGTACGGTTATTCAACATGCGTAGACCTGTATATAAAGTATGGTGTGAAGAATTGTTGTGTAGTATAGAATTAAATGATCGGGTAGCTAGTTTAACCGATCGATCTTTTATTAGATTTTTGTTAGGAGGTTCGATGCGCCACATGTCTTTACTAGACATGGCTCAGGCTTTACGTATATATACGCCTGAGGAGCTAGCATCTGCCGATTGTAGAGGGTTGATACTAAATGGTAGAAAGATAGACGAAAATTTTGATACGCATGGTGTATGGAGTCAAATGACTAGCCATCACCGATTTAAAGGGGAAAATTACTCTTATTTGGATATAGATAGAGCTGAATTAAGAGTAATTCATAGGTTTTTAGCCAATTCGATTACACAACGAGGTAAGAACAAGGAAAAGGTAAATGAACAGGATTTGTTTTACCACATGTGTATTCGAGACCCACAAAGCGCTGTAAATATACCTTATTGTGTGGGTTATTATTTATCAGCTATGGTTAGGGGGATGAGACCGCATAGCATAATAGGAGGTGGTATATTTATTACTTTGATTGCTGAATATCTCGGTGTGGATATAAGTCGGGGGGGATTATTAGTCGAAGAACCAGAACCCCGCGATACAATAGGTTTAAATGTGTACCATGGTGCGAAGGTTTTGAAGAGGCGAAATAACGCCGCAGTACAATACCATGGTAGACATCCACAGGTTGAGAGAAACCAACAGCAAGGTAATGTAGGAGGGGGAAATGAAATGGCAGAAATGCAAAGGTTTATAGCTTCACAAGAGTATGAAAATGCTAGACATAGAGCATTTGAAGATTGGAAAGTTCATCAAAACCAAATCATAGCTTATTGCCAACATATAGGTAGAAACTATATTCCTACTCCATCGCCCATATTCCCTCCCTGGTCTATAGAGATTCAACCACCGTATCCTACGTATAACCCAGCCGAAGCATTTTATAGCACCTATGGTTATGCATGGAACCCCTACTGGTATCAGTATCATCCCTAGTGTACTTAGTTTTATTTATTTTGTAATTTGTAATGTTGATACGTTTAATACTTATGTTAATATTGTAATAGTTTTTATAATTTTCTAACTTTTATTCTTAGATTTTAATAATTTTTGAATGTGGGGTAATATACCAAACTTCAAAAATATGTATATATGTTTGCAGTTTATTTTATGTACACAACAGGGTAAAACAACGCATTTTCAAAGTCTGGCATTAAGTTCAGCAAAAGCAACTAATTTTGACGACAAGATGCAAAATATATGTGAAATAACAACAAGACGGAATGAACAAATGATATGCACCATTTATCATTCAGCAAGCAAACACAAATATGTTTGGAAACTTTGGTAAAATTTAATTATTTTCACACAAATCACCCTCAATAATTTAAATTGTTACTGATTTCTTGCAAATGAGGGCATTGCAAGATCTTAAGTGTGGGAAGGGGTTAAATTCTTTCGGATTTTAAAATTTTTACTTTATACACTTGGTTACCATTAGAAATACTAGTAAAGTAGTAGTTGTATTAGAATCTAGTGCTCTCTGATAATAAAGAACAGCCCTAGTCTTATATACTGACTACCCAATTCTAGTAAAATTTTTCAAAATTTTCAACTAAATGAACTCAAAATCATGTTTATACATATTTATGAACGATAAAACTAGGTTTTAACACCGAAATTATTGTTACCTCGGAAAGGACATAAATTGAGAAACAAACCAAAATATTAAAATTCATTTAAAATGGAATAGAGGACAATAAAAAGGAAAATAAAAGCCAAGTGTGAGAAAATTTACCAAGATATTTTAAACATATGTCACATATTTCTGTACAAATAACTGAAAATACTTTTGCTTTTGACTAAACTAAAAAGTTTTACCTGATTTACTGTAAGAAAGATGGATCTACACGATGAATCAATTCCATCATTAAAAGGAAGTAAAGTCATCCGAAAAAGAAACGCGCTTCTTGATTTAGGTCAGGAAGTTGTCGTCCAGACCAGCTGTAGGTTGACGAAAAATCTAGAAAAGTCATCACTAAAATCAGCAGGAAATCCACGGATCTCAGCATCAAACAGGGTTGCCAAGTGGTCAGATTTATCCTAACCATGAGAAGGATTTATCTCGTACAATGGGGGGCACCGTGCAAATTAGCTGGATAAGACTAATGAATCAGATCCCCAGAAAGGATAATCTCCTTAAAGATTAAAAATCAGCTTTTAAGACTGATATTACTCAATCCTAGAGATTGACCTTAAAGATTGAGAATTACAAACTCATGAAATTCGATGATATCTAAACTCGAGCTTGAACGAGAAAATATTTTGATCAAAATTATAAACCGATTTGTTTTCTGAAAAACCCATTTTCAATGCGTTCATTACCATTGAACGTAAAATCCTAGGAATTCACCTGGAATTCATTAGGTCACCTGAACCAAATCGGGTGTCAACCGTAAGAACGGTGGTTGCATAGCATGGTCAAAGACAGGACCTTGTGCCAGACCGAAAAATTATAAGGGTGAGCTTTACTATTGCTCCTACCAAGGATAGTAATTGCGTCCGACACGTTATAAACCATAATCAAAAGCATGTCAGGGGACATTGCCTTAACAGTTGCTTGTTCAACGCTTTCCTTTACAACCAGACGGTAGTTTACCGAAAGGTAATATACGGGACAAGTAAACTGGACGTGTTGCTTTCCAAATACAAGGTTAGCAAGTGGGTGACACAAAACCATAAGTTTTGAGCTAAAATTTTCAAATATGAAACCCACCAAACCCTCAAAAATAATTTGCAAACACCG
This sequence comes from Rutidosis leptorrhynchoides, assembly GCF_046630445.1. Lineage (NCBI taxonomy): Eukaryota > Viridiplantae > Streptophyta > Magnoliopsida > Asterales > Asteraceae > Rutidosis > Rutidosis leptorrhynchoides. The sequence goes on along the minus strand of NC_092343.1, from coordinate 158,924,252 downwards.
GTAAAGGGTTATTTCGGAAAACTTATCTAGGGTAAAAACTAGATTTAATTTTCAAAAGATCAAATATTTTCATAAAGATCCAATTTCCTTAATGGATCTAAATTTTTATAGTCATGTGGGACTGTAAACCATATCGTTACTACCATTGTTTATACCGCCGTATAGAAATCACTGATGTACAAAGTGTGAAGAATAAAGAAGTGATTCTAGTATTTCAAGACTATATTGCTTGAGGGCAAGCAACGCTCGAGTATGGGAATATTTGATAATGCTAAAAATGAACATATATTTCATAGCATTATTCCCCAAGAAAGACAAGCTTTTAGTTGCAAATGTTCTATTTACAAGTGATATTCGTTTAAATATTAAAAGGTGAAGACAAAAGACAGACTCGACGAATTGAAGACGCAAACGACCAAAAAGCTCAAAAGTACAAAATACAATCAAAGAGGTTCCAATTATTGATAAGAAACGTCTCGAAATTACAAGAGTACAAGATTCAAAACGCAAAGTACATGATATAAAATAGTACGCAAGGACGTTCGAAAATCCGGAACCGGGACCAGAGTCAACTCTCAACGCTCGACGCAACGGACTAAAAATTACAAGTTAACTATGTATTTAAATATAATATAATATATAATTAATTATATATATATTATATTTATAAAATAAATCGTCGGCAAACAAAGAGCCAAATGTGGGTGAGCTGTAAAAACGATCTCCGCGACTCGCGGAGTTTGAAGAAGAAAAGGGCCGCGAGTCGCGGAGCCCGAAATGTTGAAACTGCCGATAAAGCTCGCGCATTCTGATCGTAAAAATATATATCCAATATATCAATCTCTCTATATCTATACGTAATATTTATATTTATAATTTATATTTTAATTTTAATTTTAATCCTAATAATAAGGGTATGTTAGCGAATGTTGTAAGGGTGTAAGTCGAAATTCTGTCCGTGTAACGCTACGCTATTTTTAATCATTGTAAGTTATGTTCAACCTTTTTAATTTAATGTCTCGTAGCTAAGTTATTATTATGCTTATTTAATCCGAAGTAATCATGATGTTGGGCTAATTACTAAAATTGGGTAATTGGGCTTTGTACCATAATTGGGGTTTGGACAAAAGAACGACACTTGTGGAAAATAGACTATGGGCTATTAATGGGCTTTATATTTTTTTAACTAAATGATAGTTTGTTAATGTTAATATAAAGATTTATAATTGGACGTACCCATAAATTACCATATACACTCAATCAGACACGATGGGCGGGGTATTTATATGTACGAATAATCGTTCATTTAACTGGACACGGGAATGGATTAATAGCCACTAGAATTATTAAAACAGGGGTGAAATTATGTACAAGGACACTTGGCATAATTGTTAACAAAGTATTAAAACCTTGGGTTACACTCAGTCGACATCCTGGTGTAATTATTAAACAAAGTATAAAACTCTTGTTACAGTTTAAGTCCTCAATTAGTTGGAATATTTGACTTCGGGTATAAGGATAATTTGACGAGGATACTCGCACTTTATATTTATGACTGATGGACTGTTATGGAAAAAAACCAGACGGACATATTAAATAATCCAGGACAAAGGACAATTAACCCATGGGCATAAAACTAAAATCAACACGTCAAACATCATGATTACGGAAGTTTAAATAAGCATAATTCTTTTATTTCATATTTAATTTCCTTTATTTTATATTTAATTGCACTTCTAATTATCGCATTTTTATTGTTATTGTATTTAATTGCACTTTTAATTATCGTACTTTTTAATTATCGCAAGTTTATTTTATCGCACTTTTATTATTCGCAATTTCATTATCGTTATTTACTTTACGCTTTAAATTAAGTCTTGTATTTATTTATTATTTTACATTTGGTTTTAACTGCGACTAAAGTTTTAAAATAGACAAACCGGTCATTAAACGGTAAAAATACCCCTTTATAATAATAATATTACTTATATATATATTTGTATTTTTATAAAAATAAACTAATATAGCGTTAAGCTTTGTTTAAAGATTTTTCCTGTGGAACGAACCGGACTTACTAAAAACTACACTACTGTACGATTAGGTACACTGCCTATAAGTGTTGTAGCAAGGTTTAAGTATATCCATTCTATAAATAAATAAATATCTTGTGTAAAATTGTATCGTATTTAATAGTATTTCCTTGTAAAATTTAATAGTATTTTATACCCCTTAGCTTAACTATCACACAGCCTCCTTCCTACTTTGCTCAATCCGTTTTCCAGTTCCAAAATTTCTGTTTTTCTGCGCTTTGCCAGACACTTCATCATTATCATCCAGCTTTTACCGTTTAAAGTCGTTTATAGTTTTTGCTGCTTCATCAGCATTTTTTCCATTTTCGGAGAACCAATTCGTAGTTCGGAGTATTTTTCAGAAACTTCACATTCAAATTAAGTCCAGAAGATAGACGTTATATATACACATATAACTGTTGGTGTATACATGCTGCGAGATTTCAAAATACTGATTGCTAATTCCCAATGATTCGTATGGCAATTCTCATTACAAGATGCGAATGAGTAAAAGATGGGGTTTCAATAAATAATTATAATGACTTTTTGGAGAGGCTAAAGTCAAAGGGTAATGAAGTTGTTGGTACATCTGCTAATAATGTGGTGGAATGTAAAAGGTTCCCTGGTAACGATGGTGTATATCTCAAGGTTATAATAAGGTTAGTCTGACTGAAAAGTCGAAGTTGACTTACTGGAGCTGTGACAAAACTGGCTACTTTGAATAGGAGTCGCAAAGTTATTTTTGCTAATAAATGCCAAAGAATCTGACGCGGATACGTTGTTTAAACTTTTACTTTGGTTTCAAGAGTTTTTCGGGTACATAACTGTGGGTAACATGTGGTTGGATCATCATCTCGATTGCTCATCATTCGAAGTGTCTTCAGAAATTTTCGAAGGGTTTGAACACAGATTGTAATCGTTATCATAAATTTGATGTTCTAACACATTTTTGAAGTCAAAATATAGCTTGTGAAAGATGTAAGGATCTAAGAGTGATGATTTTGGTCATATCTCGAGTTGAATTTTGAGATTTCAAAATCAGAATATGTAATTAAATTTTGAATGAGTATGGTTGTTTTGATTTCTATAAAAGAAGGTATATTGTTGTGAAAGTAGGGAGTATAATGGATGATTTGCTGAATCAGATTCGAAGAATGTAACATATTATTTGTGAATTTATATATCTCTCGGGTATTACCTACCCGTTAAAAAAAAAAATTTCACAATTAATATTTTGTACAAAAGAATTTTATTACAGTCTTTATGAAAATATATATATATGTATATTTTCTTCAGATGTAACATAGATTTAATGAGTTGATGTTAAATTAAACTCATTTGATTTACGGTTGAAACTAGAATTGAATAATCCCTAAAGGCTTTAAAAAGTACACAACTTTTACGCAGTATTTCTTTAATGACATTGAAATTATGAATCAATACTTCATTATTTGTTGATGTATGATGTTCGGTTCGTGGAATTCTTGTGAATTTTGCAAAGTACGAATGATGTTATCTGAAAAGTTTCTTGTACATCGATGATGAAAGTGTAAAATCAAATATATACTTGATTTATTATGAATTGGAATTTGTTGAATTGCGACAGAGATTGTAGTTAACGCTGGTTAAGTTGCGCCCGAAGGTTGTACATTATTGCATATTTGTAATATGAATTAACCGAGTAGTTAAGATTCACACACAATAGCTTAGCACGGAAAGATTTATTTCAAAATATATATATATATATATATATATATATATATATATATATATATATATATATATATATATATATACATACATACATATAATTTCTTTACAGGGAATGAGTTAATTCTTCATAACTCGTTGATACAATATACACGTTATTGATTCGTAATGATGTCCACAGTGATTCTTGAATTGACGGAGTTTGTGATGTTATCGGTGTTGTTGATTCGGATGTTGACTGTACTGACGATGCTGGTAACGCTGACGGTACTGTTGATGCTGTTGGTAAAGCAAGTTTAGCTTGTTAATCACACACCATTTTTGTCAGGGTTTCTACTCTTCCTTCTATCATTTTAGTTCGCTTAACTGATTTATGGTTAGGGCTAGATTAGATAATCTCTAAGACTTTAGAGATTACATAATCGCCGCGGAATGTTTCTCCAATGAAGTTATGAATTAATACTTCGTCAGTTATTGTTGTTGGTACTACTTGGTATCTATGGTGCGTATGACGTTGATGCTCATGGAACAGATTGTGAAGTTGAGGTTTACGAGGCGGTTGTCGTTGGAGGTGGTAATGGTACTGATGGCGTTGATGATGGTGGTACTGGTTATGCTGCTGATGCTGCTGCTGGTGTTTGTAATCTCCACACCATATTCTCCAAAGCCACTACCCGAGCGCGAAGCTCATTGACTTCTTCTATTACACCGGGGTGATTGTCAGTTCGGACGAACGGATAAATAAAATCTAAAATTTGATGTAATATATAATCGTGACGAGATACTCTGGAAATGAGTGAGAACATAGTATTTCGGACAGGTTTGCCGGTAAGTGCTTCAGGTTCTTCGTCAAGAGGTCAATGTGGTGGATGGAGGGGATCACCTTCTTCTTGTCTCCAATGATTGAGGAGGCTACGAACCCATCCTCAATTCATCCAGAATAGGTGATGACTGATTGGTTGATCTATTCCGGTCACACTGCTTTCGGAGCTTGAATGGGATTCCATTTTGGAATCCGAGTGACTTGAACTGATTTTGGCTAACGGATGGTATTCTAATTACATGGAATATATATATATATAGATCAAAAGATTTCGTAGATTACAGAGGACTTTGCGGGATAAGTCAGGCAAAGTTTAAAGTAACAGATACGATAAGATATGATTTAGCAGATATGCTAATATATGAATTTTTGTCTATACACTATTCAGGCAATCAATGTAGCAAGACGTGTCTTAGACTAAAAATGATAAGCAGGTAATTTCCTGAGGATGATAAGTAGTTAATTTTCGACACAAAATGATAAGCAAAACTTTTGACATGCAGACACGGTCGAAGTCCAGACTCACTAATGCATCCTATAGACTTATCAGTTAGACACACTAATGCAGACCTGGTTCGCTAAGACCACCGCTCTGATACCAACTGAAAGGACCCGTTCATATACATTATAAACGATTCACAATAGTTGATTACATTACGATGTATTTGAACTCTATATGATACATTTTACAAACATTGCATTTGTTTTTAAAAGACAATCTTTCTTTACATCGAAAATTGACAGGCATGCATACCATTTCATAATATCCACTATCCAACTATAAATTGATTTAATAATAATCTTTGATGAACTCAATGACTCGGATGCAACGTTCTTCGAAATATGCTATGAAAGACTCCAAGTAATATCTTTAAAATGAGCAAATGCACAGCGAAAGATTTCTTTAACACCTGAGAATAAACATGCTTTAAGTGTCAACCAAAAGGTTGGTGAGTTCATTAGTTTATCATAATCATTTATTTCCATCATTTTAATAGACCACAAGAATTTCATTTCCAGTTCTCATAAATATACGTCCCATGCATAGAGACAAAAATAATCATTCATATGGTGAACATCTGGTAACCGGCATTAACTAGATACATATAAGAATATCCCCTATCATTCCGGGATCCTCCTTCGGACATGATATAAATTTCGAAGTACTAAAGCATCCAGTACTTTGGATGGGGTTTGTTAGGCCCAATAGATCTATCTTTAGGATTCGCGTCAATTAGGGTGTCTGTTCCCTAATTCTTAGATTACCAGACTTTAATAAAAAGGGGCATATTCGATTTCGATAATTCAACCATAGAATGTAGTTTCAATTACTTGTGTCTATTTCGTCAAACATTTATAAAAGCGCATGTATTCTCAGTCCCAAAAATATAAAGGGTAAAAAGGCAAATGAAACTCACCATACTGTATTTCGTAGTAAAAATACATATAACGTCATTGAACAAGTGCAAGGTTGACCTCGGATTCACGAACCTAAATTAATTATATATATTTATGTGTTGGTCAATATTTGTCTAACAAATTAGGTCAAGTCATAGTGTACCACAATCCTAATGCTCGAGACTAATATGCAAAAGTCAACAAAAGTAAATTTGACTCAAAATAATTTTCAAAAATCTATACATGATTAATATATAGTTTAAATATCGTCGTTTTATATTTTTAAATATTTTTAAAAGATTTATTAGAGTAAATAATATAATTTATTTATTAATAAATAAAATTTTATATTAAATTTATATAATAAAATATACTTTTATATATATTAAGTAATAAAATTTATAGGGTTCATTTAATATCATAAAGATAATATGATATGTATTATTAAAGTAAGTTATTACACGTAGTAAAATATGTTTGATCACATATTTATTTGATAAAATAATATCTATAATGTTAGTAAGTAAAAGTTGTATTATTTTGTAATAATAATAATTATTATAAAAATATCAATATTTATAATTACTAAGATGACATTATGATAAAACGATAATTCTAATTATGATAACTTTAATATTTACAATAATTTTTAATATTATCTTTAAAATAATAATTCTATTTAAAATAATAATAATAATGATATTTTATAGTAACAATGACATTTCTATTAAAATGATAATTTTTGTTAAAATGATAGTTTTAATACTAACGATACTTTTAATGATAATAGTAATGATAAAAATAATAAGAACGATAATTTTATCTAAATCAATATCTTATAATATTTTAATTTCATCATGATACTCTTACCCATTATTTCCTAATCGTTTCGTTTAATAGCTTTTAATCGTCTTTTATATCGTGTTCATAATAATGATAATAATAGTAATCAAAATAATTAGTTGTTACAAATATTTGTTTTAATTACACTAATATTAATAATGATAGTTACTATAACATTATTAACGATAATACTAATAATTATCTTAATGATAATATAGTAATAATAATAATAACAATAACAATAACCATTTTTAAATAATGATATATATAATAATAATGATAATAATAATAATAATACCAATAATAATAATATTTGGATAATAATAATAATAATAATACTAATTATAACTTTAACGATAATAACGATAGTAATAATAAAAAAATAACATTTTTTAATGATAAATCCCTTTTATTGATAAAGATAATAATAATGATAATAATAAGATAAAACTAGAACGATGATAAAAACGACGATAATAATAATCATTTTTAATAAAAATATCGAAAATTCAATTGATTATAACTTCTAATCCGTTCATCGAAACCATTCGATATCTAAAGGAAAAGTTCTTAATTTTTCGCTAGCTTTCCAAGGACATGCATATCTTATACCTTATCTCAACCGCAAGTGTAACTAATTCAAGATTCAACCTAACCTGTCTAAGGGCAATATCAAAAGTACAAGCATGCATAATCCTAAATACTCGAGCACTAGTCAGGGATACACTATTAGTATGTAAAAGTTAAATTATGAGTACTCACATATCAATATTGAGATTCAATATTGCAGGAAAGGTACGTAGACGCAACGGAAATGATAAACACTAGTTTTGACCTCACGAGCATACCCATGAACCATACTCAATCTCCTCCATAGCTATAACCCATAATTTTCTTAATCCTATCCCACTCGAAAAACAATTTCGAAATCACTCGGACAGCACTCCGTCGTAATATTTTATGTATACTTATAATATCTTGAAATAATACGGAGTAAATATATATATGTAAATCGATTGAGAGAGTTTAGAGAAAAAATATTTTCAAGTTTCTATGAAATAATGAAACCTATTGAATTCTATTTATAATAGATTTTTGAATTATTAAAGTGAATTATTAAAGTATGAATTATTAAAGTGAATTATTAAAGTATGAATTATTAAAGTGAATTATTAAAGTATGAATTATTAAAGTGAATTATTAAAGTTAAAGTAAAGTAAAAATAAAGTAAAGGTAAAGTTTAAGTATATTAAAAGTATAAAACTATGTACGTATAATACGCTTATAAATATATATAATATTAATTTAAATCGTTATATATATTTAATAAAATAAAATATAAATATCATTATCTTTATCATACTAGTTAAGTAATGAGTTGTCAAAAGTGATTCTAGATATTTATAAAAGTTATATACGTTTTAATAATAAAGTTCTTTTTAAACTGAAAACGTTTTTGTACGTTTGAAACTAAATAGATCAATCGAGTCTTTATGAGATTCAATTTTCCACTATCCTTTGTCTAGTTCTCAATGATTGACAATTTGTTCTTATTTATAAATCACTTTACCATTTTCTGAATATTGTTAAAATGGAAAGATTTCTCAAATCAACGTGGGCCTTTCAACAGAGACATGTAATCATAATTCAATATATCTGATAATTTAATCATTTGATCTTATCTTCTAATTCCATTGATAAACATTTTAAAACGGATACAATCATATAAAGTATTTAATCTAATATTTTATTTACGTTTCAAGTTATAATATATATACACATATACATATATAATCATATTCGTTTAATGGTTCGTGAATCGTTGGAACTTGGTCGAGGTTGAATGAATGTATGAACATAGTTTAAAATTCTTTAAATTTAACTTAACAAATATTGCTTATCGTGTCGGAAACATATAAAGATTAAAGTTTAAATTTGGTTGGAAATTTCCCGGTTGTCACAACGACTTCCTTCAAATACAGTCGTGCTAACTTCTCCATCTTGTCATCTTCTCTTATTGGCAGGAAGTGTGCTGACTTGGTGAGACGATCAACTATTACCCAAATAGTATCATAACCACTTGCAGTCCTTGGCAATTTAGTAATGAAATCCATGGTAATGTTTTCCCATTTCCATTTCGGGATTTTTGGTTGTTGTAGTAGACCTGATGGTTTCTGATGTTCAGCTTTAACCTTAGAACACGTCAAATATTCCCCTACATATTAAGCAATATCGGCTTTCATACCTGGCCACCAAAAATGTTTCTTAAGATCCTTGTACATCTTCCCCGTTCCAGGATGTATTGAGTATCTGGTTTTATGAGCTTCTCTAAGTACCATTTCTCTCATATCTCCAAATTTTGGTACCCAAATTCTGTCAGCCCTATACCGGGTTCCATCTTCTCGAATATTAAGATGCTTCTCCGATCCTTTGGGTATTTCATCCTTTAAATTTCCCTCTTTTAAAACTCTTTGTTGCGCCTCCTTTATTTGAATAGTAAGGTTAGTGTGAATCATTATATTCATAGATTTTACTCGAATGAGTTATCTGTCCTTTCTGCTCAAGGCGTCAGCTACCATATTTGCCTTCCCCGGGTGGTAACGAATCTCAAAGTCGTAATCATTCAACAATTCAATCCACCTACGCTGCCTCATATTCAGTTGTTTCTGATTAAATATGTGTTGAAGACTTTTGTGGTCGGTATATATAATACTTTTAACCCCATATAAGTAGTGCCTCCAAGTCTTTAATGCAAAAACAACCGCGCCTAATTCCAAATCATGCGTCGTATAATTTTGCTCGTGAATCTTCAATTGTCTCGACGCATAAGCAATCACCTTCATCCGTTGCATTAATACACAACCGAGACCTTGCTTTGATGCGTCACAAAAAATCACAAAATCATCATTCCCTTCAGGCAATGACAATATAGGTGCCGTAGTTAGCTTTTTTTTCAATAATTGAAACGCCTTCTCTTGTTCATCCTTCCATTCAAATTTCTTCCCTTTATGCGTTAATGCGGTCAAGGGTTTTGCTATTTTGGAGAAATCTTGGATGAATCTTCTGTAGTAACCAACCAATCCTAAAAATTGACGTATATACTTCGGAGTTTTTGGGGTTTCCCACTTTTCAACGGTTTCGATCTTTGCCGGGTCCACCTGGATACCTTCTTTGTTCACTATGTGACCGAGGAATTGAACTTCTTCCAACCAAAATGCACACTTTGAAAACTTAGCGTACAGTTTTTCTTTCCTCAATACTTCTAGCACTTTTCTCAAATGTTCTTCGTGCTCTTGATCATTCTTTGAGTAAATAAGTATGTCATCGATGAAAACAATGACAAACTTGTCAAGATATGGCCCACACACTCGGTTCATAAGGTCTATGAACACAGCTGGTGCGTTAGTCAATCCAAACGGCATAACCATAAACTCGTAACGACCATAACGCGTCCTAAAAGTAGTTTTTGGAATATCATCCTCCTTTACTCGCATTTGATGATATCCAGAACGTAAATCGATCTTCGAATAAACCGACGAGCCTTGTAGTTGATCAAATAAGTCGTCAATTATCGGCAGTGGATAACGGTTTTTGATGGTAAGTTTGTTCAACTCTCTGTAGTCAATACACAACCTAAATGTACCATCCTTCTTCTTGACAAACAAAACAGGAGCTCCCCATGGTGATGTGCTTGGTCGAATGAAACCACGTTCTAATAGTTCTTGCAGTTGGCTTTGCAGTTCTTTCATCTCGCTGGGTGCGAGTCTATAAGGAGCACGAGCTATTGGTGCAGCTCCTGGTACAAGATCTATTTGAAATTCAACAGATCGATGCGGAGGTAGTCCCGATAATTCTTTCGGAAATACATCGGGAAATTATTTTGTGACGGGAACATCATTGATGCTCTTTTCTTCAGTTTATACTTTCTCAACGTGTGCTAGAACAGCATAGCAACCTTTTCTTATTAGTTTTTGTGCCTTCAAATTACTAATAAGATGTAGTTTCGTGTTGGCCTTTTCTCCGTACACCATTAAGGGTTCTCCTTCTTCTCGTACAATGCGAATTTTATTTTTATAACATACGATCTCTGCTTTCACCTTCTTCAGCCAGTCCATGCCAACTATTACATCAAAACTCCCTAACTCTACTGGTATCAAATCAATCTTAAATATTTCGCTACCCAGTTTAATTTCTCGATTCCGGCATATATAATCTGCTGAAATTAATTTACCGTTTGCTAATTCGAGTAAAAATTTACTATCCAATAGCGTCAATAGACAACTTAATTTAGCACAAAAATCTCTACTCATATAGCTTCTATCAGCACCCGAATCAAATAAAACGTAAGTAGATTTATTGTCAATAAGAAACGTACCCATAACAAGCATCGGGTCTTCCTGTGCCTCTGCCGCATTAATATTGAAAACTCTTCCACGGCCTTGTCCATTCGTGTTCTCCTGGTTCGGGCAATTTCTAATAATGTGGCCCGGTTTTCCACATTTATAACAAACTACATTGGCATAACTTGCTTCGACACTACTTGCTCCGCCATTACTCGTACCGACACCATTTGTTCCTTTCGTTCTGTTAACCCCTGGTCCGTAGACCTCACACTTCACCGCGCTATGACCATTTCTTTTACACTTGTTGCAAAATTTGTTGCAGAATCCCGAGTGATACTTTTCACACCTTTGGCATAGCTGCTTCTGATTGTTGTTGTTGTTGCGGTTGTTATTGTTGTTGGGATGATTGTTGTAGTTGATGTTGTTCTTGTTGTTGTTGTCATTGTTGTTGGGCCGTTTGTTGTAGTTACGATTGATGTTGCGATTGTTGGGATAGTTGTTGCGATTATTGTTGTAATTGCTGTTGTTGTTGTTGTATTGGTGATTCTTATCACCGTTTTCCTCCCACTTTCTTTTAACTTGCTTCACATTGGCCTCTTCAGCTGCCTGTTCTTTAATTCTTTCATCAATCTGGTTTAATAGTTTGTGAGCCATTCTACATTCTTGTTGTATGGAGGCGGGCTCGTGTGAACTTATATCTTCTTGGATTCTTTCCGGTAATCCTTTCACAAATGCGTCGATCTTCTCTTCCTCATCTTCGAACGCTCTCGGACACAATAGGCACAATTCTGTGAATGGTCTTTCGTACGTGGTAATATCAAATCCTTGGGTTCGTAACCCTCTAAGTTCTGTCTTGAGCTTATTGACCTCGGTTCTGGGACGGTACTTCTCGTTCATCAAGTGCTTGAATGCTGACCACGGTAGTGTGTAAGCATCATCTTGTCCCACTTGCTCTAGATAGGTATTCCACCATGTTAACGCAGTACCTGTGAAGGTATGCGTAGCATACTTCACTTTGTCCTCTTCAGTACACTTACTTATGGCAAACACCGATTCGACCTTCTCGGTCCACCGTTTCAATCTGATCGGTCCTTCGGTTCCATCAAATTCCAAAGGTTTGCAGGCAGTGAATTCTTTGTAGGTGCATCCTACACGATTTCTTGCGCCGTTAGCTGCATTGCTAGATTCGGAGTTATTGTTGGTATGTAGCGCAGCCTGTACTGCGTCTATGTTTGAAGCAAGAAAGGCACGGAATTCCTCTTCGCTCATATTCAAGGTGTGTCGAGTAGTCGGTGGCATTTCCTTCAAAATAATCAAATGAAACGGGTTAATCATATAGAATATCAAGAGTAGTCAATAGTATTTCGTAGCGTAATATGAACTTATTTATAAAAGCTCTTTCTTCATATTAGCGTTTTATACTCTTTAATTCGGGTAGTACCTACCCGTTAAGTTCATACTCAGTAGCTAACATACCATTTCAGCTACTACAATTCTATATGAAAAACTAATCACAAAAAAAAAAAATCATATTCAAACCTTTATACAATAACTTGCAAACTTACAATACCGTTTTTTTTTTTTTACATATAGCATGAAATATAGCACATAAAACTTTGATACAAAGTAGTTGCGAAGATAATTCTAGTTAATAAATAAGGCGTTCATCAAAGGCAATAAAGACACGTAATTCATACGTCCAGAAACAAGTCATGCATTCTGGTTTTACTAATACCACTTCCCATCCTTAGTTTGGTGGAACATAACCGTTGTGACCGATAGTAAGACAATGTGTTGTAACTTCGTCAAAAGGATGAAGGTTATGTAATGACCAACAGTCTCGTAATAACCTAAAAACCTCATTTCTTACCCCAATTACCGACTCCGTCACTTGTGGGAACGTTTTGTTTAATAGTTGTAGCCCGATGTTCTTGTTCTCACTTTGGTGAGAAGCGAACATTTCTAACCCGTAAGTATAACATGCTTCTTTATGTTGCATGTTAGCCGCTTTTTCTAAATCACGAAGTCCTATATTCGGATATATTGAGTCAAAATAATTTCTTAACCCGTTGCGTAAAATAGCATTTGAGTTCCCCGCAATATATGCGTCAAAGTAAACACATCGTAACTTATGGATTTCCCAATGTGATATCCCCCATCTTTTGAACGAAAGCCTTTTATAAATCAAGGCATTCTTGGAACGTTCTTCGAATGTCTTACAAACTGATCTCGCCTTAAATAGTTGTGCCGAGGAATTCTGACCGACTCTAGACAAGATTTCATCAATCATGTCTCCGGGTAGGTCTCTTAAAATATTGGGTTGTCTATCCATTTTGTGTTCTTATACTGTAAAATAGACAAGAGTTAGATTCATAAAAAAAATACATATTAATACAAGCAATTTTTACATATGTCATAAAGCATAAGCACACTATATTAAATATATTACACCACACGAATACAACTATCTTATTCCGACTCGCTCGTTTCTTCTTCTTCGGTTTTGGTTCATTTTGCCAAGTTTCTAGGGATATATGATGTTCCCCTAATACGATCCGTCGTTTTCCACATTGGTTTAGAAAACCCTGGTGGTTTAGAGGTTCCCGGGTTATTGTCACAACTTAAGAAATACGGGTGTTGACGATACATATAAAGTTCATCCGGTTTGGAATCAAATTTCTCTATTTTTATGCCCTTTACCTTATTGTTCTCTTTTGCCTTATTAAATTGTGTTGGGGTAATTTCTATAACATCATCGGAATCCTTGTCGGGGTCCGATTCATCGGAGAATTGGTAATCCTCCCAATACTTTGCTTCCTTGGCGGAAACACCATTGACCATAATTAACTTTGGTCGGTTGGTTGAGGATTTTCTTCTACTTAACCGTTTTATTATTTCACCCACTAGTTCTATTTCTTCTTCCGGTTCCGATTCTTCTTCCGGTTCCGATTCTTCTTTCGGTTCCGACTCTTCTTCCGGTTCCTCTTCGGGAACTTGTGAATCAGTCCACGAATCATTCCAATTTACATTTGACTCTTCATTATTATTAGGTGAGTCAATGGGACTTGTTCTAGAGGTAGACATCTATCACATAATATCAAAAACGTTAAGAGATTAATATATCACATAATATTCACATGTTAAAAATATATAGTTTCCAACAATAATGTTAAGTAATCATTTTTAAAGAAAATGCGGTCGAAGTCCAGACTCACTAATGCATACTACAAACTCGATAAGACACACTAATGCAAATTTTCTGGTTCTCTAAGACCAATGCTCTGATACCAACTGAAATGTCCCGTTCATATTGATTATAAATGTTCCATATTAATTGATTTCGTTGCGAGGTTTTGACCTCTATATAAGACGTTTTTCAAAGACTGCATTCATTTTTAAAACAACCATAACCTTCATTTCATCAATAAAGGTTTCAAAAGCATTACGTAGATTATCAAATAATGATAATCTAAAATATACTGTTTACACACGACCATTACATAATGGTTTACAATAGAAATATATTACATCGACATATGTTTCTTGAATGCAGTTTTTACACAATATCATACAAACATGGACTCCAAATCTTGTCCTTATTTTAGTATGCAACAGCGGAAGCTCTTAGTATTCACCTGAGAATAAACATGCTTTAAACGTCAACAAAAATGTTGGTGAGTTATAGGTTTAACCTACATATATCAAATCGTAACAATAGACCACAAGTTTTCATATTTCAATATACATCCCATACATAGAGATAAAAATCATTCATATGGTGAACACCTGGTAACTGACATTAACAAGATGTATATATAGGAATATCCCCATCATTCCGGGACACCCTTCGGATATGATATAAATTTCGAAGTACTAAAGCATCTGGTACTTTGGATGGGGTTTGTTAGGCCCAATAGATCTATCTTTAGGATTCGCGTCAATTAGGGTGTCTGTTCCCTAATTCTTAGATTACCAGACTTAATAAAAAGGGGCATATTCGATTTCGATAATTCGACCATAGAATGTAGTTTCACGTACTTGTGTCTATTTTGTAAATCATTTATAAAACCTGCATGTATTCTCATCCCAAAAATATTAGATTTTAAAAGTGGGACTATAACTAACTTTCACAGATTTTTACTTCGTCGGGAAGTAAGACTTGGCCACTGGTCGATTCATGAACCTATAACAAATATGTACATATATATCAAAGTATATTCAAAATATATTTACAACACTTTTAATACATTTTGATGTTTTAAGTTTATTAAGTCAGCTGTCCTCGTTAGTAACCTACAACTAGTTGTCCAACGTTAGATGTACTGAAAAAAATTTATATATATTATCTTGAATCAATCCATGACCCAGTGTATACACGTCTCAGGCTAGATCACAACTCAAAGTATATATATTTTTGGAATCAACATCAACCCTGTATAGCTAACTCACACATTACTGCATATAGAGTGTCTATGGTTGTTCCAAATAATATATACACATGGGTCGATGTGATATGTCAAAACACTTGGATACTTGTCTATGGTATCCCAAGATTACATAATATATTAGAATACATGTATAATACAATATAAGTTAGCTAGGATATGATTAATATAGATTTGTTACCAATTTTCACGTTGCTACAACAAGAAAAATTATCCAATCTTGTTTTACCCATAACTTCTTCATTTTATATCCGTTTTGAGTGAATCAAGTTGCTGTGGTTTCATATTGAACTCTATTTTATGAATCTAAATAGAAAAATTATAGGTTTATTGTCAGAAATATAAGTTACAAGTCATTTTTGTAAAGGTAGTCATTTCAGTCGAAAGAACGACGTCTAGATGACCATTTTAGAAAACATACTTCCACTTTGAGTTTAACCATGATTTTTGGATATAGTTTCATGTTCATAAGAAAAATCATTTTCCCAGAAGAACAACTTTTAAATCAAAGTTTATCATAGTTTTTAATTAACTAACCCAAAACAGCCCGCGGTGTTACTACGACGGCGTATGTCCGGTTTTACAGTGTTCTTGTGTTTCCAGGTTTTAAATCATTAAGTTAGCATATCATATAGATATAGAACATGTGTTTAGTTGATTTTAAAAGTCAAGTTAGAAGGATTAACTTTTGTTTGCGAACAAGTTTAGAATTAACTAAACTATGTTCTAGTGATTACAAGTTTAAACCTTCGAATAAGATAGCTTTATATGTATGAATCGAATGATGTTATGAACATCATTACTACCTTAAGTTTTCTGGATAAAGCTACTTGAAATGAGAAAAATGGATCTAGCTTCAAAGGATCCTTGGATGGCTTGAAAGTTCTTGAAGCAGAATCATGACACGAAAACAAGTTCAAGTAAGATTTCCATTCGAAATAAGATTGTTATAGTTATAGAAATTGAATCAAAGTTTGAATATGAGTATTAACTTGTATTAGAAAGATATCTTACTATAAATAAGAAAGATTTCTTGAGGTTGGATGATCACTCTACAAGATTGGAAGTAAGCTAGCAAACTTGGAAGTATTCTTGATTTTATGAAACTAGAACTTGTAGAATTTATGAAGAACACTTAGAACTTGAAGATAAAACTTGAGAGAGATTAATTAGATGAAGAAAATTGAAGAATGAAAGTGTTTGTAGGTGTTTTTGGTCGTTGGTATATGGATTAGATATAAAGGATGTGTAATTTTGTTTACATGTAAATAAGTCATGAATGATTACTCATATTTTTGTAATTTTATGAGATATTTCATGCTAGTTGCCAAATGATGGTTCCCACATGTGTTAGGTGACTCACATGGGATACTAAGAGCTGATCATTGGAGTGTATATACCAATAGTACATACATCTAAAAGCTGTGTATTGTACGAGTATGAATACGGGTGCATACGAGTAGAATTGTTGATGAAACTGAACGAGGATGTAATTGTATGCATTTTTGTTAAGTAGAAGTATTTTGATAAGTGTCTTGAAGTCTTTCAAAAGTTTATGAATACATATTAAAACACTACATGTATATACATTATAACTGAGTCGTTAAGTCATTGTTAGTCGTTACATGTAAGTGTTGTTTTGAAACCTTTAGGTTAACGATCTTGTTAAATGTTGTTAACCCATTGTTTATTAAATCAAATGAGATGTTAAATTATTACATTATCATGATATCATGATCTATTAATATATCTTAATATGATATATATATACATTAAATGTCATTACAACTATAATCGTTACATATATGTCTCGTTTCAAAATCATTAAGTCAGTAGTCTTGTTTTTACATATGTAGTTCATTGTTAATATACTTAATGATATGTTTACTTATCATAATATCATGTTAACTATATATATATATCCATATATATGTCATCATATAGTTTTTACAAGTTTTAACGTTCGTGAATCGCCGGTCAACTTGGGTGGTCAATTGTCTATATGAAACCTATTTCAATTAATCAAGTCTTAACAAGTTTAATTGCTTAACATGTTGGAAACATTTAATCATGTAAATATCAATTTCATTTAATATATAAAAACATGGAAAAGTTCGGGTCACTACATGAAGTTGGTCAAAAAGAAATCGGGAGTACCGATTTGGTTTTAGAAACGAATAGCAAGATTGATACGATTCGGGATCATTTGAAAAAGGCGCAAGATAGACAAAAGTCGTATGCCGACAAGCGTAGACGAATGATCGAATTTCAAGAAGAGGACATGGTGATGCTTAAGGTTTCGCCATGGAAAGGTGTTATTCGCTTTCGAAAACGGGGAAAGTTAGCTCCTCGGTTTATTGGGCCATTTAAAATTTTAGCTAATGTTGGTGAAGTTGCGTATCGTTTGGAATTACCCGAAGAGCTTGCGGGGATCCATAATACATTTCATGTTTCCCATCTCCGTAAGTGTCTTACGGACGAGTCTTCATGGGTGCCACTAGACGAGATTGAGCTAAATAATAAGTTAGAGTATATTGAGGAACCGATTGCCATACTCGATGAGAAGGTCAAAAGGTTGAGGCATAAAGTGGTTAGGATTTTAAAGTTCAATGGCGTCGTAGTAAAGGTTCCGAGTTTACTTGGGAGCCCGAAGAATTCGTGTTAGTTTATCTTCCCTCTTGTCATGCGGCTTGGATCGCGAGGACGCGCTCCGATTCAAGTGGGGGAGAGTTGTAAGACCCTAATCAGTATTTTACAGCAGTGTAATTATGTTACATAAGGTATGGGCACTTTTGTAGAATTAAACCAAAGTCAGATTCTGCCCAGCTCTTTGTGTGAGCCGCGCACATGTAGTGGTGTGCGCCGCGCACTGCTACTGTTGACGAATTCTAGCTTTTGTTTAAAAGATTAAATAAGGGGTAATCCTTTCTTTTCACATGGGGACGAGTTAGGGCTGTAAAGGCCAGCTTGGATGGTGGTTGAAGGCATATTCAACACTCCACCAACCTTATCATCTCTCCCATTCAATTCTAGAGTGAGAAACCCTTTAAGTGAGAGTGAAGCATCGAGGTGTTAAGATGCCACTCGAGGTGAAGCATCGAGGTGTTAAGATGCCACCTAGGAGTGAAGTGTCGAGGTGTTAAGACGCCACTCCATAATAAATGGTGAAGTGTCGAGGTGTTAAGACGCCACCCGAGGGTGAAGTATCGAGGTGTTAAGATGCCACCCGGGGGTTAGTGATACGAGGTGCTAAGTACACTAATGGATGTTGTGAACTCCGATGGCCTTTCGCGGGCACCATTCCCTTTTACGATTGGTTAACCATGGTTATTGTGTTGTAAGCGAAAGCATACTATATTGTTCGAGTTATATATATATATATATATATATATATATATATATATATATATATATATATATATATATATATATATATATATATATATATATATATATATATATATATATATATATATATATATATATATATATTATGCGATTGTTATGCTAGCTTTTGGTATTGGAGGTTGGTAGCCTCGTATTGATGATAAGCTAATTGTGTTGCTAGTATGTATGCGGTATGTGTATGAGTATTTGCAAGTAGGTATATTATATATGTATGTGTATAATTATTGCATTCAGTAAGCTTTAGCTTACCCTCTCGTTGTTTATCTTTTTATAGGCTCCGGCGTGGACAAGGGTAAGGGCATTCGATTGGATTAGAGATCCCGTTTATTGTTTAGGGGACGCTTTTGGAATGTGATAGCTTTTGGAGTTTGGCCGAGATTTGGGTAGTTTAACTCCAAACACCAAGCTCATAGTGTCGTTTCGAATTTAAACTAGTGTGGTCGAAACTCAAACTTTTGTATGAAACTCGTAAAAAGGCTGATGTGGGCCCCGTTTTGTAAAACTCATTTTATGTTTGGATCATATGAGTTTTCATATTAGAACATGTTGTGAAAAGCGTTTCGTCTAATTATGTCGGGAAGTGGGTGATCTTTATTTGAAAATTGACCAAATCGGACATCAGGCTGCCAGGCCCTATGCACGCCGCGCACAGGAAGGGTTGCGCGCCGCGCACCCTGCCTGGACAGGCCTGCTTCAAATTTTTTTTTTTAAGGTCTGTTTTCGGTTGTATAATGGGTCGGGTTGTTACAGTGTACCAATAAATTGGCATTGATTAGTTACCATGTGTAGAATTTGTGCTTTGTTCTCATAATCTGGTGCATTAACGTGTGGTTGAGCAATTGCGTAACTTTTGGTTAGTGCGTGTAGCTCTCATTCGATCTTCCATACTTAGAGGTTCCCGATTTTCCATGATTGGATTTGTTGAATCTGAATCACTAGAGGATTCTAATTTAATGGTTTGTTCCTCGACAATCTCTGTTTGAATGATTGGTGGTTCCGGAGGAAAGATTAATGGTTCAGGATCTCTGAATTGTCCTTGACTATCCTCCGGGTTCTCAATTGTGAGGTCGGGTTCAAAAAATGGATTATCGGAAATTTGATTTGGAGTACTTGGTCGACTAGATGATGATTCTAAGGAAAAATCAACGGCGACAATATTGGCTAGATGTCTTGATCGAGTTACAGGTGGTGAACGTATGAAAGGTGGTGAACGTTTTGCTGGGTGCATTCACAGAATATCCTATTAGTTATACAAATAAGAAAAATTATATAAGTTATCAAATTAATAGACTTTTCTGATTTTGCTCACGTTTCGAATAGCCAAAAGATGCAGCAGGTAGCCAGGACTAGGGGTGTTCATAATATCTGAATCCGAATCCGTAATCCGAATAATCCGAAAATCCGATCCGAAAATATCTGAAAAATCGGATATTCGGATTTTCGGATATCCGAAAATAGGATATCCGATTTTTCAGATTCGGGTTTCAGATAGCATTTTTCAAAATTTTCGGATATTCGGATATCCGATATCCGAAAATATATATATTAATAATTAATTAATATATATAAATATAAGTTTATTATAATTATACTAGGGAAATGGGCTGTCAATTACAATGGGGCAAATTGAGTACAGTGCAAAAGGTAGAAGAAAAAACTCTAGATCTAAATATTTCTCTCTATCTGAGTCACATCTTCATCTCATCTTCAGTCGTTATCTTCAACCTTAGATCTAAGATTACATAAGAAGATGTGGATGAATCGATCTACAAGTGGGAAAGAGAAAACAACTTCCTGCTTCCATACATCAAAAAGTTTCGTGGAATCTCTAGTCAACAAAAGGAAGTTAATTAACTTGTTGTTTTGCTGGAAGTCATTACATTAAGATCACTTTAATTTTACCAATAAAGTACTGTTTTTTCCTATTGTTCTAGAGATGGTGATGTGTAGTTTCTAACCTTATTTTATTATTTATCATTCGGTTCATATGTCTGTCTGTAGTTAGTTCCTAGCTGGTCTAAGGCAAATTTCAATGTAAATATTGCATTTCATGTATATATTTGTTAGTATTTCCAACAAAGTTTTCTTTTAAAAAAAATCGGATATTTGGATAACCCGATATTCGAATCCGAAATTTCGGATATCCGAATTTCGGATATCCGAAATTTCGGATTCGGATATCGGATGGCCAAAACCACTATCCGAAATTTCGGATATCCTAAATTTGGATATCCGAATTTTTGGATATCCGGTTTTAAACACCCCTAGCCAGGACCCTTTAAATCGGAAGCCCACAAATAGCTACTAACAAATCCAACTATTATTAAGAACCAGAAAATTTGGATGTCTATTAATTTAACCGCTTAAAATAATTTTTTCCTTTGAAATTTTAGAGAAGAAATAGAAAATTCTATGTCCTAAAAGCTAGAGCGTCGAAATGAAAAAGAAAAAGTGCGTCGAAAAATAAAGGTCGAAATATAATAAGAAAGTAGCGCGTCGAAAATTAAAAACGGATTCTAAACGAAAAACGGCAATTACTTAAAAGTATACTAAAATTTTAACACGGCGTCGCAAAATTCTAAGGCACCTAAATCTTAGTCTAAAGAAAAAGCACTTAAGGGATTTTACGGCAAATCCTAAAAATCTAAAAGTATAAAAATAACTATGGCAAAACTAAACTTAATACTAAAAGTTGCGACTATAGTCTAAAAAACTAAAGGTAATAAAACTTAAAATAAACACATTTTTTTAATTTTATGGACAAAATCTTAAAAATATATTTTTTAATTAATTTTTTAAAATTTTTTTTAAAAATTTTATTTTTATATTTTTAAAAAAATTTTTTTTAACGATTTTAATATTTTTTTTAAAATTTTTTTTCTTTTTGAAAATTTTTTTTTAAGATTTTAATTTGTTTTTTAAAAATTTTTTTCTTTTTTTTATGAAATTAATAATTTTTTTATTTTAAAAAAAAAAAATTTTTTTTTAAAATTTTTTTGTTAAGGATTTTAAATTTTTTTTCTTTTTTTTACGAAATTAATAATTTTTTTAAATTATTATTTTTTTACGTTTTAATATTTTTTTTAAATTTTTAAATATTTTTTTTAAAATTTTTTATTTTATTTTTTAAAAAAAGAGATTTTTTTTTATTATTTTTATTATTTTTTTTAAATTTTTATTTATTTTTCAATTTTATTTTATTTTATTTTTATATTTTATTTTTTTTAGATAACCACGAGTTCCCCGGCAGCGGCGACAAAAACTTGATGTTAAAGCGAAGGTGTACGAAATATATTATTATTTTAATATGAATACGATACAATCCACACAAGTTTTATTTAATTTACGGATGAGATATACCTAAACCTTGCTATAACACTTATAGGCAGTGTACCTAATCGTAGAGTAGTTTAGCTTTTAGTAAGTCCGGTTCGTTCCACAGGGAGCTAGTGATTACGTACTATATTTTTAACAACTATATTTATACAAATATATATATATATATATATATATATATATATATATATATATATATATATATATATATATATATATATATAGATAGTAATAATAATATATAAAGGGGGTTTTATCGTTTAATGACTGGTTTGTCGATTTTATATTTTTAAGGGTAAAGATAAATGACAATAATTAAAGTGCGTAAAATAAATAAATGACGATAAATAAAATAACAATAAATAAAATTGCGATAGAATATGAAATAAAAGAAATATGCTTATTTAAACTTCCGTAATCATGATGTTTGACGTTTGATTTTAATTAATTGTTACCTGGGTTAATTGTCCTTTGTCCTGGTTTATTTGATACCTATCTGGTTTTTGTCCATAATAGTCCATCAGTCATAAATATAAAGTGCGAGTGTCCTCGTCAAATTACCCTTATACTCGAAGTCAAATATTCCCACTAATTAAGGATTTAAACTGTGACGCAGTTATCACTTCTGTCAACAATTACACCAGTTATCACTGTATGTAATCCTCCCCTGTTTTGATTAGATATGAATATTAATTTAACCACTTGATCAGTTTGAATAATCAATTACCCAACCCGAATAATTAATTAAATGATTATAATAGATTCCATATGAACGTCACTAAATAGGACAGCCATAATCATTATTAATTATTAGGTTAATTAATTTGAAGATAGGTTCGACAGACTCCAATGAGTTGTCACTCAATTAGACAATACCCCCCATCTATTAATAGTCAATAGTCCAATTTCCACAAGTGTCGGTCTTTTGCCCAAACCTTAATTATGGTCCAAAGTTCAATAACCCCGTCTTAATATTTAGTCAAACATCACGATTACTTCGACTTAAATAAGCATAATAATAACTTAGTTACGAGACATTAATTTAAAAAGGAAGAACATAACTTACAGTGATTATTTTCTCGTAGCGTTACACGGACAGAGTTCCGACTTTAAAACCCGTAAAACATTTCTTACAATAACCCAATTATTATTAATCTTAATTTAAACTTAAAATTATAAATATAAATTACATATAGGGAGAAAGAAACAAATTGAGGTTTGTCCATTGTTTGCATCCGTAGCATCTATTTATAGCAATATGAAATGCACTGTGGGCTGCTTGAAAATTAGCTGGATGTTGATGTTTGTTGGAAGTATTTGCAATTTGTTGATTTCAATCTTTCAATCCTCCGTGATTGATTATTTATATATTTATATTATATTTATTATTATATTATTATTATTATGATGAATTATTTAAATATTATATTATATTCTTGAGCATAATTGACTTGTAATTTTAACCCCGTTGAGTCGTACGTTGATAGTTGGTTCATGTCTCAGTTCCGGATTTTCGAACGCCTTTTCGTATGCTTAGCTATCTTGTACTTTATGTTTCTCGGCTTGTACTCTTGTCATTTTTAGACGTTATTCATCAATAAATTGAATCACTTGGAGTGTAACTTGTACGTTTGAGCATTTTGGACGTTCTCGTCTTTCAAATCTTCATTTTTGACTTTAAATCTTCATTTTTGACTTTAAATCTTCATTTTTGAGCGATTTTCGTCTTTCGTCTTCGCAATTATTTATTTAAACTATTACAACTAAAAATAAGGAAATTACAATAAAAAACATTACATTTTGGAATGATATTGCGTCTAAATATATGATAATTTTAGGCAATATCAAAATTCAATCTGTGTCTCGTGTCGAGTTGTACGTGTAGCAAGTAGTAATACGATATGTCTTGAGGCGACTCCCAAGTCTTTGGGTATGGCTAAGCATCAGTAGAAGACACTCTGACCTTGTGAAAGGAGATGCCTTCCCGACTTCTCCAATGCCTAAAAGTGTTAGGGACCTAAGTCCAGAAGTGTCATTAGATCGTCGAGTAGTGGTGAAGAATGAAAGAGATTAGTGACGGTCATGAAAGCGTACGGGATACGAGTCAACTTGTGGAAACTGAATAACCTTCTAATGTTCATATGTTGTACGTGGCTAATTAGGGTGAGCTCGAGGTGCGGTTACTCCGACAAAGTCCTCACATATCTCCTCCTCCGAGGATCAACTTTAGTGGGCGTGTAATCCGAGGGGTACTCCTCCTAGATTGCGTGAAGTAATGTTTCGATCTCTGGAACGATGGAACGGTAGTAACAGGTGGATTACAATACTAGTCCGTAGGGTTAGACGAGTGGAAAAAGGGTTCAGAAAAACATCTGAACTAGGAAAGATAAATTCTCCAAGTCGGTACAGCGAATAGCAGACATGTAGCGAGAACGTAATCAGGAATAATAACTACAGCAGCCTAGATCATCTACAACAGTACATAGCATGGCAATAATAACAGTATCAAATAGAAGTATCATGCAAAAAGCAGATAGTAGCATGCAGTAGCGAGAATAAGCAGTAGCATACATCAAGATCATATAGCAGTAAAAGTAAGCAGTAGCATGCAGCAGTTCTGCAGAAACAAGTAAACGAGCAAGTTGTAGATTAGTCCTATTAGCGAATCCTACTATACTCGGTCAAGACTCACTAATGCAACCTAATTCCCTACAACCAATGCTCTGATACCAAATGTGACGCCCCGTACAAAACCATCATGTACGAATTGTCAACAATAGGTCCATTACACGGTATAATACTACATGCTGTTTTAAAAAAAAGTTTTGCATTCAGGAAAGGATAACATTTTACAAAAGATGACGTGACACAAAGGTCGTTACAAAGCCATTTTTCAAAATAACATAAGTTGCGAATGCAAAATAAAAGTTCCATGATTGAGACGTCTCTAAGTAATGCAGCGGAAGTCTAACACAGTGAGTCTGTAACAGCAAGTCTATACACCAAGACTATAACAACAAGTCTAACAGCGGAAGCAACAATGTCTAAGCACTTGAGAAATACATGCTTAAAATGTCAACACGAATATTGGTGAGCTATAGTTTGTTTGTAATCAATAATGTAATGAAGACCACGAGATTTCAGTGCTTCAACCAGCAATTCAAATCAGTATGATAAAGTATATGTTTATCCGTGGGCACCCGGTAACTAACTTAACGTAATAGTAATACCCCCTAAAAGTACACTTGGCGAGTGCGTATGTCCTCGAAGTATCAAACACCTGTTAAATGCTAGCGCGACTAGCCCGAGTGGGGATGTCAAACCCTATGGATCCATATCTAATATTCGCGTTCACCGGTTCAAAAACCAATGATTAAACGTTACCGTGCTAAGGGGAATCTTTGTGCCATTATATCACCCACACATATATAAAGTTTAAGTACTCGTGTCTAGTATGTAAAACATAAAAAGCGCATGTATTCTCAGTCCCAAAAATAGTTAAAGTAAAAAAAGGAGCTATAACTCACAGTGAATAAGCAGTAAAAGTCGATATGAAAAGTATGGAGGTAGTAAGTCGGTCCAAAAGGTCGTCAACCTAAGTCAAAGGTCACTAAGTCAGTATGTTGTCCCAAAAGGTTTAAAAGTACGTAAGTAAAGTCCTAGACATCATCATCGTCATCATCATTCATAAAAGATAAAGTAAGTTTTCAAAAAGAAAAGCGATCGAAACAAAAGGCTGATTTCGGACAGCTGCTACGACCTCTATACAAAACGAAAAGACGCGTGGTCAGTGGCCAAGGCTCTGTATGTGAGTCCTCTAACCGCTTTCCAATTTTCAGAACCTAACTCGTCTTCGTTTGACCGTGGTGACGGTTTAAGTGCGAGTAGGTCAGAATTTTCAGCACGTCGTTACAAAGGCGTAGTGACTTTCGGAAGGCTATAAATCCTAAACCGTATATCGGATTTAGGCGAGGCCTAAATGAAAAGTTATCTACTCGAAACAAACTATCTGAAAACTGATTTTCTAGAAGTCCAGGAGTCAGATCAGACCCCAAAAAACAGCAAACAAGTGCTTCGGTGGGTTTCATGGTGCTTGATGCTCATCACGGTTCTCATCATTGATGCGTGTAAGCTTCACGTGTACAAATCTTTGATGTTTTAGCATCACTTTGACCAAGTTTCAACCATCAACACATAACTAAGAGTAAAATCTATCATTCTACAAGTTTTGAACATCAAGATTGCCTCTTTATTGCATAAACCTAATAAAGCTTCAACATTTGTCCTTTTTACACAAGTTTATGCATCTTCATCATATGTGATGATGAATACTTGATCTTTATCATCACAAAAAACAAAAAAAAAGTTCCAAGTAAGTGAGATCTACAATAATAACTTAGATCTCAAGTATTAAGAAAACCCTTAGCTAGAAAGCTTGGATCTTTACAAGATTAATGAGACCATAAGATAGAAAGCTAAGATCTAATGAAAGTAATGAGACCATAAGCTAAAAAGCTAAGATCTTTAACAAAATAATGAAACCCTAAGCTAGAAAGCTTGGATCTTTAGTGTTCTTGAAGTTCCTTAAAGAAAAAGACTAGATCTTCAAGTTACATGAAGATCATAAACACAAGTTTTGATCTTTATAACCAAATAAAGAAATCATAAGCTAGATCTTACAAGTAAATGAAGATTCAAAGCTAGAAAGCTTGAATCTTTCATGTTCTTGAAGGATTCAAACCCAAGTTTGAATCTACAAGATATAACAAGATCAAAAGCTAAAAAGCTAGATCCTTTAAATGATGATGATGATGTCGTGGATATGGAGGGAAAAAGAAGAGAAAGAAAATTTAAAACTTACAAGTTTTAGAGTGAGAAAGACTAGAGAGAGAATTAGAGAGTAAGTGTGTGTAATTTGTGAATGAAATCAAGTGTGAAATGTGAGGAATTAGCATGGTATTTATAGGAGGTGATGGGGTGGTATGGTGGTGGTGGCCGTGGGGTTTAGGGGGACAAGGGGGACAAACTTTTGCTTTTTGGTTAATGGTTGTCTAAAGTTGGTGCTTATGTTGGGATCCCATGCCACAATTGTGATTATGGTTAACAAAAATGCTAGTATGTTCCCTCTAATAAATAGACATTTGTCTTACATTTATATGGGTCATAAACTTATTAAAATTGGGCTAATTAAATAGTCCATCAACTAGAGTAGGGTGGGTTTGAGTCCAACAAGGTAGAAAGTCCAACAAGACTAACTAGTGAGCATAAGTAAATTACTAAGCGTAATTAAGCAACCAATAAACCAAGTAATTATTATTAGAAAATAACAATTAGTATTACGTAGTTATAATATCCCAATTATGACCAAAGTTAAACGTGTATCAAGTACATAGCTCGTTTCAAACGACAAGTGACACTAACGGTCGTATAAGCATTCGGGGATCAAGTTAAGTGATTACACACTTAATAGCACGTTGTGTTGGTTAAGATTCAAAACATAATATTCAAAAGTTAATCACTTTGTTTTGATGATGACACACAAGAACCTAGTAATTAATCATTTGTAGGATGACATGAGTTCATGAGCCTAAACTATCTCTAGCAAAAGACCAATACTTAAGTAATTATCTTGGGAAAAATACTACACGGCTG
Source organism: Rutidosis leptorrhynchoides (assembly GCF_046630445.1). Classification (NCBI taxonomy): domain Eukaryota; kingdom Viridiplantae; phylum Streptophyta; class Magnoliopsida; order Asterales; family Asteraceae; genus Rutidosis; species Rutidosis leptorrhynchoides. The sequence goes on along the minus strand of NC_092343.1, from coordinate 158,896,225 downwards.
CACCACGATCGACCATGACACCAACCGTGTTTGTCCTGCACCAACGAGTTCAAGCTTTTCTTAAACTGTAAACCTACGGCTGACTTCATGGATGACCACAGCCCGACCGCAGTTTTCTCTGTTACCAATCTTGACCAAATAAAGTTTGACTAGTTCCCGGCATCTATAATTTACAAAACCTTTTTTAACATGCTTATAATAGTTGCCCTCTTTGATCTAAAAAGAGTTTTGAACCAAAAGATGTTAATTTTCACTAATCACACCTAATGACATCTTAATGACACTTTAAGCTTGATTTAGACTAAAACACTCAAGTGTCATATCTCCTTACCCCAATACATAGTATCATTTAAACATAATAATAATGGTCATTAAAGTCCCACTTAAAGAGTTGCTCCACCATTAGCTCTATGTATCATTATTTGTATAAGAATGTAATTAGTTCAAGTCTAGTCAAGATATAACAAGAATCATTGTGTTCAAACTAGATTCAAACTAGTTCATTTAAGTTGTAACAATGTTCTAAAGGGCAAGATACTCCCATAAGCTAAATGACAAGTAATTAAGAAAGGTTGATGAAGCTTTTGGAAGATAATGGTTTGTCAAGAGACAAAAATCTGCAATTACCTCTTTTGGTAATCAATGACAAATGGTCAAAGATTGAAGACTCTCTTCTTTAGAGGACATATCAACTTCCAAGCTTATGTCCAAAACATAAAGGGTAATGAGGATAATTTTCAGAAGTAATTGGCCTCTAGTTGCAGCTATTCAACAAAGGAAAATGATAATTTTCAAAAGACAAAAACGGCCATAAGAATCAGATGTCAGAGGTACACGGTCGAACCACGGTCGACCGTGCAGTGAGCCGTATGACTTCCAGGCAAATTTATATTTCCTATAAAAGCCAAGCCTTGAAGCATTTGAAGACTCACCTCTTGCACTCATATTTTCTCATACTTACTGATATCATTCTTATACTCAATTTGTAATCTTTTAGAGTGATTCTAGCAAGAGTACTTGTAAGCTTAAAGTTTTAAGTTTACTTGTAAACTATCTTCTTAAAGGTATCTAGAGGATAGTTGTGTTTTCACTAGGATAAGTTCATTGGGATCTTGTGGTAAGAGCTATAGGTGTTTATGAAGTCTTCAAAGGGACGTAAGAGTTCACAAGGTGCGGCTTATCGAAGTACTAGTGTTGTATCCGGACACTCCACCGAGTTTGGAGTATCATAGTGAAGAAAAATTTCAATTCGTAGAATTGAGGAGTGGATTAAGGAAGATTAGTTAACATCTTCCCGAACCACTATAAATCGTTGTGTTTGTTCTCTCTTCCCTTATCTTTTACTTACAATTTAACATATATTTGTGTTTCTAGCATTATTAGAGAACAAACATTTCAAATCACACTATATCAAGTTCAAGTTCAACAAAACGCTAAAGAAATTTTTTAAAAATCGACTAAGTAACTATTCACCCCCCTCTAGTTACTTACAATTGGTATCAGAGCGGTTGCTCTAAACGTTTTGTCAAAAATTACTAATTTGAAATAAAAACTAATTTTTGCAAATCTTAGAGTTTAAGATCATGGAACAAAAATTTGAGAACTTGAACTATAGTGAAGGATGTTCCATGTAAAGACCTCCACTTCTTGAAAGTGAAGGATTTTGCTATTGGAAGCATCGATTTGAAACGTATGTCCATTCCAAAGATATAGACTATTGGAACATTATTACTAAAGGTGATCATGTTGAATTTAAGGTTAGTGATGATAAGAAAACTAAAATATATATACCCGACGAAGAATGGACTAAGGAACATAAGATAGAAGTAGGAAAAAACTATGAGGCTAAAATGACCATTTTTAATGCATTGCCTAGAAAAGAATATGAGAGGGTTTTTATTATGGTAGTGCTAAGAAAATTTGGGATAGTATCATGGTTACTCATCTTGAAAACCCATAAGTCATAGAAAATAAAGTAGAATTGCTTATAACTAAATATGAACAATTTGCTATTAAAGATTATGAAAAAAATAGATAGTGCCTACACTAGATTTAACAATATTTGTTCAAGTTTGAAAGCTCTAGGTACAACTTACATGGATAAGCAATATGTTCGTAAGTTCTTAAGGGCTCTACCATCAAGATGGAGACCAAAGGTGACGGCAATTGACGAATCAAAGAATGCGAAAAAGCTAACTCTAGATGAACTCATTGGAAATCTCAAAGTACATGAGGTCATCCTAGATAAAGATGATGGGTTAGAAAAGGTCAAGAGAGAAAAGAACAAGTCAATCGCTCTAAAGGCTAAGATTCATGATGAATATGACATTGATGATGACGATGATGATATTCTCAATGATGATGAGCAACTCGCATTTATTGTTCGCTCATTTAAGAAATTTTATCGAAGACCAGGAAACCAAGTTCGCCCTCCGATGGAACAAAGGAAAGACGCCATTCGATCCCGAGAAAAATTTTGTACGAAAATGTTTTGGGTATGGTGATCCAAATCACTTAATAAGTGAATGTCCTAAAAGAAAGAATGAAAAGGCCTTTCTTGGAGGTGCGTGAGATTATGAAGAAAATGACACTCAAGAAGAAGGAAAGGAAACGTGTCTCATGGCCATTGACATGCCAAGTGATGACGACAAAGGATCACAAGTCGGACAAACCGACAATGAGGTGCTTGGAAATTTCTTTGAGTTTAGTATTGACAACTTTGCTAAATTGTGTACCTTGAGTAGTAAAGTAAGTGACAAAAACACAAGTCTAAAGGAAGAAAATAACTTGCTTAGGTTAGAAATCTTACAACTTAAAGAAAGAATATCTAACTCACGAGAATGTCTTACATGTGATGACTTAAAACATGAAAACTATGCCTTGAACAAAACTAACAAACTACTTGAAAATAAAATTAAGTTTTCAAAATATGACGGGAGTAGTAAAGTGTTACAAAATATTTTAAGTGTTCAAAAATCAACAAATGACAAACAAGGGCTAGGATACAAGGAAAATACTCTTAAAACAAAATCATCCAAACATAAGCGAATATTGTTTGTTAGACCTCAAGTAGTAGAAACACCAAAACCAAAGGCCTTCATAACCAATCAAGTTAAGACCAGAGGAAAAGAAATCAAATCATTTGCAAAAAATTCTTCAAGAAAAATGATTAATCAAAACTCTAAAAATAGAGTCAAACTAAAAAGAACAACAAAATTAAAATTGTTAAGAAATGGGTTAGAGTAGGAATCTTTAATGCTAATCATCTCGGACCCAACAAACATTGGGTACCAAAGTTATTGATTAATCAAATGTAGGTTTGTCTCAATGGTGTTGTACAAAATGAAGAATGGATAATTGATAGCGGATGTACAACACACATGACGGGTAACATGTGACAACTCGGAAATTTCCGATCAAATTTAAACTTAATTTTATATGGTTCTGACACGATAAGCGAAGTCTTTTATCTTGAGTCTCAAAATTTTTAAACTGTTTCAATTACCTTTCGACCGTTCTCGAAGATTCACGAACACTAATTTGTAAATAGATACATATATATTTAAAAATATAAATGTGTATATTAGTTCGAATTAATTTGAAATATAAATTGAAATAATATACGATTTAATTGATAAATATGTAAAATAAAATACGGTATAATAAAACATGTTATCAAAAAAGTATCTATATAGAAAGTACATCGAACATAATTATTAAATGATAGTAACAATCGGTTGCTATTTTGATTGTTAGTAAACAAGTTTAAAATAAATTATGGCTGCTATCATATTCTTTCAATTATGCACGTTTTGTTACTAGGTGACCTATTTAACCTATCATGATTATTAATATATTATTATTCTTTTGTTTATATGTAGATAATATACATCATGCAAATATATATATATATATATATATATATATATATATATATATATATATATATATATATATATATATATATATATATATATATATATATATCAATGACTCATGAGCTTCTATACACACATATTGTGATGACCCATCCTTATCCACCTGGACGAAGTCATCAACATTTGGTCCCATTACGAGGTACTGATCTAAATATGCCATGAATGACTCCAAGTAATATCCTTAAAATGAGCTAATGCACAGCGGAAGATTTCTTTAATACCTGAGAATAAAAATGCTTTAAAGTGTCAACCAAAAGGTTGGTGAGTTCATAGGTTTATCATAACAATCATTTCAATATCTTAATACACCACAAAATTTCATATACACAAACGTTTTAATAAAAATATTTTAAGTGGTTGAGCAATTGGTAACCATACTTAACATTTAATCAACGTCGCATATTCCCTTTATTATGAAATCTCACTACACTGTACCAAGAGTAGTCACCGAAACGAAGTACTGTGCAACCGTTGAATACTGGTCATCCAGTCCGGTTGGGGTTGTCAGGCCCGATATATCTATCAACAGGATTCACGTTTACAATACCACATGTAAATAGTAGTTACCAAGCTATTAGGGAAGATATGCAGGGTGGTACAACTCACGTAGAATATATTTTAAGTACTTGTGTCTATCTCGTAAACATTTATAAAAGCAGCGCATGTATTTTCAGCCCAAAAAATATATATTGCAAATGCAATTAAAAAGGGAGCAAATGAAACTCACCATACTATATTTTGTAGTAAAAATACATATGACGGCATTGAACAAATGTAGGGTTGACATCGAATTCATGAACCTATATCATTTATATATATATTAACACATATAATGGTAATCGAACAAGTTTATACATTCTTATTAATTATTATTTATTATGATTTATTAGTTATATATATATATATATATATATATATATATATATATATATATATATATATATATATATATATATATTAATGTTTTATCTTTATCTATTATGTATTAATACTTTCATAAATAATTATATTGATATCTGTAATATATGTAAAAATGTTTCTATTATGATAATAGTAATACTAATTTATAATAATAATAATAATAATAATAATAATAATAATAAATTTAAAATAAAGATACTTTTAATAATATTGATGAAAATGATAACTTTAATAAATAATACGTTTAGTAAAAGTGTTAATTTTTAACAATAATGAATATTTATAATCATAACTATAAAAATAATGATACTAATACTTATATGAATAATAATAATGATAATATTAATAATAATACTTATAATAATAATAAGATGAATAAATAACTATCTTAAATGGGAAGAGCTAAAAAAATTAAACTGCCTTGGCCCAGGTTCGAACCCAAGACCTCTCATTAACCCACAAACAGATCCAACCACTAGACTAATTCCGTTTTTCTGAATATAAACGAAACCAAAATTTATTTAACTTGATTACTTCTGCTTTTCTATCTTCTTCTACTTAATCTCTTCGGCCCAATAGTAATTACGGCCCAACAGCCCCATTTGGTAAAAATTCATTTAAACGGCCCAAATAATAAAAAAATATCCAGTAACATACTTATCAAATTTCTGTTTCGTTACTTGACTTCAAAAAGGAATAAAAAAAATTGAGACGGCTCAAATATTAATCAAGTGGGATTTATTCGTTTTAGGTTTTGTCGGCCACAACTTTAAAAGAAAAAGAAAACCATGATTGTATTTGTGGACTTGAAACTGAATAAGGAAAAGTAGAAACAGTTATATTCACAGGTTGTGATGGGTGGCCGAAGCAAGAGGAGAAGGTGGGTTGGTGGTGTTGATCCGATGAAGTGGTGGTGGTATAGGGGTATGAGACTTTCCAAGTGGTGATTTAAAAGGTCACAGTTTGAAGATGGTGTTGTTGTTTAATTGTTAGTTTTATTAAACAAAAGAGAAAATAGAAACGACAACAACGGTGGTCATGAATTGCAGGAAAAAGGAAATAAAGAGAGAGAGATGATTGTGGTGTTTTCAGTTGTGGTAGCGAACGGTTATAGGAGATGAGGTGGTGTTTATGATTGTTTGATGAGGGTGAGTTTGGTGATGGTTTACATGGGTGGTTGTAGGTGGTGGTTCTAATAATGAAGGTGGTGGTTTACATGATGGTGATGTAGCCGGTGGTTAAAGATGGTTGTGAATCGAAGAGATATACAATAGTAGTTCGTTGGTGGTGCTCTTCACAAGGTTATTCCGGCTGTAAGAGAGGAGTCATGAACGATGATGGTGAGAAGTGAGGGTGGCTCGATGATAGTTCATAATACGGTGACTAATATATATTAGATATATAGAAGTGATTGAGAGACAAAAACAAAATACTAATTATTTTCACACTTTACAGCTCATAGCCACCTTCTCATATGAATTTAATGTATCGACATATTTTAAAAGGGAGATAATCATGAATGGTGCAAGTTGAATTGTAGGCTTATGTTTATTTATATAATATGAAAAAGAAATTGGGTATGGGATAGTTTATTAAAGCAGAGTGATAGATGGTGGGTTAAATGTATTCTTTAGTTGCAATTGAAGACTAAATAGAAATAGATATTTAGGTAGATGGTTAGTGGGTTTGTTATTGAGTGGTCCATGATTAGACAGAAAATCAAAAGTTGATAGATTTATATTGATGGTATGATATGGATGTATATATATATATATATATATATATATATATATATATATAACATAGATAAAGTTATATATTCTGTATCATAATAAATATACTAATAATCAACTAATATGTGAATTGTGAATTGACATGAAACAGAGAAAGAAAGTGTGATTGATGAAAATGTAAAGTGGTAGTGCTTATGTGAGTGCAACTCACTCTTATCCCTTTTAAATGTGTAAATGTATTTCAATCATGTACAGCGAGTCATTTAATTTAAGCACAAGTGGAATATGAGATTTCCTGATTGATGTTAAACTATGTCTATAAATTAAATATATTTATTATATAACAAGTTGAGAAAAGTAAATAATACAATATAATAAATAAATGTGTTAAAATATATAGTCACCGGTTAATTGTTTGTACTCTATTTTAATAGGAATAATATATATCGTACTTCGTTGATAAACAGTAGCGAAATAAAAATCTCTGAAAAATCCCATATCTTTAAATTAAATAGTTTTATTTATTTTAGTCATTATGGTATATAATTTGATCATTAATCTACAAAATAAAAATTACATCAACTATCCCTCTCATTTCTGGGTAAAATATAAAAAGTGTTAAAACTTAACAAATAGTTCCTAAATACATTTTTAATAAGCCTAAAATTTATATTACTTATTTTCGGATCACCGTTTATTTTAAATTCATATAAGTTTCTTTTTAACTCGTTTACTATCAATCAAATAACAATTGAGTGTTACTTTCGTTTACTAAATAACTTCAAAATCACAAAATATGTATTCAATATACATTATTTATAAATATATACTCTTTAAATAATAATTATTATATATTAGTTATAATAATTACAATATACAATATTTCATATTATATATATATATATATATATATATATATATATATATATATATATATATATATATATATATATATATATATATATATATATATATATATATATATATATATATATATATATATTAGATACTTGCGTATCTATTTACATGTAATCGTATCGTGAGTCATCGGAAATGGTCAAATGTTAAATAACAGTTCAGAAATTTTGAGACTCAATATTACAGACTTTGCTTATCGTCTCGAACCCATATAAGGATTAAGTTTAAATTTGGTCGGAAATTTCCGGGTCATGACAGTACCTACCCGTTAAAGAAATTTCGTCCCGAAATTTGATCGAGGTCGTCGTGCCTAACAATAAGAATGTTTTCATGACGAATATGAGTTGATAAATAGAGTTTCATCATTATTGAGTAATATAGATAAAATGATTCGATTATGTGAAGCGTACGAGTGAAGCTGTCACAAAAGAGAGAAATGTGGAAATAACTGTTCGCCTTAACTTTTGACGTAGTTACTGTTGAATTTAGAAAATAAGGTGCGTCTTAACTTTTGACGTTGTCTTGGTTGAATTTCTGGAATTCAAGGGATTAAGGAAATCTTTGAAATCTAAATAAGATCTAAGTCTTCGGAATTTAAGGAAATTAGGATCTTTTTAATTAAATATGGTCATCTGTCTTGATTGCTCTGTCAAATATTTCTATTATAAATTAACTTCTTCCATTTCCATTATTTTCACTGTTCCTTTACTCACTTCATACTTCCAAAAGATTCTGAAAATGCTTAATCCAGTTCTAATACTTTGTATTTTCCTGACTATCGCTTCTATCATTCTTCTCTTTCATTTATCATCAGAGGAATCTATTTACTTCTATGATTACCTTGGGATTATAATGTTTTTAATTCTCCCGTGTCTTTACGTTGCAATACGTATTGATATACACGGTTTGTAATTTCGGTGTTGTTGTCGGGTTTTATATTTTCCCTTATATTTTGGAACTCCATGCTCTTGTTTTCTCTTCCCGACTACAAGTCAAGCAAATAATGGTCCAGAATTTATAGGTATGAAGTTTCGATTGGTCATAATGTTCTAAGCAGGAAGGAACGTAATAGCACGATTGATTTGGTAAATTACCAGAATTATAGAAGATAGAACTATCAAGAATATATATTTTCTTGATATGTTCAGAGGTTAAGAAGAATGAAAGAGTTATGTAACATGGTTCCTGATAAAAGTATAATCTGTGATCCTTTATCATGTTCCATTAGAAACTTAGCATGACTTACTGTAATATAATCACGTTGGCCAAGCGCATTATATTATACTAACTCATGCTTCAATTCCCAACACTACTCCAGAAACATTCATAATTCATACTTAGGTTTTATAGAAATTTCTGATATAATGTAATACAGATAGCACGAAGAGGTATATAATTTCAGACGAAAGGTTGAAGTTAACTTGTTGGAGCTGTGACAAAATTTGCCACTTTGAAAGGGATTACCCAAATTATTTTGGGTAATAATAACACTAAAAGAATTAGCACAGCTACGTGTTAAACGATTACTCAGTTTTCGAGAGTTTTTCAGGTGCATAACTATATGCATCAATCTTTTCTTTCGTAGATGAAGTACGGTTGGTTAATCCTCTCGATTGAGGTGACTTCAAGAATCATGAAAGATTTGAACGCAGATTATAATCGTTAAGACACAAATTATAATCGTCAAGACACAAATGAGGTTTAAGATGAAATCAAGTGGCAAACTTGAAGAATTGTTTAGTTTCATATGTTATAATCAATATTTTAATTCATCTTAATTGTCCAATGTTATTAGTCCACAGTCGATAGTCCACAATTAACAGTCCAATAATTCATATATAGTTTAATATATAATATTTGAATTAATTAATACTTATCGTGACCCGTGTACATGTCTCAGACTCGATCACAACTCAAACTATATATATTATTGTAGATTCAACCTTAACCCTGTATAGCTAACTCCAGCATTACTACATATAGAGTGTCTATGGTTATTCTAAATAATATATATAGATGCGTCGATATGATATGTCAAAACCTTGTATACGTGTCCCGATATTTAAAGTGCGTAAAATAAATAACAGAAATTAAATGACGATAAATAAAATTGCGAGAATATAAATTGCGATAAATAAATTGAGATAAATAAAATGTAATCAATTAGCTGGGAACAGTTAACTAGAAATAGTTAGCGTGGATTATTAACAAAATTCTTCTCATAGTTAAATTGTTTGTTTCTAACAAATTTTATTTTGTCCAATATTTTCTTCATTATGCCACTTGTTGGATTCTGATAGATCAAAATCCAAATATGAAATTGAATGAATATGGTTATTCTGTGGTGAACGGATTCGTATATCTGTGGATGTAAGTAGGATAGTAAATGACTGTTGAATCAGATTCGAAGGATGTACATGGTAACTTATTAATGTGAAATCTAAATATTCCTCGGTATTACCTACCCGTTAAAATATTTTCACCATTAACAGTTTGTACGAAAGAATTTTTAATTACAACCTTTATGAAAACATATATACATATATATTTTCTTCTGATGTAATCATGGATTTAATGAGTCAATATGATATTAGACTCATTTGATTTACCGTTAGAACAAGAATATATAATCTCTAAAACATTAGAGATTACATAATCGCCATGAAGAACGAAGACAATTGAAGTAGAACGGTATGTAGAACGATGATTATACTCGAGGTACAGAATGAGATGTTGAGGCATAGATTGTTGATGGTACTGGTGCTGTTATTGATGGTACTGTGGGTGCCGGTGATATTGTTGAAGTTGTTAAGTTTTGCACCATATTCTCCAAATTGATTACTCGAGCACGAAGTTCGTTAATTTCTTCTATTATTCCTGAATGATTGTCGGTCAGAACGAGCGGATGAATAGGGTTTAGAATTTTAGATAGAAGATAATCGTGACGAGCTACCCTGGAGATGAGGCTAAAAATGGTGTTTCGGATAGGTTCGCCGGTAATTGCTTCAGGTTCTTCGTCAAGAGGTGAATTCGGTTGATGGAAAGGATTGCCTTTTTCGTGTCTCCAATGATTAAGTAGGCTACAAACCCATCAGATGAATTGGGGATGGCTGATTGGTTGATTCATTCTGGTGACGCTGCTTCCGGAGCATAGGTAAACATCCATGTCGAAATATCTGTCGGGTTCTGAAGAAATTGAACTAGTGATGAGTTCCATTTCGTACGATTGAATAAAGGATTTTTCGATATGAATGTTTTTCCGGCTATCGAGTGGTATTCTAATTACATAGAATATCTATATATAATATAGAAGATCCCGTAGACTACAGAGGAACTTTCGGAAACGGTCAGACAAAGTTTATAATAACAGATACGCTAGGATATAAATTTATCTATAAACTAGCTATGCAATAAGTGCAGGAAGTCGTGTCTAGACTTAGGATTGATAAACATGTAATTTTCCACTAGGAATGATAAACAATATTTATAATATGCAGCTAAGGTCGAAGTCCAGATTCACTAATGCACCCTAACGACTATCGGTTAGACACACTAATGCAAGACCTGGTTATCTAAGACCACTGCTCTGATACCACCTGTGACGACCCATCCTTATCCACCTGGACGAAGTCATCAACATTTGGTCCCATTGCGAGGTACTGATCTAAATATGCCATGAATGACTCCAAGTAATATCCTTAAAATGAGCTAATGCACAGCGGAAGATTTCTTTAATACCTGAGAATAAACATGCTTTAAAGTGTCAACCAAAAGGTTGGTGAGTTCATAGGTTTATCATAACAATCATTTCAATATCTTAATAGACCACAAGATTTAATATACACAAATGTTTTAATAAAAATATTCTAAGTGGTTGAGCACTTTGTATCCATACTTAACATTTAATCAACGTCGCATATTCCCTTTATTATGAAATCTCACTACACTGTACCAAGAGTAGTCACTGAAACGAAGTACTGTGCAACCGTTGAATGCTGGTCGTCCAGTCCGGTTGGGGTTGTCAGGCCCGATAGATCTATCAGCAGGATTCGCGTTTACAATACCACATGTAAATAGTAGTTACCAAGCTATTAGGGAAGATATACAGGGTGGTACCACTCAACGTAGAATATATTTTAAGTACTTGTGTCTATCTAGTAAACATTTATAAAAGTAGCGCATGTATTCTCAGCCCAAAAAATATATATTGCAAAAGCAATTAAAAAGGGAGCAAATGAAACTCACCATACTGTATTTTGTAGTAAAAATATAAAATGCCCCGTTCATATTAATTATAAACGTGTCATATTAATTGATTTCTTTGCGAGGTTTTGACCTCTATATGAGACGTTTTCAAAGCTTGCATTCATTTTAAAATAACCATAACTTTATTATTGGATAAAGGTCTAAAAGCATAAGTTTTGATTGTCGATCAAAGACAATCTCCTCAAAATACCTGTATTTTACACACACCATTACATACTTGCCAACAATATATTACAAATACAATTCCCGAATGCAAGTTTATTTATTTAGAAAAGCATGATGACTCCAAATCTTGACGTTGAGTAAACATGCAACAGCGGAAGCTTTCTAATAACCACCTGAGAATAAACATGCTAAAAAAGTCAACAAAATTGTTGGTGAGTCATAGGTTTAGTTTTTATATAATAATCATAACATTTAATAAGCCATAAGATTTCATTTAATTAAATGCGCAGGATCATTACAACTGCAAAAATCATTCATACGATGAGTCGCCTGGTAACCGACCTTAACATAGAGCGCTTAAGATATCTGGCATCATACATTCCACTATTCAAATGTATGACAAGAACCCTTCGAAGTACTAAAGCATTTTCACTATTCAAAAATGGGGGTGGTTGGTGCCCGTAGATCTACCTTTAGGATTCGAGTCAATTAGTGTTTTTCACTAATTCTTAGGTTACCAAGCATAATAATAATAAGTACAGATATCCGGTATAACAAAACAATCATAAAATGTAGTTTCATGAACTTGTGCTTATTTTGTAAAACATTTATAAATCTGCATGTATTCTCATCCCAAAATAATTTAGATAGTAAAATGGGACTATAACTCACTTGTGATGTTTTCTGAATAGATGGTAATAAGACTTGGCCTTTGACAAATTCACGAACCTAATAATAATATTCTTGTGTCAAGATATGTATATAATTAATATTCCATACTTATAATACTTGTGATAATTTTAATTGTCCAATGTTAGTAGTCCAAAATAGTTCGAAAAGTCCAACAGTCCAAATATATATATAGGATATAGGAAAATTTAACAAGGATATGGTTAACATCCATTTTTATTAATCAAATTCGTAGCTAAAAACAAGCAAAAATATCCAATTTTGTTTTACCCATAATTTCTTCGTTAAAAATCTGTTTTGAGTGATTCGACTTGCCATAGTTTTGTATCGAACTGTTATTTAATAATCTTATTAGAAAAAGTATATGTTTATAGTCAAAAATACAGCTTAGGTGTCAAATATAAGAAGATAGTCATATCCATCGTAAGAACGACATCTTGATGACCATTTTGAAAAACATACTTCCAATTGGAGTTTAACCATGGATTTTGGATATGTTTCATATCCACATAAAATAATATTTTTCACCAAAGGAAATCTTTTAATTCAAAGTTTAAGATAGGTTTTTTAAAATTAATCCCAAAACAGCCCCCGTTCAACTAAGACGGCGTATATTTGATTTTAAGGTGTTCTTCATTTTTACAAGTTTTATATCCTTATGTTAGCTAGACATACTATCATAATACATGTGTTGAAGTATTTTAAAAGTCAAGTTAGAAGGATTAAGTTTGTTTGCAAACAAGTTTAGAATTAATCTAAACTATGTTCTTGTTATTGTAAGTTATAAACTCATAATAAGATAGCTATATGAATATGAATCAAATAAGATTATGAATAGGGTGACTATCTCAAATCAATTGAACAAAGTTGCTGAAATAGAAATGATGTTCTTGATCTTGGATGAGTTGTTGGATTGAATTAAAAAGATTGGAAGTAATCTTGCAACATCTTGATTCTAGGTTGTTTTTATGATGATTAAAGCTTGTAATTGAAGCTAAATGATGGGAAAAATGCTTGGAGATGATCAAGTATGAAGTTAGGAGTATTTTGAGAGAGAATTGGGAGTGTATGTATGAGAAAATGGAATGGAAAAATGGTGTGCATGCATAAAAACGTTTTTGGTTTATAAAGAAAGAAAAGATACCTAACTTTGTTTTCTTGCTAAATAATTCATGCTACTTGACAAATGGTGGTCCCCACATGATCCTTAATCATTTAAGGCTGCTAAGGAGCAGATTTTTATTAGTATAGATGAATAGTAAATACATCTAAAAGCTACGTATTCTACGAGTACACGTACGGGTACATACGTGTAGAATTATTGATGAAAATGAATGAGAATGTAATTGTAAGTAATTTTGTTAACTGGAAGTACTTTGATATATGTCTTGAAGTCTTTTAAAAGTGTTCAAATACATTTAAATACATTATATGTATATACATTTTAATGAATTTGTTTAGCCATCGTTAGTCGTTACATGTAAGTGTTGTTTTGAAATCTTTAAGTTAACGATCTCATTTAATGTTGTTAATCCATTGTTTATTATATCTAATGAGATGTTAAATTAGTATATTATCATGTTAATATGATATATGAATATTTCTTAATATGATATATATACATAAAAATCTCGTTTCGAATTTCTTACGTTAATAGTCTCATTTTTATGTACATAACTCATTGTTAATATCCTTAATGAGATACTTGGTTATCATTATATCATGTTAAACATATATATATATATATATATATATATATATATATATATATATATATATATATATATATATATATATATATATATATATATATATATATATATATCATGTCATATACAAATTATAACGTTCGTGAATCATCGGTCAAACTGGGTGGTCAAACGTTTAGATAATTTCTGTTTCAATGAACCAAGTCTTAACAAATTTGATTGCTTACCATGTTGGAAACATCTAATTATGTAAATATTAATCTTATATATATTAGCGGAAAAATCCGGGTCGTTACATTATACACCCGTTAAATTAAATTTCGTTCCTAAATTTGGAATAGTACCTAGTTAACGTGCGATATCGGTAAACAGATGTGGATACTTCTGCTTCATTTGGTCTTCTCTTTCCCAAGTGAATTCAGGTCGTCTACGTGCATTCCACCGAACCTTAACGATTGGTATCTTACTTTGTTTGAGTCGTTTGACCTCACGATCCATAATTTCGACGGGTTCTTCGACGAAATTTAGTTTCTCGTCAATCTTAATTTCTTCTAAAGGGATAATGAGATCTTCGGTAGCTAGGCATTTCTTCAGGTTCGAAACATGAAAGGTGTTGTGAATCTTTTCTAATTGTGGAGGTAGTTCAAGTCGATAGGCCACCGGCCCAATGTGTTTTTCGATCTTGAATGGCCCAATGTATCTTGGGCTCAATTTCCATAGCTTTCCAAAACGAGTAACCCCTTTCCAAGGTGATACCTTAAGCATAACCATATCACCCTCCTCAAACTCTAAAGGTTTCCTTCTAACATCCGGGTAGCTCTTTTGCCGACTCTGGGCTGTTTTCAATCGTTGCTGAATCTGAATGACCTTGTCGGTAGTTTTCTGGATAATTTCTGGACCCGTAATCTGTTTTTCCCCCACATCACTCCAACAAATCGGAGACCTGCACTTCCTCCCATAAAGTGCCTCGAATGGTGCCGCCTCAATACTAGAATGATAGCTGTTGTTGTAGGAAAACTCAGCTAACGGTAGATGTCGATCCCAACTGCTTCCAAAATCAATAACACATGCTCGTAGCATGTCTTCGAGTGTCTGAATCATCCTTTCACTCTGCCCATCAGTTTGTGGATGATAGGCAGTACTTAAATCTCGACGAGTTCCCAACGCTTCATGTAATGCCTGCCAGAATCTAGAAGTAAATCTGCTATCACGATCAGAGATAATAGAGATTGGTATACCATGTCTAGAAACAACTTCTTTCAGATATAATCGTGCTAATTTCTCTATACCATCCTCTTCTTTTATTGGCAGAAAGTGTGCTGACTTAGTAAGACGATCGACTATTACCCAAATCATATCATAACCACCTGCGGTTCTTGGTAACTTAGCAATTAAATCTATGGTAATGTTTTCCCATTTCTATTCTGGGATTTCAGGTTGTTGGAGTAGACCCGATGGTTTCTAATGCTCAGCTTTGACTTTAGAACAAGTCAAACATACTCCTACATATATGGCTATATCGGCCTTCATTCCTGGCCACCAAAAGTTTCTCTTGAGGTCTTGGTACATTTTCCCCGCTCCGGGATGTATTTAATATCTGGTTTTATGTGCTTCATCTAGTGCCACTTTCCTCAAATTCCCATTCTTTGGTACCCAAATTCTTTCAGCTAAATACCTGGTTCCGTCTTCCCGAATATTAAGCTGTTTTTCTAATCCTTTGGGTATTTCCCTTCCAAAAATCCCTTCCTTCAAAACCTCCTGTTGTGCCTCTTTTATTCGAGTAGTAAGATTAGTATGAATAATCATGTTCATAGCTTTTACTCGAATAGGTTCTTTTTCCTTTCGACTCAAGGCATCAGCTACCACATTCGCTTTCCCCGGGTGGTAACGGATTTCACAATCATAATCATTTAGCACCTCAACCCATCTACGCTGCCTCATGTTCAGTTGCTTTTGATTTAAAATATGTTGGAGACTTTTGTGGTCGGTGTATACGATAAACTTGAACCCATATAGATAATGTCTCCACATCTTTAATGCAAAAACAATGGTGCCCAATTCTAGATCATGTGTGGTGTAGTTTTGTTCATGAATTTTGAGTTGTCGAGAAGCATATGCAATAACCGTCTTTCGTTGCATAAGAACACACCCAAAACCCATTCTTGATGCATCGCAGTAGATAACAAAATCTTCCATTCCGTCAGGTAACGATAAAATAGGTGCCGTAGTCAACTTCTTTTTCAAAAATTGGAAGGCACCCTCTTGTTCGGAAGTCCATTCATACTTCTTCCCCTTATGTGTCAAGGCCGTTAAAGGTTTGGCTACTCGGGAGAAATCTTGAATAAATCTCCTATAATAACCGGCTAAACCCAAAAATTGATGTATTTGCGTTGGAGTTTTCGGGGTTTCCCAATTTTTGATGGCTTCGATCTTGGCGAGATCAACTTTGATTCCATTACTACTGACTACGTGGCCAAGAAATTGTACTTCATTTAACCAAAAAGCGCACTTAAAGAATTTTGCATAAAGTTGTTCTTTTCTTAACAACTCTAACACAAGTCTCAAGTGTTGTTCGTGTTCTTGGTTATTCTTCGAATAGGTAAGAATGTCATCAACAAAGACAATAACAAACTTATCTAAATATGGACTACATACTCGGTGCATGAGGTCCATGAAAACGGCGGGTGCATTGGTTAGACCGAATGGCATAACCATGAATTCGTAATGGCCATAACGAGTTCTGAAGGCTGTTTTTGGTATATCGGCTTCTTTAACCCTCAGTTGATGATAACCCGACCTTAAGTCGATTTTGGAGTATACGCTCGAACCTTGGAGTTGATCAAATAGATCGTCGATTCGGGGTAAAGGGTATCGGTTTTTTATGGTTACTTTGTTCAGCTCACGGTAATCGATACACATGCGAAAAGACCCATCTTTCTTTTTAACGAACAAAATTGGAGCTCCCCATGGTGACGTACTCGGTCGGATAAAACCACGTTCTAATAATTCTTGTAGCTGACTTTGTAATTCTTTCATTTCAGTGGGCGCAAGTCTATATGGAGCACGAGCTATTGGTGCGGCTCCTGGTACAAGATCTATTTGGAATTCAACAGATCGGTGTGGAGGTAGTCCCGGTAATTCGTCCGGAAACACCTCAGGAAATTCTCTTACAACGGGAACGTCATCGATTTTCTTTTCTTCTTTTTCAACCTTCTCGACGTGTGCTAGTACAGCAAAGCAACCTTTTCTTATTAGGTTGCGCGCCTTCAAACTACTAATAAGATTTAATTTGGCATTACCTTTTTCTCCGTACACCATTAAGGGTAATCCGTCTTCTCTCGGGATGCGAATCGCCTTCTCGTGACAAACAACTTCGGCTTTCACCTTGGACATCCAGTCCATTCCAATAATTACATCGAAGCTTCCCAATTCCACCGGTATTAAATCAATTGCAAAAGTTTCGCTAATTAAACTAATTTTTCGATTTCGGCAAATTTTATCAACCTTAATTAGTTTACCGTTTGCTACTTCAACTATACACTTTTTATCCAAAGGCGTTAACGGGCAATTTAATTTGGCACAAAATTCTCTACTCATATAACTTCTATCGGCACCCGAATCAAATAAAACATTAGCAGATGTGTTGTTGATAAGAAACGTACCCGTAACAAGCTCCGGGTCTTTCTGTGCTTCTTTCCCATTAATGTTGAAGGCTCTCCCACGGCCTTGCCTATTTCCATTCCGGCACCGGTTTATGGTATGGCCCGATTTTCCACATCCATAGCAAACAATGCCGTTATTATTTGTTCCGGCATTATTTGCTCCTCCGTTTCTATTTGGTCCGTAGACTTCACATTTTGCCGCAATATGGCCATGCCTATTGCACTTGGTACATAATTCTCTACAAAACCATTCCGGATGAAACGTATCACACCTTGGGCATATAGTCCTTTGCTTTTTGTTGTCGTTGTTATTGTTGTTGTTGTTATTGTTGTTGTTGTTGTTGTTGTTGTTGTTGTTGTTGTGACGTTTGTTGTTGTTATTGTTGGAATTAGGGTTGTTGTTGTTGTAGTTTTGATTGCGGTTGCTGTTATTATTGGGATGGTTGTTGCGGTTATTGTTGCGGTTGTTGTTACGATTATTGTTGTTGTTGGGGTGGTTGCGATTGTTGTTGTAGTTGTTGTTTTGATTGTTGTTGTTGTACTGGTGACTCTGGTCACCGCTTTCCTCCCATTTTCTATTTCCCTGTTTCATTATGGCCTCCTCGGCTGCCTCTTTCTTTATCCTTCCTGTAAATTGGCCTATCAATTTGTGGGCTATACGGCTCGCTTTCTGCATTGTTGCAGGGTCGTTAGCACCTACATGCTCTTGGATTTATTCCGGCAACCCTTTTATGAATGCTTCAATTTTAGCTTCCTCGTCCTCGAAGACTCCAGGACACATTAAAACCAGTTCGTTGAAACGTTGCTCGTAGGTAGTGACGTCTAACACTTGGGTTGTTAGTGCTTTAAGCTCTTCCTTGAGCTTGTTGATTTCAGTTCTGGGACGGTACTCTTTCTTCATCATGTGCTTGAAGGCGGACCATGGAAGTGCGTAGGCAGTATTCTGTCCTACGGAGTCCATGTAGGTATTCCACCATGTCAAAGCAGTACCCCTGAAAGTATGTGTGGCATACTTAACTTTATCCTCTTCTGCGCAGTTGCTGATTGCGAACACAGCTTCAACCTTCTCTGTCCACCGCTTTAGTCCAACGGGTCCTCCGGTTCCTTCAAACTCATTGGGTTTGCAGGCCATAAAAGCTTTGTAGGAACATCCTATCCGGTTGCCATTGTTCCCTCCACTGCTAGAACCCGATTGGTTATTGTTGTTCATTGCATTCACCACTACAGCCATATTTGCAGCGAAAGCTTGAAGTTCTTCTGTGTTCAATTGTTATTTTTTAGTAGCCGGAGGAGTCATTTGCTTCAAAAATAGCCGAATGAGTTAATCATATAGAATTTTTAGAAGTAGCCAAAAAGTATTTTGTAGCTTAATATGAACTTATTATTATAAAAGCCTTTTCTTCATATTGGCGTTTTATAACTATAATAATGTTCATACTTAGCAGCTAACACACAAATTAACTACTAAAATTCTAATATGAAAAACTATGGTAAGTTATTACGTTACTACGTAATAATAAGTTGTAATAATAATAAACCTTCCATGCTTATTCTTATTATTACACAATCATAAGGAAAATTACATTGCGGATTTTCTTACAAACTTAAGCACACAATATAATACATATTATACAATGCATGGAATATAGGGTAGTCATCGATAGTTTAAGAACGACGAGATTTCTTAGATGTTGACGTTGTTTCTTTCTCGGCCAAACGTTTAGATTTTCGTTTGGATAGTTCTTTTTCCAATTCCTCCCAATTGGTTCTTTTGGCTAATTGTTTGGGAACAAAACCACCAGTCGTTATGCGAGCAGTCATTTTATAAACTAGTTTCTTAGATGGTTTAGGTGGATGATCACAAACATTTTGGATCATAATAGGTTCATCGGGTTTGGGATCGGGTATAACAGCCAAAGATTTTCCCAAATCACGTTGTGGTTCGGTAATTTCCACAACTTCTTCAGGATCCTCTTCTTCGGGTTCCTCCTCTGGATCTTCTTTCGGATCCTCTTCCGAAAATTGTGAATCTTCCCAATTTTCCCAACAATTTTCCTCTTTAATGGTAGTACCAAAAGTTAACTTTTCCGTTGGTTCATAAGTCGTATGCTTTGACTCAGTCTCCGAATCACTTGATAAGTAAATGAAATCTGAGTCACTAGAGATGCTTATAGGATTGGATGAAGTCATCTATCACATAATAGCAGGCACGTTAAGAGAATGATATATCTTATAATATTTATATGTTAATAATCTTATGTTTCCAAACAATTATATTAAGCAATCATTTTTAAAACAATTACGGTCGAAGTCCAGACTCACTAATGCATCAAAAATTAGTTAGACACACTAATGAAAAATTTTCTGATTCTCTAAGACCAACACTCGGATACCAACTGAAATGCCCCGTTCATATTAATTATAAACGTGTCATATTAATTGATTTCTTTGCGAGGTTTTGACCTCTATATGAGACGTTTTCAAAGCTTGCATTCATTTTAAAATAACCATAACCTTTATTATTGTATAAAGGTCTAAAAGCATAAGTTTTGATTGTCGATCAAAGACAATCTCCTCAAAATACCTGTATTTTACACACACCATTACATACTTGCCAACAATATATTACAAATACAATTCCCGAATGCAAGTTTATTTATTTAGAAAAGCATGATGACTCCAAATCTTGACGTTGAGTAAACATACAACAGCGGAAGCTTTCTAATAACCACCTGAGAATAAACATGCTAAAAAAGTTAACAAAATTGTTGGTGAGTCATAGGTTTAGTTTTTATATAATAATCATAACATTTAATAAGCCACAAGATTTCATTTAATTAAATGCGCAGGATCATTACAACTGCAAAAATCATTCATACGATGAGTCGCCTGGTAACCGACCTTAACATAGAATGCTTAAGATATCTGGCATCATACATTTCACTATTCAAATGTATGACAAGAACCCTTCGAAGTACTAAAGCATTTCCACTATTCGAAAATGGGGGAGGTTGGTGCCCGTAGATCTACCTTTAGGATTCGCGTCAATTAGTGTTTTTCACTAATTCTTAGGTTACCAAGCATAATAATAATAAGTACAGATATCCGGTATAACAAAACAATCATAGAATGTAGTTTCATGAACTTGTGCTTATTTTGTAAAACATTTATAAATCTGCATGTATTCTCATCCCAAAATAATTTAGATAGTAAAATGGGACTA